>NC_139218.1:229903539-231186039 GCF_055691185.1 Crinia signifera | reverse complement strand
CATGTGACTGCAGATTAGTGTGGGATTGGTCAGCAAGGTTCACACAGGTTACAATGTGTGTCACATAATATACACTGGGCATTGGGGATTGGAGCACATGGGTCAGCTGACTCTGATTGTCATTACACTGCCCATGTGGCTGCATGCCTGTGTGGGACACCAGGCCACATGCTGGACTACAGTGACGAGGTGACATTGGGACATCATGCCAGCCTGCAGCTCTGCTGGTGGTGCCAGCAACAGATCTGCAACAGAGTACTTACCAACGCACCGGTAAGACACTCTTGCAAGTGCCATGTTTACTGACATTATCCCTTTTGACTGCCAGCATGACCACAGGGATATCGTATGTATCCTGATCCCACAACTCCCTTAATAGAATTAGTCCAACAGTCATATTTTGTTTATTTCACACTAGATTCAGTGTAGTTTGCTGTGGGAGCAGTCTAAATAGAGATTGAGTTACTGTACTATATAAACTTGCTGTTAATAGCTTCAGTTTCCACTTCATTAAATTGTCCTGTTTCTAGGGATCTGTATCACAGTCTAAGGAGGAGATGTATCAAACATTAAAAAGAGAAATAAAATAGAAAGAGATACAGTACCAACTAATTAACTTTTAATTGTTATTTTTCAAACACTAGGGTGGCTGTATGAACTAGCGTTAAGTGTACTTAACACTAGTTAACTGGGGGGGATAATGTTTTTAAAATGTATCAACAGTGCACCTAAAATGCGCTAGGACAGCCCGCCAAGTAACGCTCAGCTGGGCTGTCCCCTGCAATCCCCCCAGCAATTAGTGAGGGCAATGTATGACCAGCCTCCTAGGCATACATTGCCCGTTAACCGACCCGACCACTTTGCAAGCTCAGACCGCTTTGCAAGCTAACGTTGTCCTATCCCCACTGCAGGAACAATGAGAGATCTTGTGCATGCCCAGTGAGCTGGTCGGGCAGGCAGAGACACTGATGCGCTGTCCCCCTCCTGGAGTTTGTGCTCCCCGCTTCAGCAGACAAGATGTTAATTCATCTTGTCGATGTCACTTCCTGCTTGTTCTTGTTATTGAGGTGAAGCAGGAAATATTATAGATCTAAGCACCGCTATAATACAGCTGCCTCACTGCATGTAAAATGACAGTTAAAAGCTGATTCGTTGGAACTTTATCTCTCTCTCTCTCTCTCTCTCTCTCTCTCTCTCTCTGTACATGTTTATTATCCAAGGAGGGAACTGGCTGCTGTTAGGTAATCTGCAGATTACTTATATCAGGGGTGGCCAAACCTGTCCTCAAGATCTACCAACAGTTTGTGTTTTTCAGGCAACCTGTGGAATGAATGCAGCATGTTTGAAAATGTGACAGTTAGTAATGACTACAGCTGTGCAGCAGCTAGGTGATCTGGAAAATGTGGACCACCCCTGACATATTTAGTCTGAATAAATAAAGTTGGTCAATTTGTTTTGTGCCTACTGTACTTAGCTTGATGAAAACTAAGAGAGACTATTCATCCAGACAAGCGTGGGATACTAATATTGTGCCCTTGAGCTATATTCAGGAGCTCAGGTCTTAATTCAGCGCAAGTTAAATCTATTCCCAAGAGATTGGGGACTTTCATCAAATCTACAGAACATCTATCCAATTCAATTATCATCGCATTAAATTATTTCCCTGACATCATCATCAACTTAATCCTACACTATTTAACTATAGTTAATCCAAGGCAATTCCAAGGAACTGTGGAATCTACAATTTAGAGACGTTCTTCTGTCCCAGCCCTGGTCCTCAAGTACCTCTAACAGTGCACGTTTTCCAGGTCACCCAGCAGGTGCACTCATTATTCTGACACATTTTAAAAGATCCACAGGTGGAGATAATTATGTCACTTGTAATTCTGTGTGGAGACCTGGAAAACGTGCACTGTTGGGGGTACTTGAGGACCAGGGTTGTGAACCACTGTTCTATACCATGATTGTCATGAGACCAGAAGACAGTTTTCACTATTGACAGATTAAGATTCTTTTTTCATGTGTGGTGGTCTTGCCCCAAGATAGAGCTTCGCTCGCCCACGCTGCGGGCTCGGTGGCTCGCTACGCTCGCCACGCTAATTAAAATCAACTCCATGCCAACATGGATAGTGGAGGTATGAACTATCCATGTTGGCATGGCGTTAACGTTTATTTTACTTAGTTTGTGGCGAGCGTAACCCGGAAGTAGCGCGGCGCCATGCTGGCGCCGTGAAAGTAAAGAAGTACCTAAATAAATTCTCCTGCTCGCCACCCGCCGGACATCTGCTCGTCAGATAGGTGTGTGCTGGCACACACCTATGGACCGCATCGAATGCGATACAGGTTGAGTATCCCTTATCCAAAATGCTCGGGACCAGAAGAATTTTGGATAACGGATTATTCCGTATTTCAGAATATTTTTATATTAATGATGTATCTTGTGGTATCTTGCATTTATGTTGTACGAACACATTAAATACACACAAATATATTTTATTTGTGCATAATACAAGGTTTCAAAACATGAAACAAAGTTTTTGTACTATCTCAGATACTGAATTTGAATGCCAAGCAATCATTTTCTTGCACATATTTTGTGCCAGTTACATATCAAGTCCTCAGCAGTGATGTTACAGATGTCCCCAGTAGTGCCAGTAACATATCATGTCCTCAGTAGTGCCAGTAACATATCATGTCCCCAGTAGTGCCAGTTACATATTATGTCCCCATTAGTGCTGTTACAGATGTCCCCAGTAGTGTTTTTAGCAAGAATAATTTTTTTCACTTTCTGGAATGTTTGGTTTTCGGAATAATTTGGATACCGGATATTTGGATAAGGGATACTCAACCTGTACACCATTGGTGCTAAAAAGCTGATGGCTGCATATCTGACTATCTGACATATCTTATGTGCAGCCCATCCAACCTCTGACTCCGATCCGATGAGCATGGGAATCAGATTGGTTGTCATACACAAACAATTTGGGCCAATTTCACTCGATTTCTAGGCCAGATCTGACTGAATCGGGCCCCAATCGCATAGTATATGGGGGCCTTAAATGTTGGGAAATGAATTCTCTTGAATTAATAATTTTTGGGTAAAACCTGTTTACTTTCCAATTTAACAATTGAAATTCAGGGGTACTTGTTTCCTAGCAGGGCGCCCAGATTTTCTACGTATGGCACCGTAGTGAAATCGGATCGCATCGCATCGTATGCCCTTAATGGCATCCAATCAGATGAGATCCAATTTATTATCTTATCCTATCTTTTTAATGGGCTAAGTCAGAGAATACATTAAAAAGATAGGATAAGATAAAAAAATCGTATGGCATACAATGAGATGGGATCCAATTTTTTTTATCTTATCCTATCTTTTTAATGGTGAAAGCGCCTAAATACATGTGAAAGATAGGATGCCCCCCACTATCCACGCCACCCCGTAGCGTGGCGAGCACGGTTGACGCCACCCCGCCATCAACGTGAACCCGAAGCGTGGCGAGGGCAGCGAGCCCGTGAGGGGCGGCGGTACGCGTCCTCCGACCTTTTCATGCCCTACTATCCACTAGGGCGTGGAGTGAGAATAGAATAGTGTGGCGAGCGCAGCGAGCCACCGAGCCCGAAGCGTGGCGAGCGCAGCGAGCCCCGCGATGGGACGCGGATACCTTCACAGTTATACGGGCTTCCCAGGTGTCCATGGCGACGCAGACACCTGGGAAGCCCGCGAAGGGACGCGTTTACCTGTGAAGGTATCCGCGTCCCCTCGCGGGGCTCGCTGCGCTCGCCACGCTTCGGGCTCGGTGGCTCGCTGCGCTCGCCACACTATTCTATTCTCACTCCACGCCCTACTGGATAGTAGGGCATGAAAAGGTCGGAGGACGCGTACCGCCGCCCCTCGCGGGCTCGCTGCGCTCGCCACGCTTCGGGTTCACGTTGATGGCGGGGTGGCGTCAACCGTACTCGCCACGCTACGGGGTGGCGTGGATAGTGGGGGGCATCCTATCTTTCACATGTATTTAGGCGCTTTCACCATTAAAAAGATAGGATAAGATAAAAAAAATTGGATCCCATCTCATTGTATGCCATACGATTTTTTTATCTTATCCTATCTTTTTAATGTATTCTCTGACTTAGCCCATTAAAAAGATAGGATAAGATAATAAATTGGATCTCATCTGATTGGATGCCATTAAGGGCATACGATGCGATGCGATCCGATTTCTATCTTTTTAATGTATTCTCTGACTTAGCCCATTAAAAAGATAGGATAAGATAATAAATTGGATCTCATCTGATTGGATGCCATTAAGGGCATACGATGCGATGCGATCCAATTTCCTTAAGGTGCCCACAGACGCTACAATTGTACTGTGCTATGCGTTTTTGACTGTACAATGGTTCTATACAATTTTTCTTCCAGCTTGCTATGAGATGTGCACTTGGATGCATGTGATGAACCCATGTTTGTAATGTTAAATTTCAGATGTAGTCTAAAAAGTATGTGCAGCACGTACTTTTTTAGACATACAATATCGGGCTCCAGGGAACATAAACACCATCCAATAATTGTACATAAGATGCAATTTGTGCTTAAAAAGTACAAAACGCATTCGATAATTGATGTGTCTGTGGGCACCTTTACCCTGAATAGCCCACTACGTAAATAGAGTAGTGGGCGCCCTGCTAGGAAACAAGTACCAATTCAGGTTGAGACATGAGTCATATTTTTGTAGATGCAATTTGCACTTGATTTATTAAAAAATTAAATTTTGGTACTTATTAGATGACTAAGAATTATATATATTCTGACTCTTGCGCTGGAACATGACCTATCTGGAGCTTTCAATCTTCAATGTAGTACTTCTACGTAGTTCATACTGGCGGAAGTGACGTATCTGCACTCTGGGTACTGCTGAGTCAGAGCCCGGATGTTTGCCATAGTTACCCCGGAAGCCTATTACCAAATATGGCAACGGGAAGCCCGGCAATCATGGAAAGGACTATGGGACTTGTAGTATATACTCTAATTAGAGTCCTGCGTGATTGCGAGAAAAGACAGATGGACCAGGTATTTAAAGAGTTAATTTGCAAAACATCAGGACACCTTGAAAAAGTTCCCAGTCTGGGGAAGAAATGCGTTGGTGAATTTTTGCATTTGAAACGCCAGGAGACAGGAGACGGAGGAGACGGTAACTGAGAAACCAGGAAGTCCAGTTGACTACCACTTTGAGACTACTGTTTACACTTTTATGGAACTGCTTGAACCCAGTTCCTTAATATTCGGTAATTATTAAGCATCTGCCTCCTTATAAACCTGCCACTGTGCACTTTATATTTATTAAGTGCCTCTGTCCAGCATTTTTAGGACTTGTCATCGATTGTTTGTTTTTATTGTCCATTTTATTGTCATTGAAACTTGGGTGAAGCATACAGTACTTCACTACCATATCCCATTTCTTTTGTATGCATTATCTGTGTGGGAGAGAAGTACTAATTGAAGACTGAAAGCTCCAGATAGGTCATGTTCCAATTTTTGTTTCTATTTGGTAATTGAGTATGGATGTATGGCAGGATAGTGGCTAGCGATGTTGTCGCAATTTACTTGCAGATTTGAGTGGATTTTCTTTATGTCTGAGTGGTGTTTATCTACACGCAATCATCTGCAACTTTGCAGATGAGCGATCAGGTCTGAATCAGGCCCAGAGTCTAAATTTTCTACCATACAAACACTATGTGGTAAATTTACTAAGATGGAATTTTATTAAAGAGGGGATGTTGCCCATAGCAACCAGTCAGACTCTACTGCTTATTTATTTAGCACCGTCTAATAAAAGATAACAGATAGAATCTGATTTGTTGCCCATAGCAACATACCATCTCCAATAGAACTCCCACCTTAGTAAATAAACCACTATCTGTCTATCTATACTATAGTATGTGCATATCCAGTCTAATAAATGTGAATACATTTAATATTTAATGCAGTAAAGCAAATTAATGTAAATTTGACACTGAATGAAAGTATTACTTGTTACAATCTGCTTTTCTCTGATCAGAAACATCTAAAAGAATATCTAAACCTGTATTATCTTTTTTGAACAGACGGAATATGAAGGTCAGAGCAATGGTAATGCTACTCTAAAGTACAAGAATTAACAGGGCATACACACTGGGTGATCTGAGCCCCATTTCTAAGCAGTCTGTCAGACCAGAGGCAGAACTCTGAGACAATGGAGTAATTTGCCGCCGGGCTACTCCAGGCCTGTAAGGGGCACTGACTCCATTGTCCCCTATTGCATGTCTTTGCGGAAGACAGTTATGGAGCGACAATCAGTATCACTGGCACTCCTGCTCTGTGACCTGGGCTTGATGGTTGGCTCCATTTGTGAGTGTGACAAGACCTGACTGAGGAGTCCGGCACTGCATGGACCTAATTAGTCTTCTTCCAGACATTTGGGGTGACATTTAATGAGATGGAAAAATGTGATTTGTGCGATTTTTAGTCAAAAGACGTCCGAAATCGCACTTTTTTTTTTTATTTAATGAGACGCGGAGAAGTGCAAAATCGCACATTCTGAAGGTGCGAATTTTAGTAACGCTGAAACTCGCATCCAGATGTTTTCCCATTGAAAAGTATGCAAATCGCATATTTAATGAGATGCGAATTCGGGAAAATGTGTCTAAAAATCGCCACACATGCAGACCAGGTTCTGACAGGCGAATTGGCCAGAACCCTGCACACATCATTGAGATCTGTGCTCGGTCCTGTCTAAAAGACCCAGACCCAGCCTATGCAGCAACACTTCCCCCATCAGTCCCTTGTAAAGGTTTCGGTCCCCTTCAAAGGTGTGTTCATGTTTTTTCTCCCCCCCCCCCCACCTGCAGCATACATCTACCCCACCATGTGATATTCCTGTAATGTGTACCTCCACAGATTGCACACCCTAGCTCTGACCTATGCAATGCACCAAGCTGGTATCTCTGCGGGCAGGATGTGGGTCACGTGGATGTTTCTGTGCAGGGTTTATCATACTACTACACAAGTATTTGCTTTCCAATATATGCATTGGGTCCTTGTTTGGCTCGCCTCCTACAGTGTAACCTTCGTTGTGCGCCCACCATGTTGCCTCATCTGGTGCACTCATGGATGAGATGAAAAATACATGGACACGAGTATACATTGAAATCGCCCATTTTGGGTAATTTATTTTAGGGTAATCTATTCCACCCAGTGTAATCCTACGCAGAGCGCCTAAAAGGGCTGCCGCACCTGGTACCTTGTCAGGGTGGAGTACACAACCCATGGAAGTTATTATCCAAAATGCTGCAACAATCCAGCATTATGCTTACTGTGTGAACATGGGTTTCTTTCGTCTGTGCTTGTTTGTTACTGTACCACCAACATCCTCTGTATTATGTGCATTGTTCTTTAATGTCTGTAAAGCACCTTGAGTCCTGTTGGAGAAAGTGCGCTATATAAATTAAACTTACTTAAAATGTGAACATTTTTTTTTTTTTGGAGGGGGGGCATGGGGTCTCCCCTCCTGAGCATAACCAGCCCCGGGCTCATTGAGCCAGACCTGGTTCCAAAAATACTGGGGGACAAAAAGCGTAGGGGTCCTCCGTATTTCTGAAACCAGCCCCGGACTCTTGGACCGGTCCTGGTTCCAAAAATACAGAGGACAAATAATCTGAGGGACCCCTTTATTGGGGGGGTCCCCACCCCTCCAGGGACCCCGTCCAAAGCTGACCAGCCACAGTGGTTCGGCCGGGGGACCTTATGTAAAAAGTGTCCCCCGGCTGTGGCAATACACCCGGGCTGTTGGAGCCCAGTGCTGGTTTCAAAATATGGGGGACCCCCAGATTTTTTGTCCCCCGTATTTTTGGAACCAGGACCGGTCCAAGAGTCCGGGACTGGTTTCAGAAATACGGGGAACCCCTACGCCTTTTGTCCCCCGTATTTCTGGAACCAGATTTGGCTCAATGAGCCCGGGCTGGTTATGCTCAGGAGGGGGGACCTCACGCCATTTTTTTTAACACAAATTCGCACATTTCCTCAAATTCGCACATTTTCATGACTGAAATTATCGCACTTAATCGCACTTTTTTGTCCAGAATACGGAGCTCATTAAATATGCAAATTTGCTGCAAAAAATTGATTTTAAAAAGTGTGATAATGGGTGATTTTGAAAAGTTACTAATAATCGCATTCTATTAAATGTCACCCTTGATTTCTAATTCCTGGGACTGTCAGCAATTCATATATCTTCCATGAACTGCATTGCCAAGATTTCCAGATGCCTGTTCATGTTCCAGTCATTTAGTCTATATCTGTTATACTAAGGTTTTGCTTTGATTTTAAGCAGAGCAAAGCTATTTTGTACAAGATTTTGATCAAAATGTACTTTTTTCCTTTCTGATATGCTAATTTGTACATTAAAATAAAAGTATTCAATTTTTTATGGTTACTGTATCAGATTGTATCATGTTAGATGTGACAATAATTTGATAACAATTATTTTAGTCCTGACTAGATTTCATAAAAATTTTGGAGGTTGTTTTCAGTATTGGGTTGCTGCTCCCAATTCATAATTGGTTTTATTTTTTTATACCAGCCAATGGGAGAAATGTACTGAGCCAAATACGGTAGGAATTGGCGTATTTGTATTCAGTCGTATTGATTTCCGTATTCTTATTTTTGAAAATGACTAATGTGGAAGTACAGATGGAGCGCACCTCAAGACACCCACGTGCCACATTCCATCTGAGCCCTCCGCCACCTCCCCACCACTGGGGGCTGAAAAGCTGCTCTCCGAAGCCCTGTCATCCCACCTGTACCTGCTGGAGAAAGAGGCTGGTGTCTGCCCCCTTCACCCAGCCGATGGAGTCGACCTCTTAGATGTCCACTCTCCACCCTACCAAATACCCAAAAGAGGGAGCTGCCCAAGCAATCCACAATCAGGATTGCAACCTTAAGGAGTCCTAATAGCTGTGTTTTTTTAAAATGTGTTTTTATGATGTTTTATTAAATGTGATACATTTTTACAAAAAACGTACTTCACCATGGTATGCTAATTTCTTTTTTTGCATATGAATTATTACATCGGAGGAACTCTGGTACCCAGAAAAAATCCAAGCGCCCGATAAGTTGGTATTCAAATTTTTGTATATGGTGTATAGTGTATGGTGGAGGTTTTGAGGACCCACAGGAATATTAACTAGTTGGTGCTGCTGCATGCGCAGAAATATTTGTCTATTATTCTTGTTTTCTACTCAAGCAATCCACACCGCCTGGTCCCTGGGGAAAATGAGTCGGCAAAGTCCTGTCTCTACTGCACTGTCCTGTCCCTATTGTCCTGTGCTTATTATTAATGTCCTGTCCCTATTGTCCTGTGCTTATTATTAATGTCCTGTCCCTATTGTCCTGTGCTTATTATTAATGTCCTGTCCCTATTGTCCTATGCCCATTGTTCTATACCTATTGGTGCTTATGCCCGTGAAAAACCTTTTGACTGTAAACCTTCCCCATGTGGACCTAATGCTTGTGTCAACCTAATGGCCCTGTCAACCTAACCCATGTCAAGCTTCAGTCATGTCGACCTTCATGCATGTCGACCTAGTGGTGTTGATCTAATGCTTGTCGACCTAATGCTTGTCGACCTAGTGACCGTATCCCGTTCTATCCCTATTGCCCTGTGCTTATGCTTCATGTCCTGTTACTACTGTCCTATGCTCATTGTCCTGTCTCTATAGTCCTGTGCTTATGCATAATGTCCTGTCCCTATTGTCTTATGTCCATTGTCCTGTTCCAATTGTCCTGTTCTTTTGCCTAATGTTCTGTCCCTATCATTTTATGCCCATTGTCCTGTCCCTAATATCCTGTCCTGTCCCTTTTGTCCTGTGCTTATGCTAATGTCCTGTCCCTATTGTCATATGCCCATTGTCCTGTCCTTATTGTCCTATGCACATTGTCCTGTCCTGTCCTGTTCCAATTGTCCTGTCAATATAGTCCTGTTCTTTTGCCTAATGTCCTGTCCCTATTGTTTTATGCCTATTGTCCTGTGCTGATGCCTAATGTCCTGTCCCCATTGTTCTATGCCGATTGTTATGTCCCTATTGTCCTGTCACTATTGTCCTGTGCTTATTCCTAATGTACTATCCCTATTGCCATGTCCTGTGCCTATTGTCCTGTGCTTATGCCTAATGTCCTGTCCCTATTGTCCTATGCCCATTGCCCTGTCCCTATTATCCTGTGCTTATTCCTAATGTCCTGTCCCTATTGTCTTATGCCCGTTGTCCTGTCCCTATTGTCCTGTGCTTATGCCTAATGTCCTGTCCTTACTTTCCTATGTCCACTGTCCTGTCCCTATTGTTCTGCCACTATTGTTCTGTGCTGATGCCAAATGTCCTGTCCCTGATGTCCTATGCCCATTGTCCTGTCTCTATTGCCCTGCCCTGTCCCATTTGTCCTCAGCTTATGCTTAATGTCATGTCCTAATTTTCCTATGCCCATTGTCCTGTCCATATTGTCCTGTCCTTTTTGCCCTGTGCTTATGCTAATGTCCTGTCCCTATTGTTCTATGCACATTGTCCTGTTCTTTCCCTATTGTCCTGTGCTTTGCCTAATGTCCTATCCCTATTGTCCTATGCCCATTGTCCTGTCCCTATTGTCATGTGCTTATGCCTAATGTCCTGCCCCTATTGTACTATCCCTATGCCTAAAGTCCTGTCCCTATTGTCCTATGCCCATTGTCCTGTCCTTATTGTCCTGTGCTTATGTCTAATGTCCAGTCCCTATTGTCCTATGCCCATTGTCCTGTCCCTATTGTCCTGGGCGTATGCCTAATGTCCTGTCCCTATTGTCCTATGTCCATCGTCCATGTCCCTATTGTCCTGTTCATTTGTCTAATGTCCTATCCCTTTTGTTTTATGCCCATTGTCCTGTGCATATATCTAATGTCCTGTCCCTATTGTCCTATGCCCATTGTCCTGTCCATATTGTCCTGTATTTATGCCTCATGTCCTGTCCCTATTGTCCTTTGCCCACTGTCCTGTCCCTATTGTCCTGTCCTTATTGTCCTGTGCTTATGCCTAATGTCCTGTCCTTAGTGTCCTTTGCCCATTGTCCAGTCCCTTTTGTCCTGTGCTTATGTCTAATGTCCTGTCCCTATTGTCCTATGCCCATTGCTCTGTTCTTATTGTCCTATGCTTATACCTAATGTCCTCTCCCTATTGTCCTTTGCCCATTGTCCTGTTCCTATTGTCCTGGTATTATTGCCCAGTCCATTTTGTCCTGTGCTTATGTCTAATGTCCTGTCCCTATTGTCCTATGCCCATTGCCCTGTCCTTATTGTCCTGTGCTTATACCTAATGTCGTTTGCCCATTGTCCTGTCACTATTGTCCTGGTATTATGCATAATGTCCTGTCCCTATTGTCCTCTGTCCATTGTCCTGTCCCTATTGTACTGTTCTTTTGCCTAATGTCCTATCCCTATTGTTTATGCCCTTTGTCCTGTGCCTATTGTCCTGTGCTTATGCCTAAAGTCCTGTCCCTATTGTCCTATGTCCATTCTCCTGTCCCTATTGTCCTGTTCATTTGCCTAATGTTCTATCCCTATTGTTTTATGTCCATTCTCCTGTCCCTATTGTCCTGTGCTTATACCTAATGTCCTCTCTCTATTGTCCTTTGCCCATTGTCCTGTTCCTATTGTCCTGGTATTATTGCCCAGTCCCTTTTGTCCTGTGTTATGTCTAATGTCCTGTCCCTATTGTCCTATGCCCATTGCCCTGTCCTTATTGTCCTGTGCTTATACCTAATGTCCTTTGCCCATTGTCCTGTCCCTTTTGTCCTGGTATTATGCAAAATGTCCTGTCCCTATTGTCATATGTCCATTGTCCAGTCCCTATTGTCCTGTTCTTTTGCCTAATGCCCTATCCCTATTGTTTATGCCCTTTGTCCTGTCCCTATTGTCCTGTGCTTATGCCTAATGTCCTGTCCCTATTGTCCTATGTCCATTCTCCTGTCCCTATTGTCCTGTTCATTTGCCTAATGTCCTATCTCTATTGTTTTATGTCCACTCTCCTGTCCCTATTGTCTTGTGCTTATGTCTAATGTCCTGTCCCTATTGTCCTATGTCCATTGTCCTGTCCCTATTGTCCTGTATTTATGCCTCATGTCCTGTCCCTATTGTCCTTTGCCCATTGTCCTGTCGTCCCTATTGTCCTGTCCTTATTCCCCTGTGCTTATGCCTAATGTCCTGAATGTCCTGTCCCTATTGTCCTATGCATAATGTCCTGTCCCTATTGTCCTATGTCCATTTTCTTGTACCTATTGTCCTATTATTTTTCCTAATGTCCTATGCCTATTGTGTATGCCTTTTGTCCTGTCCCTATTGTCCTGTGCTTATGCCTAATGTCCTGTCCCTATTACATAGTTACACACATAGTAGGTGAGGCTGAATAAAGACCTGCATCCATCTAGTGCAGGGCTGGGCAACACCGGCCCTCCAGATGTTGATAAACTACACATCCCAGCATGCCTTGCATCAGTTTCAGCATAGCCACATAGCAAAACTAATGCAAAGCATCCTGGGATGTGTAGTTCATTAACATCTGGAGGGCCGGTGTTGCCCAGCCCTGATCTAGTTCAACCTATGTTTATAATAGTTTATCCCTTGTTGCATAGTATGTACCGATAATTTAAAGACAGATTATGTTACTTATTCGTACCCGTGGATGTTTTTAACCAATAAATGTTTATCCAACCTTATTTTAAACGTATTTATAGTGTCTTCCGACAACACTTCTTCAATTCTATTGTCCTATGCCCATTGTCCTGTCCCTATTGTCCTGGGCATATGCCTAATGTCCTATCCCCATTGTCCTGTCCCTATTGCCCTGTCCCTATTGTTTTATGCCCATTGTCCTTTCCTATCCCTTTTGTCCTGTGTTTAAGCCTAATGGCATGTTCCTATTGTCCTATGTTCATTGTCCTGTCCCTGTTGTCCTTTCTCTTTTGTCCTTTGCTTATGCCAAATGCCCTGTCTCTATTGTTCTATGCCCACTGTCCTGCCCTTATTGCCCTGTGCTTATGCCTAAAGTCCTGTCCCTATTTTCCTATGCCCATTGCCCTGTCCCTATTGTCCTGTGCTTATGTCTAATGTCCTGTCCCTATTGTCCTATGTCGATTGTCCTGTCCCTATTGTCCTGTATTTATGCCTCATTTCCTGTCCTTATTGTCCTGTGCTTATGCCGTCCTGTTCCTATTGGCCTGTTCTTATGCCTAATGTACTGTCAGTATTGTTCTATGCCCATTCTCCTTTCCCTGTTTTGCTTTTTGTGCCATGAATCTAAGGCACACACTGTCTCTTTACAGGTTATGAGAAGGAAGGTGCCAAAATCTAGTTTTCAAGGGATGGGCTGATCACCATAGCACTGGTCATGCCTCTGGTCATGCCTCTCCTGTCTCCTGCCTTTCACTCTGTCATACCCCTTCCCCTCTGCTATGTTGTCTCCAACCACCCCCCACCTCCCCTCAATGTGGTGGACTGCTGGTGGGATCTTTTTAAATTTTACTATGGGGCCCACAAGGTCTAGTTACGTCCCAGACTCCAAACAAACTCCTAGCCTAGCTAAACTCACAAGGAGCTTGGGCTTGTAGGGGGGCTTATATATGGCTGGGAGAACAATCCCAAGTTTGTAACTTGCAGCCAATCGCTAAGTGGGTCTAGGTTTGAGAAAAAATACATATGTATATTAATTGGAAATACGAACGTAAAAGTAGGAACAAAACAACTGTAAAATAGGCTAAAATACATATGGTAATAGAAATCCGAATACCAATAAGCATGGAAAAATACAAATCGATACGACATCAGAACATACGAATTGTAAAAAATACAATAGGTTAGTCATTTTGCAAAAAAAATACACATACGTATTAAAAATACACACTCGATGTCAGTCATAGACAGGCATATCCAGAATATGAATACGAATTGCATCTAGTCGTATTGTTTGTACATGTTCCCCAATAAGTTTTGTTTAAACTTGAGAATTGTTTTGGGGTGTAGATGATGGGACAAAATATCACACACACAGAACACTAATATATGCTGTGTTAATATAATTTTTAAATTAAATTTGAAAAGAATGCAGGGTTTTGATTTTTAATCCTGAATTTGCCAAAAGAAAGATCTTCTTGGTGTGCAGTGGCCTCTAACAGCTGAGTAATGAACATACTGCAGTGATAGCTTTTTTAGAAGGGAAAAGTTGCAGGTTCACTTTAATGGCACTCTAAAATGAATTATACATTCTTTCTGACAGCACTCTGCCTGGACATACAAACCCAGTGCTCCTACTAATAATGGAAACCTAAAATGCCCTATTTGTGTGTGCATTTATATACATTATACATTAAAGGGACAAAAGTATTTGAAAGCCTGACCTTTACACCAAAATATACTGTAATTATATTGTATTCAAGTACATATGCTTTACTTTAGAGTCGGTCCCCCTTTTACAGTGTTTTTGTGGGAATTTGTGCCCATTCCTTCTGTAGAACTTTTATGAGGTCAGGCACTGATGCTGAACGAGAGGGCCTGGCTCGCAATCTCCATTTCAGTTATTCCCACAGGTGCTCCATGCGGTTGAGGTGAGGGCTCTGTATGGACAGTTAGGTTCTTCCACACCAAACCCATCAAACCATGTTTTTAAAAAAAAATGGAGCTAGACACACCTTTTGGGTGGTGCATAATACACCCCCTCAATAGGGTGCCATGCAAAATTCAAATACCAACTCTAATCTCTCTGAAACTAGTTTTGAAAAGTATGCAAGTATGGATTAACTTGTAATAGCTAAATTCAAGTGTGGTCCCTTTTCATGCAATATGAACTGCAGATCTCTAATAATTAAAGGGTTACTTGTTATGAGACATTATAACCTACATATCTGATATATTACAAAAGTAGTGTGGTGTGGTGCGCAGTTAACAGTATCTGGCAAGGGGTAGTCACTCCTCTTAAAAATATAAAGATACTAGCTGACCCGCCCGGTGTTGCCCAGGAAAACCTTGGTTGTTTTTTTAATTTCCAAAATTCACATTGTCTAGAACCTGACTAAAAACTGTCAAATTAATTTAGACAGTTTGACCCTGAATAGGCTAAATCAGATTCACATTACAGAGTTTGGACAATTACACAAAAAAAAGTCTAAGGGTGACATTCTATGGGATGCGATTTGCGTTTTTTGGTGTTAATTAGACAACAAAATGGCGATATCGCATTTTCCCGTCAAATCGCCAATTTAATGGGATGCGCTAAGGGTCTGAAATCGCATATTATGTGCGTTAAGGTATGCGGACCAAAAGTGCGAGATTAATTCGCATTTTTATCGCATCCAGATGTTTTCATATAGAAAAGTACAGTATACAACTCGCTTATTTAATGCAATGCGCATTTGCAAATCGCACTTTTTAGGTGTCTAATTATCGCACTTATTTCAGACCAGGTTCTGTTTGGCGATTTGGCCCAGAACTCATTTTGGTCAAGTGCACACATGGTTAATTTCACCACAGGTGCCCTCATTTTCACTCACAAACACCCCTACATAAACCCCAACATCATTAAGGACACCTGTGAGGGTTTCAGACATGGAGATTTTGCAGACTATTTTGGAGTTGCTTATCTGTGATGTGGCCCATTTGGAGGAGCTGCGCAGGAGGGAGGAAGCTGCGCAACAGATCCTGGTAGCCCCCCGACTACTGCGTACCCCACGTATGTATCGTGCTCGCCTGTACCTGGACTCCCTCTCGGATCAACAGGTTGTGGGGATGGTTACGCTGAACCCCATTAACCTGTTGGACTTATATGAGCAGGTGAGAGATGATTTGGACCCTTTTGGGGGAGCCAACTATGCAGTGTCTGGCCAGCACAAATTAATGTGTGCCCTTTACTATTTGGCCACAGGCTCCACTCAGTCTGTGACCTCATGGGCCTTGGGGGTATCACAGGCCACTTTCTCTAAGCATTTTACTCAAGTGTTACTTGCTATAAAGAAGTTGTGGCGGACATACATCAGCAGCCGTTACTTTTCTGGTAAGCACATGTGCCCTGTACTCCAAAATGTACCTGTGGTGTAAGTGTACTCATAAACAAATTATTGACCAATACCATCTGTTTCCACCCACATTTAACCTAATACACAGTGGCCAACGGATGCACATGGTAGTGCTGACCTATCCCTTGCTGGTATCTAGCTTGTAAGTACATTTGATACATGTATGAATGAAGTTTGCAGTCAAACATGGCTCACTGGTGTTGTGGAACTACATGTGCCAGCATGCCCTGACACACTACAACCATTACAGTCCAAACCATGAGTGTCAGAGCCTGCTGGAATATGTAGTTCCACAACCTTTGACGGGCCAGGAGTTACCCCACACTACTTTAGAGCAATCCCATTGTCATATCCCATTACAATAAGTTATAATTCACACATTAATTGGTTTTTAGAAAAATGTACCCCAAATGCCTTTTTTGCCAGTGTACCACCCCCACTATCCATGCGCACCCGAAGCGTGGCGAGCGGCGGCGGTACGCGTCCTCCGACCTTTTCATACCCCCACTATCCACGTCGGCGTGGAGTTGATAATAGAATAGTGTGGCGAGCGCAGCGAGCCACCGAGCCCGAAGCGTGGCGAGCGCAGTGAGCCCCGCGAGGGGACGCGGATACCTTCACAGGTAAGCGCGTCCCTTTGCGGGCTTCACTGGTATCTGCGCTCGTATACCAGTGAAGCCCGCGAAGGGACGCGCTAACCTGTGAAGGTATCCGCGTCCCCTCGCGGGGCTCGCTGCGCTCGCCACGCTTCGGGCTCGGTGGCTCGCTGCGCTCGCCACACTATTTTATTCTCAACTCCACGCCGACGTGGATAGTGGGGGTATGAAAAGGTCGGAGGATGCGTACCGCCGCCCCTCGCGGGGCTCGCCACGCTTCGGGTGCACGTGGATAGTGGGCGTGGATTTCTATGTCATTGAATTTTGATTAATGATGTTTTTTTTGGGGGGGGGGGGATTGCAGTTGCTGTTATCGTTGACTAAACGTCTTAAAAATCGTATTTGACATCTTTATCCCCTAATAAGGTAAATCGTGCTTAAATTGTTCTTCTAATTAACTTGTAAATGTACCCCAAATGCCTTTTTTGCCAGTGTACCACACCCACTATCGACGCGCACCCGAAGCGTGGCGAGCGCAGCGGTACGCGTCCTCCGACCTTTTCATACCCCCACTATCCACGTCGGCGTGGAGTTGAGAATAGAATAGTGTGGCGAGCGCAGCGAGCCACCAAGCCCGAAGCGTGGCGAGCGCAGTGAGCCCCGCGAGGGGATGCGGATACCTTCACAGGTAAGCGCGTCCCTTTGCGGGCTTCACTGGTATCTGCGCTCGTATACCAGTGAAGCCCGCGAAGGGACGCGCTAACCTGTGAAGGTATCCGCGTCCCCTCGCGGGGCTCACTGCGCTCGCCACGCTTCGGGCTCGGTGGCTCGCTGCGCTCGCCACACTATTTTATTCTCAACTCCACGCCGACGTGGATAGTGGGGGTATGAAAAGGTCGGAGGATGCGTACCGCCGCCCCTCGCGGGGCTCGCCACGCTTCGGGTGCACGTGGATAGTGGGCGTGGATTTCTATGTCATTGAATTTTGATTAATGATGTTTTTTTTTTTGCGGGGGGGGGATTGCAGTTGCTGTTATCGTTGACTAAACGTCTTAAAAATCGTATTTTACAACTTTATCCCCTAATAAGGTAAATCGTGCTTAAATTGTTCTTCTAATTAACTTGTAAATGTACCCCAAATGCCTTTTTTGCCACCCCCACTATCCACGCGCACCCGAAGCGTGGCGAGCGCAGCGAGCCCCGCGAGGGGCGGTGGTACGCGTCCTCCGACCTTTTCATACCCCCACTATCCACGTCGGCGTGGAGTTTAGAATAGAATAGTGTGGCGAGCGCAGCGAGCCACCGTGCCCGAAGCGTGGCGAGGGGACGCGGATACCTTCACAGGTAAGCGCGTCCCTTCGCGGGCTTCACTGGTATCCGCGTCCCCTCGTGGGGCTCGCTGCGCTCGCCACGCTTCGGGCTCGGTGGCTCGCTGCGCTCGCCACACTATTCTATTCTCAACTCCACGCCGACGTGGATAGTGGGGGTATGAAAAGGTCGGAGGACGCGTACCGCCGCCCCTCACGGGGCTCGCTGCGCTCGCCACGCTTCGGGTGCGCGTGGATAGTGGGGGTGGTACACTGGCAAATGTCAATGATTTTTGGGAAAAATGGTATCGCATCACATCAGATGGCATGGGAGTTGTGATACCACACAAGTACCGTATAGACATCAATTACTTATAGATGGTTTTGTTTGTGTTTTCTTTTTCCAGCAATGTCTAAGAAACGGGAACTCTCCAACATCTTCATGGCGAGGGTCATTGACATGTATAAGGAGAATAGATGCCTCTGGGAGAAGAAAGATAAAGATTATTATAACAAGGCAAAGAGGAATGAGGCATATCAGAAAATGGTGGCTCTCATACGCAAACGGGAACCTTATGCAGACGTCGCCTGGGTACAGAGGAAAATGACAAATATGCGGACAGTCATGGTGAAGGAGTTTAACCGAGTACGGCAGTCTCAAAGTTCCGGAGCCGATGCTGAAGACGTCTACGTGCCGAAATGATGGTACTACGAGCGGATGAAGTTCATCTTGGAGCAGAGAGAACAGAGTGGAACAGGGGGAACGGATACGGAGGACACCTCTTCGTCCGGTGCAGCGGAGAGTGTGGACGTTGTAAGTATTTGCTGTAAAATGTCTTGCATGTAAGTGACTGTAAAATGTCATGTTATTACCATTTGCCCTTTTTTTTCCTTTCTAGGAAGTTCCCCCTGAGACAGAGCAGGAGTCTGCGGCAGTTGCGGAGGTGGACAGTACTCCAATGACGGAGAGCACTACACCCGCTATCCCGAGGAGGCGTCCCAGAAGACAGCTGTCCAGCACTGCTCGCAATGTCCAAGGGCATTGTTGCAGGTCGGTACCGGAGGCAGTCCAAATTCCCCTTGACGATTGTCAAATTTTTGCAAACAATCTTGCCGTGGAAATGCAGAGCATGGAGAAAGACCAGCGCCTGCAATGTAAGAGGTTGGTATATTGCACTATGATGCGTGCAACAGAGAGAAGTCTCTCTGCTGAGTGCAACATAGAGCCATCTGCCACGATCGTAAGGCAAGCGGCCCAAACGCCCAACTACCCCTATCACTACCCTTCGTACAGTGCGTCGGGTTATGCTCCGCCTCCTCCTCCCCCTTTTATGTACGCGCCGAGGCCCCCTATGCCACCAGTCACAGACCCTTCGTCTTTGCCTGGGACTATTTCAAGTGCTCTGTTGAGCACACAAAGTCCCCTCCCAGGTGAAGAGCGCGATTTTAATTAATTATCTATTTGGCTTTAATTGGTTTTAAATGATTGTGCCATGCAGCAATGTCCTTGTTCTACTCTGTTCGTTATTTGCTCCAAGATGAACTTTTTAGCTCGTAGACCATAATTTCGGTTACTGAGGGTCGCAGTATCGGACTCCTGAACTTTGAGCTGTCCGTACTCGTTTTGCGCCTTCACCATTGACTGTTCCGCATATTTGCATTTTGTTCTGTACCCAGTGCATGTTTGCATCATGGTTCCTTGTTGCACATTAAGCCCCATTTTTTGTATGCCTCATTCCGATTTGCCTTGTTGTAAAGCAATCTCTCCCATGAGGCATCTATTCTCCTAAACTGTTAATGACCTTCGCCCAGAAGAATGACCTTCCCCCCCATTGTCCAAAAATAAAAATAAATGTTATTATTTAAAATTCATAACCTGTGTCGTGTGTTATTTCATTGTCTTATAATTAAGGGATGCCATGTAATTTGATGTGTTTTTTTATTGTATTTTGTTGCTTTTTGCGCACCCATCGCGGTGATTGCGGGCACATGACGGCCATGGGCACCCGTGATGCAACCGACACGCAACACGATCGTTGATGGCCGCAATGTGCCCGCAATCACCGCGATATGTGCGCGGTTTTAATGTTATCTTGTCTTATAATTAAGGGATGCCATGTAATTTGATGTGTTTTTCTATTGTATTTTGTTGCTTTTTGCGCATCGCGGTGATTGCGGGCACATGACGGCCATGGGCACCCGTGATGCAACCGACACGCAACACGATCGTTGATGGCCGCAATGTGCCCGCAATCACCGCGATATGTGCGCGTTTTTAATGTTATCTATGTCATTTAATAGTGTAAGGTTGAATCTGCATGTATTTTTTTTTTTTCTGTTTTACAATTGAGGGATGCCATGTCATTTGCTGTTTTTTCCCTGTTTTTCACTTGACTGTTTTCCACAGCCAGAAATCGCGGTCATCGCGGTCATCGCGGGCACATCGCGGCCACATTATTGGACACCCGCGATGCGACCGACATCGCGACCGACGCGATGATTGATCGCGTCGGTCGCATCGCAGGTGCCCAATAATGTGGCCGCGATGTGCCCGCGATGACCGCGATGGGCGCCGTTCTAGGCAAAGAGTACCAAAGACACAAACACAATGGTATGCGGTCAGATATTTTTACTTCTGTCTTCTTTTTTAGAAGCAATCTGCATTTTGGCAGGTGAAAAATAACAACTCTGGGGGCATGTTACAAGATGTTTGGGATTTGACAAAATGAACAAACATATATATCAGCTACCTTCTCCCAGCATCAGGCACCCCTACACCACTTCTAGTCCCTGCACCAAGCCCACCACGGGTCCTAACACTCCGACGGGGTGGGGAAGTGGGGGAGCCACTTATTGGGGTGCTGGATACACTGCTGAGGGTTGATGCTGCGCCACCTCCCACATTGGCTTCCTGCTGCTGTATTTGGGCCTGCATAGCTAGTAAGGCATTGGTCTGCGCTGTGCATGATTGGGTTAGTGCTGTGATACTTTACGCCAGGCTGCCAATATGCCTATTCTGTTCCCTTACAGCAGCAGTTTGTTCTGCAAAACGGGTGTCAATGCTGTTAGCAATGCGCACATGAGTGCCTACACCTACCCGTACACTACGTGCAATTTTGCGTAACTGAAGGAAGGTGTCACGCATGTACCCCTGGATGTTACCTATTTGGAGGCTTTGGGAGGCCATGAATTCTAACTGTTTGTCCTTGAAATTAACCAAGGAGTTAGCTACTTGGGAAGCAGAAGCTGCTGTATGGGGTGTGTGGGTGGGTGGGGGTGGGTTGGGAGACACCCCACTTGGGGGAAGATCACTCTGTGACGAGGTCTGTATTTCTTCATCTGCCGCAAAGGTGTCGACCGGATCAAGAATGATGTCCATTTCGTCTAAGACCAGTATTGAAGAATCTGTTTGGTTAGACCCTAGTTGTATAGCACCTGTGGATACAGATGAAGAGGTAAGTACTGATGCGTATATTGGGCACACTGTCGTGTATACTGTTTTACATAGGGCTAGAGATGCTGGACGCACATACCTAGGGGTGTTATGTACTTACACATGCACCCCGATACATCATGTAACATTGACATGAATAATATGTCACATGCCTAGCTCAGCTGACAATCATTTCCGTTACAATGTAGCAGCAGAAGATGAATGTAGTGTGAGATATTGGTAATGTGACATGGGTGTGTGTACTGTATGTGTAATGGCATTTTTTTGTATCATTTACCTGCTTCCGCAGATTCTGCAGCAACGGGCCTTCTGGTCTTGGATGCGTGAGCACTTCGGGATGGACAATCTTTGCAAGGAAAGATGGGCAGGCATTATGGACCTTGCTATGGCTAAGCATTTTCTGCAAACATGCATTGAAATGACAATAATGGACAATACCCTTTGGATAAGGACTGCATTATTTCTTCACCACCTTTTTTTTGGTTTAAAGTCAAAGATTTATTTTTTAGATTATTATTAAACTATTGTACACATGACAACTATTGGATAATCTGTGGTATGTAGGCATGGCAGCTAAACCACCAGTACACCTCTGGGTTTTTGGCCACATACATGTTAGGCTGCTAGAAAGAATGTTACAGTGTTAATCAATATGAGCAGTTGTGGAACTACAAGGCCCAGCATTATCAGCAATTTAAAAGTAGGAGCAGGCAATTTCTTGTGCATGACCTTGCTGGGCTATGTAGTTCCACAGCATCACTTAACTTAGCATAACAATACAAGTGAACATTACAGTTATAAAACATTGGCATGTATGTTTAACATTGCATGGAGTGACACTTACCAGCTCTGGATGGCGTTTGCGGCCTATCGGTATCCGCCACGTGCATGCCAGGCAGGACCTCAGGGGGTATGATGCGCTTCAGCTTCACCTCATATGAATTGTAGCACACAGTGGTGGGGCTTCCTCCTCCAGTCTTGGTGGCCTCCTCCAACTCCATGGCCATTTTATTTTTCAACTGCCTTTTGATGTCGTTAAATCTCTTTTTCACATTGCGGACCAGGCGCTTGTTCTGACTGACAGCGTTCACCGCCTGGGTGATATCCTTCCACATAGCCCTTTTGCGCTGTGCAGTGGTCTTGTGGTGAGATTTGCCAAGCAAACGCTCAAACACTGGCAGGATAGCCCGGACAAGTGCTGCATTTTCCTCATATGAAAAGCGGACCTTTCGGCCACTTTTTGTGCGGCCAGCTTCCACCTCCTCCAACTCCTCATTTTCAACTCCAGCCATGTAGCCCTCCTCCTCCATGCCAGTGTCTTCCTCCTCCCCACCACCATCTTCCTCCACCTCTGACATGTGGCCCTCCTGCAGCTGGTGTGGGGTATGGTCAAGGTCCTGGCTGTAGGATGGGGATGCCAGCGGATCCTCCACCTCCTCCTGCTGGGGCTGGACGCCCAGGGCCTGGTGTGGGGATGCCCTTGCTGTGGCCATGCTGCCTGCCACACTGCTGCCTCTCCCACTTGGCTGGCTGCTGCCACTGCTCCCTCTGCCACTGCTTCCTCTGCCACTGCTTCCTCTGCCACTCCTCACTCTGCCACTGCTCCCTCTGCCACTCCTCACTCTGCCACCAACACCTCTTCCTCTACTCACACTGCCACTGCTCCTCTCCATGCTCCTTACTTCCTATCAAAGAGTGAAATGGTGCCAATGCCCCTTTTATATAGGGGGTGTGATGCATAATGGAGGGGACACAGGTGGGCCAATAGGTTGTGGGGTTTTTTCTCATGCGGAGACAGTTTTGTAAATCGCACTCCGGTTGGTCCAAAACTCACACATGACCGGCGGAAGAACTCGCACTTTTTTGTTACTTAAAATCGCACCACTTCGCCGCAAATCGCACCTCTTCGCACTTTTCAGCCTTCAATGCGCATCACATTAAATATGCGAATTTTGACTGAAAGTGCGATTTGAAAAAGTGCGAATAGCGGCGATGTGGTGCGCTAAAAAAACATCCGCATTTATCTCAAAGCATAGAATGTCACCCTTCATATTCAACTTTAGGCAGGCAAATTAATTGAGTTGACAGGTGGAATGCTTTAGACTGGCAACAAAAATGACCTTAAATAGGCTATCCGACGTGGATAGTGGGGGTATGAAAATGTCGGAGGACGCGTACCGCCGCCCCTCGCTTCGGGTTGGCGTTGATAGTGGGGTGGCGTTAACAATGGGGGGGGGGCATTTAACATACTCATTACCCATCAGGGTGGGTGTACAATCTAAAATTGGGTCTGGGGGGGGGGCATTTAACATAGGAATCAGGCATCTGGGTGCCTGTACAATTAAAAATCGGGTACAATTGCATCGGATCGCATGCGATCATATCGCATGCGATGCGACGTGATTTTTGGTTGTACAATGCCCTGCGATGGAAATCAGGGGCGCCGTGATAATACACAAGTACCCATTATTTTTAAAGATCACATTCCAGTTCACCCTAAAAAGATGAATGCAAAACTGTGAATCATGGCGAAAATCATGCTGAAAGCAGTTCACCATCCTAGCATTGAATACACTCACGTCGAATCCCAGTGAAAACCCCATTGAAATACACCAGCGAATTGCAGCGGGCATGAAACAGAGAACTGACCGTCACTCACTGTTTGCTTTCGACGAACAGTGAACATTGAATAGGGTGCATCAGATTTTAAGTGAAAACAGCCCGATTCGTCGAAAAAACGGTGAATCGGGAGCATTGAATACTGGCCATAAATTTTTCAAGAATTTTTAAAAATATATTAAGCGGAAATAAAGAACATGTTAAAATGTGGGTTTGCTGGTAGATTACAAATTGATTTTTATATTTCTGATGTTCAAAGATCAGTTCTAAGAGAAAACTTATTTTTCTTTGTACATCCTGTCTTGCTGCTTTTATGGAAATTCCTACCCAGAAGTCAGAGGTCCATAAGACAGCTGCTCTGTTGTAGGTCCACTTGAAAACTGCACTGCCTGAGGGTGTAGAGTCTATCATGCCACCTGATGGTCAAATGATGACTGTGCTTTCAGAATCTTACTGAGACTTTGACGTCTAAAGGTAATCAATTCTGCACTTTAATGCCATGAACACACTCTGCTTTTTTTTATGGCAAACTACTTTTCTATTAACACTATTTATTAGATATGTATGTTGATGGTCTAGCCCATGGGTTCCCAAACTTTTTAAAATCACGGCACCCCGAAGCATCAGAAATTTCTTCGCGGCACCCCTAGGTTAAAGGTTTCTTATTGAGAAAGTCAGAAACAAATATTAAGTTAAATACATTTGTGTTTATATCTCATCCTTAGGATTAGTTATTTGGTAATGGACAAAATTTATTTCTGTTAGTCCATATTTTGACTATTATATTGGACATAAATAACTTGAATTGGTCCTAGACCATCAACCCAGGGCACCCCTGCAAGTCCCCCAAGGCACCCCAGGGTGTCACAGCACACAGTTTGGGAACCACTGGTCTTGCCTATTAATGAGAATATGAGATTTTCCCTGGAATCTGTTTTGAAAAGATTCCCATGGATGACACCCGAGCCCGTGCCACATGCCCCTGGCTCGCACTGCTCCATGCAAACAGCTTGTGGCTTTGCAAATCACTGTGGCTGTTTGCAGTCAGGGTTTGCGCCTGTGCAGAAATGCGCAGGTGCAAACCCTGACCATCGGGGCAGGGGCCAATTTAGGTTTATTGTGAGTGAACCAGAATCGGGCCCCCCTTATACAGATAGCGCAGGGCTTGTCTTTGCTGGGGATGGCGGAGGACTCGCCACCCGCCATCCCCCGCCCCGCGCCATCTGTATGTCGGAAGGGGACGCGCGTGCACGAGGTGCACGCGCGTCCCGTTCCGACGGAGCTTTTGCCCGGGTCCCCGCCGGCTTCCCCGGGTCCCCGCCGGTCCACACCGCCCCCCCGCAGCCCCCCGCAGCCCTGCCCGTCTCCCTGAAGCTGGAGACGGGCAGGACTGCACCCGCCGCGCCGCCTCGCCGCCCGGCTATTGAGACGCTCGTGCGTGGGAGACGCACGAGCGTCTCATTCAGCCAGAGCGCCAGATTGCTGGCGGATCGCCAGGGACACGGTCCTGGCGCTCCACCAGCAATAATAAGCCCTGCTCCATCTGTATTTACACATTGAAACTGTCTTTGATTTGACCTTTGTGTCATGAGGCATAAAGAAGTATCACAAATGGATCTCAATCAGCTGAAAACCAGAATTATTCCATTTTAATTCTAATCAAATATGTCATTAATATAACCAAATATTGGGCACAACAAACTCCCAGAGGACTGAGTAAAGAAGAATAAAAAAGCCAGAGTAAAAGTTTATATATATATAAATGTAAAAGATGCAGAAGAAAGCAAAAAAGTTGGCCTTTAAGAAATGTAAGCAGACGCAGAATAATGAGGACAGAAGGAGGCTAGGAAGGTAATCAGATGTTCGAATGCACAGGCTGAGGAGAAAATGGCCCAGTCATTTCGCATCCAGATGTTTTCCCCATTGAAAAAGATACAAATCGCATTTTTAATGAGATTCGAATTTGGAAATCGCCAACAAAAATGGTCTAAAGGTCCAAAAAAAAAATAGACCTGATCCTGACTGGCGGTTTGGTCAGAAATATGGCGATTTTGTCAGAACCATGCACAGATCATTGTGAAATATGTGTAAAAGTAAAAACTTTACAGGTGGACTACTAGTCCCAGCGGGCCCATTAATGCCCCGCATGCTGGGACTTGTGGTTCTCCAAGTCCCAGCCTGCGGGGGAGGTCTGCTGGCACTTGCAGTTCTCCTGTATTAAGCAATGTTAGGAATGAGAATTTAACCCTATCAGGCCGGCGTCCAATGGCCAGAGACGCCAGTGACAGCCATGGGCTTCAGCCCTGGACGGGTGAAGCCTGGGGGGGGACCCCTTTATTGGGGGGGTCCCCACTCCTCCAGGTACCCCGTCCAAGGCTGACCAGCCACAGTGCTCATGGTGCGGCCGGGGGACCTTGTGTAAAAAGTGTCCCCCGGCTGTGGCATGACACTGCGGGCTGTTGGAGCCCGGTGCTGGTTTCAAAATACGGGGGACCCCAGATTTTTTGTCCCCTGTATTTTTGGAACCAGGACCAGTCCAAGAGTCCGGGGCTGGTTTCAGAAATACGGGGGACCCCTACGCTTTTTGTCCCCCGTATTTTTGGAACCAGGTCCGGCTCAATGAGCCCGGGGCTGGTTAAGTACAGGAGGGGGGACCTCACGCCATTTTTTTTTTTTCAATCACAAAATCGCACATTTTAAAAAAATCGCACCTTTTCATGACTAAAAAATCGCACCTTTTCATGACTAAAAATCGCCCTACATCGCACTTACTCGCACTTTTCATGCCGGAATACATACCTCATTAAATATTCGAGTTCTGGAAAAAAATGCGATTTTAAAAAACTGCGATAAAGGGCGATTTGAGCAAAAATCGCATTTTCGGAAAAACGGTAAACACAATAAATCTCGCCCAGAGAGTGGAAGTCTTCTTGAGAGGGACAATGTAATAGCAGATCATATTAATAATTATTTATGCTCAGTATTCACTGCTGAAAGAGAGGGGATGGTGCCACAGTTAAATTGCAAGTATAGTCAGAAAACTGAGGGAGAAACAAGTACATTTACGGAGGAGAAAGTCCTCACAGAACTCTCATAACTGAAAATAGATAAAGCAATGGGGCCAGATGGGATACATCCAAGGATACTAAAATAGCTTAAGGGGGAGCTGGTAAAACCATTATAAGAATTATTTAACCAGTCACTAGCTACTGGAGTAATCCCAGAGGACTGGAAAACAGTGAATGTAGTCCCACTGCACAAAAGTGGAAGCAATGAAGAGGTAAGCAACTATCGAACAGTGAGCCTTACATCAGTAGTAGGGAAATTGATGGAAACACTCTTAAAACAAAGAGTTGTAGAATATCTCAAAACTAAAGTAATAGATCAAGGTGGGGCTATAGATGTAGCTTATCTAAACTAGTAAGGCTTTTGACACTGTCTCACATTGCAGACTGATAAAAAAACTTGAAAGCTTTGGATTGGATTCTAAGATGGTTGAATGGATAAGATCTTGGTTGCGGGACAGAAAACAGAGTTGTAGTAAACGGAGTACAGTCAAAGGAGGAAAAGGTTACAAGTGGAGTACCCCAAGGATCTGTACTTGGACCAGTGCTTTTCAATATCTTTATTGCTGATATTGCAAAATGGAATTGAGGGTAAAATGTGTATTTTTGCAGATGACACAAGGGTATGCAACAGGGTAGACACACCAGGAGGGGTAAAACAAATGGTCGATGATCTAGGTAGATTAGAGGAATGGTCAAGAGCATGGCAACTACAGTTTAATGCAAAAAAATGCTAAATTATGCATTTGGGTCTAAAAAATCCAAAGACTAAATATAGTATAAATGGCACTCTAATAGAAACTACTGAGGAAGAGAGGGATCTAGGTGTCACTATTTCAGGGGACTTAAAGGCAATGTAACAAAGCAATGAGGAAGGCAAGTCAGATGCTTGGTTGCATAGGGAGAGGTATCAGCAGTAGAAAGAAAGAAGTAATAATGCCACTGTATAGGTCATTGGTACGACCTCACCTAGAGTATTGTGTTCAGTTCTGGAGGCCATATCTCCATAAGGATAAAAATACATAAAGACTGTACAAAGAAGGGCAACTAAAATGGTGCATGGCTTACATCACAAAATGTACCAGGAAAGACTAAAATATCTTAATATGTATACTTTAGAGCAGAGAAGGGAAAGGAGGGACATGATAGAAACTTTCAAATATATCAAGGGTTTTAACAAGGTACAGGTGGGAGACATTCTTCACAGGAAGAGGAGCAGCAGAACACGAGGACATGCACTGAAACTAGAGGGAGGAAGATTTAGGGGAAATTTAAGGAATAATTACTTCACAGAAAGAGTAGTAGATAAGTGGAATAGCCACCCATCAGAGGTGGTAGACGCAAATACAGTAGTACAATTTAAACATGCTTGGGATAGGCATATCGATATCCTTACAAAAAATAAGGATCAAATATGGTTTGAGGTAACATGTTTAAAAAAGGGACGGACTAGATGGGCCAAGTGGTTCTTATCTGCCGTCACATTATATGTTTTTATGTTGCTATGTAAATGTGAGAAGAGCTGTGGAAAGTACTATTAAGAATACATTTCGTCAGCGAACTGAATTTAATCAGAAACTAGTAAAAACTAAGCTGATTAAGGGACAGAATACGTGCAATTGTACAGCTCCGCAGGATATCCTGGCACTTTATGAATATATATGAATAAATAAAGAAAATAATATGCCCAGAAGCAGCAAGATTAAAGTAACAAGATTGGTATAACAACTACAGCCAGTTACATGAAATACATAAATTATCTAAGAAAAGTATTTTGAATAAATTGGCTTCGGGGGAGATGTACTAAGCCTTGGAGAGTGATAAAGTGGAGAGCCAACCAGCTCCTAACTGCCATGTTACAGGCTGCGTTTAAAAATGTCAATTAGGAGCTGACTACTCGGCAGTTTATCTCTCTCCACTGTATCATTTTCTGAGGCATAGTAAATCTACGAAGAAGGGGGGTGCACTCGAGATTATGTGGCTCAGAGTGGAACGGGCGCCTAGTGGGGTGTTAAGTCAAGCAGCTCCGACTAAAAGGGGTAGTCACCCCCTTACAGTGTGTATACAAAAAAACAAGAAAAATAATGTGGAGCGCTAAAGTAGATCAATTGGATATTACAATGTAACAATTTATCAAAATAGTAATTAATATAAGTGGAGCAATAACAATGTAAATTATTAAAATCAATTACATGTGTATCAGTATATTGGATAAAGACAAGGAAGGTATGCATTTTTTACTGCTGGAGTTCTGCTGCTTTATATTACTCCTGTAGAAATTATATACTTGCTAGTTTCACTGGGTTTGGAGCCATGAATGTATGGAGGAGTCACATACCATGCCGGATATTGTATAACGCTGGAGGAAGATCTTGTTCTCGAATGTGAAGATGTCCTCACAATGATGCGAAAATTTGTAATCAACAAAGGGCTGATGGCAATGTCCCAATTGGTGATAGAAATCCGGGTGACTTCCAGCAATGTGTTCCGAGGATGAGCAAGATTTAGTGGAGTATTGTGCAGCAATAAGTCCAACAACCTTCAGAGTCCAATAGTTAGATATAGCAAGTGCTGCCTATATAGCATAGGCAGCACTTGCTATATCTAACTATTGGACTCTGAAGGTTGTTGTTCCATCAGCCCTTTGTGGATTACAAATTATCGCATCATTGTGAGGACATCTTCACATTCGAGAACAAGATCTTCCTCCAGCGTTATACAATATCCGGCATGGTATGTGACTCCTCCATACATTCATGGCTCCAAACCCAGTGGAACTAGCAAGTATATAATTTCTACAGGAGTAATATAAAGCAGCAGAACTCCAGCAGTAAAAAATGCATACCTTCCTTGTCTTTATCCAATATACTGATACACGTGTAATTGATTTTAATAACTTACATTGTTATTGCTCCACTTATATTAATTACTATTTTAATAAATTGTTACATCGTAATATCCAATAGTAAATCTACCCCTTAATGTGGTACAACTGATACCTTTATATGATAGAGACACTGATTAATGATGTTCACAGCAAGGTCTCTAATGGCAAGAATTTTGGAAAGCAGTGCGCTTCTGCACTCTCCTTAAGGTGGCCATACACATGCAGATTTATCTGCAGATCGTGCTGGTTGGAACAAAACCTGGTTATGGATGAGAGCTAATGACAGTTGACCATTTGCTTGGAAATGCTGGAAAACTGACAAACTGTCACTCATCCACAACCATGTTTTTGTTCCAACCAGCCAGATCTGAAGATAAATCTTACTAGTGTATGGGCACCTTAACAGTGACTCTTTTCTACCTACAGTGACTCCAGCTGGGCACGATTAGGGGCCTAATGGGTTTGGAGCTGAAAACATTCAAGGGCCTATTATGAGAAGTGGAGGAATTGAGGCCAATGCCTTGTAGCATGTAGAACCCGTACACTATAACCACCAGTGTTTTCCTAAGTATATAAAAGTAAAAAAAAAAATGCCTAAAAGTGTAAAACAGAAATGCAATTTTAATACTTGATTACGCACAACCATGTGACCAGCTGGTGTCTGTCTGGTGATCATCCTGCTGTCATGATGATGGTCCTATTTCTATGTGGAGGCCTGGAACTGCCACTCAATCCGCCCCATGGTTAATTTGGCCATGAATGTGGGGTGCACAATGGCCAGATTAACCACCGCCGACATTGTTTACTATATCAGCTATGTTGTGGGGGTAAATATATAGTGAATACACACTGACAGATATCGGTAACAATAACGATCAGAGGTGTCAGTGTCTACATTAAGCTGCACGCACAGACAACAGGAGGGTGTTAATGATGCACGGGAGCATAAAGGGGTCCTCCCCAGGGCACCCAAAGGCAGTGTCAGACTGGGGCATTAAGGGCCTACTTGGTAAAAATAGCAGTAGAAGCACAGACTTGGCCAACCATTAGGGAGGACATAACCTGCAGAAAATATGGTTGATGTAGTTTCTATAGAAACAAACCAGGCAGCCATGTTGGTCCATGTTCCTGCTCAGCCAGATAACTGACCCTCTAATAGAGTAACATTAGACCCTGGACCCTGACATTAAAAAAAACATATATTTTCTGTTTTTAACTTTTTTTAGTTATTCACAAACAACAACTTTACACTGCGGCCTCTCTGTGCTTACATTTTTTAACACAGTGCCAATGAGCTTTATTAAACACACACAATGTCCATTCGCAAGCCCATATGCGTTCGCAATGTTTTTTGAATGCGTATGCGCATTTCTGTGCATGCGCATTCAAAACCCTCCACATGTTTTGATGGTCGGCCACCATCGAAAGATGTAGGAGGGTTCCAGTGGCATGCGAATGGATGTTTATGTGAAACCCTGTTGTTTACAAATAAACAACATTTTTCCATAAATGACACTACCTTCACCAAAAACTTTGTACTGAGCAACCATAAAGGATCAATACTGCCCCTGTATTAGGAGCTGTGGGCAGTTTCATGCTCAGCACCAGTGTGAATATGAACCATTGGTTAATAAAATCATGCCATGTAGGAGCACTGGGCTGTGTGCACCGGTAGGATCAATGATTATCAATGATACCCTTTCTGCCATGACAGTCCGACTATCTAGTGCAGGGGTAGCCAACTCCAGTCTTCGAGAGCTACCAACCGTTAATGTTTTCCATGTCTCCTCACAGAATCACAGTATTTAGCTCCACCTGGGGATCTTTTAAAATGTGTCAGCTAGTAATGAGTGCACCTGTAAGGTGAGCTGGAAAACATGAACTGTTGGTAGCTCTTGAGGACTGGAGTTTACTACCACTGGCCTAGTGTCATCTCTCTCCATCAACTTCTAGTGTGAAATTAAAATTCAAAACACTTAAGATCCGATGCTGGGTAAATGTTGTTTCACCTCATTTCGGAATCTGAACCTGGAGGGAAAACCTCAACCATGGCTCTGAGACACTCAGAAAATGTTCAGATAGGATCAGTTTCCTAGAAACCAAGCCTGCACGTTCCTCCTTACAATGCTTACTACCTCCTTTGAGGCCAAGGTTGACTTTTCTCTAACTGTCATTTTTTTTTTGCTTTTTTGAAACACGCGCATTCTACCGTACAGGGCACCGCAGGGTCAATATCTTTATTTAATCCCTTGAGTGGCCCCTACCAGGGCAGATTTGTCCTGCCCCAGGAAAACCCACCACTCTGCAGCCACTACCTTTTGCAGGTAATGCTGCTGCTCAGCCAGAAGCAGCAGTGGCCCTGAGCGGCCACTCAGGAAAGTTTGGGGCCATTCGAGTGGAAGAGGAGAGTGCCCAGCAGCAGCAGAGGGGACTGCACTCAGGTGTTCGGGCACTCGTCAGATCAGGCGCCGAACACCCTAGTGCTCCCAAGCAGCCCCGAACTCCGCGGCAGCTGTAGGAGAGTGATGAACGGCAAAAGGGGAGTGCTCAGCACTGCAGCCACGGCAGCGGTTAGTGCTCGGGGTGGGGGAACAGGACGAGACAGGTGAGCGGGGGTGTACAATATGCGTAGGTGCGCACCAATACTGGAGCCACATGCTGTACTGTGGTATGCCCAGAAATTTTCAGTGACAGCCCGTTGAAGCGGTTAATTGATTGAGCTTACTTTTTCTTTTTGTTATAGTTTATATATTCCAATGTGTATTATCTTCTACTATGTATTATTAGATATTAGATATCCAACACTTGCTAGCGTCATTATTTTTTTGAATAACTCTTCTGTTTGTGACACCTGCTGGCATCTTGTTTTATGCTGTTTTTAGCAATTCATCAGAGTGAATAATGACTCATCTATATTCCTGCAGCTACAAGATCACTCGATAGGGGTAGATACTACTTCACCTGAGCTCAGAATTTATAAACACTGGGTTCTCTGTGAATAAGATCTGACCCTCTGGCTGTTGTAATAGCAACTTAATGAGTTTTTTTTATATGAACAACTACAGAAAACCAGTCATTTTGTTTAAATATTTAATTCTTAATATCTGTTTTGAATCATTCATAAATGTCATAAATGACGTAATGGATTTGAAGTTGCAGCTGCATTCAAACAGAGCATACCTGCCAATATTTCCAGTTGAAGAATCAGGAGCAAATAGTATATGCTGCATAATCCACAATCCAGACCTTCTTAACTAAGCGGATATCATGCCAAATGCTAGCCATTTTTTATTGATGTCCCATCCTGTTTAGTATGACCAGAGATCTGTGTCACATTAATGCTTAACACATGTACTGTTCACTTAAATCAGTACTGGCATTGGGGATAATGCAGACCCAATGCACAGATGTTTGGTACTGTTTGCATGCACAGTCTAGCATCATATTCTCGGTGATTGACAGTCTCATACAGTTATGAGGGTGGGAGGGGAGCAGTGATGGCCTTGGTTTGTGAAATGGGGAGGGAAGACGCCGGGATCTCTGTCGTTGGATGGAAATCTCTTGACCTCCTACGGGATCTGTGATGATCTGCTTGTGCAACCACATGGGTGCCCCAAGCCACCTAATTGTGTAACAGTGATCAGATGCTGCATCCTCGGACCAATGGGAGGCATCTACTTACAATAGATGCAATAGAGGATGTGTGAGGACATCCTGCAATAAAATCCAGTAACATTTATTATCGCTGGACATATGTAAGTTGGTTAACATGAAGCCAGCATTTGGGTGTAGTAACTGGATGTTTTATGGGCATGTCAAGGAAGACGCAAGCGTGCCCAGGCGTTTTAAGGGAAGTCTCATGACGTCAGCTCCGGCCACGGTCAGCCAGTTTCTATCGCACCTGTTGAGTAAGTTCTGGGCTACACACAGACTTCATACAGTGGAAAAATCATTTGATACTGAGCGGCTTGCGTATGTAGCATTTCATACACTGGGCCTAATTCAAACTTGATCACAAAGCAGATTTTATTCTTAAATGGACAAAACCATGTTGCACTCCAGGTGGGAGAGTTAGGTTTATTTTGTTTCTCTGCAGGGTAAATACTGTCTGCTTTATTTTTACACAGCAATTTATATTTTAGTTATAACACATCCCACCCAATTCTAACTCGCTTTGCACATGTTACATCTGCCCCTCCTGCAGTGCAGCATGGTTTTGGCCATGTGAGAAAATATCTGCTTTGCGATCAGGTCTGAAATAGGCCCACAGTTTTAAGATCCGCACATGATCAGTATACATCACTGTGGCCAGCTTGGGATAGAGCACACATACGTAAACACATTAATTAAATACTTTCTATTTTTTAACTACATGCTCATTGTCCCCCTATAGGTTCCCAGCCTTCAGAGCTGGAACTTCTGCACACATCTCTCACAGAGACAGACAGAGCACCCCCAGAGTTGGGAGATACTTAAGATATGAAAAGAGATGTGCATTGGTGTAGTTTGGTTTATGGCCTTGTGTGTGTAAGTAAAAGCATTTTATATTGAATATGGTAGAATATAGGTAGCCCATGGAGGGAATAACAGCAGTTCTGCAGACAATGAGGAGGTCTCCTACTCACCCCTTTGTGTCCTGTGGCGGCTCTCAGGGAGGTCAGCTGGGGTGTGCGCGCGGACGGGAACGGGCGGCTGTAAGTCAGCAGTGATGAGAGCCGGTCCTGGGAGCTGTGGCGGCTGATCTTCCTCACAGGTGCCATCTTGGTTTTGGGCAGAGAAGTAATTTTGCCAGACTCTGCCTCTTCCTGGAATTCTGACACCAAGAACAAATGGCAGCCTCCCTCCTACTATAAGGGGGATCTGCCTAGGTTCACCAGTGAGTGACTAGCCTTCTGCCTTTGACACTTTCTGGTACCCTTGCAGGGAGAAGCCCAGCGATCCTGTAATCTGCTGTCCGATCTCGGACCTTCCGACGGCAGAGCCTGTCTTTGGTTGTCATTCACCTAATAGACCTGACCGACTTGTTGGCTATGCCCTCTCCTTCTTTGGCCTTAGACCTTTTTAGACCATTAATGCACTTCTTCCAATTAAAGCTCCGGACACCATCCTCCCTAATTCCTCGACCCATTTCAAGTAAATTGCTGGACTCTTTTCTTTTCCCTTTATTGTCGTAAAGATGTATTTGCAAGCACAGTTTAACTTACCTTTATTTGCCAAGAGATGTTATTTGTGCAACTAGTATTGTTTTCATGCAGAGATCCATCATTAAACCAGCCCGTTTCAAACCTCCTACTACGAGTCAGTAGTAGTTCCTGATCCTCAAACGAGACCATAAGTACCCAATGCAGTGACACCACGTAGCTGCATTCATGATAAAATATTCTGTTGTGGAAGTCTGTATTGGGGAAGCACTGGAAGGAGACTCAGTAGCGCACGCAGGGGGGGTTTCTGAGTACCCAAAAAACCCCCCAGGAGTCTAAGGGCCCTAGTCAGAAAGCTGAGGGTCTCCTCTTTCTACAGGTACAAGAATTTTAAAAATTGGCCCTTGGGAACTGGAGATATCTGACTTCAAAGCAATGGTCCCCATCCAAGCCAGTTAATTGCTCTTCCCAGTCAGATATTTCAGATTCTGTTTGACTAAGAGTTTTTCTGAGGATATATTCCAAAAGCTGGGACTCTCCCCCTTTGATCGACACTAGTAGCTTGTCTTTACTGTGCCCAGAAACAGAGATATCAGCCTTCCAGCAGCTGGTTACTGCTCCAGCTCCACACACCTGGTATGTAGTTTTATATACTGCCTCCTGAACTCTGATCCCCTAGTCTCCATTACCATTTGGTAGGTGGGATTCTCTAGTTTTTATTTCCATTAAAATCTAAGAAATCTATTTCAGGGAACTGGAGATTTCTACAGTCAAGCAAGCTGTCCTCCCACCAGACAATTATGAATAATAAGTCCACTCCACTATACACCCCTCCTCTGCATATTAAACATCCTCTGCCACCCTGGAAGTTATGTATCTGGGCCCCTTCATTCAGCCCAATGCCCCCTTCTCCCACCTTATATCCCACCATCTGTGCAGTAAAGGGGTAATTAGTGGAAATTACTGATCCAGGCCCTACATGCTGAGCGGTTGATATAATACCCCCTACCACCCGGGGGACATCAAAGCTTCCCCCACCCCTACCACTGGAGGATCGGTAGGGGCCCCAATACATTGCTATGCCCAGGGGTCTACACTGCTGTTGACGCCCCTGTATGTAATATATATATATATATATATATATATATATATATATATATACAGGCTGTCCCCTTTAGGAAGAGGTTCTTACTCCCGTTTATCGCCTGATGCTGTTTTTTGACTTTACATCGAGCTCCTTGAAAAAGGTCCTTTTATTTGGACCGAAACGTCGGGGCATGTGATTGGATTACAATAAATGCACAACAACTCTTTTTGATTTGATGCACACTTGTGGATTATTGCTGACTTTGTATCAACAACACACCACTAACTGAGTTGTGTTGTGGCGAGTGCCCCACATCCCCAATCTGCCGACTGGGGAAAACAGATATATATATATATATATATATATATATATATATATATATATATATATATATATGCAGTTTTGGAGGGAGCACTCATGACAATTTACAATCACGGTAAATATGAAAAAAAGCAGTCGCACACAAGTAGGTGCTGTAAATCGACGTTTCGGGTGGTTACCCTTTATCAAGACATGACAAGAACACATAACAGTACTTACATATATAGATGTTCAAAGTGACTAACCCCGTGCCGTGAGTTCCACTCCACGCTGCAGCCGGGAGCCGGGTGACGTCATAGAGGCGCGGCCACGCCGACGGTTCCGGACTCCCTGGGTGGGCGTATCCAGGAGTGACAGTGTACCCGTAACCTAGGTGATGATAAAAACAATACACAATTAAAACGGAGGCTTGCTCCAAAGTGACTTGGTGTGCAAAGTATCCAGGTATTATAGGCAATGGTGCTGCGCTGCACCAGGACTGTGTAGCAATAACATGAAATACAATATAGTAAAGTAAATACATGAAAATACACTGGCACATTCAGGCTTTTCAAAACGAGGATAACTGTCGGTGTGGGGGGAAATGTTGGAAACCCGGTGTCGGAGTGGGCAGAATGGAATAAATGCAAAAACGATTTGAGCAAACCGGTCTGTAACCGTCAGGGATTATGTCAGATGTATCTAGATCTGCTGGGTATCTATAGGAAGCAAGTGTAGGAGAGTTGTTTGTTGAGACCGAGTGGTTGAACCGTCTGCAATCTATAAATCCACTTGGATTCTAGTTGTAGAAGACGGTGGCCTCTGTCACCACCACTGGAACTGTCTGGTATACAGTCAATTATTTTGTGATGGTAAAGTATGGTTGTGCGTTTTAAAGTGCCTGGCAACTGGCTGATCGGCCCCTTCCCCTCGAGGGCAGCTCTGATGCTGGATCGGTGCTGAGCAATTCTCTCTTTGAATTGCCTGATAGTTTTGCCAATGTAGAGGAGTCCACATTGGCACTTAATATAATAAATAACGTAGCGGCTACTGCAAGTCAGGGGATGGCGTATGTTGATTTTCTCACCCATTCACGGGTGGAAGAAATGGTCGCCTACCTCTAGATTGGAACACGTCGTGCACCCAAGGCACCTGTAGTTACCGTTTTTGCGTGATAGGAAGTGTTTCTTAGAGGGGGTGTGAGGGAGCTCACATCATTGTGGACTATTAAGTCCTTGAGATTTTTTCCTCTTCAAAAAGATGGTAAGATTCTGCTTTCACTTAATGCCTGGAGATGCTTATCTGTGGAGATACTTGGCCATACACTCCTGGCAGCTTTCATTAAGGTCTCACTATTGGTGGTGAATTTTTGTGTCCACACTATGCGACTATTGTTGCTGTCAATCATGGATGAACTTAGGACTTGGTCCCTGTTCCTTATGTTTGGTGTTTAAAAGTAAGTGGCGTGGATAGCCCCTGTGCAAAAAATCTAAGATCATTTTGTCTATTTCTCGTCCCGCCTCTACTGAAACACTGCAAATTCTAAATGCCCTTAAGAATTGCGAGTGTGGAAGTCCCCATTTGAGGGACGGGGGATGGTGGCTGGTGCTGTGCAGGATCGTGTTCCTATCTGTCGTTTTTTTATAAATCGTGGTTGATAATTTGTGGTCATCAGTCACAATAATCTTGACATCAAGGTAATGTATTGTGTCAAAGCTGCATTCGTAGGTGAATTTTATGGACTAATCAGCGCTGTTGGCGAATTTCATCATGTCGTGGAAACTCTCTTCACTGCTCCCCCACACAATGAAAATATCATCGATATATCTCAAAAAGAGCCTAATTGACCCATTAGTGTATCTGTCGGTCAGGAAAATGTCATGTTCGATGTCATACATAAATATATTAGCGAGACTCGGAGCCACGCATGATCCCATGTCAACCCCCGAGCGCTGCATAAAATATCTGTTATCAAACAAGAAGTAATTTCTGGATAAGGCAAGGTCAAGTAATTGCATGAAAAATTCAGCATCTGGGCCAGTGTAGTATTCACTGGCAAACACTGATTGTCTTACCGCCTCCATGCCCCGATTGTGTGGGATGCTGGTGTACAACGAAACTACAACTATGGTACAAAGTAAACATTTGTCCGGCAAAGGAGAAATTTTCATGATTTACCTGAGGAAACTGTTAGTATCTTTTAAATACGTGGATTGGCGCTGGACAATTGGTTGTAAAAACAAATCAAGAAACTGTGCCACAGTATAGTACAGGGAATCCCTGGCAGAAACAATCGGCCTGCCAGGTGGATTCTTGGGATCTTTGTGGAGCTTGTGGATGGTATAAAGTATGGGGGTTTTGGGGAAATCAGTGGTCAAAGCGTCGCAGATTTTGTCAGGGATGATGCCCAATCTTACCCCCTCCGCGACTACCGTGTCCAGTTCCTTTTTGAAGCGGTCTGTGGGATCCCTGTCAAGTTCTCTGTAAACTGTGTCATCTGCGAGTTGTCTGTAAACCTCTGCTTTGTAGGAAGACAAGTTATGGACCACCAAGGCTCCTCCCTTGTCGGCCATACGGATAACGATATCTTTGTAAGATCCAAGCGATTTGAGGGCTGCTTTCTCTTCTATGGAGAGATTATGCTTGATGTCTCTTGTATTCGGTGCCAAATCATTGATTTTGGTGTCCATGAAGTTGGTAAATGTCTTTATGGCCAGGTTGTTTGAGATGGGGGTCAAAGGAAGATTTTTTCTTTATGGTGGTGGGTACTGCTGGTGCTGTAGCGGTGGAGTCTGCGAAGAACTTGCGAAGTCTTAATCATCTCCCGAATTTGTATAAGTCGACCTTATCCTCAAAAGCATCTGGGCTGCAAGTGGGAACTAAGGATAGTCCCTTGTTCAGAACCGCTTGTTCTGTGTGGGATAAAGTCCTGTCCGATAGATTGAAGACTATGTCCTCCTGTTGTATCGTTTTCATCGCGAACCTTGCCCACTGGCCTCCACGCCTTGTTCGAGGACGTCTGTCGGGCCTCTTCTCGCCCGGGTCAGAACCCCTAAAGGGGGCCTTTGGCCGCCTCTTCCTCTATGTACAGGAGCTTTGGCACATTCTGATTCGCTTGAGGTAACTGGGCCACTCGAGTTGTCAGTGTTGAATTGGGGTTTTCTGCGGTACCCTCGTAGCTGCTGTTGGTTCTGTTCTCGTCCGTATGCCCAGCTATACACTTTGTATTCCAGGTAGTCTCTATTGACCGTGTCACATGTATCTTTTTTAAATTGTATGAGGTCCTTGCGGTATTGATCGATCTGTGTAGATAATTTTTGCAGCCAATCCTCTGATTTATCTGCCTTGATGGTGTTGATATGGGCAGATTCAAAGCCAGAGATTTTGGTGCGTACTGTGTCCAATTCTTTTTTAGACTCCTCGATGACCAATAGAATTAGGTCATAGGAGCATTTATTCAATACTGCCGTCCAACGGCGACAGAACTCCGGATTGTTTCTACCTATGGTAGGTATATTTTTAATCCTGAAGCCCCTCAATATTTTCTTTTCCATTCTGCCCACTCCGACACCGGGTTTCCAACATTTCCCCCCACACCGACAGTTATCCTCATTTTGAAAAGCCTGAATGTGCCAGTGTATTTTCATGTGACGCCATGTATTTACTTTACTGTATTGTATTTCATGTTATTGCTACACAGTCCTGTAGCAGCGCAGCACCATTGCCTATAATACCTGGATACTTTGCACACCAAGTCACTTGGAGCAAGCCTCCGTTTTAATTGTGTATTGTTTTTATCATCACCTACTTTACGGGTACACTGTCACTCCTGGATACGCCCACCCAGGGAGTCCAGAACCATCGGCACGGCCGCGCCTCTATGAAGTCACCCGGCTCCCGGCTGCAGCGTGGAGTGGAACTCACGGCACGGGGTTAGTCACTTTGAACGTCTATATATGTAAGTACTGTTATGTGTTCTTGTCATGTCTTGATAAAGGGTAACCACCCGAAATGTCGATTTACAGCACCTACTTGTGTGCGACTGCTTTTTTTCATATTTACCGTGATTGTAAATTGTCATGAGTGCTCCCTCCAAAACTGCATATATCTTTCCCTGTTGGGATTAAGGAGGCACCAGACACGTTGATTCAGACAGGAGAGTGCCAGGCGTTTCTACGAATATATATATATATATATATATATATATATATATATATATATATATAAATATATATATATATTGCAGAATAAAAGAGGACACTCACTGGACTTTCAATTTGGATGTCTTTTTAATCCATCTCAATCCATCAAAGTATAAAGTGCAATGTGCATGACAGTGGGTGGTTATGCACTTTAGGAGGTGAGAGTGGGGGCCTTGAGAAAGGTCCAAAGGTGGACCAAAACGTTGGCCCGTGGCCCACTGTCATGCACATTGCACTTTATACTTTGATGGATTGAGATGGATTAAAAAGACATCCAAACTGAAAGTCCGGTGAGTGTCCTCATTTTTTTCTGCAAGCTATATTGGACTATCAGAGTAATCTGGAGTTCCTGAGCTGACACCCTGGCAGCTGCTGGACTATTAGTGGAGAGTGTGATCCTTGTACATGGAAAATATATATATATATATATATATATATATATATATATATATATATATATATAGGCAGAGAAAATAGGTCTACAACATCAATTAGTGGATCGTATTTCTGCAGTAACAGGATCACATGATCGCACCACGGTCACATGATCACGGTGATGCCGCGGTCATATAATCATAATAGTGTAACGGTCATATGACCATAATGACTTGGTGGCCGTATGCCTTTATTAAATAAACTTTTCCGCGGGTGTATAGTGATCTTAGTCACGTAACTGTAGTAGCTCAGAGGCAATCTCTGCTGCACTGCAGTAGTGACGTCATCATTGTGCGATCGGTTGTCACTGTGATGAGCTGATCACATGAACAGGAAAAATGATACCATTTGAGGTGATTTAAACCTTCTATTCTCCCCATAGAAAGTGACTATCAGAAGAAATGGGAGGAACTTTTAGATCAATGCTCTATTGCATTGATAGAACTAGTAATAACATACAGATGATAGAAGGCAAAAGAAGTAGAAAAGAGATAAATATTTTAAAAACTAAACTTGAATCCTTTAAAACTACAAAAGAATTTAAAAAGAACGACAAAACAGTATCAGAGAAAATTGACAACTTTGATAGAAATTTAATAGAAAATAAATGTAAAAAATTCAGGCGAGATCTAGACGACTATAGATTAGGAGAAGTGAGATCATATAAGAAAATTAAAATTAATAATGAGTACAACAGATATGGTAATAACTACTACAGAAATGAAAACATTAAGAACCAAAGAAATTACCAAAATACCAGCACAGATAGAAATTAGACTAACAAAAAATTCATATCAAGGCACTACTAAAAACTGTAGACCCTCTTTCAGAGAAGATAGAGAAAGAACTAAGGTTTATGCTAGAGATCGACAATATTCTAGAGCAGATAGTGGAGCAAATCACTATAGAGAAAGAGACTCAATCTTTGGAAATACAGAGACACTCAGACTGGGAACCAAGCCTAAAACAACACATCAAAGACCTTTAGATTATGAAGAGTTCAGTAATTTTTTAGAACAATGCCCCAAAAGGAGATAGAGCAGAATCCCAAAACAAAATAGAAGTGATTTACACCCCAAAAAGAGTAAGAGATTCAAGTCAAGAGGCAGAAGAGGTAGGAAGAAGGAAGTTCTTAAGAGACTGAGAAAATCTAAAGAATTGTCCCCAAGTGAATTATCATTGCTCAAAAAGGGTCTTAAACGGTCTTCTCTCCAACAATGAGTCCCAATATATATTCAATCTGTTTTCTTTTTTTTTTAATTCAATACTCTTTATTTCATTTTATAGACATTTACATACATATACTTTAAAATACAAATTCACATTTATCATACATATATACTTTACAGACAAGCGTACAATACTAACATACATATACAGGTCATCATCATTTATATTCCATTTTTCCTGCTTTTGCAGTATACTGTTCACTATTTCAGAGAGACTCATTTATAGTATATTCGACATCATATATGGGTGCACTTCTAGACAGTATATAATGACTCTACTTGGGTCTTCGTGGATTTATATAGACTTTAGTGCTACATATTTTTCCATATTTTTCACATGTGAATTTAATTAATTATTACTTGATCCCCTTTCCCTTTTTTTTTTTTTTTTTTTTTTTTCTTTTCCTTACAAAACAGATGTAACAAAGTGTTTTTATTTATCTATTTATACATATGTATATATTTTTATTTATTATTAACAAAGTGCTCTTCTCTTCTTTTCCCTTTCAAATTAGACTTGTGCATTTAACTGAATAAAACAACTTTAGTTTAATGTCCATATAGATCAGTGCCTTCTGGTGTTCATATGTGCATATATTCTATTTCTCCCTGTATTGTGTCCATATTTGTCATATATAACTCTCTATATTACCTCAATTAGTAGAGCCTCATTATTTAATCTAGTGTTGGAGGGACTACCCCATCTATCCCATTTACTATGAAATTTACTTGTCATATTTCTCGTACCATACATAAATCTCTCATGTTTAATCAATTCCTCCACAAGTACTTTCCAGTTCATAATTTCAGGTAGGCTAGGGGAGAACCATAATCGTGCTATTGTCACCTTCGCCATGGTGACCAGACTTAGAACATATTGATTTAACAAAGGTGTATGGTCGCCTCCTATTTCTATACAGAAGATACAGGCTCTGGGTCCAAATTGGGCTAGCAGCGGGACCGTTGCTTTAATATCCTCCCATACTGCTTGCCAGAATGCATTTATCCCCGGGCACTCCCATAATAGGTGCAGGAACCCAGCTTCCTCCCTTGCACATTTTGGGCATCTTGAATCTCCCCTCAGCCCGGCTCGGTGCATCCCCATTGGTGTACGATAGGCTCTATGGAGTATAAAGTAATGGATTTGTTGATACCTAATACTAGACGTCGCATCTTTTATAGACCTTAATATTCCCTTCCAGGTCTCAGCTTCTAGTGGTCCCACCTCTATCTCCCATTTTACTTTCAGTTGTTCTAATTGGGTGGGGCTCTGAGCTGCACTTATTGCCGCATATACTCTAGAAATTTTCCCTTTATTCCCCAGTTTTTGTAGCATTAATTTGACAGGCGATGAGGTAGTCACCAGTATAAGACTTTTAAATTGACACTGAATGGCGTGCCTCAGCTGAAAATATCTGAAAAATTCTGTATTTACTATATTAAATTCTCCTTGTAATTGTCTAAATGATTTAAATACTCCGCCGGAGTATAGTTGTCCTATGCTGATAATATTTTTTTTCTGCCATATATTATCTTTCGACAGTTTCTCCAGCTCTCTATATTTCTTATTATTCCATAAAGGTGAATCATCTTCTATTTCAGACCATTTCCACATTGTGTGGACTGTTCTCCATACCAGCAGTGCCTGTCTAAGTATATGCGGCAGACTGGTTGCAGATATACCCGACAGCAAGAACAACAAAGGAGATTGCCAGTTAACCAGTTGCTCTTCAAAGTATGCTTGTAGTGTTCTCTCCATTGTGTTTTTTACCCAGGATTCCAGGTGTATCATTTGGGAAGAGATATAATAATTCCTTAAATTTGGAAGTGCTAGTCCACCTTGCGTTTTTTTATTATACAATGTTTTTATTGCTATTCGTGGCGATTTATCTTTCCAAATAAAGGAGGATAATATTTTTTCTATAGCTGTAAACACACACTTTGGAATATATACTGGTGAATTTTGCCAAACATAAAGGTATTTAGGTTGGACAATCATTTTAAACATGTTTATCCGCCCCGTGACTGTTATTGGTAACTTTTTCCATATATGGGCACGTTCCTTGAAATTTGTTGTAACTGGTTCTACATTTAATTCAACATAATTTTGTGCATACGGGGTTATCCAAATACCTAAATATTTGAACTTAAGGGTCCATTTAAGAGGGTAGTCGCTTTGCTCTATCTGGGGCATATTCCCTGATATTGGGAGTATACTGGACTTACTCCAATTTATACAGAGTCCAGAATAATTTCCAAATTCTTTTACTACCTCCAGCATAGTTTGCAGCGAAGTACCAGGGTCCCTCAAGAACAAGAGCATGTCGTCTGCATATAATGCGACGACATCCTCTGTCTCTCCTATTTGTATTCCTCTGATATCAGGGTGTGCACGTATACTGCAGGCTAATGGTTCTATTGCTATAGAAAATAACATAGGGGACAGGGGGCAGCCCTGTCTAGTACCTCTATTTAATTTAAACGGAGTTGAAGTATATCCATTTGCTGTTATTAATGCAGTTGGCTGTGCATAGAGTAGTTTTACCCACTTAATAAATTGTGGGCCACATGCACATTTTCGTAGAACTGCCCATAAATAATTCCATCCAACCGTATCGAAGGCCTTGGCTGCATCCAAGGATACAACCAAGGCCTCAGTCTGCAGATCCTGCCCCCTCTGTAGATGGCAATACAATCTTCTCAGATTTTGTGTTGTGGACCTGTCTGGCATAAATCCAGTCTGATCTGGATGGATTATAGTTGTTATTATACGGCTTAATCTAGTGGCTATCACCCTGGCAAGAATTTTTACATCAGTATTTAACAGAGAGATAGGCCTGTACGATTCTGGGGACAGCGGATCCTTGTCTTTCTTGAGGATCAGTACTGTGATTGCTTCAGACATAGTTTGTGGTAGTGAGCCCCACTCCAGCAGTGTATTATATAGTTCAGTTAGATACGGGATAAAAAAATCTCCAAATTTTTTATACACCTCAGTGGGAATTCCATCCCGTCCTGGTGCTTTAGAGGCCGGAAGTGCAGCAACTGCCTTTCCCACCTCCTCTGCTGTAAATGGAGCATCCAGCATTTGCATATCTTCTATAGAAAGACATGGCATATCAATTTGGTCCAGATATTCCCCCAGTTCTGAGTCGGATGCCACCTCCCCAGACCCGTACAGGCTCTGATAATACTCCCTGAATACCTCCGTTATATCTTTAGAGGAGTACCTTATTACACCCGACTCATCTCTGATGGACGTTATTAGATTGCTACTTTTATTATCTTTGGCTATGAATGCCAGTTGGCTTCCTCCTATATCTGATTGGAAATACTGTTTATGTTTGGCAAATTGCATTCTCCTTTTAGATTTATCGTATAAGTATGTAGCCCATTCCCTTCTAATATCTATCAAGTAAACTCTATCTTCTATTGTTCCGGATGAGATGTAATTGGATTCGGCTTGCTGATATTTTTTCTCTAGATCCTGTTCCTCTTTTTTGCTCTTTCTTTTTATCTCTGTTATTCTTTTTATAAATGTGCCTCTTATTACAGCTTTTAATGCGTCATGTCTTATAGCCGGGTTTTCATATGTGGCATTCTCACTGACACACATCGCCCAATTGGTGACCACTTCATCGCCGGTACCCATCAGATCTAGCCAGAAAGGGTTCAACTTCCATGATCCTTTACCCCTATCCATTCCGGTATCTATTTTTAAAAATACTGGGGAGTGATCTGATATGCCTTGTGCAAGATATTTTATTTCTTTAACTGTCGGTGCTATCATAGGGGATATTAATGCCAGATCTATTCTAGAAAGTGTATTATGCGTAGTGGAATGGCATGAAAACTGCATCTCATGCAAATTTCTGCTGCGCCAAATATCTATCAGGCCCAGTTCGCCTATCAATTTAGAGAACGGAGTAGGTTGTACATTTACCGGTATTTCCAGTTGCTTACCATTCTCTTTCCACCTATCAAAATTTTTACACATGACATTGTCTCCTATACATATCACAGGGGCGTCTGGGGACTCAGATATAAACTTGGCTGCCTGCCGGAGAACTTCATTATTATATGGGGGCAGTATATATATTGCCAATATATAAAGTAGTTTAAAATTGACAATAGCTCTGAGAAACACAAATCGGCCACATGGATCAATCCAGCTCTTTTCAAGATGGAAGGCCAAGGTCTTTTTAATAAGCACCGTGACCCCCCTGGAATTTTGAGTAAATGTTGAGCTGTACATGTGTCCAATCCTAGGTTTTTTCAGTGCGAGGACCTTATCACCATATAAATGTGTCTCCAAGAGGCAGATTATTTCTGCACCATATTTTTTAGCCTGGGTCATGACAAGGGACCTTTTAATTTTATTATTTAACCCCCTTACATTCCAGCTTAAAATAGAACATCCTCCCATTTACCCCCTTTTATATATTTTTTTTTTTTCTTCTCTCCTTTCCTTCCTTTTTCCGTTTTTTTTTTTTTTTTTTGAACAGTTAAGCTGCAAGACATTATTTTGGATGACCTTATATAACAGACAACAATTTTCACATACATTAACTTTACAACATTTACACACACCCATATCCCCCGCCCTAGCCCTCCCTGTATAACCTCCCAATCGCAAGGTATACCTAGATCCCATTTTTTTTTTTTTTTCCTTTTACATACACTTACCCACCCCTAGGGATAAGGAAGGTATATCCTCCCTTAGCTATATTTAGCATTTGGAGAATACTCCCCATGTTTTTCCTCTTTTTTTTTTTTTCTTGGTTGTCCCCAATGAAAGAGGGGTTAACAATAGCGGGTATAATTAAGAAAGCAAGTCGGAGAGAGAAAATGACAGAAGCATATTTCTACCCGCCCCCCCCCCCCCCCCCACCATGGAAGTCCCTATGTCAATATCCACATCTTCATCTTGGAGCCCCTGCCAGGCTTTCTACCCATTTTTCCGCTTCAACCGGATTTGTAAAGAAATGGGTTGCATCTCTGTATATTATTCTCAGTCGGGCAGGGTATATCATTGAATATTTTATGTCCCGGGTTCTCAGTTGTTTCTTGACCTGTATAAAACCTGCCCGCTCTTTTTGTACCTCAAGGGCAAGATCTGGATACAGGGATATTTGGTGATTATCATATTGTATTTGTCCCTTGGTCCGAGCTGACCGCAGTGCAGTGTCCCGATCCTTATAGTGCAGCAGTCTAGCAATTAGGGTTCTTGGGGGGCCCCAGGATTTGGAGGCCTCCCTGGCACTCTGTGCGCCCGCTCTATGGAAAATTGTTTAGAGAATACGTCTCTGGTGAATAGCTGTACCAGCCATTCTTCGACAAATTTCTCTGGGTCTGTGCCTTCAATTCGTTCTGGCAGACCAACTATACGGATGTTATTCCGACGTAGTCTTCCTTCTGTATCTACCAGTTTAGATTGGGTGTATTTCATTTGTGTTGTTAACTCTTCCACCTTTTTTTTTAGTGGTCGGATATCATCTTCTAACTGGGACACTCGCTTTTCTGTCTCTTCTACCCTCTCGCGTATTTTCTGTAGGTCATGTCTTATCAAAGAGACGTCAGTTTGCACTTGACCAATTTTCTCCATTACCTTTTGTTCTGATGTGGCAATAGCTTGCAGAATCTGCTGTAAAGATATGGCTGGCTCATTAATAGAGCTATCTGCACGAGAGGATGGTGAGCTGGGTACACTCTCTCCTGTAGATCTAGTCGACTGTGCGGGTCTTGCGAATTTTTCTAATTTTGCAGCTGCCGCTGCTGCTGCAGCACCTCCCTTAACCATATTTTGAGGGCAAAGTTCTTGTCTTGCGTTGTTAATTATAATATCTCTGCGTACAGTATTATACTCCTGCCGCACTCTCCCTCCTTTCTTTTCCTTTTCTTTCACCCTCTTTTTTTTTTTTTTTTTTCTTTTTTTTTTTTTTTCCTTTTCTCCTTTCTTTTATAATATGGTAAAAAAAAAAAAAAAAAAAAGGGATCCTAACAGTTAAAAGTCAGTTATGTCCAGTTTCCGACTCTCAATATAGACCTCCACTATATCTGCTTTGTCACCATCAGGAAATGCTTTATACAGGGCAGGTCACCATCATCAAGGGGAGCTTTTATATAAAATAGCATGTATTATCTGCTTTTATCGCAGACAGAAAGAGAAGGCAGAGTGAGACACAATATGATTCTGGATCGCTCTTACCCTGCTTCTGCTCGCTGTTGTAGTCTCAATTTGGCCCACATTCAGTTGGTATATCTGGCCAGGAAGCTTCTCTCCAGTCCTTCTACATGCCAGCGTATACAGTAATATCAGGGTCTTTAATGGATGGTCCAAGTCAGACCAAATGATTCCTGGAAAGAGGGCTGCCAGTCACAACCTGCAGGAAGGTTTTAACCCTCCCCGGCTCCGCAGCTGGCAGCACACTCTTATCTCGGGATATTTCTACCCTTCTATCCAAGGAGAGGGCTTGCTGCTTGGTTCCAGCGTGTAGAGGGTTTGCTGCTTGGTCACTGTAGTCGATAGCAGGGTGTTTTGGAGGGGAATCCGAGTGAGGCAGCTAATTCCTGGGTAGAGGGCTGCCAGTCACAACCTGCAGGAGGGTTTTAGCCCTCCCCGGCTCCACAACTAGCAACACACACTCTCAGGATGATTCTGTCCTGCTGCTTGGTCACAACCTGCAGGAGGGCCTCAGGGACTCTCCCCGGCTCCGTGACCATGCAGCTTGCTTTCCCTGGTTCTTAATTGAGAGGGCACAGGTCCAGTCAGCTCTGGCGTTCTCTTCCTGCACACTGACCCAGCACCAAAACAGAGCTGCCCGGGTCTCTCCCCCAAACTTCTGGCGTCTGTCTCGTCAAGCGCTGGGTTCTCTTTTGCCTCAGGCGTCCGTCCCCACTTCAGGGGAGTATACTGCCTCCGGCTCTGCTGCTGCGGCTCTCGGCGTCTCGCCCGGCTTCCCCTCTGCTCCTACGTCAGGGGAGCTCGCTACCTCCGGCTCTATCGCTGTGGCTCTCTGCCCGGCGTCTCCTCGTGACCTCAGCAGGTGTCGGGCAAGTGTCGGGCTTTCTACTTCCGGGACGCCGGGTTCATGGCTTCAGCGCTGCTCCGTCCAGCCCAGCCCTCTGCCTCCAAACAATTCCCCAGTCCACGGTACGTTTCTCAGTTGATTACCCGGGTCTCAGGCTCCATAAGGTGGGGGGTTCACTGGGGGCAAAAAGGATTTTGCAGGAGATTTTACAGGAGATTGCAGGAGGTTACATCGGGAGCTGCAGCGTCCTGCTGCTACTCCATGCTACACCAAGCCACGCCCCCATATTCAATCTGTTTTCAGAATTGAATCAGTTTGTACCTTCATTATGCCTCAAAAGATATTTTGCTAACAAAAAAACTGATAAAATCAGTGAGGAAATAATCCCAATTATATTAGATAAAGAGAATGATATAGCATTGAAGGAGCTGATCAAATTATTGGAAGAAAATAAATTGACTCCCGGAAGTAATCTCCAGCAAAGCAATATGATATCAAAAGGATGTACAAACTAAAATCAGATTTGTATCCAATTAAAAGCAAAAGCTAGTGCATTTACTGTTTTTAATGTTGCAATACAGGTAAATCCAAAATAAGAAATAATTTGAATAAGTGGTAAATTAAGGCATTAAAAGACCTAATGAAAGATACATCTATTATTCTGAAACAAGCAGACAAAAGAGGGGGGTTGTTAATCCAAAATAGGTCAGATTATGTCAAAGAGGCAGAACAACAATTACACAATCCTCTATTCTATACCCTCCTGTCTAAGAATCCATCTGACATGTACCAATGGGAATTATGGGAAATTAAAAATGGGAATTAAAATCATTGCTACAGAAAGCCTTGGCTGACTGGGTTACATCCAAGGAAAAATATACATTTCTTTATGTTGAACACCCCGCATCCCCCATATATTATCACCTCCCCAAAATTCACAAATCCCTTACTTAACCTCCTGGGCGTCCCATTATTTCGTGAATAGGCTCACTCACCTCTAATTTGTCATCCGTTGTAGAGTCACACCTTCAACCACGGGTTACTTAATGAAAATTACACATTAAAGATACCTCACATTTTTATAATCTGATCCAAGAAATAAATTGGAAAGAATCCTATGCAGGGCCGGTGCAAGGCACCGGAGCGCCCCAGGCGAGTCGGGGTGGGGGAAGCCCTGGTGCGGGGGGAGGGCCCTCCCCCGCACCGGGGCGCCCCCACCGTGACTCGCCTGGGGCGCTCCGGTGCTCCATCCTTGAAAAAACTTGCGTCCCTGCAGTGCTGCTGGACCGGTCAGGGGTGTCCGTGCCGCAGGGGTACCTGCGGCGCCGTCATGTGTATAAAGCTGGCTGCGGCCGGCGGGGTCCCTGTAGTGAATAGAAAATAACTAGCGCTTCCCGCGCCGCCGCGCGCATAGCGCTAGTTATTTTCTATTCACTACAGGGACCCCGCCGGCCGCAGCCAGCTTTATACACATGACGGCGCCGCAGGTACCCCTGCGGCACGGACACCCCTGACCGGTCCAGCAGCACTGCAGGGACGCCGGGGCGCAAGTTTTTTCCAAAGTTCGCTGAGGGTGAGGGGCGAACTGCCGCCCTCCAGGTGCCGGCGCCCTAGGCAAATGCCTAGAGCTGCCTAGTGTTGGCGCCGGCCCTGATCCTATGCATTCCTTACTCTAGATGCACAAAGTTTATACACTAATATTCCTCATGATTTAGGTGTAAATACAATAAAAACCCAACTGGAAAAAGATGGAGATCTTTCTAGTGAAAAAGATCCTTTCTATTGAATGCCATCACTTTCATTTTGGCACTCAATCATTTTTATTTCAAGGACAGCACTACCTTCAGGTGATGGGAACAGCCATGGGGACCAGGTTTGCGCCAAGTTACGCAAACCTATAAATGGGTCAATTTGAAGACAAACATGTGGGGGGGGGGGTTGAATTTGGCATGAACCTGGTCCTCTATGGTCGTTATATGGACGATTTTTTTTTTTCATTTTGGATGTGGACCTTCACTTGGTTATGGTATGCATCATAGACTGTTTCATCATAGACAGTCATATGGTCGACCACTAATGTTCGACAGTCACAAGGTCGACAAGGTCAAAAGGTCGACAGGGTCTAAAGGTTGACATGTAAAAGGTCGACATGGTTATATGGTCGACATGAAAAATGTCGATATGTAAAAAGGTCGCCAGGTAGAAGGTTGACATGGTTAAAAGGTTGACATGGTTAAAAGGTTGACATGTAACAGGTCGACATGAGTTTTAATGTTTTTAGGGTGTCTTTGTCAACATAGGTCAACATGGACACTGTCTAAGTGTACCGCGTCCCCTCGCTTGGCTCGTGCGCTTTCCATGCTTCGGGCTCAGTGCCTCGCTGCGTTCGGCACACTATTTTATTCTCCCTCTATGCCCTAGTGGATGGTAGGGCATCAAATTCCGCCTGTCAGCACGTCGGCTGAAAATTTTCTAAAAAAAAGCATGTCGACCTTTTTCGCGTCAACCCTTTTCATGTAGACCTTTTGACCATGTCAACCTATTGCCTGTCGACATTTAAACCCTGTCAACCTTTTCCATGTTGACCTTTAGACTCTGTTGACCTATTGTGTGTCGACTTTTAAACCCTGTCGACTTTTTGACTGTTGAACTTTTGACCCTGTCGACCTTTTGACTGTCGACCAATAGTGGTTGACCATATGACTGTTTATACTCGGGCGCACAGTGTAACCCTTTCCACAATAAAAAATTGGACAAGATCACCGTAATTCACTTGATGATCAAAGATGGTAATACATTAGCAGGGTTCAACACCTGAAACGATAACCTCCTATTCAAACAACATATGTGACATAGAGGCAGAACATAAAGGAGAAAATAGTGCAGATTATCTTTGATAAAAGAATGGTTTTAATAACAGTCCACACTTACAAGGGCAGACGTTTGTACAGCATAAAAGATGTCCCCACAAGGCAAACAGCTGGGCACAAGATGGAAACAGCAGGCTGGAATGGGGTCCCACATACAAGTCCGGAACAAGCAAATGGAGTCCCAAAGTCAACACCGCGATGTCCACGCTGTAGGCTTCCTTCTTAGGCGGGGATACCGGTAACACTCAACGCGTTTCGGTAATTTCCTTCGTCAGGAGTGTGTAGTGATAGTGTCCCAGAGTCCGGTTTTTATACCGTGTGGCGTTTCCGCCATCAGCGTCGCGGCGTTTAGCCGGCGGATGTCCGGGTAGAGGCACCGGAAGTAAGATGGCCGTGCGTCTCACGGCTTATTTTCATTTGGAACGCATATACGTGTATTAACACGGCAAAGCCCTTTTTGGACACAGGCTAATTCAAAAGGTTCCTTAATGATCCGGCTGCACGGCAATCTTACTTCAGTGCGCTACATTTAAATACACAATAAAAAGTTAAAATACAATAAAAAATCTACACTATTAAATATAGGATAAAAAGGGAGGAAAATGATCTGTAAAAAATAAAACAGATATAAATATACAGCAAGAAAATATTTTTATATACAGTACATGCCAATCAATTAGGTAGAAAAAGGAGGAGAGTAGAAGAAGAGGAATAGGGGAAGTTTAGTGGTTCAAGTTTTATGTCAAGAATGGTTTGAGCTCAAAATCCCCGTTGAGTCCCTGTGGAACCAGGGTCCTCAAACGGTGGATCCACCTCATCTCAGTTCTTGACAACTTGTTCTCCAAATCATTTGAACGCCAATTCATTGCAATCTGTTCAATTCCCCAAAAATTTATCAGCTTACACTGATTAGAGTCGTGGTAATTTTTAAAGTGGGCAGATAAAGTGTGTGTAATTAAGCCTTTTTTAATGTTATAAATATGCTCTGCGAGCCTCACTTTCAATTGTCGAGATGTCTTACCGACATAGGCAAGGCCGCATTCGCATTGTAGAACATATATAACATTTTTAGTATGGCAAGTTATAAATTGGTTAATTTTATAACTCTTGGTGTTATTAATACTAAACTCAGTCATTTTTCTAGACTTGCATTTGACTGTTTTGCACATTTGACAAGTGCCACATCTATGGAAACCATTCGTTCTAGTACTTTTACGTGTGGCTATTTCAGATGAACTCCTTACTAGATGGTTGCGTAATGAGGGTGCTCTTCTATAAATAAATTTTGGCATTTCTGGTAATGATCCACCAATAATAGGGTCCCTCAATAAAAGTTTCCAATTTGTTTTAAATACATGTTCAATCTCTTTATGTCTAGAATTATATTGGCTTACAAAAGCCCACTTAAATTTATCATCTTGCTCAATTTCTTTCTCTTTAGTTTTTAATAAATCTGACCTCTCGATGTTGTTTATTCTAGACCTTGATTTTTGTAAAGATTCATGCGGATAACCTCTCATAGCTAGACGTTCTGTTACCTTGTCCAGTTGAGTGTTACATATTAGTTCAGCCAACTTTCGAATATACTTCTGGACATCCAGGAATATATCGAAAGAATTGGGTTGAAACGATGGGGCGAATTTTAAACCTTTAGTGAGGATACTTTTTTCCAATTCTTTCGATATATTCCTGGATGTCCAGAAGTATATTCGAAAGTTGGCTCTAAAGCGTTTTTAAAAAAAAACCACTGATGTTAATCCAGTGCAATCCGTTGAAGACGAAGTGATCCCTAACGAAAGATCAAAATTTAAACCCACCTCCACCTTTAACCCCACTCACTGCAGAGGTCCATTCCTGGACTGCTTTAATAAAGTTGTCTGCGAGGAGATTGAAAAAAAAAAAAAAAAAGAAAATGAATTTAAACAAAAAAGAATACCAGGCACTAAAAGTGTTAAAAGACGACACGTCCTTGGTCATAAAACCCGCTGATAAGGGGGGTGGGGTCGTTGTTATGACCCGCGACTCCTATTTGAGTGAAATTAATAAACAATTAACATCGGGTAATACTTACAAAAAATTGAAGACCGACCCTGCTATAAAAATTAAGAAGGCCTTGTTGGAACTAACTAATAAAGCATTGACTAATAAAATTATAACTGAAAAAGAACATAGTTTTTTAAACATTCAAAACCCATCAACACCTTGTATTTATGTTCTTCCAAAAGTCCACAAGGACTCATTAAACCCCCCAGGTCGCCCTATAATTTCGGGCTGTAATAGTAATTTATCAGCAATGATTGACCACTTTCTCCAACCCCTTGTCCAAAAAACTAGAGCTTATTTAAAGGACACGGGAGACATCTTGAGAAAATTGTCTAATATAACCTGGGAAGAGAATTTCATTTTAGGTACTGCTGATGTCAGTACTCTGTATACTGTGATAACAAACGAAAAAGGATTAGAAGCAGTATCTTTCTTCCTAAATATGACTAATCTTGACGAATTATTGAAGGAATTTATTTTGGAGGGAATTTTATTTATTTTGACTAATAACTATTTTTTTCACGAGGGTGATTATTATTTGCAGTGCGTTGGGACGGCCATGGGCACCAGGTTCGCCCCCAGCTATGCCAACCTCTTTATGGCCTACTGGGAGGAGCATGCAGTTTGGTCAGGTGGCGAGCTGGGGACGAACCTGGTGACCTGGCATCGCTTTATTGATGATATTTTTTTCATTTGGCGTGGGAGCACTTCTGATTTAAATTCTTTTGGGATTAATTTGAATACAAATTCTTTTTCAATTAATTTGACTTATTCTTGGAGTCAATCCTCGATATCTTTCCTTGATCTGTCTATATGTATAGAAGATAATATTCTGAAGACAAAAACCTATTGGAAATTAACTGATTCTAACAGTTACATAGACATAACGAGTGAGCACCATCATAACTGGCTCAATGGGATCCCATTTGGCCAGTTCACTCGTATTAAACGCAACTGTACGGATGAACTAATATGTAACACTCAACTGGACGAGGTTACAGAACGTCTAGCTATGAGAGGTTATCCGCATGAATCTTTACAAAAATCAAGGTCTAGAATAAACAACATCGAGAGGTCAGATTTATTAAAAACTAAAGAGAAAGAAATTGAGCAAGATGATAAATTTAAGTGGGCTTTTGTAAGCCAATATAATTCTAGACATAAAGAGATTGAACATGTATTTAAAACAAATTGGAAACTTTTATTGAGGGACCCTATTATTAGTGGATCATTACCAGAAATGCCAAAATTTATTTATAGAAGAGCACCCTCATTACGCAACCATCTAGTAAGGAGTTCATCTGAAATAGCCACACGTAAAAGTACTAGAACGAATGGTTTCCATAGATGTGGCACTTGTCAAATGTGCAAAACAGTCAAATGCAAGTCTAGAAAAATGACTGAGTTTAGTATTAATAACACCAAGAGTTATAAAATTAACCAATTTATAACTTGCCATACTAAAAATGTTATATATGTTCTACAATGCGAATGCGGCCTTGCCTATGTCGGTAAGACATCTCGACAATTGAAAGTGAGGCTCACAGAGCATATTTATAACATTAAAAAAGGCTTAATTACACACACTTTATCTGCCCACTTTAAAAATTACCACGACTCTAATCAGTGTAAGCTGATAAATTTTTGGGGAATTGAACAGATTGCAATGAATTGGCGTTCAAATGATTTGGAGAACAAGTTGTCAAGAACTGAGATGAGGTGGATCCACCGTTTGAGGACCCTGGTTCCACAGGGACTCAACGGGGATTTTGAGCTCAAACCATTCTTGACATAAAACTTGAACCACTAAACTTCCCCTATTCCTCTTCTTCTACTCTCCTCCTTTTTCTACCTAATTGATTGGCATGTACTGTATATAAAAATATTTTCTTGCTGTATATTTATATCTGTTTTATTTTTTACAGATCATTTTCCTCCCTTTTTATCCTATATTTAATAGTGTAGATTTTTTATTGTATTTTAACTTTCTATTGTGTATTTAAATGTAGCGCACTGAAGTAAGATTGCCGTGCAGCCGGATCATTAAGGAACCTTTTGAATTAGCCTGTGTCCAAAAAGGGCTTTGCCGTGTTAATACACGTATATGCGTTCCAAATGAAAATAAGCCGTGAGACGCACGGCCATCTTACTTCCGGCGCCTCTACCCGGACATCCGCCGGCTAAACGCCGCGACGCTGATGGCGGAAATGCCACACGGTATAAAAACCGGACTCTGGGACACTATCACTACACACTCCTGACGAAGGAAATTACCGAAACGCGTTGAGTGTTACCGGTATCCCCGCCTAAGAAGGAAGCCTACAGCGTGGACATCGCGGTGTTGACTTTGGGACTCCATTTGCTTGTTCCGGACTTGTATGTGGGACCCCATTCCAGCCTGCTGTTTCCATCTTGTGCCCAGCTGTTTGCCTTGTGGGGATATCTTTTATGCTGTACAAACGTCTGCCCTTGTAAGTGTGGACTGTTATTAAAACCATTCTTTTATCAAAGATAATCTGCACTATTTTCTCCTTTATGTTCTGCCCCTATGTCACATATGTTGTGTGAATAGGAGGTTATCGTTTCAGGTGTTGAACCCTGCTAATGTATTACCATCTTTGATCATCAAGTGAATTACGGTGATCTTGTCCAATTTTTTATTGTGGAAAGGGTTACACTGTGCGCCCGAGTATTAACACCTATTGTTGTCACTGTTCTACTATTCCTGGGGTATCTTTGGATGTTTACCCTTTTTGGTGATTTTTACATGTGGCTGCACTCTGTTTAATTGCGCACTTGTGTGGTACTTTCAAATCTTTCTATATGACTGTCTATCATGAGTCAGTCTATTAGTCTGGATACCCCTTTACTCTGCCACTACCTTTGTTAACACTATAAATTCCAATTTATTCAACCTCACATTCGCCTTCACTTATCATCGCACATCTAATAATTTCTTGGATATAACCCTTGAAGCCAAGGACAATATGTTAACTATTTCCAAGTACATCAACGATGTAGGAACTAATATGTATCTCCATTTTAAAAGTGTCCGTTTATGGGCATGGAAGAGAAATATACCTAAAGGACACATACCCAATTTACGGAGGAACTGTTCGAATACAGAAACATTCGAAGTCCAAGCCCTGGACATGTCAGATGCTTTCCTACAGAGGGCCTATCCTCGTGACCTAGTAAAAAATGCATTAGAAACAGTACACAAAACACCTAGAGAAGCCCTCTTTCAAAAGAATAATAAAAATTAAGATCCTCAAACTGAAAAAGAGCGGGATCAGAAAGTATGTTATATTTCTACATATAACAGTCGATACACACAAATAAAACAAATTCTAACTAAAAACTATCCCATTTTAAAACAGGATAACATCCTTAGGGAAATAACAAGTAAAACCTGATTTTATCTACAAAAAAAATTAATCTTTAAGTAATTTACTAGCTCCAAGTCACTTAAAGACAGTTTCACAAATGAAAAAAATAAATACGAAATAATTTGGCTTCAACCAAGTAATGGGTTCCACAAATGTGGAAAAAGAGTCTGTACCACCTGCCAACATGTGATCCGAACCAAAATTATACCAAAAATGAATCCACCAATGATGATTAAATTTTTTATCAATTGTGACACTGTCTTTTCGATATATTGTTAATATGCCGATGTAACCTACACTACGGTGGTCGAACAACTCGAAAAATATAAACCTGATTTATGGAACATAGAAGAAATATTTCAAATAAATTACAAACACATAGTGTATCAAAGCATTATAGTAAAATGCTAACGGGGACCCTAGTTGTTTACGGATCATTGGACTCGAACACATCTCCCTCACAGAAAGAAGAGGTAATAGATTTGAAAAACTGTGTGTTCAGGAAATATGTTGGACCTTTAAATTAGATTAATTATATCCGATAGGATTAAATAATTCAATGGAACTGAATGTAGTGTTATGATGTGCCGAACTTGGGGCAATGCAGAAATAGCTGGGATCGAGCGGCCCCACCAAAACACTGACCTCCAGATGATTGGCCAGTGATAAAGCACCAGCCACATTATCACTTCACAGAGCTTATTAGATCTGCCCCTCAGTGCAGAGTGAGCTGCTGCAGGAGATGACAGAGACAATGCTGAAGCCTGGTAAAATTAGGTGTAAAATGAGTGTGTGTATAATACATTTTACTGTTCTCTGTGTCTGTGTTTTTTTCCAACATTCTTTTACAGGTGGACTAAAAGTCCAAGGGGGCCCATTAATGCTGGGACTTGTGGTTCGTAAAGTCCCAGCATGTGGGGGAGGCCTGCTGGGACTTGTAGTTCACCTGTAAAAAGCTAAGTTTTTTTATCAGCCCGGCGAGGGACGCCGGAGACAGCCCCGGGCTTCAGCTCTGGACAGGTGAAGCCTGGGGGGGGGGGGCTTTATTGGGGGGTCTCCACTCCCCCAGGTGCCCCGTCCAGGGCTGACCAGCCACGGTGGTATGGCTGGGGGACCTTATGTAAAAAGTTTCCCCCAGCTTCCCCCAGCTGTGGCATGAACACCACAGGCTGTTGGAGCCCAGTGCTGGTTCCAAAATACAGGGGACCCTCAGTTTTTTTTGTCACCCATATTTTTGGAACCAGGTCCAAAAGTCCGGGGCTGGCTTCAGAAATACGAGGGCCCCTATGCTTTTTGTCCCCCGTATTTTTGGAACCAAATCCGGCTCAATGAGCCTGGGGCTGGTTGTGCTCAGGAGGGGGGAACCCCACGCCATTTAAAAAAAAAAAAGTAACTTTTATACTTTTTTTAAGACAGAATCATGCACAGATCTCAATGATCTGTGCATGGTTCTGTCAAATTCGCCTGTCACAACCTGGTCATCTCATTAAATTTGCGAGTTGTATACTTTATAATGGGAAAACATCTGGATGCGAATTGAAGTGAGAGAAAAAAATCGACAGGTGAAAATGTGCGATTTTCGAAAAAGTGCAAATTCTGATGTTTTTGCAAAAAAAAATCACAAAAGTCGGAAAATCGCATCTCATTAAATCTCGCCCCTTGTCTCCGGGCCTGTAAATGGGCCGTTCAAAGTCAGTTTAATACAAAGATGGGATGCGGTCAACATACCAGCAGTCAAGAAACCAGCGCTCAGTATACCAATGCTGGCATCCTGACTGCCTTCAGAAGCCCGTGCCTGAACTAGTGGGGATACTTAGGGCAGAGGATGTTAGAATTAGGTTGCGGGGTGGGGGGTTAGATTTAGGCACCAAGAATAGGGTTTTAGGGTTAGGCTATGGGGCAAGGGTGGTTAAGATTAGGCGGTGGGGTACAGGGTCAGGCACTGCCAGGAAGGGTTATAGTCAGGCTGCAGAGGGTGGGAGGGTTAGGGTTAGGCTACTGCAAGGGCGGGTTAGGGCAGTAGGAAGAGGGGGTTGAGATTCTTTGAATTGGGATGCTGTGGCTTGTCTTTTGACAGCTAGCATCCTAAACACAATGATATCATATATATCCAACAAAGACTATGCTACCAACAATAGCATTTTGCTTAAAATATTTAAGTACAATACTGTAGTAGATATGCAATGTCAAATTCAATTTTTTATTCTTTTGATTTATAATTTGATTTAAAATCATTCTATTTAACATTTAACATTAAAAGGTGTATTTATGAGCCTGGTGGCCCTATAAATAAAACAGGTGCCTATTAGGGTGTTGTACGAAGCTGCTCCCATAAGAGGGGTGTCAAAATTCCCTACAATAGGTACAAGCAAAATATATATAAGGTGGAGTGCTGTGAGTATATGGATCAATTAGATATTACAATAATCATAACATTTTATTAAAAAATGTATGCATAAAACATACGATAGATTACCATATATACTCGAGTATAAGCCTACTTTTTCAGAACATTTTTTATGCTGAAAAGGCCCCCTCTCGGCTTATACTCGAGTGAGGGTCCCACTTGAGTCAATAAGTTTTCCCAGGTTTTTTTGTTGTGAAATTAGGTGCCTCGACTTATATTCGGGTCGAGTATATACGGTATGTATAAAAAGAAGTTAATAATACAATTGATTGCAACAAGTGTACTGATAATTAGTATCTATATAATAAGCAGTATAGCAATTAAAGGTTGTATACTTAGTGATACTGGAGTCCCGCTTATTCCTGTATAGCTCCTATGAAAGTCAGTGGCTCACTTTCCCACTGGGTATCTTTTCCAAAAGCAAATTGGGGGAGTCCATAGACCTTGCAGGATGTTAAATAGCGCTGGAGGGTGAATGCAGTCCTCAGGTTAGAGAGGCATCCTCACGATGATTGCGGTATTTGTAATCCACAATATGCAGGTGGTGGTGTCCCAAGAAGATAATAAAGTGCAGTAAATTTCCAAAAATGGAGCCATGGGGTGAGTATTAGGAGCTGAATTGTAGCATGAAGTCCAATAGAACCTTTGGAATCCAAGAGCTGTTTAAAAAGTGCAAGTGCTGCCTGACATGTTTCGTTGTGCTCAGACAACTTTATCAAAGTTCGACATGGGGTTTTTCAAAATTTTTTGGTCCCGAATTTCGGCACAGTCGACATGGACACTAAACTGCGCTCACTATGCTTCGGGCACGGTGCGTCACTACACTTGGCACACTATTTTATTCTCCCACCGTGCCCTAATGGATAGTAGGGCATGAAATACCGCCTGTCCGCGCATGTCGGCTCAAATTTTTTTTTTAAACCCCATGTCGACCTTTTCACTGTCGACCTAACCCATGTTGACCTAAATGCATGTCGACCTAATGGTGTCGACCCAATGACCGTATCCCTTCCACCACCCTATTCCAACATTTTTAAGAGATGGGAACTATTTATCCTAAGCAGACCAGCTGTGACTCGAACTCAAATCTGTGAAACTTTTGAAATAAGACTGATGGAGCAATGGGTTTTATTTTACATTTTATCATATGCAATCCTTAAGCATCAATAAAGTAATCATTTTACTGTCCTGTGGTAGATTAAATATCTTGTTCCATTTTGCTAATCTTTTACTGCCACCAACTGGCTATAAGTGGAATGGCTTATAATATATATTAGTTGCATCTTTGTTATACGATCGGTCTAATTCACGTTTGTAACCAATTGCAAATGCAATTTTCTGGGCTACGGAGCTGCTTATGTTAGTACAGGATAGAAAAGAGATGTCCACTGGAGACATTGCCAACTAATTGCATACATAGTTCAGGGCGTGCATGGACATGATGCTGCATCAGGTGTCTGCCATTGGTGCTTGGGGGAATAGCTATAGATACAACAGAAAGATATACACAGGCTGGTTACAGTCCCTCTTTTTATCTGGTTCCAATATACAATGGGCCCAATTCACACCTGTTAGCTGTACTACAAATTTGCAGAAGGAGCAATTATTTAACAACTGTGCATGCTCACAGTAGGCTGCGCGCATGTTCGAGCCGTCTGTGCGGAGACAGCCAACAAAGAATAGCCGTCTGTGCAGAGACAGACAGTTGCTCATAGGGTGATTGACATTTGAGGGCGGTAACCATACATTTTCTGGGAGTGCCCCAGGACGCAGGCATTCCCTGGCCACTAGGAGGGAGGGCCACTGACATCATCAGCATCCTCCTTCTGCCCACGGCCTTCGCAGAGCTGAGTAAGTCTAGAATCCCTTTGGCGGTGCGTAATTCTAATTGAATTTCCCCCTGTGTGCATAGCTGCAAACGCATTGGTTAGCAGTGCACATGGGTGGGATTCCACTCAGGCGGGGTGGTGTGGGGCTGCCTTTACTGTACCTGCTCGCTGGGCTCCGAAAACTCACAGCCCAGCAAACAGGTCTGAATCATGCCCAATATCACAGGGAGTAAGCTCAACCAGTGTTTTTTGCCCCATCATGCTAAAAGCATATGCTGTGCATGCACACCGTTAACAATGTCCCTAATAGATAGTGGGAGGTGGTCGCTTTAGTAGCAGATAAGTACCTGCAAGTCTGGTTGAGAGGGATAGTTCCTTCCAAAACTTACTTCCATGATTCTAATAGGTGGACCTCTGGTGGAATTTGAGCTCCAGATTAAGGCAGGTATGATTGCCAGCCAGCATTCTTTTTGCCACCACCTGGGTACTCTTTAGGGCTCCAGGGAGATAATTAGCTAGCTGTGTTGGCTAGCTCTTAGGACACCTCCTCATTTCACATGCAGGCATTAAGCTGCAGAGATAGGTATTCTGTTTACCTTTGAGTTGGACTAGGCACCCAGGAGCTTATACAGAGCCCCAGATCACTCTAGACCACCGTGCAAATAGGTGCATTTAAAGGTGCATACACACTGGGCGTTGTTGCCCATAAATGTGTAAGGATGCGAGTGCGCAGGCACCTTGTTACGGACACCCTGCTGTCCCATTTGCCTCCTGCAAACTATGGCTTCACCTATAACAGCCACGTTCATGGGGGTAGATTAGTTCCACCCCTAGCCCAGAAAAATCTTACAGGTGACAAGGCTGCTGCAGGAGGCAAGATCCCGCAAATGGAGTTACAGTAGCTAGCCTGAGTGCACAAACCCTCCAGAAAAGGAAATAACCAACAAAAGCAACAATGCAAGAGGATGTAATAATAATAGAAGCCAATAAATGCAACAAAGCAAGAAGGTGTAATAATACCTCGAAGACAAGTAAATGTAACAATATAACAAAACACAAGATGGAACCTTGATATATCAAAATGGATGAAAATGCAACAATGCACAAAGGTGACACCAGAACAGAACATACAAGCCAAAGCAGATACAGTATCTCCTGACTTATCTATGAGATGGAATGGCAGACCAGATCAGAAGACACGCACAGCAGGACATCAGGGAGCTGGAACACTAGGTCAGCAACCAGATAGAGACCAGGTACATGCTAGACTGAGGCACCAAGCAAGCTAGGGCTACAGGACCCTATAACTGGCATTTAAACAGAGGGAAGCTGGCTTATATTCAAATCACCCGCCTACCGGCATGGGTGATGTGCGCTGCTGCTGACGCCTGGTTGAGGATCAGGGTGTTGCCTAGCAACATCCCAAAGCTTTTCCACTGTTAATCGTAGGGAGGAAGTTCGGGGCGTTGCCTCAGAGCCGGCCCTAGGCATAGGCAAACTAGGCAAATGCCTAGGGCATTTGGAATGCATAGGGGCACCAGCAGCTTCTGCTGATTAAAATGATATGCAGCATGCCTATATTCTGAGTGAGGCTGTATCTGGATATTAAATAGTGTATTCATGGAAATCACTGTAACATACAGATGGCGCCGGCCTTATTATTGCTGGCGGAGCGCCAGGACCGTGTCCCTGGCGATCCGCCAGCAATCTGGCGCTCTGGCTGAATGAGACGCTCGTGCGTTTCCCACGCACGAGCGTCTCAATAGCCGGGCGGCGAGGCGGCGCGGCGGGTGCAGTCCTGCCCGTATCCAGCTTCAGGGAGACGGGCAGGGCTGCGGGGGGCTGCGGGGGGGCGGTGTGGACCGGCGGGGACCCGGGGAAGCCGGCGGGGACCCGGGGAAAAGCACCGTCGGAACGGGACGCGCGTGCACCTCGTGCACGCGCGTCCCCTTCCGACATACAGATGGCGCGGGGCGGGGGATGGCGGGTGGCGAGTCCTCCGCCATCCCCAGCAAAGACAAGCCCGGCGCCATCTGTAGCATTCCGTATGCAGAAACAGGCACAGTCGCACACAGAATATAGGCATGCCGCATATAATTTTAATCATTGGAAGCTCCTTGTGTGTCCTGGTCACTTAACAATGCAAATAAATTTTCAGCAAGAAAGGCACCCAACGTTAGCATAACTGGCCAGGAGCTGCACGGCCTATTGAGGCAAGATGTATGAGGAAACATCTGTATCCAAGCAGAGGCAGAGGTCACAGTGTTAGCGGCTGTGTGAGTGCTGTCTGCGGGTGGGTTGGTTGTGCAATAGTGTGTGGTGTTATCAGGGGTGTTATCAGGGGTGCAGAGAGAAAGGGGTAGGGGTTACAAATTACCCAGGCCAAAGTCTGATGGAAGGGCCCAGTGACAGCTGCAGCTCTTCTCCTCTGCCCAGCACACACTGCTTTTTGCTGGGTTGCAGTGTGGCCATGGAGGAGCTTTTAAAATCAATATTTTCTCAGGATTTTTTTCTAAGGGTATAATGTGAATAATGTGAGGAGTAATGTATATAAGGTAAAGTGGTACTACTGTGTGATGTAACATGAATAAGGGACACATTGCATGATATAATGTGAATAAAGTTGCACTACTGTGTGGCATAATTTGAAATGGGGGTACTATTGTGTGGCCATGCCTCTTCCCAGCAAGAACACACCCCTGTTTGGGCTGCGCAACGAATGTGTGCACTGTTTCTATTTAAAATATTGTGGGCAGGAGCACCAAAATGATGACTGCTATGATGAGGGTTGATGGTGCTGGGAAAGGGGAGCAGGGTCAGAGGTGGAAAAAGTGGCGGTGCTAGGGGGCACCAGCCAAAATCTTGCCTAGGGCGTAATTTAGGCTAGGGTTGGCTCTGCATTGCCTAGCAACGTTCCCGACACCTCCCCATTGCCTGCGTGAGCACGGATGGCCAGCCCCCGTCCCTGAGCCTCCTGCAAGAGCAGCACCCGGAGCGCTCAGGGACACGGAAGGTATGTGACAGAATGCTGTTATGAAAATCACTGGCGATAAATCGCTGAGCGATTTTCACCCAGCTCAGCGATTTTCACGTGGCAGGAGACTATGGAAAGTGGTTAACTTGTCTTAAAATTAATGGGCAACGGCCAGCTACCACTTACCTCTCATCACCAGCCGATACACTCTAGGTGATTTTGAGCTTAAAGTAGCTTTAAATGAAAAAAGTGAGCTATTGTAAGCTCAAACTTGCCTAGTGTGTATAGGCCTTTACTTTAAAATACATTTATAACCTTTTAAAATACATTGAAACAAATATACATACTTTGTGCTTGGTGCACTGTACTAAGCTATTCAGAGCACTGCAGCTCAGGATATTCTTTTCCAGCCCTTGATACAAATACTAGCACCCCAATATATGTAGTGTTGTGGTGCGGAAAGATAAGCTTCCAGTCCCCAGTGGTTGGCACACAGCCCTGCAGCTGTTCTTTGTACACAGAGTTGCACTGGGGGTTAAAATGTTGTAGTGCCACAGCCATCAGTGGTGATTCATGACTGACACACATAACAAAGAATATACAGAAATACATTTAAAAATGGCGCCTAGTACAAATAGCTACATTCAAAGATGGCCCTGTCTCTGCATGAGGGCTAAACCTCTATAGTGCCACAGTCATCATATTGGCCAGGTCACTGTAAAGCAGCTGTAAACACAATTAACAAAATATGTATTACTGATTTCATTGATATTGACATTTTTACTTATTCAGAGAAACAGCCTTCTTACCACATGCCTCCCAACAGTCCCGATTTTAGCGGGACAGTCCCGATTATCAGGGCCTGTCCCGCTGTCCCGCCCGCGGGCGGCAGTGTCCCGCGGTGTGGGGGGCTGTTGGGAGTCCCCCCCTGTCAGCTGCTAAGCAGCGGGGAATAAACGCTGTGCGCATGCACACAGCGTCTATTCCCGCAGCCAGGGGGCTGGGGGCATGGCTAGAGGCTCACAGAGCCTCTGGGTCATGCCCCCATAGCGGCAAAATGGGGGCGTGGCCTCGCGGGAGAGCCGCGAGTATAGGCCACACCCCCGAAAATTTTGCTGCGGCGCGCAGCAGCGGCGTCCCGACTGCTGGGCGCGCAAAGTTGGGAGGTATGTTACCATAAATAAATCACCTATTCATATGTCAACATTTTCTATTTATTGGTTTGTTTTAACAATTAAATTAAAGTAAACCAGCTTAATGGCATTAGTTTAGGCAGTATATGGAATGCTATGCTCGTAGAACCCAACATTTGTTCTGTTCAAAGCGGGACCTGCGGTTCGGAATATCCGAGAATGTGGGTGTAGTTACATATGTGGTGGGTGTGTCCTTTGGGCATAGGGTGTGGCCTAGTGCTGCGACCCCCATTTTTGTTACTTTTTGGGGCATGCCCAATAATCCCCAAGCAGCTGGGCAGTCCTGGGCTCTGCACTGAATAGATGCCGTTTCCATGCCATTTCACCAGCTCCCCCAACCTGCCCCCCCCCCCCCCTGGAACATGCGAACCGTGTGAGGGACATGTCTTCATTTAGCAGAACTGTCCCTCTGTGATCGGGACAGTTGGCAGGTATGCATACGCTAAATAAATAATTTATAACACATTTCGCAATGCAATTAATATCTGATTAAGCCATTTTTTTCCGTAATTGGAGCATGCATATTCTGCTCAAAATGTTGGCAACATTCTTTATGGCTTGACAGACTTCTAGGGGGAAATGTATCAAAGTACCAACCAATCAACTACTAAATGTCATTGACCCTCATTCTGATTGATTCACCCCATTGGGAATTCACAACGGGGACCGATGGTGATGGCTTGCACATAATTGATGGGCGTCCCGATGTGAACAGGGATGGCTACCGCCTTTGTGGGCAGGCAGCTGACGTCACCGGAGCAGAGCGCCGCTGATCTAAGTCAACAGACAGTGACTTAGATTAGCGAGTGCTTCAAAAATCATTTGATGGTCAGCAAAACATCCATTTGCAGGGCTGCGGGGACATTCGGTGTCTAGCAAGGGGTGGGCTCTTGGCTCCCAAAGCAGCGAAATATTGCTGCTTTGCGAGTCAACCAGTATAAGAGCCATTGTTCAAATTCAGGCTGTAACATATCCTCCTTACTATTAACAAAGTTTCAATTATAGCCTTCATAAAATAAACTTTACACTAGTTGGTGCTATAAAGTTGAAAAAGTAAAACACTCGTTTGTTCAATACAATGGGTTCTGGATACACAAAGTATTATATTTACAAACAAAATGAACATCACATAATTTCAAAATATTTGCCAGAGGAATCTATACAAAGTTGCATGCTCTCACACCATTTGGTGAAGGAACTGGACGAGTCAGATGCAGTTATGGTATTTTTAGATCTACATTGTCTATGGATTCAATCAAAAGGTCAACTTGGGCATTTACTTCTTTTGGTGCTGTACGTGTTGCAGTTTGTTGCCTGATATCACTGATAATGCAATGTGTGTAGCCAGGCTTTATGGACAGCCTGTATGATTTTTTATATTCTTACTGGGATTTAATTACAGTTCAATAAAAATGACTGGGCATACTATATTCAAAGCAGACGGGTCTTTTGACCATTTTATCTGCTCTGGCAGCAGGTGTGTGGGGGGGGGGGGGGGGGCAGCTGGCTGTGCTTACCCGCTCAATAAGCATTAAAAGAATGCTGCTTTAGTGAGCACGTCTGTATGAGGTATTTTATATTTTATCTGCTCTGGCAGGGGGGGTGGGTGGGTACTTAACCGTTCACTAAGCAACAATAGAATGCTGCTTTAGCGAGCGGCTCTGAATCAGGACCTAGGTTGTTTGTCCTGAAAACTACATCATGCGATGAAAATGGATAATGAATGTTACAGACACAGCTGTCATATTTATTTGTTCACTTTTTTGTACTTTTCATGGATACAGTGCACATAATAAATCAATTGGCCTTATTTTGTACCTTCTATCTTAATAGTGCACCTTAATGTCATTGTTGGCTTCCATGTAAATAAAGAAACACAGAATAATTTGCTGATTTACGTGTTTTCTGATGGTAAAAATATCAGCACTACAATTGACTAGGATGAATGAGAATTTGATCGAAAATCATCAAAGTACAGATTTTACGGCTGTCAGAAAAATAGTCAAGGATTGAATACCACCACTAAATTTCTTTTCCCAACAATAACTTTGCATACACCTTCAAACCTGGATCCCTTTGAGTGACAACATCTTGTGAGATGTTCAAAATATCTGCTAAAAATGCCAGCGTCGCTCACATTTGTTATATAAATTTAAATTAAAAATGTGTAAAAATATTCAATTTCCTATATAAGATAAACATTGCAGGTCATTATGATGAATAAAAATGTTTGCTTGGCAATTTACACACCTATTTTGACAAATTCACTTGGCACTGAAAGGGTTCAGCATGTTATCTAAAGCATAATGAGTTGCAACTGGCATTTGAACTGGCCTTGACTTCAGCCAACTCTCTAAATTAAAATTACATATTTGCTGAAGCACAAATATTTCTCAGGCATGCGTGCTACCACCCGCATGAAAGACCATCTTGTAATTCTTCTCATTATTGGGTAACATCGGTTATTATTACGAATTTTGCATTCTGTATTGCAGTTTGTCAAGTTTGTTTATATTTTATTATCCCTTCCCCTTTTCTGTCTTCCTTTTCCCTGACCCAGTGTGAGTGCTAGAGCCAGTATGCCGAGGTAGCAAGGTTACCGTTTATGGATGCGGGTGCACTGGTATCGGTAGCTTAGCCATTGCCCCCACGGTGTTGTTGCAGTTTTTGGTCAGCTTCAGCATTTCCAGCTTCAATATCGAAATGTATTATTTATTTATTAAGTTTCTTATATAGCGCATACATATTCCGCAGCACTTTACAGAGTATCATTGAACATTCACATGAGTCCCTGCCCCAGTGGAGCTTACAATCTATATTTCCCTATGTACACGCAAATACAGACATTCTGGGGTTCATTTTTTGTTGGGCGCCAATCAGCCTACCAGTGTATTCTTGGATTGTGGGAGGAAACCGGAGTACCCGGATGAAACCCACGCAAGTACGGGGAGAATATACAAACTCTGCACAGTTAGAGCCATGGTGGGAATCGAACCCATGACCTCAGCGCTGTGAGGCAGTAATGTTAACCATTATACCATCCGTGATGTATTTGAGCCGCTAATTAAATATGCACATATTTAATTAACGGCTCCACTATTTCCCATTCGCGGCAGGGACCCCCGCCGATGAAATGACAATCTCCTAATGGACCTTCCTCCGCGTCCTCTTCCTGAGCACTGACGCGCTGCCCGGATCCCCAGTGCCCCCGCTGTCTGTGCACCAGCCTCCTCCTGCATGATGCTTTCAGCAATCAGTCTGGGACCTGCCGACTATGCCCGCTGCCTACCCTGCCTACCATGCTGCCCCGCTGCAAGGTACCAGCTGCAAGGAACAAGGGATGGGGGGGGGAGCAAGCTACCAGGGCAGGGGGGGAGGGGGGTACCAGGTACCAGGGCAGGGGAGGAGGGGGTACCAGGGCAGGGGGGGTAAGAGAGGGTACCAGCTGGCAGGTACGGGGGGGGGTAGGGTGGGCAGGACAGGTACCAGGGGAGGGGGAAGACTAGTGTAGGATCTTAAATACAGTTTAAGAGGCATTCCCACTGCCTAAAAAACGGCTTTGAAACGTGTAGGACTCTGCTTTTTAAACGTGTTGAAATACCGGTTATCATTAACCGGTAAATCAACTCTGACACTTTCCCACTGCAGCCTTAAACGTTTAGATTGGGTGTTTCCTGACTTCACCTCCTTTTCTATGTCATTCATATAATCTTGTATGTCCTCTATATAATATATAATATAATATAATATTGTTTGTGTACATATATTACAGTACTTTATTTAAAACACACAAATCATAAAATAAAGACAAAAATGCAAGAAAGGAAATTACATTCTAAAGAGAAAATTCTACATTATTTCAGGACCTGTTTTTTTATTCTTTCATAATTTTGTTCTATAATTTGTTCTTTATGTAACCTCCCCCTGTTTCTGACATATGCCATATTTTTCCAACTGTCCCCTTGTGTGAGCGGGATGCGTCATTTGGTCTGCAGCATGATGGTAGACAGTCATTAGGTCGACACCATTAGGTCGACGTGGGTCTAGGTCGACATAGGAAAATGTCGACATAGTTCTATGTCGACTGGTCATTAGTTCGACAGGTAGTTAGTTTGACAGGTCATTAGTTCAACAGTGTCTAGGTCGACAGTCAAAAAGTCGACATGGGGTTTTCACAGTTTTTTTGGCCGGCATGTGTCGACAGGCGGTATTTCATGCCCTACCATCCATTAGGGCATGGTGGGAAAATAAAATAGTGTGCCGAGCGTAGCAAGGCACCGTGCCCGATGCGGTGCACTTTAAACTGTGTCCATGTCGACCATGTTGACATTCAGGTAAAAAAACAGTGAAAAACCCCATGTCGACCTTTTCCTTGTCGCCCTAGACATTATCGAACTAATGACCTTTCGACCTAGAACCATGTCGACTTTTTCCCATGTCGACCTAGACCCATGTCGACCATCATGCTGTAGACCAAATGATCACAACCCGTGTGACCAATTGATGTCTGTGTGAGGTTAGAACAGTTGAGTTGCATGGGTTTAGTTGGTGGCACAATCAAATGATATTGGGCGAGATGTACTAAGCCTTGAAAAGTGATTAAATGGAGAGTGATAAACCACCAACCAATCAGCACATAACTGTAATTTTTCTAACACAGTCTGTGATGTGGCAGTTAGGAGCTAGTTAGCTGGCACTTTATCACTCTCCATTTTATCACTTTTCAAGCTTAGTACATCTGGCTCATTGTGTATAGTGGGTGACCCATTACACCTGGTTAAGCTACTCCTACAAAATAACTTTTGTATCCAGTGTAACTTTTGTATCCAGACCAATTTCCATAATGTGTGGGTTTTGCCATTACTGGAGTTCTTGTTTGATTTTCTGAGTTTGTAATTGTCAGTATCTGTTTTTATGTATCAATAAATTCAAGTCAGAGTAGAAGCTGGAGCTACAGTATGTCGTTTGGCAAACATGATGCTAATACTGTATCTGGGTGATGTCTTTCTTTTAAATAGGAATCTAATGCTTGTATTCAAATGTGAATGTGGGAAAGACAGACCCTGATTTATTCTAGTTACTGGGTTATCAAATAAGAAAACACTGTACAATAATAATTGGTATAATAACAATAACCAGCTTATTTGGTGCCATTCGATGCATTACATGCAGTACAAAGGCATAAGAATTAGATTAATTATACAACAGTCACCAAATACTGTACGTTATCCAAATAGAGCATTAGGCAGCGATGTATCACTCGCTCTAATCCTGCTCTGTGTTACTGAATTGTAAACTTTCATCAAAAAAATGTCTAATTTGATAACCCAATAACTAGAATACATTTATAGAACTATGGACAGCTTACGTTTTCCCTGCTCATTCGACTTGGGCAAAACCGCAATCAGCTGCTGGTTCTTTTCATCATCATAATCCCTTCCTGTACAAAAACAAACAGAAATCTGGGAGGCAATGGAGTTATCTGCTGCCAGGCTCCTGTTCCCAAGGGGGCACCTCTCCTCCCCTTCAAGTTTAAAAAGTCAATTGAAAGTCATTAATATTGCTTCTGTGGGATTCGATATGGAATCCCGACGTTTAAAATCCCGACCTCTGAAATCCCGACCTCCGAAAACTCGACAAGGATGGGACGTGGATCGCCCCCCCCCCCCCCTGCAGGCTCGCTGGGCTCGCCGCGCAGCAAGCCCGGTGCGCGGGCACACTAATTTATTCTCCCTCTATGGGTGTCGTGGACACCCACGGAGGGAGAAAGTGTCGGGATTTCGGCAGTCGGGATTTTGAACGCCGGGATTCCGACCCCCGGCAAACTGACCGCATCCCCAGCACCATGGGGTAGAACAATCACTTGAATCCCATTGGCTGGGGGTTGAGCCTTTGATGTCCCATGCTGCCATTACCTGCTGATCCCCATTATTTACCCTTAAGTGCTCATCTGGTCCGATTTCTCGCACTCCGCCAGCAGTTAACCACTGGCTTCACCACTCCAGCCTGTTATTGGACGGCTTGTCTATCCATCTAGTAGTAGCTGACACACTGATAAATATTTTGAGGGGATGGGTATACAGTAGGCTTTTTCATATTTACATGCTAATAATAGAGGTTGCAATTACCTTTTTATAATTGTGAATTATAGCAACTTGCTAATTCATTTACCAATTGATTTTATGCAGGGCCGGCGCCACCACTAGGCAAGGTTAGGCATTTGCCTAGGGCGCCGGCCACTGGAGGAAGCTGCTACGCACGTCGCTACCGCAGACGCAGTCCGCAGAGGAGAGAGGAGGAACAAGAAGGCGAAGGCTGCAGAGACTCCACACCCACACAGCAACAACAACAAGTGCCGCTTGTGAGTATAATTCGGACCCCTGTCCCCCGCCCCCGTGTACATGGCTGCCGCCAGCGCTGACAGACAGTAGTCAGTCAGTCGCCCGGACGGTCATCAGGCCTACTACAGTACAGCAGCCAGCTGGAAACTTCGGCGGCGGGCGACGGCAGCCCCTGCCCCCACTGGCAAGACAGCGTAAATCCACTGCCCCCCCACCTGGTACCCATGCGCTTAGACACCGACACAGCAGGCCTGCAAATCTCTGGCTGGTGGAGGAGCCGCCGCCGCCCGCCCCCTCCCCCCTCCTACCCACCCAGCTACTCAGTCAGTGTCATAGTCTGATCTGCCACTGCCAGTCATCTGGATGGTGGAGTGGCACGGTGGCAGTCATTATTTTACAAGGTGGCGCTTCCTCTCTCTATGAGGGGGGGGGTCATCTCCTATAGGATGGTGGCAGTAATTTTTTTTTTTACAAGGTGTCGCTTCCTCCCTCTATAGGGGGGGGGGGTCATCTCCTATTATAGGAGATGACCCCCCCCCCCTCTATAGAGGGAGGAAGCGACACCTTGTAAAAAAAAAAATTACTGCACCATCCTATAGGAGTCCTATAGGATGGTGGCACTCAGTAATTTTTTTTTACAAGGTGGTGTAAAAAAAAAAATGCAAAGAACAAATTAATGGCTACACCTTAACCCCACAAACCTCCACCCTGCACTTGGAGCACATTTCATTGCACGTGATCCATATGATCTAACCGGTGCTGCACTAATCCCAGCCTCACCAGAGGCCTGGTCTCCCTATCCAGACCACTGTACACTACAGAGCTGGCACCAGCAATCCCTCATGCTGCATTTGCCTACCCAGCTGCTGCTGCAGCAAACCTTTAGGTTTGTGTTTGTTTGGTTTTTGCTGCTTTTTTTCTGCTCCTTTTGGTTTCTCCATGAAGTGGTGCACCAGATATATGAGCAAGTGTTCGTAGCATATAATGCCTCTGTTTGGACCGATAATTAAACATAGAGTTGTCATGCCAATTCCTTCAACTATAAAGGACTAATAAAACAGCCCTTTCTGTGGAAAGAACAAGATCCTATATGGATAACATGGTAACTAGGTCTAATGGCCCCCATACATTAGGCCGACTTGTCCTAAGGACAAGTCGGACCCAATTCTCCTCCGAGCCGCCCGGCAGCTCCCCGGGAGGCTCACATACAACTGAGGACTTGAGGTGCCATTTTTTACATGTGATAAATCGCATGCGATTTATCACATGTAAAAAAAAAACCAACGGGGAGCTGCAGGGGCGGTGAGGAGCAGTGGGGACGGGCGGCGGCAACTCTCAAATGAGTGGCCAGCGGGGGTGCCGGTGAAGAAGCATGCCGGTGGTAAAATAGTGGGGCGGGCTGTCACTGTATGCAGTGGGCGGGTAGCGGTGATCAGTGTCCGCACTCCGCAGCACCGCAGCGGGCGGGCAGCAGCGGCATTTACAACTTTAAAAAAAAAGTGTCAAATTACTCTCTGGCTCTTGATTGGCTAAGATAGAGCACTCTCAGCCAATCAGCGGCTGCGGAAGGAGGCCGCTGATTGGCTGAGAGCGCTCTATCTCAGCCAATCAATAGGCAGGCAATCATTTGACACTTTATTTTAAAGTTGTAATTGCCGCTGCTGCCCGCCCGCTGCGGTGCTGCGGACACTGATCACCGCTGCCCGCCCGCTGCACACAGTGACAGCACGCTGATGATCCCTGCCGCGGCTGCACTGCTTCACAGGTACTTGGGGTGCCCCCTTCACTCAGTGGCGTAAGTTCGCTCCAGTTGCCCGGAGGCAAGATATATATTGTGCCTGCCCCGCCCCCCCCCCACAACCTAATATATGTCTGTTTTCAAATATATATGTGTTCAATATATATCTATATAGCTCTCAATATATGTCTGTATCTATATATAGGGAGATAGAAAGAGATAGAGAACACACATTTCTCAGAACTCAGCTTTTAATTAGCTGATTTAAACTTCCAAGGGGAGGAGAGGTGCCCCCTTGGGAGCAGGAGCCCGGCGGCAGATGACTCCATTGCCTCCCAGAGTTCTGCCTCTGCCTTCACTCATTAAAGAGCCCTAACCCTGTGTGACTGTCCTGCTGCCTATACTTAATAAATAATCACTGTCTGTAGTAGGCAGCTGTGTGTCCACTGCACTGCCCAGTACAGTATAATCATGCACCCACCCTGCACATAGAAATTAATGGACAGCCAGTGATTGGCTGAGAGCTCTCTGACTGAGAGAGCTCTCAGCCAATTACTGACTGTCCATACATTTCCTCAGCCTAGCCGTCACCTTCCCCACCGCAGCCTAATGTTAACTTCTCCTGCCACAGATTTTTTGCTTCTACTGTGCGGCGTAATGTGATTTTTGTCTCCTACTGTGTGCCATAATGTGATTTTTGGGCCCTACTGTGCGACTTAATGTGATTTTTGCCCCCTACTGTGTGATTTAATGTGATTGTTGGCCCCTACTGTGTGATGTAATGTGATGTTTGGCCCCTACTGTGTGGCTTAATGTGATATTTAGCCCCTACTTTGCGGCGCAATGTGATGTTTGGTTCATACTGTGTGGCTTAATGTGATATTTAGCCCCTACTTTGCGGCGCAATGTGATGTTTGGTTCATACTGTGTGGCTTAATGTGATATTTAGCCCCTACTTTGCGTCGTAATGTGATTTTTGTCTCCTGTGGGACTTAATGTGATTTTTAGCTCCTACTCTCCGGACACAGACAGCCTGTTTGGTAACATGTGCATGTGCAGCACCAGCACTGCGCATTCAGGGACTGGCTATGTAATGCAGTGGCACGCAGTCACTCAGCCAGTGCTGCTTTCGGGTGGCATGGATGAGTGATGCAGCTGCTTTCCTCCTCACATGCTGCTCAACTCCATTCTGAAGTTGCTGCTGCGACAAGTCTATGACATGTAGTGTAAGGGGCGTTACAATATGCAACGTATAGTGTGGCGTAATGTGTAAGAGGCATTATGGGGGTGGGGGCGCCTGTAACTAATTTGGCTAATTCGTGTATGTATAATAATGTATTAAGAAGCATAGAGTAACCTTGAAAAAGGCTGAAACTGCCAAAACGCATTAGTTTAAACACCAAATAACACACACACTTTAACCCGGCTTCCTACTAACAGCACAAGAAGCAAGACCCCGCTGGAGAAAAAAGAGTCTTGGTCAGACGTTACAGCTGGAAGCAGAGTGACCGGCAAAATCAGCGTAGACCCGCTCTACAGTACCCGGCAAGTGAGAGACGCTGCACAGCGTGGTCAGCACACGAAGGCGAGCTCCAGACCGGACGTCAGACTGCAGTGAGGGACTACAAAACGTGAGTGTTAACCAGACAGCCTACAAACACTATATATAATATATTTTCTCCTACTATAAAAAGTGCTTGCATTAGCCTTTTACAGCACAAAATAAAAAAAAAAAATTAACAACGTAACAAGGGACATTAGTGAAATGTTTGGCTGAACAGGAAAGTCTTTAGTCTATTTTTGAATGTTTCCAGAGGGGAAGCATCTCGCACTGTGCGAGGAAGTGAGTTCCATAGAGTTGTAGCCACAGCGCTGAAAGCTCGACCCCCCCCCAAGATGAATTCAGGGAAATTCTGGGTACTGTTAGTAATTCTTCATCAACCGATCACAGTAATTGAGTGGGACAATAATGGATCAGCAGCTGCTGCAGGTACCTTGGGCCCTGGTCATGTTGAGCTTTGCAAGTCAGTAATTTAATCTTGGAAATTATTCGCCATCTTATAGGTAGCCAGTGAAGGGAGTGCAGAATGGGTGTTATGTGGCTGGAATGGGGCTGATTGGTTAATAGCCTGGCAGCTGTATTTTGTACCATCTGCAAGCGGTGCTATTCTTTTGCTGGGAGACCGAGGTAGAGGGCATTGCATTGGTCACGGCGCGATGATACAAATGCATGCATGACTTTAGGCAGATCTTCTGAGGGAATTACGTGCTTGATTCTGGCTATATTCCTTAGATGATATAATAAGGATTTAATTGTGGCTGATTACTGATGTGGTATAGATTGAGAAAAGCAGAGGAAATAAGAATGAGCCTTGCAGTATTCCAACTGATAGAGGTAGGGAACAGGAGGTGGAATCAGAGACACAAACACCGAAAGAGCGATTCAATAGGTAAGATGAGAACAAAGAAAGAGCTCATGTTTTGATGATTTCTTTATGACCGAAAATATATCACTTTAATAGTCACTTTCCCATTTGTATGCTGTATTTTTTAAACTGGTTAGGTATACTATAAAATTTAGTTTTTTAGGTATATCTTTATGCAGTGGTTCCCAAACATTTTTGCATCACGGCATGCTAGATTATCAGAATATTTGTCAAGGCACCCCTAGGTGCAAAGTTTGCTACCGAGAATTTCAGAAAACAATATTAAATTAAATAAGTTGTGCTTATATGTCATCCTTAGGTCCAGTTATCTGGTGAGGGACATAATTTACTTCTGTTTATCCACATATTTAAAAACTGGCAGCCACAAGCACTGATTTTGCCTATTACATTTACCATAAATAATGTGAATCGGTTCTGGACAACCAAACCGAGGCACCCCTGAAAGTGCTCCGAGGCACCCTAGGGAGCCTAGGCGCACAGTTTGGGAACCACTGTCTTTATGAAAACATTACAGCAAAAAGGATTTTCTTTTTCAGTGGAATTTCTACCATGGCAGATAAAAAAAATTTATCTGGAGCACAGTTTCGAAAAAGGAGGGCTGAAATGGAAAAGAAACAAGCCAAGCAAGAAGGATCTTTTCTTAAGTATCTTCGGCCAAAACACCAGGATGATGACGGTAGCTCTACTTCAGAAGTTCAACCTGAGACTCAAACTGAGCCAACTGTCATGTCTACAGTCTCAGAGACTGACATAGTATATGAACATACTGTAGATGTTGACGTGGAACCATGTGAAGTCCAGCTGGATCAAGAGGTGTCAGAAAATGAAAGTAGCTGCAGCTTCAACTATAGTGACCCTGATACTTGGATAAACTGTGATGATAATATGCATCAAATTTTGGTAGAACATGGACCAGAACAAGTTCAGCAGTTTGAATTTCATAAAGATGCCAATCAGAGAAGATTTTTAACAAATTATTACAAAAGAAGACTTCCTAATGGAGACATAATGCACCGTCAGTGGCTACAATATTCTATATCAAATAACTATGTATTTTGCTTTTGTTGCAAGTTGTTTGGTAATTACACAAACAACCCACCATCATCTCTCGCTGACAAAGGTTCAAAAGATTGGAAGAATATCACTGCAATTCTGTCACAACATGAGAGAAGCAATGCACATTTGGAAAATTCTCAAAACTGGAAGGAGCTTGAAATACGACTGAGAAACAACAAAACTATTGATGGAGAAAATATGCGCATTATCAAAGAAAAAGAAAACTACTGGCAGCAAATTCTTATATGACTGATTGCTTTAGTGCGAGTTCTCGGTATGCAAAATCTGGCCTTTCGTGGAACAAATGAAACATTGCACACAGCGGGAAATGGGAACTTCCTTAAATTTATTGAATACCTTGCTTTGTTCGACCCCTTAATGAGGGAACATGTTCGCAAAATAAAAGATAAAGAGACCCATGTACACTACACTTGTGGCGCCTTATAAATAAAACTATAATAATAATAATAATAATTAATTCAGCTTTTAGCCAAGACCATCAAAAGAAGAAATTATTCAATCTGTCCAAGTTGCCAAGTATTTTTCAATAATTGTTGATTGTACACCTGATGTAAGCCACGTTGAACAAATGACAATGATCCTTTGCTTTGTGAACATAGCTTCATTACCTGATGATCATGAACCTGTGTGCATAAAAGAACATTTCGTAGGATTTCTGCCACTAAAGGAAACTAGTGGTGCTGGTATGACAGAAATTATCCTTCACCAGTTAGAAGACATGTCATTACCTGTTGGAAATTTACGTGGCCAAGGCTACGATAATGGAAGCAATATGAAAGGGAAGGAAAATGGTGTGCAACAAAGAATTATGGATGTTAACCCAAGAGCGTTGTTTGTTCCTTGCAGTTCACATTCTTTAAATTTAGTTGTGAATGATGCTGCTAAGTGTTGTTTGGCGGCCACAGCCTTCTTTGATTTAGTACAATATGTGTATGTGTACTTCTCCGCATCCCCACATCGAAGGGAAGTTCTAATGCGCTATGTGCCTAGTCTAACAGTTAAGTCATTGGGCGGTATTCAATGAGGCTGATTCGCCAGGTTTTTATGGCGATTTTGTGCTGTAAGGTGAATTTCTGACTAAAACGGTGAATCACCCTATTCAATGACCAGATGGCGAATACATTTCAAGGTTTTTTTCGCCATGATTCACCGAGTAGCAATCGCTATCTTTTTATGGTGAAGTGGAAGGTGAACTTTTAAAATAAAGTGTTTTGTTTTTTACAATTGGTGTCAAAAAATCAGGAATTTTATTCTGAGGAGGGGCATGCTCATTTTTTATATTTAAAAAAAAAATATATATATATATATATTTTTTTTTTACACAGACCAGCCAGCAGGGGGCCGGAGCCGAGCAGCTCATTAGATATTCATATATTCACTTCACCCGATCATTACATATTCATGATCGGGTGTAGTGAATATGTCTGGTCCCCTGCTGGCACCCCCGGGGGGCAGCCTGTGCTGCCTGGCACCTGGGGAGCCCACCTCCCCCCACAAACGTTCTGGGGCAGCCAGGGAGAATTCCATCTCCCTGCCTGCCACCGTCCGCCGCAGGAGCTCAAATTCGCCAGTCAGGGGCAGCGAGCCCCTGACTCGTTGAATACCGGAGCCGGCGAGGCTCCAGAACGCAGCGAGCAGTGGCGAATGTGCAGCGATTCCTAAACAGGATTCGCTGCACGTCACCGGTATTCACATTGAATACCGCCCATTGAGTGACACAAGATGGGAAAGTCAAATTGATGCTTTGAAACCTCTACGCTATCAGCTTGGTGAGATTTATGATGCCCTAATTGAAATCTATAATGACCATACCCTCACTGGAGCATCTGGCAACACGACGGGAACACAGGCAGAAGGTCTTTCAAAAGCCATTACGCTTTTACGGTTATGGTTTCTCTAGTGGTTTGGCATTGTATATTGTTTGAGGTCAATATGACTAGCAAACAGCTTCAGACAAAGGAATATGACCTACACAATGCCATTAAACAATTGAATGAAACAAAGAAATTTCTTGTAGACTGCAGGAGTGATGAAGGGTTTGGAAAAGCACTGGACGAGGCTGGCGAACTTGCTGAAGCATTCGGGGTACCAGCGCAGTTTGATGCAGAACCTGTTCTCATTAGTACAAAGAGGAAACAGTTCATCTATGAAGCAGAGGATGCACCTATCCGAAGCCCAAAGGAAAAATTCAAAGTAGAGTTTTATTTTGCTGTGCTTGATACAGCTATACAATCAGTTGAAGAAAGATTCACACAGATTAATCAAATTAGTTCTGTGTTTGGCTTCCTTTATAATGTTCATAGTTTACAGAATAGAACAACGATGGAAATTATGGAAGATTGTTGCAAGTTAGAGCAAGCTTTACAACATGGGGACTCCAAAGACATTGATGCATCTGATTTATGTACTGAATTGCAAAGTATTGCAAGACGAGTTCCAGGGTTTACACCTCCACAAGGTGTATTAAACTTTTTGTGTAAAAGTGAGCTGACAGATATTGTCCCAAACACATGTATCGCTCTTCGCATCCTTCTGACCCTCCCTGTGTCTGTGGCCAGTGGTGAGAGAAGCTTTTCAAAGCTGAAGTTGATTAAAACATATATTCGATCTTCCATGATGCAAGAAAGACTTGTTGGTCTCTCTCTTTTGTCAATAGAACATGAGATCGGTCTAAAAGCGGATCTCTAAATTTGCTAAATTGAAGGGGCGGAAAGTAAAAATCTAATTTATGGCTGCATTTTTTTTCAGTACACTTCCAGTACAAAGTGTTAATGTTATTGCTGCTGTTATACTGTTTTTTTATTTGTTGCACTTCTTCCTGTACATTGTTAATGTTATTGCTGCTACTATTATAGTATTATTTATTGTTGCACTTCTTCCAGTACATTTCCTGTAAAATGTGCCAGTTATTGATGTTACTGTTACATGGTACTTATTGTTGCTAGAATTTATGTTGTTAATCTAAAAATATAGCTAATAAAAATGTTAAAAGTCAATTGTGTATGTGAGAAGTTGGTAGGGTGGCAGGAGGGGGGGGGGGGGGGTATCCTGTAGGTTTGCCTAGGGCGCCTAGATGGCTTGCATGCCCTGATTTTATGTGTATAATGAAGACCGAATATACTTTAACCGATATCAGTTTGCAATAAGTGGTTATTATTTGTGAATCTATTGGCTCTTTGTCACATGTGCAGAATTTTTTATATTTTTTTCTATATTTTACTTTTTCCTGCCATTTGTTATTATTATGAACACTGAGTTATGTACTTCTGTTAGCTCCATTATGCATATCCACTGCACGCTGCTATTAGGGGAGAAAAGTATAGCAGTGCACTGGCGGCTGCGACAGTCACTGCTAGCTAGGGGAGACACTTGAGGAGCACACGGAGTGCGTGGACGGACGGAGCGGAGGAGGAGGTGACTGGCAGCAGCCAGCGGCTGCAGGATTACGTGACAGGGGAGCCGCAAGCTCGAGAACGCGCATGCGCAAACAGCATAGCTGCATGTTCTTCCCGTACAGGGAGCGTACGGAGTGCACTAGAGTCCTGCGCATGCGCAGTGTGCTGGCCGGGCAGGAACTCACTCTTGTCCCCTTATTCCTGGGCTTCCTCCCTCCCCGGGATCTGACTGTGACGCCGGGTTCCATGTCCCCGGCTTTGAGCTTGGGTACGGAACGCGGCCCGGCGGGTGATGGTGAGGAACCCAGTGCACCGCCTGCTGACTGCAATCAATAGGAGGATGATGAAGCTGCTCCTTGCACTCGCCGTGGTCGCCTATGTTGCCTGTGAGTGCCCGCTCGCCCATTCATTCCGCGCAGTGCAGCCTGGAGGGGCGCCCAGGACGATTCTGGTGATGGTAGTAGCGAATGACGCGGCTGCTGTCTTAAGGCTGCGCTGCCACTTCCATGCCCCTGTCCCACACTGGCAGCGCCGCTACACGTGACCTATGTTGTGAGACAGGGATGCGGCACATAGTGCCCCCTGTGTAGGGTGATGCTGTACAGTGTACACGTACACATGTGCCTGGCATAGTACGTAAGGCCTTGTGCTGTGTGGCATGTCTGTGTGCAGGCTGCAGTGCTATAGAGATGGCAGCAGGAGACAGTACTGCCCCCTCACCACACTGGAGGAGCAGGGCAGAGGGTGACGTCCTGTACTGGAGCACAAAGCACCCCATTACCTCCCTTCCCACCTCATTACTACTAGAAGCAGATCACTCGCTGCTGCTGCTGCATGAGATGCCAAGCTACCTGTAAATGGGGATTATTGTTTTTTCTCCAATCCGAGCCAGTGTGAGAAGTGGAAATGTCAGTGCTATGGCTGCCTGTGGATGGGATGCCCTTTTTCTGCCCAGTGTAATGAATTACTGTACTGCTGCTGCATGGTTTATATGTTTGCAACACTACTTACTACATGAGGAAGTGATGTTTTACTTCCACTCATGGAGGTTTATTTACTAAGATTGAAGTTCTGGGATGTTGCCCATAGCAACCATTCAAATTATTTTCTTTCTTTAGAACATTCAAGAAGGTAATAGATGAAATGTGATTGGTTGCCCATAGCAACATCCCATCTGAAATACAATTCCCATCTCTATAAATAAACCCCATGGGCTCTGCTTTATTTTTTAATGAATGCACATTTACTCTAGTAGTAAGCAATAAGTTTTAGAATAGATCGGCTTTAAAACATTGTATATGCACAACCTATAATATCCTTACAAGGAAGTGTAAATATGCCAATTTAGAGATGGAAATTAAAGAAAATTCATCATAAAGCACAGCTAGAAAGATAAGATTGGTCATTTTCTGGGACTATGTAAAAACCGGACCCGGACTAGACTCTGGACCGCCGGACAGGACATCAAAATCTGCAGTCCGGAGCTTGTAGGGTCTGGTCCGGGGGGAGTCTTGTTCGGGGGGGTCCCTGTTATAGCTATCACCAGGGACATGGGGGAGGGGAGATTACAGCCTCCCCGTGTGGTCCAGAATGTCTGGTTTTTGCTACATGCCTGGACCATACAGGGAGACTTTATTCTACTCCTCCTCCTCTACCTGGTGACAGGTGTCACAGGCAGCCAGCCCCCGGGATAGGACACCCCCAGGACCGGATGCTACAAGCTCCAAAATGCAGAGTTTAATGTCCGGTCTGGAGGTTTTGTCCTGGTCCGGTTCTTACCCATACCCCATTTTCTTACTTTCTCACTTTCATTTACTACTGTTAATGAAATTGAGAAGCAAAATCACTGTAGCACTGTCAATATATTTGAATAAAACCATAAGCTAAAACACTGGTCAGTATAAAATCTACCATTTATTTACAGCTTAAAAGTAACAAAACATTTCTAACCATAATATTACTGCTTAATAATCATATCTCAAGCATCTTCTGCCCACTTGTAAAATGCAGTGGTAGTTGTCAGTAAGAATTTTCTTCTGACAAACCGGGAAAGGCATGGCAGTCTCTGGAGTGAGTTCTATACCTTCAAATGCACCAAAATGTTAACCTCATATTATTCTTATGATGCCCCAGTGATTTGAGAAATATATATTTTTTTTGCCCCAAAATTGCCCAATTAGATGGGTCACCGCCCACTGTTCAGCATCATGATGCCATGCATACCCTGCAGGCAACCACCTATAGATCTAGCGGCCACTTACCCTCAGGACTGCTTTCTTAGCATCACATCACTTCTAGTGTCTTTAAACCATAACTAAGATGCTTGGCTGCTAAATTTCAGGGGGATGCTGGGAAGGAATGAGTAGTGCTGGGAGTAGGGATGGCCATCGTTGCTATTCCCAACGATGGCAATATTGCAACTGGCCATCGATAGTGCTAAAATATGCACTGGAGGACCATCGATATTTTTACCTATTGATGGTCATCCATTTTGTTTGACTGAACAGGGGGTGGGACTTCATGTGTGTCGGGGGCGGAGCCATTCTTAGTGTCCCGGCACTTTAAAGAAAAAAACAGCAAAACATCGGTTTGGCAAAAGTATTTGACATCGGCCATAAACCATCAATGATTTAGAATCATTGATGGCTGATGGCCATCCTTTGCTGGGAGGCAAATAGCAGCCAAGCATCATCTTATTTATGTATAAAAGATGCCCAGGGGATGGGAGCTGGCACATTATGGCCCTGGCATCGCTCACAGACAAAAGGCAGCAAGAGAAGGGTAAAGCCCCATACACAGTACACCAGGGGTTCCCAAAGTTTTTGAATCACGGCACCCCAAAGCATCAGACATTTTTTCGCGGCACCCTTATGCTAAAGGTTTCTCATTGAGAAAGTCAGAAACAATTATTAAGTAAAATACATTGTGTTTATATCTCATCCTTAGGGTCAATTATGTGGTAATGGACAGGATCCCCTTCTGTTTGTCCACAATTTGACTATTATAATGGACATAAATAACTTAAATTGGACCTGGACCACCAAGCCAGGGCACCCCTGCAAGTCCCCCAAGGCACCCCAGGGTGCCACGGCACACAGTTTGGGAACCACTGCAGTACACGACCGTGGCTGCTGCTGATATAATTAACCATGATATTGCCCTACACACTGACTGGTATCAGCTGCCAGTATATCTCAGTGATATCACAGGGGTCCGTTGTTTGGCTATATTGCCAAATTGACCTGCATGTTCAGTATATATCGGGATGCGGTTAATTTCCCGGCGGTCGGGATCCCGGCGGTCGGAATCCCGACACTGGAATCCCGACCGCCGAAATCCCGAAACTTTCTCCCTCCGTGGGTGTCCACGACACCCATAGAGGGAGAATAAAATAGCGTGCCGAGCGTAGCGAGGCACCGTGCCCGCTGCGTGGCGAGCGCAGCGAGCCCGCAAGGGGGGGCGATCCATGTCCCCCCCTTGTCGGGATTTCGGCGGTCGGGATTCCAGTGTCGGGATTCCGACCGCCGGGATCCCGACCGCCGGGATATCATATCGGATCCGTATATATCATAGTTAATGATATTGAGTATCCAAACTATACAATATTGTGTACAGTATCGTTCAGAAGCCCCTTTGTTGAGATATTGTTAACATTATCGCCTAGTGTGTATAGGGCTTACGTGGCCACTTGATCTATAGGTGGTTGTCAGTAGTGTTCATAATGCAGCCCAGTGGGCCATCTAATCGGGCATTTTTTTCGGCAGAAACATTATATTTCACAAATCACTAAGGCATCATTAGAATAGTCTGTGTTTAAAATGTTAGAAAGAAGAACAGTAGACTGCGCTAATAGTTAAAAATAATTAAATGCCAGTAACCTAAAATTTAAACATGATTTAATGTAGAAATAAACATATATATATATATAGCAGCTTAAATTAAAAAGTGGATGTAATTACATATATTATGCACATAAAAAACGAACATAAGCAAATAGCATAAAAAAGATGTATGGGGGGATAAAAAATTTTTTCGAGGTGACTGAAAAAATATGAATGTCCATACGGTACTGTATATTGAGGCAGTGAGTCCAGCTGAAAGGGGGGCAAAACGTGATGTGCCCACTTGGATCCGTTCCTATTTGTGCCTCCAATAAGAGGGACCTGGATGGCTGGGGGAGGGAAATCGCAGCTTGGTGTTTGTGGAGTAAATGGAACTCCTGCTGTTCCTTGAATGCCAGGGAAATAGCCTGGTTTTGGGTCTTCTCCCCAGATTGTTGCCAAAACAAGGTCTGGAGGCTGGTCCGGTCTGTCAGGTAGTCAGAGCTGTAAATAGCTTGTGCTGGAAGTCAGTCACTTGGATAGGAGCACCAACACGTTTCGCTCTGTGTTTAAAATGTTGTCACATTCGGAGCTATAGAATGTACTCCAGAGCCATCTCAAGTGGGAAACTCTAGACGGTAACTTTTTTGCTAACCCTGTATGTCTAATGTCCGCTCTGCACCCTAGAATGCGTGCTGGCTGGTTTAGTGTGATGTTGGTGGCTATGATGTTATGGTATACGGTTGATAGTTTGATTTGCATTGGCTTGACCACTGAAGGTCGACATGGCTAAGGTAGACAAGGATGGAAGGTCAACACAATCATTAGGTTGACAATGGTTAGGTCGGCATGAGTTTTTCGTCTTTTTTTTTGGGGGGGGGGAGGTGAGACTTGTGCCGGCAGGCCGTATTTTTTAAGCCCTACAATCCAATAGGTCATGGAGGCAGGATAGAATAGTGTCCAAAGCATGGCGAGCACAATGGTACACTTTGAAGGTGTCCATGTTGACATTCGGGACCAAAAAACTTGAAATACAGATGGAGCTTCTTTCATCTTTGCAGGGGTTGGCGGTGGATTTGCGACTCTCCAGCCGCCGGAAGGGGACATGCGCACCCGGGAGGAATGGGTCTCCCCCCGGGTCCCAGCTGCATTGCTGCCGGTACCCAGTCAGATGTAGCGCCGCTCACCAGTGGGGGTGGTCTGGCGAGCCCCGGCACTGGATGAGCGGCACTACATCTGTACTTATGTCAACCTTTTGGCTGTTGACCTAGCCATGTTAACCTATTTCTTGTGTCGACCTAAGCATGTCAACCTAATATGTGTCGACCCAATGACCCATACCTGAGGTTATATATCAATCATTTGGGAGTAAAGAAGCAGAGTATAAATGTCAACATTCTTAATTCATAATAATATTGACATTCAGTTGACATTTTTTGTTGGCATTCTGAATGTATAACAATTGTGAGTACAATATTTCGTTATCCAGGAGGGTCTTCGCAGGTTGTATTAGTCATTGAACTCAAACGTTATGTAATCCATAATATTTGCAAGTAGATCCCACACATTACATGTCCTTGTTTCAAAAAAGACAAACATTAAAAATTAAAGACAAAGGGACGGGGGCATCCTATTGCTGGTAGTAATTTGTGGCACAGCAAACAACGGCTTTTAAGCCCTGTACACACACGTCGATTTGCTTTTGCTTCGATGTTGGATTCGATTTTCTATTAGATCTTTCCATTCGATTTGGCATTAGTTTTGTACTTTTGCATTAGATATCGAATTCGATATTCATTCATGGTACATTGTACACATTCGATTTACTAGATCGAATTCAATATTTCCTTGGCTGCACAGGAGATTTTTGAAAACGGGAGCACACATCAAATCGAAAGTGACATAAAACCATTCGATTTCGTTTAGGATTCGATTCGATTTTCTTCTATAAGCAAAATCGAATCAAAAATCGGGAAAGATTGATGCTTGTGTACACGGCTTAAGTCTGATTTTTTTCAATGATAATCATTATCAGACTATCCCGTTATAGTGTTTTTACCGTATAGTAAATGATCCATTTCCGGGCATGGGGATTTGGTATAAATTCTAGGACCCATATGTTATCATGGAAATAAAAGGGCTTGTTATCAGGGATTTTGCTTTTTGTGCCTGGGGGCTTTTTGGGCCTAATTAGCCGCTGTAATTTACTGCAGTTAATTGGGCTCCCAAAGGGATGGTCACTAAGTCGACATGACTGAAGGTCGACAATCAAAATGTCAACATGGGGTTTTTCACTTTTTATTAGCCAACATGTGCCGAGCATGGCGAGCGCAACGGTGCACTTTTTTAATGTCCATGTCAACTGTCGACATTCGGGATAATAAAAGTGAAAAACCCCATGTCAACCTTTTCACTGTCGACCGTGTCAATGCCGACCTAATGCTTGTGTTGATCTAATGACCCCATCGACCTAACCCCATGTCCACCTTGATGCATATGGTCCTTCACTGGCCGGCCCAATGCATATCCTCCCAAAGACACTTAAAATTCAAAGTTATGTTACTAAATTGTTATCGAAATTCAGATGCTTTAGATCATTTATAGACAACCACTTAATTTAGAAGTAGTACGTACTGATTTACCCAAATGAATGGCAGATTTCCTACAAGCATCTTAATAAAAAGCTTTTCAGCATCATGCACTTAAATGCATTATAAAGAGTGGCCTTGTTCTTATATAACACCTAAGTGGGGACCTCATGTGATTTTCATTGTTTTAAATGTCATGCACTCAATGCTGATGTCTATTACTGCATGTGGAGACATGCAGAGGTTTGTAGCTTTTGGTCCCTCAAACAGACCTATATGAGGAATGAATATTGATTTTACATACGATAGTCTTGGCATTTCTCCAATAAATCAGGCAAATGCCAATGATTAATTTTCTAATCTGTTCTTCCAAAGAAAAATCTCAGCCGCAATATCCCAATATCGAGCAGTGTGTGCACGTTCTCAATAATCTGCTCATATTTCCCATGCTATCCTGTCCCAGTCATCCTCAGTTTGGGTGGACATATGAAAATGCAGCGTGATGTTCCAAAACATCGGTAACTTTGAAAAAAAAATCTTTAAGTGTGTAGCTCAGATATTGGTGCCTACAGTTTTCAAATAAATGGTCCATCCAAAAGTACCGATCAGTGTGGACTTAGCTCGACGTAGGCTTGGATCTCAAACTTCTTTAGTATGAACTGGGTAGAGATGCCGATCTATAAGAAAGGCAAAGTCAAAAAATTATTTGATCTTTGATGCTATACTCTCGCCGTCACTATGAAAAACTGCACATTGTGGCAATCATCTCCATATCTGAAAATTGTCACAATTAATTGCTGATGTATGGGGCCCTTAAGGTGATAACACACCATTCAATCCAATTACAAAATAACAGTTAGGATTTGATTGGCTGGTGCGTTATTACCACTTATGATAAACCACCAGCCAATCAGCATCTACTGTAACTGCCATGTCACAGGCTGAGTTTTAAAAATGACAGGTTGGAGCTGATTGGTTGGTGGTTTATCACTCTTCATTTTATCACTTTTCACGGTTTAGTACATCTTGCCCTTTATTACTTTACCTGGCTTAATATATCTGCCTCTGTATCTGGCCTCATAGCATATTTTACTTAGGTTCTTCAGTTATGTATTATGTCAGTGTAATGTTTTTGGCTACAGTTTTTGTTTGAATTTTATGAGTTTACTAGTTACCAGCCCTTCAAAATGAGGAACTCCATAGCAGTAATGTCTGCACTGGCGGCTGTGTGCAACCAAATATAACACTTCAGTTTCTCTTTTGGGTGAGATCTAGTTTCCACCAACAAGTAAAACACTTCAATTTTCCCTGCAGATAAACGGTACTTGTTTCCTAGCAGGGCGCCTACTAAGCAAATTGCTTAGCGGGTGATTCTGCGTAAGAAAATCGCATTGCATGCAGGTTTTTTTGTGTGTGTGCGATGTGATCCGATGTGATTTTCCTATTTAATTTATTCACTGCTCTTTTTTCCCAGAGTGGTGCGATGCGATCCCAACGCATGGAATCGCATGCGATTTTATAGGGTGTGATGCCATTTACTTTACTATACACTTATATGAGATGCTATGAGATTGAGGAACCCCCCCACTATCCACGCCACCCCAAAGCGCGTCAAGCGGCGGCTGAACGCATCCTCCCGACCTTTTCATACCGCCACTATCCACGTCGGCGTGGAGTTGATTTTATTCACCGAGCCCGAAGCGTAGCGAGCGGACGCGGAATACATGTAACATAATCCGCGTCCCCTTGCGGGGCTCGCCACGCTTCTGGCTCGGTGGCTTGCTTTGCTAGCCACACTATATAAAGTCAACTCCATGCTGACGTGGATAGTGGGGGTATGAAAAGGTCGGGAGGATGCGTCCGCCTTCCCTCACGGAGCTTGCAGCACTCACCACGCTTCGGGGTCAGTAAAACCACATTGTATGTCATACAAGTGTATAGCTAATAGCACGGCATCGGACCCTATAAAATCGCATGTGGTTTTGCGGGAGATGCGATGTGATCCCCTGGGGCCAACAGAGCAGTGAATAAATGACATTAAAAAATCGCATTGCACCGCACGGCACTAAAACGGCCCATGTAATGCGATTTCGGTACGGTAGCATACGTAAGAAATCTGAGCGCCCTGCTAGGAAACAAGTACCAGATAAACATTAGCCTTTTATTATATAAGATTTCTTTGTTAAGTTTTTCAATAAAAAATAAAAAGTTAAATGGGCTATTCAGTGCTTCCGAACAGTCGGAAATATCCGCACACACCTATTCAATGCGGTACAGATTGTCGGAAACGGCTGCAGATTTGACAATTTATTGGACGTTTTGACAATGTGCGTTATTATTAAAAACAGTCGAAACTGCATTGTTGAAACGGCTGGTAGATTGCTGAATCTGCAGCTATTTTCACAGATCCGACTGTTTCCTGGGTCCATCTGTTAAATACAAGAGATACTGATTTTAGGCTCCTTTTTTTTTTTTTTTTAAACAACATTGGTCAAGACAATAGTCAATGAAAGAATTCTATATTATATTTCTTATAAAATGTAATATATATTGTATATGGAAAAGTTATTTGGGCTTTAGTAGCACTAGACGGTGGGCTTGCTTCAGACCTGTTAGCAAGGTTTCAAATTTTGCAGCTGGACAAAACTATGCTGCACTGCAGGTGGGGTAGATGTAACATGTGCAGAGAGAGGAAAGGGCCATACACACTGGGCGATTTTAACCCCATTTCTAAGCTTTCTAACTATAAATGAAGCATGGATCGCTCCACTTGTAATGGCTGTCGCACTAGGTTAGATAATGTTCGCACTAGGCTGCGCCCTGCCCGAACATGTCCCTGCTGCCTGTCCCCACTGGTGCGCATGGGAAAGCCCAACGCCGCCGTAGATGCCCAGCACTTCCCCTACAGTGACTTTGGTGGGGCCAGGCACACCCTCTTTGGTGATGTCGACTGAGCCCGGACCACCCCCTTTATGCTGCCCCCGTGCAGCACCGTCCTGCCAAGTTCCAAGAAGGGACTCTAGATAGACTCTGCTTGAAAGGCCTATCCTGCTAGATCACGGGGTTTTTCCTATATGCAATATGCAAAACCCTGCTTAGCACATATAGCGGGTACTGAGCAGCGTGTTCAGCGATGTGTGCTGAGCGACCAGCGCTTCCGCACGGCCAGCAGGCGCCCCATGTGTACTGGTCTTTAGATTTGGGTGAGGGGTGTTCAAACTGAAATCTAAATTGCAGTGTAATAATAAAGCAGCCAATAGAGATGGAGCCCCTCTCTTTGTTGCTCGGCTCTCGCCAAAACGTCCCCGCTGGCGAGAGCCGGCAGATAGGCACTCCATCAGACTGGAAAGCGGGTGCGTCTCACGCGCATGCACATCCCAGACGCTGGGGACCGTCGGGGGAGGCAGCGGATGGCGACGAGCCCCCTGATGGGGGCTGGCAAAAGATTTGCCAGCCCTGCAGAGATGAGCGGCACTACATCTGTATTTACTCGGCACAGACGTAAAAAAACTCACCCAAATCTAAATCTCTATACACGTTACATCTGCCCCACCTGCAGTGCAGCTAGGATTTGTCCATCTGCAAAAATTGCAGCCTTGCTAACAGGTCTGAATCAGGCCCTGTGTGTCTACATAAAACTCTGCTGGCTTGTAAACATTAGGGATAGCTTCTGTAGAGCTCATTATCTTCCCTAGCGGGAAAGATTATGATGCATTGTATAATTGACAGACCACTCACGCCCCAACATGACCCCTTCCAACTAGTACTAAATGCTCTGCACCCCTGGGCTTCCCACTTGATTTATGTTTGCTGTCTGTTGTTAATTAATTGAGAAGTTTTTTTTTTTCTTTTATAACACCAGTTAATTAATTTGTTAAGTAAGTAAGTGGAAAGTTCAGGAGCAGAGCATTTCTGTACCCATACTGTAGGTCATAGAAGAGTGTTGAAAAGGTTGATAAATTATGGATGCAGGCCAGCAGAGCAGCGTCTGTCAGCACATGCTTCTATTTTGGAATCGGGCAAATAATTGACTGGATAAATGTTTTGAGCAAGTGCACACCTGTTACATTTTTTTTTTTTTTTTTTAATGTATGCTGTATCCTTCAGCATAAAAGTTACACGAACCTGAAGAGACCTTTTGTACCATTTAAAATGTCCTATATTTATGGAACTTTTACTTTGACATGTGCCCTTGTAAATACTATAGTGTTCTTAGAAAAGGAAGAGTATAAATTAATTTATAACCGCCCACTCTAGGCTTTCATGCAAACGTGCTTTACGTAAAATAATAATTGCCTAATTCCCTTCCAATAATTGTACTCTGAAAGGATGTTTTGCTAATGGAAGGGATGGGAGGCTTAGCACAATCCTGGCTCTTGCACATAGCTGGGACCTTCTGTGCCGCACCACTACATAGCTACAGTATATTGTAGGCGAGTACTGACTCAGAAGATGAAAGTATTCGGTACTTGTGTACTATCTGGGCTCCCGATTTTTTTCATTGCATGCCACTACTTAAGGCATGCAATGCAATGCAATTTTTCATTGTAAAGACCTGATTTTTAATTGTAGTCAACCATGGATGATTTCATACCCCCACTATCCAACTACGGATTACTTTACATGTATTCTGCGTCCCCTCGCACGCTACGCTGGCCACGCTTTGGGCTCAGTGGCTCGCTATAAAAAATCAACTCCATGCATAGTTGGATAGTGGGGGTATGAAATCATCCATGGGTGACTATACAATTAAAAATCTGGTCTTTACAATGAAAAATCGCATTGCATGAATTGTATGCCACTATATTGCATGCAATGCGATGCAATACAATGAAAAAAATCGGGCGCCCAGATATTACACAAGTACCAAGTATTCTTATAGCCCTTTTTACAATTGGACAAGGGTCCACCCAGTGAGTGACCCAGTATTTGCAAGGTCCAGTTCCCACAGTGACCTAGCCTTTGCCAGGTCACTGATGTCAGACTGGGGCGGAGCGGGGGAGGAGGCAGCATTGTCCGGACTTGCCCAAATAAAGGTTATAAATAAGGGTTCCCATAGCTCAGCTAACACATTAAAAGTAAAAATGGCTAGAACAAGATTAGGCCAAAAAGCTCAGAAAAACATTTTTCTGCAAAAAAACAATCAAAAATAACTTGCCAGTATTCTGCAAGAAAACAATAAGAGAAAAACAGCAGAAAAGACACACAAAAAAAACGTGCCGATGTTCTTCGATAAGTGCGCTTCTGCAAAAAAAAAAAATTACCAGACTCAAAAAAAAAAAGAGGCAAACAAAAGAAATTAGTAGTCTTTAGCAATCAAAAAAACAAAAGAAAAAATTTAGCAGGCAAAAAAAAAAAAAAAAAATATAGTAGTAAAAGTAGTCTAAGAAAACAAAAAAAAAAAAAACATCAACAGCCTTAGCATCTTTAGGTAGTCTTTAGGTAAAACTATGCTATGCGGTCTTAGCATAGCATAACTAAACATACATGGAGTACGGATTGTTCCATGCCCCTGGCGATGTGTGTTCCTGTGCATCGTCAACAGAAAAAGACAGTGTATGCACTGTCTTTCCTGCTAACTTTGCAGTGGTTTGCCTATTAGTAGAGGCAAAACACTGCGCTGCACACATCGCCGGTGTGCAGCCATCTGTGCTGAGCGATCCATGCTTAAGCACGTCGCTCAGCACCAAAAGCCACCACAAAAAAAAAACTCATGCAGCAAGCCTGTCAGATTGGCAGTCCTAGGACTGACCAAGGAAGAAATTTAATTTGACTTTGCATATGTTATTGTTTTGTGTTTTATTTGTAGCATCATGATTTCAGTTGTTTCCTTTTCTTTTTCTCTCCAGCTGTTTGGGGAAACTTTGTCAACATGAGGTAAGTTCACAACATATTTAACGTACAAATGCAACATAAACTTATCCATATTGAAACTGTACAGTATACATTTATACCGCTTTCACACTGCCAAAACATTTGAAAAAACTGTATTTTTAAATGGTATTTAAAACGAGACTGAGCCCTCACTTTGCAGTAGATTACCGTTTTTAAATACCGTTTAAGTACCATTTACATCAGTCAAACCGTGTAATCCCCTCAACACGTTTCAAGGCAGAATGCAGGGAACAGCCTATCACAGGTCTGTAATCTGTTGTTTTCACTAAATACTGGTTTAGAGCCATTCTCACTGCATAAAAAATGGCTCTGAAACGTGTAGGACTCTTTTTTTAAACGTTTTGAAATACCGGTTATCTTTAACCAGTAAATCAACTCTGGCACTTTCCCACTGCAGCCTTAAACGTTTTTAAGTGGGGAAAAAACGGCAATATACTGTTTAACAAGTGCAGTGTGAAAGGGGCATAAGTCAGACAACTGAACAATGTTTTTTTTCCTCTTTAAATAATCTGTTGTACCTCCAGCATTTAATGCAGATTGTATTCCCTTGTATTGTCTAATTATGCCTTTGCATTAAGTTTTACCTGTCATAATTACATCCCACACCACTAAAGTTTTATGTGTTTAGGATCCTAACAGTAAGACTGGGTGAGGTGGGGTGGGGTTTGGCTGAAAGAGAGGGGTGGGTTATTGTTAAGCTGTGGTCACATGGTGTGATTTTCACTGTGCGATTTTTACTATATACTCAAAATGCAAATTCTCAGATTAGCGAAAAGGGAACTCTCAGATGTGACGCTCTATGAAGGTGTTCACTACTGCATACAGTCACACACCATGAAATCCACGCACACTTTGCGATAGCAGGTATTATTGGCCACTTGTGGTGTGTACTTAAATGATCTAGAAAACTTGACACACAGGGGGTGATTCTAATTCCCCCGCAACGGGGCAAATTCGGCCCCCTTCCGATGGTTGGGGGACTGCACGTGTTATATTGTATGTACAGTATGTGCTCTCCTTTGCAAACTGCTTTTGCCGAGCTGTTCGTACGGATCAGGGCAGATGGCAGCGGGGCTGAGGGTCGGCCATGGGAACGCCCAGCGTTTTATGGCATCCCCATAAAAATGTTGGGCATACCCATGGGTACGTGAGCAAGCCGATGCCTGCTGGGGGTGGTTGGCTTACTTTACAAGATGTCAGCCCTATCTTCGTACCGGAGGCAACAAATGAGTCAGTTCCCACTGACTTTTATTTGTGAAGGCAGGTGAAATCATTGGATGGTCGGGGACCATGGAATAATTTCACCTACAGCGGCGATATGCGAGGGGATGTGTCTTAATTACACATCCCCTCGCATGGTAGCGTTGGGACTCTGCAGTGGGGGAGGGGGCGCTCTGCGGTGCTTGGAAAACTGCAAAATCGGAATCAGGCCCACAGGGGCTAATTTGAAAGCAAACCAAAAAAGATCAAGTAACTTTGGGGCAGATGTATTAAGCCTGGCGAAGAGATAAACTGGAGATAAAGTGGAGAAAAAGTGGAAGGAGTTAACGCACCAGCCAATCAGCAGTGTTCGAAATATGACAGTTGGAAGTTGATTGGCTGGTGCGTTATCTCCTACCACTTTTTCTCCACTTTATCTCCAGTTTATCTCTTTGCCAGGTTTAATACATCTGCCCCTTTGCACCTTGTATGACCTGGCAGTGAGAGCTGATGCACGCACCCGCATCATAGGTGGTCAGTGTGCATGCACCTTAAGAATCATGGTGTTTTTTGTATGAAAGACTCCCATATTTTATGGCTAGTGAGGTGCAACATATGGTCTCTCTGCAAACCGTTTTGTGAAGTTTTAGTAAGTGTAGTATGTGGTATATATGCTTTTATTTTTATGATAAATACATTAACCAGTTAAACCGACAAGTCACTTCTATGACTATTGTCTTTAAAATTTAGCATCTGTACAGATGGAGCGAGCTGGCAATTCTATCGCCAGCGGCCAGGGGGCGCACACACGAGACGCTCACGCGCCCTGTGGTAAAGGAGCTCCCCGCCGCCACCGACGGTCCCCACTGCCCGGCCGCCGAGAGACTGGGATGCGCGACCCAGTCTGATGGGAGTCCCTCTCCGCCGGCTCTCGCCAGTGGGGACGGTCTGGCGAGAGCCGAGCAAAAAAGAGAGGGGCTCCATCTGTATATTTTGTTTATTTTCATGCTACCATTTTTTTATATCATCCTCCTGACTTGGATGCTAAATTACAGGGATGGGTAGCCTGCATTACATACTACTGCTGTAGCTTTAGATGTACTCTGTATGCTAATAATGTACCACAATCCTTCTGTAATGTATCATCTACATTTCAGATACCCATCACTTCTCACAGCTCCGAAATACATAGCAAGCTAGATATTTATACAGGGTGAATAAAAGAAACGAAGTGCATTGCTGCTTACTGGGAAGCAGCAGTGATGAAGTAGTGGGATAATGGATCGAGAGGCATCTGATAAAAGATGCTTTGTGTGATCTGAAACACCAAAAATCAGGTCATAACTGTCTTTGACAAGGCAAAAGCTGATTGGCTGGTATTTTTGCGCTATCCTTGCCTTGATAAATAGCCCCATTTTATATAGTACAATTCAGAAATGAGAAACATGTGAACCTGATTTTTACTTGTTTTGTCAGTTATGAGTGTCTACCTACTTATTTCCTCTCAGCAGGTCAATCCAGGAAACCGGAGGAGAGCAGAAAATGGAAAAGAAAATAGAGGAGGTTTGTTCGTTTTTTCTTCTTTTGTAACTTCTCTATCTAAATGAGAAATGTCAGTTTGATCTTGTTCATTCTTCTCGGTGGCCGGCCCATGGAGTGCAAGTCCTTGCAGCCAGCTATAAATTACATTGCGCTTGGGAGTGTCATGTTGAGCAAAGCAAACTACATTTTTAAGTAGATTGACTTTTAGTGTTTTCTTTATACATGTTCTATACTATTTCTTACCCATAAACACTCTCTACTTAATATATAGCCCAGTACCATTCTGTACAAGATACCATTGTAAGCATACAGTAGAGTCCCCATTATTTGGACCTGTATCCAAAAAGTCGCTCTGTTCTTTTTATCATTTACTGTACTTTTTTATTTGTATGGTATTACAGGTTGAGTATCCCTTATCCAAAATGCTCCGGACCAGCAGAATTTTGGATAACTGATTATTCCGTATTTCTGAATATTTTAATATTTCAATTATGTGTTTTGCAGTATCTTGCATTTATGCTGTATAAACACATCAACCACATGAAATACACACACATATATTTTATTTGTTAAAAAAACAAGGTTTCAAAACATGAAACAAAATTTGTGTTTTATCTCAGGCACTGAATTTGTATGCCAAGCAATCATTTTCTTTCACATATATAGTACCAGTTACATATCATGTCCTCAGTAGTGCTGTCCCCAGTAAGTTTTTAGCAAAAACATTTTTTTCTCCACTTTTCTGGAATGTATGGTTTTTGGATTAATTAGGATAATAGATATTCGGATACGGGATACTCAACCTGTACAATGTTCTTACATTTGCCTTTACATTGATGGAGTACTTTTAACCAACACTAAATTTGTTCAGGTAAAACATCATTATTTTCTTCTTTTTTATTTATTTTCTTTCATGATCTGTAAGGCCCATACACAAAGACATATATTTAGTATACATGCACAGGGCCGGCGCCACCACTAGGCAGCCTTAGGCATTTGCCTAGGGCGCCAGCCACTGGAGGGCGCAATTTGAAGCAGGTCCCCCCACCCCTGGCGTTCTGCATCCCCCGTCACCCCCCACCCCTGACAACCCCCCGTTGAAGGACGCAGCGGCATCCCGGCACGCCCGCTGTGTGGAGCGGCTGGCCTGCTGCCGCAATACCTGGACCCCCCCTCCCCCCCTGTGTGGAGCAACCAACCGGGACCCGGTGAAGCGGCTGGTCTGCCGCTGCGATGCCCGGAACCCCACCACAACCCACAGGGGAGCGAAGGAGCAGGTGAGGGAGCCGGCACCACACCCCCCCCCCCCCCCTGGGTGGAGCGACTGGTCTGCCGCAATAACAGGACCCCCGGGGGGCAGGTGAGCGCCGGAGCACCCCCGCCCACATGGGGCGCTCCGGTGTCTGGCATCGGCCCTGTACATGCACACAGATCCCTTTTTCCTTTTACAGGCATTGCATTTCCCTTCCCCTAATTCGTAGTGCTGGTCAAGGGTTTCTAACTAACTGCTAATCTCTGCACTCATATAGTGAGGCCTAGGGGTGTACACACAGGGAGATTTTGGCTAATGGACAATTTTGAAAGAGATTTTGGCTAGATGCACTGGAGATTTTGACTAAGCGATCTTGTCTAAAGGTCCATACACACTGGGCGACTATGACCAGCGTGTATGGACAGCGATGATGAAAATCACCGCTGCAGGGAAAGCCGCTCAGTGCATACACACTGAGCAGCTTTCCCCCTGCCTGGCTCCAACGGAGGGGGGAGGACGGCTTTGCATAGGCGCAGAGCTATGCAAAGCCGTCCTCAAAGCCGCTCATCTGCAGGTGCATGAGTCCCAGCGGGCCATAATACAATTTTACCAGTGACGCTTTTATCCACATCAGGTACAGAACCAATTTCTTTAGTACCAGCCAGGAGACAGACGTAGATAGTAAGGTGACATGGAATGTGACAGTGTCAGTGAAAACCCACCTGGCTTCGGTCACATCCTTTGCTACCGTGCTTGTTATGCTATGCAAATACACTATTAAACAGTTTTGTTCTTTCTCTTTGTATAGGTTATTGCGCCATTAAGGGAAAAGATATTAGATTTGGAGAAGAGGTAAGAGTTCTGCTCCTTTTAAAGTTACTTTGCTGTTTTGTTCAGTATTTGTCTTGAAATCCTAATATTCCTGTGAAAGCATCCACATTTTTTATTTATTTGTTAAATATATATATATATATATATATATATATATATATATACAGTATATATATGTGTGTGTATATTTTCCATCTGGTTTGTATAAACAATGTTATGTGTATTTTTTTGTAATTGTCTAAAACTGCCTTTACTTGCTGATTGTCTGTGTCCTTGAATGAATGGCACTAGCATTAGGCTTAGGGGGATATTCAATGTTGAGTTAAGACTGTCGGGCTGGCCCAACAGCTGTGAACCTGTCCAATCCTTGGACTGTTCGACCGAGATTTTGCAGGCGGGATTCAATGTCCCACCTGCCACGAGGCAAGAAGGGGCATGGCCGTGAGAAGCAGCCGGAATCTGCGAGCTGCGGCCGGGAGCTCATCAATTCCCGGCTGTTCTCGGCAGAACGAGCCTGACTGCTTGTGATGTCGGGCTCATTCTGCCGAGATCCCCTGTTCAATGCTGTTGAGGAAGACAGCATTGAATAGGGCCCCGCAGACATATCCCCCGTTGGGAATGGCTGCGGGAGATCCCCCTAAACCTGTAAAATTAGTAACTTTACTTTGTTCCGATCATGTTTCCCCGTTAATAAGCCCTACCCTTGATTTTGGACACTGGTCCAAATATGCCCTACCCCGAAAATAAACCCTATCAAAATTCCCATAGTGCAGTCACTAAATTCTAAGGTACCCCATCTCCATCCCTGCTAACCCCCCTCACCTCCACGTTGCTTGTAAGCTGCCGTTCTGGCTTCTACTCCTGGACAGCTTCCGGTCCCAGGGATGCATTGTGGGCAGCGCGTGACGTCACCGCGCACATCACACAGCTGCAGCAGGCAGAGGGAGCATTACGCTACCGAATGTTAGTGAAAGGAGGACTGGGGGCATGTAATGAAAGGAGGACTGGGGGCTGTTTAAAAAGGACTGGGGGCATGTTATTAAAATAAGCCCTACCCCGAAAATAAGCCCTATGGTGTTTTTTGTTGAAAAAAAAAATAAGACTGTTTCTTATTATCGGGGAAACGCAGGATGGCAGATGTGTTCCAGGTCCTCTTGACTTCAATAATACTTGTCCATAATAACTGTAACAGTCCTGATCAAATAAGGAAGGACATGGGTATGCAGGCAGGGTATGAGTGGTTACCACACATTACACCTTCCTGTATGACCCAATCTGAAAGGGACATTGCATATTCTGTCATCCACATCCTGGTACAATTTAAAAATTGTAGGCCATAATCCTTTTATTTCGGTGTGGGCTACCTATTCCACACAACTATTGATTTACCTTTGTTCTCTTCATTGAACAAGGTAATAATAAATGTTTTCTTTATTTCATATATATTATGTTATATTAATCTATATTATTATTACTATTATAACTGTTGTCACATTTTGCTGTTTCCAGTGGTTAGTCTCAGCAGGGATAACCCTGTATATACTATATAGCACCAATACTTTTGGAGGAGAAAAAAAAGGTGTACTGCAAAAACTGTATATTCCTCAAATAACAAGACCGGTGGTGGTCTACTATGTGTTAATGAATATCTTAATGATTCAAGTTGTATAGAGAGAGTAATATGTGTCTAATAGTCTGGCATTTCAGCAATACTTTTCACAGCGGGGATTTGAATTGGTTTAGGTCTACTAGTTATTGTGTAATCTAAACTATAGTATTTGAACAATATGATCATTATTCAGTATTTTATTATAAATAAATTCATTTTTTCCTTTTGTTTTTATTGCAGTTTTACACAAAAGTACCCACCGGTGAAATTTCTATCCGAAAAGGACCGAAAGAGAATTCTGGTGAGTAATCACGCTGATCAATTGTGTGGGTAGACGTAAGGACTGGTTCATGTCACTCTGCTTGCTTCATATTTGTTTCTCACAGAAAAATCTGACCTGTGAAAATAATTTTACAGAATCCCATCCAATAATAGTAACTTCAAAGGCTTTCCTGCCTTGGGCCCACCACTATTCGCTGTATTTACTCCAGCAATAATTGTGAATAGCTGGTACCACCTGGCAATATTTTGGCACTGGTCTCTATAGCAGGGAAGATCTGGAAGTGCAACCCTACAGCTTTCATTGACAGGGTTTTTCAGATTGTTATTGCTGGGGCCCTGCTAAATCGAACAAATGCTAATGGATAAAATTAATAAATGTTCTAAAAATTAAGAGGTGATGTTGCCCATAGCAACCAATTAGATTCTGTCTATCATGTCTCTTGCATCCTAGATAATGATAGAATGTGATTGCTGTGAGTGCAGACGTACTACTAAGAATACAATAATCCATATCGGCTTTCAGTATCCTGACTAACCACTTTGGCTGCGGTACCAGCAAAATTGAGGGTACTTGTTTCCTAGCACGGCGCCACCGATTTTAATTGTATGCAATCGGCTCGCAAAAATCGGGTCAATCGCATCGCATGCAACCAAATCACATGCAATGCAATCGACCCGATTTTTTACATTGGAACCAATGTTAAATGGTCCCTGAGACCCGATTTTACATTGGCCCCAATGTTAAATTCCCCCCAGACCCCTTTTTTCATTGTATGCCCCCCTTTGTTAATGCCTCGATCAACGTGAACCTGAAGCGCGGTGAGCGGCGGCGGTACTTGTCCTCTGATCTTTTCATACCCCCACTATCCACATTGGCGTGGAGTTGACTTTATATAGTGTAGCGAGCCACTGTGCCAGACAAATTACGCGTCCCCTCGCGGGGATCGCTGCACTCGCCACACTATATAAAGTCAACTCCACGCCGACGTGGATAGTGGGGGGTATAAAAAGGTCGGAGGACGCGTACCGCCGCCCCTCGTGGGCTCTCTGCGCTCGCCACGCTTCGGGTTGGCGTTCATCGTGGGGTGGCATTAACAATGGGGGGGGGGGCATTTGACATACAAATTACCCATCCGGGTGGCTATACAATCAAAAATCGGGTATGGGGGGCCATTTAACATTGGTTCCTATGTAAAATTGGGTCCATCGCATTGGTCGCATTGCATGCCATTATAATGGCATGCGATGGACCCAATTTTTTACATTGTCGGGAAAGCTCTTAAAAAGCCCACAGGCATCACTGGATTGAACCTAACATTCATACAAGCGAGAACTGCAAATCAGCATAGGTGTAAGCTTTAATACTAATAAATTGATTGTGAATGGATACTAACACGCATGCAAATAATCCTGTTGGTGTGTGAAAACAACATAATAACTAATCCAACTCTTCTGTGCTAATAACCCGGCTGTGAGGGAGCAATATTTATTGACTCTGACTGTTTTAGCATTGTTGTGAGAGACCAATTAACTAACTTCATATCCAACTACTAATCCATTTTAAGAGAAAAATATCTGCATATGCAATAACAACCTGCTTGTCTTATTTCTATTCACCCATTCCAGTAGAGAGAGCTGTGCAGAATATTAACATTTATTAACCCTTGCTTGTCTGATTGTTAGAAATTGGTAATTAAGCTGACCCAAATGGAAGAGTATTTTATAAGTTTAATTGTATAGTTTTCTACCGACCGGTTTATTAAATATATTGTAATTATTTTTATTGTTTAATAAATGTGAATTGCTTCAATCTCAAACAGCACAGTCTTTATACTTCTTTTGGTTGTTGGGGTTTTTATAAGGGCTGAATATACCTTTAAGAACGCAGCAGATTGAGATTGCAAACAGACCTATGCTCAGTTAGCCCTTTTTATCATATCTAGATAAGGGTACTGCACTGGGGTATTCAATGGCTCCCTAATACTATTGTAAAGCGCAACAGAATCTGCTGCGCTATATAAGAAACAGTAAATAAATATTCAATGCTGTCATTAGCGGGATGACGGCAGAACAGGCCCGACTTTAGAAGCTGTCAGGCCCGTTCTTCCACGCCCCCTTTGCGCCGATCAGCAGGTGGGACATTGAATCCCGCCTGTCGTTCAGCTGTTGCGCTGACCGCAAATGGGCCAGGATCACTGCTGTCGGCAGGGATCGACAGCCATGATCCTAGATTGAATACCCCCCCTATATCTGTTTGGATTATAACAAGGTCCAACTTTACTGATCTTCAATATTTGACACATTTAAAATGTAATACCCTTTGTCACAATGTATCTGTTGTGGTACAGTGTGTCAGTATATGGTAAAATTGTGTGATGTTTCCTCTATGCAGATAACTGGAGGAGCAGGATTTGTGGGTTCACATCTCACGGACAAACTGATGATGGACGGCCATGAAGTCACCGTTGTGGATAACTTTTTTACTGGCAGGAAAAGGAATGTGGAGCACTGGATCGGTCATGAGAATTTTGAACTTATTAATCATGATGTTGTTGAACCGCTTTACATTGAAGGTAATCTGTTTCATATTTCTCTTATGAATGTTGGTGCTTTATTTAGTTTTCAGTCCTGAGTTTAATATGACTGCAGCAAATATGAACGTAGTTGTACCAGAGCCTTTCACATTTCTTTGAAGAATAATACAGTATGGTTTATGTGTGTTTGCAATACATCGTGTGCAGGGCAAATGCAATAAAGAAACAATAAAATATTGTAATGATTCCGCTAGGTCCTGCAAATTCAAACTTTTGACCAAACCGATTTCAAAAATCGAAATGTCCTTTTTTTTTCTTTCTCTACTATTATGGGGGCATTTAATCCCGGTCACCATTTTCGCCCTAGTCTATTCTATACTGCCATTACTGACCGCATTGAAGGCAGTTTCCAACAAGTCGGATCTGTTTTATCTGAAACGGCCACGAATTCTCAAGTTCAGGGCCCTTTTTCGCCGACCTGCTGAGTTTCCTACACTTGAGTTATGGACAGCGGAATCACAGATTGAATACCCCCCTATTTACATTGGAGTGTATTTTATAGTACTAACTATTTTTTTTCTCTCAGCACATTACTTTGTTTCAAGTTCAGATGTAACATTCACAAAAACATAAGAAATACTTACCAAAGTGGCCTTTTTTCAATTTATGAAGAATTTTTGAACTGCAGAAGGAGTTTCATGCCTTTCAGCATAGTCAACAGAGACTCACTGATTTATAACAGCCAATCAGAATGGTAGCTTTCCTCAGTCTGATAAACATGACAAGTTAAAGATTGATGTCTGGTTGATAGTACAGAAAATTTTCTATATTTCATGCAAGCATCTTCTGTCTTTCACTTGTCTCAATAGATTATTGGTTAATGCTATTAATATTTATAATGATACCTTAACTTGAGATGCTTATTGAAGTTGGAGTCAATGTAAAAATATTGAAGGTGTCTTAATTTGTCTTTGGAATAATGGTGAATATCTATTCCTCTGTACGGCGCTGCGAAACACTTGTGGCGCCTTATAAATAAAATTATAATAATATTAATAATAATATTTTTCTCCTACAGTGGACCAAATTTACCACTTGGCTTCACCTGCATCTCCTCCAAATTACATGTATAATCCTATCAAGACACTGAAAACCAACACAATAGGGACACTGAATATGTTAGGTAAGTCTTATACGATCTGGACTGCAAATTCTGTAAAATAAACTGCAGACAGTGCTGTCTATACTGGAGCTAGATCTGGCTCCTCAAAATGCAGCTCTTCACTCCTCCCATTTGTTGAATTTTTATTTTTGCATAAAATATGTTGTAGACTATAACCAATAATTCTCTTGTTTTCTAGGACTAGCGAAACGTGTTGGAGCTCGGCTACTGCTGGCTTCCACTTCAGAGGTCTATGGAGGTAAATGACAATTGTTTTGTGGATCTTGTTTTTGATGGAACGGTAAACATCTGATGGACATTTTTAAAGGCCGCCATCCACTAGTGCAATATGGCCACTTTTTAGGAGATGCGTTGCTATGATGGATCACATGAAAAGTGACAACATTGCATGTCCTTTTCCTGCTATTGCGATGAGACATGTTCCCCTACGCCTTGCATCGCATTTGCAGATACTATGGACTGCCATGAATATTTATCACAGCCGATAGCCCTTGCTAGGATGGCATACAATACATTGTATGCAAAGGACCACATACAATGTATCATATGCGATCCTGCTGCCCGGCAGCTGCTGGGTGGGTTGGCGGGGTATCGTTTGCGCGGTACCACGTGCGATACCTCACTCTAGTGGATGGGGGCTTTAAGAGTCAAAATACTTTTTTTTCTAGAACTTCCAACACACATTCTTTATGTCAAACTACAAAGGAAAGCATTTAGAATATTTTTCATAATCTATATTACCTGTAAGCTTTAATACCTGAGGAGAATAATTTGTAGAACAATTTGTGCACTATTAGTGCAGTTAGTTTAGAAAAGTTAAAATCTTTTCATCCAAAAATTTTTCACTGTGGTTTTTATATTGTTTTCTCTTTTTATAAAAAGCAAGTTTTTATTTTTTTCTTTAACATACAAAAACAATTGACCTGCCAGCAGATGCCGTCATCCTGCCTGGCCCTGATGGCCGGCCACCAATTTCGAATAGATATCTGTGGCCGCCAGATCGGCACCGCATGTACACACCTTTTAGAGATATTTCTTAGAACTGAAAAATTTTATATAGCACTTATATCCACAAAATATATCCGTAAATGGGCTGAACAACATTAAACATTCAAAATAACATTGCTACTATGTCCTCTAGGTCAGAACACCGTCAACCTTTGAAAAAAAAATAAAAAATTCCACATTTTTGAATGTTGTTACAGAAGACCTTCCTCTCCTCTTTTATTACGTAGGTAGAGAAATCCAAGTTTTATGTCCCTTTTTTGAATCCCCTTAGATCCTGAAGTACATCCTCAAAATGAAGACTACTGGGGACATGTGAATCCTATTGGTCCCCGAGCATGCTATGATGAAGGGAAGCGTGTGGCTGAAACAATGTGTTATGCTTATATGAAGCAGGTTGGTTGAGAGATGTGCCTGTAGTGCAATATGCTTTACATTCTGCTGAACTGAAATTTTGACTTTGTATATTTGTGTAAATATCAGTCCTTTACTGCAGATGCGTGTGTATACAGATGTGTTCTCATACACTTTTCCTGCATCTGTGCCACACATCCCTTCTTGGTGCTCCAGGTTTCATTCTTGCTGTAATGTGAAGCGCAATGCAATGCCACCGCTTTGTGAGACTGCACTTATTAATTTGAAATGCAATGCTTGTATATTGGGTCCAGTTCAGTATCGCTCATAGCAATCCGAATTTGGCCGCAGCCCTGATGGTTGGTGTCTGTGCATGCACATTTCTGAGCATGCACAAACCCCGCTCCCAAACGGCTTTGGCGAGTTGCACACTCTCCGGGCCGTTCATTGCAGGGAGGGAGGGCCGGGGGCAGAAACTGGTCTGAAGCAGGGGAATGCTCAGCATTTTATGGGCGTACCCATAAAAATGCTTGGTGTTCCCCTGGGAAGGCAGGCGGGAATACAGAAGTAAATAAGTCAGTTTAGACTGACTTTTTTCTGAAGGGGAGATAAATCATTTGATGGTCGTCGATTTATCAAATGATTTGTCTCCCAGTCAGCTGAATGCGAGGGGATGTGTTCTCGCATGGTACTGAGGGGATGCGAGGAGGGAGAGTTCGGCTGGGCGGCTTTTCAGTGGTTTACTGCAAAGTTCCTGCAATCTATTTTATTTGTCTTTTGGCTATATTATTATGTATACATATTCCATTGTAGGCTAGCTTGTGTTTCTACTTCAAAAAAAACTTCTAGATTTTAAACGCTAACAAAAAAGTCAAGGTAAATGCTATTGAAAATTAGGTACTTATGTAGTATCTGGGCTGCCGATTTCTAAATCGGGTCGGATCGGGAGATCGCATCGCATCGCATGCGACCATGCGATTCGATGCGATGCGATGCGATGACCCGATTTTTCCATAGGAATCAATGTTAAAATGGACTGAGTCCATTTTAACATGGAATTCAATGGGAAAAATGGGTCCTTTTCATACCCCTACTATCCAAGTGGGCATGGAGTTGGATATAAACCTGTGGCGAGCGTAGCGAGCCACCGAGCCCGAAGCGTGGCGAGCGGACGAATACCGTCCCCTCGCGGGGCTCGCTTCGCTCGCCACGCTTCGGGCTCGGTGGCTCGCTACGCTCGCCACAGGTTTATATCCAACTCCATGCCCACTTGGATAGTAGGGGTATGAAAAGGACCCATTTTTCCATAGGAATCATTTTAACATTGATTCCTATGGAAAAATCGGGTCATCGCATCCGATATCGGATGCGATATCGGATGCGATGCGATGCGATATCGCATCGCATCGCATCTGATTGTATGCCTTAACTTAAGGCATACAATCAAAAAATCGGCAGCCCAGATACTACATAAGTACCGAAAATTGAAGTGTTATGAAAAGTTTATTTTTAATTGGTTTTTAACATCATCAAGTTTTTTTTCTTGGGGTATAGAAGCCTTCAGTTTGTTAATGGTTCTTGCCTGTTGTTTGTAGACCTCAGCTCTCATATGGCCCCGTTGGCTGTGTAGATGACTTTCATGGAGTTGAGGAGTATTGTATTCCCACAGTAATGACCATTTTGCATATTATGTAACCAGAATTTCCCCAGTAATTAAAATGTTGCATATTATGTAGCCAGACAAATGAAGGTTCGCTTCATCAAGAAGTTACAGCAATAACATCGGAAATGACTTGGGAGGGGTTTTATTTGGCCTCCCCATGCATGGACAAACACATATTTCCCTTGATGGGGAAGGTGACATGATTAGAAACCGATTCAATCCATTCCCAGTTGCACTGGAACTGGAGGCTCTACTGGGCTATTGATTTTTACAACTTAATGTTCTATCTAAATCAGTGGTTTCCTTGTGAAAATGTTTAACTATTTAGATATTGATCTCCTGAAATGCAGACGTTTGATTATTAACAGAAAGTCTGCCAGACTACATGTCCCATGTATTAATTGTCTGGTATTGTCCTGTTTCCTCAGCCAGTGTAATTATTTAAGCACTGTGGGGGGGTTTTCATGCTGTTTTTGCTGTTATTGTAGAGCAGATGTCTGTGAAACACATGTTTAATTACACTCCGTTAAAGTAATTATATCCTAAAACTTTTTATTCAATGGCTGAGATATTACATCACTAATTTACATGGCTAACACAAGGCTACATACTGAAATAAAAATATATTTGCACCTTTGTAGAGATATATGGTGTGGTTATTATGTGTGTTCTTTTGTATTGTGCAGAGTAGCTAATTAATTAGCTAATTAGTCTAATGTGTGCCTGGGTACATTTCTCATTATCTGTCTGATGTTCTTTTTATTGATGTATGATGTCTTTGTTGTTGACAGGAAGGTGTGGAGGTCAGAGTGGCTCGGATATTTAATACATTTGGCCCACGTATGCACATGAATGATGGAAGGGTTGTCAGTAACTTTGTTCTGCAAGCACTACAAGGAGAACCTTTAACTGTAAGTATTCGCCAATATCCACTTTCACTGCTTATTGAGCTGTGCATATCCAAGCCCTGTTACTCTGCATGGCATGTACACTTGCATTTGGCATTCCCTTTCTTTTCCACTTTGCGTAGAGACTTAAAGTTTGTGCACACACCATGAACTTCTGGTAGTATTTTGTTATTGAAAGCAGTTGAGCCAGTAAGTGTAATTGTAAATAGTAATGGTCCATAGATACAGAATAATGACCCGTAATGGAAGTGAGCAAAAGTACTGCAGTGGTGTCATTACTAGATAAATCATTAACACAATGATGACATCACAAGAATATGACAATGACATCACATCACAATGATATTAACATGACTTTGAAATAACAACATCACGATAACATGATTATGACATAAAAATGACATAACTTCAAAACAACATCATGATGACTTCATAATGCCTTCATGATGACATAGGGGGGGACATCTTTATGACATCAAGATGGCAACACAATAACATCATGATAACAGTATACAGTCATTACGTTGACATTCATTGGATCGACCACTGAAGGTCGACATGGGGTTAGGTTGACATGGTTATTAGGGCGAAGCATACATTAGATCGACAAGGGCAATGTCTACAGTCACAAGGTCCCTTTTTTTTTTTTTTTGAACAGACATGCCGACAAGAGGTATTTCATGCCTTACTTATCCGCTAGGGCAGTGGTTCCCAAACTGTGTGCCTAGGCACCCTGCGGTGCCTCAGGACACTTGCAGGGGTGCCTTGGGTTGGTGGACCAGGATGAATTCATATTATTTATGGTCAATGTAACAGGGAAACCAGTGCTTGTGGCTGCCAATCATAATATATGTGGACAAACAGAAGCAAATCCTGTCCCTCACCAGATAACTGTGACCTATAAACACAATGCACTTAATTTAATATTTTTTTTCTGAATTTCTCGATAAGAAGCATTTGGCCTAGGGGTGCCTTAAAAATATTTTGATGCTCTAGGGCGCCGTGATTCAAAAAAGTTTGGGAACCCCTGCGCTAGGGTGTGGTGGGAGAATAAAATAGTGCCCGAAGCATGGCGAGCGCATGGGGTGCACTTTTATAATGTCCATATCGACTGTGTCTACATTCGGGATAAAAAAGGCAAAAACACCATGTCGACCTAACCCCATGTCGACCTTTAGGTGTGTTGACCTTGATGCATGTCGAACTTCAGTGGTCGACCTTGTCAACCCTATCACCCATACCCATGATGACATCACAATGAAATCATGGTGACATCACACTGACATCATTTTGACATCTAGATGATGGGGTCATCAAGATGACATCACACTAACATCCTGGTAACATCACATTGACATGACGATGCAGAGATCATGATGACCTCACCGTGACATGATGATGACATCACGGTGACAACAATGACATGATGATATCGCACTGATATCATCCTGTCATTGTGATGTCTTCATGATATCACAGTGACATGATGACATCATCAAAATGACATGATGACCTAGAAGTGACATGATGACATCAGTGACATTGCAATGATGACATCAGTGACATTGCAATGATGACATCACAGTGATATCATGATGACCCCACACTGACATGAATACATCATGATGACATCACAATGAGAACACACTGACATGATGACATCGTGTTGGCCTCACGCGGACATCATGATGACATCACAATGCTCTGTCGCAACCTCCCTTTAATACAGTACCCTTATTTATTGTTACAATTTAGTGCAAATAGCATTAGTTATCCCCCGAGACTCCTGTGAGCCCATTGTCATAACAGTTTATTATGGTTGGGGAGAGCACAAACAAAAGAAAGGTTTAATAAAAGACTTGGCGGCCAATCCAGTTATACTCTAATCATGCAGCAGTAGCCGCACTTTATGGCTGCATGATTTAACATAAAAGTGCTTCCTGCCCCAAAGAGTTCTTAGAAATTTTGTGTGAATTTAGCTGATCTCAGGCCGTGAAGGGTTCGGATGCCATTGCCGGCATTAAAAATGCTGCGGTAACGGAACATCTCACCTTTCGCACCTAATTGAATTGCCCCCTATTTTTTGAGGCTCATCCAAAGTTTTTCCGTAATCTTTTCAGCAAGTACTGCATATACAGTATGTGACCAGATTAATTTCTACTACACCTGAAACATGGTTGCTCTTCCTAAAGTTTTTGCAATGGCTTCCTACCTGAAGCTCCCAGCACAGCAGTTTTTGGAACTTGGAGGTTACTTTCAATAACATATGCCCTGACCGTTTGTAAAATAATGTATATACAGCCAAAAACAGAAGTTTTAGCAAAAACAAAAATACTGAAGTTATTCTTTTTTAAGTCCTTTGACACATTTTGAACTAATTTGGGACCCATGGAAGTTTCTTATGATTGCAGTAAGCATAGTCTTGTACATGCAGGCCCACTGTAATTAGATTTTTTAAACACCAGCTGTTGTGGGATTTTCATTTAAATTTAATTTGAGTTTTTTTAACCACTGGAAAACTGATAATTTTATTCCCCCACAAAACCGCTCAATAATTGTTGGGATTTTTATTTAAAAATGTAGTAATATATTTAAGAATTGTATTTAAAAAATATACTGTATGTCTAGTGTGTTTTTAGGGGGTGTATATTCTGGACATATAGCCTAAAAATAGTAACACACACACACACACACACACCCTTCCTTAGTATTAAAAAAAAATCTAGGTTTCATAAAAAAATCCCCTTCATTTGTGACCTTGACAGCTGAAGCCCTCCTGGCACCAGTCGCATTACATGTGACGCTGCCAGGTAAGTAGTTAAAGAGCCTGTTATGCTCCAATCAACACCAATAGCTGTGACAGGAGTTAAGACTATCATTGTACCATTTACAGGAAATAGTCCTTGTAAATGTTAGACATTAATAATCATTACATCATATTAACCGTTTCTTGCAAAAGAGTATGCCTTTTTAAACCTTTGAATGCCAACGTTACTAAGAGGTGCAAAATATCAGCTAAAAATGCCAGCACTCACGTCGACTGTTCTTTTTTTTGGGTGCAATATATTTTTTTTTTCCTTTTTTTTTTTTGTTCAAAAAATACATTGTGATGAACAGACATTAAACACCACATAAACATTTGAATATATTTGAATATACATATACACCTACTATCCAATGTACCTTTCATAAATTTTTTATCGAATGCAATAAAGCTAGTTTATCCGAACCACATTAAGGGGGGTATTCAATGTCAGGGGCACGGCTGTCGAGCAAGCTCGACAGCCGTGCCCCTGTCCCGTTCTCGTTTTGCTTGCCTGGAGCTCGGCAGTCGGGATTCAATGTCCTGGCTGCCGAGCGGCGAGAAGGGGGCGTGGCCGTGAGTTGATGATGAAAATAGACGAGCTCCGGCGAGGAGCTCGCCTATTTCCGGCTTTTCTCGGCAGAACGAGCCCGACAGCTTGTGCTCTCGGGCTCGTTCTGCACAAAACCCCTGTTCAATGCTGTCGGGGAAGACAGCATTGAATAAGGGCCCCGCAGCCACCTCCCCCGTCAGGAGATGGCTGCGAGAGCACGCCTAACATTGAATACCCCCCTTAGTTAACTGTGAACATCGCACACTTTGAGATGAATACAGATTGGTCTATTTTGTATCTTAATACACGCGAGTAAAATCATAGTGAAAACATATCTCGGTTTTAGGTGTCACACTCCTGAAGATTAACATTGTACATACAGGAAAGAGATATGCAATATTAATCGTGTGGCACCTCTATGGATAGCCTAGAATCATTTCATCTGTCCCATTTGTAATGTGGTTCCTCTAGATTTATAAGTAAATCTCTTATGTCCCGACACATCATTCACCAGAGCACACCAGTTTTATATATATTAGGTAAGGACTTATCAAACCATCTCCTTGCAATACTTACTTAGTATGTTAGACATAGGACATACTAAGGGTTAAACAATATCCCTTTTGCTTTCTCATATATCTTTCATTGTCACCGTTGTTACTTTTAAGTGTCGGCTTCAAACCTCTCCCTGTGCCATTATACTGAATATATTTGTCCACTTGTTTTATCATTTCTGCTGACTATAAATGTACCTCTCTTTGTGGACTGCATCCTGACATCTCAGGACACTTAGACAGCACTGTGTGGAGAATAGCTAAAAATGGCTGCCTCCACTGTAGTTATGCTGATTGGTGCTTTATCTGTCTGTATCTGGCACCTGAAAACTTTCATGTACTACCTTTCTTCATTTAGCTCTCTAATGACCACTCCTGACTAGAAATGATTTATGCAGGAATTCATAAAATAACAAAGTTTTGGTTCACCCGATAATATTTGTATTTTATTGGTGCTGTAGATGTTTGGTCAAATTAATTGGTGCTTTAGCTACCAAGTTAAAATTCTAAACTGATTTGATATTTTTAAATACAGATTTAGGAAATAATATTGGCATTGCTATATTCTGTTCAGGGTGTTATTGTGTAAAAGGCTATGAGCAATATTCATGTTGCTTCCCTGTGGTTCTATCAGACTTGTACTGATAGAACCACATAAATATGATTGCTGAGTGACCAATAAAGCCTTAACTGACTGTTTTCCTTTATAGGTCTATGGTTCAGGATCTCAAACCAGAGCCTTTCAGTACGTCAGGTGAGTTTTTATGTTGGCAGGACAGTCCATTTCATTACAATACGTAAGCACCGGTGAGGGCCCTGCTCCTACCACACTTACATATTTTACCACAGAGGCTTACTTTGTGATGAAGTATAATATTAGTTGTAATTTCTTATGGAGCACCATTTCCTGCATGTTTGTTCTACACTGGCATCCGCCCTGCATTATAGAAACACAAAAAATCACACATATAAGCAAGGCAGATTACAGTACAAATTGTAAATTAAGACAATGGCATTCAGACACTATGTGGTCACTTCAGTAAACTAATCCCCGCATGCTGTAGAAATGGCAGCAGACTCGCCCCCGATTCATGGATTCAGGGCAGCCAAAAATCCACTACTCTGAAAGTACCAGAATGCGACATGTAGCTGCACGTGCCTGCAGAGGTTAGAACATCGCATACAATGAAATCAACATTATTAGGGCAAAAGCACATGCGTGGATTTTTATTTTATTTTTTACCTCCTGTCATTATAAGAAAAGCTGTCTGGAGTTAGTTTTTTGTGTGCAGAAATATCAGCAATACATGGTGTTTGCTGCACTCTAGTGACCAATCTGTATAAATACTTTCTACAGTACATTCTACATTTCCACAAACACGCATTTCTGTTTTTTTCTGCTAGTCATAGCATCTCTTCCATACGCCCTCAGCACTGATTGGCTCTCCTACTACCAGAGGAGATCTGGCCCAAACCGTTCTAAATTTTTGAGGATATGGTAAATCTCATTACATTTTTCATGTTTTTCTCCCAATTGCCCTCAAATAGCTTTAACTTTGATGGGGGGAAAAAGGATACAGAATTATCTGCTAAATATTAAATAGCTGTTTTTCAATGGAAGTGATTTCTGGATATGTGGGGGTTACTTTGCATTGGCGATATTGCAGAAATATTACAACTACGAGGAAAAGTTCAAAGTATTGTATTCTTTGATCGGAAACAAGGGCTTAATTCAGGAATGAATCCTAACCCATTTGACAGACCTATTCTGCATAGGGGTATGCAGTGTCAGCCTGATTGTTCATTCTGTTATGGAGCCGGGCAGCCTTACTGTAAATGCTCTTGTTAACCCTGTGTTTCAAAAGTGGCGAAGCCAGACGTGGCCCTGCTTGCATGTTTGGCAGCCTATTGTCACCTGAGACTCAGGATGCCGGGCTCCCGGCTAATGCTAACCTGCCTATTCTCACCCTTATGGCATATTGCAGCATACGTGTCTCTCCCGCGTCTATTCTCAGCTAAAAAAACAACCTGTGAGGCACCATGAACACTCCCCACCCACCCAAAACCAAAAGATGCCGCCCCAGCACCCTTCCCTGAGCTCTCACCTACTTGCAGAACTAGGATTTCTGGATTTTTCAAAGATCAGAATAGTTGTGCATAGATGGCTTCCTCAAAGAAATAAAACACCTGGACACAAGTCTGTTCCAGTTCAACTCCAGGTGTTTTATTTATTCGAGAAAGCCAGTGAGTGCCGACTGAAGTTTCGGGGCTGCGCCCCTTTGTCAAGGTGTATGTGGTTACCACATACACCTTGACAAAGGGGCGCAGCCCCGAGACGTTGGATGTTTTCCACTTGTTGTGAATACACGTTTTGTACTAAGACCTCTGAGTGCCAGTCTTTTTCTTCAACTGTCCTACCGACTGGATGGGCACCGGGGCAGTTGCCACATTGGAGCGAGTGCCGGACCGCATTGCTATATATATATATATATATATATATATATATATATATATATATATATATATATATATATATATATATATATATATATAATTTCAGTACTGTACAGTGATAAGACATCATCATCACAATCTGTTAGAAAAACAGCCCTCTATTTGTCGTATTGCTAATTATGTTACAAATGTCACCTATTGGCTGTTTTTAGTACTGTCTAATTACACAATGCTTAAAAATATTGTTAAATTGGTAAGTATTGTTAGTTTTTCTGAGATCAATATAAAATTCAGTCTGGCCAGACCAATACAGGTATCTGTTTTCTATCACAAAGACCTTTATGTGGGTATCAGCTTTCCATGTCTCCCAGCTAGGGATGCCAATCCCGGGGCATTTTTTCAATCCCGGGATTGGCATCCCTAGTTGTGTTCGGCATGTCATACACATCCCCGGGAGTGGAGTGGGTTCGGAGGTGCAGGGTGCCTCCGGGCACATTCACCTCCTCCTTAGCAGACAGCTGCCGGAGAAGAGGCAGGCGGGCAGAGGAGAAGAGGCGGGCATGCGGACAAGAAGGGGCTGCATCAGAGCGGGCAGTGTGGCCTGCGCAGCGTGAACTCTACTGTCACGATACGCAGGCCACCCGCCGGGGTCGGGATTCGGGAACAGCCAGGCAGCGTCTCAGCGGGTGCTCAGACACTGCTCAGCATTAGACTGCTCACTTTTTGGGCCAAATACCGGGATCCCGCTGATCCCGGGATTGGCCACCCTACTCCCAGCTGCTGGTGCTTGTAACCAGTATAGCAGCTATTTTAATAGTCCATGGGTCCAAGCGATGCTCTGTACTGAAATGCCAGTTTTGTAAAAAGTAGTTCTGCAGCTAGCTGTATGGCTTTATCACCTCTAACGCTTTTCCCCACCTGCGGTCAGCGTCAGTGGCTTCCTCAGAGAGAGTGTACATTAGGGTTGCCTACCTGACCCCCTCTCCTTCAGGGAAAAAATGTTCTGTTCCTGGCCTTCCCTGGCAATTTATGATTGCCATCACCTGTGGTGAAACACCTTTCTTATCAATTACTTCACTCCTTACATGTGATTGTAATCCATATATTACCAGGGAAGCCCAGGAACAGAGCATTTTCTCCCTCATGGAGAGGGTCAGGTAGGCAACCCTGGTGTATGTTGTTGTAATTTGGACTTGGCTGACAGAGCGGATCAGCAGACGATAAAGTTTTAGTAAAGAAGATAAGCCTCGAAACTTCAGAGGATGTACAATCACACTTGGCAGCTCAACAGGAAAAACAAGCAGCCACTTGAGAGATGTATTTGTGGTAAAGTGGCTAGTAGTGACGTTTGAGATGCTGCACAATTATGGGCAGTATTCAATGATGGAGTTCTCCGTGCATGGAGAGCGTTTGATTTTGCTCTCCATGCACTCTCCGTGTTCCGGAGGGCTCGCTGCCACTCCTGCTCCCACTATTCAACGTTTTTAAGACTCGCCGCCACTCGCGGCGAGTCTTAACCCCTGCAGCGGACGAGCGTCCGCGGCAGGGAGCTGACAGGGAGCCGTGGGACGTGGCATCCAGGGAGATTAAAGTCTCCCTGGATGCCACAGAACATATGTGAGGGTAGGGGGCCCCCCTGGGACCCAGGCAGCACAGGCTGCCCCCCCCTATAGCCAGCGGGGGACCCAGTATTCACTGCACCCGAACGTGCATACGGGTGCAGTGAATATATGAATATCTAATGAGCGGCTCGAGCGCTCCGGCCCCCTGCTGGCTGCACTGTGTAAAAAAAAAGAAAAAAAAAATTTAAAAAAATATTTTTTTTTTAAATTAAATATATATTCATGTGCTATAAGCACATGAATAAAAATCACATGCCCCTTCACAGAAAAAAATTCCTGATTTTTTGACACCAAAATACAAAACCCTTTTAGATTAAAAGTTCACATTCCAGCTCTCCATCAAAAGATGGAGAATTTCTACACGGAGAGAGACGGCGAAAATCACTTAGAAAGACGGAGAACATTTCACATTAAATAGGGTTGCTCGCTTTTGGAGAGCAAAATGCCCCGTCCAAGGCGAAAAAAGCACAAATTCTCCACAAAACACGGAGAACTTTTCTCATTGAATACTGCCCTATATCTCCTCACTAGCACTGTGAGGAGACGTATGCATATCTTAAAAACTAGAGCCAATTAAAAAATAAGGCTGGTATATTCATGATCAGGAGCACATAATTAATCTAAAGCAATTATTAACTCCCTGGCAACAGATTGTACTGCCTGTATGTACCTACTGGAGCAGTGGAACAATATGTTCCTATGATAATTGGTCAGTATGTGGGAGCAATCGATGCTCTGACATTTGCTCAAGATCTAGAAAAGGCCTGATATGGTGGTTCCAACTAACATGTTTGATTCTACCAACTAATTAGCTGACTATAATGTCATTGCAGGGTGTTAAGCTTGAAGCTTTCCCCACAACTAAACCATTTGACCAGGAAGCAGAAAAAGGAGTGTCACCAGTTTGCTCTGTCAGCTGAGTGCCACGGCTTCCTCTGTCAGGATCTTAGCCCTATGACATAAATGGCCACATTTTTGAGTGATCTATCAAGAATTATTCTAATTACCATTTATTTATACTGTATAGTGGCAAAAATCTGTAGATGCAGTATTTTAAAGATCTTCCTTCCTACTAACAAAAAAAAAACATGTTAATCCTTGCTGGCTGTGGTAGTGCACATCGAATGCGCTTTTATGAAATAAATGTAATATGTTAACCATTCTAACAGTGTGCATGTGAGTTAGATGCAATAAATCCTACTGTCTCTTCTGTTCCAGTGACTTGGTGAATGGACTTGTAGGTTTAATGAACAGCAATGTCAGCAGCCCTGTGAATCTGGTGAGTACTCATAGATTTCTTTCCTGCTGTTAAGTTTCCATAAATTAGTGTGACAAGTCCTGCTTAAGCGCTTGCCAGGTAGGGCTTTGCTGTACAAATAAACACTATGTAAATATTTCACATTTATTCCTGTTTGTTTTCCGCTTGCTTATTTTATTTACCATCTTAAGCAGTTTGACTACAGGGTTGGATGATGTGTAGCTTTAATGGTACTGAAGACAGACTATACCGTGTGAGAGTCACACGTTACATGTAGATTTTGCCTAACTGATTAAAGGCAAATATAACATGTAAATAATTAAATTGTGTAGAAGTTCTTACAGTATAAAAGTTTTTGAATACAATTCCGTTATCTCCATTTTTATTTTGGAGGGGGGAAAAAAACATGTAGAGTTAAAATAAATATATAAAAATATAGTACAACTTGAAAATATTTCCAGGAAAGATCACAACTTTTAAATCTTTTACATGCAGTCATTTTAGCAGCGGATAAGTTAATAATTGCAGTTTTCAATTAAAGCTGTAATGTACTTTCATTTCTTCCACAGGGGAACCCAGAAGAGCATACAATCCTGGAATTTGCAAGATTAATTAAACACCTTGTTGGTGAGTTCTTTTTGCCCTTGAGATATCCTGCCAATTATTGTTTTAGATGTGTAATCATGAAGTGCATAATTACATGGATACCTTCGGGATTTTAATTAAAGCCCTTCTCATAGCAGCTAATAGGGAAAAGAATATATACAAAAATGTAAGTTCATCACTGCTCATATAAATATCAGGGCTGCATTTCCCGCAAGCCCCTCCCCTCACAGGTCGCGATTTGCTGGAAGCAGGGGTTGCAGGGGTGGAAGAGCCAACCTGACAGCGAGGAAGAGCAGTGGGAGTGGAATGGACTAGAGGCAGCAGCAGAGCCAGATTAAAGGGTGGCCCCTGGGGGTACGTATTCCCAGGCCTCCCTCTCTGAATGGTCCCACTGCGAATCTGCGGCTTTGTTCTCAATGACAGCTGGTCTGCAACGGTTCACTTTTAAGATGATGTTCATCGGTAGCCTACAGATCCTTGGCTGCAGGGAAGGTGGAGGCGGAGTTCCGACATTCAGAGCCACATAACCCAGGCATATCCGTTTGCAGGCGGAGGAGAGAGAAATGTGGATGCCCTCCCTCTCCTCCCTGTTTTAACTAGCTGACATGGAGGGTTGGATAAGCCTGAATTTAAATCTTATGCTCTGTGATAGAGGTGTGTGTGTGTGTATGTGTGTGTATATGTGAATATAATATATTAATATTAGGTGGGGGCAAAAAAAGTGGTGCCTTGGGGTGGTCTTACAATTAAATCTGGCCCTGATAAATATCCATAAACGTATTCAAATAAAACCCTTGTCACACTCCACATTAGGGGGAGCATGCAATAGGATACCAAATAATCAGAAGGATGTGATGCTGTATTCAGTATATTAATTTCTTTACGTATCCATTGTAACCCACACCTCCTAGAGTCTAAGCTCATTAGGCCAGGGACATATAGAACTACTGTTTCTGGTACAGTATGGAAGTGTCATGGCCCCCATGGACTAGGGATGGGTAATCATATGATGTTTCATCGGTAACATCGGATTTATGGTTCCAATGTTCGATGTTTAACCCTGCAATGTTGAGGATCCAATGTTTCATCACCATCGCAAGATTTCTACCCCCGATGTTTTTCTCAATCTTCCAATGTTTTTTCTTTTGTGTTTGCAGCCAGCTCACTCTCTCCTTGATTTATATTCATTAAAAACTTAAGAGACTGATAAAAAAAAACATTAACAAACATGACAGTATCACTGCTGGCTGGGCTTTCATATGTGTGTGTGGCTGTGTGCTGCTGCTGTGGTTGGTAGCTGACAGTGAAAGACCACTGGTCTGGCCAGCCATTCAGCAGCAGCACACAGGACAGCCCCACCCCTGCCTCACTGCAACTGGTGCTGTTAGTGACTCACTGGTTGCTATGATGGCTGACTGCAGCTTTTGGGAAAATTTGGGGGCCAGTTTGAAAGTATGCTGGACTGGAGTCTCCCCTTCCCCAAGTTCTGTTATTCCCCTCCCAGTTTTTATTTTGTTTTATCCACCTGTATTGTGAGGCCCATAATTTATGTACCTCAATAGTAGATTCCTATTTTGCTACAAAGAGTTTTTTTTCAATGTACTATGTGATTGTTCTATGTAGTATGTTCTATGTTGCACTGTGTGTACAGTTTTTTTTGTTATTTTCTATGATCAACATAAGTTATTAGCCTGTTGCTACAGTTAAAAATCTAGGTAAAAATAGCAGATTGTGAGTTGTTGCAATAAAGGTTTGATAGTTAATGCTTCATGTTTTTTTCCTTCAGTAACAAATTTGATTTACCACAAAACATGAATCATATATCCATTGTTTGTGTGTGTATAACTGTAAGCCTCCAACAAGATAAACTTAATAGAGAGATTATTTATCATTTCAGAAGCTTATTAGTGTATAAAATGCTTTGGTAACCAGTTTATTTAAAAAATATCGAAACATCGGTTAACATCGGGTTCACAGTACCAATGTTTAGGTCTAAATGATGTTTTGCAACCAATGTTGAAAAACATCATTTGATCGATGTTTTCTTTCGATGTCCCATCCCTACCATGGACTACAGGTTGGCACAATTTGTTAAGACTACTAAATACATATTGAATGTGTATATGTCAGAGCTGGCTAGTTTAAATCAAATGGATTAAAAAAAGGGCAAGTCTAAAGGAACACACCTGTTATTATTTCACATTCATTTTTTTCTTGTGGTCTTCATTTGATTGAACTGAACCAATGCAGTAAATTCACGTGTGGAACAAATAGGAAGGATGAACCAGATCAGAGTGGTACTAATTCTGCTTAACAGCATCTTGCTTGCTAACTTGCTTGATCCAGAGCAAATCAACAAGGAATTGGAACCTGATTTCCAAGCTCAGAGTAGGAGTCCAGTTTTCTTCAACCCATTAATAGTGAAGTTCCAGGCACAAGTGCTGTCACAAGTAACATCCTATGAAGTGTGGGAAAGCTAAATAAATGTGTATGCAAAAGTTAATCCTAATGTATACCCCATTATTAGAACTTCTGAAAGCAGACTTGCAATTGAAAAAGCCTCTAAAGTAGTGTTTTTATTCAGAATGTTTAATCCCTGTGAATTGTTTATCTGAATATAATGCAGTTGACAAGTGTAGATATATTGTCCCTCAGCACTCCTGCAAATGTTATACATAATTACAGTCTGTTGTTTTCCTTGCAGGGAGTGGTGGAGAAATCCACTTTCTTTCAGAAGCCCAGGATGACCCACAAAGAAGAAAACCAGATATCCGGAAAGCCAAGCTCTTGCTTGGTTGGGAACCTGTGGTAAGTATATATGGAGATAAACCGTTTTATTTGAATCCTTATAACTGAATGTTAAGAAATGAAATTGCTGCAACACTTTCTGTTCTCGTTCACCTATTGCATATAAGGCAATGTAACCATACCATATTTTCTTGTGTTAGTGCCTGAGTATTTTAAGTGTACAAAATTGATTGGTCTATCTGCAGCATTTAGGAAGGGTGCTGTAGTTATGCTGGACTTTACTGTCTGCAGAAAGCCTATATCCCCTCTGCCCTGTGCCCCCTCTGTACTGCATCCCCTCTACCCGCTAAGTCACCTCTGCCCTGTATTCTGGCTTTCCTACTCCTCCTGTTCCCAATCCCAGTGGTACTGTATATACAGGAGTATGTCATTTCTAATAGGCAAACATACAAACAGGGCCCCCTGTCTTGGAATGTGACGTTTACACAAGAAAATACGGTACATGCAACCCTTAACAGTAAGCTATTAGAAAACTCAGTGCACAGTCATGCTTTGTGTTGCGCTGAAGCTTATCAAAGTCACTGCAAATCAGCACACACGTGCATTTAAACTTGTTTTGATTGGCCGATATCATTTACCAGGTTCACCCTGAGCAAAATATAGTTATTTATTTATTAAGTTTGTTATATAGCGCAGCATATTCCATTGCACTTTACAAAAGGAGACAGTGATACAACAAACAGGGTATTTACAGACAGTCAAACGGTAGGAGGGCCCTGCTCACAAGCTTGCTGCTTTCTAAACGCTTGTAAAACTACATTAAGTACAAGAGAAATGCTGATAAAACATCCAAGTGTGTTTGACATATTTTATAAACTCATGCATGTGATTGGGTCTAGGGCTGTGTGTTTTATGATGATCTGTATAAATACAGGCACTGCGGACCTGTATGTTAATTTACATTTATTTCATTTGACACTCTTTGTCGTTCTGATATATGTATGTATATATATATACGATATGATATATGTTTTCAAATCTTTGCTATTTTTGGTCCACTGTTTTTTTTTTAGACCACATTGGTTATAAAGTACTTGTGTTTCTGGTCTATCCCCTGGAATTCCTATAGTAGCTAAAGTTTATCTGGTCTGTTCAATTACTATTTCTTAAGTGCAGTACTGACTTTGTGCACTGTAGAAATCCCTTAAAAAAATATATATACTGTAGAAGCAGTCCAACATCTTTGTTTTGTTTTCAAAATTGGTCGCTGCCCTATTAGGCAGAAAGCACTTCTATGCAAATTCCATTCACCATAAAGTGCTGGAGCGATGTAGCGCACCCACAAATCGACTGAAATATGCATTCTGTATATGTGATCTAGCTCCTTATAAAATATCAGCCTCTGTTGCTCTCCTCTGTTCTCTTCTCAGGTTCCACTAGAGGAAGGTTTGAACAAAACCATCTACTACTTCAGCAAAGAACTTGAATATCAAGCAAACAACCAGTATATCCCCAAGCCGAAACCAGCAAGAATAAAAAAAGGTAGAATGCGACAGAACTGAACACTCCGTAAAGAAGGAAGGCTACTTTGACGGTTTACAGGATGTAATTATTGTTCTCCTTTTTCCCTTTGTTTCTTTACAAGAAAAGACTTCTGAGGGGCATCATGAAGAATAAAACTGGAATTTCCCTACGAAGCTTGCTTTAAAGGAATGGATGTGCCTAAAAAAACATTGAACTGCAAACATTGCCTTGCACTTTTTCAATTTGTCTTTCTATGTACAGTAGTGTAGGAAATACATGGAAATCTACACATTTTATATATCTTGCTGTGACTGTTTTTGACTACTGTCGCTGGACAGGTCAGCCCTAGCCCCTTAGCCGGTGGTGTGGCCAGCTAAGAATTGTCAGAGCCTGTCGAGAACAACGGGTCTGAAAAGTGGTTTCGTTTGAAGCTGAAGCAACAAATGTAAACAGAAAATGCCAATTTTATTTATATATGTAGAAAGAGATGTGGGGGTACTTTTAAATATTAAATGTATTCTATGCATAAAATGGTAGCAGCGTTGCCAGAGAATCAGCTTTGACATACTGTCGACTTTAATAGGACCCATCTACAGGTCACTAAGGTTGGAGAGTGTAAAAATTATGTTAGAGCTCTATGGGTTTCTTTGTTTTGTTGTTTTTGGTTTGTTTTTTATTGTTTGTTTTTACTTAAATATTATGTTTGTTTTGTTTTCTTGAAGATTCACCAAGCTGTATATTTGAATTTAAAAGCAGCTATTATAAATAAGAATATTTTGAATCATTATTGTGTTGTCAAGTGTACTCTTGGATAAAAAATAAAGTATTATCAGTTTTTGGTGGTTGAACATGATACTTTATTAAAATAAGACATGTAAGATATCTGCAGTAGCTTTTCCTTGTCAGACAGATATTTATTTTTATTAAAAAGGACCACTTGTCCTAAGTGAAGCTTATTGCAAACTAGAGGTGCCCACACATGGATAGATATTGTGTCCAACCCACTATCCAATTTCCCTTGAAATTCATGGCCACATCATTCATCATGCTATGATGTGGCCAAATCCTTCATGGCAGGTTGTACATCTTTCCGCCTGCTGAAGGGATCAGCAGGCTCAATTAACAACCCAAGGGGCAACCACATTTGATCGTGATCATGCCCACACACTGTAAGGTTTTAAACATAGTTTGCAAACGGCCATATAGTTTTAAAAAAATCTTACCGTGTGTGTGGCAAACTAGGAGGGCAAATTGAACTGTGCACTTTGACCGTAAGCTCCATTCACACTAGATTTTATCATTGATGATATTGTTAACAATTTCCCTTAAACTACCAGGTGAATGGTACAGTGCATACACACTGAGCAATATTGTTAATGACCAGCAGGAGCACGCATCGATAACTATGTTGAGCATACACACTAAGTGATAGTACAAATGATATCGCTCACAAGGGCCAAAATGAGCAAAATAATTTGTAGTATTGCTTAGTGTTTATGGTGCTTTAGGGATGCCGTGTTCACATATCTGTGTGTAATGATGTGATTTTGCAAATGAAACATAGGGGGTTATTCTAGTTCATTCTTTTTGACAAAATCATTCTTATGCTGTGTACACACGGGGGCGATGGGGGCTATAATCGCTGGGAATATGGTCGCAGGCGACTATATTGCCAGTGATGGAAGTGTGCCCGCTCCCGTTTTCTGCCCCATTGTAATCGCTGGTCGCAGGAGCTTGCTCCTGCGACCAGCTAATTACCTCTGCGGCTCCCCCAGCAGAGGTTCCTTTTCATCAGCGACCATCTCTGGTCGCTGATGAAAAGGAGACACTGAGCAATATATTGCAAGCAATATATCTCCCCCCCCCCCCCCCCCCCCCCATGTGTACGCACCTTAAGATGGACAAAGCCATGTGCACTGCAGGTGGGGCAGATGTAACATGTGCAGAGATAATTAGATGTGGGTGGGGTTTTTCTTTAAAGTGAGAACTACAAACTGGATAGTTTGACAATTTTAGTATCTGTAGCTGAATTTATGCTGGCAGAGACAAAGGAAATCCTTCATGAAGCTGATAGGTGCATTTGAATTACAGTATGTACAATTACCAGCGAAACAAAAAGGCAGACTGCAATTAACATATGACTGCAATCAACATCTTATTGTCTGAGGTGTCGGTCTGTGTCTGAGTTTGGAGAAATCTATTGTTGCGGAAAAAAAACGTTCTCTGTAGCTCTGTACTGTATGTACAGTATGGGTATTAACTATCGTGTACATGGATGCCTGCCATTGTGAATTTTTGTTTGTGGAAAAGTCCGAAAGAATTTGATAAGCACCAACTACTGTAACTACAGTACCTGTATTGGTTTAAAAAAAAAAAGAACGTTTAAAAAATAAAAATATAATGTAACCAACTGAGGATCGAACTACTGATACTGAGATAGTGAAGGCGTGCCTCTACCCGCTAGGCCACTATTGCCTGTGATTTTACTGCTGGCAGATGGTTAGCATGGCTTCTGCACCAATCACATACAGTTCATGACCATACAGTATGTCACTGCGGCTGCGAATAAAAGAAAATAACTCTGTCCGTAAAGTAAGGACAAAATCCGTAGTGTAAAGTATGATACTGTAGGTCCTCCAGTAATGTTTTAAGTAGTCATCTAGCAATAGCAAAGGTTAGCATGGCTTCTGTACCAATTACATAAATGACTGTACGTAGCTGCTTCTGCGAATAAATACTGTACTAACACTCTGTCCGTAAAGTAAGGACAAGATCCGTAGTGAAAAGTGGCTGGTTAGCAATGGTTAGCGAATTTAATCCCGAAACACGGTCCTCAAGGCAAGGAATTTTACCTGAAAAGCTAAATCTATTTTGCGAAAAAAAAAACGTTCTCTGTAGCGCAGTATGTACAGTATGGGTATTAACTATCGTGTACATGGAGGCCTGCCATTGTGAATTTTTGTTTGTGGAAAAGTCCGAAAGAATTTGATAAGCACCAACTACTGTAACTACAGTACCTGTATTGGTTTAAAAAAAAAAAAGAACGTTTAAAAAATAAAAATATAATGTAACCAACTGAGGATCGAACTACTAGTGAAGCCGTGCCTCTACCCGCTAGGCCACTATTGCCTGTGATTTTACTGCAGCAGATGGTTAGCATGGCTTCTGCACCAATCACATACAGTTCATGACCATACAGTAAGTCACTGCGGCTGCGAATAAAAGAAAATAACTCTGTCCGTAAAGTAAGGACAAAATCCGTAGTGTAAAGTATGATACTGTAGGTCCTCCAATAATGTTTTAAGTAGTCATCTAGCAATAGCAAAGGTTAGCATGGCTTCTGTACCAATTACATAAATGACCGTACGTAGCTGCTTCTGCGAATAAATACAAAACACTCTGTCCGTAAAGTAAGGACAAAATCCGTAGTGAAAAGTCGTGGCGGCCACTGTTTTGTAGAAGAGATTTTTACGCATGCGCTGTACTGTTTGGGAAAAGTGACATCTGGTGGTCAATGAGTGTAAGTGCAGGTTACATTTACAAGATTACGTTACGTTATAACGCGATCTATAACGGGACTATAGCGCAAGGAGCAGGCGCGATCCAGGCGCGATTTGCATGGCGCACTTTATGCGCAACGCAGCCACGATGTACTTGGGCATAACTGTATATTGCAGTGTGAAAATAAAGTAGTCAGTATTTTCCCTGCACAGAAACAAAATAACTCACCCAAAGCTAAATATCTCTGCACAAGTTACATCTGCCCCCTGCAGTGCACATAGTTTTGTCCAGCTAAGAAGGAATTTGCCTCTAAGAGTGAACTAGAATAAGGCCTATAGAAACGTAGAATGTGACCACAGATCAGAACCACTTAGCCCATCTAGTCTGCCTTTTTTGACCTTATGAAAACATGAACCCTACTTGATCCTCATGAGGTCAACACAAAGCGATTTAGGGGCATTTTCTAAGCAATTCCACTATGGCAGTATTCATTGCTCCCGATTCACCGGGGGTTTTTTCGGCGAATCGGTCTGTTTTCACTCCTTGCAGTGAATCTTTTCCCCTGAAAATATGATTCACCCTTTTCAATGTTCACTGTTCGCCGAAAGCGAACAGTGAATGCCGGCCAGTTCTCCGTTTTATGCTCGCTGCAATTCGCTGGTGTATTTCAATGGGGTTTTCACTGGGATTCGCCGAGAGTGTATTCAGTGCTAGGATGGAGAACTGCTTTCAGCATGATTTTCGCCATGCTTCACCATTTTGCATTCAACATCTTTTTAAGGTGAACTGGGATGTGAGGTTTTAAAATAAAGGTGTTTTTTTTTTTTTGGGGGGGTGTAAAAAAATCAGTAATTTTATTCTGTGAAGGGGCATGCTATTTTTATTCATGTGCTTGCAACACATGAATATATTTTTCATATTTCTTTTTACACATTCGCCAGCAGGGGGCAGGGAGCCGCTCATTAGATATTCACTTTACACTGGTCCCGCTCATTACATATACATGAGCGGGACCAGTGCAACGGCTCCCTCCACAGTGCCCCTGCCAGCTCTCCCTAGGGGACAGCTTGTACTGCCTGTGTCCGTGGGAGCCCCCCTCCCCCCACACACATTCCGGCACAGGCAGGGAGGCTTCCATCTCCCTGCCTGCCGCCGTCCGGCTCCCTGAGGTGAACAAAATCGCCATCAGGGGCAGCGAGCTCCTGCGGCGTTGAATAGGGTGAGAGGGAGGCTGTCAGCGAATGCTCCAGCCCTCCGGAACACTGCAGATGTGCAGCGAATCCTAAACGGGGTGCTCATCAGCACATATCCCCATGTGTAAGTCCCATTAGACTAGGATACATACATTGCTAGTATTTCCTTAGCTGGATTGCTATATTTGCAATTAACTGTTTCATTTTGTACATTTTGTACAAGAGCGCTTTAAAATAACCCCATACATACGCGATACAGTAAATCTGTTGAACAGTCTGTCCTTTTTTAACAAATGTTTCAATTTTTCTATCACTGTACTGCTGATTGTCTTTTTTTTTTTTTTACTGTTTTTGCTTTTTCAGTTACTGAACATTAGGTATGTACCCTTTCTTCTATGGGCAGTATTCAATGAGAATACTGACGACGTGCAGCGAATCCTGTTTAGGATTCGCTGCACATTCGCCACTGCCCGCCGCGTTCCGGAGCCTCGCCGGCTCCAGTATTCAACGAGTCAGGGGCTCGCTGCCCCTGACCGGCGAATTTGAGCTCCTGCGGTGGACGCCGCAGGGAGCCTGAGGACGGTGGCAGGCAGGGAGATGGAAGTCTCCCTGCCTGCCCCAGAACGTTTGTGGGGGGGAGGTGGGCTCCCCGGGTGCCAGGCAGCACAGGCTGCCCCCCCCGGGGGGTGCCAGCAGGGGACCGGGTATATTCACTACACCCGATCATGCATATGTAATGATCGGGTGAAGTGAATATATGAATATCTAATGAGCGGCTCGGCCCCGGCCCCCCTGCTGGCTGGTCTGTGTAAAAAAAAAAATATATATTTTTTAAATTAAATATATATTCATGTGCTTACAGCACATGAATAAAAATAGCATGCCCCTCCTCAGAATAAAATTCCTGATTTTTTGACACCAATTGTAAAAAACAAAACACTTTATTTTAAAAGTTCACATTCCACTTCACCATAAAAAGATAGCGATTGCTACTCAGTGAATCATGGCGAAAAAAACCTTGAAATGTATTCGCCATCTGGTCATTGAATAGGGTGATTCACCGTTTTAGTCAAAAATTCGCCTTACAGCACAAAATCGCCATAAAAACCTGGCGAATCAGCCTCATTGAATACCACCCTATGTGGTTCCGGGTGGATCTTTAGCTTTACAGTATATGCCTGTTGCTAGTTTATAAGGAAATCTGGAAATTAGGGTACAGTTTTTGTCCAGTGGCAGCAAAATTATTTGCTTGCTTAACTTTGTTGGAATATTATAATCATTATAATAATAATGTAAAACTGTACTGAATTAAACCAATGTGCCTTTTCAGTTGTATTATTTAACCCTTTGAGTGCCAATGTTGCTGTGAGAAATCTTAAAACTATCCGTTAAAAATGCCAGCGCCACTCACAGCGACACACACATTTTGGGTGCAATATTTAACTATTTAACTAAACTTTAATTGACTTGTCTATTTGTATTTATTTATACTAAAAGAACCTGTCGCTCTGAGCATTTTTAGCTTATACTTTTAGGATGGCTCACAGCAACTTTAGCTGTAGGTCTTAGGGGGGTATTCAATCTAGGATCACGGCTGTCGATCCCTCCCGACAGCCGTGATCCTGGCCCGTTTGCGGTCAGCTCGGTACAAATGGGGCGTGGCCACAAAAACGGCCATGGATTGTCAATCTGCGGCCAGGATCGCGACATTATCGGCAGAACAGGCCCAACCGCTTCTAAAGTCAGGCCCGTTCTGCAGTGATCCCGCTTCAATGTTGTCGCTAAAGACAGCATTGATTAAGGAGCCGCCACTCTTTCCCCTGTCGGAATAGCGGCGGCATATTGAATACTTCACTCCTGGTATCCTGGTATAATTGGATAGACAGAAAATCACCATTGGGCAAACATCTCATTAAATAATTTTTGCACAGAAAAAAAAAAAACAAGTGCAGTGAATTCTTTACCCACCTTTGATCGGTACTTGAACAGTCGCAGTTTGTAGGTTTTTTGCATGAACACATCCTCTTCCCGACCAGAGCACAAAGCTTCAAATGTGATAAATTGAGAGTGATAAACAGCCAGCCAATCAGCTCCTACCCCATGTCACAGTCTTTGTTTGAAAAATGTCAGGCAGGAGTTGATTGGTTGTTTGTTTATCCCTCTCCCTCTCTGAAGTTTAGTGCATCTGGCACCATATGAGTAGGACCTAGATACAATATTGATTTTAGAATATGAAAGTGTAGTGATTTGCTTACAAAGTGTAACTTCTTTACTTGCAAAACGAGTATGGGTCAACCAAATTAAGGGCGACACATTTGTGAGAAAAAATGAGCGCTAATTGAGATTAAAAAAGAAGGTTTTTTTTTTTTTAGAAGCAGTAGAAAAGAGAAAAAGGATGAAGAAGATAAAAGGCAAAAAAGCACCTGTAAAAGAAAGGGTTAATGAAAGCAATGTTTACGCTCCTTTGTAGGAGTGTTTGTGTTGAAGTCCGTGGGGAGCCCTGTTGCTGTCCCTACCTCTATCCAGACTGCGTGTAGCTTACAGCGTGTGTGGAGCGGGCGGCGGTGTTTGTAGAAGCCGCGTCTGTCTCCGCTCCGTTGCTGCAGCGTGTCAGCGTGTTTCGGCGTTGCTTGATGGAATTCTTCGCCGGACTGGGTAGCGGGGTGAAAGCGGCAGGATCTTCTCTCCTCCACGGGCAGCAGGGATCAACGCATTTCATGCGCCAAGCGCACTTTTTCAAGATCTATCCTTTTTCTCTTTTCTACTGCTTCTAAAAAAAACCTTTTTTAATCTCAATTAGCGCTCATTTTTTCTCACAGGGTGCTTATGCAATTTTAAATCGTATACCATTGTATATGGCATACAATGCGATGGTATACAATTTAAAATTGTATAACATCGGCTGCCATCGCGTAACATCGCATGCCATCGTATGCCTTATGGTATGCGATGCGATGGGCGCCGTGCTAGGAAACAAGTACCTATTTTTATTGTTGGTGGCAACTCAAAATTATATTGCGTGACCAACCTGTAGTCTAAATGAAGAAGCTTAATACTTTTCACAGGATTCAGAATGATTCAGGGGGTACTCAATGTTGTCCAGATTTTTCGGCTATACCTATTCATTTATGTAATTTTCGGATAGCTTTACTGCCGATGCGCGTTCAACTTTGTTTAAAATCTAACCTGCATTGGCAGAAAATAGTCGAAAACTGATGCTTTTTGACTAAAACACGTGGATTGGCGAGTAATTCCCTGATCCAAGGGTTTTCTGACCGTGACGATTTATTCGACAGTCGAAAATTGTCCCTTTGATTGAATAGGTCAAATGTAAATTTGACCCAAAATCTTCATAGTGCAGATTTTCCAACTATGGGAAAATTTGGTACAGATTAAATACCACCATAGTCTTACATGTTGTGGAAGCTTAGTTTTGTACCAGTACACTAAGTGGGTATTCAATCTGGAGTCATGGCTGTCGAGGTTGCCTCACAGCCATGACCCTGTACCATTCTTGGTCTGCTCGACCGAGAAAAAGCATGCGGTATTCAATATCCCGCCTGCTGTGGGACGAGAAGGGGGCGTGGCCGCGAGCTGCGGCCAGGAAGAGGCGAACTGCAACCGGCAGACGCTGCCCGACTTCCCCTGTACCCGGCAGTGCGGCCCTGAGCAGCGTGACAAGGTCATAGGTCACCCTGCACAGACAGCCTAAGAAGTGTCCTGCATGCTGGCTCCCGGAGACCGCACCTACCCTCCCGGCTCACGGAGAACTCTCTCCCCCACCCAGCTTCCTGCCTGGTCCTGTCCTAGACAACAGGCTGGCTGGCTCCCAGAGACCCCGCCTACCCACCCTGCTCCCGGCGACCCCTCCCAGCTTCACGCCCACCCTCCCGGCAACATCACCATGCCCATGTAAGTAAACATGCGGGGCATTTTTTTTTTTAGGGAAGCCAATCAATGCTGTCGGGGAAGACAGCATTGAATAGGGCCACGCCGCCATCTCCCCCGTCGTGAGATGGCTGCGGGAAATTGAATAACCCCCCCCCCCCCTCATTTTCAACATGAAAGTATTTTTTTTTTCATTGCCTAATAAAAACCTTTAATTTACTTACAGGTGTTACACTATTAAGATATGGGGGATTGGTGTTTTTTTTTTTTTTTTTTTTTTTTTTCAGAGAAATAGCTTTTTAGGCTCAATCCATCTCAAGTGGTCCAAGTTAGAATTTTCTGGTTGCTTGACCACTATAAAAATTGGTCTGTTATCACCCCTGTATGCCTTTCGTTCAAGAACACAAATATTTTCATGTTATACTCTCTTCCTTTTTAGAAATGGCAAGCTGTTTAAATCATGACAGAGTGATTTTCATATCTGTAGGCATTTATGCAAAGCCAAATATCTTAGGACTGGGATGATGGTAAAGCCTTGGGACAAAGTTTCAGTTTAGTTTCATAGTAATTACCTTATCTCACTATTTAATGAATGAAGGAAGGGGCTCCATCAGAACATTATTTGTGAAATTATGACTTGCAGCATATTATCTCAGCTTGGAAAGAACTTCATGTTTCCATTTCTTGTAGAACATACATATTCTCTAGTAATTGTTCCCAAAAAAATAGAAGTCTGGGATTTTTATGTATTTTTTTTCTTTCTATGAGCCCTTGCAGGACGCCACTTGTCCACTGTGCCCCACTTATATAGGCGATGCCCCTAATAGAAGGATTCTATGGGCAGTATTCAATGAGAAAAATTCGTCCTGTTTTATGGCGAATTTGTGCTTTTTTCGCCTTGGACGGAGCATTTTGCTTTCCAAAAGCGAGCAACCCTATTCTCTCCGTGTAGCAATTCTCCATCTTTTCATGGAGAGCTGGAATGTGAACTTTTAAACTAAAAGGTTTTTTTTTTTTATTTTGGTGTCAAAAAATCAGGACTTTTTTTTCTGTGAAGGGGCATGTTTTTTTTATACATGTGCTTTTATTCATGTGCTTATATATATATATATATATATATAATTTTTTTGCAGAATACTAAAACTATGTTACACATTTATATGGTGTTACAGATAATATATTTATATATAATGCTCTCTGCTTGTATTCGAAAACAGTCTTACTTATCCTTTATTATTACCAGGAGAGAACACATCAAATCTGGAAAGCATAGTTCTCTTTATTAAGTCCAAAAAAATGAGTGCTTTCTTCTGACTAGGTTCTAATTGTGTAGTCTGTATTTAGCGCTGCTAAATGTGACCACTGGCAAATCACTTATATAACATATCCACTATAATAACCGTATACACGAATAAGATAGTGGACCATGTTTTTTTTTTTTTTCTTAAGTTGGTAAACACCCAGCAGTTGTCTACTGGCATGCGACTTCTTAAACATGATCTGGTTAATACTTTTCAGTTTTGGGGCAGTTGTATGTTCCAGAAGCTAATAGTCGTCATAGTTCACACTGGCGCCATGTCGGAAAGTATTTGGATTACGAGGTCCTATAGGTGCATCTTCGTCATAGTGGTGCTGGTGGAAACCTCCATAGTACTCCGTACCAGCACGCCCTTGATTCATCCAATAGGACATATCATCTTCGTATTTCTGTGGTAACAATGAAAGCATGTATGGGAAATGTTATTCTTGTTTGCTTTTGTAGTCATCTGCCAACCCAATGCATTTGCTGGAAAAGTCCTGTATTTGTTTCTCATGGACAGTATTTGTAGGTGCATAATGGCATAAAAGTGCAAATTTGTTTCAGTCACAATTTACTGTAATGTGATGAAAAAATATATCTCCTAAGTGGTGTAATTATTAATGATTTCTAGATAAAAGTAGTGATACTGGTCTATGGGCCTTGTTCTGGTTAGGTCGGTGAAACGGACGTGATTTTTTTGCATATATAAATCATTATATTTAAATTTAAACAGTGTGTCCGGTTTCTTTGTGCACAGCAAATTGGTACTAATATTATGCAGCGCAACTTAACTGTTTAAAATATTACAGTACAGTACTTACAGCTTCATCGAAGCCCATGTAGATGAATTGTTGGTACCACTGCTGCACTTCAGGCCGACTTCTGTCCCAGAGTTGTCGCTTTGGTCGCTTAAGTGTATTTAAAAATTCATTAGCTTTGTTCCCTTCTACAGCCACAATGGGTTTTGCAGGTTCCTTAGCTACATCCAGTCATCATGGAATAATAAAAAGTAAGCTCAGAAACAAAAATCATACTTTTCTTTCATTTAATGTGTTCATCTGCCATATACTGTACTAGCTAAATTAATGCTATCTGAACAGATGAAAATACCAGCTTTAATACATAATACTGTACTTGGGTATCTGAGCGCAGTCCAGGTTTTAAGTATAGCCATACTTGACCACAGGTGGCTTAATTCATACTTGTTTTGATTGTCATCTGTGCTTAAGTATGGCTATCCCTAAAACCTGCACTGTTGGGTATTTATTTACTAAGATGAGATGTTGCCCATAGCAACCAATCAGAATCTGTCTAGCATCTTCTTGAAGATAATTGAATCTGATTGGTTGCCCATAGCAACATCCCATCTGAAATAGAACTCCCATTTTAGTAAATAACCCTCTTAATGTGTTTAAGGACCATGGTTGGGAAACACTAAAATTATAGCTCAAAAAGAAATGGTAATATAAATGTTCCATTAAACAGTCAGTCTTGACATGGAAATTACCTTCTCTTTTCTGCAGCATCATTCGGAGTTTGTTCCCACTTGAAAGATCTAGAAATATGAAATGTATTCAGTATAGCCTGTGTCCAAAAGATAAAGGTTTGTTACAGAACATCTGTGTATCTCAGGGCTGGGCAACACCGGCCCTCCAGATGTTAATGAACTACACATCCCAGGATGCTTTGCATTAGTTTTGCTATGTGGCCATGCTGAAACTGATGCAAGGCATGCTGGGATGTGTAGTTCATCAACATCTGGAGGGCCGGTGTTGCCCAGCCCTGGTGTATCTCTTGCTGATATAAGGATAGCTTCCTATTTCAAAAATATGTACTTCATGTCCCCTAAAATTGTGAAAAATACAACTTTATATTGATGCAAAATCTACAGTAAAACTTAAGGCCCTCATACACTTTTCCCGACTTGTTCTAAAGGCAAGTCGGACCAGTTTGCCCTTGAAAGGCTGCACTTGATGTGCCTAATTATACATGCAATATTATTGCATGCAATTTATTGCATGTATATCCCTGGGGAGCTATCGGTGCTGGGGGGCAGGCAGGGTGGTCCGTGGGGTGTGGGCCGGGCAGCAGGTTCCCTGCAGCGTGGGGCAGGCAGCGGGGTCCCTACGATGCTGGGCATTATATCAGCGGGTCCGTGGGGCGGATGGGAACTGAGTATCACTATTCGCCGGGTGGCAGCTCAGGAAGCCCTGCTGAAGTTGAAAACCGCGTCCGGCCAATGTTTTCAAATTCACCAGCGTTTTCCACGCCACCACCCAGCGAAATTGCACAGGAAGTGCTGCTGAATTTGAAAAAATTGGCCGGATGCTGATAGGCTGAGATTCAGCCAATCAGCAACCATCCAGTGTTTTCAAATTCAGCATTGCTTCCCGGTGAATAGAGCTACTTAGTTCCCAACCGCGGCACGGGCCTGCTGACTTAATGCCCAGCTCCGCAGGGACCCCACTGCCCACGCGGCTTCCCAGCTGCTTCTGCCCGGACCCTGCTGCTGCACATAGATGTGTGACAGCGGTGCTCATACCTAGGGATTGGAGCAACACATCGTGGGTGCTAAAAATCTATTTGAAATACACCTAAACATTTGTTGTCCAATCTGGTTGGTTGGAACAAAAATCTGCTAGTATCCAAATTACAGTTTTCGTCAGTTTTCCAGCATTTCGAAGGAAATGGTCAACTGTTATTTGCTCCATAACACAATAAATCTTTAGGTGTATGGCCAGCTTTACACCTTGCAGGGCATTGGGGACTCCTGCCAAATATTTTGGAGGCATATTTTGCCAGATGAATAAGAATTCTAGGTAAGAAAATCTCTTTACTCATATCCTTGATTTACTTTGTTACCCACAACAGGGGTCTACAGCCACACCGTGTTGTGATCGATATGTGTTGGTGCTATGGAACCAAATAGTTCCACAATTGACAGTATACCCACAGTGCTTATAGGGTTATATGGATAATGAACTCTGTCATTTCTGTCTGTTACTCACCTCAGTTTGGTGCTGAATAAGTCTGTTATAGAACAAACATCATTGTGTGGACATTCTTTATCTCTGATATGCATTGTATATCCTTTCCCGCTATTTCAGTCCTCACTATACCTCAGTGGTACAACTTCTACACAAGTAACTGTTAGCAACCAATAAATGCCATTTATTATTATATTGATGACTGCATGCCACAATGGTACGACAAGCTTGTGGTCTTCAATAAGACTGGTATAATAATAAGAATAATACATTGCAGTCTGGGTATAAGTCATTCAGCATATTGTGCAGCTCTTTCTACAATATGTGACTGATGAGTGCTGACACTAGCATCTATTTCTGCCCACTAACACATGACCAGGGAAAGCGGTTAGAACATCGTTTCACAATGTATATAATTATGTAACACTTAGTAATGAAGCCATCTCCATTTTCACCAGCATACTGCAGTAGAGGTGCTTCTCAACTCTTTGCAGGAAGTTGTATAATGTGTGGGCACATACAGTACGAAGGAGAATTGACAGACAGAACTAATAGAACAAGATTTATGTTCCACTTTGTGAAAATGTCATTATTTACTTATCACAAAGTGAAAAGTATTATTTCAAGTGCACTTTTCTAGTTATATTTGTATACAATAAATTGTCATATTTAAAGCAAAATAATATTATGTAATAGGCAGCTACAGTATAATACTTACCAGGGCAACCAAGTACAACAACAAGTATCAAGAACAAACAGGAGACTCCAAAGCGTTGCTGGAAGAAGGTGAGAAGTCCCATCTTGTTTGTGAGAAATCCTGACCTTCCTTACCTGCAATAGTGTGAGCAATAGTCAATGAGAAAACTCAATAAGTTCCCATATCAGTATAATGCCATTAAGTAGGTGGGGATGAAGGGGAGGCACAGAACTGAATAACATTTTCAGCAGTGACCCCTTTTGTGAAAGGTTATTTCAGTTCATCCTAATGAATGCAGGCAGTAATCGGCATGTGTGTATGACATGGAAACACATAATATGTTTTTCTTGGGCTTGTGTACAGTGATTTATATGCACACTGCCTGTAATATTGAATGTTTATGCAAATCAAATGGAAAACTGAGACTTCATTATGGCTAGAGATGAGCGTAATTTTCTAAATATTTGCAAAGCATTTGCCTAGTTCCACATTTTGTCCATGTCTAGGATATTTCCGTGGCCAGATTTGGTTTGAAGTGGTCTAGTCATACTGCTGCCACACTCTATAGCAGGATAACACTGACAGTTGTCACCCCAGCTCTATTCACTCCACAAAATATGCAGTAGACTGTGCAATGGTAAAGCAAACGTGGGTGCCATTTTTTTGCATTAATGAGTCTTTGTATGCAAGCAGGGAATTAAAGACCCAGCCAGCGGGTGTCTCATTGGGAAGCTCATTGGCTACTGCGGCTGCATTAGCATCCATGTACACCACACACCGTAGGGTAAATGTTTTGCATTAGTCAATTAACATGTTGATTTGAATGTGTTGGGTGGGGGGGTCCACACCTCTTTCGTGGATGTCTCAACAATCGTGATCTAATCTATCCCTTTGTCAGTCAAAATTCAACTTTTTGCGGTTTTCTTTTTAAATCTGCTGACCCCTTGGGGTTTATTTAAGATGAGAGTAGTATTGAAGATGGGATGTGCAACCAATCAGATTCTATCTTTTGTCTTCTTGAAGGTGCTATAAAATAAGAAGTAGATTCTGATTGGGTGCTATGGGCAACATCCCATCTTCAATATACTCCCATGTTAGAATTTAAAGTCCCTTGTATCATGTCTTCCCTCTTGCCAAATGTCTGCCCTTTATTTTCTCCTACAGATTTGACCCACTAGCCCCTTAAATTGCACCTCATTGAAAGCTTGTTTACAAGAATTCATTGATACTGTAGTTGAACCTAATAACAATTATTGAATATGCAAATGGTGGTTTATATTTGTTCTGAAGTAACTAGGGATGGACATCTACCATCGATGATGTTAAATCATTGATGGTTTATGGCCGATGTTGAATACTTTTGCCATCGATGTGGGAGAACCAGATGGTTTCCTTAAATCGATGGTACAGGGGAACCAATGTTTCTTTCTTTTTTCCAAGGTGCCAGGACACTAAGCATAGCTCCACCACAGACAGCACTGAAGCCCCAACCCCCATGTTTTGATTTGCCCATGGGCCATTCCGTCAAAGATAATGGCTAACCATCGATAGCTAAAACTATTAATGGTTATCCATCACATAGTTTATGACTATCGATGGCTGGTTGCAGTATCGCTATCGATGGCGACTACACCAATGGCCATCCCTAGGAGTAACTGGGGAAAATCCTTAAAACATCAAATGCATACAATTATGACATGTACATGTCATAATTGTAAATGACAACAATAAGATGTAAATGTAATTCTTAAAGATTACTGAATTATGTCATAGGTTGGGAGTCACTGTAAAAAGTTAATGTCTGTAAAATATTTCAGTCCAGTAATAATTCTGTAATAATGCATTTGCAATGTTTGCAAAAATGGTATTAAATAAGCCACATACAATGTAATCACTTGGTCTTGTCAGTAGTACTGTGGCTCCTCCAAGTCACCATATGGCCCATGCTATAATGTGCTGGTAAAGGAGAAAGGGCAGATAGAGGTGTTTGACTGGCCTGCTGTCATCTTCAGCACCTGATGCCAGCAATACTGTAACATTTACTAACTAATAGGAGGCCGGTAGCTGCTGCATACAAACAAATTAAAGCTATATAATCCAGCAAGAGTAATATATGCTATAATACAGCCACCCAAAGTAATATGACCATTGGTAGTAATACTGTTGATCTTAACAGTAGCAATATCCCTAATAATGTTCCCAGTAAGTTGACTACTGGTTATTCTTATCTATTAATTGGGTAAATGGTGTAATGGTCAACATTAGAGTTTAAATTCATTACCAGTAATCTGTTTAAAGATCATGGGGGGTATTCAATGATGGTCGACCTCCCGCAGCCATCTCCCGACGGGGGAGATGGCTGTGGGGCCCTATTCAATGCTGTCTTCCCCGACAGCATTGAACGGGTTTTTTGCGCAGAACGAGCCCGACATCACAAGCTGTCGGGCTCGTTCTGCCGAGAAAAGCCGGAAATAGGCGAGCTCCCGGCCGGAGCTCGTCTATTTCCGTCCTCAGCTCACGGCCACGCCCACTTCTCGCCACTCAGCGGCCGGGACATTGAATCCCGACCGCCGAGCTCACGTCGAGCTAAGCGAGAACGGGACAGGGGCACGGCTGCCGTACCCCTGACATTGAATACCCCTAAGTGTTAGCATTTTGTTAATGAAGAAATCCAGATATAATGTAACTCTACACTAAAGTGGCAGGGCAGTGTGCATCCCATCACTGGGACAGCTGCACACCACTCTCCTGTTGGCACCACAAATGATCCATTACAACCTCATAGTGCTGCAGCATCCAATATGCATAATCATAACTCAGCAGTGAATACTGTACTGTAGTTGAATACTAATAGTGGGTACAAATTACAGAATGCAAAAGTTAATATTTAATTCATGGCTCTGGGCAAGATGTATTTGTTAGAAGTTAGAATATGGGGATAATGCTTCACTCCCTTACCAAGATGACCACCAGTACTACTACTGCTACTACTACTACTCAATATTGGGTATCCAGCACTTCCACAATTCGGTAATCTTTTATTGCTTTCTATCTTCCAGGTAATTATGGCCTCAGTGGGCAGACTTCAGGTGTGTGTTACCACAACATGGAAACCGAGGACTTCATGGTTAACCATGGCTGGAAGCCAAGTGGATACAGCTGACTTGACTAAACACATTTTGGTGAGCACCGCTTATAACTTGAGAATTATTTGGGTTGTGATGAGGTCTCTGCTATTGATAGAAATGAGGTACAAATGGGCTATGTAGGATAGTCCCACTAATATCATCAGGATCATTGAAAGGTTTCTTGTGGGTAAAGGTAAAAGGTCAGCAATAAATGGCAGAGTTTGCTTTCAGGTTGGGCAGAAGATAGGCAGTTATAAAATGTGTCTATGCGGTGGTTGTTAGGGACTTACACACTAAAGTATTTGAGAACATTAAGAAAGGGAATATGTGGATATGTTTTCAACTACAGAGGAAACTAAAATGGAGGTGGATAAAGTCAGGAGTAAACAGATGAGGCAGACAAGACTTACATAAACGGAACATATGTACATTTTTATGGCTTGCTAAACATATGTAAATAGATATAGTTGCAGTGACTGCAGCTGCTATGAGGCCCAGAACTGAGAGGGGCCCACCTTCACGGTCACATGTGTTATATACATTTGTCACCATTGGATGGTACATAGTGGCCCTTAAAAACTTTTGCCATGGCTCCTCTAATATTATGACAGTAGGTACACCCTTAGACCTACTCACTGTAATGTGGTATAAAATGAATTGGAAGGCATTATATGAACTGGAAGCATCACTGTAATGTGGTGTAATATGAACTGGGATCACTAACTTGTAATCTAAATAAGGGGGGGTTGTGTTTCATAATGTGTACTGGCAGCCCCACAATGTGACAAATTGAGAACCAAGGCACTACTATGGATCATAAGATAAACTAGAGCACTTTTAATAGGCATAAATGTAACAACTATTTGCAAGAGGTTCCTCTAGAAGTATTGGGACATTTTAGGGGGGATGACTGGAGTGGCATGTTAGGGGTGATGACTGGAGGGACACATGTTGGGGGCTGGTTTTAGGAACAAATTATAGGGGCTGGCTGATAATACAAATAAGGGAAAACTTCCTGGAATGAAGTGGGGACTTGCTCAAAGGACACATGAGGGAGCTGACTGGACTGACACATTCCAGGGTTCTGCCTGGAGGGACACATGTTTGGGGCTGGCAGGAGAGGCACTATAGGGGGCTATCTGGAAAGACAAATAAGGGAAAACTTCCTGGAGGTACACAGGAGGTAGGGACTGGCTGGGGGGGCACATTGGCTGTGATGGGCTGGCTGGTAGGAGACATGGGACTGGCTGGAGGGGCACATTAACTACAATGGGCTGGCTGGTAGGACACATGGGACTGGCTGGATTGACTACGATGGGCTGGCTGGTAGGACACCACATGGGACTGGCTGTAGGAACACATGAAGGGATATTGGGTTCACATGATGGGGCTGTAGTGACACAAGGGGAACTGTAATGTATTATGCATGTCTGGCTTTATTATTGTATTTGATATGGAGCTGGCCTTTTCAATGTATTTATATGGATGTATTGGGGTGTATGTATAAGGGCAGGGGGGAAGGAGGGCATTAGAGCCAGTCCTGGGCCCCACAATTTATGATGGCAGTCCTGATTAGCACATCCCATATCCAATAGTTATGCCTTTAGTTTACCTTCAATTACTTCCCCTTTGATTTCCCCTGCATAGTCCTGTAGAATGCAATATATTTTTAACACAATCAATAAATGTAGTAAGTTCATTCAGGTTTTAGTATCTTCATTGCATATTTTCATGTGTATGCCATTCAGACTACACATGACACCTTCTTGCAAGCATTCCTGCCTAAACACATAAGTTGCCTGGGAACTCTCACTATTGTGTCCATGTGGCTGCTACATTTGTTAATTAAGTGAAGACAGAAAACATTAGTTAACATTGTACAGTACATTATATGAAGTCGTCAGTGTGTTTTAATATTTCTAATTCAACTGTACCCATTAGTGGACAATCCCATTTATTTTCATAATTATTTTATTTTACAGTAAATTCGTTTTATAAAGAACAAATCTTTGAACTTACTGTTTAATAAATAAATACAAATCCAGAAACCCATGGGTGTATCATTGACTTTTTATAAATGTATCTGAATATATAGAATAAATTATTTTTAAGTAACATTTACCCCCAAAATTCACAATAGGGAAATACTTCTACAGGCTTTTAGAAGACAAATTATTGTTGTCATTTACCATTTGTTATACTTTATTTATGCTGAATATTTGTTAAATACATTAAAAATAAATTTCCAAAGCTCTGGTAAAAATAACAAATATGTTAAAAAATGTGTTCTTTTGTATGTTTTTATATTCGTTTTATGGAAGTTCACTTAACCTCAATATACATAGGACTATTAATTATACTACAAATGCTGATAATTCTCCAAAAATGGAGGGATGCCACATGTTTTAGTATTGGTGTCTCTTATCAAAATGGTAAAACAGAGCAAGTAGCTTGGGAGCGATTCAGGTCTGGTCGCTGTAAAGGGAATGACCGCAATGTTTTTAAGTCTTGGGATGTTGGAAGCAGTAAGTCGGTTGATTGAGACCTGCAGACATTTGGGGGCTTGGAGGTGTTGATAATGGTCTCCATTTCCAACACACATTATCTGGGCTCAGCACCTCAGCAATGGAGCTGCTGTGGCTGGTTTGCATACCCATGTGAATAAATCAGACGGCCAATGGTGTTGCAGGTGGTGTGATGATGCAACGTCAGATGCAGCTAACATGCTTGCAGACTAGGCTGCCATCAGTTTGTAGGGCACGGGATTGACAAAATAAGCAGGGACCTCCTTCCTTCCCTTTCTCGAACCCCCGGCTTGCCTGGTGAGACCTGTGTCTGCAGCCCTGGCCACACTACTCAACCTCTATATTGCTTAAGGGAAATGTGAACTTGATAGATTCCAGTACTGGGGCCCCTTTTTTTGCCTGGGACTGGAGTTGCCGCAGACCCCTTCCTCCTGATGGCTGCCATGCATGCAGAAGGTTTCTACTTATACCAGATGCCTCTCACTGCATTACCATACAGTTTGTTGGCACATACCTCCCAACTGTCACGATTACAGCGGGACAGTCCCGATTTTCGGGTCCTGTCCCGCTGTCCCACCCGCGGCAGGCATTGTCCCGCTGCGGGGGGTGGCAGTTGGGAGACCCCCCAATCTAATAGAATAGACGCTGTGCGCATGCGCACAGCGTCTATTCTCATATGAAAATGAGGTTGCGGCTAATTAGCATAAGCTGCACCCTCATTTGCATACGCCCGCCCCCTTTTCGGGCGCTCGCGCGGCGTGTCTCTATTTCCCCAACACAGAAGTTGGGAGGTATGTTGGCATCACCGCTGCTTCCAAGTAGACAGCAGCAATGTTCTTTTAGTCTGAACCTAAATCAGGCCCATTGCTAAGCAGCCCCATTAGTTATCTATGCCTACTGCTTTAAAGCCCTTACCAAGCTCCAAATGCTTACATTTCCTGAGCACAAGCTAATGTCTATCTCTAGATGGCTACAACTGGCTATTAGAATTGGAGATTAATCCGTCAACAATAAGCAATAAGCAATTACTCTACCATTAAGAATTAAGTTTGCCCAGATGGACTCTTTCCTGAGTCTGATACATTGTCCCAAAAATGCATTCCAAATTGCAAACAAATGGCAGTAAGGAATGTGGCTTTTCAGTGGAGTTAATTTAATATTAACAAATTAGCAACACAAAGCTTTATCTACTGAATAATAGCAATGGCCTATGTTGCTTAGGATTCAGTTTAGTCAGATGTAGTAAGGCGTCATCGACACAATTGTTTGTTTATAAATGAATATTGCTCAGGGCTTTAGAAAAGAATTAACCACTTACAAACTGTCTGCTGATTCAAAATGTTGGAATGGTGACATAACCCTGCACTGCATTTTTAAAGAAGCCCACATACAGTAGTGTCATTTAACATGAAAATGTATAGAACGTAGCTTTGTCATTTTTCATTTGGCTTCTATCAGTTAAATCACAGCTGACAGCATTAGTTACCTCTATACACTACTTTCTGATCTGGAAAGGAGATCCTTTGATGTCACTGCAGTGATGTCACTAGGGGCCAGATGTACTAAGCTTGAAAAGTGATAAAATGGAGAGTGATAAACAACCAGCCAATCAGCGCCTACCTGCCATGTCACAGACTGTGTTTGAAAAATGACAGGTAGAAGCTGATTGGCTGGTTGTTTATCACTCTGCATTTTATCACTTTTCAAGCTTAGTACATCTGGCCCTAGGACTTTCCCAGGCAGAGGACAGGCCCATGCAGTTAAGAACAGCAGTACGTGGTCCTTCCTAACTGTTGTGTAAAATGTACTGTAAACTTAATGTAATACTGTAAAAGTAGCGTTGGTAGATCAATATTACACAGAATCATTAAGTAGAGCCCATTAAACAAACCAGAGAATCCCCAATATCTAAATATGGATAATTAAAAATTAAATTCAAAAAGTGTTCAAAATGTATTCAAGACATTAAATTACAGAACAATTAGACACTATTTAAATTTACAACATGATTTGTTATTAATCTTACAAATATACTATTTCTGCACTAAGGGCCTGATTCAGGTTGGTGCGGCTCTGCACATGCGTATTGGCAAATATGCGCATTTGCAGGGCCACAGTGGGAACACCTTCAGCGACTACCTCAGTCACTTAGGTGTTCACACACAGCGGTGTGGGCAGGGGGCTGGAGCTGGGTGTCCCCATGTGAATGCAGTCATGCCAAAGCCTGCATAGGGCGGGCGGTTGACATAACAAGGTGTCAACGCCCGCCCCCTCTTCGGCCATCTCCGGCCCAGATAAAAGTCAGCTCAGACTGATTCTTTTCTGCAGACAGCTACATCTGAATGGCTATGTTAGCAAACACATCCATTTGCATGCCCTTGTGCCGCAGGAGGCGGGTGTCCGCTCAATTTACACTTTCCAAGCCAGCCTGACTCATCCCCTAAATGTGTAATCATTCCAAAGCATTTAAAAGAATAAACACAAATATATATACAAAACAGGTAATTATGTAGTCTTAATTTTAGCACAATATAAATAAGGAAAATCAGATACAAATTTGAAATGTCATTATGCTAGACAAGATCAGAATATGCAAAGGAGAATAGGTGATGACCATCGTATAGATATTGTCTATGGTATATAGTCTAAAACAAGATATATGTTGAAAATATGCAGTGAAAATAAATAGTTTCAAGTCTTTGGTCATATGTGTACAAAATCTTTAAAATGACTAATTTGGGTTTAAATGTGTTATCTACTGTATTATTTCTTAAAATGTATAATTTAGAGTTTGGAACAATAACATGTATGTACCATAGTATGAAAGGAGATAAACATTTTCCAGTCAGAATTGCAAACTTACTGTATAACTGCTGAACGCAATAAATCATAGAATTGTTCGAAAGTAACTTTTTGCTACGCCCTGTAGTAAATCCCACTTTATGGGTTTAACATACTCTGTTTGATCAATAGATCACTAACATGTAATATGTAAAACTCTATTCATATGTGAGCTTGGAATGAGCATGTGTTTGTTTTCTTAATGTGTTTCTGACTCCTGAAAAAAAATCGCAAACTTTTTATTACTTTACCTCCGAAATGATGTCCTTTCCAAGCGCTTGTCAGTATACAATGGTGTCTTGTATTCCTCTGCAGCACAAAGTATTCCTTATATACCCCGTTTCTGTAGGTAGTGTTCTAACGTCTTGCAATGATGTCTAGCTGGACAGGAGGTGAACTCATATGAAAGGCACTTTCATGAAAAAAGAAAAAAACATAAGTTATGAATACCAGACCCTCTCTAAAAAAAAAAAGTTTGGCTTTGGACTCTGAAAGCATGAGGAATCAGGTTTCTGTATAATCACAAATGCCACATCCTAACCTGGGATTACTAGCAGATGTGTGGAAAACGTTTATATCTCTATGCAAATCTTCACACCATTTGTTTTAGAAATTCAGTCTATATTTATTTATTTATTTTCTTATATAGTGCAGCATATTACGTTGCGCTTTACAAATGGACACAGTGACTAAACAAACTGGGTAGTAAGAAACCCACATAGAGGTAGGAGGGGACTGCTTGCAAGCTTACAATATTGAAATGAATTGTAAATGAATAATAAAAAAAAACATTTCTAGAGTAGCATGCATTCCATCATAATGTTGTGCGTAGACATCAAGCTAATACAATTAGGTCATGCTTGCTGACTTTGCTGACCGTCCCCTTCCCTGAAGAGAGCAGACCGATCTACACATTGTGAGCACATGGAGACTTCCTCCGGCATGGGCCACGGCGCACACCCCATTGGCCACCTGGTATCGCCAACCGCCATCCCCTGCCAGCCGTCGGAAGGGGACGCGCATGCACGAGACGTGTCCCCTTCCGACAGAGCCCTCCGCCACTTTAATGCTGCTCTGTCATCGATGCCTGCAGCCCCTGCACCCCCCTCCTAACCCTGCCCCAGGGTTTCCATCCCACGTTGCCGAAAAACTGGGACGCACGTGCGTGCGAGACGCTCATGCGTCCCAGTTAAATGGAGCGATCCCTGGCACTGAATGAGAGATGCTCCATCTGTAGGTGTCTCCAATCCCTCTTCAGGGATTCTTCCAGCCAGTCCTGTGCATTCTGCCCTTCAAAAAGGGGGTGCGGCCTATGACTCCCTGCCAGTGCTTCTAGTTACCTTCTGGAGTAACGTTCTCTGGTGTTGCGCTCCTACAGTTACCCTTGCCTAATCTGCTGCTGTTTCTGTCCTGCTGCTGTTCCTGTCTGTTCTTCAACATCATCTCCATGTCACCGTTACCCAGTTTCTGCAGTATTCTTCAATCCCAGCCTCTAATCACAGTTGCACAGTGTTCAATATCATTCTACAAATCATCATCGCAAGTCTTTACAGTATTTCTTTATCCCAACCCTCCAGTATTCTTATCATTGTATTCCTACCACAATCTTCAAGTCTTCATGTTATTCTATACAGATTTTATCTTCAGTTTAATATTCTACATTAATCCAGCTCCACTTCATCTCCAGTACCCTCCACCATTATCAATTATTTGTATATGTATGCTTGTTTCGCATTTCATTGTCATGTGAACTGTACTGCAAGAGTTTTTCATTAAACCTTCTAAACATTATCCAACTCTCCTCCGTTTCATCCAGTATTCTTGTACATGAGAAAGCACCAAGCTACCAAGCTTCCATCACAAACCCACCATCATGTCCTCAGCTCCTCCTCTCCTGCCAGTCCCACAAAACCCCTTAAGTGTGACACACATAGGGGCAGGGCCGGTGCAAGGCATCTAGAAGCCCTAGGCAAACCTATAGGATACCACCCCCCCCCCCCCCCCCCCCACAAAAGAAAAAAAAACTTGCACCACAGCACTTCCCCTTCCACTGAGCAAACTGGTATGCTCTGTGTGATTAACCTTATATTTATAGGCTGCTATTTCTAATTACACAAAAGTGTGTAAGAATCAGGACAATCCCCATAGCCTATATCATATAGGCTATGGGGATTGTCCTGATTCTTACACCCTTTTGTGTAATTAAAAATAACAGTCTATAAATATAAGGTTAGTATAGGCTCTCTCTCTATATATATATATATATATATATATATATATATATATATCAGTGTAACGATATCACACAGTGACTGGGTTATTATAAATTGTGTGTACTGTACAAGCCAGGCTCAGCAGCCAGGGGGCACTGACTGGAGCCTGGAGCCAGGGCAGCGGATTGCTGGGTGGGCGGGTGGCTTGGAGGGGGGCAGCTCCTCCACCCGCCGGAGATTGCTGTGTGTGCCGGCTGGTGTCAGTCCAGCACACAGGGGGGGGGGGGAGCGGATTGCGGCTGACTTAGCTGGCGGGGGTGGTCCCCGCATGCCGCCGAACATTGCTGCTGGATGGGGACTGTGACTGCAAGTTTACAGCAAGTTTATGGGCCGGCTCCAGTGGAGGGAGAGAAGGGGGATTTTGGAAATCACTCACCGCTTGTTGATCGCTGCAGGCAGCTTTCAGTTCCTTCCTCCGGCTCTCCTCTGCGGTAGCTTCCTTCCTGCTGCTGCTACTGGCCGGCTGCAGCTGCTGCTGCTAGTGGCCGGCGCCCTAGGCAAATGCCTAAACCTGCCTAGTGGTGGCACCGGCCCTGCATAGGGGGCATGGCAGCTGCAAAGGTGGGCTGTGCGGGGGACGACGGCAAGATGGCATGATGGCATCATTGTGACTTTGACCCCCACTGTACAGTGACGAGAGAACAAGCATTGTATAGAGGGGCGGGGCTATGATGATGCATTTTGGCACCCATGTGTGCTCTGTAAATGGGCAGCGGCAGGGGGGTGGGAGCAGCTGGTGTGGGGTTTGAGCGGCTGGATGGGGATGCAGGAGGCTTGCCTACAGAGGCCAGGAGCCATTTCTTTGAGCCTCCCGGCCTGGACCGCTGCCCAGTTTTCCATGGGGCTGTGAACACCACACAATTTTTATGAGCCTCCAAACCATTCTGGGAGAGTAAGCAAGAATGAGTTAGGTCCAAATAAACACTGGACACAATTTTTGTCATTTCAACTTTGAGTTATATTATTTAATATATTAATTATTTATAATATATTTAAGTTAGTTATATAATGAAAATGGTTTTAAAGTTCAGATTATCAGCTTTAATAGTATTCTCATCCAAATTGGAGGAAGGGTTTAGGAATGAAAACTGTTTTATAGGTACTCCCCTCTTTTTCAATGGACCAAAAGTAATTGGGCATTGTCTCAAAAGTTGTTTCATTGGAGATTTGGGCTATATCTTTGTTATTTATTCATTAATTAAGTAGGCAAAAGGACTGTAGTTGTTTCTAAGTGTGGCCTTTACATTTAGAAGCGGTTACTGTGACCACACATCACGGGGTTTAAAGAAACACTCAATTCATGTGAAACAGGCCACCCTTAGGGTGTAAAAACAAACAAATCCATCCGAGAGATAGCGGGAACCTTAAGAGTGGCCAAATCATCAGTTTTGGTACATTCTGGAAAAAAAAAGAATCGGTAAGACAAAAAGACCTGGACATCCACAGAAGACAACAGTGGTTGATGATCTTTCCATTGTAGAAAAAAACTGCAAGCTTCTACCAAAGTGAAGAACACTCTCCAGGAGAAAGGGATATTATCCAAGTATGCCATGAATCCTGAAGTGTATAAAGATATACAGTATACGGTCTTCTTAGGTTCAGCCGAAGTCTAAAAAAGTTGATTTGACAGTGCTTCTCAGTACAGATGAACATAACATGCTGAACATAATACATACAGTAAAAGCAACCCAGGATTTTTTTAAGGCAAAGGAATGGAATATTCTACAATTGCCAAGTTAGTCACCTGATCTCAAGCGAATCGTGCATATATTTCACTTGCTGAAGACAATATTAAAGGCAAAAAGACCCACAAACAACTGAAGGTATCTGCAGCAGAGCATGAAGATACATAAATTGCATCACCCAACTTCATCTATACCAAGGCTTCATCAGGGGTTTGCTATATTATCTTGGTAAGTTCAACCAAAAATCTTGGAAAACATGGGGGGATTCTGGTATAATCAGAAATCAGGTACTAAAAGATGGAGGAGATTCTGGTACAATCAGAAATCTAGATGACCAGACCATATAAAATGAAAATGAAAGATGTAAGGGTCCAGCAAATTGGGGTCCCTTCCAATTGACTTTTTTTTAAACCCAGTAGTGTATTCCTTTTATCATAATAAGGCCATATTCAATATGGATGGAATACAAAAAGTTAAATAGGCCTGGAAACTCCTACCCCTCTTCAGACAATATTGTGTACAAACAATGGTTCATTCACTTTTCATAAAAATTTAGGAATCCTATCTATTAAGGTGTTCTCACCAGAGAATCTCTATGTGAGCCCAATAGTACCTCTCAGTTTGGAGATGTGTTCCCAATTCAAACTCAGCATGGAATATATATATATATACTGTATATATATAGGCTAATTTCAGGGTTGACAGGACGCCCATAATGGATCCACATACTGCTTTGATTGGCAGCCATTTTGTAAAACCACTTGATGACATGTTTTTGAGACATTCCTATTATGTCCATTCTATTGACACCCATGGGACATTCATTAATAATAGTAATGGTCTTAATTTTTCGGGAGCACCTCACAGTGATGAATCGGGATGTCTTCTCTTTAGATCACCCATAGATAACAATTGTTGAGTTGCAGTTTCTGAATCTCTTATTTTATGTTCTATGCATTTGCATGTGATTGCTGCCACATTTATAGAATATCTTAGACTTTGACTGAAGCCATATAGCTGACCATTAGCTTGATTAGGCGGGCTAGTAAGGTTTTTTAACGATTTCAAAAAAAGTTTTAGGGTTGATATGTTCACAAAGAATTGGATATTTTGGGTACTTACTGTATATGTTAGTTGGGCGCCCACTATAGTTACTACACTCATACCCCACTATCCATGTCTGCATGGAGTTGATTTTATATACTGTGCTGAGCGCAGCGAGCCACCGTGCCCAAAGCGTGGCGAGCGTAGCGGAAAACTAAAGCTTAGTGGGCGCCCAACTAACATATAAGTACCATATTTTGTTTTAAAATGTACAGTAGTAATAATTTTTGTACTTTTTTCCCAGACTTCAAGGAGTTAAAGCCATGATTCTTTTTGTTCTTTCGTCACTTAGCTATACAACCTTCAAAACGTGATCGAAACTTATCCAAATGTAATCTTTGTTTTCTTTGAAAGAACAGGCAAACAAAAACCGCAACTTTATTATAAATATAGATAATAAAGACAAAATAATGCTGTCAAAGAAAGAAAGAAAGAAGGCTACAGTAAGTAAAGTACCGGTAATAAAGAAGAAAAAAAAACGAAGTCATCTCCTTTCTTTCTTAAAATATAACAGGGTTTGACTTTGCAATAGTGCAGATTTTTCAACATTTTTATGAATGGATTTAAAGCCAGATTCCAGTTGGTGTTGCCTTTAAAAAGAAATTCCCATGGCAAAATTGTGGCATAATCGAAACCTATAACGCTTATCCCATGTGTTATTATTCATCTCCCTGATTATACAATGCAACCAGATTTACTGGTGGTATAAAACTAAAGAGCATACACACTAGACGATTCATCGTTAGCAGTATGCAAAATAACTATATTGTTACCAATATATTGTGCATATTGTCTAGTGTGTGCACAAAAGATTGTTAACGATGAGCACTCTTTATCCTCTCTCCCAACTTCCCTGTGCTGCCATCTACAGTATACATGCAGCTCAATCCCGACTCCGCGGTAGCGGCAGCATGTCCGGCACTATGGTTAACAATATAATTCAGTGTGTATGTAGGCTAGATAGGCAGCCATCGGCCAGTTTTACATTGTTTAAATCACCCACTAAGGTTACATTTTAATTTTAGTACACTGATTTCTTCAGTTATCAAAGCCTAATTGCCTATACAAAGCATACAATGATGTCATGTAATGTAACTGATTAAATATTATTAGCTCATAAACTGTCTTTCCTAACTTCCCAGTAATGTTAACACAACTTCAAGATGGAAGAACCAGTTTAAACAAGAGTAAATTTATTGGGAAGCTAACAATCTAAGGAATGTTTAAAATCTGACATGGGAGGTCAAAGACAAAATGATCCTTAGAGACTGAGATGATGTTATTTGTCATAAAACTATGTCAGATGTTTGGCAGATCGCTGTTAGACTTTCATAACCAGTTGCAATCTTAAAAATAATAGCTACAAGTTTGGTTGCTTAGGAGCCATGGGGCCTTATTCTAGTTCACTCTTAGAGGCAAATTCCTTCTTAGCTGGACAAAACCATGGAGGTTATTCTGGTTGGTGCGGAACTTTCCGAATTCTTTCGGAGCGGACCGCACGCCACGCTGTGCGGACATTGTAAGAACAAACGCAAAACTCACAACTATTATCTGAACTCATAAATCTGTCACATGACACACTTATGCAATTAGGCTACCTCATAAAAAAGGGATTGTTTGTAATTGTAATCAATTAAATCCTATTTGAGACTTAAACACATTACTATCACTTTACATTAACCCTTACATCATGTGAAGTGCTATTCAATCATTGTTACCCCTTTAAGTAATGGTCCCTTTAGGCAGCAATGCTTCCAATTGAAGCAATGAAAAGAGTGTAATTAATGAGTAATGAGTAGAGGAGTGGATTGTATTGTGTTCAGCTGACAGTGCTTCAGGTGCGGGCGTACTAATTGGGCGAACCGTATGCCTAGCGCATGAACAAGTGGTCTCCGCAAAGTGAAACTTGCTTATGAAGACTGCATATTTCATGCATGTTGGTTCGTTTGTAGTCGGTGTGCTGTCCGAATGCACGCCTACCAGAGTTCGTGCACTCCCTCGTGTACGCCCATATTTACGCCCAGTTTTTCCCACTTTGAAACCACACCCTTGTGTAAGTCCGAATGACGCCTAAAAACGCCCATATTTCCCGAGTCAATTCGGTGGACATTTCTGTACGGTATTAGTGAGAACGAGTACGGAGACCATGCGTGGCACATGCGCATATCGTTGCCTACACATGCGCAGACGGCTAAAAAGCGCCCTCCGAAAGAATTCAGAAATTACCGCACCAAGCAGAATAAGGCCCCATGTGCACTGCAGGGGGGCAGATGTTACTTGTGCAGAGAGAATTAGATTTGGGTGGGGTTTTTCTTCAAAGTGAGATCTATTTTGCAGTATAAAATAAAGCAGTCAGTATTTCCCTGCACAGAAACAAAATAACTCACCCAAAGCTAATTATCTCTGCACATGTTACATCAGTGCACATGGTTTTGTCCAGCTCAGAAGGAATTTGCCTCTAAGAGTGAACTAGAATAAGGCCCCATGTATCACAAAACCAGGAGAAGCTCTAATATCAAATAAGTCACACAGACAATAAGACTGTGAAATAGTCTAAATTCTAATAATAACTTCTTTATATTGTAGTAGAGCATAGTGTGCCATGTCAGATGTTGGTGATTGCCAGTACTGTGGCAGGTCACCTCTGCTGCCTGGTCCAGCATCTCCCACCTCTCCTCACATCATGAAATCACATGTGCAGAAGGAGCTGGAAGATGTCCCTTTTTATGCAGCAGGGTGACTTCAATGTAGAACATTGTTCTGTAGAGGAAGTGAATGAGCTGCCCACTTGGCCTTATGCCATTGGCAGTGGCTACAATGGCACACCTCTCACAGTCCTGGTTACATTTATGATATAAATACACAGGCAATACATTGCTTGCTAACAGAACTGGTGTCATTTTTACTGCACTATTACTGGCCAGCTTGGTTCTGGTTGTTAGGTAGACAGTGATTAGGTTGACCACTTTTGGTCAACCTGCACTTGGTCGATGTGGACAAAAGGTCGACATTGACAAAAAGTTGACACAATCAATAGGTTGACATGGCAATGGTCAACATATGAAAAGGTTTAAATTAGTTTTACACAATATTTTTCTATCACATCTTATTCATGATTTACTAAAAACATGGACTACCATTGGGAACGGCAAAATGTGCTGAGCAAGGCACCATACCCGAAGCATGGCGAATGAAGTGTTACACTAATTGGGGGTCCTTGTTGATAGATGTCTACATAGACACAAAAAAACTCATGTTGACCTTTTCCTGTGTTGACCATTTCCACGTCGACCTATTGCTTTTGTCAACCTATTTTCTATGTGTCAACCTTTTCACTGTCATCTATTCATGGTCAACCTAATGACTATCGACCTAGACACTGTCAGCCTAATAGTCCACACCCGGCCAGCCTGCCTCCCTATCTAATTAATGCTGCTTTTGTAGACATTATTATGAAATTATGGACTATCTAGACCAAGTTGGCAATTCGGTACTTGTGTACTAGCACGGCGCCCATCGCATCGCAGACCATAAGGCATACGATGGTATGTTACGCGATGGCAGGCGATGTTATACAATTTTAAATTGTATACCATCGCATTGTATGGCATTGTATGCCATTGTATCGCATATACAATGGTATGCGATTTAGAATTGTATAAGCACCCTAATGGGTTTTTCAATGTTAAATGTGCCCCCTATAAGATAATTAAACATCATGGGTGCTTAGTATGTTAAAAGCACCCCCAACGGCACCCCTACTATCAACGCCAACCCGAAGCGTGTCGAGCGCAGCGGTACGCCTCCTCCGACATTTTCATACCCCCACTATCCACGTCAGCGTGGAGTTGATTCTATATAGTGTGGCGAGCGCAGCGAGCCACCGAGCCCGAAGCGTGGCGAGCGGACGCGGAATACATGTAAAGTAATACGCGGCCCCTCGCGGGGCACACTGCGCTCACCACGCTTTGGCTCGGTGGCTCGCCACACTATATAAAATCAACTCCATGCCGACGTGGATAGTGGTGGTATGAAAAGGTTGGAGGATGAGTACCGCCACCCCTCGCGGGCTCGCTACGCTCGCCACGCTACGCTCGCCAAGCTTCGGGGTGGCGTTCATAGTGGGGGTGGCGTGGGGGTGCATTTAACATTGTAAGCCCCCATTAGGGTGCTTATACAATTAAAAATCATATAGGGGGCTTATACAATTTAAAATCGCATCGCTGTGCATCGAGTGTATGGCATGCGATGCGATTATATGTCGTACGACTTAATATCGTGGGTGCCGTGATAATACACAAGTACTGCCAATTCAAATTGTAACAACATTTGTGAATTTCTCTTTATGAAACAAGGGACCGTACAGTAGCAGCAGCAGCCAATCAGCGCCTAACTTTCATGTTACAGGCTGGGTTTGAAAAATCATAGTTATAAGCTGATTGACTAGAGCATTATCACTCTCCACTTTATCACATTTAGAAGTTTGGTGCATCTGGCCCAAGAAAAGAAATGTTTCTTCAGTCATGCCCAGGGCCATCTTTGTAGGTGTGGTCTAATTGCAGGAGGTGTTGCCAAGCCATCTTAAGAAAAAAAAAAACGAAAAGAAAAAAAAAAGCCTACCTGGCCAGGCAAAAATTAAATGTTAGATCAGCCCTGACAGGTAAGGAGGATGGGGGGGAATGGCAGTCCCTCAAACCCGAGTAATTAGTACACACTTTCCCCTTTGGGCAGCCTTGGTCACACCATTGCAGATGTTGGAAGATCCCAACAATGGTAAACGCAGTGTACATTTGAAATTACAATGAAGTGTGCATATAGTAACTATTCACAGCATTTTCATGATGAACACGTAATGATGAGTTTTTTGCTTCATCCACAAAGTTGGAAAGAATGCATACCTCCCACTGGGCCTTATTCTAGTTCACTCTTTCTGACAAAATCCTTCTTAAGGCCCCCATACATTATGCGATTTTCGTCCGATTTCACCCGATTTCGGCACTTTGGGCCGATAAATCGGATGAAATCGGACCAAAATCGCATGTTTGTGACATCTGATCCAATCTGATGCGCGTTCCCGTGCTCATCAGATTGGATCAGGTGGTCGTACCTGCAGAACATAAGATATATCGGAATCTGAGCCATCGTGGGTGCTTTTTAGCACCCACGATGTTTCAGATGCGATATATCTATATGTAGAACTCTAGGTACCTCCTTTAGGTGCGCGGCCATCCCCCAACAGTGTCAGTGACAGTAGCAGCAGCCGGCGTCACAGGAAGGGGCAGGCGCGATTGGAGGGAAGAGGGCTGAGGGGCGGCAGTGACACTGTTCCCTGCTTCAAGCTGGAATGACAGAGCCCGGACTCTCTCTCTTCCCTGCTGCTGAATATAAGAACGGGGTTTCGAGCCGCCCCCCCCCCCCTCTCCTCTCTCCTGATTGTCTGCACGGGCTTTAGAGCCCGGACCTCTCCCCTGCTGCTGGACGAATGATACCACGGGCAGCAGAGCAGAGCCCAGACCCCCGTCTCCCCTGCTGAATGAATGAATGACACCACAGGCAGCAGAGCAGAGCCCGGACCGCCCTCCTCCTTTCCCCTGCTCGTGTAAAAGTAAATAAACTTTAGCTTGTGAGAAGTGTCAGACAGTGGTGTCTGTTATCTAGTACCTGTTTGGGGGGTGACACTGTCACTTTCTCCACACTGCCGCTGCCCATGTGTCCGTGTGTATAATGCCCACATGTATGTGCCGCTGCCCATGTGTATAATGCCCACATGTATGTGCCACTGCCCATGTGTATAATGCCCACATGTATATATCGCTGCCTGTGTGTATAATGCCCACATGCATATACTGCTGCCCGTGTGACCATATGTATAATGCCCACATGTATATTCCGCTGCCCGTGTGTACAATGCCCACATGTATGTGCCGCTGCCCATGTGTATAATGCCCACATGTATGTGCCGCTGCCCATGTGTATAATGCCCGCATGTATATATCACTGCCTGTGTGTATAATGCCCACATGTATATGCCACTGCCCATGTGTTTAATGCCCACATGTATATACCGATGCCCGTGTATATAATGCCCACATGTATATATCGCTGCCTGTGTGTATCATGCCCACATGTATATACCGCTTCCCGTGTGTATAATGCCCAAGTTTATATGCTGCTGCCGATGTGTATTATGCCCACATGTATATATCGCTGCCTATGTGTATAATGCCCACATGTATATGCCGCTGCCTGTGTGTATAATGCCAACATGTGTATATACCGCTGCCCGTGTGTATAATACCCGCATGAATATATTGATAATTTTTATATGGCCCCCGAAGGATTTTATAAATATCGAAATGGCCCTTGGTAGAAAAAAGGTTCCCCACCCCTGCTCTATGCTCTTTTTGTACGAGTGACGACACCCCCGAACTACATATAAATATACCGCCATTCTCCTTTCCTCAGAACAGTAATACCTGCAAGGTATAGCCCTGTTCAGGCCACTCCCTAGGGCCACCCCATCAGATAAATCTCATGGCACATCCAATTTGCGTCAGATAAATCACGTGATTAATCACATGTGATAAATCATATGTGATTTATCTGACACAAATTTGATGTAAAAAATGGCACATCAAGTGTCAAATTGTATGTAGGCCTCCTGGGAAGCTGCCAGGGAAATTCAAGGGAAATCAGATGCAATTTTACAGGTCAGATAAATCTCATAGTGTATGGGGGCCTTTAGATGGACAAAACCATGTGCACTGCAGGTGGGGTAGATGTTACTTGTGCAGAGAGAATTAGATTTGGGTGGGGTTTTACTTCAAAGTGAGATCTAGATTGCAGTGTAAAAATAAAGCAGCCAGTATTTGCCCTGCCCAGAAACAAAATAACTCACCCAAATCTAATTCTCTCTGCACATTTTACATCTGCACCCCTGCAGTGCACATGGTTTTGTCCATCTAAGAAGGATTTTGTCAGAAAGAGTGAACTAGAATAAGGCCCACTGTCGGGGCACAGGGCCGTCTTTAAGCTGATAGCTGAGGATCCCCTTTTTACAGGGATACCAGAATTTTGAAAATCTGCCGTGGGGAACTGGAGATATCCAACTTCAAAGCAGCAGTCCACATCCGACCTGTTAATTGCAATTCCGAGTCATATTTCTCAGGTTTTCTCTGACTAGTGCCCCTTTCAGACCGCACTTTAAAAACGGTATATTGCCGTTTTTTTACCGTTTTAAAACGGTAATGTGTGCGGTCTGAAAGGTGCAGGACCACTTAACCGGTTAGAAAAAAACGTTTTTTCTAACCGGTTAAAATGCAGGGTCCTACCCGTTTCAGAACCGGTATTTTAGGCTCAAAATCGGTTCTGAAACGGTATTTAGGACCCAGCCAATGAGCTGGGTCCTAAATTCAGCACAGTGAATACTTAATGAGCGCTCATTAAGTATTCACAGCACTGGAGCACCCCCCCGCGCGCGTCGACACCCCCCGCGCGCGTGTCGACGCCCCGCGTGTCGACTTACCCCGTGCCGGTATCTCCGTTGTGGTTCCCGGCACTGCAGCTCAGTATGCTCGGAAAGCACTTATGAAAAAAGTGTCTTTCAGAAAATGGCTGCCCCCATACGAAAGACAGTTTTTTTAAACAGGGTTTCCTATGGGGCAGCCATTTTCTGGAAGACACTTTTTTCATAAGTGCTTTCCGAGCATACTGAGCTGCAGTGCCGGGATCCACAACGGAGGTACCGGCACGGGGTAAGTCGACACGCGGGGGGGCGTCGACACGTGCGGGGGCGTCGACATGCGCGGCGGCGTCGACATGCGCGGGGGCGTCGACACGCTCTCGGTCGACACGCGCGAGGGGGGGGGGCTGAAGGCTGCACTGGCTTTGACCATGTATTGGGAAAGTTTCCGAAAACGGGTCTGCGAGTGTCAAAAAATCGGCACTTAAACGGTAATATACCGTTTAAGTGCTGCGGTGTGAAAGGGGTTTTATCTGGCAGACCCGTTTTTGGAAACGTTTCCAAATACAGGGTCAAAGCCAGAGATGCGGTCTGAAAGCAGCATTAAAATTTTCCTGAGAGTAGATTCCAAAAGCTGGGACTCTCCTCTTTCTGCCGACACTAGCGGCTTGTCTCTATCATGCCCAAAACCAGAGATATCAGCCTTCCAGTAGCCGGTCCCTGCTCCAGCTCCAGCTCCAAACGTCTGGTGTACAGTTTTATATTTTTGTCAATGGATTGCTCTGGCTTCTGATCTCTGATCCCCAAGTCCCCAGCACCTCCTGAAGGCTAAGAAATCTATTTCCAGATAATGGCGATATCTGCAGTCAAACAAGCTGCCCTTCCACCGGAAAATGACAAATATTAAGCCCACTCCATTATCCAACCCTCCCCTGCGTATAAAACACCCTTTACCTCCCTGGAAGTCATTTACAAGGGACCCTTCATTCAGCTCAGTGCCCTCTTCCACACGTTAATGTTCACCCTCCCACCACCTGTGCAGTAATGGAGTAATTAGCAGAAGTTACTGTTAAAGGTCCTACGTGTTGAGTGGAAGATAGAGCACCCCCTGCCACCCATGGGACATCAAAGCTGCTGTTGATAACACCCCCACCCCTAGGAGGGGAGAATGGGTAAGGGCCCCAGTGCATTGCTTTGCCCAGGGGCCCACACTGCTGTTAAGATGGCCCTGCCGGGGCAGAACCCTAACACTCCCTGGCAAACTTACCTTTGTGATTCCAGCTGTCAGGATTCAGCCTTCTGGTCGCTGGGATCCTGTCCATTGGGGTTCCAACTACATGCCTTTGGGTGCTATAATGTAACCATTACTTTGCCTGGGCTATCCTCTGACCAGGAATAATCTGTGCATATGAGTCAATCATTAAGTATTTGTATAGTGCATTCTGTAATTCTGCTGGCCAGTTTTACTTGTACAGAATATGTAATTAATGGGAGAGAAAGACAGTAAGTTAGAAAACAGAGGAAAAAGGGCCTATTTCCAGACTCAATGAGGCCTGCTTGGTTCCGCCCCACAGCTAAATAGTCTCTCTCAGATAGGAAAAGGGAAGCCCTCGTCCCACCACACTTCGCCTTCTCCCCTTACACTGCCCACCTCTTTCCTTTGTTAGACTCTGCCTAACCCTCTACACTCCCCCATATCCCCTCATTCTGTCCTTTGGTACTACAATTCCAGAGGCACATCCTTATTGTTTATCTGCCCTCTTCGACTATTGCTAGCTCATTTTCCTTTGCTTGTGTGCTCATAAAGCTCTACCTCCGCCTCCCCCCTCTGTCTATCTCTTCACTGGCTCCCCATTCCTTTCCGAGTTCTCTTTAAACTCCTCACCACCACCTACAAGGCTCTCTCCTCCTCCACCGCTCCTTACCTCTCTTCACTGATCTCTATCCACACTCCCTCCCATCCTCTTCGCTCCATCGCTGACCGCCGACTGACCTCTCACCTAATCACCTCCTCCCACTCCCGTGTCCAAGACTTCTCTCGTGCTGCTCCCCTGCACTGGAACAACCTCCCACACCCATCAGGCTTTCTGATTCCCTTACCTCCTTCAAGCGCTCCCTCAAAACCCACTTTTTTTGACTAGCCTATCCCTCCTCCTAACCTCTTTTGATCCTCCTATCCTGCCTCTGTTCCCCTCCGTTCCTACTTATCCTGTTGTTTTTCGTTCGTCCACCCACCTATTTTTAGTATGTTAAGTAGGGTCCTCCTGCCTCACGTACTCACCCTACCTCTTTACCTCACCTGTGCTCCTGTTCTTCCCTTTCTCTACTTCATCTTCAGTCTCCTCGACAATTTTGACACCTACTTCTGAACTGATGCTGATTTTATCTCTACCAGCTATACCCCTATTTATACTGTATTTTTCAACACACCCTGTACGTTACCTTGTCATTTGTTTTTTGTTTGCTATGTACGGCGCTGCGGACACTTTGCGGCGCCTTATAAATAAACGTACTACTACTAAGCCAATGTTAATTGCAGGAATGTTTGGCGCATACCATGACAATGACCTACCAGTGTGTAGAGAGCAAATATTAACTGGCCGATGTCCTAAACAACAGATATATCTTCAGAACTGCAGTCCAATCGATCTGCAGATATATCTTTTTGTATGTGCCCAACTTACACCAATGCCTTCCAGCAGTTTTTTTGGACTACTGCACCAGAAAACACTACTTTGACAACATTAGAATCCAGTTATTAAAAAAAATGATCACTTACTAATTAATTTTGATTGCTGCCTACTAAATATAAAAGATCATCCTTCCTTTCAGCTATTCAAATCATTTTAAAGTTATCGGCCTCAAATAAAGAAGAAGGATTTGTGCGAGGCTCATTATGTAGTCATCCAGTGAGGTTCTAGGGACCACGTTGTCTTTCGCAGTAAATCTCTTCAAAAAGACCTCGGACAGTTCTTATATACTCTATGCAGATGACACAGGTGGGCCAGTAAGAGGAGGGGTGGAACCAAGAAATGGACACACAGATGCCAGGGGGAAAAGGGAGGTTGGTAGGGAAGAGGAAGTAGGCAGAGGAGAAGGGAGGAAAAGAGTGTGCCAGCGCTGGTTTAAAATTTTAATGTTTTAATTCCTAATAAATAAACAACATTCTAAACAAATTGCATCACAATAAACATGTCAAAACATAATAAAAAAAACATACAATATAAAAATGAGTATTTTGTCTCTAGAGCTGTGTTTGCTATGAATTTATAAGAGGTCACACTGTTCCAACATTTGAGCAAATTACCAATCCACAATGGTGAGTATAGGCTGGTGGACTCATTCCATGATGATGGAAGAAATATTGCAAACTGGAGGAGATGGGAAATGGATCATCTTACGTCTGCAGACGTGTCCCTTTAATCCTCATATAAAGACTTTCCCAAAATCTGTGATAGATATAGCTTTCAACAAAGTAGTGCGTACACACTGAGCTATTTTCCTGAAAGGTCAACAGATTTTCAGGAGGCAAAAGATTTTGCTGAAAATCTTTCATTAGAAAGGCTATTTACATAATGGGCGGGGTTTGAATTCCAAGGGTGGGAGCAGGGGCCATTTTATTCATTGCAATCTGTTCTTGGGGCCTGATTCATAACTGGTCACTAGTCTACCTATATTCGTAGCCCATCAATCAAGTAAACACCGCCCCACCCGGCTGAAATCCTGCCCATGTGCATGGCTACATTTTTTTTGCAGTTGTACACCGAGGGAGAAATACATTCACCTGCGCCAGCAGTGGCATAACGGCAAATTTGGGGCGGTGGTCCGGGGAATGTTCCCATAGGATGTTCCCAAGAAAATGCTGGGCGTTCTTATGCCCCGATGGCATGGGTGTGGGCAACTGACATCACCGGATGTCAGCTGCCCGCCCTGTCCTCGCACAGGACACTCACCACATCAAATGATGTCGGTGTCACCTCACAGACTGCGAATGGATGTTTATGCAAAACATCCATTCGCAAACGTGCAGGCGTATTCACCTTGCGAAGTGGGTCGTTTGGCAATGCGAGCGGCAGGTGGGCTAAAAGAAGACACGCAGCGATGCAAACTTTGTGCCACTGCGTGTCAACCAGAAAAAGGTCCTATAAGTGTAATCAATGCATGTGAAACATGTATGACTCTATATAGCCCGTTCCAGCGCGTGTCCAATTTTGAAGCATGCGCAGTGCCAATGTCTGTGTGTCTCATAATTATTAATTTGTCATATGGCAAGGTGCCACAGGGAGCATGATGAATACGTCAGTATTTGATTGCTGGCACTGCAGCTCCACAATGAGCATGGGCACTGTACCCAAAGAAGATGCAGGAAGTATACCATGCAGAAGAGCGGGCATGGTACACATACAGTCTAGTGGGCAGTGTACTTATGCAGGAGGGCTGGGTATTTATACAGAAGGGTCAGCACTTTACTTATGGAGGAAGTAGGCACTGTACCCATAAAAAAAAAAAAAACAGACGCTGTACCCAGGAAGGAGACTGGGCAGTACAATCATGCAGGAAATACATTTTGTACCAATGCAAGTGGGTGGAGAGGTACCCATAGTCCCATACAGAAAGCGGACACTGACCGAATGTACCCGAACCCCACCCCCATATAGTAGTGCTGTCACTGTCAGTGTACACATAGAGGAGTCAGACACTGCCTGTACTGTAGCGTATACAAGCTGCGAATGAGGGCTGACAGTGTAAACATGCAGGAGGACGGGTACTGTAGCCAGCCTGTGTCCCCTGCATATGTATGCTCCGTGTGAGCCAGGGGGAGGGAGCGGAGCGGGCAGCATGCTCAGTGTGGAGCAAGCCGGTCAATGTAAGAAGCGTACTGTGAGAAGGGCGGGCGAGTGGGGCGGGCCGTGTACTGTATGCTCCGTGGACCAGGGGGAAGGAGCGGAGCAGGCAGCCAGCTGAAAGTGTCTCATCTTTCAGCCCGGCAGCGTACACACACAATGATGATGGAAGATAAATCATCCATCATCGCCGACATCCTGGTAAAGCCAGCAGATGGAAGACTTTGCTAGCCATGATGCGGGGGCGTGCATCTAGGCTAGTCTGCCATCGGTGGGCCATACACACTAGGAGTTTTTCAGCTGAAAATTGCTCAAAACTAGCGACTTTCAGCTGAAAATCGTCTAGTGTATATGAGCCTTTAGTGTACTTGGTATTTACCAGGAACTGGAGAGTCCTTGAGAAACTGCACCTTTATATTCTGGATAATTAGGGGCAAAGCAAATGTCCCAGATGCAAAGTCTAGTTAGGTGGTGAGTTCTCAGAAGTACAGCTAGTGGATGATAATTGCCAGTTGGGGGCGATTTCGAAAAAGCTCAACACGTTTCCCCGGATGCAACACTCTGGCTTCCTCAGGAGCAAATGTATACTCTAAAGGTGGCCATACATCAGAAAGACATTGTACCCAATCATACAATCTCAATTGATTGTAAGATGGATTGTATGCAGATTGTGTGCACATCTTGCTTACACAATCATACAATCAATCAGCAGATGGGTTGTATGACTGATTGTATGATGGATTGTATGCAGATTGTGTGCACATCTTGTGTACACAATCATACAGCAGATGGATTGTATGATGGATTGTGAGTAGCTTGTGTGTCCAAAAACCACCAAGGACTGCCGGGGATTTCAAGGGAAATTGTACACAATCATGAGCGCAATCGATCTTAAGATCGATCTTTCTGATGTATGGCCAGCTTAAGTTAGAAGCAGCACAATATATACCACTCCAATGATCGGAATGGTGCACACATGTGTATTAAACAGAATCAATACAATAAACCCTCTTGCAAAACTTTACTTTTTATACCCATATAATGAGGAGGCAGTCAAGTAAATGTATCATTAATATCAAAGTGAGATATCAATAGTACAGTATATACAGAATAAATATCTTGCACATCTTAATTATTAGGGGAGTGACTACCCCTGTGCAGCTGCTGATAATTGCGAAACTGTCTAGTAAATCTTTCAGCCAGCGCTAGCACACTTTTTTCTTTCTTTGTACACAATATTATTACGGGAGGGACTACCCCTGTGCCAGCTGCTGATAATTGCATGACACACAACTTTTTGCTGTTCTTTTGTTGAGGAGAAGGAAGCCAGGGTTGTGTAGTGAATTTGTAATTATCATTTATATATTATATTGATTTGATACTCAGGATTGCTTGGAATTTATGGGGCTCCAGACAAAATCTTTCCTTCTCACTCCAGATGTTGGTGAAGTGCTGCTTTGAGGTGGCTGCAGCATCTATTTAACCTGAAATCATGCCTAGGGCACCAATTCAGTCAGTGTTATCACTGGCTGTAATTTTAGTTCATGGTCTAAAAAGGTGATTTTGCTTTCATGAGTTGTATAAAAATCAAATCCTGAAGCAGTATAATTACTGCCAGTGGAAAACTACTGCTGATAGACTTTCCTGATATATATATCCTTGGCTTAAAAATATGTTACAGCAGCCCAGAGTGAGAGTGTGACAGAGACAGGGCCTCTAGGATACATGTGTCCAAATTATTTCACTCATCATACTTTCCATACAACGTTTCTTTAATGCAGCAGTAAAATATATTGGAGTAACATCTGTATAACCCCAGGCTCCACTTTTCCATGCAGGCTAGAGATGGACAAGGCTCTATGTATATAGCCCTAATGCAGAAACTGTCTCTCTGGAGTCATGTCATGGTAGGGAAAAAAAAATCTCTCGACAGGATATGTGGCTAAGCCATGTGGACAGGTATAGCAATCACAGTATCACCAGGAGGATAATAGAAAAGGCTAAGGAACAAAAAACACAACATTTATTACTAACAAAGAACATCTTGGTAAGAAACAATAAAGGATTTCTTTGTTCGGCTATTTTTATTATTTTTTGGTAATTGCATGTATATGTGGAACCCCAAGTCTAGACCTGTTAAGGCTAATTCTGGCATTGTTTAATTGTCCTTACGGTTATGAAAGATGATGGTTTATGTAACACATCATCAGTATGCATCTAGGATTTCTGTCTGTGAGTGGACTACACTCTGCACCCAAATCTTTACTGAGTAATCCACTTTAAAGCAGCCGGACACCCATAGCCAGTCTTAAATATACAATCACCGATTTCATTCCACCTTTGCCTAGAGGAGGAGATAGACAAAAACTCCAGATCCAGAGAGAAACAAAATGGAAACATACTTTGGACACTGTGGCACCCAGGGGTCTCAAAGAGAAATTCTCTTTTAACATATTGCACTGAAATATAATTATCACACGTATATCCATGTACAATATGGAATCAAGGGGGAAATTTACTAAAGGAAATTTGTAAAAAATAGGTGTATTTGTATCCAGAAATACACTTATTTTTGACATTTACTATCCCGAAAATACGGCAATTCGTATTCGTATTGATAGTACATCAATACGAATACGAATTGCCGTATTTTCGGGATAGTAAATGTCAAAAATAAGTGTATTTCTGGATACAAATACACCTATTTTTTACAAATTTCCTTTAGTAAATTTCCCCCCAAATGTTTGTGTGCCCACTTTTCTGGTCAGACATATTCTTTACATCCAGAGGTCCCACCTCTTTTTTTTTTTCTTACCCTCTTCCCTATTTGTTAGTATTGCTACGCATATATTAGTAGCCATTTGTTTGACTTAGATTTCAGCACAAATCTTTTTATGATATTTTTAGCAAGTTTGATTTTGCTCAGTAAAAACATCTGCATGTATAATTCACCCCTGCAATGGGTACCTAGTCTAAAGTGGAGTCCCATTACCAGATTATATATTTATGTAGCGCTAATTTTTGTCCTCCAAGGTGTATTATTAACCCTCTATTTCCATTCTTTCTAGCTTAACTTTACTTATTCTTTTCAAAATAAGGCACCCCATTATAGAATAGTTTTGTTTTACACATTTGCAAAGGCTTAAAGTTTGTTGTATTTTTCACTTTGCCTTCCTTTTTCTTTTTCACAGCGCTTCATGCTCCAAACCGCTAGAGGCCACCATGTGACCTGCATGATGACCAGACGTGCGTGTCACAGAACCTGGAAGCAGCAACACACTGCATAATGGCGTGATGTTGACATGTGACCCCAGGAATCCCCACCCTGGGCTGACTAGTTGAGGGGCTGAATACTTTGGCAAGGGTAGTCCCCTGGCTGTGGCATTACCTCTCTGGCTTGTGGAGCCCACTCTTACAATGTTGGAGCTGCTTATTCACAGAATTGTGAGCTCATTGGAATACACACATGTGGGTAAATTTACTATGGTCGCTCATAAATGGCTGATCCCTGTGCACACGGAATCGGCCATGAACGGCCCGACAATACGAATGGAGAATACGTCAATTTTACAATCCTGCCGTATATTTGGGATTCGTGTTTGCAAATGTCACAGGCATTTCCTATTTGACTGCCATATTACTGGCACCATATGGATCTATCAGATGTGTGCGATGCTGGCCTGTGTAAAAAATCGCATAAATAAATAATTGGTATCCGAATTCATCGGTATGAATGATTGTAAATTTGCCAATCACATAGAACACTATGGCCATATAAGGCCGTGTTCTATTGTGCAATCTTTCGTACCAGCCAAATTCGGCTGACTATAAAAATTTGAATAATACAAAGAAGGTGTAAAAACATCTTTTTATATATTTTTTACATTTTACAGTCAAAACTCTGTAGTATACTGGAGTATGACTAAAGAGCCTCTGCCTTCCCTCACATTGCTGGTCCCATCCATGCATCTTCTCACTTCGCAAACATCATGAATGCTAATGATGTGCAAAATCCAAACTGAAGTTGCCACAAAGGAAATCTACTTAATTCCAGGTTTCTAGAGCAGTTTATCTCAGACCTGTATTTAATAGACATGTCAGAAAGAGTAACAATCACTTTAGTTACATTACATTTTATGCTGTTTTTTTAAAAGAATATTATCTGTAAGAATTTTTCAGAAAATGTCTTTAATATAGTATAATCTTCTGGTTTAGCCGTATCTGCTAAATTATGTAGGTGAGAATGAATTGTAAACCCTTCAATCAGTTGTTGAGGGTTAGGAGTGCAAAGCAAGCAGTCAAAAGGCTGGCAAATTGGAATAATTGGCATGTCATATCACATTGAAAGAAAGGGTTTGACAAATCTTTATTCGTACTCAGCAGTTTAATTATTGGATAACTCCAGTAGTTTGGGAACCAATATTTTGTTATTTGGCAATGTGAGCATTGAAATGTTATACCTTGTGACTTTGAAGAAATTCTATTAAATACAAAATCTAATTTGTAGAATGGTGATTAGGAACAGATGTATCCTGGGATTATTTTGTTATGTCACTACCAACAGTGAAGTGGTTTTCAGATTTTACTACAGTGAAATAAAATTCATCTAATTTTACTTAGGGCAATAGAGCCCTAAGTAAAAATAGCTGAATATTATTTACCAGTATAGATAATTGCAGTTGTTATATACCATTTAGTATTGGTTCTCTTTGCAGCAATATTTACTTTTATACCACATTGTATACTGATAATCCCCTATCTGATGAGGCCCTGTGGTGTCTCCCTTCACAACGATGTTCTCCTGTATTGCTGGGAGCTTGTCAAATGCAGTAAAGGTTTAGCTCTTCAACCTGGCAAGGATCAAGCAAGGCTGAAAGGCTTTGCTGGATTCCTACTGCTGGAAATGTCATATATTGCTGGCATTACCTAGTGATGTTAACCCTGTGATAATTGACACAAAGCAGTGAAAATCCTATTTTCTAGTGCTTTCGACAGAGGGCTCACTCTTCACTGCTTCATTACGGAGCACTCAAGGTAGCAGCTTTTAGTCATTTGATACCGGACATGATGCCATTGATCTGTCTAGTATCTCCAATGCTCTCTCTGCTACGTCTTCTTGGATGTCCCATTGCTTTCTTAATGCTCAATGTCTAAAGGCCCCCATACACTGTGGCATATTTTCCCCTCTGAAAAGTTGAATGCAGTGTTCCCTTGAACCGCCCGAAACTCAGGAACGGATGCTATATATTCCATGCGGTTCTTTTGCATGTGATAATCCCTGCTGAGCCTGCCCGAAGCAATTCTGCAGTCTGCGGGGGTGACTCTGAGGGTCCGCATTGTCAGTCACCTGCAATTTGGGCTCTTTTTCTGCGATTGATTGCGGCAATGGGGGCTTTAAGACTGAGCTGATTTATCTTCTCCCCTCTTGCATAACCTCTCTTCCCACAATTTGATTATCTATTGCTAGCACAACAATCTCCTCTAGCTCCCAAGTGCGCAGTCTTGGAATAATCCTGGACTCCTTCCTCTCCAAGCCAGACATTCAGTACCCTGCTGTTTTCATCTCAAAAATATTACCCAGGTTCAGGCTCCTATCTAGCATCCCTGACAACCACCTCCTCACTTCAATCTAGCCTCAATGTTGCTGTCCAACTCATCTTCCTTTCTAAACCTACTATGTTCACCTGCCCTATCTAGCATCCCTGACAACCACCTCCTCACTTCAATCTAGCCTCGATGTTGCTGTCCAACTCATCTTCCTTTCTAAATGTACTATGTTCACCTGCCCTCTTTTACAAGCCCTTTATTGGCTCCTCTTCCAAATCCAATTCAAGCTTCTCACACTCAAGTAGAGCCCTCACCTATAGCTCTCCCATTTACATTTATCTCCTTTTACACTCCAGCCCGTCCTTTTCCTTTGGCTAATGCATGCCAACTCCCCTGGTCACCAATTAAATCCTCCCACATATTGCTCGCTTTCTCTGGAATTCTCTAACTATTCTAATCAGACTCCTCCTCTCTACAAAACATCAAACAGGCTCTCAAGACCTACTTCTTCTCCAAGCTCAGCCAACTGTCATTCTAACCCTCTGTTCCACGTTCACGGCATACCCATTCACGTGTCACCCCTGTCAGTCAGTAATAATCACTGTGTTCTGTGAAGAGAATACTACTTCAGATAATTGTCACATCGCTCACCTATAGTTGCCTTGTACCATCCCAAAGTCTCACCTCAGTAGCTTGCCATTAAAGGCCATTTAAATGGAACAACTGAGCAATCAAAAAATTACAACAGTTGATTATTATCTCCATAGAGCAGCGGTTCTCAAACTGTGGGTCCGGACCACCTCAGCATGGGATCACGACTCTATGTTGCTGATCATCAAGCACATGAGTCTGTGGAGGGGGGACATGGTATAACTCATTAAGTAAACACCCACTGCTTCCCTTTTGCATCCCCCCCATTACCCACTGCCTCCCTGTCACAAAAGTGGTCACTTCACTTCACTGACCACACGTGTCGGCCATTCAGTAGTAAATTGCTGGGGTCCTGTAATAATTTTTATTGTCTGACGGGGTCCCAGAAAAAAATAGTTTGAGCACCAATGCCATAGACTCTTCTAAGGAAAGGGACTGAATGGCTATAGCCCCATAGAACATAGACTGATATTTACTTAAGATGTGTTATAGGTCCATCTACCTCTGTGGAGAAGAGAATGTGGTGTGCATATTCCTTGGCAGAGTTACAGAACCATATATACCATATGCTACACTGGTATTAACATATTTACACACTTCATTCCCATAACAACAAAAAAAGGAACATCCATTACAAATACAAAAGGTGTATAAACGGTAAAAGAGGTTTTTTTTACCTAATTCAGTAATATAATGATTATTATTTGACAGTCTTGGTCCTGGGACAACCAGCTGCACAGCTCAGAGTAAGACCCCTACTGTACTCACAATACAAAGTCATATCTTTATTTTACAATCAGACAATAACCTGTTCATTTACAGCAGGGTCCTATGCCAGTCATGTACTCTATATAATGTATGACACTTTGCTCCCACTCCTTTCCCTGAATAGCTGTTTTAGAAAAGCAACTAATTTTTCTAAAGAGGCATTTTATAGGCTATATATTTATAGTAGACTGTGGTTACAGTATTACATTAACTTCATGTGTTGATGTAATTGACAAAACTATTCTTCTGCATCAGGATCATCAGGATGGTCATAACCTAAATGAGAAGCAATTGGAAGATGAGCCCAGTAAGTCCTGGCCAGTTCATCGGTCTGGTCATAGGCAGCCAATCTACGCAGCTCTTCCACCCAGCCATAGAAGTCAGAGGAAGACATACTCCAGTTTGGCATAGCTCGCTTCTCTCGGACCTCAGCTACAATGCAATCACAGGAACAAATGATCAAAATATTATAAATAAATATGTGTATAATATATACACACACACACACTCGCTTTTAATACTATTCATGTAGTGAAATCATGTACAGTCATCATTAGCACTGTTTGGTGGAAAATAGCATTTAGGCATACAAGGGTGTACTCTATGGTATGTTTACTAATACAAGCTTCTGACAGTAGGGGGTGCAAACAGGATTCAAAACATGATACAGTACCTGCAAAAGGTGACAATTGATAGCCAGTCTAGTGACATGCAGAGTGACCTAGGTTTTTGTAATGATTAAATTACATATACATATGTGATTAGTTCTCCTAAATGCTTAAGTAACTACGGATTACAGACTTATTCTTAATATAACTATTAATATAAAAAAGCAACATGCTTCAAATATACAAATGCAAATGTCTACCTTTCCTCATGCTAGCAGTACCATGTTCAGAGTTAGGGAACGGCTATGTCCCACAGCTAGTAAAATGAATATATCCTAATACTGCAATAGCTGAAGAAAACAATGCATTGCTTTTCTTACAAAGATGTAGCTGTATTCTAGAGAGGATACAATTGGCATATATAAATTAGTTTTAGGGATACGGCTACTCTTGGGTTGGTGTGGCTGGTTGCCTTGGGGTGGCACACCATAGGACTTATTTAGCACTACTTCCTACTAGTATTATGCTTTTTTTATTTTTTTTATTTACTTATGTAACAATTTTTAACCAAAAGCTTTTGCTTCTTTCTTGTTTACCCACTAATACATTTTATTTTTTGCCTGAGAGAATGGCCTTGGATGGCTTTTTGGGGTCCCGCACCCTGAATTCAAACTAAGGGGGGTATTCAATCTTGGCTCATGACTGTCGAGCAGGCCCGACAGCCATGACCCTGTCCAGTTCTCGGTCTGCTCGACAGAGAATTTGTAGGCGGGATTCAATGTCCTGCCTTCAGCGGGAGGTAAAGTGGCGTGGCTGCGTGCGGTGTCCAGGAAGAGCCGGTCACAGCTTGTTAAATCACAGCCGTTCTTGGCAGAATGAGCCCGACTGCTTGTCAGGATCGTTCTGCCGAGATCCCCTGTTCAAAGCTGTCGGGGAAGACCGCATTGAATAGGGCCCCGTAGCCATCTCCCCCGTCGGGAGATGGCTGCGGGAGATTGAATACCCCCTTAGTATTAGGGACCCACCAGATATCTTAGGGAACCTAGATGCTGGCTTCCTAGGATGACAGGGGTAGATTTATTATAGCGGCGCTAAGAGCGCCGCTATAACAGTTCCTGCTTCGCCTCATTAGCGAGGCGAAGCAGGAGGGGACACCGACAAGAGTTAGTGGGGGAGCGCTAACTCCACCACTCCGGCAATGTCCCCTCCAGCTGACAGCGCGTCAGTTAACACTGACGCGCTGTCTGCTTCTCCCCCGGCTGGCTCACTCGCATGCGCAGGTTCTCGCTACTCATGCGAGATCCCAGCGCAGCTCAGAGCCAGCAGCAGCGCTGTCCCTGCTGTAGGCATAGGGCATCGCAGTTTGCAGCTATTGAAGTCGACAGCTGCAGGCGGCGGAACGGTCAGCGATGCTGACCGTTCAGAAATTAGGTTTCACTGGGGAGAGCTGTACTAGAAATAGTACATGCGCTATGTCCCCGCCCTCCCATCGCCGCCATTAGAATACCCGCACCGCAGGTATGATAGATTAGGAGATGCGCTATCCCCTGCTTCAGCGCACAGAGAGAGCGCATTTAGACAACAGCCCCCTTCATAAATCTACCCCTCACGCGCTGTCTGCTTCTCCCCCGGCTGGCTCACTGCACATGCGCGGGATCTCGCTCGATCATCAATGAGGCGAAGCAGGAAGTATTATAGCGGTGCGCTATGCGACGCTATAATACATCTGCCCCAAAGCCTGTAAAATAAAAGCGAATTGGATAGTACAGATTAGTACCTGTTAATAGGCTTTCCTCTACTCCACCATGGCAGCATACATATGGGTTACGCCCTCTTGGGTAGATATCTGGAAAGGAACACAAAAAACAGACACTGCCCCTATATAAGGACCTCCTCCCCTGGGCTCTGTGTCTTATTAAACAGCTCCTTATAACACAATACTTGAATACTTAATGGGACGGGAAAACGGCTGCCATGGTGGAGTAGAGGAAAGCCTATTAACAGGTACTAATCTGTACTTTCCTCTACCTCCCCATGGCAGCATACATATGGGTATACCCAAGCAGTTTTACTTCACTGGGTGGGACGATACATAATTAGTAAAATGAAAAAAGGATACGGTTACTTCACCACCTCCGTCTGTAGACTGTACGTATTACTATCATACGACAGCGCTCAATATTTTGCGCCCCATACTAGCATCCTGGGATGCCGTGACGTCTACCCTGTAGTGCTTGGTAAACGTGTGTGCAGATGACCAGCACGCTGCTCTGCATACTTCTTCTATTGAGGTGGATTCCCTTTCGGCCCAGGACGCTGCCAAGGACCTGGTCGAGTGAGCTTTAAGCCCCACCGGGATTTCCGCTTCCCTAATTTTGTATGCTTCTCTGATGCATGTTTTAATCCACCTTGAAATGGTAGTTTTGGTAGCTCCCAGCCCTTTGTTCCTGCCTTCCATCAGTACGAACAGTCTTTTTGATTTCCTAAAAGCCTGTACCCTTCTTATGTATGCTTTTAAGGCCCTCGTTACATCTAGACTGTGCAGCCTTTCTTCTTTAGCATTTTTAGGATTCGCACAAAATGAAGGAAGGATTATCTCTTGGTTGAGATGGAAGCTGGAAACTACTTTAGGTAAAAAGGTAGGATTCGTCCTCAGCACTGCCCTGTCCTCGAAGAAATTTAAAAATGGTTCTTGCACCCACAAGGCCTGGAGCTCAGACACTCTCCTTGCTGATGTAATGGCCACAAGAAAGACCACTTTCATAGTCAGATACTTGAGCGATATCTCCTCTATAGGCTCAAATGGAGCCTCCGTTAGCACATTAAGTACCAGATTAAGATCCCACGGGGCCATGGAATGTTGGCCTGATCTTCTTGATCGCCTGCACGAATCTCTGGATGTATTTATTGTCCGCAATTCTGGTATCCAGCATCGCCCCAATGGCCGAAATCTGTACTTTTAAAGAGTTTGCCGCCAGTTTTTTCTCCAATCCTGCTTGCAGGAAGTCTAGAATGGTAGGTATTAATCTAGGGTTTTTGTTCTTTTCTTTACAGAACAATACATACTTGCCCCATATTCTATAATAAGTCGCGGATGTCGACATCTTCCTTGCTTTCAGTAGTGTGTCAACTACCTTCTGGGAAAATCCTTTCCCTCTTAATGTCCTGGTTTCAGTAACCAAGCCGCCAGTCTCCAGCTTGCTGGCTGCCGTTGATGAAACCGGCCCTTCCCGATGAGATCTTCGTGGTCGGGTAGGAACCATGGCCCCGCTATCGCCATCCTTACTAGCTTGGCAAACCAGGGTCTTCTTGGCCAGTAGGGCAGGACTGTTATTACCGTGGCCGTCTCTCTCTGTACCTTGTTCAGGAATCTGTGGATGATTGTAAATGGGGGAAACGCATACACCAGTTCCGCTCTCCATTTCGCCGTGAGTGCGTCCATCTGCCATGCTGTCGGCTCCCAGTGTCTGGAGATGAACCTTAAAACCTTTGCGTTGCTTGCCGTCGCCATCAGGTCCACTTCCGGTACCCCCCATTCCTGCTTCAGTTGTGTAAACACTTCTGCTGACAATTCCCACTCTCTTGGGACTAGCCTGTACCTGCTCAGAGCGTCTGCCCTGACATTCTCTCTCCCTGCCACGAATACTGCGGAGATGCTCCTGACATGGCGTTCTGCCCATTTCAGGGTCAGCGTGACCTCTGCCATTAGTTTCTGGCTCCTTGTACCCCCTTGTTTGTTCAGGTACATGACCACAGACTGGTTGTCTGATCTTATTATCAGATCTTTGCCTCTTATCAGCTCCTGAAATTCTTGACACGCCAAGAACACCGCCCGCATCTCTTTTACGTTTGAATGTTTCCTGCACATCGCCTGGCCCCATTCTCCTTGTGTCGACTGCTCTTCGCACACCGCGCCCCATCCTGTCTCGCTGGCGTCTGTTGTCACCACTACTTGTGGACCGGTCGCGAATGACTTCCCCTTGGTCAGCCTGTGTGCCTTTGACCACCAGAGCAGGTCTTCTATTGCTCCTTTTGACAGATATATCCTCTGTCTTTGGTCCTTCGCATCCCCATTCCACTGTCTCAGAAAGCAGTTCTGCAGCGTCCTGATGTGGAACCTGGCCCAGCTGGTCGTATCTAATGCGGCCGACAGGATGCCGAGCACCCTCATGCAATCTTCCGAATATACCACCTTTTTCCTTAACATTCCTTTTACTTCCTGTAAAAGCTTTAGTCGTCTGTCTTCTGTTAACTTTATAGTCATCTCTTTTGTATCCAGAATGACCCCTAGGTACTTTACCTCTTGTGTCGGTACTAGCTGACTTTTTTGGATGTTGATCAACCACCCGTGTTGTCTCAGGTAGTCCAGCACTATCCTTGTGTGTGCTTCCGCCGTTTCTTTGGTATCCGCCGCAATCAAGAGGTCGTCCAAGTACGGCCAGATTGCAATTCCTAACACCCTTAGGTTGGCTACCAGCACCACCAGAATTTTTGTAAAAGTTCTCGGGGATGTAGACAGGCCGAACGGCAGCGATGTGAACTGGTATGTTATTTGCTTTAGGCGAAACCTGAGGAAATATCGGGACGTGTAAGTATGCATCCTTTAAATCGATTGTTGTTAAAAACATTCCTCTTTCTAGGTCTGGTAAGATGGATCTTATTGATTCCATCCTGAATCGTTTCACATGAACATAGGTATTCAGCCGTCTTAGGTCTAATATAGTTCTGAATCCCCCTGACGGCTTTTTTACGACAAAGAATCTTGAAAACCATCCCAGATCTTCGTCTTGTTTGGGAACTCTTATGACCACTCCTTGTTCTATCATGGTCTGTAGACTGCTGAACAAGGCCGCCCTTTCTTCCAAATTGCTGGGAATAGGTGACACTTCCATCCAGCTTCCTGGTACTGTAACGAATTCTATTTTGTAGCCCGATGAGACTACCTCCAGTACCCATTTGTCCTGTACTGACTGATGCCAAGCGTGTTGATATTGCATCAGCCTGCCGCCAACTTTGTCTCTGGCGTCATTGCTGGTTCTGCCTGAAGGCAAACCTGCCATCTCTGCCTCTTTGGCCACGAAAATTATATCTGTTACCCAGCCAAGGCCTGCGAAAGCCTCTGCCTGGCCTATATGTTTTTGCTTCTCTGAAGTCCGTGGACTGGTACCGGGATGATCTATTGAATGACCCCCTTCTTGCGGCTTTATCTTGTGGTAGCCATACCGACTTACCGCCTGATACTTTAGTAATGATCTCGTCTAATTGCTGCCCAAACAAGTAACTCCCTTGGAAGGGCAAAGAGATCAGCTTATTTTTGGACTGACTGTCCGCCGCCCAGGGCTTCAGCCACAAGGCCCTTCTTATAACCGCAGCTGTAGCATTAGACCTGGCTGCCAATCGTACCATATCCAGAGAAGCATCACACAAAAACTCTACAGCCACCTGTATGTTTTGTACCACCTTCAGTAGCTCTGACCTCTTAATGCCATCCAGCATGTCGGACTCCAGGTCCTGGCACCATGATCTTAGAACTCTGGTAGTCACTGCTGTGGCTGATGAAGCCTTCATAGAAGCCCCTATTGTAGTATGTTGCTTCCTCAAACTCATCTCAATTTTTCTTTCCATTGAGTCCTTAAATATGTTCGCATCCTCTAGTGGGAGCGTAGTTTTTCTTGAGATGCGTGCTATCGCCGCATCCACCTTGGGTGCCTCATCCCACTTTTTAACCTGCTCATGGTCAAAAGGGTACATCTTAGATACTCTTAAGGGTACCGCCACCTTTTTATCGGGGTGCCCCCATTCCTCTTCCACTACTTCCTGTAGTGTCTTAGATAATGGAAAGGCTTTATTTTTTCTCTTTTTGTCCTTAAACAAGAGGTCCTGAAGTTTACCCTCCTCCTGAGGGTCCTCTATATTGAGTGACTTATGGACTAAGCAAAGTAGGTTCTCCAGTAAGTCCGGGTTGAAGTCCACCCCATCTTTTTCCTGGAATACTTCGCCTTCCTCCATCTCTTCCTCTGGCTTTCCAGAGGGGCCTGGCTCTGACCCTTCTGAGTCAGATCGTGCTGCCCTAGGCCTCTTCCCTGAAGATTTGACAAACTCCTCTTTAGACATAAAGGTGTCCGCAAGCTCAGTTTTAAGCAACTTTACTAAATCAGTTATCTGTATAGATCCCATCTGCACCGAACTCCTGCATTTGCTGCATTCGGGACCTGAGCATTTATCCGGCAACATTTTATCACAGGATGAACACTTCCTTTTGTGTTTAGCCTTAACTTCTCCTTTTTCTTTGCCAGTTTCAGACCTAGCAGAAGAAACCCTTATTTAGGTATATGCATAAAAAAATTCCCTTTAGGCAAAAATAGCGCTACTCCAATGTGGCTTACCCTGGCTTACTCGGCTATTTTTTCTCATCCTCCATTATTATATTTATCACAGGCTCACTGTAAAACATGAGACCTCCGTTATAGGTAAGTAAACAAAGCAACAGCCACGTCCCAGCAGCGCCGCTGCTTGTCGGGACCTTACCCCAGTCTGCTGGTATTGTGCACCCGCTTTGCGCTGTCCGCACCTCCGTATGGACACAGTCCCACAGGCGATCACCGGCATCCACGCTGAGACGCCTTCCGATGACCTCAGACGCCACCGGCGTCTCCTATGTATCACGCGTGACGCCCTGCGTCATCACGCGCCGCGTCACCGGAGTGCGACTCTCCCCCTGCATACTTCCTCCATGCCTGCTGCTGATGCCGGCGTCGCTACCCACAACCGCTCCTGGCGGCGGGGTACTCCAGCAGACGGACTTCCCAACTGCCCTCGACAGCGGGGGTCCAGAAACGCCATTACCCCTTACTGCACTCGGCAGGGGAGCCAGCTCACAGCTACTTCACAGGGTAAGCCACGCACATCTACCCGGAAAGGAAAAAAAGACACAGAGCCCAGGGGAGGAGGTCCTTATATAGGGGCAGTGTCTGTTTTTTGTGTTCCTTTCCAGATATCTACCCAAGAGGGCGTAACCCATATGTATGCTGCCATGGGGAGGTAGAGGAAAATACTTTTTCTCTTTACAAGGTTTAATAAATAACCCCCCCCCCCCCCCCCCCCTAAAGTGAGATGCTGGAATAAAAGTAAAGGCTTTTTAAAAAAAGACATACACAGCATATTCCAACTGTAAAGCACAACGGAATATGCAGCGCTATATAAGAAACTGTAAATAAATAATAAACATGTTGACATATTTTGAATGCAGTATTAGAGTACAAAGCGCCATCTTGTGGATGGAAATGATACTTGCAATCGCATAATCTTGACCTGCTATTATTAACCAAGAGGCCTCCAAGATAATCTGCGCATTTCCAGGTGATTAGGCATTGTAAAGTAAACTCCATCACTAATTGGCTGCAAGCATGTGCAACACACGAAGTAAAGGCAGTGGATTGCATAAAGTGAGGAAAGAGGTATGGGATGTAGACAGGGAAAGACAACGGGGCAGGAGTCTGAATCAGGGAAGACACAGGACAGCGCATAATGGTCATGAAATAAAATGGTCTTAACAAAACAGTTCCTCTACAAATATATAAAACTATATTAAAAGTGCAAACAAGCACTATTAACAAAAGCTGCTGTAAAACAGAAGGGTATAGATGTTTTTGAAGACTATAGGTCTCTGGGGGATCAGTATGAAATCCTGGTGGCCGAAATACCGACGCCGGAATCCTGACCGTCTCAATGCCGGCAAAGGGGGGGGGGGGGGGGTTTGGGTGCCGCTTTGCTACGCTTGGCACACTAATTTTTTCTCCCTCTATGCCGGCATTGCGGCGGTCAGGATTTTTACCGCATCCCATCTCTGGATGAAACGGTATCTTTTTCACCACTCTGATATGTAGGAAGCCAAGGAGTGCTTCTCTTGCATAGTTTTCTCTCTCCTCAGTTTCCTGCACAGCCCATGGCAGCGGTTCCCATATGCCGCCCATTCCATACAGGTGTGAAGAGTTCCAGGCTATGGGCCTTATTCAAACCTTGTTACAGTTTTGTACAATTTCACAAAACTGCAACTCCTAGTGGTAGTCTGCAGTGGGAGTGGGGGGAGCTCAGTACAGAGCAAGGCCACCCTGCTGTCAGAGTCCTGCCCAGTGATGTACCCACAAATGACCAGCAGCCCAGCTGCAACGTCACACTGGCCAAGTTTTGGGTCGAAGCAGCTGTGTGTCTATTGTCTAAGCCGCTCACAGGGAACACTATGCAGCGCTGCCACCCCCAGTCTTAACCTAAACTGCGATGGAGAGTTGCTTGCAGTTTGTGTTTGTACACACACAGATCTCCGAAAATCGTGATGTGTGGTTTTTAGAGATCTGTGTTTGGGTTTGAATTAGGCCCAATTCTTTGTGAACATGGCCCATTAATTGCCCTTTAATAATTATTACAACTAACTCATATCCACTACTACATGGATCTTGGAATCACAGGGCAAAAGACCCCCTGCAAAATATCACTGAAAGATTTGCTGAAAGCAATCAGTTTCTACTGGTGAGCAAAGACTTTGCTAGAAAAATGACAGACTTTGGAGAAGTTGCTCAAAGCAATTTATAATTTAATATTTTTTTTTATTTTTTTACCTTTTTTTGGTATCTATTCTTTGCCAAAACTCTGTACTCGAAAAGGTAGTGACATGGGGAACTTCAGCCTTAAAAGACTTGGGTGAGACGAAAGCTCCCTACACTCTATGCGATATGTGGGACCTCTGATATCGTTAATGAACAAATGATGTGCGCTTAAACAATGAACAATATTGTTTAGTGTTGTCACTGGGACCCTACCAAACATGCACTCACGGACAATATTGTCAGATGTGACTGCATGTTCAGATGAAAGGTTATCATTAACGACCAGCTGGAGCATGCAATCGTTAACGATAGTTAACTGAAAGATAACATTGTTAAAGATATCGTTATCATGCATATTGCTTGCCTTTATCGCATAGTATGTTTTAAAGTAGTGGAAAGGCCTCAGGGTAATGTGAAGACTTTTCCAGTCAGTTATGGCAGGACTTCAGAAAAGCTGAAGAGCCCTGTCTAAAGGCCCCCATGCATTAGGCCGTCGGACCTAATTCTCATGTGAGCCGCCTGGGAGCTCCCCGGGAGGCTCACATTCAATTTGGCGTACATACAACAGAGCTCTCAGCCAATCAAAGAACAGACAGTCATTTGACAGGTTTTTAAAAAATCTAATACCCGCCACTGAGCGTCCCGTCCAGCAGCGCTGCTGAATGAGAGACTGTGATCATCACACCGGTCAGGTCAGCACTCGCCGCCGCCGCCGCCGCCCGCCAAGCATCAGGGACCCGCTGCCCGTCACACTGCTCCCCCGGTTGTCTGCATGCATATTGCCTGTCAGGTGGGCAGGCATATGCATACAGGGAGGTCGGACGTGATCTTATGTGCAGACCATCCGAACTCCCTGATCCGGTCCGATGCGCACGGGACCGCACATCGGATCAGATATCACACACCTGCGATTTTGGGCCGATTTCACCCGGTTATCGGCCCAAAGTGCTGAAATCGGATGAAATCGTCCCAAAATCGCATAGTGTATTGGGGCCTTAAGAGTAGAAGCATTGGGGCAGATGTATTAAGCCTTAACAAGAGATAAATGCAAGGGTGATAAAGAGAGATAACCATCTAGCCAATCACCTGCTAACTGCCATGTTACAGGCTGTGTTTGAAAAAAGTCTGTAAGGAGCTGATTGGCTGGACGTTTATCTCTCTTTATCACCCTTGCATTTATCTCTTAAGGGTTAATACATCTGCCCCAAAGTCTCAAGTTTTTCTATTTTATCCTTATGCTGGGAGGGGTCAGAGTACAGACCAAATTACATTACATGTCTGAATGAGGAATTTATGGTTATCACTTTTCAGCTGTAGTACATATAGAATTGCTAGCTGGTGTTTTTTCAGCAGAATTTGCACATTAGGAAATCATATGCAACAAACAGATTTTACAAATGCATGCATTTGTGCTATAGGATAGTCAGTATTTTAGGCACTTAAAGTAACAACATAAAACATACCTTTGCCTTTTATGGCAGCTTCAAAACCTAAAGTAACAAGAGGTTGTAAATATAAATTAATATGTACATAAGAAAAATACATAAACATTCTGATACACATGTCATGTAATTTATATTGAAATGTTCATAATCTTGGAATTTCTACATCACCTATTGCATCACAATACAAGATAATATTGGTATATTTCCATGCTGCATAGAAGGAAATGGGAATCAAATATGGCAAAATTCATCTCAAATCTTGTCCACCTTTAACATAGCTTAGAAATATTTGTACTTTACTTATCTCCTTTAATTTCCTTTGCATGGCCTCTCACCGGTGGCATGCCAGAAGTCTGATTAGACCTATAGCATATACCAACCGTATGGGAAGGACAATCTGAGGTAATGTAGGGCACTTCTACTCCATTTTGGAAAACAGACAATTCATGTAAAGAGCAAATATTGTACACAGCACAGCTCTGCTCCAAAATTGGAGGAGCACTGCAACTCTTAAACATTAATGAAATAGCAAACCTACAGTAAAAGGTCAAATGTTTTATAAAGAGGCATGTGCCTCAAATACTAACATTTGTATGATGGATTCTTACTGGACCCCTACAAGTGATTTCTATTTTACTCCTGAACTTCCCTATTGACATGAGTGCCATGTCTGATGCCACAACTTATTTTAATATCTCCTGATACATGATATTGAATGTCTGTAATAGACAGTTGAAGCCTCAGAACTACTCATTTCTGTGCTTCGATTGCACGATTCTGTTGTCAATAACACTTTTCTGAACTAAAGGGAAGAAGTCGAGGTAGTTTGTGGTTTTTTGCCATCATTGCAGCATAGAAGGTTGAGAGTAAACAAAAAAAAAGAAGAGAACATTACTTCACCTTGACAAAATAATTTCACACTGTATGTGATTTCTTTTGGGGTCTGAGACCAGAAAAGAAATCCCTGAAATAGCCTGTTATCAAGTGTCCAAACCATGTTAACACAAAAGTCTGGGAACATATCTGGGTTTCTGCGTGTTAAACCCGATAACAGGGTAAAACCCGATAACAGGGTAAAATATCATTTAAAAAAAAAATGGTCTCTAAATGAATTACACTGGACATTAAAGCCCAAGGCTTCCATATTTTTTCACACGCAGGTCTAATTGAATTCCCCTCTTAGACTTAAGGGGGGATGGGGGAATACCTGCAGTGAATTGCAGTGTTAAATAAATCTGTCCAGAACGTGTTTGGCATGCAATAAAATGTATTTGAACCCCTTACATTTCAACAATGTGTGTCAGGGTGCAATTACTTTTTGATTTTACTTTGCTCCCAGTTCAGAATCCCTCCTGATGTGTATATTAATTAAAAGAGTATAGGATGTTTTCAAATGCCATGTAAGTTGTGGCACCAGGCATAGTGGTTTTCATTTTAACCATATTTGTGTAGTTCTCTTAATAAAAAAAATACACCAAATCGACACACTGCAACAGAAACACCCCCAGACCATAATTAGAATAGCTTAATGTGTCTGTAACTTTATAGAAGCAGTAGGTCCTGTACTTCTCGAAGTGCTGTATGCAAAAAAAAAATTATAAGCCTAAAAAATAATAATAATAATCAGAAATAGTATGTATTTATTTCTTGTGTGTATAACACAAAATGTAAAGAATATTTGTGAAAACTTTAAATAACCTAATTCATTCTTAAACCTAGACTACATATATAAATTTGGGGGGGGGGGGGGGGGGGGATTTCATTACCTATATGTGTTCAAGGGTTAATATACTGTATAAACAAAATATTGTTGCTTCAAAAATATTATCAAATACAAATTATTTCTGGAGGAAGTGTGAAATCTAATTGAAAATTGTTATTACCGTATGGTAATTCATAGCATCTGGCATCGAAAAGGTCTGAAAAATACAGGCACTGCATCAGAAAATGTCCTTGAAGACCGAGTTTGCTTTGACAAGGTTAGAACGCTCATATGTTAACCCGTCAGTTGTCTCGAGTAGCATTATCACTTAATGGTGGTTTGTCACAACCCATGGGAATCCTTAATTATCTCTCCAAAAGTGGACTGTGGTAAAGTCAAGCTTTCATTAATCAGCGATCATTAACTGTTTTAATTAAACAATTTCTTCCCCACTGGTATAGCTGAAAAATTGGTCCACTGATGAGCAACAGTCCATCAACACTTGCCAATACAAAGCTGATCTCCAAGGAATGGCATCCTTTTCCAGCAGTGACAGTTAACCTTCATCGAAAAGCATTACATACAGTCTAACCTGGGGGGATGCCATAAAATACAAGGCATAGAAGAGGTACAAATACACATTACATTAGCTAAAGATATATAATAATGGCATTATACACAAAAGCTACTTAATGCAGTAATTTAAAAAGATTGTACAATATTTAGATATTCAAAAGTGTCAGATCTGAGACCAAATAAATGTATCACCACAAGGGAGGTTTCTTAGGTGATGTCAAATATACAGAAAATGTTGATGCATCCAGTCATATGCCTTTTTTTGTTTTGTAACTCCTTCAACCTTTAGTCTTTCAAGATACAAATTTGGCTCTTAACCCTTTATGACCCCATGTCCATTTAATTGGAAATTGTTATAAAATAAATAAATAATGCATAGACTGTATTGTGAGGATTGTTGGCATTCAAATGCCAATGTTCATACAAACATAAAAAAATGCTATTAAAATTATCCATCGGCTGCTAGAGTATCCAAATATTGAATAAGAACGAATCAGAATGTTTTGGTGAACGAGCTACAATGCTTTTGTGCTAAAATAAAAATGACCAAACAATATTTATTGGGTGTAATTTAGGACCTTATTCATATACTTTACCAGTGTCATCACTGGGACACACTGGAAACAAGCAATGGGCCATAAAGTGTTCAAATAGGACAGGCACCACCTCTGGTTCCAGTGCTGGCTGGCCACAAGATCAGTAAAGCACAGACTCAATTTAACTTCATCCAAGAGATGGGTTATATTAGAGCCTGCCCCTCATTAGTAATGGATCATTGCTATAATGATCCAGAATTGCTGAATGACAGGTGAGGCATGGATGAAGTCCATCCTGAGACTCTACCATCACTAAGGGCTAAAAAACAGTAAAAATAAAATGTAATGCATCCAATAAATTTTCCAGCCCATAGAAATTGTGTCAAATATCTATACTGTGTATTTGACATACACATTTTGTATGGGGGAAACACATACACACAGTTATAAGGGTACTTGTGTAGTTTCACGGCGCCAGCATGGTTCATGCTTCACTCGCCCACGCTGCGGGCTCGGTGGCTCACTACGCTCGCCACGCTATTTAAAATCAACTCCATGCCAACATGGATAGTGGAGGTATGAACTATCCATGTTGGCATGGAGTTAAGTGACTTTATTTTACATAGTTTGTGGCGAGCGTAGAACCATGCTGGCGCCGTGAAACTACACAAGTACCGTTATAAGTGACCCAGGATGTAGAATATACCAAACCAACACATAATATAACTCCCACCAACCACATCTGTCTACACCAATCCTAAAAATGTTTTGCACCTGAACAGATAGATGGCAAATAAGATTTTAATTTGAAACAAAAACAAACAAAACTTAAACAGCATGCACATATTTGTTATTGCTGTAGTCAAGAAAAGTAGCCCATGATGTGTGAGTACATATTAGTTGTTGCAATGACAGAATGGCAAGAAATGTATTTTCCTATCCGTGCCTGCTTTTAAATAGAGAATGCATACAGAAAAAAAAACAAAAAGAAATCAGTCCTAATTTACAAACAATATTTAAATAAATGTGCATATATAATATAGAAGGATGACTGCACAGAGAGAGAATCAGACTTTGGATGGACATGCACTAATTTGAGATTCAATAGGTCTACACAAGCAAGCATAAAAAAAACCCAGTTTATCTCAAATTATCATTTTATTTTTTCCATACTTTACCGTTCCCAATCTTAGTCCACGTAGATGGTAAAATGTGCAGAGCAATGCACCTTGCCCAATGCATGGTGGGCGAAGCATACATACATACATACACTAAATGATGTAACATGAAAAATGTAGAACAAGGTAAATACACATACAAATGTCTGATAAAAAAAAATGAAAGTTGCTTACTGAATGAAGCCAAGCAGATTAGGCAAATGGCAATGAGCAACACCACTTTGGGAGGATTCATGATTCGAGACTGGCCTTCTCAATGGAAGATCATTCCACAGTACGGTATTATATACTGTAGTAAACTGAAAACTGTCTCATCAAGCTATACTCTCTGCACTTGAAGAAAGGATGGCTTAAATTTTAAGGCAGGAGCAAGAGACACTTGACTACTTTTTAACATGTAACACAGCATTGTTAGATTTGTGTTGAGAGAGTGACATCTTACAAGACCATGTTAAAATGTGACTTTGTAGTGTAACCCAGGTATCTAATTGCATAGACATTTATGCATCTGAATACTGTACCACTAAATTGGTCTGCTATACAGATTTATTGCATATTAAAAGTGCTGCAAAAATAAAATGTATTAGAGACTATATTTTGCAATACAATATCTATTGAGCTTCAAATATCAACACTTCGTATTAATTAGATTGTACTTAATATAAAACAAGAAAATATTTTATTGTGAAACTTTCAGGAAACATTCCAGCCAAACACCATAATTATTATCTAAAATAAGCAAAAATAAAATTTAACTTTTTTGAATGTCAATATGCTTTTGTTTTTTTATCTAAATGTTCTTTAAAAAAAAAGTTTGAATGTTCTTAAAATGTTAACTTGAAAAGACAAATTTAGCTTAAGGGGGATATTCAATACCCCCCGCCATTTCAAACAGGGGAAATAGCGGCGTGCGCCTATTCAATGCTGTCTTTCCCGACAGCATTGAAGAGGCAGATCGACAGAACGTGTCCGACTTTAAGTGTTTTGCCGAGAGCAGCCAAGAATTGTCACGAGTTCATGGCTGTATCTCGACAATCCACGGCTGTTTACGTGGACACGCCCCCTTTTTTCCGATCAGCAGGTGGGACATTGAATCCCGCCTGCCAATATTCAGGTGGGCGAAATGAACATGGGCCAGGGTCACAGCTGTCGGGACGTACAGGCAGTTGTGACCCGTGGTTTAAATATAAATTATAATGGCATTTTTGGCTATCCTGACTAGGGATGTGGACACAATGCGCAAAAGCATTAACTAAATGTAGCTAAATGCCTTGAAATTATTTTTGGGGTTTCTGACACAATAATTTTTGATTATATCAGGTTGGTATCAATGATTTAGGGGGTATTTAATCTGGGATTCCGATTGCCGGAACGTCCCGACAGTTGGAATCCCAGGCTTTTTTTCTCGATTGCAACTCGACAGTTGGAATTCATGTTTTGAGTGTCGGAAAGTCCAAGAGTTGTCAAAAAATAGCAGAGAATTCCGGAAATAGCGCCCGGGATTGAATAATAATGTACAAATGTAAGTCACCAACTGTTTAGGAAATGTTGTAAATAGATTTTCTTTCTGCAGTTCATATGCAAAGATAAATTATGGAAGTTTTACCTTAAATCACTGTGGATATGGAATGATATTTAACAACCAGTGAGCCAAACCTGTAAAAGGCTATCCCAAATTGTTGGCAGAGACGAGCCAAGGAACATAAACATTTTCATCAAGTACTAAAACACTATGATCAGTTGCAGCAACCATTTCAAAAACACATTTTTATTGGTCTGTATTCGCATAAACAGTCAGTTACACATACATTTTACTTTTAGAATTAAATACTTCATTGTGTAATTATAACAGGTGTGGTGGGAGGAGGGCTAGGGAATATGTGGATGGCACATTTGGTTTACTTTTCATGTAAAACTTGAAAAAATAATTTGCTTATGAACATCCTATAATTTTACCTAATACACTATTAACCACAATCATTTACCAAAAAAGTTTCAGATGCATTGCTGCTTTACATTACTTGGTGTACTCTGCAGCGAAGTGAGTAGTTATTGTAGTGGCAGAGTACTGCACAGTGTAAGGGGTGTTTCTGTGGTTCTAGAGCCTATGATCTGTTATAATAAAACTACCTGGTAAGCAACAAGGCTACAACATTCACAGCCACAATCGATACAGCATATCTACATTATTTGCTGTAGATTCAGTGCATTTCAACTGTGTCTAATGTTTATAATAAATATTTGATTTTAACATGATAAAATAATAATTTTGGGAGTATGTTAACACTGTTTCAAGTTGCCTCCTAATCTTACTGCTAGCTGTAACTAGCTATGAACTGTAAACATGTGCAGAATAGGAGACCTTAAACCAAGGCATGACAGTGAGTGCTTACAGTGGTCACTTAAGTGAGGTTTTTAACCTGAGGGCAAGATGACTTACAAACAAAAAAGACAGAACACACACACACAAATAAAAAAGATAAAAGTACTATGTAAGAGTGTTTGTAGTATTAGAGGAGCCGGTATTGTTAAGACTGCTTCCTTTGTAATGATGGCTCTGCTCCATGACAGTAATTTTTATCGGAACTAAGGCTTGAAGTTTTGGAGGCCAGTGTCTGTTGTCACTTTAGTGCTCTGACAAGGTACAACTTGTCTCCATGTTCACTAGTGAAGATGGGTGCTTTTTTGTAATGTTCCACTAGTTCATCCATATTCTTAAATCTCCTTTGTCCAATACAATATACATTGTCCACCAGCTGCACTTTGAAGTGTTTGTTTTTCCTTGATGCCTTTAGAGATATGGATAAATCACTTGGCTGAAAAATATAAATAAACATGCATATTTATACTTTTATTATACATTTACTTTTTTATAAACATATTCAAGTAATGATTCCCCCAATCTCTCTTGAAGAGCATTAGACTATAGGGTAACAATGCCTTGGCGGATTTACCCTTGTTTTCTTATCTTTTTTCTTTTACAGACAAGGTGAGGGAGGATGGAGTATACGGAGGCAGGTTTATAACTGTCTCATGAGCTTCTGAGTTGAGATCATGTAATAGGGTGCGATTTTTAGACATGTGCAATTTTTTGGCAAAATCTCACAAAAAAACTAAAATCGGACTTCGAATATCGCATCCAGAGATATCCATCCATCCATTTTATATCTGTAGCAAATCAAGGGTCTGGCACTTCCAATGAAATAAGATCAGTAGCGTTTGTTGCCCTTACAGAAAATTCAATAGGCAGACGAGGGTGTGCACGCGAACATAAATAACGACATTAGGCTGGATATATAGGCTATACATCCAGCCTAATGTCGGAATTATTTTATCCATAAAGACCGTGTACAAAACCTAACATTTCAGGGTCAACACTACCCCTTTATCAAGGTGCAGCATTGTTAATAAAGGGGTACGTTTGACCCTGAAACGTTGCGAGTGCCACTTCTCTCCTGGACTAGTATATACATAATGTTCTATAGGGCACCGGAGCAAGCATTACAGTACAGACGAGTGCCAATCTGCCCACACACCACTATATATATATATATATATATATATATATATATATATATATATATATATATATATATATATATATATATATATATATATATATATATATATATATATATATATATATAATAGGAGAAGACTGCGTCACTCGGGACTGGTTCAATAACAAACAACTCATAGCCAGACAATGGTTAAGTTGACGTTTCAGCCCTCAGCTTAAAAGCCTGAGGGCTGAAACGTCAACTTAACCATTGTCTGGCTATGAGTTGTTTGTTATTGAACCAGTCCCGAGTGACGCAGTCTTCTCCTATTATCTACATGGGACAGCATTGCCTGTACTTATACTGAAGGCACCGGGCAAAAAGTTTCCTTCTGGAGTTGAGTGCCAGCGTTTTTGCACAATTATATCGTACAGATGGCTAGATCTACTAAGCTTGAAAAGTGATAAAATGGAGAGTGATAAACCACCAATCAGCTCTTACCTGCCATGTCACAGGCTGTGTTTAAAAAATGACAGGTAGGAGCTGATTGGTTGGTGGCTTATCACTCTCCATTTTATCGCTTTTCTGGGCTTACTGGCCTACAGGCTCTATTTATAGCAGTTCATTCAGCTGGTCATTCAACTTATACTGTATAGATTGTATATATAGAGGCTCTGTGCAAGACAGTGGTATGTCCAAGTAGTTTGCGTGTAATGAAATCTGTTGGTCCTGGCCTCATTAGGGGCCAGATGTAGTAATCTTTGAAAAGTGATAAAATGGAGAGTGTGATATACAGTACGTCCAACCAATCAGCTTCTGTCATTTTTCAAACACACTGTGACATGGCAGTTAGTGGCTGATTGGCTGGTGGTTTATCACTCTCCATGATATCACTTTTCAAGCATAGTACATCTGGTCCCAGGTGGGACAAACTTACGTATAGCATTGCAGTATGCTGGTATCCGTATCAGTGCTGATTTACCTGGATGTTTGCCATGGTGCGTATACATCGCAACAAACCTAGGAGTGGCTACATGTGCAGAGGCGTACCTAGATAATCGTGGGCCCCATAGCAAAAGTTTGTAAGGGCCCCCTCTTTAGCAACTGATGGTGATAAATGTGTGTAAAACATATACTTAGACAGCAAAGATGGGCCCCCTTCAGCTCTGGGCCCCATAGCAGCTGCACCCCTTGCACCTATGGTAGTTACGCCCTTGTACATGTGTATATAAAGCAGCATGCTGTAGTGTGATCAAGATTCAGTATGAAGCAAGCATTTGAATTGTAGCCAGGTCCCATAGAAGTCTATGGGGGGTATTCAATCCTGTCCGAATTTCCTGGCCTGGTGAAAAAGATCAGCAATAAATCGCTGATCGGTATTCAATCATCGGCATTTCTGTCCATTTTTGAGTCCAGTTTCACAGATGCCAGATCACATTTTTTAGCGAATCAGGATTGGCGATCCATGTGTTTTTTTGGCGTAAAATCAGCACTGGGATTTAATAGTGCAAGTTACTCTGACTTACTCATTTAACAACCAATCTCTGATACAACCACTTATTACTTTAAATGATCAACGCCCAGGTATTCTCCGCCATACAGTTACCATCTCCCCTGAAATCTCTTACATTTAACACCACTATTATTACTTCCAGTTATAACCTCTTCCTTTGAAATATTTTAAAGATATGCCCTTCTTATTGCACAGACACAACCACCTCCTATCTTGCATTAATCTCTCTAATTTATTACTATAATTTATACACAATGTTGTGGAAAGACTAGTCTTTTATTGTACCAATCTGCAAACCTCTACACTGGCTCTTCACAGCCTCAAGAATCCATGTAAAATACTAACAATTCACCTGCAAAGCCCTCAACCACAGCTCTTAATACAAAATTCCCCTTTTTAGAGCTTACTACAATGCAATGTGCTGTACATTTGCACATCTGTGTGAGAGTAGAGGTCTGCAGTGTGGTATAATATAAGAAATACTAGTCTTTCCACGGAATCGGTACATCTCTCAGAACAGACTTAGGTCTACAGTCATTAGGTTGACTGGCCCCAAGGTCGACAGGGTTAAATGTCGACATGGGTCAAGGTCGACATGACCCAAGGTGGACATGGGTTTAGATCGACAGTCATTAGGTCGACATGAGTTTTTCACTGTTTTTTTGACCCGAATGTCGACAGTCGACATGGACACAGTTGGAGTTGAACCGCAGCCCCTCGCATTGCTTGCTTTGCTCGTGATGCCCTAGTGGATGGCAGGGCATGAAATACCGCCTGTAGGCACGTCGGCTCTAAAAACAGTGAAAAACTCATGTCGACCTAAACCCATGTCGACCTTTAACCCTGTCGACCTTGGAGCCAGTCGACCTTCCGGGGTCACCCTAATGACTGTCGACCTAAGTGTGGTCTGACAGATGACTGTTTCCCCTTTCCACAAAATTTACCTAAAAAATACGGAATGTGGTCATATTCCTTGATAGTAGTTCTAAAAGCAACTGGTACTAATGATTCATTATTGATTCAAAAGAATTCAGTAGAAAGATCAGCTCTTTACTGATATCTAGGTTTGTCAGCATGTCAAACTAAAGTTAGGTTTAAATAGACACCCTCTGAAGGCATCTGCAGCACAATTCCCCTCAACAAATTTGTGTTACAACTTGATATAGAGGCACTTTCACACAGCCTACCGACAGCATCCAGCTGCTGTGATACTATAAATCCTACAGTTCGGCCATGTCTTAACCTTTTAGGTACTTGTGTAATATCTGGGTGCCCGATTTTTTGATTGCATGCCTTAACTTAAGGCATGCAATCAGATGCGATGGACCCGATTTTTTCATCGGGTTGGAAAAATCGGGTCGATCGCATCGCATGCAACCAAATCAAATGTGATGCGATGGACCCGATTTTTACATTGGATCCAATGTTAAATGGTCCCTGAGACCCGATTTTACATTGGGTCCAATGTTAAATGCCCCCCAGACCCCATTTTTAATTGTATACCCACCCTTTTCATACCCCCACTATCCACGTTGGCATGGAGTTGATTTTATATAGTGTGGCGAGCGCAGCCAGTGTGAAGCGTGGCGAGCGCAGCGTGCCCCACGAGGGGATGCGGATTACTTAACATGTATTCCGCGCCCGCTCGCCACGCTTCGGGCTCGTTGGCTTGCTGCGCTCGCCATACTATATAAAATCCAACGTGGATAGTGGGCTTATGAAAAGGGTGGGTATACAATTAAAAATGGGGTCTGGGGGCATTTAACCCCTTCCGTGGCAGTCCCGGAAAATTTCCGGCCATGCCACAAATCTACAGGTGTGCGCCAGTGGTGCCTGCAGGTGTGCACCACTAGCGCATCACCTCAGCAGCAACCCTCACTAGGCCGCTCCGAGTCCCTCCCCACCTCCAGTGTCCAGTGTTGTGCCCCCCCCCCCATACCTTCGCTCCGGCGATCGTTCGCCGGAGCTCCCCTGCCGCCGCCATTACTGTGGGAGAGATGGCGGCAGGCTCGGGGATGTTCGGCACAGCTCGGGGGACTCAGATCGCTCGGGTGTTTAGGCGTCTGAGTCCTCCCGAGCCTAGCCGAGCCTGCCTGCTAGTGTGCTGCTATGACTGACAGCGGCCGCAGCAGCAGGGGAGCTCCGCTGTAGATCACTGGAGCGGAGGGGCGGGGGGGGGGGGGGGTCACAGGAGGGAAGGGGAGCACTAGGACTCCTCTAACCCATCAGTGGATGGTTTTTCTGGGACAGGAAAAACCTGTCCTATTTAGGTACTCCTGCCCCAGAAAAACCCACCACTGAAGGGGTTAACATTGGATCCTATGTAAAAATCGGGTCCATCGCATCGCATGCGATGGACCCGATTTTTCCGACCAGATGAAAAAAAACGGGCGCCCAGATATTACACAAGTACCACCCTTTATTTTCAAGTGAATTTGTCAAAATAGGTGTGAGAATTGCCAAGCGAACATTTTTATTCATCATAATATTTAATTTACCTTATACAGGAAATATAATCATTTTTACAAAACATTTTTTATTTAAATTTATATAATTAATGTGAGAGCCACTGGCATTTTTAGTGGATATTTTGCACCGCTCTCAAAGAGATGTTGGCACTCAAAGGATTAACAGTGAAACAGGGGGGTAGATTTATTAAGCTTGGTGAAGTGATAAAGGGCCTTATTCTGGTTGGTGCAGTAATATCCGCGTGCGTTCGTGCCGCCGATGTTTTGTCTCTGCGCATGTGCGAGCGGGGCGTACGGCCAAATCCCGCATGAAATGTGAACACTCCGAACAGGGGGTGGAGAGGGGCGTGAAGGGCTATTTGGGCTCATTACCATATGCATACGCCCCGCGTTTCATGGGCGTTCCCATGCAAACGCTGGGCGTACGTATGGTAATGCAGTCGTGACGCACGTGTAGGGGGCGGACATATGACATCGCCGGATGTCAGCTGCCTGCCCAGATCCCTGCTTTTGCACGGAAAAATGTCCGTGTGGTCTGAGGTTGCGGGAGCTGGTGGACCACTCGGTCCTGCATTCGATGGTCTGCGACCATCGAATGATGGGGGAGGTTCCCTGAGATGGAGGAGGCGTATTCCATGAAAAATACACGTGCGGTCCGTTCGGCTAGCTTTTTACCGCGTACGGACGGAGTTGGCGATCCGTATGGAAGGCGGGGTTTCGCACGCACGGCTGGCCGCATATTCGGATCCGGCCGCACCGATCAGAATAAGGCCCAAAGTGTCTGTTTTTTTTATCATCGGCCAATCAGTTCCTACCTGTCATTTTTCAAACCAAGCCTGTAACTTCACAGATAGGAGCTGATTGGCCGGTGATAAAAACCAGACACTATCACTTCACCAAGCTTAATAAATCTGCCCCAGGGTTCCAAAGCAGTTGGAGTGCCACAGTTGTCTACACTTGGCATACAGGAGGAAAAGCTCACGTAATTTACTTCTCATTTTTAAATAAGATTAGGAATTAGGACATTTGTTGCAAAAAACAAAAAAACACAATCTAGCAGTTCAATTTGTCTGAGATTTCACATAAGGAAAACTTATTACTAGCAAACACTTTACCAGGAAATTAATCTTTTAGAACAGCGGTCCTATTGTGGTATGCAAAAAATATCCTGCAATAGGGCAGACTGATTATTTAGCTAATAATAAGAAACATATGGAAAGCAATATCCTAGAGAGGTCCCCATCTATATGCTTCTCAGTAGTGTACTAACAACATGCAGGAAACTACAGTGACCTGATCGGTGTTTCCTGCATAAACCAGATTATCTAGATTTATTGAAATCCAGATAAATGTATAACACCATGCCCCTCCTTATGCCAGAAAATGTGACTGACTATAGCCTATGATATAGCATGTCCACATACAGTAGGTTTTAACAGTCTTAATCAGAAAGTTAAGAAAAGTAAAATAAAAGGAAAATGTGAAAAAAATTAAAGTATATCCCAGAAATTGATAGAATATAACATAGCTTTAAAAAAATCCTTAAAATGGATATGTGAACTCTTTAGTATTAATATATACTTTTACACCTAAACATTTAACTAATAATAAATATATTCATTACTGATATTATACTTTGCAAATGTTGTGCGTATAAATAACGTAAATGGCCTGCCATGCCTTTCAGGCGGAAATCGAGAACCACTGTTCTATAATAAACAGTCGTCAGCATCTAAGGAAACATCCGGAATCTAGAATGAGTGGATTCAAACAAGGACATCACTTGCACAGTATGCATACACATTAATGTACAGTACTGCAAAACATGGAGTACCATTCAATCCAGTTAAATAAATTATTACTTAGTGGTTAGTATTTAAAAAGACGGTGTAATGTATAAATAATTGAAATGTTTCTTACTGAAGACTCGCTATCGCGAATGATAAAGTCTCCCTCCATTCCTCTTTCATTTAGGGCACACTCTGCTTGATGTCTTGTAATTCCACCATAGTACCATCCTTTGCCAGCAAAACGACCTATGCAAGCAGGACCAGTATAACTTATTTGATGAACATGAGAACTATTTAAAGAAGGACCATCTGTTAAAATGACAACATAGTTTTTGGGAACAAGACCAATTTGCCCACTGGCATTTTTACATTTCCACCATTCTGGGTCGTTCTCCGGCTTCTCAATGACCTCCATGATTTCTCCTTTCTCAAAGTTCAGCTCTTCTTCAGTTACAGAACTAAATGGGTACAGGGTCTGAACAACATGGAGAATTTTAAAGTTCTGACCATTGCTTATAGATGCTCCTTTCCTCAAACTGAGAAAACTGGGGGAATCTGCTGTGGCTTCATCAACTTCTTCCACTACATAGTTTGATGGAAACCACCCAACCTGTCCATTATATGTTCCGCGCCACCAGCCATCACTACATTTTTCCATAACAATGACTCGTGAGCCTTTCACAAGGGAAAGCTCATCATCTCTTTCAGCCGTATAGGCAAATTTTACATATGCAGGTATGTTTAAGTCATAGATTCGGTCAGTGTTGGTACCATTAGACTGATATTCTGAATCAGTGCTGGGAGTTGGGGAGGCATCCCGAGTGCTAGTCTTCCTTTTTGTTTTACCCAGACCTGTAAAAAAATAAAATAAAAGAATACATTTACTTTTAGTGCATCTTTATGCAGTATTCAGCAAAATGTTTGTAATGCAATAAAATAATATGAAGTACCTTGCTCCTTTTTGATACCTACAGCAGTTAATTCACAGTTGCAGTTAAACTGCTAAGACTAGTTGCATTTTCTTGAGAGAGTATTATCATTTATTTATTTATTTATTTACAGTTTCTTATATAGCGCAGCAGATTCCGTTGCGCTTTACAATAGTACCACCATTGTATTACTGAGATTCATGTTGTGTGTCATATCTCATATGTCTAATTTTTACAAATTTTTCACCTTCAATACATAGCAATAAATAGTAAAATATATGCTACAGTTTAATATTACTTAATGAATAAACACAGTAGTGTATGCAAAATTGTATATTACAGTGTACTACCTACAGTATAAGCAAAACAGGTATCAGCTATGTTTTGAACAAGTATTAATAGTAAGTGCAGTATGAATAAAACTCAGTCACTACAAGTACTTCCTGCAACATGACAGTAACTCTAACCCTCCCACATCCCAACTCCTGCTACAACCTACCATATAAAGTAGCTCCACAGCAAACTCCTATTATAACCTACTGTAAAACTTCCACATCCCAATTCCTATTACCGTACAACGTACTCTAAACCTTTGGCATTCCAACTCTAAAGCTGTGTACACATGTAGCAATATGATCGCTGGCAATATATTGCTACCAATATATTGCTCAACAATCATATTGCTCAGTGTCCCAGGAGAAGAAGCAGGGGAAGTCGCTGGTCGGAGGAGCATGCTCCTCCGACCAGCGACCATTAGGGGGCTGAAAACGGGAGTGTGCGCACCCGGCGATTTATCGCTAGTGCACACTCCAATCGCTGGCAATATGGTCGCTCAGCGACCATATTGGCAGCAATTTTTGCCCGTGTGTACACAGCTTATAGCTTCCACATCCAAACTCCTACTACAACCTAACCCACAGTCCATCTCTAGTCCAGTGCATCCAGCTTGGGCTGTATGGGAAACCGGGACCCGTTTCAGAAGTTGGAGAATATTGACACATAATGCTTTATATAAAGGTCCCCCATTAGATCTGTTTCTAATGTTACTTGAGTTGGTGCTATGTAAAAACTATTTTTTTCACGATGGTAGTTATTTCCTCCAATGCGAGGGGTGTGCGATGGGGTCGGCCGTGGCCCCATCGTACGCCAATTCATTCATGTTCATGATCGAACAAGATGTGTTTTTCAGTTCAAGTGCGATATCCAATAACATTGTAGCATTTTTTCGGTACATAGACGATCTGTTTATTGTCTAGAGGGGGTCTGCAGCAGAATTCAGCTCTCTCATTAACACTCACAATGCTTTAGAGAACGAAGGAAATACTCGCACAAGGCGAGTTTAGGCATCGCTTAAGTCAATGAAATCGAAACAAAATTTGTTTATAAAGGTATAAATCTTTTTACTGGTTAAAAAAACATGTATACACAATAATAGTACAATTTATAAACATAAAACTGTAATATAACTGAATAAAATTGAGAAGGTGGGGAATAAAAGTAAACTGGAATTAATGTAAATAAAGTTAATAAAGAAATATCCCGCCTCAAAGGACTGGTATTTGTGGGAAAATAGTGTGATCACTTGATTTGTGGAAAAACAGGTAAGTGCACTTTACCAATTGGAAGTTCTGGATCTTTGTAGAACAAATGGTGGTGGGAGCTGGATAAGTCCTCACAATAAATACGGCTGCTTGTCGTGCCGTTGGAGGGGTCAGGGATCGCTGGATGGAATCAGTCCTCTGTGGTGAGGTGTGAGACAGGTGGATAAACGTCTCCAACACCGGAGGGATGTAACTGTGGCGATGTGACCAATGGAGTTCCAGCAATGTTGGAGTATGGCTTCCGTGACCCAGGGATGGCCTCACCGGTGTGGATGTTGGTAACCAGTGGTGTCTGGGAGCATGGTGTCCGCCTTGTAGTATATTATCCAGATAAATAGCTGTAGATGGATGTCCACAATGGGGTAGATCTCACAGTAGGGTCCTGAGGCTGGGATAGGGCTAGAAGATCACCTAACGCGTTTCACTGCGTCCTGCAGCTTTATCAAAGGTGTGGGGGACTGTGTACCTGGTTCAGGTATATATACCTTCCTTAATGAGCAAGTTAGTGCACCTGTGAGGTGCAGTTTAACAATGCAAACACAATAAATAAATGAAACATCAATATGAAATATAGGTAGGCAGACATATGTCAAATAAAGTACCATAAATACTTAATGCACAATCAAAAATAATGTAGCAACTCACTTAAAAAGTCGTTTTTGCTATAATGAGCTACGGTCACGTGACTTGAAAGGGTCACGTGATCGGAACATAAACATGGCACATAGAGGAGTATTACATCAAAGCCTTACACTCATTTATACATCTCTCTACTCTCTCATTAGCGCTTATAGAGATATACAGTGTTGGACACCTGAATAAATATATTTATAAACGTTCGGCTTTGATGTAATACTCCTCTATGTGCCATGTTTATGTTCCGATCACGTGACCCTTTCAAGTCACGTGACCGTAGCTCATTATAGCAAAAACGACTTTTGGTACTTATGAGTTATCTGGGCGCCCGATTTTTTGATTGTATGCCTTAAGTTAAGGCATACAATCAGATGCGATGCGATGCGATATCGCATCGCATGCGACCATCAGATGCGATGACCCGATTTTTCCATAGGAATCAATGTTAAAATGGACTGAGTCCATTTTAACATGGAATTCAATGGGAAAAAGGGGTCCTTTTCATACCCCTACTATCCAAGTGGGCATGGAGTTGGATATAAACCTGTGGCGAGCGTAGCGAGCCACCGAGCCCGAAGCGTGGCGAGCCCCGCGAGGGGACGGTATTCTGTGTCCCCTCGCGGGGCTCGCTACGCTCACCACGCTTCGGGCTCGGTGGCTCGCTACGCTCGCCACAGGTTTATATCCAACTCCATGCCTACTTGGATAGTAGGGGTATGAAAAGGACCCCTTTTTCCCATTGAATTCCATGTTAAAATGGACTCAGTCCATTTTAACATTGATTCCTATGGAAAAATCGGGTCATCGCATCGCATCCGATGGTCGCATGCGATGCGATGCGATGTGCCCGATCCGACCCGATTTAGAAATCGGGCGCCCAGATAACTCACAAGTACCCGACTTTTTAAGTGAGTTGCTACATTATTTTTGATTGTGCATTAAGTATTTATGGTACTTTATTTGACATATGTCTGCCTACCTATATTTCATATTGATGTTTCATTTATTTATTGTGTTTGCATTGTTAAACTGCACCTCACAGGTGCACTAACTTGCTCATTAAGGAAGGTATATATACCTGAACCAGGTACACAGTCCCCCACACCTTTGATAAAGCTGCAGGACGCAGTGAAACGCGTTAGGTGATCTTCTAGCCCTATCCCAGCCTCAGGACCCTACTGTGAGATCTACCCCATTGTGGACATCCATCTACAGCTATTTATCTGGATAATATACTACAAGGCGGACACCATGCTCCCAGACACCACTGGTTACCAACATCCACACCGGTGAGGCCATCCCTGGGTCACGGAAGCCATACTCCAACATTGCTGGAACTCCATTGGTCACATCGCCACAGTTACATCCCTCCGGTGTTGGAGACGTTTATCCACCTGTCTCACACCTCACCACAGAGGACTGATTCCATCCAGCGATCCCTGACCCCTCCAACGGCACGACAAGCAGCCGTATTTATTGTGAGGACTTATCCAGCTCCCACCACCATTTGTTCTACAAAGATCCAGAACTTCCAATTGGTAAAGTGCACTTACCTGTTTTTCCACAAATCAAGTGATCACACTATTTGCCCACAAATACAAGTCCTTTGAGGCGGGATATTTCTTTATTAACTTTATTTACATTAATTCCAGTTTACTTTTATTCCCCACCTTCTCAATTTTATTCAGTTATATTACAGTTTTATGTTTATAAATTGTACTATTATTGTGTATACATGTTTTTTTAACCAGTAAAAAGATTTATACCTTTATAAACAAATTTTGTTTCCATTTCATTGACTTAAGCGCTGCCTAAACTCGCCTTGTGCGAGTATTTCCTTCCTTTTTGTACCATTGAGGAGTGACTACCCTCACACCCAGGCAGCAGCTTACATTGTAGGATCAGCTCACTGTCAAAGCGCCTGAATATTCCTAGTGAATATTTCCTTATGCTTTAGAGAACCCGGTGAAATTCACCTTTAACATCGATACTGATCAAGTGAATTTCTTAGATGTAACCATTAAAAAAGTTGATAGACATCTTGAAACTACGCTGTTTTGTAAAGACACTGATAGGAATAACCTGTTGCTGGCCTCCAGTGCACATCCCGAGCCTTTAAAGAAAGCCCTGCCCCGCTCCCAGTTTCTACGAGCATTATGTTTATCAACTGACAGAAGCGAGGGCATCAGATAATTAGATCTGATGTATGATAAGTTTCTGGCCAGAGGTTATGAAAAAGCAACACTTGATACTGTCAAGGATAAAATCCTTAGAATCCCTGTCCATCAAATTCATCTTAGCACTGCCTCCGGGAACAAAACAAACAGACATGTATGGGTTAACAAATTCAATCATTTGTCCTCCATGGCTGCAAAAAAAGCCAAGGAATTGTGGGCAGTAATTACCACCGATAATGATTTGAGAATTTTAAAAAATACATTGATTATGCCATGCTATCAACGGGGTGGGAACATCAAAGATTTGGTTGTTAAGAATGACATCTCTAGACTAAAAGCCCCTGTACCATCTTATTTTCTAAGAAAACAGCATTTGGGTTGTTTCAAATGCCCTAATTGCACTACGTGTAGTTTTTTACAGACAGGGGCCACATTTAATCACCCTTTTTCAGGGAAAAAGTTTAAGATACAACATTTGACTTGTTCAACCAAATTCGTTGTATATGCTATAACCTGTCCCTGTTCTCTTATTTACGTAGGTAAAACTGACTGTACCTTTAAAGAGCGCATGAATCAACATCGCAGCGCCATCAGAGCAGCGATCCAGTCGGGGTACAGTGAACAGCCTGTTGCTAGGCATTTTGCCTTAGCTAAACACAGCCTATCGCAACTGAGGTATCGTATCATCGATCACGTCCCCCCACTAGTTCGGGGCGGTGATAGGTAAAAAATGCTACTGAGACTGGAATCCCGCTGGATCACTAGGCTCGACACTCTTGCACCTAAAGGTTTAAATGAGACACTCGGCCTACAGTGTTACTTGTGAATAACCGTATATTTTTTCCATATACTCTCTGCTGTTTATCCTGTATGTTGATGCTGCTTACATGATAAAGTGTCATTAAATTAATAAAACTGAAACATAAGTTTGCTACGACATGTAACTAGTTAATATCATCTGCCCTGCAGGTTAACATTTGTATCACTGTTGATCACTGTGATTTTTAACTTTGTCTCTGATGTAATTTGTTACATTAAGTATTTTTGTTCTAGTGTTGTATCTTTTGTGTATTTTTTTGTGTATTGTTTTATTTATGTGTTTTAACTGGCTTTTTTGATTGACATCGCCCCCAACGGACTTATCCGGATGTGGGAGGTGATTTGTTAATTGGTTTTGTCTGTGTTTGCTATATAATGAGCATGCTGTGCATTTGTTCTATGTGGCTTGACAAAAACTCCAAATAAAGGAGTTGAAATGTTGCTGAAAGACCATGGTTGCAGTCTTGTTTATTTAAACTTTTCTTCCAGACCGGAGTGACGCTGTCTCTGTGTATATATACACACACACACACACACACACACACACACATATACACACACACACGCAGTGTCCGTTTGTGTGTCTCCGAAACACTGCCATCTGTTGGCAGCGAGTGAAACTTCGTCTCTTTCTCTTTTACATGCATAAAAGACAATCTTTCGAAGCATTTGCTTACAACGGGCTTACTAGTTTATAATATTTACACATTACCTTCAAAAGAGGACAGGATTCATAGATGGGTGCAGTTCATACAGCAGCTGCATCTTTTGACACAGCTGCTGTATGAAAATATGCAATAGCTGCAGAGGACTATTATTTAAATAGATGCCTCCTGCTGGCTTTTGTGACATAATTATCAGCCCTCTAAATTACCTTCAAGTTACTCAAGATGGCCAGGGAATTCGAGCTGCTCGGGACAGTGAATCTACAACAGAAAAAGCAGACCTGGGCCTCAGCAAGTCCCAGTTTTAAAAAATGGTCTCCATCACCGGCCCCTCAAATGGCTGCAGTATGTCAATTGTGCTGCAGCTTAGGGGGCAATGCGTGCTATGACCCGGGACTTGTTCTGCATATGCGGAGTATAACAAACATTGGAGATGTAAGCTTACTGGGTGATAACTTCTAAAAAGGATCCTGCCCACCAAGGAAGCCAACAGAGCATTTCTACTGCCTACTTTCAGTGGGTGATTACATACACAACAAGAAGTAACATTAAAGAAGAGGTGAATAATAAGTACTACTAAGAACCCAAATAATTGTCTTGCGTCATGAGCAAAAATCCGTATACCGGCACACAGCGGTTTGACGCTTTAGAAATGCGATATTAAAGACTAAAAAAAAAAAACCATACAAAACATAACATCTTAGCCAAGAATAACATTTAAAGTGGTTCTATATAATCCTAGCTGTTACTACACATCTTAATTATAATTTCACTCTGCATCCTGGTCGGTGGGTAAAAGCCAATTGTGCATGAAATGTATGCGACAGAAAACAAAATAAAGTTTGGTACATAAAATAGAAATCGCAAAATTCATGAGGCTTGCGACTTCCCTGATGTCTTACCTGCACCACTAAATACATATACAAAAAAAAAATACATACATACAAGATTACGTTTATCATATAGATTTAACACGTTGTCCTCACATAAACCACATGAAGATTTGAGCTTTACTTGTTTTTTGGGGGGGTAAACTTTAGTAACACTCTTTACCTATGTACATTTTTCTGAATACATATATATTACATTCGTTAGGTTTAAAATTGTTATGGTATTAATGCAGGGGGGGGGGGATTTACACTTTTTTACAACATTTAAGTTTTTCACAAAGCTGCTATTTCCTCATACTCTGTTGATATAGGCTATTGAACTATTTATGCTTTGCTATGGATGTGCGCTCGGTTTACTTTTGCTGCATTTGTGCCAAAGAGACCCTTCCGTGTGGCCCTTTCTACCCGAAAATGCATCTCTGTTGCAATGTTATGCAACAGGGACACGCCAAGAGTCTGACTGTGCTGATTAATATGATGTGTAACACTTCTATGTATGTGTGACTGAGGGGCAGATGTATTATTAAGCCTTGTGAAATGAGAAAGTGGAAAGTGAGAACGCACCAGCCAATCAGCTCTTAACTATCAAGTTACAGGCTGGATTTAAAAAAAAAGGACAGAAGCTGACTGGTTGCTGCGTTATTCCCGGCCACTTTATTAATTCAACAGGCTTAAAACATCTGCCCTGGAGTCTCAGGGGTAAATTTACTAAAGATTCTAAAAATTAAATGAGGGGATGTTCCTCGGCACATCCAATCAGATTCTGTCTATAACTTTCTATGCGATAGAGAAATTCTAGACAGAGTCTGATTTATATCTATGGGCAACATCACCTCTTTTCATTTTTAGAAGCTTTAGTAAATTTATCCTCTGAACATGCATACAAAAAGTGCTGCAATGCAGAGACCATGGCTTTTATTGTGCTTAGTATACAGAACCTGTCGTACACCGCTATACAAGTGTCACATTTCAAATTACCTGCACATGTCTAAAGGTGCCCATACACTAGTAAGATTTATCTTCAGATCTGGCTGGTTAGAACAAAAACATGGTTATGGATGAGTGACAGTTTTCCAGCATTTCCAAGCAAATGGTCAACTGTCATAACCATGTTTTTGTTCCAAACAGACAGATCTGCAGATAAATCTGCGTGTATGGCCACCTTTAGTCACAACACATTGTGACTTATGCTGGGTACACACCAGGACGACATGGGTCCGATCCCATCAATCTAGATCCAATTCCGACCAATTGGACGTAGATTTTCTGGTGATTGGGCCCTTTTCTGTCCTGGTGTGGTCCGATACCGATATGATGCGCAGTCCCGCAGGTCGGTTGGTCGTTATTCAGACCCTACCTGCAGCAGGTAGGATCTGGAAACAACCATACTCCCGGGTGTGGGTCACCATCGGATCTGACCCGCTCACGGTGCACATCGTGAGCGGGTCGTGCCCCTGCGTCATCATGAGCGGGTTGTAAGATACACGGACAACCCGCTCACTATGTGCATTGTGAGTGGGTCGTCCTGGTGTGTATCCCGCATTAGACGCACACAAAGAGATTGTGCTTATGAATTTGATGTGACACTTGTATATCTGTGTTTGGCTGAGTCCCAGAGACTACACACAACGTACAGATGTGTCCCGCTATGATTCTGTGGCTTATAGCAGCATGTTATAGTTGAACCATGATGTGAACGATATGCCACATGCACCAATCTTTTGCATCACTGCCGGGTTTCACTTAATTGAATGAGAGGCGGGTGCATGAGACTTTAAGCTGGATATACACTATCTGTCTGGTTGGAACGAAATTCTAGTAATGTCTGGGCGTACAATATTAATGAACTATTTGCTCCCAAAAGCCATAAATTGGCCAAAAATGCTAATTCGAATAAATTGGTTAAATCAAACTGTATTTATCTAATTTGTCTGAATGACCAGTTCTGTATGCTTTCCCATGTTGGGGAGCAAATGGTCAATTGTCATCTGCTCCCATACAACACCAGATTTTTATTTGGACAGAATATCTTATAGTGTCTATCCAGCTTTAGACACATTTTTGGCAAAAAAAAAAAAAAAATACGCCCAACATTAGCTTAGTTATATGAGACCTTACAGCTAACTCATGACAGGCATGAGTAGACTTTCATGTTAATATCCATCAATTGCACTAGGAGCAGCTACCAAGTTCTAAGCCTTAAACCATAAAAAGACCTTACCTAAAGTATCCTTCAAATTTTTTACCAGGGATCCCTTTTTTAGGCTGTTTTTACGCTCTACATAGTTTGATGGCACATATCCAGTCCTGTTGGCTGCATTTCTCACCCGCCACCATGTTTTGGAGTCATCCAACAGCCAAAGACGTTCATTTTTCTTAATATCAAGTTCTTGGTCCTGTTGTGCCATATAATCCCACTTGGCAATAACAATGACCTCCTCTGTCATTTTTCATGAGTCAAACTGTAAACAAAGACATTACAACATTAGTTAATTGAAAGATGCACTTAAGAGGACTTACAGTATGTTAAACCAATAGCCAGTTCAACCAATCTTCACAAAAATACAATATTTATGTAAACATAATAAAAAAACAAATACATCAGTATACATATAGCAATACTATTCACATAAGGTACCGGCTGATACCACTAGAAAATAAAATAAAAATGGTTAAAAATATTTTTAGTGCACCAGAGATTGTTTAAAATTATTAACAACTTGAAGCAAGTTTATTTAAGTTGTCCAAATAATAGAACGATGACCAGTGTGATTATAGCCAATCTGTTAATTGGATTAGTAAGTAAAGTCCAGCAAACGAGGTGTTAAAGCAAAGTCAATAGTACAGCATGCTGATAGTTATCAGATCCTCAGTAGCTGATTAGCTAGCATACAGGTCTAGGAAGAGATGTTATAACCACATAGGGGGTCTCCAAACCATTTCCAGTTTGCTGTATCGCTGCCAGAGACTCCAATTAGAGGTATGAAGTGGAGTCCAAAGTAGGTGCCAGCCGACTGAACCTTTTTAGCAGAGAGACGTTTAGTAGATCAACGCGTTTCCCCGCCTACTTATGCGGTGGCTTCTTCAAGGATCACAGTTGATCCTTGAAGAACCTGCCGCATAAGTAGGCGGCATTTTGCATTTTCTACTTCACAATTTTTTTTGTCTGATAATATTAACAGTAATATGCACTGGCGGATTCAGGGATGGGTCACCTGGGCATCCCCCCCCCCCCTCCCCTGTCATTTCTGACATAACTCATTTTGTAGCGGAGGACCGGGGCTTTTAATAACATGGGACCCGCTAATTCCGACCCCACATCCAAACCCTGCACAGCAGCTCAATCTCATTTGAACCCAAATCACCAGGCCTTCAATTTGATACAGGCTGATACATTTGGGTCAATTGGTTCCAGAGTTACAGTATTGCGGATAATCCACATTTTTTATTTCTGAAATGTAATTTCATGGCGGTTCATGTTCTCTGAGGGCAGAGTTCTCTGGAACCAAGCAGCCCAGTTTTACGAAAACTATCATTCAAAGCCCACTTGAAAGTTCTTTAACATGATACTGGTCTTGTTTAAATGGATCAATTGGCTCCAAAGATATAGCCGGAAAAAAAAGGGGGGGGGGGAAGGTCTCTCTCTCCCCCCTGACACCAGAAAATGCAGGTACAAGGCTGGGGTGAACAGGGCCAATCCGGGAATGTCAGTGCATGATCTAGGGACCATATTTAGTGTTCATTCTAGTGAACTAATATTCCTAGGTAAGACTCTGCATTTTCTGGTGTAAAAGGGGTATTATTTCAAATAGCCAGGACCTGCAGTGCTATGAATACAGCCAGGCAGCCCCAGCTCTCTGCCCATCTGTCACTTCTGCCCGGTGCAGCTGTCCCCCAGTTTCCACAAGCATGTATTCCCCTTGGCCAAGAGCATGGAACCCCTGGCAATGAGCATGTAGGTAAGCAGCACTTATGTAGCATAATTTTTAATTGACATTACGTTTTCAATATTCGATCCGCGCCTTCGGCACACTATGTCCCTGTTTATTCAGCATGTTGTGAATCTTTCATTTAATCCGTGTAGCATTATGTGCATTTTGGCTCAATCTGTGTGGCATTATGTGCCATCATGTATTTTGTTGCATAATGTGTATAAATGGTTTATGGTGTGGTGTACATTACAATCATGGCCATGCCCCCTTTTCTGGAGCATGCGTGACTTCCGCATGCACAGAATTACATCCTTCACTTTTGAAGCCAAGGTGGGCCTGGGTACTTTAAGTGCCAGGGCATATATTTAATACCATTCCTGCCCTTTATCTGCTCTCCTCCTCTCTTTCGCCACTCTCTGAGCATGTACACTGGTACCACTAAAACCCCCGACCTCCCCAATCATAGTGCCCCACCTGTCATTTTCTCCTGTATCCGCCCCTGGTAATATGCATCAGCCTTGCAACAAAAGAAAGGTTTAGATCAATATATGTAACCAAGTTGCGGATCACAGGTTTTCTGGACAACTTAAAGGCGACAAGTGCCATCGCTCCACCTCCCTACCCACACTTTCTTATTCTAAAATAGCTGCAACAGATTTGTTGATACCCTTTAGAAAATTAGAATAACTGCACGATAGTTATATTTCACTAATCTACTTATTTTCTTGAATCATTATCATACAAGTCACCAATCTTCTTAGCCACAGGTTTTCAAACCAAGACCTCAGGTCCTCACACAGTGCATGTTTTGCAGGTCTCCTGGCAGAGGGGTAGATGTATGAAGCAGTGGTAGCGGAGGAGAAGTGATAAAGTGCCTGGTACTTTATCACCAGCCAATCAGCTCCTAACTGTGCCTTTTTAAACCCAGCCTGTAACTTCAGTCAGGAGTTGATTGCCAGTACCAGGCACTTTATCACTTCCCCTCCCTTATCACTGCTTTATACATTTACCCCAGAATCCAAAGAAATATAGGTAGCTCCACCTGTGGATCTGTTAAAATGTGTCAATGAGTAATGAATGCACCTGTGCCCCTGCCAGCTGATTGGAAAAATGTGAACTGGGTTCCACAGCACCTAACAATACATAGATGAAAACCAAGAAAATAACGAAATGCGTTACAATGCAATTTAGGACAAGCACATGATAAATAAAGGCCATTCTATCAGGGGACAGGACACTGATGCAATCATCAGGGTGGCAGAGATATATTCTAAGAAAAGCACATGAGGAGAGAGGGCCCTGCTCTTGAGAAGTATGAGAGATGGTTAGATTTAATGAAGAAGCGGGTCTTGGGAGCCCGTTAAAAGTTTTGTAGGAAGGTGGAGAGTCTGATAGGGAGGGGTAGAGAATCTTGGAGGCAGGAATAGGGAGAGGGTAGCGAAAAGGGAAGGTGAGTGTAAAAAGAGATAATGTCAGATATGTAGGTGGGAGAGGAAAGGGTGATGGCTTTGTAACAGAGTGTGACGAGCTTGAATTGTATTCTGAAGGGGAGCAAGTGTAATGGTGTGGACACACGGTCGATTATGCTTGCTATACAATCCCGATGTGATCAGATTGCATCGGGATCGAATTGCATGGCAAGCCACCCGACATGCATGCGATTTAGACGATATAGTGCACATCTACACTATATAGTCATTGCAGCCCTGTCTATCTGGGTTTCGATTTGTGCTGCCACGGGAGCGTGCATCAGATTGTACCCGTGTGTACACAGCTTAAGAGAGAGGAGGTAGATATAGTACATTTGAAGAGTGGGATGACACGGGCAGCAGCATTGAGGATAGATTGGGGTGGAGAGAGGGGTTTGTCATGAAGGCCAGAAAGTAGGAGATTACAGTAATCCAATCTGGAGTGGATTAGTGAGTGGATGAGGGTTTTTATAGCATCCTGGGTGAGATAGGGCCTGATCCTGGAAATATTTTTGGAGGTGGAAATGACAGGATTGTGAGAGGTGTTGAATGTGTGGTTTAAAAAAGAGAGAGGAATCAAGAATAATGCCAAGGCAGTGTACTTGGTGGCTAGTTCTACGCACAATAAGACTCTCCGCTAGCCTCCAAACTTTCAAGTGTTCCCTGAAAACTCACCTCTTCAGGCAAGCCTATCATATTTAAGTTCTACACGCATAACCCTCTAAGGCACTTATGTATTATATAGCTTCCCCTCTGGACTTGTAACTTGGTGGGGCTGCTATGCTATTACTGGTGCCTGTCCTTGTGTTTCCCTCCTATATTCCTATAGATTGCAAGCTTGCAGCAGGGCCCTCCTACCTCAAAGTCTGTCTGTTACCCAGTTTGTTTTATTACTGTCTACTATTGAAAAGCGCAACGAAATCTGCTGCGCTATAGAAGAAACTATAAATAAATAAATAGTTGTTCTATCAATAGTCAGATTAATGTTAGTCGAAATGTTAAAGTGGGGGGATAATGTATTATAGTTAAAAATAATTTTAAAGCAAGGTAGTTTATTAAAAAAAAAAAAGCAAGGTGTATTACATAGAGTATAGTAATAGGTAACACATAGTTTTTAGGACTTCATTATATCTTCTCTATAGATCAAGTTGAATAGAAATACAGGTACAACCCCGATTTTCCGGAAACCGATGGTCCGGAACCTCTTTTAATCCGGACACATCGGGTGCCAGGGGGAAGGTAGGAGTTAATGTGTTTTGTCTGTAAAATATTTTGTGGGAGGGCTTAGGACGCCAGCAGAAGCAGCAGGAGGGCTTAGAAGGGAAGTGGGAGTGTATTGGAGTGCAGAAGGAGAGAGTAACGCTGCGGGGAAGGGCGGCGCCGTGCTGATTAGGTGAGCCTGAGATGTGCTGCGGAGGCTTGTAATCATTATACAAGCTGCGGGGGGTTGGGGAGGGGGGAATCAAGCTGCGGCGGGTCACGCTGCGGGGGTCTCCCTGCATACAGGGTACACCACCGAAAATCCGGCAAAATCAGTAATCCGGCTCAGTGCTGGAACCGATGATGCCGGAAAATCGGTGGTGTACCTGTACTTGACATTGTATTACAGTCAACAACATTAGCTGAAGATACTGTAGTTTGACAATGTCTCAGTGGTCAGGAGACATGTCCATTTCCAGTTGAAGTTAAAGGGTCAACTTTACATAGTGTATGGGCACCTTCAGGAGAGTGGCTCAATCCTCCTACCTGTTAAAAGGTGCAGTAGTCAATATTAAGTGTTGCTTAAAAATAGTTTCTGCCATCACACAAAATTGTAGCTAATAGAACTGCTGTATTTATCTGTCACATTGGAAAAGGTGCTGCCGAAAGCGGCCACTTAAGCAGCTAGTGAGGAAATTTTTTTTTTTTTTAAATTAACATTTACCCATTCTGATGCACCATACAATTGGGAACAAATATGTAATAAAACCGGCACGGACACACAAGAATTCCAGTAATATTACAAGGAGTGCCACATAGTGCATTAAAAGTGATAAATAATGTAACTGATTAGAATCATCAATTATGTAGTGAAGTGCTTGTCAACAGACTTTAAAAGGTGATATTCTTTCCAGCATGTGATTGTCCTTCCTAGAATAGAGAGAAACACTAGTATAATACTGTGTAACTACTGTGATTAAAAATGGAGGAGGATTACTCTTAAACTCTACAAGTGGCTTCCAAAAACAATCTGACTTATTTATTTGCAGTTTCTGATATAGCGCAGCATATTCTGTTGCGCATTACAATTGCTCAAATGACTGCAAATATTGTAGAATCTGCAGTTAGCATTACCATGTCATCTGTACCGGAGGGTTTCAAAGGAAAAATCCAACAGTGTAATAGGGTATACATTAACAATCACTAAAATAATAGGCCTTCACATGATTAAAAGCAATCATAGGTGCATCTGTTCACCACTTCTTGTAATGGAGATTTCTGCAGACATTAGCTTTACTTTTTAGTTGAACTGAAAGTTTGAAAATATAAAAAAAAAAAAAAAAAATTTTCATTGCAGAATCTATTGAATTTAATTAATTCAATACACTAGGATAGCATTCTTTTCTTTTTATCCATTTTCCTATGGTGAAAGAAAGACCATCACTGATTAAACAAATGGAGAAAAATGGAGAAAGGCATTCACAGAAAGGATTACACATCAGTCTATTAATGAAATAAAGCTATGCTAGTGTCCCACCCATTTGTGGGGAGTAGTTAACCCTAAGGGGTTTGGTACCCTCAGAATAATGTTTGGAATACAAAAGGACTTCAAAGAATTAAATCATCTCATTTAACATAGTTTTATTATTATTAGAGCACATGAGGTTTACCATTTATTTATGTATTGCCCAAAAAGGACAGCAACAGAACACATTCAGATTGTGGCTGCAAAGCCACCAAAGGTGGAAGTATTTCGTCCTGAGATATGGGTTGATAAACTCTAAAGCCATAAGAGTATTGTTTACTTCTGTAGTTTCACGGCGTCAGTATGAACCCGGAAGTAGCACGGCGCCATGCTGGCACCGTGAAACTACAGAAGTACCGAGTATTGTATGTTCTGAAGCAGCACTAACTGAAAATTCCAAGAGTGAAACAGAAGGCTGGACTCCCTTGACTGATGAAACCATGTTGCCAAGTACCATGGTGAAGGAGAAAATCTTTATTTTCAGAAAGGACTTGACTAGATTCTAACAAAAAGAATATGGTCTTCAGGGAGAAACACAATGTGTTCTTGTTTAGAACACCATTTCCAAAAAGGACGGATTTGTTTGAAGAACAACCTTGTCTGGAAACATTTTAAGATAAGACTTCTGCGCCGACAATGCATGTAACTCTCCAATTCTTCTAGAACATGTAATTGCTGTGAGGAAAAAAACTTTCCATGTTAGAAATTTCAACTTCACCTTATCCAGTGGTTCAAATGGAGGTTACATAAGTGCATTGAGAAACAAATTAAAATCCCATTAGGGAATGAATGACTTAGTTCAAGGTCTAAGGGGTAGATTTATTAACTAACGATCAGGGGAATATGCGCTATACCCGTGCCTTAAGGCAGGGGATAGCGCTTCCCCTGATCAATCACACCTGCTGGCCGGGTACTTTATCGGCGGCGGTGTGGGGCAGGAGGCATAGCGCAGCTACGATATTTCATGCTGCGCCCCTGCCTGATTTATGAATGGTCAGCATCGCTGACCGTTCCGCCGCCTGCAGCTATCGACTTCGACAGCTGCAGGCGGCGATGCCCTATGCCTACAGCAGGGACAGCTCTGTCCCTGCTGCTGGCTCTCAGCTGCGCTGGGATCTCACGTGAGTAGCGAGATCCCGCGCATGCACAGTCCAGCTGGCCGGGGGGAAGGAGACAGCGCATCAGTTGGAGGGGACATCGCCGGAGGGGGAGTTAACGCTCCCCCGCTTCGGCGGCAAGATTTTAGTAGATCTTGTCGTCCCCTCCTGCTTCGCCTCGCTAATGAGGCGAAGCAGGAACTGTTATAGCAGCGCTCTTAGCGCCGCTATAATAAATCTACCCCTCAGTCTCTTTATATCTTGACAGAACCTTTTAATCAAATTATCTTCTGATAACTTTTTGTTTAAGATGTTATTTGAACCTTCTGGATGGCCACTGATAACCCATAAAATTCTTCACACTTGCAGGATCTAGGCTGTGTCTGCCTTCATCACTACACATGCTCAGTCAACAATTATTTTCCGAATACTATAGTATATGTCTGAAGACTCCTTTTTCCTTGCTTGGAACATGAGTAGTATGACAGTCGGGAATAGCCCTTTACATTCTAATAATTTCCATTCAATTTCCATGCCATTAACATCGTTTTTAAGGGTCCAGATAATGTAGGGGTGCTTTGACACAGCATCGTTGGAACTTTTCGCGACCCCCCCCCCCACATCTTGCCGCATCACATCTCACCCCCTTTCGTCCGCTGTCACCTCCCCCTGTCCCCATCACCTCACTCCTTTGGCACCAAGCCACCACCCGTCGTCTCCCCTCTCTCAGCCCATCTCTTTCCCCTTTCGCTCTCTCTCCCCCACCCAGTATGTCACCCTTGCTTGCTGTCCCTCCTCTTTTTGCACTCCTCCTTCTGCCCCCTCTCTGTAGATGTCTCTGCCCCTAGTTGGTCTTTCTTCTGTTTCTCTTTTACCCTCCTTTTCCCACGCTTCCCCTGTCTTTCCCTGACTCACACTTGCTCCTGTCTTTCTCTCTATTCCCGACATACTTTCTTACTCATGCTCACACAATTCCTTCTCTTTCACATCTTTTAAGGTGGCCATACACACGCAGATTTATCTGCAGATCTGTCTGGTTGGAACAAAAACCTGGTTATGGATGAGAGCAAATGACAGTTGACCATTTTCATGGTAATGCTGGAAAACTGACAAACTGTCACTCATCCATAACCATTTTTTTGTTCCAACCAGCCAGATCTGCAGATAAATCTTACTAGTGTATGTGCACCTTTACTCTCAATTCCTCTTTTTCCATGAAGCTCTCTCACCCTGCCCACCACTCTTTGTTCGCCTTCACGCTCTTTCCCAGATAATCTCTCACTTTACTCGCTTTCTTCTGCCCACCAAAAAGGCAGCGTAGTGACAGTACTGGGGTGGGGGAAATCCTCAAAAGCATTGTGATGGGACCCAGAAACAGTGAAGTAGGGCACCAACTTTTTATAAAGTGAGGGGTACCCAGGACACTTTTCTTTTTGCTGTGCGTGAAAAGGGGCTCTACTTAAGCAGTAATCGCTGCAGTCCCCCTGCTTGAAAAAATAAAGGATATAAAGCCCCCCCCACACACACACAGGGAGTTTCAGCATCAAAATTGAAGTGAATAGGATCCTCAAGTAAAATGAGCAAAGTAAAATATGTGAACAAAAATGGTGTACCCCAAATTACAGTTTGACAAACAAAAATACAGTAAGGCTAGAATTGGCCCCCTAGCCGATTAGTTACACATTCATTCTGGCTCCTAGATTTAAAAAACATTTGTCAAGCCCTGTTCTAACAGATACAGGGGGGTATTCAATCCGTCGGCAGAAATAGCAGCCATCGCCTATTCAATGTAGCCATTACTGACAGCATTGAAGGCAGTTTCCGACACAACAGATCCAACTTTAAAACAAGTCGGATGTGTTTTGTCAGAAACTGATGCCAATTGTTGAATTCACTGCAGTTTTTTGTCAATCCGTGGCCATTTTCACCTATTTGCAGGCTTTCGGACTCTCGGCGCTCAGTACATTGAATACCGACTGTCTAGTTCCTGTCAGAAGGAACGAAAAACGGCCTGGATTTCAACTGTCGGGACATCTTGACAGTCGCAACCCAGGATTAAATACCCCCACATACGTAAATCTGCATTCATAAATCTATTGCTTCAGCCTGAAAGAGTAGGATATACATATTTAGTATGAAGGTCCATACACACTATGCGATTTTGCCCAGCGTGTATAGTGCCCGATGAAAAATCGCTGGGATTTTTTGCCAGTTTTAGTGATTTTTCCCGATGGTGGGCGGCTTTACATAGCAGGATGCTATGGAAAGCCATTCACTCTGCCGCGCATCTGCTGGTAATACCAGGAGATGAGCGGCTGGACCAGCGATGATGTGGGAGTCCGCATCAGTGCGCATTGCTGTCCCGTACACAATGGGCGGGCTTTTGAGCTGAAAGCCTCTCAACGGGTTAACTGATCGGCTTTCAGCTTAAAGTTGCCCAGTGTGTATTTGCCTTAAGAGTTAAGGGAAGATGCGTCAAACCTTGGATAGAGGAAGTGACCAAAGCAACCAATCAGATATGTCATTTATCTAGCAGACAATAAAAGTGCTATCAGAAGCAGTTGCTTGTAGTGATCGCTTTTTTTTTTTAACAAAATACTATTTGAAACATTTGGAATGTAAGCAAACTGACTAGCTCTGCCACAGCACACAATTTTCCCGAGGTGTAACCAGTTTGATACCCCTGCTCTACATTTCAGGAATAATACATGCAGTTTATATCTAAACATATACTATTACTTTATCCTGTTCATGGCAAAGCAAAATCATGAAAGGCAGTTACTTTTCAAGGAAGGGTAAATGTATCCTGACAAAAAAGGGGTTTATCCCCCTTTTTTTTCCCTACAACCTACCAGTTCCGAGAAGTAAATGACTTATTTTCAAAATTGACAAAGAAAAAAAAAATAATCTAATTTTTAAGTTGTCTTGCACAATAGAAAATCTAGAAAAAATATTTTTGGTACTTGTGTATTTTGGCGGCGCCCCCGATGTCCGTCGTACGACGAACAGATCGCATCGCATCGCATGCCATGCACCCGATGGCATGCGATGCGACGCGATTTTGACCCCCTATACGACCAAAAATAGTATAAGCACCCTAAAGGGTGCTTTTGAGCACCCAAATGGGTGCTTACAATGTTAAATGCACCCCCACGCCACCCCCCACTATAAACGTGAACCCGAAGCGTGGCGAGCGCAGCGAGCCCGCGAGGGGCGGCGGTACGCGTCCTACGACCTTTTCATACCCCCACTATCCACGTCGGCGTGGAGTTGAGAATAGAATAGTGTGGCGAGCGCAGCGAGCCACCGAGCCCGAAGCGTGGCGAGCGCAGCGAGCCCCGCGAGGGGACGCGGATACCTTCACAGTTATACGCGTCCCCTCGCGGGCTTCACAGGTGTCCGTGGCGACGCGGACACCTGTGAAGCCCGCGAGGGGACGCGTATAACTGTGAAGGTATCCGCGTCCCCTCGCGGGGCTCGCTGCGCTTGCCACGCTTCGGGCTCGCTGCGCTCGCCACACTATTCTATTCTCAACTCCACGCCGACGTGGATAGTGGGGGTATGAAAAGGTCGTAGGACGCGTACCGCCGCCCCTCGCGGGCTCGCTACGCTTCGGGTTCACGTTTATAGTGGGGGGTGGCGTGGGGGTGCATTTAACATTGTAAGCACCCATTTGGGTGCTTAACATTGTATAAGCACCCATTAGGGTGCTTATACAATGTTTAATCGCATCGCATCGCATCGTATGGCATCGTATGCCATGTACAATGGCATACAATTTCAAAATTGTATGCCATCGTGCACTATCATACGAGATCGCGTTGCATCGCATACCATCGTATGTGTTATGGTATGCGATGCGATGGGCGCCGCCAAAATACACAAGTACCATATTTTTAGCACCATTTCTTTAGTTACCCACGCCATTCTCTTTTTTGTAAGTCCTCAAGATGAGCTGTAATATAGGGAGGTTTATACCTAGGAACATGTATAGATCATATAACTTCATGTGGCTACTTCATTCTATCTAAAGCCGCATATTCAAAAAAAAAAAAAAAAAAAAACATGTCAAAACCAGCACACACTTATCACTGGTGCTAAATTGAAAAAAAAAAAAAAGAATGCAGCTACTAAATTAGCTGTGAAACTGTAGTGTTCATACAGCTATTTTCAGCTATAGCTAATTAACTGCATCATTCACATACTATTTATAGATCCATTTAATTACGAGAGCAAAATGCAAATTAAATATTAGGTTTGAAATGTTCTAGCTCTAGTTTATAATGCGACTGAAATTCCAATGCAGTCCTATTCAACAGCAAATGCTTGCATTAAACTTGTATTTACTTGCAACATATGACCAAAACGGCTAACTACCACTTACAATACATAGGAAGAAATGTGTTTCAAGGTGCCCATACACGCTGCGAAATTCATGTGCTGTGCGTTTTGAACTTTACAGGTACCATGCGATTTCAGCCTCTTTTTTTCTTTTAAGTTAAAGTCACTAATGGACATCCCATCGCATGTACTCCAAAACTGATGCGATGCAATGAAGCACAAAAAGTACTGCCTCCAGATACTTTTTGTGATTTACAATATTGTACCCGCGAGGACGCGCATCGCATCCCCGCAGGTATACGGTGTGATTTAAGCCGATGCGATGCGTTTTGAACTTTAAAAGTTCAAAACGCATGCTGAAATTGCAGTGTGTATTGGCACCTTCAGAGCCAGGAGCCAATGTTTCGAAGAACACGTTTTAAAATGTATTATTTTTCAAGGAGCACTTTCCAGAACACCACACCTTACATACCAACATCTTGAATATATTGGTCTGAATTATTATATAGTACACAGTGCATTATACAAGGAGTCACAGAGACTAAAACATGATGTCAACAACTAACATTTCATTACCATATTAAGCTAGTAGTAGACTTATATGGAATAAGTGGCACTAGCGCTTGAGTGTCCATGTGTACTAAATGTGGAGTCACATGATGTAAATATGAAATAAAAAAAAATGTCTATATATATATATATATATATATATATATATATATATATATATATATATATATATATATATATATATATATATATATATATAGATATAGTGCACACTGTAATATAATATGGCACTACTAAATAAAAATGAAAACTTGCCTTTTTAATTTATATACAGGTATTGGACATTTCTCACACATTTGTCCATCAGTTGACGCCTAAGCAACAAATGTTGATCATGGAGATGACAGTACAGCTCCCTGATTCATTTTAACTGTTCAAAGAACTTCCTTCAGTGATCTTGAATGAATTGTTTTGGACTTTTCTATTCCTGATGCTCGTTGGTTATTAATAGCAAAAATCGATCTAAGATGATCTTTCAAAAGGATATACTAGTACTAGTAGTAGTACGTTTATTTATAAGGTGCCACAAAGTGTCCGCAGCGCCGTACATAGCAAACAAAAAACAAATTACAAGGTAACGTACAGGGTGTGTTGATAAACTACTGCATAAATAGCAATATGCAGAAAAAAAATTAATAGTGGGAGTCATTCAGACCCGTTCACTTTGCTGCAAATTATCGAATGTCCACACATGCCAACGAGCGAAGACTAGCCTTTGCTTGCTGCTCACAAGGTGATTGACACCCTGTGGGCGTGCCACCAGCATTTTCTGGGAGTGCCCCAGAAAACACAGGTGTTCTTCAGTTGTTGTGAAGGAGGGCCGTTGGCATCATCAACAGCCTCCTCCCCATGGCCTTGGCAGAGTGAGTTGTGGCTCACTCAGTGCTATAATCAGCTTGGAGATGACTTATTCAGTAACAAGGCTGTACTTAGGACGTGGGGGCATGCACTAAGAATTAAAGAGACAAAATTTCATACGGAATTAAGAAGAGGTTTCTTCACCGTGAGAGCAGTTAAGTTCTGTAACTCTTTGCCAGAAAATGTGGTAACAGCAAACACAGTAAAGGAGTTTAAAATAAAACTGGATGCATTTATGTACACAAAGGGAATGACATAGTTATTCACTAAGAAAAATCATTGAAAAAGCTGCCCTTAGAGGCAGTGAAACACGTTGGAGCTGTTACTCTCAAGACCCCTCATTGCCATCGCTGCACTGTGTATCTTTTGGATCCAACCAGCCATCTTTATCTCCTCACCTCTTGGAGAATTGCTTATTTGGGACAAATATACATCGCTTTCCACAGACATCGTGATTCCTTAAAGCGGAGAAAGTTCCACCTACCCCTCCCAACGGAGATCACAGCTTTTCATGCAATCCTAAATGGATACAAGACTCCAAGGGGACCAACAGTGGTAAATATATCTACCTCCAATAACATCTTTTGAATCCAGTGGAAAGCCAACTTACCCCCTCTTTAGAACTGCATTGTTCCAAATTTGGGACTTTATTTAGGCGGCACAATAGGAGCGGATCCTAACCAATATTTATCTACACAGTGGCACATAGAAAGGGCCGTACATGAGAGATTTTTTATTGATTATGTTTATGTAATTTTTATTGTTATGTATGTACATTAAAAGTTTTTTACATTGCAATTCCTCAATGGTAAGCGCTACTTTTTTCCTACATTTCTTTTTCCATATTTAGGGACCTACTCAGTCCCTCCAAGTAGCAGCTTCAATTTGACCTACATCCCAAGGCAGCGCCCTCTGACCGCCCTAGGGTGGTCTTTTTTCCTGTTCATAGTTATTCACTAGTCTGATAGACAATTAGATGGGTTAAACTCGATGGACTAACGTCTTTTTTCAACCTATGTTACTATACTACTATGCAATCCAATGCCATATCCACCCATAAAATTGTTGTATTGGTTTACAGCAAATGGCCTGCTGCGCACAAGGTATATATCGCATGTTAATGGTTCGATTTTAAAAGCATACATATTAGGAGTAGTTGCCATTTGGAATGCGACTGCTATCGCAAATTAGCAGCAAAATTCATTAGACAATGTGCATTTTGCTTTTGAAATTTAGGTACTTGTTTCCTAGCACGGCGCCCGTCAGGTTGATCGCATGCCTTAAGTTTAATGTACTTAAGGCATGCGATCAACCCCATGGACCCGATTTTATGTCAATCACCAGTGTATTTGCCGGTGAAAGCCAAACTCGCGTTGATAGGGTCCATCGCGGGCCATTATAATCGGCCTCGACGCGACCGACGCGATCAACGTGATTTTCCCATAGAGAATAATGTTAGATTATGGCCAATTTCTCATTGTATAGGGTTAGAAAGTATGGTTAATGTCCCCCCATTGTTAACGCCACCCCACTATTGACGCCAACCCGAAGCGTGGTGAGCGCAGCGTCGGCGTGGAGTTGATTTTATATAGTGTGGCGAGCGCAGCGAGCCACCAAACCCCGCGAGGGGACGCGTATACCTGTGAAGTTATGCGCCTGCGCTCGCCACGCTTCGGGCTCAGTGGCTTGCTGCGCTCGCTACACTATATAAAATCAACTCCACGCCAACGTGGATAGTGGGGGTATGAAAAGGTCGGAGGACACATACCGCTGCGCTCGCCACGCTTCGGGTTGGCGTCAATAGTGGGGTGGCGTTAACAATGGGGGTTTTGGGGCTTTTTACATTGAAATCAATGTAAAACTGGGTCTCAGGGACCATTTTAGATTGATTCCAATGTAAAAATCGGGTCGGTCGCATCGCATGCGATTTAGTTGGCATGCGATGGACGCGATTTTTCCGACCCGATCAATACAATCAAAATCGGTGGCGCCGTGCTAGGAAACAAGTACCGAAATTTTGCATAACTAGTTTCAACCCCAGAATGAATAGACTATCTCTGTTCAAGCTCTGTTCAAAACACAAAATGCAAATTGAAAAATAAAACACAAGATGGCAAGGGAAACTCAAAGATGTTATAGTTGGAACTTTGCACCTCTGCTGCATAACCATTACTAAATCAAAACTACATTTGCCAAATGCCTTCTTAATGGTCAATATTTTTTTGCACACCATTAAACCAAAACAAAAGGTTTATAATCAGTAATATAGACGGAATGATTTACCCAGTTTCTAGACTGAAATGTCAACATAACATAATATGCATAGCTAACAGTGCAAGTTAAACAATGTCTGAACTGAAGTCTTATATTCACTATTAATATATTATGATTTGTACATCAAATCAAGTGTTTGATTTAAGTTCCCCCGTGGAAGGGACTGGTGCGAATGTTAAATATTTTCTGTAAAGCGCTGTGGAATATGTGTGCGCTATAAAAAAATGGTAATAAATAAATAAAAATCTACTTGTAAACTTTTCTAAGGACAGAGAACACCAGGGAAAGCTCAGCACGACTATATTGAAAGCCATCTGCACGACATTTTGTCTGAAGGCAAACACTGAATGAACACACTGTCTATTAAGGCGCTGCTGACCTTTGTGACTACTTCAGTCATTGACTCTAGTAACTGATTACACTGGTAATTTATTAAAGGAAGCCACGTCTTTATTTCTCCTGAAGGTAGCAGATGTAATTCAGCCCTAGACTATAGGGCATATTCATTTGTGCGCAGATATATGAAAAACTTTTTCCTATTCAATTAAAAGAGAAAATAAATCATTGCATCTCCCAGCAACCAACTCCCCAATGGAAAGATTTAGGGGTATACAGGAGGTATACAGGAGAACTCTGCAGAGCCAGTGCTAGGTGAACACGTCGGTATGCGGCCGGGAGGTGGCGGGAGCTGGGTCAGTGCCGGGTGACCTGCTTTCACTTGGCCCGGCGGCGGGACAAGTGAGTGATGCGGGAGGCCAGTGGACGGCGCCGGGTACGCTGCTGCTGCTCACCCAGCGCAGTCCTCCCTGCCTCAATCCGACTTGAGATGGTCAGAAACAGGTCCAAAACCCATCACGTCCAAAACAGGTGGATTGGCAGCTATTACGCCAATCCACCTGGATTCCGGCAGGTTGGAACATTCTGACTGGTCGGGAAAAAAGCAGCTAGAATTGAATAGGAGAGAACCCTTTCCGACCCATTCTAGTCGGAAACTGCCATCTTTTCGCCAAGATGGCAGTTTCAACTGGAATTGAATATACCCAATGGTGGTAAAGCGCTACTTCTGCAGAAGTTTATATTGTCCAATATTACATTGAAAAGTTCAAGAGTAACCATGATCAGATAAACTTGAAGAAAGAAAGCATACTCTGTTAAGTAGTCATTTCTGAAAAAGTAGAGTCCTACTTACAAAAAAAAATTTTTTTGTCACTGCGAGTACAGATGTAGCCCCTGTCATCTTGGCAGGGGCTGGCGATTCTATTGCCAGCCCCCAGGGGGCGGGTGCGTCCGTCGCCTCACTCACCGCCACCGACGGTCCCCCTCGCCCCCCCCTGAATCAGAGACTGGCAGGGTGCCGCTGCCCAGCCGCTGAGAGACTGGGACGCGCGTGCGACGCACGCGCATCCCAGTTTAATGGAGTCCCTGTCCCCCAATGAACAAGACTGAAATACTATAACACCAAATAGCATATACACACATATACAAATAAAGGGGAAGATATAGTAAACCTTGGAGAATGATAAAGTGGTTGGTAGTTTTTCTCTCCAATCCGCTCCTAGCCTGATTGGAGCCTGTAACATGTCAGTAAGGAGAAAATTGTTCTTTATTTCTATACATTTTATCACTCACCAAAGGTTAGTTCATATCTCAAAAAAACAACAACAAAACATTCAAAAAAGGGAGGTCATAAACGGTATTGTACAGGTTATAAAATTATGCAAAGCATATAAATGTACCTAGGTATTTCTGGAATGTAGTCTATTTTAAGATGACCATAACTGTTCCGTTAACTATATCTGATCCCTTATCTTTGTTAAACCTACTGAGCATTATTCTACACATCACAAAAAAACTGTCACTGATCTCTGCTTAACACCTTTAGAGAAAATAGGGGAAAAAAGGAAAACCATCAATGATTTCAGCGATCACAACTCCTCAATGGGACATCTGATATCTTAAATTATAATTCTGGGATTTGGGTTCTTTTTTTATTGTTAGATTATTTTAATTACCGTATATACTAGAGCATGGGTCTTCAAACTGTGGCCCTCCAGATGTTGTGGAACTACATGTCCCAGCATGCCCTGACAGTTTTGGCATGCTCTTATAGGAAAAAAATGTGGCAATGCATGTTGGAACATGTAGTTTTACAACATCTGGAGGGCCACAGTTTGAAGACCCATGTACTAGAGTATAAATCAACCGGAATTTAAACCGAGGCACCTAATTTTACCACCAAAAAAATGGGAAAACTGACTCGAGTATAAGCCTAGGGTGGGAAATGCAGCAGCTATTGGTGTCATGGAGAGACATGGTAGAGGGGTGTTGGGGGAAGAGAATGAGAGTGTGTTTCAGGGAGAGACACAGAGACACAGAGGGCCTTATTCTAGTTCACTCTTTCTTACAAAATCCTTCTTAGATGAACAAAACCATGTGCACTGCAGGTGGGGTAGATGTTACTTGTCCAGAAATAAATAGATTTGGGTGGGGTTTTACTTTAAAGTGAGATCTATATTGCAGTGTAAAAATAAAGCAGCCAGTATTTACCCTGCACAGAAACAATATAACTCACAGAAATCTAATTCTCTCTGCACATTTTACATCTGCCCCACCTGCAGTGCACATGGATTTGTCCATCTAAGAAGGATTTTGTCAGAAAGAGTGAACTAGAATAAGGCCCAGAGAGAGAGACAGACAGAGACAGACAGACAGACACAGAGAGAGAGAGAGAGAGAGAGAGAGAGAGAGACAGACAGAGAGACACAGAGACAGACAGAGAGAGAGAGACAGAGAGAGAGAGAGAGAGAGAGAGAGAGAGAGAGAGAGACAGAGAGAGACAGAGAGAGAGATGCACAGACACACAGAGAGAGATGCACAGACACAGAGAGAGAGACACAGACACACAGAGAGAGAGGCACAGACACACAGAGAGAGAGACACAGACACACAGAGAGAAATATACACAGACACAGAGAGAGAGAGAGAGAGAGACAGACAGAGAGACAGAGAGAGAGACAGAGAGAGACGGATAGAGAGACAGACAGACAGAGACAGAGAGAGACGGATAGAGAGACAGACAGACAGAGACAGAGAGATAGAGAGAGACAGACAGAGAGAGACAGAGAGATAGAGAGAGACAGAGAGAGAGAGAGACAGAGAGAGAGAGAGACAGAGAGAGAGAGAGACAGACAGAGACAGACAGACAGATAGACAGAGACAGATAGACAGACAGAGACAGACAGAGAGAGACAGACAGACGGAGACAGTGAGAGACAGACTGAGACAGACAGAGAGACAGACAGACAGAGAGAGACAGACAGACAGACAGACAGAGAGACAGACAGACAGAGAGACAGACAGACAGAGAGACAGACAGACAGACAGACAGAGACAGACAGACAGACAGACAGAGAGACAGAGAGAGAGACAGACAGACCGAGAGAGACAGAGATACAGAGAGACACAGCAGGGGTGAGAGGGTAGCCAAGACAGGGGTGGGAGAGAGAGTACAAGAGAGAAAAAAAATGAAAGACTGGGTGGTGGGGAGAAAGTGGGAGAGAGGGGTGAGAGGGAGGTGAAATGGTGTGAAGGAGATGAGGTGAAGGGGGCGAGATGTGGACGAGGTGGGGGCTGAGCAGAGATGGGGGCAGTTTCGGTGTGTCCAGCACTAACAAGTTCTGAATCCCTACTTTACACAGCCAGCAGAAATCCACGATAAGTGCAATTGGAGTGCATAAGATAAGATCAATTGAATAACACACCATCACTTTAGATGGAAAGTAATCAATTGCATTGCCTCCCGCAAGAGTTTCCCTTCAGAAAACAATAGACTTAAATAATAAAAATAATCATGGGTGCAGAAAAAGCTATTCAAACTACCAAAAATAATTAATATTGAAATTACTTTGTACACAACTAGATCAGTTTGTAAGATGAACAAATAAGGACCACCACCATTGTGGAGGCTACAAAACATACGATAGGGGTAAGAAACAGCTGGCAATGACAATAATCTGTTTGTAAGGTAATTTATCTGGTCTCCAAAGAAATTCTATGCATTGACATGTCACATCCTCTATCAGTGGAATGCAGTCAGTATCCCGGCATTTTGTCCCTCTATGGGTGTCCACGACACCCATAGAGGGAGAATAAATGAGTGTGCCGAGCGTAACGAGGCACCAGGCCCGCTGCGTGGCGAGCGCAGCGAGCCCCCTTGTCAGGATTTCGGCAGTCAGGATTCCGGCGTCGGGATTTTATACCGATCCCCTATGAGCGTCCTCTGTGATAGCACTTGTTGCTACAGGTTGTGTATCCCGTATCCAAAATGCTCGGGACTAGGAGAATTTTGGATAACGGATTATTCCGTATTTCGGAATATTTTAATATTTCAATTATGTATTTTGAAGTATCTTGCATGTATGCTGTATAAACACATAAAATACACACAAATATATTTTATTACCACATAAAATACACACAAATATATTTTATTTGTTCAAAAAACAAGGTTTCAAAACATTAAACAAAATGTGTGTACTATCTCAGATATTGAATTTGAATGCCAAGCAATCATTGTCTTGCACATATATAGTGCCAGTTACATATAATGTCCCCAGTGATGCTGTTACAAATGTCCCCAGTGAGTTTTTAGCAAAAAAAATTTTTTTTTTTCACTTTCTGGAATGTATGGTTTTCGGAATAATTCGGATAACGGATACTCGGATACGGGATACACAACCTGTATTGTGGCGTTCCATGGGAAGACAACTATCACTTCTACACCAGCGGACTTCTGCAGCAAAACTACTACTGGGACTAGAAGGACATTGGAAGCACTGCTCCTAAACTAGTGTTTCTCAACCTCGGTCCTCAAGGACCCCCAACAGATCACCTTTTCCAGGTCTCCACACCGAACCAAAGGTGAAATAATTAGCTACACTTGTGATCTTTTAAAATGTGTCAGTGAATAATGAGAGCACCTGTGCACCTGCCAGGTGATCTGGAAAACATGCACTGTAGAGGGTCATTGGGGACCAAGGTTGAGAACCACTGTCCTAAATTACCATACATTCTGTTATTAACATCTAAGAATTGACTTCTTACGCAATCCGTATCATTAATCAACCATTTAATCAGTGGTTCTCAAACCCGGTCCTCAGGACCCAACAAAGTTAGGTTTTCCAGGTCACCCAACAGGTGCACTCATTATTGACTGACACATTTAAAAAGATCCACAGGTGGAGGTGTCTTTAGACCACTGTCAATTGTCATATTGCACCGATCTCCCATCTTAAGCAACGGGAGATCGCGAGGCAATATGCAAATTATGTCTTTGCATCACACACAGCAGCTAAACCCCACTAAAACTAATGGGCACACCATTAAAAATGTCCAGTTTAAACATTCAAACCTTGGTTGCAGGTGACTTTTTGCAGATTGGCAGCCAGACACGCCTGAATGGAGCTACATTTAAATACCTCTAGTAGCTGCCGGACCCACAAACATTTGAAAACAGCCCTATGAGTTCTAACATCTGGAAGCGAGTTTTGCCAGAGACTTCTGGGACTGTAAGAAACATGTTCCTGCATCCTATTACAGGTTGAGTATCCAAAAAAATTAACACAATTTTTTCTTGCTAAAAGCACTACTGGGGGTATGATATGTAGTGTTCATTCTAGCACCCGCCATCTTTGAAAACCCATGCAGTTCCTCTTCCCTGCCTGGGGTGTCGCTGTCTGCTGTAGTGCTTCTAGCACAGTGTGGTCTGTATATCAGGACTGATATGAAACCAGACCTTTGCTAGAAACACCACAGCAGACAGCGACACCCCAGGCAGGGAACAGGAACTGCATGGGTTTTCAAAGATGGAGGGTGCTAGAATGAACACTAGATATGTAACTGCCACTAAATATGTGCAAGAAAATGATTGCTTCGCATCCAAATTCAGTACCTGAGATAGTACACAAACTTGTTTTATTCACAAATTAAATATATTTGTGTGTATTTTACGTGTTTGTACAACATAAATGCAAGATACCTTAAGATAAATCATTGAAATATAAAAATATTCTGAAATATGGAATAATCAAAAATTCTTCTGGTCCCGAGCATTTTGGATAAGGGATACTCAACCTGTACATTGGTTGTGTTATTAAATCAGAGAGTTAAGTTAGCACTTAACTCATATTTTGACAGCTCTGACTCATTACATTTACCCCACTGAGTTTCAAACCTCTGACAACAAACATTTGATGGGAAAAGTTTTGAAGGTTAGTATAGGTCATGGCCTAGGTTTAGTTATTGGGATGGGCTTGGTGTGGAAAATCAACAGCAGCGAACTCTCTAATTTATGTTGTCAGAGGTTTCAGGATGTTATTACAAAATAATACCCGCTATTTAATAAAAATGAAAAAGGTGCCCATACACAGTGCCATGTACGGGTGCATCATCCCGCATTGCATCTAGTTAAAAACGCATGGGCGCTTTAGCACATCGCATGTGTTTTGAATTAAATGCGATATAGTTTAAAACACACCATGTATGGGCACCTAAAGAGGATAAATTGCTCACATCAGATTCCAAAGAGATTATTTGCGATAGATCATGTGACTTTTAGCACTTGCTCCATAGCCAATCTTTGTCACAACCGTATGTTTGGCTGAAAGCATCTAACTTTGTGACCACGTTAGCTAATTTCTCTGTTCTGCTTAGGCACAAATCTGCAATTATGAATTGGACTCAAAGGGAACTGAGCAAAAAAGTAACTGAATTTACGAGAACTGCACTTTACGATGACCAATACCAGGGGCTTAACCACAGTAAACTGCACCTCCCAGTTTAAATGTGGGGTGCGACGCTGTTACGGCAAATGGCAACCCAGTGACTAACGCCAAAGCACTAATTTTGATTTCTGCTTGCAAATCTGGAAAAAAGGCTTGTCTAATATTCCCTCTAATACCCCTTTCAGACAGAAAAAAAGACCCGGGAATTTCCCTGCTCTTGCCGTGTCGACCCGGGTTTTTCTTCTGTCTGAAAGGGTCAACACGGGTCTTAAGTTCCGGGACTTCGACCCAGGTATTTACCTGGGTTTTTCCCATGTCAGACACGTGTTTGCGGCTGTGTGAAAGGGTCCGACCCGTGTTTTTCTCCCGACTATTGAAAAATCATGCTGATTGGCTGTGCAGCATGGCGCTGCGCGATTAGCTTATCTTTTCAGCTTCCCTGATTAGCTGAGCGGGCGTGGCAGTGGCGTGCAGCGCAGCACTAAATGGCCATGGCGCATTGGAAAGATGAGGAGATCCGTGAGCTGCTCAATGAGGGGAGGAAGAAATCAGCAAAACACACAGAGCACTCATGACCTCCAGGTTCTGCAACTTGTCAGCCATGTTTAATGCAATGCAGTGAGCAGACACCTCCCACTTTTCATGATCTCATCTCTGTGTGCCTTTAAAACTGTCCTTTTCTTATGACACACAGAGTTTTGCAGGAAAAATCCGGCTTCTGTGTGAAAGGGGTCGACACGGGAAATACCCGGGTTTTTGCTCCTGTGTGAAAGGGGATCAGCCCCTTGCTGCCTAGTTGTACCCGGGTTTTTGTATCCGGGAAATACCTGGGTTTTTGGGATTTTTCTGTCTGAAAGGGGTATAAGCTTCTTTTGCAGGGTGCCACACTGTGTCCATTTTTAAAACCTCAAAATGCACCCTGCCCATTTTGTGTGAGGCACTGTGTGCCCTTACGCTGCCGCCCACTGTGCTGACATGCCGCTGAGAACTTTTGGTGTGTGCCATCATGTGTAATGGGCATTATGGTGTGTGGTATAATGTGTAAGAGGCAATACAGTGTGTGTGCCACAATGTGTAATTGTCATTATGACAGAATATTAATAGGCATAGCAGAGCGTAATCAGGGCGTAATCCTAGTGCAGTGTGCAATATATATATATATATATATATATATATATATATATATATATAAAGAAAGGGGGGGGGTTTGTGACCCTATCCTGCGCTTGTTGGGTGAGCAGCACAACTCTAGAGGCTCCGCCGCTAATGGGAGTCTAATGTAAGGAATGAAGAGAAAAGGTGTAGAGGTGCGCTCAAAGGTAGTTTCACCAATCCACAATTGGGAAAATATAAAACATTTATTACGAACAGTAATACAATTAAAAAACTTTCATAAAAAGCTTCTCATTTGGAATACATTATACAGTTTCATGGTGTGTCATTGTCATCCAATATCGTTTTGATCATAGGTGTTTGAGAGATCACGCAGAACCCTACGCGTTTCGTCCACTAGGGACTTCTTCAGGGGTAATACACCAGGATCTAAAAAAGGGGGGTGGTGAAACATTGCCGTAAAGAAATGGAATTTTACCGAAAAAACTGGTTAAGAAGGATGTTTCTATCAGCACATGGAGGACCGGAGGAAGAGACAATAAAAGGAGAGAGCAAGAGGAGAGACATGTGGGCAGTTCCTCCCAGGGAACTGCAGAGTAAGTTTCAGGAAAAAAGTTTTTAAGTCAGGATTTCCCAAAATCACCTCAGTGAGTAACAGCGATAAATGATAAACATACCTATGAAAATTATGTACCTTGGTTCGATACACACGAAATTATATAGGGTGGCTCTTTTGAGAGTTATTAAGGGGAATGTGGTCACTGTAGTTAATCCGGTGACCTTGTAATAGTCCCCTTAGTAGTAGGTATAATGGAATCTGTAAATTGATATAGTGCGCAGAAATGAATACATACATCTTAATTTCCAATGGGGCCAATTTTTAACACTTCCAATAGGAAGACTTAAAACATATAATCATCCTCTATGGGTATATACGTGTCTTTACACATGGCCTGATGGTCAAAGCAGGGTACAGTTGGAAAATGTACAAAAACCACCAGTATGGTACAACGTATGTATGATTGATAATACAGGTACTTAGATTAAAAATAGAAATAGAATGGAGGAGAAAATGTACATACCGAATCAAGAAGCACAAAAAAACTCCTCTCCGACAGAATAACCAACTGCACAGTTAATTCTAAATATTGATAAACAGCAATCAGTTACAAATTCATACATAGGAAAAAACTTCTTATACTCAAGCTAACCACAGTGTGTCAGCCTAGAAAAAAAAAAAAAAAAATGGCTATAGGCTTTGATAGTCCACACATGGGTATGGAGGTACATAAAATATCCATATAGTTTAGCTGGTTCTCCATAGTAGGTTACAATATAATATAATATAAACCTTATGTAAAGCTGGTAAATTACATTGGTTGCCTCCAAGATTAACTGGGACAATAGTATATATATGTAGCTTTTGATTTTACTCATAATCAATGTGAGCTTTTTAAAATACCAGTACATCTGAATAGTACATAGTTTAACATTTTATAAAAACAGCAAAGACATTCACTGAACATTAAAGAGCAAAAACATACAGTGATCAGAGATATACAAGACCAATTGGGAGCAACCTACCTGAAACTGCAAGCCTCAGTCTTACACAGCGTGTGGAGAGATAATTACCCTCTGTGGAGTGAGGCTTAATATACCCCTCTTAAGATGACCTCATTTCCGGTTTTTCAATTAATAACAGACACAGTAAACGGACTTATTAAGAGGTGTTGGGATAGGGGTACAGCTACTTATAACTCTAACAGGGCAAAACCCCAGTCCTCCGGAATAATATGAGTGTTAATAATCATTACAATAAGATGCCGCATATCCAGGAACGCTCTGCGTTCCATTTTGCGTGTCAGCCCTCTGTTTGAGTGGCTTGATCACGTAAAGGGGATTCCTCCGATGGGCGGCTGTACGTGAGCAGGAGGGGGTGGGCATTAAGCCCGCTTATTGTTGCTAGGTTGCGTAGCAACCCTACGTGTTCTGTATTAACCACGTAGATGAGCTGCTGGACGTGACCTAAAGCTATCGGGCGCGCGCCTCATTCCACACATACAACGTGTGTATGGGCGCCGCAGCTGTATGGCAGATCAGACCCACCAATATAGATGAAGTCTAACTGATCACGTGTTGCGTGTCAGTTTGCGTTCCATAGTAACCATAGTGACCTGTAGTATACGGATAGTGTGAATGTCAGTCTATGTCACTTAATAAAGGGATGTGATGCTCCCTAAAATAGCTGGTGGAGGGATTACAAGTATCGCTCAATATTCTAATACTGAGGCAAGTGTATCTCCATATTCTAATTATGAAACAATGTGAACAATGTAATAATCCCTGAAAACGCAGTGTAGGGGAAGTGCAAGTGTAACTATGTTTCTAGTAATTGGCTATCAATCAAGTTGTCCTGTTGACGTGTAATAAATATGTGTGATGGGGAAAAGTCCCTAAATGGTGAAAATTAGTTAATTTTAATTATTAAAATAGGTCTGTGGCATATATGATATATAAGTGAACAAATAGTCCACATAACTGATATATTAATAATTTATTCAACCTTTAGCTAGAAAAAGGTGTTTTAGAGCCATAATACATTATTATAAAGATTATAAATGTGCAGTAATCCAGGTGTTCATTAGGTGAGAGCTCCCATTCATTCAATATGTGGGGAAAAAAAAAAAAAAACGGGGACACTAAACCCCTAAGGTGGATAATATGAAATATCAAAGATATATAAGGGACATATCTTAACAAATAAGGGAGAAAGGGTCAAATGATAACACTTCTACACCGATGTGGTATCCCGTGTGTAGGGCAGGGGAAGGTGGGGGTAGGGAACCTTCTCAATTTATACGGGTCCTAGTGTCGATACGGTTTAATGAATACAAAGAAAATGGAAGGACGAGCATGGCTTATAACCCATTATCGCAATAGAACTGTCCTTCGAGCTTAAAGGAGTATCTTCCGAGAGTGGTAGAGGATATTAGAAATGTGAAGAAAAAAAAAAAAAAAAATCTATTTCATAAAAAATAAGGGGTATGAAAAGGGTGGAGAACATTGGTTGGTTAAATCAATCAATGTTACAAACATGAGGTTTATAGCCCAATTGGTCCTGTATGTACATATTTTCAACATTTTTCATCACACTATTCAAAAAAAATTTCAAAAATTTAAAGAAGGAGTGGGGGGTATAGGCAAAGAATGCAGGAAGAGGGAAAGTGGTATGTGTCCTTATTGGTTACTCTACAAAAAAGAAACAATGTCTATGTTCTCGTTGAGACCATTGGGGGCTAAAGACCCTAAGGTAAATATCCAGAATGTCTCCCGCTTGGATAGGGCGAGATCATCTATTCCCGCCTCTGGGGTTCTGGGGGATACATTCAAGGACAGTGAAGGAAAAGTTTTTTTCCGGATTGGAACTATGTTGATGAAGATAATGGCGGGGTAGATTATGAGAAGTCAGCTTGTTCTTAATACTTCTAAGATGTTCCTGAATTCTTATTTTCAACATTCTCTTGGTCTTGCCTATATAATATAGGCCACATCCGCAAGTGATTCTATACACAACATAGTTCGAGACACAAGTACAGGATTGATTCAAAGTGTAGGATTTATTCTCGATGGTCTTCCACAGAAATGGTTGCTTTTCCATGTACTTGCAACATATGCATTTAGTGCACGGGGTACATCTGATGGTATCCTTTAGAAAGTGGTTCCCCTTTTTCTGAGTTGCTTTATCCAAACGGAAATGACTAGGAGCTATTAGACTTCTCAAGTTAGGGGCTCGTCTGTAGACCACATTGGGTGACGGGGGCAATGTGGGTCCCAGGACTGGGTCCTTCAATAGGATATGCCAGTGTTTGGCCAGAACTTTCTTAATACGATAGTTTTCCTTATTGAATTGAGTGATAAAAGGACGACATGAGGTTTTTTGAACCCTATTCTCCATTTTATCACGTAACATTGCTTGTCTGTCCGATCTTTCGGCCTTTGATCTGGCTTCCTCGATTTTTTCCTTATTGTAGCCGCGTTCGATGAATCTTTCTTTTAAGACTTCAGATTGTTGTATGAAGTCATGGAGTTCTGTGCAGTTCCTTCTAAGTCGGAGGAACTGAGCATATGGTACTCCATCTTTCCATTTTGGATGATGGCAGCTATTATAAGGGATGAAGCTGTTGGCGTCAACATCCTTAAAATACGTTTTTGTGTTAATAAACTCCCCAGGTACTCCCTTGAGGGTGAGGTCCAAAAAATCAATTTCTTTATTGTTGGCCTTTGAAGTGAATTTCAGATTATAGTCGTTTATCTGGAGATAGGTATTGAAGTCATCCAGACTTGAAGCGTCTCCCTGCCAGATGAATATTAGGTCATCGATATATCTGTAAAAGAATTTGATGTGTTTTTCAAATCTGGAGCCATAGATGTATACCTCTTCCCACCTCCCCATTAGGAGGTTGGCGTATGAGGGGGCGAACTTCGTCCCCATAGCTGTCCCGTTTTGTTGGAGATAATGAGTACCGTTGAATTCGAAGTAATTATGTGTAAGGATGTATCCTATACACTAAATGATGAAATCCACTTCTTTTACGGACTTCTTTGGGTCCTTCGAGAGGGTCCATTTAACAGCTTCCATTCCCTTAGAGTGCGGGATGGACGAATATAGTGCCTGGACGTCCACCGTAAGCCAGTGGAAATCTTCTTGCCACTTGATGGTTTGAACTTTCTGTAGAACGCTTGTTGAATCCTTCAGATGGGATTTGTTGAGTTTCACATAAGGTTGTAGGAGAAGGTCTACAAAGTGTGACAGATTTGCACTTAGAGATTCCACGCCAGCCACAATGGGTCTTCCAGGGGGTTTCTTTTTATCCTTGTGGACCTTGGGCAGGTGGTAGAATATTGGCATAAGGCGCTATGGAGAACCAGCTAAACTATATGGATATTTTATGTACCTCCATACCCATGTGTGGACTATCAAAGCCTATAGCCATTTTTTTTTTTTTTCTAGGCTGACACACTGTGGTTAGCTTGAGTATAAGAAGTTTTTTCCTATGTATGAATTTGTAACTGATTGCTGTTTATCAATATTTAGAATTAACTGTGCAGTTGGTTATTCTGTCGGAGAGGAGTTTTTTTGTGCTTCTTGATTCGGTATGTACATTTTCTCCTCCATTCTATTTCTATTTTTAATCTAAGTACCTGTATTATCAATCATACATACGTTGTACCATACTGGTGGTTTTTGTACATTTTCCAACTGTACCCTGCTTTGACCATCAGGCCATGTGTAAAGACACGTATATACCCATAGAGGATGATTATATGTTTTAAGTCTTCCTATTGGAAGTGTTAAAAATTGGCCCCATCGGAAATTAAGATGTATGTATTCATTTCTGCGCACTATATCAATTTACAGATTCCATTATACCTACTACTAAGGGGACTATTACAAGGTCACCGGATTAACTACAGTGACCACATTCCCCTTAATAACTCTCAAAAGAGCCACCCTATATAATTTCGTGTGTATCGAACCAAGGTACATAATTTTCATAGGTATGTTTATCATTTATCGCTGTTACTCACTGAGGTGATTTTGGGAAATCCTGACTTAAAAACTTTTTTCCTGAAACTTACTCTGCAGTTCCCTGGGAGGAACTGCCCACATGTCTCTCCTCTTGCTCTCTCCTTTTATTGTCTCTTCCTCCGGTCCTCCATGTGCTGATAGAAACATCCTTCTTAACCAGTTTTTTCGGTAAAATTCCATTTCTTTACGGCAATGTTTCACCACCCCCCTTTTTTAGATCCTGGTGTATTACCCCTGAAGAAGTCCCTAGTGGACGAAACGCGTAGGGTTCTGCGTGATCTCTCAAACACCTATGATCAAAACGATATTGGATGACAATGACACACCATGAAACTGTATAATGTATTCCAAATGAGAAGCTTTTTATGAAAGTTTTTTAATTGTATTACTGTTCGTAATAAATGTTTTATATTTTCCCAATTGTGGATTGGTGAAACTACCTTTGAGCGCACCTCTACACCTTTTCTCTTTATATATATATATATATATATATATATATATATATATATATATATATATATATATATATATATATATATATATACACACCTGACTTGTTGTCGTTTCTTTGGGAGTGCCACCGCTAATGGAGATATTGCTGGGGTTCTGACGGGACCTCTGGGAGTGCACCCTTGAAAAGTATTTTGTGAATTGGCGGATGTGCTGCTTCTTCTGTGAACATTATATATATATATATATATATATATATATATATATATATATATATATATATATATATATATATATATATATATATATATATATATATATATATATATATATATATATATATATATATAGATACAAAAGTACCAACACACTCGCCATTCCTAGGAATGGGGTGCAAACTGCACCCACATCCCAGGGTGGGGTGCGGTGGCCTGTGACCACACACTCTAGTAAATACAAACACAGGGAGCCCAGCACTCACTACAACAAACTGACTCACCTTAACATTCAAATAATCAATAAATAAATAATGGGGTTTTAGTTCATGAATTGATCAATGCATTTAAGCTTGCAGCCCATCGCCAAGGGACCCCATTTAACTGCAAGTCCTACACTAACAACTGTTTTTCTTGAGAACCTGGCACCTGCTTACACATCATAGCTAAAATGAACATGTGTTTTTTTTCCTGGGTTAATGCTCAACTGCCAAGTAACTTATGGCTTTTATAAGGTGAGACAATCCCAAACACAGCACCTGAATTAGTATTAAAGGGGCAGCTGTCACAGGTTTCAGGTAAATGAGCTTATCTAGGGTGCATGAGAAAGCTATGATCACAGTAACAGAGGTTAATTAAAAATCAACCCTAATATATAGATACAAAAGTACCAACACACTCGCCATTCCTAGGAATGGGGTGCAAACTGCACCCACATCCCAGGGTGGGGTGCGGTGGCCTGTGACCACACACTCTAGTAAATACAAACACAGGGAGCCCAGCACTCACTACAACAAACTGACTCACCTTAACATTCAAATAATCAATAAATAAATAATGGGGTTTTAGTTCATGAATTGATCAATGCATTTAAGCTTGCAGCCCATCGCCAAGGGACCCCATCTCAAGAAAAACAGTTGTTAGTGTAGGACTTGCAGTGAAATGGGGTCCCTTGGCGATGGGCTGCAAGCTTAAATGCATTGATCAATTCATGAACTAAAACCCCATTATTTATTTATTGATTATTTGAATGTTAAGGTGAGTCAGTTTGTTGTAGTGAGTGCTGGGCTCCCTGTGTTTGTATTTACTAGAGTGTGTGGTCACAGGCCACCGCACCCCACCCTGGGATGTGGGTGCAGTTTGCACCCCATTCCTAGGAATGGCGAGTGTGTTGGTACTTTTGTATCTATATATTAGGGTTGATTTTTAATTAACCTCTGTTACTGTGATCATAGCTTTCTCATGCACCCTAGATAAGCTCATTTACCTGAAACCTGTGACAGCTGCCCCTTTAATACTAATTCAGGTGCTGTGTTTGGGATTGTCTCACCTTATAAAAGCCATAAGTTACTTGGCAGTTGAGCATTAACCCAGGAAAAAAAACACATGTTCATTTTAGCTATGATGTGTAAGCAGGTGCCAGGTTCTCAAGAAAAACAGTTGTTAGTGTAGGACTTGCAGTGAAATGGGGTCCCTTGGCGATGGGCTGCAAGCTTAAATGCATTGATCAATTCATGAACTAAAACCCCATTATTTATTTATTGATTATTTGAATGTTAAGGTGAGTCAGTTTGTTGTAGTGAGTGCTGGGCTCCCTGTGTTTGTATTTACTAGAGTGTGTGGTCACAGGCCACCGCACCCCACCCTGGGATGTGGGTGCAGTTTGCACCCCATTCCTAGGAATGGCGAGTGTGTTGGTACTTTTGTATCTATATATTAGGGTTGATTTTTAATTAACCTCTGTTACTGTGATCATAGCTTTCTCATGCACCCTAGATAAGCTCATTTACCTGAAACCTGTGACAGCTGCCCCTTTAATACTAATTCAGGTGCTGTGTTTGGGATTGTCTCACCTTATAAAAGCCATAAGTTACTTGGCAGTTGAGCATTAACCCAGGAAAAAAAACACATGTTCATTTTAGCTATGATGTGTAAGCAGGTGCCAGGTTCTCAAGAAAAACAGTTGTTAGTGTAGGACTTGCAGTGAAATGGGGTCCCTTGGCGATGGGCTGCAAGCTTAAATGCATTGATCAATTCATGAACTAAAACCCCATTATTTATTTATTGATTATTTGAATGTTAAGGTGAGTCAGTTTGTTGTAGTGAGTGCTGGGCTCCCTGTGTTTATATATATATATATATATATATATATATATATATATATATATATATATATATATATTTCAACGATTCCGGCTGCACACTTGGGTTTTCACTCGAAAAAGAAACTGACCTCCATACGTGGGGTAACGGCTTTAAGCAACGTTTCAATGTTTTAATACATTTTCATCAAGCTCACAATACAAAATAAATCGACATACCTTATATACCAGTACTCCCCCACCATGTGAAATAGCGTTTCCGGATCCGAGACTGCACACCCGGCCGGGACGCGCTGAAATGACATCATCACGTTATCCCCGTTGCCAGGGAAACGATGACGCTACCTAGTGAAAAACCCAAAACAAATATACATTATACCAACGGTTTTGGGTTTTTCACTAGGTAGCTTCATCGTTTCCCTGGCAACGGGGATAACGTGATGATGTCATTTCAGCGCGTCCCGGCCGGGTGTGCAGTCTCGGATCCGGAAACGCTATTTCACATGTGAGCTTGATGAAAATGTATTAAAACATTGAAACGTTGCTTAAAGCCGTTACCCCACGTATGGAGGTCAGTTTCTTTTTCGAGTGAAAACCCAAGTGTGCAGCCGGAATCGTTGAAATATGTGTCCAGCTAAGGCCAGGAGGGCATGCACCGGGTGATACTACTATTGTCTGCTAAGAGTGCCGGTTAACAGGACTGTTATATATATATATATATATATATATATTTATTTTTTTTTTATGTAAATTTCTAATATAAAAGGTGCCCTCCCTATTGAAAAAAGTGCCCTGTCTGGTGGTCAGCACAGTGCCCTAAAAAAATCCTACAGTGAACACTTGTCTGAGTGAGCATGGATGTTTTAGGGTAAGTAAGCCAAGCCTTATTATTGCCAGTATTACTTTACAGCACTGGTATACTCTGCAATAGCATACAACTGGCAGTTAAGTGGTGAGGACTAGAACATAGTTGATTGTGGAAGCATATGTGACTGATAAAATATTATCTATAAAAGCGCACCATAATAAATGCTACCTGAAAAATAATTAATAAAAAAAAAGTTAAAAAGAAGACTTCACAAACAAGTTATTTCATATGTGCTACAGTATGTGTTGCATACCTATGATAGTCCCAAGACATCAGCAGTGCAACATACAGTATTTAGAGAAGTTATGGATGATGAAACAGCAAAAACATGCAGATATATTGCCAGCGATCATATTGCCCCGTGAGTACGCACCTTAAGCTCATAAAACACATCACAGATCTCTGTCGGTTTGATACTACCCAGTATGTTTTTTCACTGTTTCCAATAGTAAAGTGCAATGGAATATGATGCTCTATAAAGAAACTATGGTACTTATGTATTATCTGGGCTCCCATGTTAAATGCACACCATTTTTTCATACCCCTACTATCCAACTACGCATGGAGTTGATTTTATATAGTGTGGCGAGCGCAGCGAGCCACCGTGCCCGAAGCGTGGTGAGCGCAGTGAGCCCCGCGAGGGGACGCGGTCTCATAAGAAAAATGGGAGCCCAAATATTACATAAGTACCGACCGAAACTATAAATAAATAAAAATGACACAATGAAAAAAATGCTCATCTGCCACACGGGTACAATCAGCATGAGATTTGACTATATAGTGCAGATCGCACAGGTTTTTTACAGTGCGATCCCAATGTGTGCTCCCGTGGCAGCACAAATCGAAATCCAGATAGACAGGGCAGCAATGACTATATAGTGCAAATATAGTACAGAGATAGCAAATATTGCATAGCACTCAAATCTTAAGTCAAATAGCAAGGGGATCTCACCGTGGGCCTTATTCTGGTCGGTGCGGCCGGAGCCGAATATGCGGCCAGGACCTAAACCCCGCCTTTCGTACGGATCGCTCACTCCGTCCGAATGCAGTAATCCGCCGACCGCACGGAGCACGAGTGAATTTCTTACAGATACACCTCCTCCATCTCTTGGCACCTCCCCCATCATTCGATGGTTGCAGAACATCGAATGCAGAACGAGTGGTCCGCCAGCTCCCGCAACCTCAGACCACACGGGCATTTCTCTGTGCAAAAGCAGGGATCTGGGCGGGCAGCTGACATCCGGCAACGTCATATGTCCGCCCCCTACACGTGCGTCACGGCTGCATTACCATACGTACGCCCAGCGTTTGCATGGGAACGCCCATGAAACGCGGGGTGTAAACATATGGTAATGAGCCCAAACAGCCCTTCACACCCCTCTCCACCCCCTGTTCGTAGTGTACACATTTCATGCGGAATGTGGCCGTGCGTCCCGCTCGCACATGCGCAGAGACGCCTCTGCACATGCGCAGACACAAAACATCGGCGGCACGAACGCACGCGGATATTACCGCACCAACCAGAATAAGGGCCTGTGTGTACACAGCATAATGTTCACCCACATGGTTTTAGCAGCCCTTACCTGAGCATGTCTAGCATATGTGTGGCATCTAATGGTGTGTACACACGGTGAGATGTGCCGTGCGATGCGATACCCGATGTGTTTGCATCGCATGGCATGCATGTGATGGCATACAATGTTGACTATATAGTGCAGATCTGCACTATATAGTCAAGGCAGCCCAAACTTTCTGCCATACGAAACGGGAGCGCGCATCTGGATTGCAAGGGTTAAAACCGATACGATTCCTACTATATAGTCAGAATCTCAGGGTGATTGTACCCGTGTGTACACACCATAACCCTACATGCATGTCACATTGATGAGCTTATGGGAAAGACATCCTCCCCGCACTGTATATACAAAGCAGAACGACTGCTGTGCAACACATCAACAAAGGAAACGTGCACCACTGTCTGTCAGACTCTAGCTTCATGCGTCCCTCCCCATAGGCAGAGAGCAGCCAGTTGGGATGCAGTGCACCACATGGAGCGTTACACCTGCCCCCTGAGAAATTATCTAACCAACGTGCTTTAAAAAAGGTGGAAAATAAATGTTTCTTCCAAGGAAAAAGAAAGAAAAAAAACTTATGGGAAAGTAAAACTTGTCAGACCAGCAGGCACGGGACACGCATTCCCCTACGGCCCGGGGAGAGGCATCCGTGATAACACGAGCCCGGCATGTCACATGAGGACAGCGCGCCCCGGGGAGCAGGCAGGAAGAGACCCCCGGGGAGGGGAGATGAGGGGGGATGTCAGCGTAGCACAGAAGGGGAGTGGAGGACGCACAACAAAGGCTGGGAGGGATGGAGGGATCGGGGCAGCACACGGGGCAACGGGATGGCCAGTCAATGGGACCGTGGGTGGGGCGGAGAGACAGGACAGAACATCTGGATACATCACCCCCATCATGCACTAACACACACCTCTGGGCTCCGCTCCTCGGAAATTCCCGGGCTGCCCGTATCTCCGCTCCCAGGCCCGGCACCTTCTATCGCTCTTCCCGTCGGTCCCTGCCCACTTCTTCCCTCCTCCTCCTCCTCCCTGATGCTCCCTCTCCGGCCAACCGACACAGCGCGCTCACCGGCTGTCACCTCCCGCCTGCTGCTAGTGCACGCCACCCGGCGCGCTCCCGTATCCTCCTCCTCAGCTCAAACAACCGGCGTCACCTGACATCGTACGGTGCTCCCTCGGGATCCCGTGCGTCACATGACATGACCAGCCTCAGCGCCCCATTCTGCTGCTGCTGACTCTGAGGGGCAGATTTATTAACCTTGGAGAAGAGATAAACTGGAGATAAAGCTGAGAAAAGGTAAAAGGAGATAAAGCACCAGCCAATCATCTCCCAACTGTCTTTTTCAAACACAGCTGATTGGCTGGTGCTTTATCTCCTTTTACCTTTTCTCCGCTTTATCTCCAGTTTATCTCTTCTCCAAGCGTAATAAATCTGCCCCTGAGTGTGTAGCTGTATAATGAGGGATCCCATTGTACTGTCACTGCATTGCGCGTTGCACGGATTGTGTGGAATACTGCACAGTTTATATCTTTCACAATACAGCAGCGGGATAGGGGGTGTTCGTGGTTGTATTGCATTATTGGCAACATGTTGGTCGCAGTTATGGCTACAGATGTGTCTGTATGCAAATGCTGCTACATGATACAGTCATTAGGTCGACACTATTAAGGTCAACCACTGAAGGTCGACTTGGATAAGGGCGACGGGGTTGGAAGCATAGGCGTGTGCAGCCCATGTTCTTAGGGGGTTCACCATTGGAGGGGCGTGTCCATCACCACCTTCTGGGCATTAATACACACACACACCTTATGTACACATAATGCCACACACAGTAATGCCCATTACACATAGGACCTTATTCTGGTCCGTTCGCAGCCAGCGTTTGTTCACATGGGGAACGATGTTTGGCATATGCGCAGCTGCATTTCTGCGCATGTGCATACACCCAAGGCTGTAGCTGTGGGGCGGCGGCAGATAGTCGCACCCATGGGAATGCCAAGCGTTTCATGGGCGTTCCCATGTAAACGCTGAGCGTTTCCATGGTAGTCGGGCAGCTGACATCACCAGATGTCAGCAGCCTGCCCACTTCCTCAAGAGGGTGCACGCAAATCTATGTGACCAAAGAGTTACTTGGATATGCGTGCACGTTCCACGTCATTCGGAGGTCGGCGACTGTCGAATGATGTAGGTATTCACACACAGGCTGCGAATGGATGTTTATGTTAAAAATCCATTTTCAGGCCCTGCTTGCGAACACACGCTACAAGGTGGGGGCGGGTGTAACACGATTTGCAGGGTGGGTTCTGGTTAACCAGAATAACCCCTAAAATGCCACATACCATAATGCCCATTACACGTTATTCCGCAAACCGTAATGCCCATTACAAGTTTTGGTTCACACTGTGATGCCTATTACACATTATGCCTCACACTGACGCCCATTACGCCACCCACCATAGTGCCAATGACATATTAGGCCCCACACCGTAATGCCTATTACATACTATGCCACACAACTGGGGCTTACCTACATTATTTATTATTTATTTATTAACAGTTTCTTTTATAGCGCATACATATCCGCAGCGCTTTACAGAGAATATTTGAACATTCATTCAGTCCCTGCCCCAGTGGATCTTACAATCTATATATATGCTTACAAACTATCTACATGCTTGTTGCTAGGAGTTACATGGTTGATGCCAGGGATTTCTTGCTCGACGTCAGGGGTTACATGCTACCTGGGAAGGGGGTGGTTAAATGCTTGTTGACAGGGTGAGTTTCATGCTTATTGCTAAGTGTGTGCATTGCACACCAGTGGTCCCAGAAGCCACACTTTTGGGTAGCGCTGTGCGCTCTTCTTGTCAGATGCCTGCGGGAGCCGCAGCCTCCTTCCCTTTTGAGCCGCTGGCCAGATGCTGCACGCTGAAGCTACTTGTCAGCGGTGGCCAGCATCCGGCTAGCGGCTCAAAAAGGAAGGAGGCTGCGGCAGGAGGTGTTTCAGGTACAGCCAGGGCCAGTGCTCGGGTGTCTGGTGCCCCCCTGCAAACTGAAATTTTGCACCCCCATTCCATAGCCCATAAAGGGAAAACTCATGCTTTAAAGAAAGGTGCGCCCTATAGTTTTCGATTCACGCCGGACATCAGATCGTGAAAGTGACACATTGAAGAACACATTCACCATCACTGGACAGTCACTGGTCGCTACTTTTATTTTCCTGATCTGACGTCTGGCGTGAATTAAAACTGCTGGATCGGACGCACTGCCAGAGGGAAATTCTGAAATATACACCTTTTATACCTATTTTCACCAGGTAAGGGTGAGGGCAATAGTATCCACCAGTCCACATTTCTTACCTCACTTAAGATACAGTATACAGTACATGTGAGTATATTTTTAGCATCCAACAGCACAGGTCTTATGTACACTATAACATGTTCGCTGAAGGGGAGTTCATTAGATAGATAAATAAATAGACAGACAGAGATAGCTATAGACAGACAGACAGAGATAGATATTAGACAGACAGATAGATACAGAGAGAGATATTAGACAGAGATAGATAGATAGATAGATAGATAGATAGATAGATAGATAGATAGATAGATAGATAGATAGATAGATAGATAGATAGATTCAGATAGATAGATAGATAGATAGATAGATAGATACAGACAGATATATGTATATATACTAGACAGAGACAGATACAAAGAGAGATAGATATTAGACAGACAGGTACATATTAGACAGACAGACAGATAGGTATTAGATAGATACAGTCAGAGATAGATATAAGACATACAGGCAGATAGCTAGATATTAGACAGACATTTATAGACAGACAGAGATCAATATTAGACAAACAGGCAGATATAGATAGATATTAGACAGACATATATGTAGATAGACAGATATAGATAGCTAGATAGATATTAGATAAACCCGTATAGATAGATATAGACAGACAGATAGATATTAGATATGGACAGACAAAGATAAATAGATATACTGTAGATAGATATAGAGAGAGAGACATAAAAACACTCACTCAGTCATCTCCTCTGTATTGATAAGGGCAGAGCACCACAGCACACTGGGATCAGTGGAGTAGCTTCTGGCAGTACTGCAGTCAGCCGTAACTCCAAAACCGTCCTCTGCAGATCAATCTCCACTGTTGCCTCCCCCGACCCTTACCCTTCCCGCGGCGCTGGTGAGTGCTTCATATTGCTGGCGCCACTGTCTGTCATGCAGCATGACAGGCACCGGAAGTAGCAGGTCAGCACCTCCCTACTTTGCCTCCCTCGCTGAGTGGGGGTGCCCATCATTAGGAGGTGCCTGTGCACCCCCAGCACCACCTGTGCGCACGCCTATGGTTGGAAAGTTGACATAGTGGGAACATAGACAGTTTTTCACATTTTGTTTTGCCAACATGTGCCGGCAGGTAGTATTTCATGCCCTACCATCCACAACGTCGTGGTGGGAGAAAAAAATAGTGTGCCGAAGCACAGCGAGCGCAGCGACCCATGGGAGGGGACGTGATTCACTCAGACAGTGTCAGTGACAATTGTGTCGACATTTGGGACAAAAACGTGACCTTTTGACTGTCAACCTTCCCATTGTCGACCTAATGCTTGTGTCGACATTCTGACCCTGTCAACCTTACCCATGTTGACCTTTCTCTTCTATCCTGTTGACACAGCTCAACCATGGGATGTAGGAGGGTCCGAAGAAGCCAGGCACCTATGCTAAAGCTTTTGAGAGGCAGGCTCCTCCCTTCTGCATCCCAGACTCCTCAGTTCGTGTTAGGTGCACACCGGAGTGGGTGCTATGCTGAAGGGCTGCTGCTGCAGCCAGAAGAAGAGTAGTTAGGGTGTTTATTTTTTTATACATTTTTACATCTTAGTTAGGCAGGAACAGTGTGAGGATTCATTGTGAATCCTCACACTGACAGCGCAGCAGGGGCTGACAGAAGTGCGTCCTGTCAGTTCCCTGTGTGCAGAGAGATACTGTCTGGTCTTGCTGCACAGCGCTCAGGCCTCCTTAAAAGGAGGGGTTTCCTGACCCCGGGGGGACCCTGGAGCCACCTCCCTGCATAGGGGAGATCCTGATGCCAAAGAGGTTTTTGAGCATGTACCCCATGCCGGAGGAACATGTAAATCTGTGCAAGAAGTTCCCTCTGGTAGATGCCCCGGTTGCAAGGCTGTCAAAGGCAACTGTTCTGCCTTTGCAAGGGAGTGCTGCGTTTAAGGACCCTGTTGACAAAAAGTTAGATGATTGTCTTAAAGCAGTGTTTGAAGGGGTTGGATTTGCACTTAGACCCATTATTGCTTCTGCATGGGTGTCCATGGCCATGATAGCCTGGGCAAATAATCTGTGTGTCTTACTGCAACCGGATTCTGAAGCCCTCGCTTTAGCTGAGAAGCTAAAAGTGATGGCAGAATACACATGTGAGGCTGGAGAAGAGGCAGTCAAACTGGCGTCAAAAGTCTTGGCCATTTCAGTGAACGCAAGCAGAGCCTTGTGGCTTAAGGCATGGGATGCCAATAATGAATCCAAGAAATCCCAGGAGGCTTAAGCTTTTAAGGACGAGTTGCTTTTTGGTTCTGAACTGGAATCCATCATTAAGCAGGCGACAGGGGGGAAAAGTACTTTTCTTCCTACACCGGCAGCCAAACAAAGTTAATCTAGGTTTGCTGCTTTTCGTCCCTCCTTTAGAGGTGGTGCATCCTCCAGGGGACATTCCAGAAGAGGAAGATTTATTGCTGGGAAAGGGAAAGCCCCAAAATCCCAGTTTGGTGCATTTACAAAAAGCAGGCTTCCAAGGGTGAGGAGAAGCCCTCAGCATGATGGCCTGGAGGCTCCCCAATCTGTACTCAGGGTGAAAGGTCGCCTCTTGCAGTACCGGAACACTTAGGCCTTGTCAGGCCAGGATCCTTAGGTCCTCAATGTGGTGTCCCAGGGTTACAAGATAAACCTGAAGGGAGTTCCTCCAAAGAGGTTCTTACCTACACCTTTGCCCAGAGAGGCTTGCCTCAGAGAAGCCCTTTTGGAAAAGGGTGTGGTGGTTCCGGTACCACGAGAGGAAAGAAGGAAGGGGTTTTACTCCTTTTTAGTACCAAAGCTAGATAACTCCCTCAGACTAATTCTGAATTTAAAGTCCTTGAATCTCCACTTGTGGGTGGATCATTTCAGGATGGAATCCCTGAGGACGGATCTACTGAGCCTAGAGCAAGGGGAATTCCTTGCATCTATGGACATTCAAGACGCATATTTGCACATTCCTATATGCGCAGAACATCAGTCCTTACTGCGTTTGCAATGTGAGACTTACATCTACAGTTTCAGGCTCTTTCCTTTGGGCTGGCTTCAGCCCTGGAGCTGTTTACAAAAATGATGGCAGTCATGGCAGCTGCCCTCAGACTCAAGGGTATAGTAGTCATCCCATATTTGGACGACCTTTTATTCAAAGCAAAGTCGGCAGAGAAACTACAACAAAATCTTTCAGAGGCCATTCAGTTTTTGAGGGACCACGGGTGGATTTTAAATCTACAAAAATCTCACCTGTGCCCCACTCAGAGACCTCAGTTTTTGGGAGTCTTATTGGATACACGTCTTCATCGTGTATTCCTTTTGAAAGTGAAGGCCAAGGACATTTGTCAGCTGGTCTGGAGCATTCTGAGGTCACCCTACACAACAGTGTGGTATTGCCTGAAATTACTGGACAAGATGGTGGCAACTTTCGAGACCCTTCAGTATGCCAGATTCCATTCTCAGATGTTTCAATAGAACATTTTTTTTCCGGCCTTATCTGCTGTTTTCATTCCAGGAATTCGGAATGTGGAGGCGGATTTCTTAAGCAGAGAGGAGCTTCTGGAGGGAGAATGGGCAAGTGTTCCAGGAGATTGTAGCACCTTGGGGCTCCCTGAAGTGGACTTGATGGCATCCCGGCACAATTGTGAAATACCCAGGTTCTGTGCGAGGACCAGGGACCCACTAGCTTGGGTGGTGTATGCTATGACAGTGCACTGGAATGTCAAGTTGGCATATGTTTTCCCTCCATTTCCGATGATTGCCCAGGTGCTGAAGAGGGTAAGATCACAAGGAACTTGTGTTATCATGATAGTTCCGGATTGGCCAAGGAGATCATGGTACTCCAGCATTCTGAGGTTATCGACAGCGTCATGGCGTCTTCCTCTTCGGCCAGACCTGCTCAGAAAAGGTCCCTTCTTCCATCAGGACCTAGCTTGGCTAAATTTGACGGCCTGGCTCTTGAAACCTCTATCTTAAAGCAGAAGGGTTTCTCAGAAGCTGTGATCCATACCATGATTAATGCAAGAAAACCGGTTTCTTCTGCTAACTATTATAGTGTGTGTTAGACAAACATTAGGTGGTGCGAACAACAAAAGGTTCACACATCTAGGTTTAAAGTTTCTAGACTTTTAGCATTTTTACAGGATAGTTTTTCCTCAGGCCTAAGTCTTCAGTCTTTGAAGGTCCAAGTGTTGGCAGTGTCTATCTTTTTTAAAAAGAAAATTGCCTTGTTACCGGAGGTGCAGACCTTTTTCCAAGGAGTTACGCGGTGGAAGCCTCCTTATAAACAACCAGTGGCACCCTGGGATTTGTCTCTGGTGTTGTCAATCCTTAAGAAACCTCCTTGTGAACCGTTAAGGTCGGCTGACCTGAAATTTGTTACGTGGAAATTGACCTTTTTATTGGCAATCGCCTCGGCACGACGTGTTTCCAAGTTGGGGACCTTATCTTGAAAACAATATGGATGCCCTCCACCAAACAATAGCGCTAAATAGATATGGATATATAATACTTCCCTGTTTAGGGGCCCGTATGTTGGTTTGGATCAATTAAGGATGCTTTGTCGTGGGGTATGAAAAGACAAAAGACAACAAAGACCTCCGTCCTCGTGTAATATTGTTACTTTAAAACAATTCACAATCTAATCGATGGAATTAATATCCCATAAAAGATAAAGAATATGATCGGGGAGTTCCCCCTCTCAAAGAACTCACACTTTGAAAAAATTATGACAGCTTATCATAAATATATCACACGATTTTTCTTATACTGTACAGATAATCGAATAAGGTCGGGGGGTTCCCCCTTTCCAATTACTCACTCCTTTGTAACTTGGATTAGGCGTGTCACAAGGTCTTGCTCTGGAAGAATGAAGCCAATAATCCACCAGAAAGTAAAAAATGGATCCTTTATTAAGATAACTAAAATACTAAAAACATGAACAGGGTGGTATATCTAAAGTTAGCCAACGCTCCAGAGGTCCAGATGTTAAAAATCAATGGGGCCCCGTGATTGGTACCTCTGGTGGCTGTCAGATTGCCAAGACAAACACCACTGCTCCTATGAAAGTCACCTCCAACGCGTTTCAACCTCCAGTATGAGGTCTTTTTCAAGGTACCAGTGACTTCCAAAACCAGGTTTAAATAGCCCTCCTATTTCAATCATTCCCATCACCTGTGGGTTAAATGGCCTTATGTGTAATGTATAAATCCGCCTCATTATTTTCCTATGGTTTTATTAAGTATACATATTCCCGGGTATGGGGGTCCGTGTATAATCTTCCCCTAATCTCATAGTTTTACCCGAATGTGACGTGGCGGGGTGCAATGTGCGGCACCGGAAGTGTTCCGCCGTAGTATTTTTCTATCTCTGCCTCTATCAGCGGTAATTGTGCCTCCGTCACCGGAAGTCCCACAACGGGATGACCGCGTGCTGCTCCGAAGTTTCTTCCCCTCCCGGAAGTGATGTACAGTTCAGTCCGGCGGCCATCTTGGTCCACCTTTAACAATCAAACATTCTCGCCATCTTGCTCCTCTCCTATAGCGCGTCTTTCTGATCTTTATCATTGTTCTGTTCTAGTCCGCCATCTTGCTCCTCCCAAGAGCCTTTTCTAGTCTTTCCGAATTTCTCTGTAGTGTTTCTGAAAATACAGAATACCTATGAAGCAGCACACATACATATATATAATTATCAAATAGGGAAAGTGCATTGTGTCAAAAATAGGAAGCAGTTCCCGATGTCTCCATAGTGGGTCTTAAAATAAATACAGGTGTAGCACCACAGTGGAAACCATGTGGGTAGATTAAAATGTGAACATATATGATAAAAACAGAATAAAGTGCAAAGTGTATATACAAAATGGGGGTTCTTATCTTTAAAGGAACCATTTAATTTCGAAATCTTGATTAAGTCCTCTCGGTTCTAAAGTTTTTAATTTGAAGATAAGTTCCATTTCTTTTTTTGCCAACCTTTTCTGTATATTTTTATCCCTTTCTGTGGCTTGGACTAATTTAATGCCCCAAAAGCCTACAACTTGATGTGTGGAGCATTTATGATGTTTTTTAAAATGAGTAGCCAGGGGATGTGTCTCTATTCCTTTTTTTATATTCCTGAAGTGTTCAGCAATTCAGGAATATTCTGGTTTTCAATTCTGGCCGCCGGACTGAACTGTACATCACTTCCGGGAGGGGAAGAAACTTCGGAGCAGTCGCGGTCATCCCGTTGTGGGACTTCCGGTGATGGAGGCACAATTACCGCTGATAGAGGCAGAGATAGAAAAATACTACTGCGGAACACTTCCGGTGCCGCACATTGCACCCCGCGACGTCACATCCGGGTAAAACTATGAGATTTGGGGAAGATTATACATGGACCCCCATACCCGGGAATATGTATACTTAATAAAACCATAGGAAAATAATGAGGCGGACTTATACATTACACATACGGCCATTTAACCCACAGGTGATGGGAATGATTGAAATAGGAGGGCTATTTAAACCTGGTTTTGGAAGTCACTGGTACCTTGAAAAAGACCTCATACTGGAGGTTGAAACGCGTTGGCAGTGACTTTCATAGGAGCAGTGGTGTTTGTCTTGGCAATCTGACAGCCACCAGAGGTACCAATCACGGGGCCCCATTGATTTTTAACATCTGGACCTCTGGAGCGTCGGCTAACTTTAGATATACCACCCTGTTCATGTTTTTAGTATTTTAGTTATCTTAATAAAGGATCCATTTTTTACTTTCTGGTGGATTATTGGCTTCATTCTTCCAGAGCAAGACCTTGTGACACGCCTAATCCAAGTTACAAAGGAGTGAGTAATTGGAAAGGGGGAACCCCCCGACCTTATTCGATTATCTGTACAGTATAAGAAAAATCGGGTGATATATTTATGATAAGCTGTCATCATTTTTTCAAAGTGTGAGTTCTTTGAGAGGGGGAACTCCCGATCATATTCTTCATCTTTTATGGGATATTAATTTCATCGATTAGATTGTGAATTGTTTTAAAGTAACAGTATTACACGAGGACGGAGGTCTTTGTTGTCTTTTGTCTTTTCATACCCCACGACAAAGCATCCTCAATTAATCCAAACCAACATACGGGCCCCTAAACAGGGAAGTATTATATATCCATATCTATTTAGCGCTATTGTTTGGTGGAGGGCATCCATATTGTTTTCATTACTCCATATTGGAGGTATTGTGTTTCCTCCAAGCCCTCACCGATATCTGCTGCTATTCTGCGCAACAGGAACCCCACCTACCCCCCATTCTTTGCTCATTTTTAAAATCACTCCGGTGGGAATCCCATTTGCCGCAATATGTTTCCCCTAAGAGAGAACCGCACATCAAAACTGGAATCACTTTTCGACCTGGTCGAGGAGAATTTAGATGTCCTAGACGAAAATCTCGACAACATAATGAGAAACCTAGAGAAAGACCTACTGAAGGAGAGCCGCCTCTGGTGGGAGGTGGTGACCCTGGAGAAATATTTGGCCAATAAAATGGTACCAAAAGGGTTGATCATTGAAAAGAAAGCCTCCTTTACAACAGCTACGGAGACCTTCCTATCAGATTGGAGGAAGATTGCAGAGGAGTGCTCTTTCTCTTTAATGAATTTGATAATCAAGGAACGTCTAAAAGAACTCAAAGATTTAGAGAAGAAAATTGAAACCAACTCATAGCCCCATTTAGTAACATGGATGAATATGTAGAATTGGAGGAAACTATAGGGATTTGCTTGAAGAAAGCAGAACAAACACTAAAAGAAAAGAAAATTAAAAAATTTATGAGGGATAAGAAAAATAAAGAAAATGGAGATACAATACCTAAAATTGGTATGAGGATAGGCAAAATGACAGAAATGGTCCGATGTGGAGGAGAAATCCAAATAGACACAATAACGACTGGAGAAATAGGAGATATGATGATGATAGACACTACAGACCAAGAGAAAGAAGATACAATTATGATAGAAGAAGAAGCCCCTCATACCAACGGTCTAGAGAGGAAAGAGGCCCTCTATACAAGTCAAACAGATTTGAGGAGCTCCGAAATCTAGAAGACACTCCTAGGAGATCTTTTTTAGACAAGGAGGGTTTTCACAACCACAGGAGATGAAGATACCGACAAAAAGAGGAACGAGGGGAGGAAAAAAACAGAAGAAAAATCATCCCAAAAAAACAAAGAAAAAGAAAAAGAGGGCCCCCATAAATGAAAGACAAAAAACTATGGAAGGGACACATCAAAATCCCTCTAAGGATACTGAAGGAAAGGTGAAAATCTTTAACCTAAGCAAACACATTCTTAATGAACAGGAGAGAAAATCCTGGAAAAAGGGATGAAATATGCTCCTTCCAACAGAATCAATGAATTTGAACTGTTCGTAGACATCCAAAAGTATGTGAGGAAACTCACTGTGAAGAAATTTTTGATATCAAAAGAGATGATAGACGAAGTAGAGGAGGGTTCCACCTCCATGTTTCGCCCGAAATCAACCTTTTTCCCGGCCCATCTGAAGGGAAACTTTATAGAAACCTTCGCTGTTCAAGTTATGGATGACATAAGAAAAATAAAAACAAAGATAAACCACAATCTCACATCCAAAGAAAGGAACGCCCTTGATGGTCTAAGAAAAAATGACACTATTATTATCAAACCTGCAGATAAGTGGGGGGGGGGGGTCGTGGTTTTAGATGTAACCTCCTATGAAGAAGAGGTATTGAAACAATTGGGAGAGGAATCTACGTATATGAAACTTAAAAAAGACCCTACTACGAATTTTAAAACCAATTTGGACATGCTTTTAAACGAATTTTCAGAAGTTTTGAATCCTAGGGAAATAAAATTCCTCAAAACCGAAGACCCACAAATACCAGCGATATATATACTCCCCAAGGTCCACAAGGACCCAGTTAAACCCCCAGGGCGTCCCATCGTTTCGGGCATTGGATCTCTTACCGCCAATCTGTCCGAAATGATTGATTTTTATCTCCAACCCTTAGTTTTTAAAAATAAATCCCATTTGAAAGATACGAGAGACATTTTAAACATTCTAAACACCATTGAGTGGGAGGATGACTTTATTTTAGTGAGTACCGACGTCAGCTCTCTTTATACAATAATAGAACATGAAAATGGGATTGAAGCAGTAAAATCTTTCTTAACAGAATCCAATCACAGTACAGAACTTCAAAATTTTATCCTGCAAGGCATTGAATTCATTTTAAAACATAATTATTTTATTTTCAAAGGAGATTTCTATCTGCAGAAAACGGGCACAGCCATGGGCACCAGGTTTGCCCCCAGCTACGCAAACATTTTTATGGGTAGCTGGGAAAATAATTATGTCTGGACTGACCATCCTTTCAAGGCAAACCTGGTGTCCTGGTCACAATATATCAATGATATTATTTTTGTTTGGAAGGGGGATACAGAAACACTTGAGGAATTTTGTACTTATCTCAACAACAATCCCCTGAACATTAAATTGAGTTTCATCATCGATAGGATGACAATCAATTATCTGGACCTGTCTATATACATAGAAAACGGGAAAATATGTACGAAAACCTTCCAGAAACCCACGGACTCTTCAGCTTATATATACGCTGATATATACTCTCTGACCACAATCTGCTCTCTTTCACCCTCTCATCCTCCCCTCTCCCCTCATTGCCCAGACCCACAGTCACCAGACGTAACCTCGGGTCTCTTGACCCTACTGTCCTGTCTTCCCTGGAGACTTTCCTCTCTCCTCTTTCAACCATGACTTGCCCCAACCAGGCTGCCTCTTTCTATTACTCTTCTCTCACCTCTGCTCTAGACTCTGTAGCCCCCCTCCACACTGTCCCCCTCAGACGCTCTAAACCCCAACCCTGGCACAACAAAATAACACGATTCTTGCAAAAATGTGCACGCTCTGCTGAACGCCTCTGAAAGAAATCTCACTCTCTGGCAGACTTCCTCCATTTCAAGTTTATTCTCTACTCCTACAGCGCTGCTCTCTCCTCTGCCAAACAATCTTTCTTCAAATCTCTCATCTCTTCCCATTCCTCCAATCCCCGACGTCTCTTTGAAACTTTCAACACTCTACTTCGCCCTGCACCACCCCTCCTCCCTTCATCCCTCACTGCCACTGACTTTGCCTCCTTCTTCCTCTCTAAAATTGAGATAATCCGACATGATATCTCCTCCCATACCCCCTCTGCTGCCCACCCACCCCAATTATCCTCCCCTCCCAACTACCCCACTCTGTCATCCTTCTGCCCTACTACAGCTGAGGAAGTCCGCTCCCTCATCTCATCCTCTCCCCCCTCTACCTGTCCCTTGGACCCTCTCCCCTCCCGTCTCCTCAGTTCCCTCTCCCCCACTGGCTGCTCCCACCTTGCTCACCTCTTTAACCTATCTCTTTCTACTGGCATCTTTCCCTCACCCTTCAAACATGCTCTGGTCTCACCTATTCTTAAAAAACCAAACCTGGACCCTTTATCTCCCACAAGCTACCGCCCTATCTCTCTTCTCCCATTTGCCTCTAAAATACTAGAACGGCTGGTTTACAGGCGTCTCACCAGCTACTTGTCTGACCACTCCATCCTTGATCCCCTTCAATCTGGGTTTCGCCCGCTTCATTCCACTGAGACTGCCCTAGTGAAAGTCACCAATGACCTGCTGTCAGCCAAATCCAAGGGTCACTTCTCCCTGCTTATCCTTTTGGACCTATCTGCTGCCTTTGACACTGTGGATCACCCTCTCCTCCTCCACACACTCCAAAACATTGTCCTCTTTGGCACAGTCTTCAACTGGTTTTCCTCTTACCTCTCCAACTGTTCCTTCTCAGTCTCTGCCTCTGGCTCTACCTCACCACCTTCTATCCTTCCTGTCGGGGTCCCTCAGGGTTCCGTCCTTGGCCCCCTTCTGTTCTCTCTGTACACCTCCTCTCTGGGTTCACTCATTAACTCCTTTGGCCTCCAATATCACCTCTATGCGGATGACACCCAAATCTACCTCTCCTCTCCTGATCTGTCCCCCACTGTTTTCTCTCAGGTTTCCAACTGCCTCTCTGCCATCTCCACCTGGATGTCTGAGCGATTTCTGAAGCTGAATATGGACAAAACCGAACTCATTATCTTTCCCCCACCCAGAGCTATGCCCCATACTAATATCTCTATCACTCTTAACAACACCATCATCTCCCCCGTTCCCCAACTCCGCTGCCTGGGTGTCACTCTTGACTCCTCCCTCTCCTTTGCACCCCACATCCAAGCCCTGGCCCATTCTTGCCGGTTCCAGTTATGCAACATTGCTCGCATCAGGCCCTTTCTCTCACAGAGTGCAACTAAGCTGATCATCCACTCATTGGTCATCTAACGGCTCGACTACTGCAATGTTCTCCTCACCGGCCTCGCTCAATCCCAACTGGCTCCTCTCCAATCTGTCCTCAGTGCTGCAGCCAGGCTTATCTTCCTCTCCCGCCGCTCTAATTCTGCCACTCCCCTTCAACAAAATCTGCACTGGCTTCCATTCCCCTACAGAATCCTCTTCAAACACCTCACACTCACATACAGGGCCATCTCTAATTCCATTGCTCCATATATCTCTAACCTCATCTCCATTCATACACCTTCCCGCCCTCTACGGTCGGCTGACGACTGTCGTCTCTCCTCCACCCTGATCACTGCTTCCCATGCTAGAGTACAGGACTTTGCCCGTGCTGCACCCCTTCAGTGGAACGCACTCCCTCACTCCATTAGACTCTCCCCGACCTTGCAAAGCTTCAAACGGGCACTGAAAACTCACCTATTCATCAAAGCATACCCTTCCACTGCATAAACCAGATAGTTATCCGACCCCTTGCCTGTTTACATCCTGCTATCTAACCACCACCCACTTGCTTGCACCTCTTGTAATCTGTCTGTCTCCCCTTCCTACTAGATTGTAAGCTCCTCCGAGTAGGGCCCTCTTCCCTCCTGTTGTCAAAGTCCTCTTCTCTTCACATGTCACTCACAGCTCTCCTATACTCCAACACTCAGTGACCATCTTTGTCCGCATACTCATCTCCATCATTGGCATCTAGCCTCTAGTTGTATGTTGATGTATGTAGTCCTCACTACTTATATCCAAGCTGTAATGTGTATTGAACTGTGGCGCTCTTTATTTGTACTGTATTCTTGTTATTTATTCAATATTATGCCAAGCTTTGTCTCCCTGTATTGTTCCTTTGTACGGCGCTGCGAAACACTTGTGGCGCCTTATAAATAAAATTATAATAATAAATTATAATAATAGCTGCCACCATAAAAACTGGCTCACCAGCATCCCAGGTGGGCAGTTTAAAAGACTGAGGAGAAATTGTTCGGATCCGAAAGTTTTTAACGAACAAGCCCAAACAATGAAAGACTCCTTCTTGGCTTGTGGCTATAAGGGGGATATAGTACAAAAAGGCCTGAGTGATGCCATAATAGTAGAGAGGACTGATCTACTGCAGCCGAGATTAAAACCGCAAGAAGGGAACACTGACTTCAAATGGGCCTTCATCACGAAGTTTAATTCTCAACATATGGAAATAGAGAAGATCTTTAAGAAGCACTGGTCCATTATTCAAAAAGACCCTGTGATAGGAAACCTCTTACCTTCAAAACCCAAACACATCTATAGGAAATCGGAAAACCTGAAGAACAAACTGACCCAAAGTCTACACATGGGAGATCAAGTCAGAACAAGTTATAATAGGTCAAAGGGTTTTTATAGATGTGGACTTTGCATCAATTGCAGGAATACCCCGATTCCATCAACGTCCAAAACTGAAGAATTATGTATAAATGGGGAGAAAGTTAAGATCATGGAATTTATGACCTGCAACACTGCAAATTTTAAAAAACATCATAAATGCTCCACACATCAAGTTGTAGGCTTTTGGGGCATTACATTAGTCCAAGCCACAGAAAGGGATAAAAATATACAGAAAAGGTTGGCAAAAAAAGAAATGGAACTTATCTTCAAATTAAAAACTTTAGAACCGAGAGGACTTAATCAAGATTTCAAAATTAAATGGTTCCTTTAAAGATAAGAACCCCCATTTTGTATATGCACTTTGCACTTTATTCTGTTTTTATCATATATGTTCACATTTTAATCTACCCACATGGTTTCCACTGTGGTGCTACACCTGTATTTATTTTAAGACCCACTATGGAGACATCGGCAACTGCTTCCTATTTTTGACACAATGCACTTTCCCTATTTGATAATTATATATATGTATGTGTGCTGCTACATAGGTACAGTATTCTGTATTTTCAGAAACACTACAGAGAAATTCAGAAAGACTAGAAAAGGCTCTTGGGAGGAGCAAGATGGCAGACTAGAACAGAACAATGATAAAGATCAGAAAGACGCGCTATAGGAGAGGAGCAAGATGGCGAGAATGTTTGATTGTTAAAGGTGGACCAAGATGGCCGCCGGACTGAACTGTACATCACTTCCGGGAGGGGAAGAAACTTCGGAGCAGCACGCGGTCATCCCGTTGTGGGACTTCCGGTGACGGAGGCACAATTACCGCTGATAGAGGCAGAGATAGAAAAATACTACGGCGGAACACTTCCGGTGCCGCACATTGCACCCCGCCACGTCACATCCGGGTAAAACTATGAGATTAGGGGAAGATTATACACGGACCCCCATACCCGGGAATATGTATACTTAATAAAACCATAGGAAAATAATGAGGCGGACTTATACATTACACATACGGCCATTTAACCCACAGGTGATGGGAATGATTGAAATAGGAGGGCTATTTAAACCTGGTTTTGGAAGTCACTGGTACCTTGAAAAAGACCTCATACTGGAGGTTGAAACGGGGTTGGCAGTGACTTTCATAGGAGCAGTGGTGTTTGTCTTGGCAATCTGACAGCCACCAGAGGTACCAATCACGGGGCCCCATTGATTTTTAACATCTGGACCTCTGGAGCGTCGGCTAACTTTAGATATACCACCCTGTTCATGTTTTTAGTATTTTAGTTATATTAATAAAGGATCCATTCTTCATCTTTTATGGGATATTAATTCCATCGATTAGATTGTGAATTGTTTTAAAGTAACAGTATTACACGAGGACGGAGGTCTTTGTCTTTGTCTTTTGTCTTTTCATACCCCACGACAAAGCATCCTCAATTGATCCAAACCAACATACGGGCCCCTAAACAGGGAAGTATTATATATCCATATCTATTTTAGCGCTATTGTTTGGTGGAGGGCATCCATATTGTTTTCATTTCTCCATATTGGAGGTATTGTGTTTCCTCCAAGCCCTCACCGATATCTGCTGCTATTCTGCGCAACAGGAACCCCACCTACCCCCCATTCTGGGGACCTTATCTTGTAGGTCTCCATTTTTTATTTTTCATGATGATAGGGCTGTGCTGCGAACAGTTCCTACGTTTATGCCAAAAGTTGTGTCTTTGTTTAATTTAAACCAAGAGATTATTCTTCCAGTGTTAAGTCCTCCTGTGGACACCAAAAAGAGAGCCAAACTTAAAAATGTGGATGTTGTTCGGGCTTTGTGCGTTTATGTGGACAGGGTGAATAAACTCTGTAAAACTTTTTCGTTATTGGTTTTGTATGATATACACAAAAGGGTCTGGCCAGCTTCTAAGCAGACTATTGCTCGGTGGGTACGGTCGGTAATTGCCTTTGCGTATACAAAAGTTGGCAGACCAGTGCCTTCCAGAATCAATGCCCATACCACCAGGTCGGTTGCTTCTTCCTGGGAGGTGCCTCACGGGACCACGGCAGAACAAGTATGCAGGGCTTCCACTTGGTCATCTGTTCACACTTTCACCAAATTTTATAGGTTTCATGAGTTCGCGTTGGAGGACGCATCATTCGGGCGAGCAGTGATGAGAACTGCAGACCTGAGCGTACCCTCCCAAAGGAACGGCTCTTGAACGTCCCCTGGTTGAGCTGTGTCGCCAGGATAGATGAAAGAGAAAAGGGAATTTTTGTAAGAACTTACAGTTCGAATCCCTTTCTCTGATTCTATCCTGGTGACACAGCGATCCCTCCCTTACGCTCAGTAAGTAATACCGGTTTATCTGTTATGTTAGATTGGTTATGTAAATTGATTGTGCATATTAATATGTTCAGGCGTTGTACTGAGTTAATGTATCCTAGTGTGCTCTGGAAGTTGAACTGAGGAGTCTGGGATGCAGAAGGGAGGAGCCTGCCTCTCAAAGCTTTAGCATAGATGCCTGGCTCCTTCGGATGCTCCTACATCCGATTGTTGAGCTGTGTTTCCAGGATAGAATCAGAAAAAGGGATTTTAACGGTAAGTTCTTACAAAAATCCCCTTATTTCAGCTATCAAACTAAAGGCCCCCATACACTAGTATGATCTGGGCCGGTTTCACCTGATCCCAACAGATCGGGCCGAGAAATTGCCACAAATCGAATTTTAGTGATATCCCGTCTGGCCCTCTGCCTGGTTCCGTGCGCATCGGGTCGGACCCTACAAATTGAACCTGCTGTACATAAAATCTATCGGATTGGATTCATCAGCTGCAAAACCACCCATGATGTATTGGGTTTAATCCGTAGGTGTGTGTCAGCAGTGAAGTACCGCTGGCACACACCTATGTGCAGGGGTGGGTGCCGAGCAGTGGTGAGCTGCAGGGGCGGGAAGCGGCAGTAGAATTTTAAAAAATAGTTTCAAAAGATTGGCTGGCAGCTGAATTCTCTCAGCCATTTAGCGGCCGTCCAGTATTTTGAAAGTTTTTTTTTTACATTCTGATGCCTTTGTTTAATGTACCATGTTTTTGATGTATTTTAAGCAACTTTGAGTCCTATGGGAGAAAAGCGCTATAGAAATAAATAAAATTATTATTATAAAATAACCACTTGCTGCGTCTTTAGATACACCATGGAAGGGATGTACCAACCTCTTGCGGTATTTCTAGCCGCCCATCGCAGCAATGCTTACCACATCATCTATATACATGTCTAGTGTCCATGAGTCTCCAATACACTGCCATCTGCTGGCAGAGAGTGAAACTACATCTCTTTCTCACACATTCACAAACAAGAAGGTAGCAGACAAGCTTTTGAAGCTTTTGTTTTAAGTGGGCTTACTAGTATGTAATAACATGTGATTAGCAACACAAAGGGCTACTCTCAGGATAAGAGATGCCCTTTGCAGTGATAGACCTCTGTGGCGGTGATCATGTGCAAAGTGATGCCAGCGACTATGGTGCAGGTGTGGAGGGATCCATATTGAATCCCTCCTACAGAGCTGTGGATGGAAGCCCATAGGCTTCTCATGAGTAATGACAGCTACAGCTGGCTTTACCCTCCGAAATGGAGCCCCATCAGAAGAGCTTTAGTACATTCGGAAATGCAGTAAACCTCCTGAAACCTGGGTTTTAACCACGTTTCTTCTTTAATACATCCCGCGCCATGTCAACAAGGTACTCGCCTAGTTAAACTTACTCTTTGCCTTTATGTGAAGTGCTCAAGATTGCCACAATTCAGTTACAAATGCCAATTTGCACTACCGGCAGCAAGGTTGTGCAAATATTGTCCCAAAAGGACATTTTCACTCATTTCCAGTCTATCCTGCACACCTCACATCTCACAATTTTGTTTTTAGGCCAAAAGGTTGCACTGAGGTAGCTAGATGACAATGTTAAGCGCCATGACTTTAATGGCATTACCACTGGACTGAACTTATGCAGCAGTATTGGACTGGATTTTAATGACAGTATCACTGCACTGGACCTCTGCAGCAGTTATCACTGGACTGGACTTTAACGGCAGTACCACTGGACTTGACCTTTGCAGCAGAACCACTTGACTGGACCTCTGCAGCAGTACCACTGGACTGGACCTCTGCAGCAGTATCACTGGACTGGAGTACTGCAGCAGTATGACTGGACTGGATTTTAACTGCAGCAGTATAATTCAGAAATAGCACCAATTTAGCAATACAGGACACCAGCAGAACAAGGCAGCACAGGACACTATCAGCAGCACTAACACTAGGCAGCATAGGACACCAGCAGCACAGGACACCAGCAGCACAGGACTGGACTTCTATAGCAGGTCGCCGCCCCCACAGACCACCACAGCCCCAGACCATGTCCAACCACTACCCTTTCCATTGCTGGAAATGGCGGCACCTGCGAGTGATTTATATTGAGTCTGGATCTCGCAAGATCCGTCAGCGGGATGATGACGTTTTGGCACGGCCTGAGCTCTGAGTCTAGTGGGAATCCCTGAACAGTGTTTGGATCTGTACCCGCATAGCGGGTGTTCGGCAGTGTTCGGATTCCCAAAATCTGAACCCACTTATCCCTAGTTTGTAGCTGGTTGAGCATCCATCAGGCAGGGGTAAAAAAGACTAAGGGGGGTATTCAATTGCCGGCAACCATCTCCTGAGGGGGAGATGGGAGCCGTGCCCTATTCAATGCTGTCTTCCCAGAGAGCATTGAACAGTGAAGCTCGGCAGAACAAGCCCGACTTCACAAGCAGTCGGGCTCGTTCTGCTGAGAACGTCCGGGAAGTGACAAGCTGCCTGCTGCAGCTTGCTTCTTCCTGGCCGCAACTTGCGGCCACGCCCCCTTCTCGTCCCATTGCAGGTGGGACATTGAATCCCTCCTGCGTGTTCTCAGTTAAGCAGACCGAGAACAGGACAGGGTCACGGCTGTGGAGCAAGCTCCACAGCCGTGACCCTCAGATTGAATACCCCCCTAAGAGAGAATTTAGATTTCAGTTCCAACACACCCCACCCAAATTTCACTCTCTCTGCACATGATACATCTGTCCCACCTGCAGTGCACATGGTTTTGCCCATTTTGAGAACAAATTTGTTCTGCGATCAGATCTGAATAAGGGCCATGGTGTATTCATTTCTTACATTTGCTGCCTCCTGTTTATATTGCTAAAGGATGATTAGTTCTTGATGGGCATTTCCATCAAAATTCAATTAGTACCAAGCAAGAGCTTACATGATCTTAACAATGTTAATAAGTAACAGAAGCAGAAGACTAATTACACTTTACTTCCAGCAAGATGGACTCTGCCCTGATTGTAAATCCTTTTTATACAATCAAATGCAGTGCTCGAAGTGGAAATTATAAAGTGGGGGTATGGAAAAGTAAAGGATTTATATATGCACGCGCCGAAGGCTCGCGCGCTCCGAAAAAGGGGGTGTGGTCACTGAAAAAGGGGGCGTGTCTTTAAGTGTAGCGTACCACACCACATACCCCTTATACACCACACTAGTAGGACCCCTTATACGATCTAATACTAGTGCCCTTAACACATTGTGCCACACGGTATGAGCCAAAACTCAAGGACAGCAAGAACAAAGGGACAGAGAGAGAGTGACAGCAGACGGAGAATGACAGCGGGGACACAGAGAGAGCCACAAATGTATATTGAGCATCACGGTGTGTGGCATATGTATAATGGGCATCACTGTATGGCATATGTATATTGGCCATCACGGTGTGTGGCATATGTATATTGGGCATCACTGTGTATGGCATATGTATATTGAGCATCACGGTGTGTGGCAAATGTATAATGGGCATCACGGTTTGTGGCCTATGTATAATGAGTCCATTATACATAGGTCACACACCGTGATGCCCATTATACATATGCCATACACAGTGATAGCCAATATACATATGCCATACACAGTGATGCCCAATATACATATGCCACACACCGTGATGGCCAATATACATATGCCATACAGTGATGCCCATTATACATATGCCACACACCGTGATGCCCAATATACATATGCCACATACCATGGTGCTCCATTATACATATGCCACACACCGTGATGCTCCATTATACATATACCACACACCGTGATGCCCAATATACATATGCCACACACCATGATGCTCCATTATATATGCCGCACACCATGTATAAAGGCCACCATGAAGGCCTTTATACATATGCCACACACCATGATGCCCGTTATACATATGCCACACACCGTGATGCCCAATATACATATGTCACACTGTGATGCTCATTACACATATGCCGCACACCATGATGCTCATTACACATATGCGCACACCGTGATGCTCATTACATATATGCCACACATGTGATGCCCATTACGTATTATGCCACACATCGATATGCCCATTACGTATTATGCCACACACTGATATGCCCATTACGTATTATGCTACACACTGTTATGCCTATTACACAACATGCCATACACCATAATGCCGAGTACATATTATGCCACACAGTAATGCCCCAGTACTCCTACCTGCTGGGATGTGTTGTCCCACAGGGTTCCTGTGCCTGAGCTACACCAGGGCAAACCCAGGAGACTGGGCTAGAACTAGTAATCCATCCCCCTTCCCCAAAAAATGCCAGTCTGGTCTCTTACCATCAACTGTGCTGGTGGGTGTACTGCAGGGTCCTGAGGTAGTGCAGGAGCTTGCCCAGCTGCTGGTTCACATCTTTGCTGTCTGGCTGCTGCTGTCTGGGTTGGGCAGGGGACTGTCAGATGTCTCCTCGGCTGGCCTTCTTCCCCAGTGTTCATGAAGCAGGTATGGCAGTGGAGGCCAGCCACCTGGGGAATGAGGTGCAGGACCTGCAAGGAGGCCGTGTATCCGGGGGGATGGGGGCCGGGAACTGCGGGGACTGAGGCAGGCTGACTCCAAGAGAGCACAGCTCATTCCTGGGTGCTGCTGCAGTGGCAGCGGAGGCCAAGTTTGCGGAGGTGAGAGCTGGAAGCTGCAGGGACACAACTCGTCCCAGGGTGCTGCCGTGGCAGCGGAGGCCAGGCACATGGAGGTGAGAGTCGGTAGGTTGACAGACTGCTGATGGGAAGCACAGCTCGTCACCGGGTGCTGCTGTGGCAGCGGAGGCCGGCCACTAAGGGGGATGGGGGCCGGGAGCTGCAGGGAATCCTTCTGAATGTGTGCAAGGAGCATTGCTGTCATTATTTCCTCTTCAGCTCCCGGCCCCCTTCCACCCCAGTACCTCCTGCGCTGCCGTGTTCGCGTCATCATCCTGCCGCCGCTGCGCATCTGCAGTAACAGACCTGCCCAGGAGTCCGTGTCCATTGTGACACACTGCCCGCTGACCAATCCACGCGGAACGCATCCCAGGAGACCCGCCTGTTTTAAAAAGTGAGTCCCTGACCGGCATTTGCGGCGAACCTTGCAGCAGCATGATGTTGGGGGGGGGAGACGTAGGACAGGCTCTGTGTGAAGCAGGATCTGGCTCCCCCTTGTGGATGAGAGGGGGAGCCAAGTTCTGCACCGCAGTTAAAAAAAAAAAAAAATCAGTGCTCGAAGAAAGTGCCGGTATGCTATACCGTTGTATACCGGCCCACTTCGAGCACTGATCAAATGTAAACTATAAATAGAATGAAATCCTTATGTAACATTCTACATTTACTAATTGTAGCCTACACTTTGAGTTTTTAATATATAATATTAAAAATTGACATCAGCAACTCCGCCCCTCCACCTTCCCGCTGCCCCGGATACGCTCAATGTATGAAAACCATGGCGGATTCCATGTGCTAATAAGACTAGCAGCAGTGGTACATTACTACCAGTGCTGCTACCAGACCCCTGTGCAATCTCTGTCCCCCCCCACCTGACACCTAAAACAGAGCCCGCTTAGCTACTGCTGCTCAGCCTCGCTGCAGGACACTTGCACACGACACGTGGCCCCAGTTGGCGACCAGTGCACAGGCCCTGATTTGTCCTTCCCTGTCTCTGCAGTCAGGTTGCCCAGAGGCTGAGACCCCTCTTCTATAATAAGAGGGGAAGGGCTCCTCCTGAGGTATGTCTAAAATTTAAGGAAAAAGAAAGCAAACCTAAGTGACAATCTCTTTTTCTACCTTCATACTTAACCAAAACAGATAAATGAGTTACCATTTTAAAGATTAATTTTCTGCTGAACAGTTACTTCAGCATCTCCCCGTGTGAAGGACCCTTAATATGATAAGTTATAGTCATACATATCCCACTTCTCCCTCCCCTTCACACATATTACTCCCCTCCCTCCTATACTTATCTATATTATGCCCAACCCTCCCTTTTCCATACATATTACACCTCTCTCTCCTATAATCATTCATATCACACTTCCCTTCCCATACATATCACACCCCTTCCCATACATATCCCACCCCTCCCTCCTATACTCATTCATCTAACACACCCCTCCCCTTTCCATACATATAACACCCCTCCCTCCTATACTCATTCATATCACACACCCATCCCCTTCCCATGCATATCACACCCCTCCCTCCTATACTCATTTATATAACACACCCCTCCCCTTTCCATACATATAACACCCCTCCCTCCTATACTCATTCATATCACACACCCATCCCCTTCCCATGCATATCACACCCCTCCCTCCTATACTCATTCATATAACACACCCCTCCCCTTCCCATACATATCACACCCCTCCCTCCTATACTCATTCATATGACACACCCCTCCCCTTCTCATACATATTACACCTCTCACTTCTATACTCATACATATCATGTAACTCCTGGAATGGTATATTATGTAATAGGCATTATGGTTTGTGATTTAATATGTAAAAGGGCATTACGGTTGTGGCATAATGTGTAATAGGCATTACAGTGGGGTATAACATGTAATAGAAATGATGGTGTGTGACCATGTGTAATTGGCACTACAGTGTGTGGCATAATGTGTAATAGGCATTACGGTGTAAATGATTGACGCACGCCTCTGGCGTGCTCTATCCCTGGTTGGTGCGTGTGTGGGGGGCAGGGGCACCAATGATTTTTCTGGCACAGGGCATCTAGATATGGCATTGCCGCTACTAAGCACATTGTGTGGATAAGGTACTACTACAGGCATTCTACACCCTTTTTTCAGAGTCCATTTTCAGCAAAGTCCATTTTCGGCAACTTAGTAAAGTTTGGGAGGGCGCAAATTTTTAGTTTGCAGGGGGGCACCGAACATCCTAGCACCGTTCCTGTAACCACCCCCCCCCCCACACACACACACACCTGATAGCTTAAGCAAGAAGAGCCTGCTCAGCTACTTAGAGCTCCTACAGCTCAGCCTCGCTGCAATAATTGCTTATTATTTAACCCCTTCCTGACGCAGCCAGTTTTTGCCTTCCTGACAGAGCCATTTTTTTCAAATCTGACATGTATCACTTAAGTGGGTATAACTTTTTTTTGCTTTTACTTATTCCAGTGATTTTGAGATTGTTTTCCCGTGACACATTGTACTTTAAATTAGTGGTGAAATTTGGTCGATACAGTTTTTTTGGGGGGGGGGGGAAATACCAAAGTGTCGTGAAAAAATGGAACATTTTGCTATTTGCAAAATGTTCCATTTTCTGCTTGTGAGACAAATAATCATATCACTCAAAATAGTTAATAACTAACAAAGACCATATCTATTCTTTATTTTTAAATCATTATTTAAACCGCCTTTATTTTTTTTGGACGCTAGGGGGCAGCAGAGTCTAAATTTTACACTCAATGCATTTCAACGCTACTTTTGGCTATTCACTTTTTAACAGCCAATAGCAGCGATCGCCCAAGACGGGAGGCATCGCTGCCCCCCCTGGGCAATGAGGGAGGATGTCTGCTGTCAGGGACAGCAGACATTGTCCCTCTGCCACCTCGTTTCGAGACGGGGTGGCAATTTGAAGTCATGACGTATATATACGTCATGTGTCGGGAAGTACTTCCCGACCATGACGTATATATACGTCAAATGTCGGGAAGGGGTTAATAACAAATCTGTTTCCGTAGCTAGTCTTAAAATTACAAATCAGAGATTTTCTTAATCAAAGGCAATCTGTGTACATGAGACACACAGATATTCTTACTGACATTTAGCTTTTATCTAGTCTTATTCCCCTTCAATCATGCAAGCTTTTTATGGAGTGGAAAATTGGCAGAAAGTTATTGTTTCCAACAGCCAATCTTGATTACAAATGTTACACAGTTCTTCCATTAATCATGCTGCGCACATTGTTAGCATTGCTTATCACAGGTACCAGTAGTGCTAACTTAGAGCTGTAATCAAATAGCATACAATGTCCTTGCACACAGCTCAACAGGTTGATACTATCATTTTAGTCTGATATTTGGATAAATGTAATAGCCTGCGAGTTGCTGGAGGTTCAGGATTTTATGCGTCAGGTTGGTTTTGCCTTGTTTGACTGCTTAAAAAGAACAAAAAAACAGCCTGTTCTCAAAACCCAAACATTCAGCAACTTGGAGGCTATTGCAATGAACTCAACATTTATTCACACATGCAGGCTGTTAAAAACAATGATAGTTAAAGCCCTGAAAAAATCTTTCATTACATTCTGAACATGTAAACGTGTCTAAAACCCTCAGATCAGACACTGTAATGATAGTTGTTTCATCATTCACTGACTGATAATGCTGCTCACAATGTTGCAAAGCACTTGCCAGAGAGACAATAGTGAGGTCATTTAAACCACAGAAACACACACACATGCACACACACAGCAACAAAGCACAATTTACATAGCTTAAACACTTTAAAGTAAAATGATGTGCATGTGCGCATAATACAAGGTTAGCATTTTTTTCTGATATGAGCATGGACAGGGGTGATGGTAGGGCAGTTTCAGCAAGCTTCAGGAACCAGAAGATTTCAGCCAATCCTGGGCTCTTTCCAGATGCAGCCCAGGCTGGATGTGCACCCGTGTGTTTTTCCCCTGTGAGGGTTATATGACTTTTTTCTCTATCAGGGACAATGTGTGTTGGTACGTATATGTTAGTTGGGCGCCCACTAAGCTATTTGCTTAGTTTTCAGCGTCCCCTTGCGGGGCTCGCTACACTCGCCGCGCTTCAGGCATGGTGGCTCGCTGCACTCGCCACACTATATAAAATCAACTCCGTGCCGACATGGATAGTGGGGGTATGAGCGCAGTAACTATAGTGGGCGCCCAACTAACATATAAGTACCTGCGTGTTTGTTTTTATATGGCGAAGGGGGTGCACCATGACATGAGTGTGCTCTGAGTGACATGGCTCCATGCTACACCTTTGATCATGGAGACACTTGCTGACTGCAGCATATGGCAGCATGCAGTCTGGCAGATGTACTAAAGGCACCCATACACTATGCGATTTGGGCATGATTTCACCGTTTGGATGAATCTGGCCGTGAAATCAGCCCAAATCGCACGTGTAGACATCCCGCCCAACCCGATCCACATTGGATCCGAGGTTTGATGGGCTGCACATAAGATTTGCTTAATCTTTTGAGCAGCCCGGTTCCAGGTCGGGACGACGGGCGGGAGATGCCGGCGACCAGAGAGCGGGGGGGGGGTGACAGATGCCTGCAAGAGGACCAGGGAGCCAGGCAGGGGAAGAGAGGTCTCAGCCAATCAGTGACTTCCCATTCATTTGTACGGGATTTTTTTTGTGCGCCCACTGCTCGGCTTCCCCTGCCCAGCTCCCTGGTTCCCTCAGCGGCTCGCCGGTGTCCACTGCCCTCCTGCTCTCTCCGTCTGCATCTCCCTGGAATTTGCATGTGATAAATTGATTTATCACATGCAAAACTTTGCACATCAATTGCCTAATCGCACGTGATCCCTCCCGGGGAGCTGCCGGGACAATCAGGTCCGACTTGTGCCACGTGGGATGAAGGAATCTTTGGAAGCATATGTACAGAAGGAGCACCTACTGTTATTGCGGGTCCTGGCGATTCAATCACCAGGACCCGCCATGATACGGAAGGGGGGGGGGGGGGCGCAAGAGATGCTCACGTGACCCATTCTGTCAGAGCCCACCGCCGCCTCCTGTCGCTTCCTTGCCGGTCCCCCATCGGTGCCGCACCCCCCTAACCCTGCCCGTCTCCCTGAAGCGGAGATGGACAGGGTTTCCTCCATCTGCTGCCAAGATAAGGGGAAGAACGTGCGTGTGAGACACACGCGTGTCCCCATCAGATATCTGGCAACAGCTGGCGCTAAACGAGAAGCGCTCTGTAGAAGTTCCTTCTACATTCAGATTCTCCCCATAGACTTAATTGGGCTAACACCATTTTTACATAATGTAGGCAAGCTACAAAAAAACAAAGGGGTTTATTCATTCCGGATTGCTGCAAATTCACAATCTATTATTGATTATTGGATGCCTGCACATGCATAGGATATATTTTTGTAAGTCCGTTGTGTTATCTGTTATGAGAACGGGTGAGGATATCGTAATTCCAGGAGTAGGGGGGCGACCTTGTCCTGGTAGATGCCCTGCTGCATTCAGGTGGTTGCTGTCATTGCATGCCTGGTAACTCAGCTTGTTGCACATTACAGCTGAGGAGTAGAAGTATTAAATGCAGATACAGGGGAAAAGTGGTATCTGTACAAGTAATGTGAACTGATACCGCTTCTCCCCTATGTAGGAATGGGTAGATATGTGTGAAGCCTGTGTCTATATCAGACATCTACTGGATATCAGGTCTATATGTGGGGTGATGTACAGTATGGACGGTCAGTGACGTTTCGACACCTGCAGCCATTGATTTTGTCAGCTTCAGATGTTGCCCATTCAGCGCAGCAGGGACAGAGAGTTTCTTGATTTTCTGTTGTCCTTCTTGTTCATAATTCTAAATATGTGAGGAATAAAGAGTATATAGTGTTATACTAGGTCTTACACATAGAAATAGCATGCATACATCAGAATAAAATCAATGATCTGAATTCCAGGGGGAATCAGAAAGTTGAAAATGTTCCAAAGGAAAGGCCCAGAGCCGAATTTCCCATTAGGCACGTGAGGCACGTGCCTAGGGGCGGCACATGTTTGGGGGCGGCACTTGGATGCCTGCGATGGTACTGTTAGCCCAAAGTGTACCAATAACTGCAAAATATCCACTGTACTGTTCCGTATTCCATCTTAAATAGAGTGTAAATGATAGGACATACAGTTACTGCCCCTGTAAACTGTCCTACTTAGTAATATGTATACATAATAAAAGAATGTCACAGTTAGTACCTTTTTTTAATAAATCCATTATATTGGCTATTATCAAATGAGGGCTTATAAGTAATCAATAAAAATAATATAATTAGACAGGGGGTGGCGTTATTGTTGTGCCTAGGGGTGCCGTCATCCCTAAATCCGCCCCTGCATGCATACATATATAATCAATGCTGTATGCATGTATAGTATGTACGTCAGTGGCAAACGCAGGATTTTTAGAAGGGGGTTTCCAAATTTAATCCAAAATCTCCAACTGGAGTAAGTACGGGAGTCTGGGGGAGTGGTAGCAGCCCCGAAAATTGGTCTTTTTATACACTGGATACTGTATGGAATACAGTATTGATATTTAACAGTACAGATAGTCTGTAGTATAGGCTCTTTCAAACATTTAAATAAGATAAGTTGTCAGGAAAAGGTTAAACATATAATAAATACATATATATATATATATATATATATATATATATATATATATATATATATATATATATATATATATATACAGTACAAATCCAGTGGCACCCGGGTACGCAACAATAATGACGACACACAGGTGGTCTTAACGACGTTTCATTTCACATAACGGAAATTTCATCAGGTTTCCGTTATGTGAAATGAAACGTCGTTAAGACCACCTGTGTGTCGTCATTATTGTTGCGTACCCGAGTGCCACTGGATTTGTACTGTATTGATGATCCCAGCGCTGCTGTTGTCTGTAGGCACCGGGGCCAAGTTACCTTCTATTAGAAGAGTGCCAGCTCTACTGCAAGTATATATATATATATATATATATATATATATATATACACACACACACACACACACACACACACACATCTCTGCATACATGCGCACACACATATATATCTATATATACATGTGCATACACTCACACATTCAGGAAACACCTCCCCCCCCCCCCCCATCCCCATGAAAATCCAACATTTGCCACTGTACCTAACTGTACTTGGCTATGAACCCTTTGAGTGCCAGTGTTGCTGTGCGGGATGTGCAAAATATCCGCTAAAAATGCTAGCCTCGTTCACAGCGACTGTTTTTTAAATTTAACTAAACTTGACTTCAGATCATTTGCCGGCAATAACTAAAGGGATTCATATTCCTCGACTACGGCCCTGGCATTTTTACCTGATATTTTGCACATCTCTCAACGTTTTGCACAATGTTGGCACTCAAAAGGTTAAATTGAAAATATAGCAATGAATTCCATTTGCATACATTTATATACTGTATATATATTATATAGACCTGCAGTTAGTTCTGCCACCTTAACCTGCTGAGACGCTATTTCTGAGGTATACATTCGATATCCCTCAAACAATATCTGATTTCCCTTCAAATTGGGGATTTCACTTTTATTGTCTATAAGGACATCCACGGAAATTGATGCAGGCTTGCATCCTTTTACCAGGATCTTCAAAGGATCCATTTTTATGAGGCATTTAACTTCATCTATACCTGTATTCTGTATGCATTTGGAATATTGCCCCTGAGGAAGTCGTTTTAACGACGAAACGCGTTGGGTCCGTTTCCTTGCATATATAGAACCGAATCTATCAAATACTCAAAGATGAAAATGAATTTTATATACTGTTTTTTATGAAGTATTGTAATAAAACTGTTGATCAGTGATTCAAAAAGTTGCAAATTCGGTTTTCTATATTGGAAGTTGGTGGTGGAAGTCTATCTAGGGGCGCACTTTGTTCTCTACTATCTATATATATATATATATATATATATATATATAATGCGGATAAAACAGGCGTCACTCCGGGGCTTACGTGAAAGCAAACTTTTACTGTGGGGCGGTCAACGCCGTTTGGGGTTTCCCCGTCGTCAGGACCAAAATTCACAAACAACTGTGTAATACAAAGTGCAGTGTTTAAATACAAAACTTACATTTAGATTCCCCTCTGCGCTGCTCCATCACCCGACCGAGGCTACCGCCGTCCCTACTGGATCCACCCAGGAAGTGAATCGTCGATCCGGGCGAGTTTTAGAAAATATTGATAAAAACATTACTACCCTACCCACCCCTAATCTCACCAAGGAAGAACGTCTAGCATTGAAACATCTGAGTGAGAGAAAGGACATCATGATCCGTTCGGCGGACAAAGGCGGTGCGGTGGTGGTAATGGACTTTACATACTACCTGGAAGAATGTAACCGATTGTTACAAGTCACGACAACATATGTAAAATTGGATCGAGATCCATCTATGGGTCACATTCACGAACTGAACATCATTCTGGACAACGCCATTGCACAGCAACATATCGCGACAGATGCCAAGAAAAGCCTGTTGCGGGCGAAACCCGCCATTCCAGCGTTTTACATTATTCCGAAACTACATAAGGACGCCCAGAGACCCCCTGGTAGGCCAATTATAGCCGCACGGGGCTCTCTGTGCGAACCTCTTGCTAAATTTGTGGACTTTTTTTGCAGGATTGTGTACAAAACACATGCACTTATTTAAGAGATACCACAGACCTACTGGTCAAATTACACAACTTAGGGGATATTCCTGATCACACCATCATGGCAGGTATAGACGTTACAAGTCTCTATACCTGCATTCCCCACCACCAGGGTCTTGCAGCGGTTAGTGACCTCATTAGACACAACCCCAGGTATTCTGGCCCCAACCCTGATTTTCTGATGCAATTGCTTGAGTTCACACTCACGCATAACATTTTTATGTTCGATGGTAAATACTATAGCCAAGCATCAGGATGCGCAATGGGTTCCCCAGCAGCGCCTTCATACGCCAATTCCTTTATGTACAAAGTAGAAAAGGAGGTCTTTCTGAAAAATGCTCTTTCTGAAAAATGCTCTATTTCAACAACATGCAATTTTTTACGCCAGGTATATTGATGACCTGGTTCTGTTTTGGTCAGGGAATGAGGAAGCATTGGTCAAGTTGTTGAATGACCATAATGCATCCAACAACCCGGTAAAATTTACTTTTTAAATAAGTGCTTGCCAGTTAGACTTTCTGGATGTTCGCATCCTGAAATCAGGTAATAAAATCAGCACCCAGTTATTTACAAAATAAACTGATAGAAACATGTTGTTACAGTTCAACAGTTCTCATCCCACCTCCACCATGACCAGCCTCCCTTACTCACAATTTTTGCGAGTTTGCAGGATCAATAGCGACCCCCAAATGAGAGATTTTCAACTAGAGCAAATGGTCGAAAAATTTCTACAGAGAGGCTATCCATGGTCCTTAATCCAAGTGGCCAAAAATAAAGCATGTGCACTTGATCGCAATGCGCTATTAACAGGAGCAACGTCCAAAAATGCTCCCAATGTGGAGCACAATAAAGTGATCACCTGGGTCAACCACTTTTCAAATAAAAGTCCCACTATCAACAAAAAAACTAAAAATCTGTGGACCATGGTAAACACCGACCCGGATCTACCCAGCCTACTAGGGACCAACTTAAGGGCAGGTTACATCCGAGGACGTAGCATTGGCGATCAACTTGTCAAATCAGATGTTTCTCTCATGCGTAGCACCCCTCAACATTTTCTATCTAAAAAAGGAGGGTGCTACAAATGTACAGGTTGTGTAACTTGCAGTTACATGGTAGCAGGGAACACATTTAGACACCCGCATTCCGGTAAGGTCCACAACATCCGGCAGGTCCTCACTTGTACATCCAAGTACGTAGTCTATCTTCTCACATGCCCATGCGGGCTTAACTATGTGGGTAAAACCAGCTGTACTTTCAAGGAACGAATGGCCAATCATAGGACAGCGATAAGGGCTGCGGTTGTCAAAGGCCACAGTGAGCAGACTGTGGCCCGTCATTTTCTAGAGGCCAAACATAACATGGCCACCCTTCGCTACCGGGTCATAGACCAAATTCCCGACAACCACAGAGGCGGGGATAGGGATAAACGGTTATTACAACTTGAAAGCCGTTGGATCCACAGGCTGGGTACCCTCACTCCTGGCGGTCTCAAAGAGACCCTTAATCTGGGCAGCTTTTTATGATTCAGGTTGCACATATTCTTGTTTAACTCACCAGTTTGCCCATTGCATACACACATGAGCAGGATGTTATGTATTCATCAGCCCATTTATAGATAACGGCAGTGTGTATGTGATGCAATAATTTTTTACGTTATCATCTATACTTATGACCTTATTTGATGCCACCTCCTGGGTTGAATTGGTAGATTCTGATATTCGCCAGTACAGCTAATACAGTTATTCATTAATTTTCTCGCTTAATATATGTATGCATAGTTACACACCATGTACTTGCTTCCTATTGGGAACAGCCACACTGCCATCTGGTGGCCACCCAGGTTGATAGCTGAGGAAATTTTCTTCTGTACATATCTTTCTGCACTAGCACTTTATTTTTAGATTTTTCACAGTCATGTGTATGTCTTCCATTAATGTATTGTAATATCATGCATTATCTTATTTGTTTACACTAATATGCACTATGCACTTTTTCCCTTAGTTGACTGTGACCTCCCCGCCCGGAGTCCTGACGATTCACTTCCTGGGTGGATCCAGTAGTGACGGCGGTAGCCTCGGTCGGGTGATGGAGCAGTGCAGAGGGGCGTCTAAATGTAAGTTTTGTATTTAAACACTGCACTTTGTATTACACAGTTGTTTGTGAATTTTGGTCCTGACGACGGGGAAACCCGAAACGGCGTTGACCGCCCCACAGTAAAAGTTTGCTTTCACGTAAGCCCCAGAGTGACGCCTGTTTTATCCGCATTACATATGGTAGAGCCCATCTACCTAGGAAGGCACCCGGGCACTAAGCATTTGATTGCGAGGAGTGCCGGACACCCCACTGGTCCCATATATATATATATATAAGTGAGTAATGATGAGCGTCACTCCAGAGGGCTTGGTTGTATAGATATTTATGTCTCAAAAAAGTCAATCAAGTTCAGGATACATGTACAAATAGTCATTTGTACATGTATCCTGAACTTGATTGACTTTTTTGAGACATAAATATCTATACAACCAAGCCCTCTGGAGTGACGCTCATCATTACTCACTTGTTCTATACTAGTGAAGGCACCCGAGGCATTTGTTTCATATTTGTGGGAGTGCCGATTCTCTTGCTTCTTCTATATATATATATATATATATATATATATATATATATATATATATATATATATAGACAGGTAATTTATTGAGCTCTTTGGTATAGTGACACATGGATAAAGGACCTTATTCAGGTCAGTTCGCAAAGGGTGTTCAATGTTTTATTTCTGCGCATGTGCATATGCAGGGTGCGTGCACCCACTGTGAATAGTTGGATTGCTGGGTGCACACACCCAGGACACTGGGAGGGGGGCAGAGAAGGGTGTGGGGTGGTGGGCGGCCCCATTAGCCAGCATTTTATGGGCGCTCCCATGAGAATGCTGGGCTTTCTAATGCTAATGCTAATGAGACCTTGACGTGGGCACCGGGGGCGGGCAACTGACACCACCGGATGTCAGCTGCCCGCCCAATTCCTTCTGAGCGTGCACGCATATGTAAGGGTGTGAATACGCATCAGAGTGAACCAACCAGAATAACCCCCAAAGTCCAATATACCTTAAGCCAGTTTAAAATAGCAACCAATTTTTATTGGGTCCGTTAGAGCGAAAATACCACCAAAGAAATAAAGTGATGAATACCGGGCTTTATCCTTGTGTTGTGTCCCTATAATAAAGAGCTCAATCAATGACCTGTTCATCTTCAAGTAAAGGAGGAAACAAGTGTATCAGACACTTCAGGACAGGAGCTATATTTTTAGCTGCTGAAATCGCTGTCACATTACACAAGGAACTGGAGCAAGCAAACAACCTTTTCACAAGGACACAGATTAATATTTGAAGCTTTTCAAATCCTGCAGTAACATTTGGAAACCTACACTTTCAATGTTAAGCTTATAAGATGTCTTAGCGAAATAGACCTTTAGAGGAATATTAAACTAAGTAGATAAAGTAAGAACATATCCACTGATAAGTGATTTATTGCACAAAAATAGTTAAGCTTTTAGCTCCATCCTGCAAAAGTCATTCATATAGAATAATACAATGTATATAAATTACAAAATGTGTTACTCAAACTAATGGCGCATACACATGGGAGGTTTAACCCCCATTTCTAAATGATATGACTTGATCGCTTAGAATTGAAGCACAAATCGCTGTGTGTTTATTCCTCATAGTGATAGCGATGCGCGGCACCGTACCTTGCTGGGCAAGGTATTTCAAGCATGCTTGAAATATCTAGCCATTGCCCACAATTCTCTCTATTGAGAACCCATACAGTGACAGATTGCTAAGCTGGTGCAGCGCTGTGTGCGGAGCGACCTGTGCTCAGTGATCTGAATACTTCAGTGTTGCACAGGACAAAGCTCATCTCACTCTGTGTGTACAGGGCATTAAAGTACCTTATGACTGAAAATGTAATTTAAAAACGTCAGTTATTAAAAGCATTATAAATATTTCCCTATAGTTTTCCTATAATATATTTTTATTCCTCTTATTTTTACCCTCTCCTGTCATTCTCTGCCTCTTCCTGTCACCCACTGCCTTCCCCTCCGCTATCTCTCCTCATCACCCACTGTTTGACCGTCTGCCTCTCCCCTGTTTCACCATCTCTATCCAGCCTCTCCAATGCACCATCCTCTCCCCGTCATAAGGACATGTCATTCCTTTTAAATCCACGCCCCTTGTTGCAAGCCCACAACTACTTTACCAGGAGCGTGCACTCTGGCAGCCGCCCAAGAAGTTCCCACCGCTCTCGTCGAGTGAGCCTTCACTGAACCAGGGACTGGTAGTGCTGCCGAGACATAGGCCTGTTGAGTAGTCACCCGAATCCAACGAGCGATGGACTGCTTAGATGCCGGACAACCCTTCTTTGACATACAGCGCAAAAAGACCATCCATCTTGAGAATCCTAGCCGTTCTCTTAACATAGGCCTTTAAAACTTTAACAACATCCAGAGAATCCAGGATATCTGGATTAGATGCACCTGATAGAACCACAATAGGATGATTGAGGTGAAACGCCGATACCACCTTTGGTAGAAGCTGCTGTCACATGCTGAGCTCTGCTCTATCCTTATGAAAGACTAGATAGGGACTCTTACATGACAAGGCTCTCAACTCCGATACTCACCTAACTGAGGCTAGGGCCAGAAGCATTACCATCTTCCATGTCAGGTACTTCACTTCTACTGTTGACAAAGGCTCAAACCATGAAGACAGCAGAAATCCAACACCACGCCAAGATCCCATTGTGCTTTAGGAGGCACAAAGGGTGGTTGAATGTGAAGGACGCCTTGTAAATATGTCTGCACCTGCCAGAACTGCCAATTTCTTCTGGAAGAATACAGACAAGGCTGAAATCTGAACCTTTAGCGATCCCAGACATAGGCATGTGACCATACCTATAGAGCTAATTATCCAGACAGGCAGTAGTTGTTATGTGAGAGGAGCTCAAGCTCACCTGCTGGCTGCCTCCGCCAAATGACGCGCCTTAGTTGGTATTCGGGCAGGGAGCGAGCTGTCCGTCTCTGCTCGATGTAACTGTGCAGGGCACAGCCGCCTTCTGTGTGGACTCCCTGGAAGGATCAGTACAACAAAGTGGTTGATGCGATGTTTTAGAGCTGGCGCACAGGTGCCGATAATCTCTGTTAGAGTCAGGAGAAGGTTTCCATGGAAAGGAGATAATGCCCAGGCATCTTGACACGTTTCTCTGCTATTGGCTTTTACAGCGGTTTCCTCAGAAGAGAATATGAATATGAATATGGACAAGACTACCATAGCATTTTGCTCTGTCCAAGATAGTATCCTGGATAACTCTCTCATGCTGGCTCTGCTCTTTGTTCCTCCCGCATTGTCTGACTGGACCTTGATTGCTTGATGATGGAGCAAAATGGAGGCCTCAAGCAAAGCGTTGTATACTGCTCTCAATTCCAGTATGTTGATTGGCAAGCGTGTCTCTAACTAGTTACATTTTCCTTGGAATTGAACCCCTTTGGTTACTGCCCCCTAGCCCATTAGACTGGTGTACATCATCAGAAGGACCCAATTGGGAATTCCAAAACTGCATCCCACCAGGAGATTTGGCGAGTGCAGCCACCACAGGAGTGATATCCTTGCCTGAGGAGATAGACGAATGACCCTGTGCAATTGCAACTGAAAACCCAACCATTTGCTCAAGAGATCCAGTTGAAAGGTTCTTGTATGGAACGTTCCATACTGAATCGCCTCGATAGAGGCTACCATCTTGCCCGACAACCGGGCACACAAAAGGACAGTTAACTGGCGTGGACAGAGCACCTCCCTGTCGCAGGGGGCAAGAACACTCTCTTTTCTACTGTGTCCAGGATCGTACCCAGGAACTGTAGCCGCTGAGATGGAACCAGCTGGGATTTTGGTAGATTTAAGACCCAGCTGTGGTGTGACAGAACCTGAATTGTGAGGTTGAGCACCTGTACCAGCCGACTCTCCTATTGAAACTTTATCAGAAGGTCATCCAGATAAGGGACTATGTTGATCCCCTGAGCCCTGAGTAAGAACATCATCTCCGCCATCACCTTTGTGAATATTAGTGGGGCCGTGAACAGTCCAAATGGTAATGCCTCGAACTGATATTCCGTACCAAGCCGTCTGGCTTTGGTACCACAAACAGGTTGGAATAATAGCCAAGACCCCGTTGTTGGGAGGGGGATCCAGCACAATCACATTAGATTTTACCAACTTTAGTAGAAGTTAGGCTTGCTGCCGGCAACCCCAACCTCAAGAAGCATTGAGGTGGAGGTTTGGCGAACTCCAGCCTGTAACCATGAGAAATAAGACCCCTGATGCAGGAATCCAGGCACGAGGCCTCCCACACATGGTTGAAGCGCAACAAGCGTGCTCCCACCTAGGGTTTGTCCTGGAGGAGGAACATCGTCATGCTGAGGGCTTGGATGTAGTGGTGGCGGAGCTGCAATCCTGAGCCTTCCCCCCAGCTGTAGGGCACCTGAACTTTCCTTTGGAGCCACTATGACAGGCATGTCCAAAGTCAGGCCCGGGGTCCAATTGCGGCCCGTGCTGTCATTTCAAGTGGCCCGCAGCCTCCAGCTGGAAGCGGGCAGAGCATCAGATGTAGGAAGCACAACACAGGACACTAAAGGTGGGGCCCTGGCGAGCGCGCTTTTACCTTACTGTCTGCTGCAGTGAGGAGGTGCCGGCTGACACAGTCAGATGAGTTTGGCATCCTACCCTGGCTGCTGCAATCGTATATCACCATACTCCACAATCACAGTGACAGCAGTGTGTGGGGAGGAGGTGCTGCAAGGGGGAAGCTTGCTCCCGTAACATGCAGAGCGAAGGAGGGCAGCAGCGGGAGCCCAAGCATCTCCTGTCCTTGCAGTGCCTGCTTTGCCTCTCCGTCCTCTGGCTCACACAAGGGGCTGGGAAACATAAAGAGAAGGGAGGGGGCAGAGTGGGGGACATACAGTGAAGGAGGGTCAGGCTGGGGGACATACAGTGAATGGAGGCAGTGATGGCCATTCAGAGAAGAGGGATCAGGGGCAGGCTGGGGGACATACAGTGGATGGGGGCAGAGTGGGGTACATAGTGAATGGAGGTCATACAGTGAATGGGAGTCATACAGTGAAGGAGGGTCAGGCTTGGGGACATACAATGAATGGAGGCACTGATGGACATTAAGAGAAGGGGGGCAGGCTGGGGGACAGAATGAATGGGTGCAGAGTAGGGGACATACAGTGAAGGAGGAGCAGGCTGGGGGACATACAGTGAATGGGGGCATGCTGGGGGACATACAGTGAAGGGGCAGGCTGGGGGACATAGAATAAATGGGGGCAGAGTGGGGGACCATTCTGATATGATTAATGATTCAAAGAATGTCAGGCTGAATGGTCGGCACCCACACATTTACACTTCACCAAATCTGGCCCTCGTCGCAAAAAGTTTGGACACCCCTGCCCTATTAGCATTGGAGCATTGAATCTGGGAGCACGAAAGGACTGCTGAGCTGGTCCCATAAGGGGATGCCAAACCTGTGGATTACCTGTCGACAGAAATGTAACCTTCCCAGCCGTAGCTTTGGAAATCCAGTCATCCAGCTCACTGCTGAACTACCGTTCCCTGAGAAGGGAATAGATTCTACGCTGTGCTTTGAGTCTTCATCCGCAGCCCATTGTCACAGACATAAGGCCCCATGGGCCGACACCGCCAGAGGTTCTCGCCTTTATAGTGCCCAACTCCTTTCGTGCCTCACAAAGGATCTTAGCCATGTCCTGTATGTGTTGCAATCTCTCGGCAATCTGCACCACAGACATGTCGCCTATAAAACCTTCCTGCAGCTGTGATGCCCAGGTATACATGCGGCCTTAAATGTGTCCTCCAAATCCTTCTGCTCAGGAAAATTTATTTTGTGACACAAAAAAAGGGTATCCCTCAATGGGATTTGCCATTGGGAGGTCTAACACCTTCCTTATAGCCATAATCAAGGGCTCTGATCCCTGCAATAGGGACTGAGACTCCCCTAAGGGGTCTGACTCCTCCTTCCCCTCCTCTACCTCCTCCTCGTCAGAGTCTGAGGTGATGGCCGCAAAGCCACATTTGCGCGGTTACCCTGGGGGAAGAGGAAAATAATCCTCTCTAGCTGATAAAGCTGAGATCCTGTTGCATGTTATGCGTGAGCTGCGCATTTGCAGCAACCAGAGAGGACACAATTTCCAGCCTAACCTTTGTGGGTAGCATAACCTGCAGGTTCCTGGGAATCCCCCTGGAAGATACCATTAAGCTGTGGTGACATACACTGTTCACAAGTAACCTGTGAGACAGACCCTGGGGAGAATTTTGCACTGCAAATCCACCATGTTGGTAAATCCACTGCAAACCCACACTTGCAAGCACACTGAAATATGTATTATGTGTGTGACAGAATATGCCCAAACTGACATGTGTAGTGGGAGAACTCACTACACCAAATTGTGAACTCCCAGATTGAGGAGTTGGTATGATACTATAGGGCTAAGAACACTTAAAAAGCACTACTAAGCTTTTCTGTGCCTGCTGTCTCTGCTGCCAAGGATTTCCTTCACCTCCACACCGCTGAGGAGTGCCTGAGAGGAGCAATGGCGACTGCCTGCATGCACGAAGAAACAGGAAGCTGTAAAAATGCACCCACCGAGCTCTGGTCCTGCTCTGAGTCAGCTGCTCCCCCTGTAATGGCGCTAGAGCTAATCCTTACTTTTAAACTGGCATTCTTATATAAAATCAATGTGAAGGTAACCTGGTGGTTCAGTGGCCCCATATGCCTCTGCCAGTGAATAGAGGGCAGCAAATGTCCCTCCCCCCACCTGCGGGGAGACCACCGTCGCCGTCCACATGCTGGTGGGGACGTAGAGGGGAGGAGCCAGCACACCCTGCTGAAGATTTTGTATTTTCCTGGAGGACCCTCTTTTCCCATCGTATTGAGACCCCAGTATCCCATATGGATGATAGAGAAAAGTTCATAAAGGATATGCTGATTTTAGCAGCTTACCAATGTACACAAATTAGAAAAAGCTTCATACTGAGAATTGTGTTCATTCTAGTAGGGGATAAATATTCCTTCAAGCAAAACAGCCAGAACCAAAGTGATTTTTTCCAGTACTTAAGGTGCCCATACATGTTACAATTATTGTATACATTATTGTATACAATATTGCATCTCATCGCATCCTGTTTTTATGATAAGATGAGATCTCGTACAAGAAGTATGTGCAGCACTTTTTGTACTAGATCTCATCTCATCAAAAACAGAGATGCGATATTGTATACAATGTTGTATTCAATAATTGTAACGTGTATGGGCACCTTCAGAATGATTAATACTTTAGGCCAAAAGAAGGTATATTGAGGCAGAAAGTGTTTCCGCTTCTTATAGGTAACAGTCCATATAGACATGTGTCACTGTTATACTGCAATTTATGGTTTTTCAGAAGGTACATTTATAGAAGCCTTAGACTATTCTGGTCAACAAGATTTAATTACTGTTATTACTAATGCGGCTATACAGACACATTAACACAGCCATTGTAGTAACTACAGAGGTGCTCACATATCGCCTCAATACACCGTGCAGTAGGTGATGACTGGCACAAGTGAGCCGCCAGCTCCTGTGCAACTCTGCTTATGTCACATGTCTATTTTTAGTTGAAATGCCTTAGTCACAGTGCAATGTGGCTATGACACACCAGGAGACTGTGCTGATTAATGGGACATGCAATACTTCTATATCTGTGTATGATCGAGGGGTCCATGTACTAAGCCTTGGCGACCCATTCATCAAACAACATTTGCAGTTTTTTGTCCAAAAGAAAACATCTGTTTTCATGGGTTAGCCATCAATATTGTGTATTCTCAAACTGTATGAAGGGGAATGGGTCATAGGGTCAACCGTCGACATGCATTAGGTCACCACCTGAAATAGGTCAACAGGGCCTGCGCTCGCCATGTTTCGGACACGATTTTATACTCCAAACACTTTTCTTATTATATAGACACCCCTTATTTGTCTACTATCTGTTGATAATACTGATATATTTTAGTTTTGACAACATGTGTTAAGTAAAAGTAACATTTACATTTTTAAGTGCTTGTGCTTCCATTATGAGGGGCAGGAGAAATACAATACCACTGGCTGGTATATTGCAACTTCTGTTTCAGTTGCTTACGAAAAGTATTAGTCCACAAAGTTTAACCCTTTGAGTCCCAACATCTCTGTGAGACATATGCAAAATATCTGCTAAAAATGCCAGCATCTCTGTGATAGCTAAGTAAAGGGTTAATATACATTTGAGGGTATAGTCAGGTTCACCACGTATGAATTTGAAATGAACTGTCGTTGGATTTATGTGGAGAGTATTAAAAAAGAATACATTGCTGTAAACATTATTGTATAAGCAACCAGAAAAACAATGTTTCCTTTTGCCTTGACGAAGATGGCAACAATATGTAGAGACTGTATTATTGCATTGAAATTGGTTACAAAATAAATTATACATTATACAAAATACTATTTTATTATTATTATTATTATTATATAAGTATATTATTTTTATATATACAGTACATATATATATATATATATATATATATATTGCAGAATTGTCGGCGGCACTCAGGAAAGAAATACACGACACACAGCCAGGACTTTGCCAACGTTTCAATGCTGGTGCATTTTCGTCAGGGCGATACAAAATGAATAAAAATAACTCACCATTTATGTGCTCTCACACCCACACCACAGCGTCTGCAGAAGCCGCGCGCCAGCGTGGCCACGCCGGCTATTCATGATGACGTCACCGCAGTGCACCCATCACCATGGTTACATACAAGCTATGGAACAAACATACAATACACTTAATGGCAGAGATATAAATAATCATGTATACATGTATACGAAGGTGCGGAGATCAATGCCCATAGTACATACATATAAATCAAGATTACAGAAAACAGTTAAGACCCAAAGATTCATTCAGACCATTTGGCCTTAGCGTATTAAGCAAAAAAATCCATCTAGATTCCCGTTGAAGAAGCAGCTTCGATCTGTTACCCCCTCTGGTAAGTGGGGGAACATGATCGATGATTTTATGAGACAGCGCAGTGGGTGAATGACCCATCTGCGCATAATGCCGGGCGACTGGCTGTTCACTGTCACCCTTTAAAACTGCTGCCCGAATTGCTTGGCGATGTTGAGCCATTCTAGTCTTGAATTGACAGTCGGTTTTTCCAACATAATACTTGCCACACGGGCATATAAGGACATATATAACGAATTTTGAGGTACATCTCAACCTATAATTAATTTAGAATTTCTTGTTGGTAATAGGATGTTTAATAAAATCTCCCACCGACATGTACCCACAGGTGGTACAGCCGGTGCACTTCACACAACCCCTCTTTGGAGCCCCAAAGAAGGGAGTTATGTGTGATTTATCAAAATCAGTGACATCCTATTACCAACAAGAAATTCAAAATTAATTATAGGTTGACATGTACCTCAAAATTCGTTATATATGTCCTTATATGCCCGTGTGGCAAGTATTATGTTGGAAAAACCGACTGTCAATTCAAGACTAGAATGGCTCAACATCGCCAAGCAATTCGGGCAGCAGTTTTAAAGGGTGACAGTGAACAGCCAGTCGCCCGGCATTATGCGCAGATGGGTCATTCACCCACTGCGCTGTCTCATAAAATCATCGATCATGTTCCCCCACTTACCAGAGGGGGTAACAGATCGAAGCTGCTTCTTCAACGGGAATCTAGATGGATTTTTTTGCTTAATACGCTAAGGCCAAATGGTCTGAATGAATCTTTGGGTCATAACTGTTTCCTGTAATCTTGATTTATATGTATGTACTATGGGCATTGATCTCCGCACCTTCGTATACATGTATACATGATTATTTATATCTCTGCCATTAAGTGTATTGTATGTTTGTTCCATAGCTTGTATGTAACCATGGTGATGGGTGCACTGCGGTGACGTCATCATGAATAGCCGGCGTGGCCACGCTGGCGCGCGGCTTCTGCAGACGCTGTGGTGTGGGTGTGAGAGCACATAAATGGTGAGTTATTTTTATTCATTTTGTATCGCCCTGACGAAAATGCACCAGCATTAAAACGTTGGCAAAGTCCTGGCTGTGTGTCGTGTATTTCTTTCCTGAGTGCCGCCGACAATTTTGCATTGTATGAGGAGACACTGTCTGTGTAGTCCTGATTTACGGAAGGCAACGGGAGCAGTTATCTGCTGATTTATTAGCGAGTGCCAGAACATTTGGATATATATATATATATATATATATATATATATATATATAAATATATATATATATATATATATATATATATACAGAAGTACCAACAAACCCGCCATTCCTAAGAATGGGGTGCAAACAGCACCCACTTCCCAGGATGGGGTGCAATGGCCTGTGACCACACACTCTAGTAAATACAAACACAGGGGGCCCAGCACTCACTACAACAAACTAACTCACCTTAACATTAAAATAAAGCAGAACACGCCATAGAAATATGTTAAATGTGACAATGTGAATAATATTTAACTTTGTGAAAATTAAACAAGGGCGCCACCTAGTGCATTATAAATAGTATAGTTTCTAGGTAATTCGCAGATGCACAAATATATTTTGGATTACCTAGAACAGGGTTCCTCAAACTATTTTGCTCTGGGACCCCATAAGACAAAAAAATAATTACAGGACCCCAGCAATTTGATGAAGAAAGTCATTACATCACATGTGTAGTCAGCAGACAGCACATACATGGAAGCATTGAGGAGACACAAAAGGATGTGAGGAGTCTAACATAGCAGACAATTCAACAGATTTTTTAGACTCCTTGAATCACTGACTGAGATTAGAAAAGTCATCAGCCTGATGGTCAGCTAAATGGAGTTGCGACCCCATGCTGAGAAGGTCGGGACCCACAGTTTGAGAACCACTGACCTAGAACCTTGATGGCTAACCTTGACACTCCAGCTGTTGTTGAACTACACATCCCAGCATGCTCTGCATCAGATTTAGCATGGCCAAATAGCAAAACTGAAGCAGAGCATGCTGGGATGTGTAGTTCAACAACAACAGCTGGAGTGTCAAGGTTGTTACAATCCAGGGAGTAACTCAGGTAACTGAATGCCGCCCGGACTGGATGGTGCCACTATCCTCTAATCTAGCTCTATTGGCCTTCCCTGACAGGTGGTCATGGACTACGGGATGCTAGGCTTCGCCTGTAGCCGCCACGTTTGAAAGGGCGAGTTAAGCCCACCCTAGCTCCGGTGCAGCCAGGTGTTAAGATGTGACAAGTCCACGATGACCACCAAATATAGGTCCAAGAGGAGAATCTGACTAAACTAATAAACCCCAGCTATAGAAGGATAACACTGACACACAAATCCCTATTGTTACACAAGTATGGGAAAGAGGATAAATTCACACAGGTATAGCAAAATAATGGTAAATAAAATACAGCAACTCCGTCGCAACCAAAACCAAGCGACCCTGTCGGAACCAAAACCAAGCGACTTTGTTGAAACGGTAAAGTAAATACTGCGACTCCGTTGCAACCAAAACCAAGCGACCCTGTCGCAACCTAAACTAAGCGACCTCGTCGCAAACTGTAAAGTTGTGCTCTGCACAACTTTAAGGGGTGAATTCCCCACACAAACCAAAAGGAGGATTAATGCCCAACCTCCGCTAGGGCAACTGACATGCAAGTAAAGCAACCTAACTGCAGTCTCAGACTACTCACGACACCGGATGGAAGAAAAAAAAATGTTCGTCCCAAGGTGTTCACATGGAGAGCAGGCTTACTCAGATACTGCATAAGGCGTGAGAAGCCAAGCCCTCTCTCCTAAATACTGCAGCTGAGAAAAGGCGCCGACATCCCGGCATCCTGGCTGCTTAGAAACAGCCAGGACTCATCAGTCGAGCTGCCCGGCATCTGCCGTTGCTAGGCAACCGGCTGGGAGCTCTGTCTGCTGGCTGAAGTCGAGCGCCGGACAGGTTGCCTAGCAACTTCCAGCGTCTGGTGTACAGATGGATCAGGAGACGCCGCCGGACCCTGCCTACTCCTGTCCCCCTGCAAACCCTCCGCAACAGGTACTGGAGCCCGGGGAGTCCGTGTGGTTGCAGGACCTGCACCAGTTTGCGCACCCATGGACCCCCGAGTCCGAAAAAAGGTTAGCCATCAAGGACCTAGAAGGGGCTGGCTGGCAACTTTTAGCCTGGAGGAAAATTCAAGCAAATGGCCCTGTCTTTCTAAAAACACGCAACAATGGAAAATGGCTATGAATCGGACATTCTTTCAAGCATAGATTAAGTCTATGTACAATAGGATGTATACAACATAGGGGGTAGGGGGATTAAACATTGTTTTTCCAATATATGTAATGACGGATCGCATATTAAATGTTGTTGCATTGTGCCAGAAAAATATTTGGTGCCCCACCCCCCTCTCTCTCACACACACACACACACACACACACACACACACTAAAAACTCAGACATTGCATGCCTTAGGCGTGCAGCAATAATTGACACCATAATGCCCATTACACATTATGCCACACACCGTAATGCCCATTACACATGACTCCACACACCTTAATGCCCATTACACATCATGGTACACACTGTAATGCCAAATACATATTGGGGGAAACTTACTAAGTAGAAATGGCTATGTATACTCCTATTCGTAGCCAATTCTAGCCATCTATGGACATAAATTTGTATTTGTAGAATTTCATATTCTAGACATATACGAATGCATATGCCATCAATAGAATATGAATAGGAATCACCATTCATTCGACTTGAAAAACCACAGGTCTCAGTATGTGGGGCATTAATGGGCATGCTAGGAATCTTAGTTCCAAAGCAAAATCAATTGCCCAATAAACACACACACACACAAGAAAAATACAACTTTATTACATACGGAGCCCATTCATACTTATACTCACCTACCTTGACTCGAAGGTCCCCATCTCCAGTAGAAAATCCATGGGGTACCTGTGGAAGGAAATTATACTTACCAGCTCCTCCGATGTGGATCATGTCCTCTTCGTTCCAAATAGGCATCCCCAGACAAAAAGAATAAAAAGCACTGACCCGAAACCATATGCACTGAGAGAAGTGGAGAATGGTATTGTATACATTCTGCGCTACTCCCCTGACATGCATGATTGGCCACCTAGCTGGTTAATTGGGGGGGTCCCCACTCCCCCAGGCTCCCTGCCCAGGCTGCACGGTCAGGGATATAATGCTTTGGCCAGAGGAACTAATATATATAGTTTCCCCCGGATGTGTCATTACCCTGCTGGCTGGTTGGACCCGGTACTGGTTCTCAAAATACGGGGGACCCCTATTAATTTTTTCCCCTGTTTTTTGGGACCCAGGACCGGCCCTTGAGCCTTGTGTGGGTTTCAGAAATTCTGGCCATCATTAAATCTGAATCCTGTAAAATATAATATAGTAAATCTGCCCTATTTACAGTATGAGTCATATTTTCCAGAGATGCAGGTCTGTATGGAGTCGTATCCGACATCGGCCGTATTCGTATTTGTTAGTAAATTGCCCCCATTATGTGACACACCGTAATGCCCATATCACTTTATGTCACACACCGTAATGGCTATTACACATTAAGGTACACACCGTAATGCCCACTACACATGCCACACGCACAATAAGGCCCATTAAACATTACACCACACACTGTAATGCCTATTACACATTATGCATCACACCTTAACACCTATTTACATATTATATAAAATGCTGCAATGCTTATTACATATTATACCACATGCCAAAATGCCTATTACACATTATAACAACTGCTGTAATGCCTATTACATATTGTACAATAATGCCAATTAAACATTAAACCACACACTGCAATGCCTGTGTAACGGTTCTGGGTGTGAACACACCGTTGGAGTAACATGACGGGCACGTGCGTATGATGGTGGTGGGCTGAGCCCTCAGCCTGGGCCGCTGTATAGGATGGGCACGGCACACCCTACTCTAACTCTATTGGCATTCTCAGGCAGGTGACTGTAGACTGCGGAATGCTAGGCTTCTCATGTAGCCACTGCATTCGAAGGAGGAAGTGGTACTTGTGTATTTTGGCAGCGCCCATTGCATCGCATACCATAAGGCATGAGATGGTATGCGATGCGACGCGATATCGCGCAATATTGTACAATGCCATACAATTTTTAAATTGTATGACATTGTATATGGCATACAATGCCATACAATGCGAAGCGATGCGATTAAACATTGTATAAGCACCAAAATGTTAAATGCACCCCCACGCCACCCCCCCACTATAAACGTGAACCCGAAGCGTGGCGAGCGCAGCGGTACGCATCCTCCGACCTTTTCATACCCCCACTATCCACGTCGGCGTGGAGTTGAGAATAGAAAGTGTGAAGCCCGCGAGGGGACTCCGATACACCCTTTAGGGTGCTTATACAATCTTTCATCGCATAGGGGGCAAAAATCGCGTCGCATCGCATGCCATCGGGTGCATGGCATGCGATGCGCTTAAAACATTGCGCGATGGAGATCGGGGGCGCCGCCAAAATACACAAGTACCGAGCAAGTACCCTGATGCAGCCAGGTTTTAAGATGTTACAAGTCTACGGCAACCGCCAGGGATGGGACCAAGAGGAAGATTTAACTAATAGGTGCTAACTGGACAGGACACCCAGGCTAACGGCACCAGGCCAAGGACGGGGAGTGTGACCAAGTCACAGGCACCGGACAAACCAATAACGGGGTACCACCAAACAAATACATGCCAAAGCAAAACAGTGGATACACTTAAACTGATGGTACCCCAAAACAAGCATTAACCCACAGCCATGGGCCTCCCCAAATCAGGAAGAGCAGGATTATGACAAAATTTGGAACAAAGGATACAGAGCAGATTGCTCACTAAAATAAAGAAGGTAACAAACCAGGCTCCACTGACCAGACTGCACACTCCGGCAGCACCGGATAGAATAGCACACGCCAGGAGCGACTTGGCAGGGCTGAACAACAATAACACTAACCAGGACAGAACCGGAACAAGACTGGACAAGGACTGGACCGGATCAAAACGGGACCAGGACTGGACCGAATCAAGACGGGACCAGGACTGGACCAGATTAGGATGGGACCAGGACAGGACCGGATCAGGACGGTAATGGATCAGGACGGGACCAGGACAGGACCGAATCAGGACTGTACCCAGGGCCGCCGAGAGGCAGGGGGGGCGGGTACATTTTACCTGGGCCCGGGCCTGCCAGGGGGGCCCGGGTCCCGACACAAAAAAAAAAAAAAAAGTTTTTTATATAAAAAGGGGCGTGGCCACGGGTCCGCGATTAGGCCACGCCCCCGAATTTGCCTAAGCCCGGTCAGCGATGGCTCTCCTGCTCCATTCAGCAGCCTCCTCCCACCCGCTGTCCTCCTCTTCCGCCGCAGCCCCGCCTCCTCATATAGCGGCAGCGGCAGCGCGGCTCCATGATGCTGGGAATGTCAGCATCAGTGGCGTGCTGGGCAGGGTGTCAGTGGAACTGTTTGGGGTCACAGATGTGCCGTACATATCTGTGGCTGGCCGGGAGGCATTGCAGGCAGCGTGTGCTGCTGAGCCTGACTGTTCTCTGACAGCCGACAGTGTGGAGAGTAGACAGACGCAGTGTGAGTGCACTGACTGAACGTAGCCCATGTGCCACAGCTGTGCACTGTGCAGTCCCTCTTTCCCTGGGACAGCAAGTGCAAGTGCAACCAATGAGCTGAGCTCACGCAGGCTAGCCCCCCCCCCCATGTTTCCTGACCTCAGGCTCCTCCTCTTCTCTCCTCCCGGGCAGCTTCAATTCCTGCTTCCTCCCTTCTCCACGGTGCACAGTCACACATTTACAGGAGCTGCCTGCTGCTGGGTGAGTGCTTTGGGATATCTCTTATAATAGTTGTTAACTTAATAAAAACATGTCAGTGCTGTGTGGAATGGACTAAGTATGTCTATGTGTGTAAGAATATGTGTAACTTAAGTACCTATGTGGGTGGGCCCTGTTGCTTTCATTAAATGTGCTTCCATTAAATGTGTGTGTGTGTGTGTGTGTGTGTCTGCATGTGATTGTGTGGAAAAATACATGTCAGTGTTTTGTATGTGTGTGTGTGGGGGGGGGGGGGGGAGCTGTTGTTACAGTATCTGGTACTTGTATATAGATATTAGCATCTGTAGCGCTATATAAAAATATATATAGTTATGTGTGTGTGTGTGTGTGTGTATATGAACCATTTGTATATGTGTTCCTGACAATTGTATATGTCTATACAATCTGTATATTCCAATATATGAGCATTTGTGTTTATATACGTGTGTGTGTGTATATATATATATATATATATATATATATATATATATATATACACTATGTGTACCTACTGTATGTACAGTATATGAGTTCAGTAGCATAGGGTGCAGATGGGTATGTGATGTAGTGGTAGGTATAGAGAAGTCAGTGATGTAGTGGTGGGTATAGAGAGGTCAGTGATGTAGTCTCAGGTATAGAGAGGTCAGTGATGTAGTGGCGGGTATAGAGAGGTCAGTGATGTAGTGGCGAGTATAGAGAGGTCAGTGATGTAGTGGTGGGTATAGAGCGGTCAGTGATGTAGTGTAGGGTATAGAGCGGTCAGTGATGTAGTGTAGAGTATAGAGCGGTCAGTGGTATAGATATAAAAATATACACTATGTGTACCTACTGTATGTACAGTATATGAGTTCAGTAGCATAGGGTGCAGATGGGTATGTAATGTAGTGGTGGGTATAGAGCGGTCAGTGATGTAGTGGGTATAGAGGGGTCAGTGATGTAGTGGTGTGTATAGAGCGGTCAGTGATGTAGTGGTGTGTATAGAGCGGTCAGTGATGTAGTGGTTGGGTATAGAGGGGTCAGTGATGTAGTGGTGGGTATAGAGCGGTCAGTGGTGTAGTGGCGGGTATAGAGCGGTCAGTGATGTAGTGGCGGGTATAGAGCAGTCAGTGATGTAGTGGTGGGTATAGAGCGGTCAGTGATGTAGTGGGTATAGAGGGGTCAGTGATGTAGTGGTGTGTATAGAGCGGTCAGTGATGTAGTGGTTGGGTATAGAGGGGTCAGTGATGTAGTGGTGGGTATAGAGCGGTCAGTGGTGTAGTGTCGGGTATAGAGCGGTCAGTGATGTAGTGGCAGGTATAGAGCGGTCAGTGATGTAGTGGTGGGTATAGAGCGGTCAGTGGTGTAGTGTTGGGTATAGAGCGGTCAGTGATGTAGTGGCGGGTGTAGAGCGGTCAGTGATGTAGTGGCGGGTATAGAGCGGTCAGTGATGTAGTGGCGGGTATAGAGGGGTCAGTGATGTAGTGGCGGGTGTAGAGCGGTCAGTGATGTAGTGGCGGGTGTAGAGCGGTCAGTGATGTAGTGGCGGGTGTAGAGCGGTCAGTGATGTAGTGGCGGGTGTAGAGCGGTCAGTAATGTAGTGGCGGGTATAGAGGGGTCAGTGATGTAGTGGTTGGGTATAGAGCGGTCAGTGATGTAGTGGTTGGGTATAGAGCGGTCAGTGATGTAGTGGCTGGTATAGAGCGGTCAGTGATGTAGTGGTTGGTATAGAGCGGTCAGTGATATAGTGGGTATAGAGGGGTCAGGAACCCCCTCTACCGCCGGCGCTAATGTCAGGGACCCGCTGTCGTTGCTGCACTGATTATGGGAGCCACTGCCATCTATGCCAATTACAGATACTCCAGCTGCCGAAAGCATTAGTGACAGGGGTACCCAGCGTGTATTGTGAGGGGAGGTAGAGAGGTTTGGTTCAGCACACGAATACCTCTGCTGGGGGTGTGGAGAGATACAGTGATGCCTGTTGCAGCCCCCCTCTCATTGGCTCCCAGGGTCTGTGCAGGCTCACGACCATCGGGGATAGGGCCGAATTTGAATCCAAAATAACGTGTCTGAATCGACCCCTCTTTTCACTCTGAAGGATTAGGAGGCGCAAAGAAATTTATATAACAACTGCCTGCTCTCCCTTCTCTACCAACCCCCTCTCCTCCTCTACCCCCTCTCTCCCCCATACCACCCCCTTCTCCTCATACTCTACCACCCCCTTCTCCTCTACTACCCCCATCTCCTCCTCCTTTACCACCCCCTCCCATCCTATACCATCCCCTCTCCCACCCCCCATCTCCTCCTCTTCTAAACCCCCTTGTGTTGCATAAAGGGTATATGGTGTGGTACACACCCCTATATCCTTTAATGGCCACACCTCTTTTCTGTTGCTCGCCACTCCAGGGGGGCCCCGTGACGCTGTTGTACCGGGGCCCAGGATTTCTCTTGGCAGCCCTGACTGTACCAGGACAGGATACTGACTGGACCAAGACAAGACTGTGACTGGACCAGGACAGCAACTGAACGATGACAGGACCCAGACTGTAGCAGGACAAGACTCTGACAGGACAAGGACGTGACAGGACCAGGACAGACCAAGACAGGACAGGACAGGACAGGAGAGAGACAAAAAAATTCTGCTCCAAACAATATTACTGGTGGGGCTGAGCTGGGCCAGATCCCTTAAAAGGGATCCTCTGGCCAATCAGCCCCCACTGTGCGCCCAGCACCCGGGATTTAGAATTATGTTTTGGTGGCCGAGCGCACGCCACCTGGCGTCGCCTGGTTGCTAGGCAACCGTCGGGCGATGCATCCTGCGTGTCCCCTTATTTAATGTCCCCCAACGCCAGGGAACCCTGCTGCACGGCGCCGCAGCACACGAAATGTCAGCGCTGCTGACAGCCTGTTACACATTATGCCACAGAAGTGCCGCTTATCTACATGCTCATTTCCAGGAGTTACATGCATGTTACCAGGGGTTACATGCTTGTTGCCAGGGGTTCTTGCTCACTGCCAGGGGTTACATGCTCGTTACATGGGGGGATTGCATGCTCATTGTCATAGGGGGTTTACATGTTCATTGCTCAAGGGGGATTAAAAATGCTCTTTGCCAGGGGATTACATGCTCCTATCAACTGAGCCGCTATTTCACACGCTAGAAACACTTATATAAGAAAGCCACAGGTGCTGCTAATCAGTATATATATATATATATATATATATATATATATATATATATATATATTAAGAATTATTACCCACAGGAACAGTACTCTCAGGATTTGGTATTCATCCAATGAAGACTGCTCATAAAGGGGCTTATTCTGATTGAGTCAGACGGCTATGTGTGCGGATGGACAGCCGATGTCAGGGGTAGATTTATGAAGTGGCGTTGATGTGTAAATGCGCTATCCCCGTGCGCTGAAGCAGGGGATAGCGCATCTCCTAATCTATCAAACCTGCGTTGCCGGCGTCCTAACGGCGGCGATGGGAGGGCGGGGACATAGCGCAAGTACTATTACAAGTACTGCGCTTAGCGGTCAAACCAGATTTACGATTCACCACTATCCTCCTCCCGGCGGCTTAACGCTGCTGTCTGCTACGCCAGTCAGATCTGGCGTTGTTCACTTCGTTTCTGACCTTTTTTTTTTTTTTTCAATCTACAATCTACAAGCAGCCTCCAACATGAGGCATCCATCCACTCCTGCCTTGAGAGCAGTGCAGCTGCGGCACTCACAGGGTAAATAAACTAGAAATTGGGCCACAGATGAAAAATTACCACAAGGTGCAGTGACGACGCCGCAGCCTCGAGCTTGACGCGTGCGCACCACTGTCTTCCCCCCGTCTGCCTTTGTAAACGGCGCATGCGCCGGGTACCAACGCGAGACCAAGGTATCCGGCGCATGCGCAGAAGACGCCGCCGGACGCCAACGCGTCATTCGTTATGGGAGGGAGCGTATCCCCGGCAGGAGGGGATAACGCACTCCCATAACGTGCGGCCACCCAATAATAAATACGGGCGAAAGGCAGGTTCTCTTCACCACGATAAAGTGGTGAAGCGAACCTGCGCCCTTAAGGAACGCTAAAGTAATATTAATAAATCTACCCCTCAGTGTTTTGTTTGTGCGCATGTGCAGAGGCGCTTCTGTGCATGTGCGAACGCCTCACACGTCCGAACGCGGCCTGAATTCCGTGCAGAAAATGATCGTACGTAACCATCCGAGCAGTTGTTGGAGAGGGGCGCGAAGGGCTGTTTGGGCTCATTACCATATGTGTACGCCCCGCGTTTCATGGGCGTTCCCATGAAAATGGTGGGCGTGCGCATGGAAATCCGGCCGTGACTCACGTTTGGGGGCGGACAGCAGATATAGCCGGATGTTATTGTCCCATCCAACAATAACCAGCCCCGGCTTATTGAGCCGGGTCTGGTAGCAGAAATACAGGGGGGGGGGGGGGGGGTTGTGTCACTACAACTGAGCAATATATCTCCCCTGTGTGTACGGGGCTTTACTGTAAATAGGTTCACACCTGCTTTCCTGGAATCTCAAAATAAAAAAGTGGAAATCCTAAAGCAGCCCATACACGCTGCTATGAGGGCGTGCTTTCCGTGCTGTACTAGCACGGATCGCATTGCATTGCATTGCCTGTGCATGCGTTGTGCATGCAATGCGATGCAATGTGATGAAACCTAAGTACAAAAAGTATGTGCAAGCACATACTTTTTGTACTGTGCGATGAGGTGCCGCGGGAGCTCGCACCTCATAGCACACATCGGGACAGCCCGCATCGCAGCGTGTATGGGCAGCTTAACTGAAATAGTAACTATGCCACATCCTGTTTTCCTATAACATAGTGCTTGCCTTACTCAAAAAATTGTTTACCTTATTTAAATCTTCAAGGAGAGCCCAATATTATTTTCTACAATGTTTTCCACATTGTGTCCTCTACATGTGTTTATTTGCTTGTCATTTGTTAACTTGTTGCTCTGATTAATTTCATAATTAATTTGTTTCAAATTGCTGTTTGCTTTGCGGTGTATCTGACCTAGATCCTTATAACCTGCTGTGTTTTCCTAGTGAAAAGCATTACCAGGGCCCGATAAGGCTTGTGGGGGCAACTAAGTTTTAGGGGGCCCCCTCTTAAAAAATGGTCTCTTTACCCCTGTCCCCCAATATGGACACAGTGCCCCCAATTTGTTAGCCACGCAGTCACCTGACTGTTCCTCACTGAAGCACTGAACATAACACCTGCACATCTTTACTTCTACATGCTGGACACACAGAGCCCGTGCATGAGGTGGGGATGCTGTGGGAACCGCTCCCAATGCAGAGCCAGCTGGGAGGAGCTGTGATGGGGGATGGAGTGTTTAGCTAACCACAGAAATACACTATTTACCGGAGTAGGTTCTCACTGAGCTATAATATATTGTATATTGCTTGTCATGATCTTTTGGAGAAAGATGGCTCCACATAGACTAGGCATCTGAATGGTCTCTAGTAGCTGGATGACCTATACACAAGAACACCAATGGACAAACAGCTTAAACATTGCCATCTAGGGAGTCTGCGTCTTAAACTTGGAAAACTAGGAGCTAAAAGCGTTAAAATGTTTTAATCATGTTCCAAGGAACCCACAGGATTGCAACATGATTATTGCACTGTGTATAGGAGAAGTGAAGGATGACTTAACTGATATTGCAATGTTAAGGAACTCTGTGTCAAAGTATCTTATTATCTACTTCCTGAAAAAGGAAGTTTACAAAATAATTACAACAGTTTGTCATTTAGCAATTAAACTTTTCTTAACCCTACCTAATGGATGATTTGTGGTTTGGGCTTATGTGCTCTGCAACGTTAATGTATTCTTAATAATTAGCTATATTTATTAGGCTCTCAGTGTATCAAATATACAGTATATATAATGTAAAGCCCAACATCCATGGAAAGTGAGACATTTCTATACGATTTAGGGCTTATGCTTATCTATTAAGGCCCCCTCTCCTGGTGGAGGCTATCACAGGCTATGACAAATTATAGCATTCATTATGATTCCCTTGTTTATTTTTAATGGTTAGCAGCTACCACACTGTTCCTTCCACGGGTTGCAGTGTCCCTCGGCTGGTAATCACCTCTGCCCTGCCTCCTCTCTCTCTGTCTCTCCCTGACATGGTCTCTCTCACCCTATCCCTCTCTCTGACACTGTCACTCCATCTCTTCCTGACACTGTCTATCTGCCTCTCTCCCTTACATACTCTCTTCCTTTAGCTCTCTCCCCCTGACACTATCTCTCTCCCTGACAATGTCTCGCTCCCTCTCTCTTTGTCTCTCCATAAAACTCTCACCCTGACACACTCTCATCCTCTCTCTCTCTCTTGCTTCTCTCTCATTTTCTCTCTTACTCCCTCCCACTTATAGAAATCCTTCTCTCGTGCTCTCCCTCTCTCTCCCTATGATACCCTATCTCTCTATCTCATCTCCATCTTAAGGGGCATACACACAGGGCTATTTCAGACCCTTTTCTAAGCGATCTGATTAGATCGCTTAGAAAAGGAGCATGAAACGCTCCGTGTGTATGCCCTGCAGCGATGCCGATGTGTGGGCCCGTGTGTCGGTATCACCGGCTGGGTAAGCCAGTGCTTGCACTGTCTTTCCCCAGATCGCGGGGCTTTGCCTGTTATAAAAGTAGGCAAAGCCCTGCTCAGCACAATAAATAACTGGCTGACCTGCCCCTTTGTGGTGTGCAGCTTTTAGAGTTAAGGATTTGAGTGGTCCAGCTATTTAGTGTCAGGTATACACATTGTATTACTAACTGGGGTGTGCAAAAATATGCACCCTCCACCGGCCCTTGTGTACTAAGCGTGAGCTCACCAATAAACCATCTCACGCATGTGCTCCTTACATCTACCTGGCTTGTTAAATGATAAGGGCGCTCTGCTTTACTGTAATATGTCTTTGGGGAGCTGAGCATGAACTATGATACAGGGAACAGGGAATTACTTGATGTCTAATAGGCCTTTTAAGAATAGTGATGTTGGTTGGATGGTATCAGTGTTTATGGACTACAAAAAATATAATGTTCTTGGAAACTGCTAAGAAGCTCAGCAGGTGCTGTTTTTCTTCAAGTATTACATGCAGGTCAGTGTCAAAGGAAATTTTATTATCCGTCCCATTGCACATCTACACTAGTATCCCAGCAGAAATAATAATTCTCATGATTTATTGATTTGCTGTACAGTACAGTACGTTTAGAGACAGGCTCCTTTAGAAAAAACATTGGCCTTTATACAGATCTGATCGCAGTACAAATTTGTTCGGAAAATGGGCAAAACCATGTGCACTGCAGGTGGGGCAGATGTAACATGTGCAGAGAGAGTTAGATTTGGGTGAGTTATTTTGTTTCTGTGCAGGGTAAATACTGGTTGCATTATTTTTACACTGCACTTTAGATTTCATTTTTAACACACGCCACCCAAATTTAACTCTCTCTGCACATGTTACATCTGTCCCACCCGCAGTGCACATGGTTTTGCAAACAAATTTGTACTGCGATCAGATCAGAATAAGGGTCATTGGGTGAAGATGTTGCCTTGTGCTGTGAGGTAACCATCTCATGATTCAGATACTAAATAATTTGTTATAGTCAGATACATGCTCAAAGTAAAAGCCTCAGAACCCATGCTTAGAATTCTCCAATGCAATATTACCCATAATGCAGAACCATGGTCTCAAATTTCAATAGATTTTATTTTTGGGATGCAGTTGTCTAAAGGCATCATTTCCATATCGATTGTTGAAGGCAGATTCTGTAATCTGGTTCATTTTATATCCTTACCAGATCTTCCCAGTGACAAACAGTTGGTTTCATTGATTGTACAACCTACTGTAATTTAGATTGCATGATTCTCCATCTAATGTAGTCTCAGCCTACAGCACAATTCAAAACGTCATTTTGGAATATATTGGGAATTTTCATTTGCTTATCATCCCAGAACAAATGGTCAGACTAAAAGGGTTCATCATTATTTAGTATAGTACCTCAGGTGTTGAATTTCCCATAGTAATTAGGCTATCAAAAGTCACTACCAAAATGAACATGGACACTGCCCTGACATAATGTCAAACTCACCAGAATGTCAACAATTCCATTCTTAACAGACTTTTCAACTAACCTTAAACCTAACTTTAACCCTATAATTTTCTGTTGACAGTATGACAACATTGACATTCTGTCAGTATTGTGAATGTTATACTTCTGGTGTTGACATTCTGAATGCTGGCATGTTCAACATATTCCCTCACATGAAACAAATACACAAAAGTGTTAAGATGTTGACTGGCACTGCTAAATAACCTTTTAACTTCGAATTAATAGAAACACAGAGGGTGACATTTATTAGAGATCGATGTTGGGTTTTTGGCGATTTATATCGCAAATACGGCCGTTTTTTTTCCCCCCCAAATCGACTACTTAATGGGTGCCGATTTGCGGCATAAATCGCACTTTTTGCCGCTAATTCGCACTTTCTGAAGTGGCGATTTACAACATCGCATCCAGATGTTTTTCCATTGAAAAAGATACAAATCGCTCATTTAATGTCTGCCGCATTTGGAAATCGGCAGCAAAATGCGATTTTTGCCCCCCCAAAAAATAGACCAAGTACAGGGTGGCGATTTGCAAAAAATAGCCAGCGTTTGAGCGTAGAAACGGTTAAATATCTCACAGGTGACCCACATAGCACTTACTAACTCCCCTACATATACTTCCACATGATTATGGACACCTGTGAGGCTGTTTGAGATGGACATTTTGCAGAGTGGACTGGAGGTGCTAGACATTTTGCAGAGTGCACTGGAGGTGCTAGTGTGTGAGCTGGGGCGTTTGGAGGAGCTACGCAGGAGGGATGCTGCTGCCCAGCAGATCCAGGTACCCCGACCACTCCGTGCTTCTCGTCGGTACCGTGCTAGGGTGTACCTGGACTCCCTCTCTGATCAACAGGTGGTGGACATGTTTAGGTTGAACCGACAGAACCTGTTGAACTTATATGAGCAGGTGAGAGATGATTTTGACCCTTGTGGGGGGGCCAACTATGCAGTGTCTGGGCTGCAGAAATTAATGTGCGCCCTCCACTTGTTTGCCACAGGCTCCACTCAGTCTGTGAGCTCATGGGCCTTGGGGGTGCCACAAGCCACTTTCTCTAAACATTTTTCTCAAGTGTTAAATGCATTAAAGAAGCTGTGGCGCACATATATCACATTCCCACGTTGTGAGTCCGAGTGGCAGGACCTGAAGGTGGCATTCTATCGGCTCTCAGCATTTCCAAATGTGCTGGGAGCCATAGACTGCACCCACATTGGGATTCGGGCCCCGCACGTGAGGGAGCATGTCTATGTGAATCGCAGGGGCAGACATTCCCTCAATGTGCAGGTGGTCTGCGATGCCAACCTCAGAATTCTCAGTGTGGTTGCAGGCTACCCCGGGAACTGCCATGATGCCTATATCCTGCGGCACTCAGCTCTCTGGGACCGTTTCCACAACAACACCATGCCAGAGGGCTGGCTACTTGGTAAGTCACTTACCACTGTTTACATGCTGTTTGCTTACCTATGTCTTTACCTTTAACATCCATGTGTGTAACCTTCTAATCAAGAGTCATTTCTGTTGTAATTCTTTAGACCAGCCTAAACAATATAGTATAGGCTGCTACTATTATGTACCAATTACCCACATGATAAGTGACCACACAAATCCCTTTACATGTTAGGTGACTCAGAATATGGGTGTCATTCGTGGCTCATGACACCTCTGCGGAACCCACAAAGCCCTGCACAGCACCGCTACAATGCTGCACATATTGCTACCCGAAATGTAGTGGAACGCACCTTTGGGGTGCTGAAAAGCCGATTTCGGTGTTTGGACAGGTCAGCAGGTACACTGCTATACCACCCTGCCAAAGTGGTTTTGGTTGTCCAGGCTTGCTGCATGCTGCATAACATAGCTTTGGGTCAACCAAATTATGTAGATGTGGCCCCTGCAGCAGTCGTGCAGGAAGCTCAAACTACTGATGTTGCAGTGCGAAGTACACGTAGGGGGATGTGGTTCATACACGGATGATCCGGCAGCATTTCACAGGTAATTTGTGTGTGTACAATGATTAGTAATGGGGAACCTGTAACACACATACATTGGTAACATTACATTTTTCCCTGTCCATGTTAATTGCCCAGAGGCAGACCAACAATAATGGGCAACACCTGCAAGCTACCCCACCACAGCATACTTTATGCCTGGCAACATGATACCACCTATACCAATGTCAAGTAAGTACTGTAGTTTTCTGTGTGTACAAATGTTGGCTAATACAAATTAACATAGGCTTAATGGATGGAGGTGACATGGATCATTGATCTCAGGTGGTTGAAATGTTGCAAAACAAGTGGCGCCTACATACAGTATGCAATTCCCAATGCTTATCCCCTTCAAATGTGACTATTTCCTTAAAATTCCATGACACACAACCCAAAGTCCCGTGTCTGCTTAAATGTGACTAGTTGACAATACATAATAGAACAGTGTGGGTAATCATTTGTAAAGAATGACAACAAGTTTGCTGGATGCAAATAATTTAGCCATAGGCCATAGCATATAAAAAATTTCCAGGAACAATCACTGCATGAGTGAAGGTAAAAAAGTACGAACATCATACACATGTAAATGCAAAGAACATTATTCATGTTTAAATACAGCCCGGGTATTAGCACCCTTACCACTAGTGGCACCACCACCCCTAGTACGGACACTACGCCGTGGGGGAGTAGTGGCGGACCCACTCATGGGTGTGGAGGATACACTACTGCTTTGGGTAGATGTGGTTTGGTGCTGACCTAACAAAGTAGTTGCACTGAGGCTGATTTGCGTTTGTAGGGACATCAACGCAGTTGTTTGCCCATTAATAGCTTGGGTCTGTTCAACCATATTGGCATTTAGACCTCTAAAATTAGTAGTTTGACCCTGAATGGCTTGGCCAATTTCTGCTAAGCGTGTGTCTAATGTGGAGACAAGACGAATGTGTGTCCCTACATTAGCCCGCACACTTTGAGAAATTCGTCTAATTTGCAGAGCTATGTTACGCACATACCCCTTCACGTTTTCTAGTTGGGTGGTCTGCACCTCCATAAAAGCTAGTTGTTTGCCCTTAAAAAGATGGATGGATTGCGCCAACTCCTCCGCACTAGTGGGGGTGTTGGTGGCTGCAATGATTGGGGGCTGCTGACTATGTGACTGCGTATAGGGGGCCTCATTGACTGGGTGTGCTTGGTTTTGTGCAGGTTCGAACAATGGCACCGTCTCCAGGATGATTTCACTCATGTCGTCCATATTTTGCATGGGATCTGTAGGTTCAGGCATTGGTTGTGACCTACACATGAGAAAAGAGTGGTAAGTATTCTATGCAGATTGGTGTATGGCGGGTCATGTTACCTTAGTTGGAATGGTTAGGTGTTGCTCATGCATTATGCATTGGCACAGGCTGCTGTGGTGGGGACAGGCATGTGTGAAATGTGCAATGTGTTTGTGTAACACTATGATTTCTCACCTGCAGACTGGTGTGATAGCCCTGGAGAGTGCTTTGTAACTATAGTTTTGTATATACATGTAGTTATAATCTTGATGTGATATGTACTTTGATGATCTGCCCGTGCTGGTCTCAGTTCAGGCATAGACATTTAATATGGCATTGCTGCTCCACGCGCAGCACAGACTGTACTGTTATGGTCGGATGTTAATAAAGGTGTGGAGCGCGAGGAGTCCCCGGTGGTTAGAGGCGCGGGACAAGCAGTTTAGGAGGCGGCGGTTGGAGAGCTCTGGCGCAGGAGATTTAGTGCGTAGCGACGGGAGACAGAGAGAGGACGCAGGTTGATGCGACTGCCGGGACAAAAGTAGATACTTACCGGAGAGATACTCCGGAGAGTCCCAGAAGTTTCGTCCACTGGGTCCTGCAGCTCGCTGGAGTGTGCCGTGTGCATCTGCGGCGTCTGGTCCCACGACAGAGAGAGGCGGCGAACTCCAGAGTCGTGACCGGCAGCAGGGAGCGGAGTGCAGCGACAGCCGCGGCATCTTCCATAGCCGACGTCATCCTCGGAGGGCCGGTCCGGAGTGACGCAGCAGTGAGCTGACAGGCCGGAGAGGTGTCGGAGGAGGTGTCAGCCATTGCGGTGAGTCCCGGCCCCTAACTAATCCATTGGGCTAGAGACAGCGCCATCTAGCGACAAGCCCACAGAAGGCAGGACACATATGTATTAACCTGTAAGTCGCAGGGAGGCAACAATATAAGAGACCAGATTTAATTAGGAGTTCTCCCTCCTAAGTGGCGCAGCAATTGATCGAGCTTGGGCCCGTGTTAGTGGAAAAGCATCCCAACCGCACTACAGTTATACAGGGTCCGCCAGAGGAAGATAGAGAGCCATCCAGAGAGGAGACCGCCCTTAACTCCCATATTCAGGATCAGCCATCCCTCTACTAAGGGAATTATTCACCAGGGCTAAACCCGGCGTATGCCAGGGGACGCCCTTGCGGTGCTAGTAACCAACTATTCAGAGGAGTATACCCGTCAGGAATAATACCATCTCTACTTAAGTTCAGGTGTAATTGGGCTAAACCCGACCCAAAGGTCAGGGGACGCCCCAGGAATATACCCTTCGCAGCATCTTAGGAGGAAGGGACAGACCGAGGATTTACTAAGGCTAGCTAGCATCTTTTCGCTCATACTGCAGTACATTGCTATCGGTTTACATATCAAAGCCTGTGCACAGTGAAAACTACCGCCGGACTCAAATAGGAACTGAGAAATAGACATTCAGGGACAGTTACGTATAGGTCAGAATATTTACATATAATAAGGTTATATTGTACTCATGCTTACCTGATAGTAGGGAGCAATTAGAAGTTATATCGGTAGCCTAAAAGCGAAAATAGAATAGCTGGTTAGAAAGGAAATATATATATACCTAGGCAATATTATTGCGCAATAATAACATTTAGACAACGTAGAAGTTATATATATCTATTGACGGTGTTATATACTTAACAGTGTGAAGTTCTGATTGTATGTTTATTTCAATGTATGATAGACAGTAAGGTAAGGTTGTTGAAATAGCAAGTCGACAAGCAGAAAGGAGGATCCGGTTCCTGTCATGGGATTCATGTTCCGGTTGAAATAAAATATTGAATTGTATTGTAATTATTACTGTAATGGGCAAATGTGTGCCATCCTTATTGTCAAGTTGAATGCTATGGTATACATAATTGTTGTCTACTGCAAATAAAAACCTGTTATACCATACTTACGTGTGAATACCTGGGAGGAAGGAAAGAAATCAAGTCACCACAGCGCTAAAATATACTTACCTGACGACACAGAAGGTGACATTTGGCGTCTCACGAAACAGGATAAGGACAATATAGAACGATGTCAGCGGAGGAACAGGATGACGTACTGGGAGACCAGGGAAATGGAGTATCGTCTAGTATGCAAACAGAGCCCAACAATTCGGGCACGAATACGATCACTTTACCCTACTACTTTGGGGCGCCATGGCTGCCGATGTACTCCGGAGAAGAGAAGGATGGAGACGGAAGTGTATTCAAGGCGTTCCAGAAGAAAATTCGTTCTATGTTCAAACTATATCGACCAGGGGATGAACAACAAATTGAAATATTGACAGGACAGCTAAAGGGAGCAGCGGCGAGAGAAGTGGCGTCTTGGCCACCTAGACAAAAACAAACGGCCGATCAAATATTTCAGAAATTAGCGATCATCTTTGATACTAGTACCTTACCAGAACGGACGGGAGAAACATTGAGAGACTTTGCACTCGGTTTGCAAGAAGCCCTGAAAGATATTAATGGGGAGGGTCATGTGGAAGGAAGGCCGGAAGATGACGAGACACTAATAACTCAGTTCATTGAGGGAGCAAACAATGATAACATAAAAATTCAGTTAAAGATGTTAAAGCTACAAAACGGGCCCAAAACCTTTGCAGAGTTTAAGGAAACGGCGATCAAGGTGATGGGCCGAAGCAAACCGAAAGAAGTGACTTTTGTGGAAGGGGCCGGGAGCCAGGAAGAATATAGTCTGGACAGAGAGGGACTATTATTGGGAGAGGAGATGAAGATGAGACCCGCCCTCACTCAAAGTGTACAGTCGTCATCGGCGGAACCGACTCATACACTAAAGGGGCAGGTAGATGATTTAACCACGAGTGTGAACCAAATTAAAAGAGACTTACAAAAATTAGCACAACGGAGTTTCTCGCCCTCCCGGGAAGACTACCGGCGTCCAAATTATCGGTCCGGACGGAGCGAGTGGCGCGAAAATTCGGCCGGAAGAGGGCGTCGACCCACGGATCGCTTTGACCCTCAGGGGCGACCCATCTGTCGTAGGTGTGGACAGTGCGGACATGTGGAGAGGCTCTGCCGGAGTGAGGAGGCGTTAAACCCGCGACCCCCGAGGACGGAGACCGATCCTCGGGGGAACTGAGTCAGCAAGGTCCATCCCCTGATGAGTGGTCACCGCAGTACTTAGGACAGTGCCCCGTGATTAATATTCAAATCGAGGGTCAGCAAATACCTGCTTTATTAGATACCGGCTCCCCGGTGACTACCATTCAACAAGGGTTGTTTCAAAGATACTGGAGTTCCAAAGGCACCTTGTCCACTCCGCCTTCCTGGTTGAAGTTGCTCGCTAGCAATGGGCAAGACATTATCTGTGTGGGATACTGCGAAATGGACTTACAAGTAGGGCAAGCGAGGATGGAGAAGCAGGGCTGTTTAATTACCAGTGTTAATGATCCCTTGGTTCCTGCAGTTATAGTAGGCATGAATGTGCTGCGTTACTGCCCGAATGAACTGATTACGGCATTACAGTTGGAAGGGGGAGAACAGTCGTTAGCTGTGCAAAATGCCCTTTGTCGAACCATCAAGGTGATCCAGGGACACCAACAGCTCATGCATCAGCCGGGCTGTATTAGTAAAGTGAAAGTTATGGATCGCAAGCCCGTAGAAGTGAAACCAAATTCTGAGATAATCATTTGGGGAAAAACCAAGTGTGGGGTTCTTGGAAAACCGTATGATGCTCTGGTGGAACCCTATCCCCAGCGAGTACGAGCCGATGTAATGATTGCCCGGACACTAGTTACCGTCCAGAACGGGCGAGTACCGGTACGAGTTCTGAATCCGAATGATTACCCCATCACGATATACCGAAACCAAGCCATCGCCACACTGGTCTGGGTCCCCATCATGAGCGAAGCTTGCGATGTCAATGAATTGGACTCGGTAAACTCTATGGCAAGAGTGGAAGCCACCAAACGGGAGGAAGCAGAATGGTGGAGAGCCATCAAAATCGGCGAAGACGATACGCCCGACGAATTGAAAGCAGGAGTGCTTCAGGTAGTTCAACGAAACGCGGAGACGTTTAGTCAGACATCACTAGACATAGGTCGGGTATCTCAGATTCAACACAGAATCGACACCGGAACGGCTCATCCCATCAAGCAGAGATACCGACCTCTAGCACCCAGTCTATACCAACCTGTGAGAGACATGCTGGAGGAAATGGAGGCTGCCGGGGTCGTGAGGAAAAGTTACAGCCCGTGGGCATCACCTATCGTACTGGTGAAGAAGAAAGACGGAACTCTTCGCTTCTGCGTTGATTACAGGCGTTTGAACCAGGTGACTCACCGTGATGCGTATCCACTTCCCCGAATAGAAGAGTCCCTTACTGCCTTGCGACAAGCTACCTACTTTTCGACATTAGACCTCACCAGTGGTTACTGGCAGGTCGAAGTGGATCCCCTAGATCAAGAGAAAACGGCTTTTACCACACCGATGGGGTTATACGAATGGGAAAGAATGCCGTTTGGCCTGACCAACGCCCCAGCCACCTTCCAACGGGTGATGGAACACTGCTTGGGGGATAAAAATTTCCACATCGTGTTGTTATACTTGGATGATATAATTGTCTATTCCCGTACTTACTCCGAACACTTAGGACACCTGAATGAGGTGTTTCAGAGACTGGCCAGTTATGGTCTTAAAGTAAAACCTTCAAAGTGTCATCTACTCAAGACCAAAGTCAAATATTTAGGACATATTGTGGGACCGGAGGGAGTATTACCAGACTCCGAGAAAACCTCCGCGGTGCAAGAATGGCCAGCACCCACTACTGTCACAGATGTGCGAAAGTTTCTGGGTTTTGTAGGCTATTACCGCCGCTTCATAAAAGACTTTGCCAAGATCGCAGCCCCTTTACATGAAACTTTGCGAGGGGTGACCAAGACGAACTCGCGGAAAACGGTGGCCATTGTGTGGACGGTCCGTCAACAACAGGCGTTTGACACGTTGAAACAACTACTCCTGGAGGCCCCCATTCTGGCATATCCTGATTATGACTATCCGTTTCTCCTATATACAGATGCCAGTTATCAAGGGTTGGGGGCAATCCTTTCCCAACGACAGGGTGGTACGGAGCGGGTTATAGCATATGCCAGCCGGAGTCTAAGGAAGTCTGAGCGCAATGATTCTAATTATAGCGCCTTCAAATTAGAATTTCTGGCGCTCGTCTGGGCGATTACTGAACGATTTAAAGATTACCTGCTGGGCCATGCCTTTGTGGCTTACACGGACAACAACCCGTTATCCCATCTCAACACCGCTCAGTTGGGTGCCATCGAGCAAAGGTGGGCATCCAGACTGTCCAATTTCGAATTCACCATTAAATATAGAAGCGGGAAGACCAACATTAATGCTGATGCTCTGTCCCGTCGACCGGATCTCCCAATTGTAGAGGATGTTGCTGATGAGTGGGAAGAAGTGGAAATGCCGGCATTTCAAGCCGTGTTCACTAAGACTCAGGAGAAGTCCGACCTGACTCCACCAGTGAGACAAATTGCACAACAACTGGTTGAGCGGGAGCCCGTAGAGAAGTGGAAACGGATACAATCCGAGAGCTCCGTTCTCGCTCGTTTGAAAGAAATACTAGTGGCAGATAAAATTCTATGCAAAGAAGAGCGGGAGCAGGCCGAACCTGAGCTGGTCAAGTTGCTTAGACAAAGACAGAAGCTCCGAATACAGAAAGGTTTACTTGTCCGATGTGGTACTCATCCTCAGACTCACAATGCGATCACGCAGATTTTGATTCCCCGGGGTCAACATCATGGCCTTCTACAGGCTTATCACGACCGGTCCGGGCACTTTGGGGTACAACGGACTGAGGCATTATTGAGGAGACGCTTCTATTGGGTGGGCATGAAGGAGGATGTAGAGGCATGGTGTTTGCGGTGTGGTAATTGTGCCATGAAGAACCCACCCAGTGCTCTACAAAAAGCTCCCCTACATTCCATTGTCACGAAGAGGCCGTTGGAACTAGTCACTGTAGACCATGTGAAATTGGAGCTGAGCAGTTCGGGGCATCAGTATGCTCTTATGATAATGGACCATTTTTCAAAGTTCATGGTGGTAGCTCCCGTGAAAGATGTTACGGCCCGCGTGACAGCTGACACCTTGTGGAAATCGTTTGCCCGGCCCTATGGGTTTCCGGAGGGTATCCTCACCGATCAGGGACCTGCATTTGAGTCGTGTTTGTTTCAAGAGCTCTGCGCACTGTACAAGTGCAGGAAGTTACGGACTACTACTTACCATCCGCAATGCAATGGACTATGTGAACGGGCTAATCAGACGTTGATTCGAATGTTACGAGCAGTACCTGGGTCTGAAAGGAACGGTTGGCCGAGAATGTTACCTGAATTAGCGTACGTGTATAACAACACCACACATAGTTCTACTGGCTATACCCCCTTCTTCCTCATGTTTGGACGCGAGGGAGCCTTGCCGGCAGATTTACAAATGGAGTTTCCTCAGGAGGAGTTGGTGGGGGAAGATTGCCCACGGCCCTGGGTACAGGAGCACAAGGAAAGATTGTCGGTGGCCTATCGCGCTGTAAGGGACAATATGAGCAAGGCTCAGCAAAAACAAACTGATCAGTACAATAAAAATGCTCAAGCTAGTCCTCTGCGGATCGGAGATCTGGTATGGAAGAGGCGGAATCGCCGACAAACCAAACTGGAGCCGTTTTGGGAAGCGGAATTGTATAAAATCGTAGATATCCCATTTCCTGAAGTGGATACTTACCAAATTGCAAAAGACGGCATTGATGGGTCGTGGATGGTGCACCGTAGTCAACTGAAGAAATTCTTCGAACCATTAGCACCACGCGATATGACACCTACGGTGGATGAACCTAACTCAACTATGTCCGAGTTCGATAGCTCTCCGTGGAGATCGTTTGAGCATATGATGATGCTTTTCTGGCCAATGGCCATACCGGCTCAGCCACTAGGGTCGGATAGTGTTAGCTATCGAGGTAACAGTCATAGTGATGATGTTTCTCAAGATACTGAAAGAGAATCTACGACCTCAATTGAACTTCAGCTACCTTTGGTGACAGAAGCGACTTCGCCCGAATTGAGACGTTCTCAACGAAGTACGCAAGGGGTGGTACCAGCTAGGTACCGTGATTAAATGGACTTCATTTGAAAATAAATCGACAGCTGCGGTTGTCCAGGTGCATGCGGACATGCAAATATTCAGAAGGGAAGAATGTGATAGCCCTGGAGAGTGCTTTGTAACTATAGTTTTGTATATACATGTAGTTATAATCTTGATGTGATATGTACTTTGATGATCTGCCCGTGCTGGTCTCAGTTCAGGCATAGACATTTAATATGGCATTGCTGCTCCACGCGCAGCACAGACTGTACTGTTATGGTCGGATGTTAATAAAGGTGTGGAGCGCGAGGAGTCACCGGTGGTTAGAGGCGCGGGACAAGCAGTTTAGGAGGCGGCGGTTGGAGAGTTCTGGCGCAGGAGATTTAGTGCGTAGCGACGGGAGACAGAGAGAGGACGCAGGTTGATGCGACTGCCGGGACAAAAGTAGATACTTACCGGAGAGATACTCCGGAGAGTCCCAGAAGTTTCGTCCACTGGGTCCTGCAGCTCGCTGGAGTGTGCCGTGTGCATCTGCGGCGTCTGGTCCCACGACAGAGAGAGGCGGCGAACTCCAGAGTCGTGACCGGCAGCAGGGAGCGGAGTGCAGCGACAGCCGCGGCATCTTCCATAGCCGACGTCATCCTCGGAGGGCCGGTCCGGAGTGACGCAGCAGCGAGCTGACAGGCCGGAGAGGTGTCGGAGGAGGTGTCAGCCATTGCGGTGAGTCCCGGCCCCTAACTAATCCATTGGGCTAGAGACAGCGCCATCTAGCGACAAGCCCACAGAAGGCAGGACACATATGTATTAACCTGTAAGTCGCAGGGAGGCAACAATATAAGAGACCAGATTTAATTAGGAGTTCTCCCTCCTAAGTGGCGCAGCAATTGATCGAGCTTGGGCCCGTGTTAGTGGAAAAGCATCCCAACCGCACTACAGTTATACAGGGTCCGCCAGAGGAAGATAGAGAGCCATCCAGAGAGGAGACCGCCCTTAACTCCCATATTCAGGATCAGCCATCCCTCTACTAAGGGAATTATTCACCAGGGCTAAACCTGGCGTATGCCAGGGGACGCCCTTGCGGTGCTAGTAACCAACTATTCAGAGGAGTATACCCGTCAGGAATAATACCATCTCTACTTAAGTTCAGGTGTAATTGGGCTAAACCCGACCCAAAGGTCAGGGGACGCCCCAGGAATATACCCTTCGCAGCATCTTAGGAGGAAGGGACAGACCGAGGATTTACTAAGGCTAGCTAGCATCTTTTCGCTCATACTGCAGTACATTGCTATCGGTTTACATATCAAAGCCTGTGCACAGTGAAAACTACCGCCGGACTCAAATAGGAACTGAGAAATAGACATTCAGGGACAGTTACGTATAGGTCAGAATATTTACATATAATAAGGTTATATTGTACTCATGCTTACCTGATAGTAGGGAGCAATTAGAAGTTATATCGGTAGCCTAAAAGCGAAAATAGAATAGCTGGTTAGAAAGGAAATATATATATACCTAGGCAATATTATTGCGCAATAATAACATTTAGACAACGTAGAAGTTATATATATCTATTGACGGTGTTATATACTTAACAGTGTGAAGTTCTGATTGTATGTTTATTTCAATGTATGATAGACAGTAAGGTAAGGTTGTTGAAATAGCAAGTCGACAAGCAGAAAGGAGGATCCGGTTCCTGTCATGGGATTCATGTTCCGGTTGAAATAAAATATTGAATTGTATTGTAATTATTACTGTAATGGGCAAATGTGTGCCATCCTTATTGTCAAGTTGAATGCTATGGTATACATAATTGTTGTCTACTGCAAATAAAAACCTGTTATACCATACTTACGTGTGAATACCTGGGAGGAAGGAAAGAAATCAAGTCACCACAGCGCTAAAATATACTTACCTGACGACACAGAAGGTGACACTGGACAGTGTGAACAATCAGATGTGGCTGATGTTGGTCAACAGCAGGCTGGGACTCCAGAGCTGGAGCTGTTTGAAAGAAGAAGACATTTTCCAATATGATCATTTGCACCTAACTGGCACTTTTTCAGACATGCAGATAAAAACTTTACCTAAATCAAACTTTCTTACTCTGATATGATTACATAAGGAATGTGAAGAGTTTGAACTGAAGTGGTTATTGCAGTATTATGACTGTGAAGGATATTTTGAATCCACTACAAATAACAGGAAAGACCAGCAGATTACACATGTAACAGTGACTGTAAAGTGCTTTTCCAACTACCCAGAGGAATGATATGGATTAACAATCAAGTACACTGCAGGCCTACAGTGATTAGGACAGCACACAATAATTGGATCTGTGGAACTACATAACCCAGCAAAATGCACAGTCCATTATTTAGCAATGCAAGGTAGCAAAATGTGATTTTGCTGGGATATGTAGTTCCACACACAGCAATCTTTTGGACACATAAAGCATAGCACCATAATTGCATGCACACATTACATAGCAAAATGTGTAGTTGACATGTGTGGACACTTACCAGTTTGCGGTGGAGTGGGGGGCCTGTCTGTGTCGGCAATGTGGATGCCGGGAAGCACCTCCAGTGGGATGATTCGGCGTAGCAGCCTCTCATAGGCCTTAAAGCGGACCTCCTGCCTAGGGCCACCTCCTGTGCGACAGGCCTCTTTCTTCTCCAGGGCAAGCTTGGCTTTGAGGAGGCGCTTGATGTCATTGTATCGCTTTTTGACGTTGCGCACACTCCTCTTGTGTGTGCTAACTGCATTTACCGTGGAGGTGATACTGTCCCACATCCCCTTCTTCCTTGCCACACTTGTGCGGTGATGGTGAGGACCAAGTAGGCGGTCATACAGGGGCAAGAGTGCACGCACCAGGGCCATATTCTCCTCATAAGAGAACCTGACTTTCCTCCCACTAGCTGTACGAGCTGCATCATCCTCCTCCACATTTTCAGCCTCACCCTCTTCCTCCTCCTCCTCCTCCTCCTCCTCCTGTCCTGGTTCTTCCCCCAGCACCTCCAAGTCAGCTTCATCTGCCTCCTGCACAGGCCAGTCCACCTCAGAGAAATCCCCCTCTTGCAGCTCCTCCTCTGTGTGCCTGGCACTCTGTTCCTCCTGTGAGGACACCTGGCTTGTGCCTGCTTCCTCCTCATAGCCACCTGCTCAGCTTCCACCATGTGGCCTCTCCCTGGCGCAGCTCTTCCTGGCAGCATGCTGGCTCTCCCTGTCCTGCCTCTGTCAGTGCTGCCTCTCACTCCCCTACCTCTCCCAGTGGTTGGGGTATTTGGGCCCAAGCTGGCTGTCCCTCTGCCTCCTCTGCACCTTATCACTGCTCCTCTCCTCTCCATCTCAAACGCTTTACTCCCTTTCAAAGGGTAAAATGGCGTCTGCGCCCCCTTATATAGGGGGTGTGATGCGTATTGCAAGGGACTAAGGTGGGCCAATAGGTTAGCATGTTGTATGGGCTGTTCAGGTGTATTGGTGTAAATCGCATTCCGGTTGGCCGCTAATACGCACATGACCTAACCCAGAAATCGCACTTTAATGGCGTATTACATCGACTCAATTCGCACCTTATCACCGTCTATCGCCATCTATCGCACTTTTCAGGTGGCTTTGCGCCAGCCATTCAATACGCGATTTCTGGGAAAAAATGTGAATTAAAAAAATGGCGATATATGGCGATTTGAGTTTAAATCGCATTTTAGGAAAAATGGTCAACACAATAAATCTCGCCCAGAGTGCTTATGAAGTCCAACAAAAAGGTGCTGGCACACCAAGCATTTGTTAGAGTAGGGTTTAAATGGCCTTAGTGATTTGAAGTTGGTACCACTGGTGATGTCAGTAGTCACATGGTAACAAGCTTAAAGTCCTGGAAAATCCCAGATGAAGTCTCATGCCTGCCCCTATGGAAAAGAGCAAACACCTTGGGGGTGGAGGTGCTTAGAAATAGTACTGAGCACCGCATGAAACAGCAGAGTCAGAACCAATAAGCATTTATGTCAGTACCAAAATCTATGATACTTTTAACATTGTGTTCTTATTTCTATAAAGTTGCTCCTGAGTGTATAAACATGACACCTAGAGTTGCACAAATGATTCCATTGTGAAAGCAGGCTAGCTACAGTACTGTGTGAGCTTCTAAGTGCAAATGCACTTAAAAAAAGTTTTGAACTTACATGAGATATTAATGCCAAATTATTGGTGGACATTGGATGTGGACAGAGTAGGTAGTAATCAGCTGTGGTTTTTACCTATGGGCAGCAGGCAAAATCTGCCACTGTGTAAAGCCATATGCAGTCTGTGAGGCTGCACTGCCTTCACTGTGACTGGCAGTGACTTCCTATTGGAAGTCCGACCTACCAGTAACCCAAGGCAGTCCCATTGGAAGGTGTTCCCTCCCTCCGGGAGGCCTCTATGGGCAGCTGTGGGTTCTGTGCAGCGAATAGAGGCTGGGGGCCAGTGCATACAGGCTGGGGGCCAGCATATGCGCAGTACCGAAGTAAAGTACACCCTCGCGGCCGCAACAAAGTTGGGACGGGCAATGGGGACCAGCAGACACTGGCGGCAGGGACCAGTAGGTGAGGCAGTGGTGGGGGGGGCAACATCACGGCAGCCCCACTCCTCCACAGAGGTAAGAATCACCACTGGTAGTAATAATAGAAGAAGCACCTTATATTACACTAATAAACTAATGTACATAATAATCAAACTGTACAGTTGTGAGCACTAAGAGAAAAATTAAACAAATCTTCCTTTAATCTTAATGTTATATGGTATAAAGGGGTCCTCACTACACAATGACAATATTATCGGCATTGCAATGTGAGAGGGATGTTTGGGTTGTGTTTGCTGCTGCCATGCAGGGGTAGCTTGATCACTAGCCTGATGCTGCACCCTCTCACCTTCAGACCATGACATAAACCATTGGTCCTAGTAACCCGACTGGACCCAGACACGATTACCTAGGAGGAAGGAGATGAGGTGATTACCATACTTCCAGGATGCAGACGGATGCACCACCATCCCTTGACATGTCTCCAAATCAGAACTTTGGGTTTAAGTAAAAGTGATCCTCGGCACCCTTAGCCTTGGAGCCTGAATTATCAACAATCAGTACTCGCGCACACGCATCAAAACTCAACCTTGCACTCCCAGAAGGAAGGGAGTCTGATTCTGGCTTCTCCTTCCTGGTGGTGTTTTATGCCAGAAGCTGGGGGCGGGGCCAGGTAAAACACTGCAAGCTCTGATTGGCTCACTTCAGACATTTCCTATTGGCCACCAATTCGCAAGTTGTGATTGGCTCACGAATGGTGGCAACTTCAAAATGACACTGACAGTTGTCCTTATTGGCCCCAGAATGGTACCAAATTCAAAGTGCCACACAATCCGCTGCATGTGTGTCGCTATCCGCCACTTACAGTCTGGCACTGGGAACCAAAGGATGGTCCCAGCCCCAGACACACATCGCTGCACCACAGCCAGCTCTGGTATCAGCCACTTGATGCAAGAGCTGGTTGCAGCTGTGTCCCGATGGGGACAGAGCTCCCTCTCCCCCTGCTGCTGCTCCCTCGGTGCTGGGAGCAAACTGTCCCAGCACCAGAGCACATCTCCACAGCAAGATAAGAGCTGGGCCATGATTATGCAATTCAGCATGGATCATGTCATAGGACCGCCCACTTGTGGACCAATGCTGAGGGAAAGGTTACCTTATGTGGCGGATGCAAGAGTAGTGCTGTCGCCTGCCTGTGAGACTTGTCCGCTTTTCCTGGAAGGGGGGGGGGGGGCTTAGAAAGCACACCCAATTTACATAGAGGTGCTATCATGCTTTTCCTGGAAGCCAAGAGCACTACCCACATTTTGGTAGTCTCCCAACCTTTTTGGTAGAGTATGCAGGTAAGTATGATAGCCCTTTTTGGTTCAGGTTCATAGGTGTGCACAGCACATTTTATTAGGGGGTGCACTGTCAGAGCGGTGTGCCTAGCACCACCTATTGGGCATGTCTAACACCACTATTGGGTCTGTCTAACACTGCCAATCAGGCGTGTACTCACTACAATATAAAACGACTCTCAGCCACACCATTATATCCTGCCTGTTTCAGTTTTAATCTTCTAATTACTATGTGTAACAGTACATGCAAATAAAGTCAATATCATATCTGGGTGACACAGGTATGTAGTGATATGATAATGGTGTAATACAATTAATAATGCAAAACACACATAATTGATTGATGGGCGCTTGTTTTAATGGAATACAGGTCTAAAAAGCAAAAGTCTTTGGTAAAAGGTATTGCTGGTATTACTAGCAGCAATAAGTGTGGGGGTGGGGGCACAGCATTAGGGGGTGCCTGTGCACCCTTAACACTCAATGTGCGCACGCCTATGTTCAGGTTGCCAGTCAAACTGTGTAATTTACTGACTAGAGTTCCATTAAAAGAGCCCCAGCACATCATACTTACACACTCATGTTTGACAGTGGTGTTATACAAGTTTATTAAGCGGTCACTTACAAAAATAGGTACTTTCCAGCATGTCCAAGCACTCCAAGCAAAAGAGAAAAGTGTGTAATGGTAAAACAAACTTTTAAAATGTGGGTAAAAATGCAGAAATGCAGTGGATTTCAATAGTCATTGCTACAGTATGTAAATAATCTCCATTGTTTTGTCTAATTGATCTTGTACACAAACCCTGCATGATGACATGAGGAACCAAAGATTTCAATCTAACTGTGAGCAATGTGTTGATTTAACCCTTTGAGTGCCAAGTGAATTTGTCAAAATAGGTGTGAAAATTGCCAAGCAAACATTTTTATTCATTATAATGACCTGTAGAGGGAAATTTACTAATATGAAAAACCTAGTTTTTCGTATTAGTATTTTTCCTACGACTGCATACGACGGTTTCAGTCATATGCAAAGTCGTGTTCCGGAGGGGGGTTTACAAAGCAGTCATATACGACTGCTTTGTAACCCTCCGATGTCGTAGTCATTCATATTAGCTGGCCGTATATATGGCCGCTAATACCAATTAGTAGAGGCAGTCTGCACGGATCAGTCAGATCCATGCAGGCTGCAAAGTGTAAAAAAAATGGAAAAATAAATAAACAAATCAGCATGGGGTCCCCCCCAGAGCTGTAACCAGCAACAGGCTGACAGAGCCGGGGCCGGTAATTAAAAATCAGGGAACCCGTCAAATAGGGGTTCCCCGATTTTTAACAACCAGCCCCAGGCTCCAGGTCCGGGGCTGGTTCCCAAAATACGTGGGACAAAATGACTAGGGGTCCCCCGTATTTTAAGAACCAGCCCCAGGCCAAACCAGCCAGCAGGGTAATGCTACAGCCGGGGGGAGACTTTTTATACAAGTCCCCCCGGCCAAAGCATTAACCCTACCGACCAGTCAGCCTGGCCAGGGGCCCTAGGGGAGTGGGGACCCCCCCCCAATAAAGGGGTCCCCCCTCCAGGACTTACCTGACCAGGCTGAAGCCTGGTGCTGTCCTCGATGCCCCTGGGCGGTGGGCATCGAGCTGATACTGGTGTAAAAAAAGATGAAAAAACGATTGTTTTAAACTGTGGAACTAGGAGTCCCAGCAAGCCTCCCCCGCAAGCTGGGACTTGAAAAACCACAAGTCCCAGCCTGCGGGGCATTAAAGGGCCTGCTGGGTCTTGTAGTTCCACAGTAAAAAAAAATAGTTAAATAAATACACACTGACACATATGAAAAATAAAACTTTAATACATACATTACACACATACTGAGACTTACCTATCTTGATCCCGTAGGTAGGTCCCAGGGTCTTGATCCGGTGCCTTGTCCTGGTTCCGGATCCATGTCGTCATTCTTCAGCATGTCGATTTTCATGTCGGCGTCGGCGTCCGGTCCGGGGTCCGAAGAAATCCATGGTGGACCTGTGGAAGGAAATCCAACTCACCCAGGTCCTCCATGGAAGCTCTTCATTCTTGATCCGACGTAGTCCAGGTTTTCTTCCATTTTCTTCAAGCTGCCGGCGACTCCACTCCGGCATCTCTCCGCTGCGGACTGAGAGGCGCAGAGATGTTTCCTCCTCTGCGCCTCTACTCAGAATGATCTCTGGCCAATCAGGAGCCGACTTTCTTGGCTCCTGATTGGCCACTAGGCGGCCAATAGAAATCATACTGAGAAGAGGTGCCAAACATGAAACATCTCTGCCGCCTCTTCTCAGAATGATTTCTATTGGCCGTGCAGGTTAAAGCCAAATACGACAGGAAAATCGAGGTGTATTTTCCTGCCGTATTTTCGTGACTGTTTTACACCAATTAGCAGCCGTATTATCAATACGGCTGCTTAGTAAATCAGGAACCACCATTATTTTGAATGGTGATTCCTGTCGTATCCTATCGATGGTGTAGACATTCGTATTTGTAAATACAAATACGAATGTTCCATCTTTAGGAATATGAATTGCTGTATTTTTGGGATAGTAAATCCCGAAAATACAAATGTGTAAAAAATAGGTGTATTTCTGCCTACGAACACACCTATTTTTTACGAATTCATATTAGTAAATTTCCCCCTTAATGTTTACCTTGTATAGGACATTTTTTACATAATGTTTTTTTATTTTAATTTATATAACAAATGTGAGAGACACTTGCCGTTTTAGCGGATATTTTGAACATCTCTCACAGAGATGTTGGCATTCAAAGGGTTAAGGTATAAGTATAACATGCCAGTAATATTTGTGAGTTAACAGTACCAAAAATCCATGATGATTATACAGTCATTAGACTGACAGGGTGCAGTGGCTCATATGAATATTTATTTTAATTCTGTTGTTAATGTGTTGAACTTCTCCAATCACAGATACAAGTCATGTATGAAAAAAGGGAAACAGCTTCTTGGTAAATACAGTGTCGGTTTTCACTTCCTCATATATCTATCTCACTGCATCTGTGCTAGTCTATACTTTCAGAGCAGTCCTGTGAATTAGTTGTGGTCCGTCATTCTACAGCGATGAGCAACTGGGTGGTAAACGAAGGACTTTCCATCATTGTTATTGTAAGTAGAATTGATTCCTGCAAAATTGTAGATTTCACTATGTAATCTGTTTTAATCTCTATACAGTACATATACACTGTATATCTCTATACACCTACTTACTGTATATATATATATATATATATATATATATATAGTAAGTAGGTGTATAGAGATATACAGTGTATATATAAACTGTACATCTCTATACACCCACACACATCTGCATACATATACACTGTACTATATACAGGGATTAAAGTGAGGGGGAACGGGGTGGAACTGACTTCCACCACCTCTAATGGTGAGGTGGAACATTTTACCCTCCACATTGGCCCTGCACAGTAATTCTCACAGAACAGCATTCTAGTTTGCAGGGGAATGCGAAAAAACCTACCACTGGCCCTGTCTCTGGCTAATGGGTGGAGGGGAGGGGGTGTAATTAGGTGGCATAGAGAAATGAGTTCCCCCACCTCTGCATGACTACTTTATGCCCTGACTATATACTCTGTACATCTCTATATACCTTCTTACATCTATAGACATATACACTAGTCATTCTCTATACTCCTACTTACAGTACATCATTCTGTACACATATACACTGTACATCTATATACACTGTACATCTCTATACATCTACTTACAGACAGAAAGCCCCTGCAGCATCAATATGAGAAAATAGTCTTTGTAATAAAAATAATTTATTTGCTGTAAATGTATTAATTATGATTTCTTTATTACCTCGGAAAAGTATTTCATGTCAACAGTGAAATGATTACAGCACTTAAACTTGTTAACAACGAATAAGGAAAATGTAATAGTGATTGTCAGCATCATCAGTATATTGAGATGATTGATTGGCTCTTAACTGTGACCTAAATGATGCCAATTAACAGTTATGTATTTTATTTAGAGGATGCTGCATTTTATACTAAAAAATGACTTACATGAAGTAAATGGGTATTAATTCTAGTTATTATACTTAACATTACTTTATTCTGCTGTAACTAGCCATTGCTGGTTACAGAATGTGGAAAGGCTTTAGGGTTTTATTCAGCAACAGTGCTGATACTGTCCCAAATAATTTGAGGGCAACATTGACACCAATTTTTTTTTGGGTGGGACATGTGCAGAATGGGCATGCCTGTCCCCGAGGAGTTTAATTTTATTTTATAGAGAGCAATTGCTTAGTTCCTACAGTGCACTATTGCATTAACTCTCTCTGTACCCACCTGCAGTGCAGCATGGTTTTGAGCCATACTTGCCTACTTTTGAAAACTAGTTTCATAGATTACAGTTGGTAATAGAATTTAGCAAAGCACCCCATTGAGGGGGTGGGTCATGTTCCACCCAAAGGGCGTGTCTAGTTCCATATATGGAGAGATTGTGAAAAGAATATTGTGGCATCTAGAATTGTGGGTGTGTACTGCTACATCTGAGAGGAATCTTTTAAAATGACTTATATCTAAATGTAGATGAGCCCCAAAGCAGTTAGTAAGAGATACAGTACTATACTTGGTAAAGTGTTGGGAAATGGTGCTGATGATTTAATGTAAATGTATCTATCTCTCATTCCCTTTTTCCCTAAAATGTAACAGTGTAATGTGGGCTAGATGAAATGAGGGAGATTGCTAAACTAATGAGGAAGAGAGGGAGATTGCTGCTATGTCAGGGAGTCTCCTGCAGAATACAGGAGGGGAGGTAACTATGATGTAACAGTGTAATGTGGGCTAGGTGACATGAGGGAGATTGCTAGACTAATAAGGGAGAGAGGGAGATTGCTGCTATGTCAGGGAGTCTCCTGCAGAATGCAGGAGGGGAGGTAACTATGATGTAACAGTGTAATGTGGGCTAGATGAAATGAGGGAGATTGCTAAACTAATGAGGAAGAGAGGGAGATTGCTGCTATGTCAAGGAGTCTCCTGCAGAATGCAGGAGGGTAGGCAACTATGTTTTGAGCATTTTGCGTTTGTGATCCATGCTGAATCAGGGGCATTGCGACTTAGGGTGCCCATACACAGTGTGATGAACTCTGTTCTTTTACCGTGTTTCCCAGATAATTAGACCTACCCCGATAATAAGCCCTACCCCAGATTTGAAACATTTGTCCAAAATAAGCCCTCCCCCGAAAATAAGGCCTATGAATTTTCCCATAGATTTTATTAATGTTATTAAAATGTAGCCCTGCTCAGCCCCGCTCAGCCCCGCTCAACTCTCCTGTACCTGTACGATAATACCGCGGCTCCCATTCCCAGGGATGCATTGCGGTAGGCGCGGCGTGATGTCACGCCGCGCACATCACGCCGCGCACATCACGCGGCTGCTGAACAGTACAGCCTGTACAGCACACAGCGCCGACAGCACACAGGGGCCATCAATACAGTTCTGGCTGTCTCGGTAAGCAAACAGAGGTTTGGGGCCATCAAGAATGTGGGGGCATGTGGAAAGGTTTGGGGCCATCAAGAATGTTGGGGCATGTGGAAAGGTTTGGGGCCATCAAGAATGTGGGGGCATGTGGAAAGGTTTGGGGCCATCAAGAATGTGGGGTCTATTAAAATAAGCCCTCCCCCGAAAATAAGACCTATGGTCTTTTTTGAGAGGAAAAAAAAAAAAAGACAGTGTCTTATTATCGGGGAAACACGGTAGTACTAGATTGCATTGTATCTAGTACAAAAAAGCATACAATGTGCTACAGCAGCATGCTTTTTGTGCTAGATACAATGCAATCTAGTACTAAAGGTGCCCATACACTGTGCGATTATTGCATCGCATGCGATTTGCGTGCAATGCGATCCGAAGCTAGTTCAAAAAGTATGTACAGCACATAATTTTTGAACTGTACGATAAGATGCTTGCGGGAGCATGCATTGCATTGCATAGCAAAAACGCACCGTGTTTGGGCACCTTAAAAGCACAGGTTGCACAGACTTTGTGTGCTGTGCGCGGCAGCACGCATCGCATTGCACTGGAAAAAGGCACCATGTATGAGCACCTTGCGACAGGCTGATTGAGGCCGGCAGATGTCACAACCTCCCCTTAAAAAACCTGGTCATGCCCGCATTTTTTCTGAAACTGCTTCCTGTCAGTCCACCTCTGGCCACATTGTGTTTACAATCCATACACATTTTTTGGCGCTATTTGGGCTTGCGCATGCGAGATGTTTTTAATTATCGCTCAATTTGCAAATTCACTGATCATCGATCCACTCTGAATCAGGCCCAATATTTAAGTGGAAATTTGCTTGCTGAATAGCGCTCTTTTTCACCTACTGGAAGGCTTTACTTTATTGCTTCAGAGTTGCTTTTAGTGAGTAAATTGTTTCTCAATGAAAGGAAGCAGTATTCATTTGCAATGTGATTCTTGCTAAATACCAGCTGCTATAACAGAAGAATATGTGAACACATTTCTATTAAGCTGGCAACTAAGCTGTGACTATAGTATAAATATTATATATGAGAGTTTGCAACCTTTCGCCTTCTTGGTATAAACTTGCTTAAGGTTTGCTCGTTTTTATTTATGTCTTTTTTTACGTTTGTCTAATATTCAAATATTTGTATTTTTTATTTATCTTCTAACATAGCAAAATCCTAAATGTAAAACAAAGATGAAATTAATGCATACTTGCCTACCTGACCCTCTCCATGCGGGAGAAAATGGTCTGTTCCTGGACTTCCCTGGTACTGTATGATTGCCACCACCTGTGGTGAAACACCTTTCTTATCAATTATCTAGCTCACCACAGGTGATGGCAATCATACATCATACCTCCCAACTTTTAACCTGCCCGAAAAGGGGGCGGGGCGTATGCAAATGAGGGCACGGCTTATGCTAATTAGCCGCGACCTCATTTTCATACGAGAATAGACGCTGTGCGCATGGGGGTCTCCAAACTGCCACCCCCCGCAGCGGGACAATGCCTGCCGCGGGTGGGACAGAGGGACAGGACCCGAAAATCGGGACTGTCCCTCTAAAATCGTGACAGTTGGGAGGTATGATACATTACCAGGGAAAACCAGGAACAGAGTATTTTCTCCCGCGTGGAGAGGGTCAGGTAGGCAAGTATGAATTAATGACCGTCACAAAATGTCTTATTGTTCTGGCAATTGTACGAAAAGTTGTTCTGCTATATGTTAAGGTTTGTGAAAGGACATCGTTAGGTTGTGAATTAAAAATGTTGGGGAGAGTTTCTCTCATTTTGAAAGTTAAACAATTACATTTAGGTGTGAAAGAAGGGATAAGTTCCATCATACATACCTCAGCCTCTCCAGGAGGGACAAAATGGTCTATTCCTGGACTTCCCTCTTAATTAATGATTGCCAGCACCTGTGGGGAAACACTTTTATTATCAGCGAACTTGTTTAAAACAATCATAAGCATTGTGTCCCTCCTTGAATGGGTCATGTTGGGAGGCATGAATCATGGTTCAGCTTTTCTGCTGAGGTCACATATACAGCATACAGTACCTCCCAACATGACCCTCTCCAGGAGAGATACATTGCTCTGTCTCTGGACTTCTCCATTAATCTATGATTGCCATCACCTGTGTTGAAGCACCTTTGTTATCAATTAACCCAGTGGCAGCCAACCCTAGCCCTCGAGAGCTACCAACAGTTCACATTTTCCAGACAACCTAGCTGCTGCACAGCTGCACTCATTAATCACTGACACATTTTAAAAGATCCACAGGCACAGGTGGAGCTAATTAGCTCACTTGTGTTTCTGTGAGGAGACCTGCAAAACATGCACTGTTGGTAGCTCTCGAGGACTAGGGTTGGCTACCCCAGAATTAACCTGTTCAACACAGAAGAAGGTAATCATACATTAAGAAGAAAGTCCAGGAACAGAGCATTGTGTCCCTCCTGGAATGGGTCATGTTGTGAGGTATGTATACAGTATGATGCAAAAAACTGTTTCTTAATTTTCCTGGAAACTATCTGAAAATATATAACCCTTTTTTCTATCGCAACAACACGGTTATTGTCCCTCCTAATCTAAAACCTTACTAAAGCTGGGTACACACATGACAGATATATCCATACTTCCCAACATAACCCTCTCCAGGAAGGACACATTGCTCTGTTCCTGGACTTCCCTCTTGGTGTATGATTACCATCACCTGTGTTGAAACACCTTTCTTAGCACTTAACCTTTCACAACAGGTGATGGCAATCTTAAATTAAAAGGGAAGTCCAGGAACAGAGCATTCTGTCCCTCCTGGAGAAGGTCATGTTGGAAGGTATGTATATCTGCAGATCAATTGATTCGCAGATATATCTCTCGTTGTATCGCCTGTACACACAGCACGATGCATCAATATATCTTAAGCTACACACAGCCGATGTGTTATATGTGAACAATGCCATTCACAGATATTTTGCTGGTACACACTGGCCAATGGTCCAACTATATATAGTTGAATGGCCGATATATCAACCAATGTGTATGCACCTTTAGATTAATTTATGGAGACTCCACCATAACACCTTCCACCAGGTGCAAAATGTTCCACCTCTGGACTTTACATTTAATTTAATTAAATTTAATTTAATGATTGCAGTCCCTTTTGTTGAAGTAAATAGTTGATGAGAAAGGTGTTTTACTACAGGTAACTGCAATCATATGATGTGGGCAGTGTTTGAGGTGTAGAATATGCTTTGGCACAGAGCAGCTTTAGGTTACAGGGGGAAGAAGACAAACAGGACTTAAAAATAAAGATTTGTTCTCAAATGTTCTACTATGGGAACAAAGGAAATTTGTTCTAATATTGGAACTCCATTTAAACATGATTTGCAACGTTATGTATTTTTTGAACATCTTGCTACTCTTATGAAAATAATAAAGGCTGTATGAGCAAAAAAAAAGTATTTTAAGGTTTTCATAACTAGTTACAAAGTATTTTGCATCCTGAAAGAAAAAATGTAATTAGTTATGTTTTATCAATATTAACTTAGATAATGCACCTGCCCAAGAGGGCATACAGCTATGTGTACTTAAGGAAGTACACATAGGGGGAAATGTACTAATATTGACGATTACAGCTGATCTGCAGTATGAATGGGTACGGCCGGGATTGGACGAAAATACAAATGGAGAATATGGCAAGTTTACTAAGCTTCTGTAGTCTCCTGATTCGTATTTTCCAATGCCGAAGCCATTCGTATTTTCTGAATTTATGGCAGCCAAATGCGTACGAGCCTAAAGCATTGCAGGGATCAGTCAGTTCCCTGCGATGCTTCTCAATGTAAAATAAATAGATGGGCGTCTTCTGACTGATCCATGCAGGCTTCAGGCTAATACTCATAGAAAATTAGGAATATTTTCCAGATGTATTTCATGCTGAATTACTGGCCATATTCAGCATACGACCTGATAGAAAATTTGGATTCACCATTCAACTGAATGGTGAAATATGTACACGTTCTTTCGAATATGTACTGTACTTGTTCTACAGATTACACAGATTTATTTTCGGCTTAGTAAATTAGCAAAAGCTGGTAATTGATATCAAACAGCTACGACTATGGGCATTCGTAGCCATTTAATCTTAGTAAATTTCCCACATGGTTGTATGCCACTGTTTCCGCTTATTCTGATGGGTAGTATAGGTGATACCAGTCCAAAAGCTGAAAATGCGAGATCTATGAGTAGCTACATTAATTACACATTATATTGAATACAAATTGGGTAAATTGATGTAGGAAATGACTACAAATAATTATATTATGCACCAAAAGATGTATAACAGTACACAGAGCAAAGGCAAATACTGTACTGAAATTAACTCAAAGATGGGGAAATGCGTATGATCAGTGTGTACGGGGTAGCGAAGAGTGGTGAGCGCTGATCATTGCTGGCCTGGCCGCTCATCTGCTGGTGATTCCGATTCATTCGGACGGGCCGAATTTGGCTCTGTTCCGATGTTTGGGGCTCTGCACATGTGCTTGGTATATTATGCACATGTGCAGCTCCCCTTTGTGAATGGTTCAGTTTTCAAGAATTAGGGCAGGCCGGGGTGGACGGCGGCAAGGACGGGGGTCGACCATGGGAACGCCCAGTGTTTTACGGTTACCATGAAAACGCTCGGCATTCTCATGAGTACACAGGCGGAATGATGCGTGCCAGGGACGGGAGGCTGATGTCACAAGACATCAGCCCCCCGCCCCGTCTTCGTCCTGGTGCTCACAAATAAAAGTCAATTCCCACTGATTTCTATTTGTAAACCCAGCAGAAATCATTCGATGGTCAGCCACTGTCGAATGATTTTGCCTGCATTGTAGACATGCGAGGGTATGTGTCTTTATTACACATCCACTCAAATGTAAACGAGGTGATTCAATGGCGGCGGGGTGGGGTGGGGGAGAAGTTCGGACAGGCGGCGTCTTTGGTACCGAGTTAACGAGAATCACCCCCATTATTACCCATTCCGCAGACACTGATCAAAGATATGATGTATAATGTGGGAAATTCAACATGTTAAGAAAATCCAAACTTACTGAATTTGATCATTTTCTGGTTGGAATTGGGGTTTCTGGATTGTCCAACATGTTGGTTTTCTCTTATCCTGGTGTTGGAAGAACAGGGAATTACCTCAATACAGGTTAGTACTGTATGGGCTCTAGAATGCACTGGTGTATCTATAGTAGATACAGGGTGTGCTGTGCACATAGACCCTTAGGTTCAGGGAAGCCCACACACCATACACCCTGCACCCATTTAATGATACTCACATCTCCGTTGGTCTGGCGCTGACTGCCCAGCTGCAAAAACCAATAGGAAAATGTCTGACATGGAGAGGAGTGGGCCCAATCAGAGCCTGCACACAGTTCCTGTACTCTCTAAAAGCGGCTCTGCTTGAAAGGGTGGTTTAGCTGCGAATTCCTTACCCCATGAGATGGCCATGGCAAACTAGTTAAAAGTACATAAAAGCAGATTTGTTTCCTTTTTTTTCTTCAATAAATGTAATATGGAGCTATAATTACTGAAGCAATGAGGTAATTAAGCAATGGCATTTATAGGGATGCTCAGTAGGCAATAGTCACACTGCTGATTTAGTTTTATCTTTTTTCTACATTTAGTTATAAACATAGCTGCTGACTTTTTTGCAGCCAGCTCAATGCAGCAGGGGGGCAGGGCCATCGCCAGGACGGGAAAGGGGGGCAGTCCGGGGGCGGAGCCACAGATGGGCTGCACTATTGGGGGCATGTCTAGTGTGAACACTGCATTTTAACCCCGCCCCCCACAATGGAATGCCTGATGACATCATTTGACCGGGGGGAGGTTCGAGGGAGATTGAGGGAAATGCGGGAGGGTTGCCCCCTTACCCTCCCGGCCATTCCAGGAGGGTAGGCAACCCTGGTTATAAAAGGTATTGTAATCTTACTAAATACATATTATTACTGCTATTTTTTAGTTAGTAAAATATTGTGATGCATTTTCTATTGCACAAAAAAGATATGCAGAGTATTGTAAGATTTAGTAAATGAGTATCGTTAAAAGTTGCATTCCAATTAATAATTGATTGTTATTATCTTTTAGCTGGCATGGCTGGGAATAAATGCCTTTCTTTTCTGGAATTTCTACCTTGTATATGATGAAGGCAGAAGATATATCTACTCCAGAGAGCTTTACGGGGTAAATATCCGTTCTAGTCTACTTTCTTTTATCTATTCACATTGACATTGGTTTGGATTCAGCCTATAGCAAAACATGTATTAGACTGGAATGCCAAGCTACATTATATGTTGTATATAGTTGACAAGTTAAGGCTAATCTTTCAATTAAAGGATTTTTGGTACTCTTTACCTAGAACGGCGCCAGCGATTGAAATCGCGGGCGTCGTGGGTAAAAATCGCGGTGATCGCGGTCATCGCGGGTAAATCGGGATAGTCACGATGCCCGCGATGACCGCGATCACCGCGATTTTCCCATAGGGAACAATGTTAAAACGGCTGATTGACCACGATTTTACTGTTAAATGCCTCAATGGACCCGATTTGGGGCCAAATAGGCCAAAATAACCCTTAAATGTCCCCCCAAATGTTTAACGCCACCCCACGATCCACGCCAACCCGAAGCGTGGCGAGCGCAGCGAGCCCGCGAGGGGCGGCGGTACGCGTCCTCCGACCTTTTCATGCCCTACTATCCACTAGGGCGTGGTGTGAGAATATAATAGTGTGGCGAGCGCAGCGAGCCACCGAGCCCGAAGCGTGGCGAGGGGACGCGGATACCTTCACAGGTAGACGCGTCCCCTCGCGGGCTTCACAGGTGTCCACCTCGCCACGGACACCTGTGAAGCCCGCGAGGGGACGCGTCTACCTGTGAAGGTATCGGCGTCCCCTCGCGGGGCTCGCTGCGCTCGCCACGCTTCGGGCTCGGTGGCTCGCTGCGCTCGCCACACTATTATATTCTCACACCACGCCCTAGTGGATAGTAGGGCATGAAAAGGTCGGAGGACGCGTACCGCCGCCCCTCGCGGGCTCGCTGCGCTCGCCACACTTCGGGTTGGCGTGGATCGTGGGGTGGCGTTAAACATTTGGGGGGACATTTAAGGGTTAATGGGCTCTGTGGCCCATTTAACATTGATTCCTATGGCCAAATCGTGTGGATTGAGCCATTTAACAGTAAAATCGGGTCCATCGCGCCTTTTAACATTGATTCCTACGGGAAATCGTGAGCATCGCGTCGCGGGCATCGCGGGTACATTTATGGACGGCCGCGACGCGACCGACACGATTTCAAAGTTTAACATTGGTTTCAATGGGAAATCGCGGGCATCGCGTCGGTCGCGTCGCGGCCATACATAAATGTACCCGCGATGCCCGCGACGGGCGCCGTTCTAGGTAAAGAGTACCGGATTTTTTACTCTTACACAATATTTTGCTATTACACAAAAGTCTAAATTAGTAAAGGTCTAAATTAGGAAAACCAAACATCCTAATAAGGGCAGAAATGAGCCATAATTTAGGCTAATTACTTCATTTCCCATAAAGACAAACAATGCACAAACCATAGAATTAGTTTTATATTTTGTTAATGTTTCCTATTTTTATTATTTTCTGTTTTTTGCTACATGGTTACCATCTACCAGTAAAATAAAACCATGGGGTACAAAATTAGAGTAAATGGACATATATACGGTATAATACTGAATTAGGACATTACAAAGCATAGGCCAGGGCAGTGGTAAATTTCCAATGAGGCATATGAAGCCCATTAAGTGTGTTAGGCACAAGTCTAGGGATGCTGCTTGATGGGGGCAGCACTCAGCAAGTTATTATTATTATTATTATTATTATTAAATTTTATTTATAAGGCGCCACAACTGGTTCACAGCTACACAGGACTAAACATAACAGTAACTGAAGAACAAAAACAAAGCACAGGTAACACTTCTTAGTACACAATACAGCTGAGATGTAGGCCAGCAGATGAGTAGTCTGCATGCTAATAGGGGTAAGTAGCCAGTAATAGAAATGAATGAACACAAGTGAGAAGAAATGCTGGGTATAGATTGTAGGTGAGAACTGTGATTGATGTGTGAGAGAAAAGGGCTGTGAGAACAAGAGGGAAGAGGGCCCTGCTCCAAGGAGCTTACAGTCTAGAGGGAGGGGGAGACAGGTGACATGAGGTGCAGGCATGGAGTCCTGAAGGCAGGAACTGAGCATGACAGGGATGGCCAGGACATTAGGTGGTAGGTAGGGAGAGCGGCCTCGGTACTAGGTTATGCAGAAGGGTACCCTTTTATGAGCAGGTGGGTTTTCAGTGAACTTTTGAAGCATTGCAAGGTCAAGGAGAGCCTACTAAAGCGAGGGAGCTCATTCCAGTGAAGGATAGCAGCATTTTATTATTCTCAGCCTGAAATTAACCAGTATCTATTTTCACTGAACTCTACAGTATGTCATCTTGAGTAGAGTATGCATTGCTAAGGCACATCGACTGTGCATGGTTCTGGTTGGCTAGTAAGCATGTAGGCTTGGTAGTGTCCTTGCCATTTATCACAGGTGTCTCTCCAACAGGGGTACAGCTAAAGTGGGATATGTGACATGTCCACACTGATGTCAAAGTTTTACCCTGCCCCATTAAATGTTAATATTATATTATAATTATATTATAAATATTATAATGTCAATCTCCAAATTATGGCTCATGGGGCGGGATGCTCTAACATCCGCCGCCACTTACCGCCCCTCTCCTCCGGCTACCGCATTCTTACTAATCACATATGCTCTAATGGGCCCCATACATCAGCAATCACAATTTATGGATTTCCAGATCCAGGGATTTTTTGCCCAGATAAATGGATTCTACAATCTATCTGACTTTGCCCACACATTACAGATTTATTTCAGTGATCGGCAGATTTTTCCATCTAAAGATTGCATCTTCATATCTGGAAATTGCCTAATCGATTGTTATTTCAGCTGTTCATAATGTAAATAGATGAAGAAGACGAATTGGGAATGCCCACACATATAAAAAAAGATCTGCAGATAATACCAGATTTTTAAACATGTTTAAAAACCTGATTAAGCAATTGATTGGCGATTTTGATTGGGATTGCCAAAAGGGGGAGCCCACACATCTAAAATTAATTGTGGCAATCATCTCCATATCTGAAAATTGTCACAATTAATTGCTGATGTATGGGGCCCTTAACATATGCGATTAGTAACACAAAGGAAAGCTCTTACATTAAAAGCTGTCCTTTGCGATGCGGCGCCGTCCTTGGACTTCTGGGTCTGATGACACAAGCCGCAGGGCATGCTGGGAGGGATCCATGATGGATCCCTCACACAGCGCTGCAGAGAGAAGCCCACAGGCTTCTAGAAGGTATCGCCAGCAAATCCGGTGATTCCCTTCATTGCACTGACCCGACGTGCGGATGTTACAGAATGCGAAAGTGCAGTAAAAACCCAGATAACAGGGATTTTTGCTTTAGAGCATCTCCCCCATCATCTTAAATGTATTACATTTGGGGGTGGGGGTCATTCACTACAACCTATTCATTCCGGTGTTTCATATTTTACACATTTTCATCTGGTTTTCATTGCTCCAAACTTGTAGTAAGACTGTTGAAAATGGCATGTGGGTGATAAATGTAATAACTAAACACCTTCGCAGATCTTATAATCGGAATATCCTTTATACCAGAGATGCTACAAATCAAAAGTACATTTTTTTTATAGGAATAAAAATAAAATATATTATTTATCATTTACTTACATAGTGGCAGCATAATTGGGAACAAAACGGCAATAAAACCATAATATAACCAGACTTGTAATAACAGGTAGACAAAGCGGTAAGAGGGCCCTGTCTGTAAGCTTACAATAACGTTACTTGTGTATTATATTGTATTGCAGTCAGCCCTAGCTTGGGCCAGAGCTCCAGCAGCCTGTCTGAACTTTAACTGTATGCTCATCCTTCTGCCTGTATGTCGAAATCTACTTTCCTTTCTACGTGGATCAAGTGCGGTAAGAATATAGCAACAGAGGTTTCCTATGTCAAGAAAACAGTTTGCTTTGTCTGTTACGGTTTCCAGATAGTTACAATAAAATGATATTACATCTTGGGGGAAATTTACTAATATGAAAAACCTAGTTTTTCGTATTAGTATTTTCCCTACGACTGCATACGACTGTTTCAGTCGTATGCACAGTCGTGTTACGGAGGGGAGTTTACAAAGCAGTCATATACGACTGCTTTGTAACCCTTCAATGTCGTAGTAATTTGTATTAGCTGGCCATATATACGGCCGCTAATACGAATTAGTACAGGCAGTCTGCACGGATCAGTCAGATCCGTGCAGGCTGCAAGGTGTAAAAAAAATGGAAAAATAAATCAATAAAAAAAAAAAACGGCGTGGGGTCCCCCCCACAGGCATAACCAGCACCAGGCTGAAGGAGCCGGGGCCGGTAATTAAAAATCAGGGAACCCGTCAAATAGGGGTTCCCCCGATTTTTAACAACCAGCCCCAGGCTCCAGGTCCGGGGCTGGTTCCCAAAATACGGGGGACAAAATGACTAGGGGTCCCCCGTATTTTAAGAACCAGCCCCAGGCCAAACCAGCCAGCAGGGTAATGCCACAGCCGGGGGGAGACTTTTTATACAAGTCCCCCCAGCCAAAGCATTAACCCTCTGACCAGTCAGCCTGGCCAGGGGCCCCCCTCCAGGTAAGTCCCCCCCTCCAGGACTTACCTGACCAGGCTGAAGCCTGGTGCTGTCCTTGATGCCCCTGGGCGGTGGGCATCGAGCTGATACTGGTGTAAAAAAATAGATGAAAAAAACTATTGTTTTAAACTGTGGAACTAGGAGTCCCAGCAAGCCTCTACCGCAAGCTGGGACTTGGAGAACCACAAGTCCCAGCCTGCGGGGCATTAAAGGGCCCGCTGGGTCTTGTAGTTCCACAGTAAAAAAAAATAGTTAAATAAATACACACTGACACAATGAAAAATAAAAGTTTAATTCATACATTACACACACACACTGATACTTACCTATCTTGATCCCGTACGTAGGTCCCAGGGTCTTGATCCGGTGCCTTGTCCTGGTTCCGGATCCATATCATCATTCTTCAGCATGTCGATCTTCATGTCGGCGTCGGCGTCTGGTCCGGGTCCGAAGAAATCCATGGTGGACCTGTGGAAGGAAATCCAACTCACCCAGGTCCTCCATGGAAGTTCTTCAGGCTTGATCCGCAGTAGTCCAGGGCTTCTTCCATCTTCTTCCATCTTCTTCAAGCTGCCGGCTACTCCGGCATCTCCCCGCTGCGGACTGAGAGGCGCAGAGATGTTTCCTCCTCTGCGCCTCTACTCAGAATGATTTCTGGCCAATCAGGAGCCGACTTTCTTGGCTCCTGATTGGCCGCTAGGCGGCCAATAGAAATCATACTGAGAAGAGGCGCCAAACATGAAACATCTCTGCCGCCTCTTCTCAGTATGATTTCTATTGGCCGCCTAGCGGCCAATCAGGAGCCAAGAAAGTCGCAGGAGGAAACATCTCTGCGCCTCTCAGTCCGCAGCGGGGAGATGCCGGAGTCGCCGGCAGCTTGAAGAAGATGGAAGAAGCCCAGGATTACTGCGGATCAAGCCTGAAGAACTTCCATGGAGGACCTGGGTGAGTTGGATTTCCTTCCACAGGTCCACCATGGATTTCTTTGGACCCGGACCGGACGCCGACATGAAGATCGACATGTTGAAGAATGACGACATGGATCCGGAACCAGGACAAGGCACCGGATCAAGACCCTGGGACTTACCTACGGGATCAAGATAGGTAAGTATCAGTGTGTGTGTAATGTATGTATTAAACTTTTATTTTTCATTGTGTCAGTGTGTATTTATTTAACTATTTTTTTTACTGTGGAACTACAAGACCCAGCGGGCCCTTTAATGCACCGCAGGCTGGGACTTGTGGTTCTCCAAGTCCCAGCTTGCGGGGGAGGCTTGCTGGGACTCATAGTTCCACAGTTTAAAACAATAGTTTATTCAACTATTTTTTTACACCACTATCAGCACGATGCCCACCGCCCAGGGGCATCGAGGACAGCACCAGGCTTCAGCCAGGTCAGGTAAGTCCTGGAGGGGGGGGGACCCCTTTATTGGGGGGGTCCCTACTCCCCCAAGGCCGCTGGCCAGGCTGACTGGTCGGTAGGGTTAATGCTTTGGCCGGGGGGACTTGTATAAAAAGTCTCCCCCCGGCTGTGGCATTACAGTTTGGCCTGGGGCTGGTTCATAAAATATGGGGGACCCCTATTTGTCGGGTTCCCTGATTTTTAATTACCGGCCCCGGCTCTTTCAGCCTGGTGCTGGTTACAGCTGTGGGGGGGGGGACCCCACGCCGTTTTTTTTTAATATTTATTTATTTTTCTATTTTTTTACACTAAAGCCTGCACGGATCTGATTGATCCGTGCAGGCTTAAAGCAAATACGACAGGACAATCAAGGTGTATTTTCCTGTCGTATTTTCGTGCCTGTTTTACACCAATTAGCAGCCGTATTATCAATACGGTTGCTTAGTAAATCAGGAACCACCATTCTTTTGAATGGTGATTCCTGTCGTATTCTATCAATGATGTAGACATTCGTATTTGTAAATACAAATACGAATGTCCCATCTTTAGGAATACGAATTGCTGTATTTTTGGGATAGTAAATCCCGAAAATACAAATGTGTAAAAAATAGATGTATTTCTGCCTACGAATACACCTATTTTTTACGAATTCATATTAGTAAATTTCCCCCCTTATGTCATGGTTCCCAACTTGATCGCAAAACCCATTTATTCTGAAATGGACAAAACCATGTACACAGCAGGTGAGGCAAATGTACAATGACAAGCTGGAGAGTGAAGAATTAATTACTTTTCCGGATTTTGTTTATATTGCCCTGTTATTGTTGTTAATAGACCCATTACCTATACATTTCTTATGCTGCTTTCCCACTGCAGACCAGTTTAAAGTACTGGTAATCTTAAATGGTATTTAAAACTGTATTAGCATTCCCACTGCAGCAGATTACCGTTTTAAATACCATTTAAATACCATTCCCATTGCAGTGAACCGTGTAAAATGTAGAGTGCCTATCCCCCCCCCCAGTGTAAAGAGTGCCTAATCCCTCCCCCCCCCAAGTGTAAAGAGTGCCTAACCCCCGTACCTGCCCTGTGCCCCCACCTCCCCTCCCCTTGTACTTACCTGCACGGGGATGCAGGGCAGTGGGGAGGCAGCGGGGGTCCATGCAGGGTACAGGCAGTCCCAGTGCCTGATGAGAACTAGTAGTTCTCACTTTTGAGCATATGTAATGAGTGCACGTGCATAATAAAGAGCCGCTCATTGCATATGTGCATATGTAATGAGCGGCTCATTATTATGCACGTGCACTCATTACACATGCACAAAGTGAGAACTACTAGTTCTCATCAGGCACTGGGACTGCCTGGAGGCTAAATAACGTTTAAGAGGCATTCCCACTGCCTCTTAAACGTTATTTTAACGTGTAGGGCTCTGCTTTAAAAACGGGTTGAAATACCATTTAGCTTTAAACTGTATTTCAATTCTGGCACTTTCCGACTGCAGCCTTAAAACGGTAAATTGCGCTGAAAATCTGCAATTTACCGTTTTTTAGCTGCAGTGGGAAAGGGGCATTATTTTCTTGTATGCTACCTCCTTTATATGATGATAGACAATGTGTACCATGCACAACCTTTGCAGGCAAGTTCATACACACAACAAGGATGAGGCGGTCTTGGAGGGGGGGGCATTTTGCATTTCGTCAGCATGGTAATGCTAGTCACATCACCAGAGCTGCATGTACAGGTGATGGGGGGTGTTGATAACAACCCATGGGACTGCGCATTGCTAGCGATGTAGAGGTAACACACTAGATGATTTTAAGAATTTGTCATAACAAATGCTATCAGTAAATACATTTAAAGTGGCAACTATTGTGTACCTGCCTTAAGGGTTCAAGACTAGGGTGTGGGACACATGGTGATGTCTAACACATGCAGTAGCTGCTCTTATCTATCCAACTCTATCACTTCACTTGCTCCTTGCTCCACTAGTTTGATGCCTTGGGGTGGTTTGGCTGGGCAGTATTTTAAGGGTGCCCCCAGTGCTACCTTGATAGCCATTAGGTTCATTAGGCTGAAGCCTAGGGTGCCGGGGGGGCTTTCAGGTGACAGCCAAGGAATAACGTTAAGCCCCATCGGGGACGGGGCCTAATTCAGACCTGTTCTAATTCAGGTCTGAATCGGCCCATTTCTAATTAGAATTGTTTGAATAATGCACCTGCATCTTTTTATCTCTGTGTCTAGCACATTCCATAGTTTTGACTATAAAATGATAGAATTTATAAGTTATAAAAATCAACTGTATTAATTATAGAAACACATGTTCTATGGCTGATTGACATTTAATCAGCCAGAGAACCTGTGTATTTCATGAGTTCCCTGGTTTAAAATCTGAAGTCTTACCAAGAAAGTACCCTGTCTGGATGGGGCTTCATATTATGGGGGAAATTTACTAAAGGAAATTTGTAAAACATAGGTGTATTTGTATCCAGAAATACACTTATTTTTGACATTTACTATCCCGAAAATACGGCAATTCGTATTCGTATTGATAGCACATCAATACGACTACGAATTGCTGTATTTTCGGGATAGTAAATGTCAAAAATAAGTGTATTTCTGGATACAAATACACCTATTTTTTTTACAAATTTCCTTTAGTAAATTTCCCCCTATGTTTCAACAATCATTGTTTCAGTGCTGTGGGAGAAGCATCAGAAGACAGCTGGATAGGAACCTCACTTTTCACAAAATGGTGGCATGGATGATCGCTTTACATACAGGTTGGTGATCTGCAAATATTTTTATGTCAGTCTCGTGAGAATCAGACAATGGGGGAACTTTACTAAGATGTGTATTCTACTTCACATGTGATGTTGTTATGGGCAACTAATCAGAATCTACTTCTTATTAATTAGCACCCTCTAGAAGATAGTAGACAGGATCTGATTGGTTGCCCATAGCAATATCACATGTGAAGTAGAATATACATCTTAGTAAATTTCCCCTAATATGTTTTAATACTAAGTGTAACTTTCCAAATCAAATTATTATCCCCATCCCAAGTGTTTATTACCAACACAGTGGCATATTTATAATGGGTGCAATGTGCACGTGCACTGTTGTCCTTTTTTTACTATTTCGCAATAAATTTGGGATGCGTTTTGGACCATCAAGGAAGTAGAAAATAGTAATTTTTACTTTTAGGGTTCTGTTATCAATGTATAATAACAGTTTCAATTATTATGAGCCTACCCAAAGTTCCCACCCCAAAAAAATTAAAATAAGGAGGAAATACTGGAAAGTAGCTGAATTTTCGAAACTTTTGGTCCTTGAGGGCAAACTTTTTCCTGCACCTACGAAGCTCAAGTTTCATATGATTACTTTCAGAAACAAGAGGAATGGGAAAATCCCTGGAGAGCCGGAGTTTTATGACCATGCGAGGAGATGTGCCATGAAGACACATCCCCTTGCATGTGTCCACAGCAGGAGAAATCATTCAATAGTCTGTGACCTTCGCAAATATAAGTCAGTGGAGAATGACTTATATTTGTGGGCAGTGGGACGAAGACAGGGCGAGTGGCTGAAGTCATGTGAAGTCTCATTGATGGTGAGGTAGAAATACTGGGACAGGGTGAATGTATTACAGGTTCCTGCTCCCTGTGAACTGTGGTCTGCTGGCTGGATTATCTTTATTTCTGAAGTTGCCTTTTGTGTTAACGGTGCGAATAATAGACATGAGCAGGCTGCAAAGTACATTACAAGGGAGCAACTGCCATCAAAGACAGAAAGTGTCAAATTGCCCGGACCCATCACATAAATCTATTTATAAATGATCTTTTATACAAAATAATGTTCATGTTTGATATTGTGTTTTCATTTGTTTTTACCTATTTTTTATTTATATTTCATAAATTGCATCAGCTATACACACTGTGGCACATTTGTTTAATGTGGAAAGATTGGTGGATGCACGAGTTGAGGAAAATGGTACAATTAAAGCTATTCTCAGCGACATTGGGGGCGAGACATATCTCAACTTTGTTCGATCAAAAGTACCAGTAAGTAATATTTCTCTTTTACTAGATGTTTTAAAATGTGTAATTGTTGAATTAATTGAACTGATGTTTAAATATTAAATTACCAATAACATTAATAAAACAATAATTATGCCACTAAAAGTTAAAAAAGCATAGATTAACTGACATAAAAACAGTAATTTCTGCATATTCAGGACTGTGGAGGTTATTCTGATTGACTCGCTTGGAGACAACTTAGCTCGGAGCGCGTTTCTCAGCCTACTGCGCATGCGTACAGTGCAGGCTCACTCAACCATGTACGGACGTGACCCAGCGAACATAAATACTCTTCTGAGCACCCGTGTAGACAACATTGAAGACAATACCAAATGATGGAGGACAATATCCAGACAGCGTACCGTACTCACTGAACAATCAGGAGCATTGAAGCACATAAAGGTATCTTTGCCAGCACATCAGAGGTAACACAGTCAACAGCCAGAGAAAGGGTACCTACCGTACTCACTGGTGGGGTAGGTAGGATAAGCATATAGTGGTTTCTTTTAAAAGCCAGGTTCCTCTTTTTCCAATGGAAGTATGCACCTCAATGGCAGAGGTATCACCGTCTTTCTTCCCTCGGTGACGTGAGCAAGCGCCGCCATTTCGTGTGACCGAGCAGCAGAAGCAGTAGCGGCAGAAAGACCGAGGCGGCGGGAGGAGGAAGTCGGATTAAGAAAGACGGTGATACCTCTGCCATTGAGGTGCATACTTCCATTGGAAAAAGAGGAACCTGGCTTTTAAAAGAAACCGCTATATGCTTATCCTACCTACCCCACCAGTGAGTACGGTAGGCACCCTTTCTCTGGCTGTTGATTGTGTTACCTCTGATGTGCTGGCAAAGATACCTTTATGTGCTTCAATGCTCCTGATTGTTCAGTGAGTACGGTACGCTGTCTGGATATTGTCCTCCATCATTTGGTATTGTCTTCAATGTTGTCTACACGGGTGGACCCATAAAGATACTGTTATATGAGTATAACACACCACTATTTAGTGAGTTTGGGTATGAGTCTCCCCATTGAGTGCTTGTTTCCCCCAGAAAAGCATTATTCATTTTTGTGCACCACCTTACACCTGATTTATTTTTATTCTTTCATATCTCTACATCACGAGATCAAATTCCACGGACACACAAGCTCAGCGCCATCAGACCTTTATTTGTTCAGAAATATCTACCAGAGAGGATTGCCTTGTGGTCCTCCATCTTGGTTTGTGGCTGCAAGTGCTGATAGCGCCTTGGGACTTTTCTCTACCCCTTTTTCTACTCTTCTGAGCACGCTCGGACACAGTAGGCTTAATGTTGGTGTATCACAGGGCTCGACATCAAATCTGGGCAGAAACCGGGGCATGCATATGGGTGGTGACAACCAGTGCTGGGCGCAGGCCTCACTCGAGTCACAGAGGGCTTGAGCAGGTACACATGAGAAACACTCACACTAAACAAGCAAGTCTCATGCCTCACAGCCCAGTCGCATCAGCGGGCCTGCATTTGCTCAATCAACACGCACAATAGCTAAATTACTTTCAGCTGCACGCAATACACACCCATGCAGCATAGATGTTTCTCTCATTTATCAATTAACTAACTAGATGGCAGCAACACGGGAAGCACATTTTGCAGTTTAACCATTTACACTTCTCTGGGTTCATATGTCTTATATATTTCATTGCTTTTACATACAAATGCAGCAATATTCTTAACTGCTATTAGTGTAGTGTACTTGGGAAAGGCAATTAGTTAATTGAATGCGATAAACAACATACACTTTGGCTAATTGAGTAATGGCTTGAGCATTACTTCCATGTGGATTGGTGCTGGTGCATGTTAAACACCAGCAGAGCCTGTTCGCTTGGCCGTCCACTTATCCGCACGCTGGAAGTCCGAGCGGACAATGTAAGATTCGTATGCACACCGTAGTGTACGTGCATCAACACGCCACTCCCCTTTGTGCATTGATAAGAATGAACGGCTTTGGAAATGCCTTATAGGCGTGCCTTCGCTTCCCGTGTGCGTGTGCGGTCCATTCGCTCGGCTGCGAGCAAATGTGTATCCAAATGAATCAACCAGATGCATGTGGCGTTGGACACATTTGCGCTCCAAATGTACCTAGAAAAAGAAGTATGCAGTATGCAGTAACTGTCTCACTTATACCCCTTTAACACCAAATAAAAACCCGGTCGCATCTGGGCTTTTTGACCCTGCTCCAATCTGGGTGAGACTCGACTTTTGACCCCTTTTAAACTGTCGTTTCCATTTGGCATTATGCCAATTGGGTGATTATATATCAGGACTACTGTATATCAGAACTAAATTATATACATTTATAATGAATTTTGTTTAAAGCATAGACAATGTTCTCCTTATGATATTGTAAACTTTCCTGTGTCTGATGTTACAGAATCCAAAAGGAGGAATAAACGTGGCATTCACTTTTCTTGCGGGCCTCACTGGTGTAGTGATAACACTGGCACTAATCCTAATAATCACTTCATCTATGAAAACCATTCGTAGATCATACTTTGAAGTTTTTTGGTACACACATCATCTTTTTGTCGTCTTCTTCATTGGCCTTGTCATCCATGGAGCAGGGTTTGTATTGCTTTATATAGTATATTATTTCTTCTGCTGCTGTGTATTGTGCTGTCTATTCATATTTGTGTGTGTCAGTGGCGTACCTGTAAATACATTACATGTGTGTAAAGGCCCACACACACTAGGGGATTTTGAGCTCAAATTACTGTAGCTCATTTTTGGTGTTTTGAGCTAATTTGAGCTAAAAATCACCCAGTTTTTATGGCCACCATTGTCCGCTGTCCATCGGACTGTTTTCCCGACCAAGTGAACCACTTTCCACAGTCTCCTACTGTGAAAATAGGTTCGCCCCCTTGTGAAAATAGCTGGGCCAAGGGAAAATTGCACTGAGTGGTTTAAATTTAATAGGCGTTATCCAAAGGTTTAGGGTTTGTGGGTAGTGGAGGGTTTAAGACTCCTCCCTTGACCACGGGTTTACAAAGCAAGTACTAATATTTGTTCCAAAAATATGGATTCTAGGAAAAATTGGATTTTCTCTGGAGGAGCTCAAAGAGTTGAGCACCAAGTGAAAAAACCCTCCCGTGGTGCAAGATTTAAAAAAAAAAAAAAACTTTGCTTTCAATTGAATATTCACCTCTGTGTCCAATCTTAATTATTAACTTTCAATATGAATTTATCTTTAAAATAATGTATTGAAAAAGTTTATTATTGTATAACAGGTGGTGCATAATACACAAGTATTTATTTATTTAGCAGCAAATGACCATTACTGGCATATGGTTTATTTATTTTGACCAGGGTGAGTTAGTTGGTTTTGTTCTGGTAATTTAAATAATGTTTGCACGTTATATATATCAATTTTCCCTCTCAAGCAACGGTACTTAACATACAGCATCGTAGTGATACAGTAGTAAGTAACCCCGGCAAAGTATTGTTCACATACGTCACAATGCGTCAACAAAACATTGACCCCCCCCCTTCATTGTTCTACTATGCTTACTCTAAAAGATAATGTTTTAGCTAAAGACTTCTGTATATGATATCTGATACACATGAAAGGGCTAAAAGCAATCCCAATATAAGGCATGTGCAAGCGAATACTTTTTTTCTACTGAAAATGTGAACCAATCCATGTATATGAAGACTAGGTATTCGCTTATATGCCCACATAGACGGCATTGGTTTATAAAATTAATGTGATAAGCATCTAAAAATTTTAAGTTGTCGTGTTGCTCATAGAAACCAATCATAGTTTTTCATTTTATAGGATGCAGCAGAGTAATGAGAGCTATAATCTTATTGGTTGCTATGGGCAACACGATCATTTTCATTTATAGAAGCTTTCACAAACCTATCCTTAAATCATATTCCCCATAACAGCATGTGGGGAAACTATGCTGTAAGAGAAAAAGGCTTTCACAAGTGAAAACAGTGATTTTTCTGTAGAAAAACCATTGATAAATAAGATATAGCAGTGATAACACCTTTTCCCACAAAACATGTGAATGAGATTACAACATGATATATAGACTCTTTTATTTGTAATTGGAAATGAGACCACAAGGTTGTTTATGTTAGTTAAAACTAGTGTTGGCTAGGCAAAAAAATCCTGTTTGATATGTTGGCATTTCATACATTTATATATATATATATATATATATATATATATATATATATGTGTCAGATCCCCTGCGTCCAACACGGAGGCTGGCGCAGGGGGATCTCAGCGACGCGCTCCGGCTGTTGCCGGGCAGCGGGGACGCCGCCGCGTCACTCCGCAGCGTGTAGTCAGACGTGGACGCGACGGCAGCGCGCAACCCACGTCTGACGGCCGGGAGACTAGCTCCCGCCCGCTCCCACAGCGCCCGCCTCGGTTGCCTAGGCGATTGGGGACGCCAGGCAGCCGGGCGGGAGATTCAACATCCAGCTCACTATATAAAGCTTCCGGCCAGGACGCTCAGGGCCGGTTATAGCTCAGACCTTGTGCCCTGAGTGTTCCTGGTCCCTGGATTCCCTGACTCTGCCTTGGCCACAGCAGTCCAGCCTCTGTGTCCTGTACGGCATCTTAGCAGTCTGTTTTCCTGCTCTTTCCAGCTGCAGCCCTGCATCAGCTAAGTGCCTGCATTATTCATTGTATTGTTACACTTATTACGTTATTGAGTCATCTACTGTGTATTGTTACATTCATTGCATTATTGAGTCATCTACTGTGTATTGTTACACGTATTACATATTGAGTCATCAGTTGTGTATTGTTACACGTATTACGTTTTTTGGGTCATCTGCCGTGTATTGTTACACATACAATCTGAGTGAGTTATCTGCTGCATCTTGTGGGTCTTCTTGTGTGTACTGTGGCTCGTTATACCCTGTTCACACATTCTGGTCCTTACGAGATCCTCGCCAGAGGAAGGGTTTAGTTAGTCTGTCCCCTTGTCAATCACTGACCTTGGCGTGTGTGTTGTCCCATCATAAGACCAGGTGGCATCGAGGTAGGAGCCTGACTAACGGGCTCCTACGAACGCGGCTATTAGTGGTGAAGCTTAGTTCCGCACACGCACGTCAACATCACCTGGTTGCAACGGAGTTAGGCTGGCGAGGTAGGTCTTCCTGATCGTATCTCCTACCAGTCAGTGTCACGTGGTGCCTCGCCAGGCAGCGTGACACAGGAGACCCTTACATTATAACCGGCCCCCCACTTACTCAGTTGTTATCCTCGGCCAGTCATGGATCCCTCTCAGCAGGTCACGGGTCATGCTCTAGTGGGTCAGATTCATTCCCTCACACAGAAGCTCCAGGAGCTCACACTCCGGGTGAACTCCCAGGAGGAGCAAGTCCAGGGGGCCCTCACGTCATCCAGGCATCCTGAACCTAAGCTTAATCTCCCGGATCGATTCTCTGGAGATCGTTCCCATTTTTATAACTTCAGGGAGTCATGTAAGCTATATTTCAAACTACGTCCCATATCCTCTGGTTCTGAGTCCCAGAGGGTGGGAATAATTATATCCCTGTTACAGGGAGATCCTCAGACCTGGGCCTTCGGACTCCCAGCAGGAGATGAAGCTTTTTCCTCTGTAAATTCTTTTTTTTCCGCTATGGGGTTGATTTATGATGACCCCGATAGATCTGCTTCGGCAGAGGCTAACCTCCGGGCCCTTAGGCAGGGACAGGGTACTGCAGAGAGTTATTGTACGCAGTTCAGGAGGTGGGCCAACGACTCAGGTTGGAATGACCCCGCACTGCGTAGTCAATTTAGAATTGGTCTGTCGGACACGCTCAAGGATGCTTTGGTTCATTATCCCTCTCCTACGTCCTTAGATGACATTATGCAATTAGCCATTAAGGTTGACAGGCGTTTTCGGGAACGTCAGAGAGAGAGGGAGTCTGGAGTCTTTCCCTCGTCATCTCAGGGCGAGTCTCCAGATCCTTCAGGGGAAGAACCCATGCAGGTCACGGCCACTCGGCTTTCAGCTGCCGAGAAGAACCGGAGAAGACTTAAGGGCTTGTGCCTTTATTGTGGAGGTACAGGCCATCGTGCCTTAGGTTGTCCCCTTAAGGCGGGAAAAGACAGGGCCTAAGTGGATTCGGGGGAGTTCACTTGGGCCTCACTCATTTTTCCCCTACTGATTCTGTGAATATTACAGCCACCGTCGCCTTTGGGAAGCAGTCTTTGGAGATTCCTGCCTTTTTGGATTGTGGTGCGGCAGGTAACTTTATTGACATTTCTTTGGTCGAATCACTCGGCTTCAAACCAGTTCCCTTTGAAGGGGCCCTGTCCGTCTGTGGTTTAGATGGCCTACCACTATCTAATGGCAGCATCTCCTTCCAGACTCCTTCTCTCCGGTTGACCATAGGAACCTTGCATTCAGAAGAAATAACTTTTTTAATTTTTCATTGCCCTTTCGCACCTTTGGTCTTAGGTCTTCCGTGGCTAAAAAAGCATTGCCCTAGTATCAATTGGGTTTCAGGCGAGATTACGCAATGGGGGTCGTCTTGTTTTAGTAATTGTTTATCTTTACCCGTAAGGGCAGTCTCTTCGGTTCCTTCTTCTTTACCCATTCCTTATCATGATTACGCTGATGTATTCTCCAAGAAAGAAGCAGACACACTGCCGCCTCACCGTTCATATGATTGTGCCATCGACCTCGTTCCCAATGCCCGGTTACCCAAAGGACGTCTTTATGCCTTGTCTACTCCTGAATCTCGTGCCATGGATCAGTATATTAGGGAGAGCCTAGAAAAAGGCTTCATTCGCCCTTCCAAGTCTCCTGTGGGGGCGGGTTTCTTCTTTGTCCAGAAAAAAGATGGCTCTTTGCGCCCCTGTATCGACTACCGTGCCTTAAACCAGATTACCATCAAGAATTCCTATTCGTTGCCCCTCATCACCGTCTTGTTTGACCAGATTCGAGAAGCCGTGATCTTTTCCAAGATCGATTTAAGAGGGGCATATAACCTCATAAGAATCAAACACGGGGATGAGTGGAAGACCGCTTTTAACACTCATTCCGGCCACTACGAGTATCTTGTAATGCCGTTTGGTCTCGCTAACGCTCCTGCGGTCTTCCAGGATTTCATCAACGAAGTACTCCGGCCTTTCTTAGGACTTTTTGCGGTTGTCTACCTGGATGATATTTTAATTTATTCCAAGAGCCTGTCTGAACATAGACAACACGTCTGCATGGTCCTTCAAAAACTCCGTGAAAACCAACTTTATGCCAAACTGGAGAAATGTGAATTTGAGGTCTCCCAAATATCCTTTCTGGGCTATATCATTACCCCACAAGGGTTTTCTATGGACCCCAATAAAGTTCAAGCCATTCTGTCATGGGCTCGGCCTACCAACCTCAAGGCCGTTCAGAGGTTCCTTGGCTTTTCGAACTATTATCGCAAATTCATTCGTTCATTCTCCGATATTGTCGCGCCAATTGTGGAGCTAACTCGCAAAGGAGCAGACCCACAAAATTGGTCTCCCCAGGCTATCAGATCCTTTGAACAATTAAAGAAGGCTTTTTGCTCTGCTCCAATTCTTCATCATCCAGACCCCCAAATTCCTTTCATTGTGGAGGTTGATGCCTCCGATGTCGGAGCTGGAGCAGTACTCTCTCAGACCCACAGCCTGGATAATAAATTACATCCCTGCGCCTATTTCTCACGCAAATTTTCTTCTGCGGAGAGAAACTACGACGTCGGTAACAGAGAGCTTCTTGCTATTAAGTGGGCCTTCGAAGAATGGCGCCAGTGGTTGGAAGGAGCAAAGCATCGGATCACCGTCATCACTGATCACAAAAACCTGGCATACATTCAGTCAGCCAAACGACTCAATCCACGTCAGGCTAGATGGGCTCTATTTTTTACCAGATTTCAATTTGTAATTACATTCAGACCCGGACCTAAAAATACCAAAGCCGACGCACTCTCCCGAAGTTTTCTGTCCTGTCAAGACTCCGAGGTGGTGAATGAGCCCATTATTTCGCCTGATGTTATCTTGGCTGGGTTAACTCAAGACTTAGCCACTCGTATAATTGCTTCTCAGTCCTCGGCACCTCAGTTGACACCTCAAGATCGCCTCTTTGTCCCCAAGGTCTTGCAAAACCAAGTTCTCCATAATTTTCATTCTAGTAAACTTGCCGGACATCCAGGTGTTATCAAGACTTTCGAAAGCCTAGCCAGAGTGGTTTGGTGGCCCGCCATGAAACAGGATGTCACCCGTTTTGTGTCAGCTTGTCCTGTTTGTGCCCGACAGAAAACACCCAGAATTTCTCCTATGGGTCAACTTCTACCACTATCCATCCCAAAAAGACCCTGGTCCCATATTTCTATGGATTTTATTGTCGACCTTCCCGTATCCTCCCACTGTTCCACCATTTGGGTTACGGTCGATCGATTCAGCAAGATGGCTCATTTCGTACCCTTGCGCAAGCTCCCCTCAGCGCAAGAATTGGCTAGGCTCTTCATTACTCACATTTTCAGATTACATGGACTTCCCACGGATATCGTTTCTGACAGGGGTCCTCAGTTTATTGCCAGGTTTTGGAAATCTTTCTGCTCCAATTTGGGTATTCAGCTCAGTTTCTCGTCTGGTTTCCATCCTCAGTCAAACGGACAGACAGAAAGAGTCAACCAGTCCTTGGAACAATATTTACGTTGCTTTATTGCCAAATGTCAAACCAATTGGGCAGATTTGGTTCCGTTAGCGGAATTTTCTTATAATAACGCCTACCATGTATCTACCAAAGTGTCACCCTTCTTCTGCAATTTTGGATTGCATCCCAAATGTTCTTCCTTGGACTCGCCGCTGCCATCTAATCAATCCCACTCCTCGGCAGTTGCCACTCTTAGAAAATCCTGGAGGAAGGTGCGTCTTGCCTTGAATCAATCTGCACTCCGGTTCAAAATGTTCTATGATAAACACAAGAGGCCTTGTTCATTTAAGGTTGGGCAGAAAGTCTTTCTTTCTACTCGTTACATTAAGTTACGCCAGAAATGTCATAAACTGGGGCCTAAATTCATTGGACCTTTCCGCATCATCAAACAAATCAATCCAGTGGCCTTCCAGTTACTCTTACCCAAGTCCTTGAAGATCAATAGTGTTTTCCACTGTTCTCTTTTCAAACCGGTCTCCCCTTTCTTTCGTCAAAAGAGAACCAGAAAACCTGTAATCATCAAGGGTCATAAGGAATTCGTGGTAGAACGGATTCTTGACTCTAAACTTGTCCGCGGTCAGCTCAAATTTCTGGTCCATTGGCGGGGTTACGGGGATGAAGAAAGATCATGGGTTCCTGACAAGTTTTTGCACGCGCCCAGATTGAGGACAGAGTTCTTTAAGAAATTTCCGTGGAAACCCGGGAGTAAGGGTTCGGTGACCCCTCCTCAAGGGGGGGGTACTGTCAGATCCCCTGCGTCCAACACGGAGGCTGGCGCAGGGGGATCTCAGCGACGCGCTCCGGCTGTTGCCGGGCAGCGGGGACGCCGCCGCGTCACTCCGCAGCGTGTAGTCAGACGTGGACGCGACGGCAGCGCGCAACCCACGTCTGACGGCCGGGAGACTAGCTCCCGCCCGCTCCCACAGCGCCCGCCTCGGTTGCCTAGGCGATTGGGGACGCCAGGCAGCCGGGCGGGAGATTCAACATCCAGCTCACTATATAAAGCTTCCGGCCAGGACGCTCAGGGCCGGTTATAGCTCAGACCTTGTGCCCTGAGTGTTCCTGGTCCCTGGATTCCCTGACTCTGCCTTGGCCACAGCAGTCCAGCCTCTGTGTCCTGTACGGCATCTTAGCAGTCTGTTTTCCTGCTCTTTCCAGCTGCAGCCCTGCATCAGCTAAGTGCCTGCATTATTCATTGTATTGTTACACTTATTACGTTATTGAGTCATCTACTGTGTATTGTTACATTCATTGCATTATTGAGTCATCTACTGTGTATTGTTACACGTATTACATATTGAGTCATCAGTTGTGTATTGTTACACGTATTACGTTTTTTGGGTCATCTGCCGTGTATTGTTACACATACAATCTGAGTGAGTTATCTGCTGCATCTTGTGGGTCTTCTTGTGTGTACTGTGGCTCGTTATACCCTGTTCACACATTCTGGTCCTTACGAGATCCTCGCCAGAGGAAGGGTTTAGTTAGTCTGTCCCCTTGTCAATCACTGACCTTGGCGTGTGTGTTGTCCCATCATAAGACCAGGTGGCATCGAGGTAGGAGCCTGACTAACGGGCTCCTACGAACGCGGCTATTAGTGGTGAAGCTTAGTTCCGCACACGCACGTCAACATCACCTGGTTGCAACGGAGTTAGGCTGGCGAGGTAGGTCTTCCTGATCGTATCTCCTACCAGTCAGTGTCACGTGGTGCCTCGCCAGGCAGGGTGACACAGGAGACCCTTACAATATGTATGGGCCCCAATCTGTGCTGATCAAGGATACCAGCAGCACCTCAGAGAGCATCCCCTGTTAGTAACAGTAGGACTCACGGTTTTTAAAGATGAAGAGAGAAATGCAGAGGGCACTAATTGTCTAGTAAATGTTTAATACAGAAGTTGTACAGTACAATTTTTTAATAAAAGATTTTTGTTAAAAGACATGCAAGTCACATTTGTAGTTTCTTCAAAAGTGATGGTGGTTTACCATTACTCAGTGGCGTAACTAGATACATGTGGGCCCCATAGCAAAAGTTTGTAAGGGCCCCTATTCATCAACTAATGCTGAAAAAATGTATATAGCACATGATGCTTTCACAGGCAAACTGGGCCCCACTCAGATCTAGGCCCCATAGCAGCTGCACCCCCCGCATCTATGGTAGTTACGCCCTTGCTTTTGAAGAAATGTATTCTGCAAATGAGAGGTTATTTGTGAAGTTTTCAACCCTTGACAGGCAGAGTGAAATGCAGGATCATCTTGATATGATCATATAGTAGTTCCGCTAGTTTTGCCTGGGCATAGGTTTAACAGCAAACATATTGTTGTAACATACCTGCTGTGGCCACCAGCAAACACAGACAGCTGCACACTACACTACATGCAAATATTTGGTTGATATGCCAGAACTTTATTTTTCAAAGGACATTTCCAACCAGATGAAGTGGCCTGCAGCCCATGAAATGCATCATTTTTTCATTTTATGAAATCTATGGCAATCTCTTTATGAACTGCTACCCTCTTCAATATTTAAGATATAAATAAATATTTAAATGGTTGGAGCTTTTTGACAGGTAACAGGCATTTGCTTTTCCAATAACTTGGTTCTTATATAAAACCATTATCTTTGATTATATATATATTTTACAATTTTAAGTTATGTAACTAAAACAATCTTTGTATTTTTAGGCGCATAGTACGAGGACAGACTCTGGACAGTCTAAAGATTCATAGCCCAGAAAACTGTACACATAATTTTACTGAATGGGGTCCAGCTCCATGTCCAATACCAGAGTTTGACGGAAATGTGCCAATGGTATAATACCTTTCTTCTGATGCATAGAGATATTTAATTCTGTACAGTTTAAAGAAAATTAATAAATGTGTAAATCCACACCATGTGTAGTATTACCCAATTGTGTGACCATATTAATTCTATATACACAAAAAAAGCAATCATATTTTGATAATGTAATTTTAGCTTAGTTAAAGTGTGTATATGTATATGTGTGTGTGTGTGTGTGTGTATATGTACTTCACATGCACCTTGATAAAGGGACCTAGAGGTCTCGAAACGTTGGGACATCTGTCTGCTGTGTATTTATTTCGAGTGCCGCCGCCCCCGCATCCTGCTATATATATATATATATATATATATATATATATATATACTCGGCGCAAAGATAGAAGCATTGTATTACCTGTTTGTCTGTGCCTTTCGAGGACAACTGAAATTTTATAGGTGCTCTTCTCAATTTGTCCTGTTGATGGGACAAGGTAATCAATATAGTTTAAAAGTTGTTTTGGGAAGGTGCTAAAATCAATTTGATTGGAGAATGATTAATATTTTAGTGATATTCCTTTAGGCTTAAGGGCCCCATACATCAGCAATTAATTGTGACAATTTTCAGATATGGAGTTGATTGCCACAATTAATTTTAGATGTGTGGGCTCCCCCTTTTGGCAATCCCAATCAAAATCACCGATCGATTGCTTAATCAGGTTTTTAAACATGTTTAATAATCTGGTATTATCTGCAGATCTTTTTTATATGTGTGGGCGTTCCCAATTCGTCTTCTTCATATTTTTACATTATGAACAGCAATCGATTGGGCAATTTCCAGATATGAAGATGCAATCTTTAGATGGAAAAATCTGCCTATCACTGAAATAAATCTGTAATGTGTGGGCAAAGTCAGATAGATTGTAAAATCCATTTATCTGGCCAAAAAATCCCTGTATCTGGAAATCCATAAATTGTGATTGCTGATGTATGGGGCCCATTATTCTTATTCTCATCCTATTTTCTCCAATGTAACCTTTATAAATGCACACTTGAGATTGTATTTTTATATTAAGAAGTACATATTGTATTAAATCAATGCCACTGCATAATACATATTACAGTTTTGAACACAGAATACCACATCTGAGGATTTACTTTTTCCCTTAAAGCAGGGATACACTTAATTTGACATACGCACGTTTTCAATGGTGGATTCTCAGTATGACTTCTGAATCGTTTACCCTAAGAGTTTCCTTTTCAAAATGACTTATTCAGGGGCTCATTTTAGTTTTTTTTATCGTATATGTAAAAATTGCTGGTGGACCTTAATAAAATCTTTAGTCTATCTTGAACAAATCTCATAAATGGATATTGTTCTTCATCCATAAGTTGTCTGTCCTCTGTGTGTGCCAAATATTCAGTGTTTATTTGGCACACACAGAGGGCAGACAACTTTTGGGTGAAAAAAAATATAAATTCATGAGACTTGTCCAAGCTTAATTCTCATATCATGATCCACCAGCAATATTTGCATATCTTACAGATTTTAGATCCCTGATCAGGGGCAAACACAGGATTCCTGAAAGTGAGTTTCCAGATATATGTGCACTATATACAGTATGTGCACTATATATAGCGGGGTGCTCCACTAAAGTAACAGTAAATGTGCCATAAATATCCAGGCTACTAGAGCCTAATGAGGGCCCTAACCAAAAAGATAATCACATATAGTTGATGATATACAGATATAGATAGATAGATAAATAGATAGATAGATAGATAGATAGACAGAATAGTAGTAGGGACGATAGAGTGAGAGAAAGAGAGATATGTATGTGGTCTTCCTCAAAAATACGTACAGACTGTAGCATGGCCGCCTCTTCTTCTGTTGTGCCGAGTTCCCATCACTGCTGCTCCTAGAGTGGCTGATTGCCGAACCTTCCCCACCGATGTCTCTACCGTCATGGCTAGGGTCTATAATTGTTCCCATTTGCGCTATGAATTTACCCTCTATATGCAGCACTACATCACTACAATCCATCCACTGTATAATGCACACTCCATTACTACACTTCGTCAACCCTATACTCTGCATTACATCACTACGTACGCTAACACATGTAGTCAGTCAGACGACCCTGTTAGTATCAGTGTTGTGTTCCCGCCCATTCGCGGCCAGCCCGGAGCTTACGTAGTTAGCGTAGTCAGTCAGCATTACGCAGTTAGCGTAGTCAGTCAGTGCTTATTACATTGTGTGGGGAACCATTTACCAATTTAACCTGCCTGAGATGAGAGGTGTGAATGTGTTCCTGAAACACCCCCACTATCCACGCCAGCCCGAATCGTGATGAGCGCAGCGAGCCCCGAGGGGACGCGTTACGCGTCCTTCCGACCTGTTCATACCCCCACTATCCACGTCGGCATGGAGTTGATTTTATAAAGTGTGGCAAACGTAGCGAGCCACCGAGCCCGAAGCGTGGTGAGCGCAGTGAGCCCTGCGAGAATATACGTGAGCCCTGCGAGAATATACGTGAATATAGCGAGCCCTACGGAATATATGTGAAGTAATCCACGCTTCGGGCTCGGTGGCTCACTACGTTCGCAACACTTTATATAATCAATTCCACACCGACGTGGATAGTGGGGGTATGAACAGGTTGTGCACTCGCTACGCTTCGGGCTGGCGTGGATAGTGGGGGTTTGGAAAGGAGGCATTTGCCAGTATGTAACATGGAGCACTGGCAAATGCGTCCTTTTAACCCTGTCTCCCCGAAGCGGACACAGGCAGGATTGCCGTACCCTGCCCGCAAGAATTACTGAGATGCACAAGTATCTGAGATGCTTGTGCGTCTCAGACAGATGGAGCACCTCTCTGCCGGAACCTGCATGATCCCCTCTCTGCCGGAGTCCTCCAGCGCAGGGGATCTGGGGCTTACCGGCGCTGTGTGAGAGGCGCTCTCTAAGCTTGCCAGGGACGCCCGGGACATAGCTGCACAACGAAGCTTAAGCTAGCCCTGAAACAACACACTTGTGTAGTTTCATGGCGGCAGTTACGTAGTCAGTGTAGCGTCCCTGTCAGAATCAGCCTAGTGTTCCTGCGGGCATTGTAGTTAGCATAGTCAGCGTCCCTGTCAGAATCAGCATAGTGTTCCTGCGGGCATTGTAGTTAGCATAGTCAGCGTCCCTGTCAGAATCAGCGTAGTGTTCCTGCGGGCATTGTAGTTAGCATAGTCAGCGTCCCTGTCAGAATCAGCGTAGTGTTCCCGCGGCCTCAGCTGCCGCTGTAAAACTACGCAAGTACCCTATGGGCAACCAATCGGAATCGACTTCTTATTTATTTAGCACCCTCTAGAAGATAGTAGACAGGACCTGATTGGTTGCCCATAGCAACATCACATGTAAAGTAGAATACACATCTTAGTAAATGTAATTTCCCCCATTGTGTTCTGCAAAACTTGATTGTATTTTGAATGAACTGTAATACTTATTATGCTGTGGCATTTTTTAAAATAAATTATGTAGCTAATATAATATTAAATTTAAGATTATAGTTATAAAGGTTACATTGGAGAAAATACGTTTAGAATAAGCCTATTGGAATATCACTAAAATATTAATCATTGTTCATTCACACACACTTATCACTCTAAATCTCACATTTCCTTGTTTCTATTAATATACAGACAGAATATTATCAAGTATGCACTGTAAATAATCCATGGTATGGTATAGTTGCATGATGATATATATATATATATATATATATATATATATATATATCCATCGCAGCAGTGGCACTCCGGTCTTACCCAAAAAATTTGAGACAGGAACACAGATTAAAGTGCAACGTTTCAACGCTTTATTTGCGTTTTTATCAAGCTTGGCTTGATAAAAACGCAAATAAAGCGTTGAAACGTTGCACTTTAATCTGTGTTCCTGTCTCAAATTTTTTGGGTAAGACCGGAGTGCCACTGCTGCGATGGATATGCTAAGATATCAGTGGGTTAACTGATAATCATCAGGAGGCACACGGCAAGTTGTATACTGAATCCAGGAGTGCCGACACACGAAGTCTATATATATATATATATATATATATTATTTTTTTTACAAGAATAGTAAATCACAGGATATACCCTTGGGTAGCCTGCCTCCAGCCAGACCAAAAGTTAAGACTACTTATTATTCTCATCCTTATCTTTTATCCTTTATTAATTATATTCTGTGATTTATTGTATTATTCATTTTTTTACTGTGCATATTTTTAATAGTTTTTCATTGCTAAAATCAATGTAATATTTTATATACCATTAACCTTTTACTTATTTAATTGATTTGAAAGATTTGGTAAATATACATTTTACTAACACATGCAGTCGCTGAACCCTTATCCTTGTAAAATATTCCTTCCTATTTAAGTAACTTACCACTACTTTGTAAATTTAAGGGATAGCAGACGCCCATGGAAGTAAAGAGTGTTTTTATATAATAGTACTCACAAGTGGCGCTATACATCAACCCATACGCTATATATATATATATATATATATATATATATAGACTTTTACAGCAGTGATCTTTATCATAATTACCATACATAGGATATCAAGTTTCAGAATCTTTATTACACAAGTTACAAGTATATAAGACCTTTAAACACTTCAGTAAAATAATGTGGCATTATATACTTTAAATAATCCGTGAAATTATTGTTCTTGTTTCTCAATTAGACATGGTATTGGGTGGTAGGACCTATGGCCCTATACCTTATTGAGAGGATTATCCGGTTTTGGCGATCACAGCAAAAAGTTGTCATCACAAAGGTAATGACACTAATTTGGATATACATTGGCTGTACTGTATACATTTGCTTCTCGTATTGGTAAATGACTGCAGGTGTAAAGTTTGTTACCATGTCCTTGAATATCATGTTATTGCTTTATTATGCCTTGTGCAATATCCTAATGATGCTTTATTATGTCACTTTTTGCAGTATAACAGTGGACTGCGTGGGGCGCTCAAAGGTGCACATGGAATCAATTCACAATAAAAATGTTTTACTAAAGACAAACAGACATATAACACAATACAATATTAATCAATGATGTCACAATGATGAAACTAATGGAGAACCAATTAGTTGATGCCTCCTAGGAGGCATCAACCACACAATGAATAATATCTATAAACTCGTCTTGAGTAAATGCTAAAAGGGTATAAAATAAAAAAATAGTCCAGCTTGAACTGTTTATCAATTGCCATAGATTGGTGATACGCAGTTGCTACATGAGGCTAAAGCTTCACTTCGTAGAAATTATCCTTATTAATGAGTAGGTATAGACTTGGCGGTAGGCAATGTAATTCGCAACACATGCTCTAACGGATTCAGTATTGAATCCCGGCGGTCGGGACCCGGCGTTCAGAATCCCGACGCCGGAATCCCGACAGCCGAAATGCCGACAAGGGGGGGACGTGGATCACCCCCCCTTGCGTGCTCGCTGCGCTCGCCACGCAGCGGGCCCGGTGCCTCGCTACGCTCGGCACACTAATTTATTCTCCCTCCAGGGGTGTCGTGGACACCCACGGAGGGAGAATGTGTCGGCATTTCGGTGGTGGGGATTCCGGCGTCGGGATTCTGAACGCCGGGATCCCGACCGCCGGGATTGTAACTGCATCCCGCTCTAACAATGTCACATAGATATACTGTAATCTCCGGTTATCAGACTGATTCATTATTACCAGTTAGTGGCATGTAGAGTCTAGATCGCCTTCAGTTTTGTTTACAGGATGTGACGATCAGTGAGGGCGGAAGTTGTTAGATGCCCTCACCACTTTTTTTATTTTATCTGTAATTCACTAAGGTTTAGGTTATTTTGTTTTATTTTAGCTGCATTGTACCCTCATGGGCTTGCTATGCTTGCACGCTTCGGGCACGGTGGCTCGCTTCGCTTGCTACAAATTTATATTGACCATCCAGGTATACATGGACCCAGTGCATGATGGGAAGATTGTCAAAACTGAAGAGGATCTAGACACTACCTTTGGGCCACAAGCGGTAAGACGCTGCACGCCAGCTACAGCCTCAAGCCGGGTGTTACGAAATCTGCAGCCGGGAGAAAGGGCTGTTGCTATTACAGAGGCAGCACTCACCCACACCCAAAAGCTGCTGTTTCCGAAACGTGTGAGTCCCCATACAGACAGAAGGCACCACTCATACAAAAGTACCATCCGAGACCACTCCCTGGTATCAATAAATCAGTCTGATAACCAGAGATTACATTATATCTATGTGACATTGTTAGAGCATGTGTTGAGAATTACATTGCCTGCAGGCCAGTCTATGGCCCTTATTCTGATTCACTCTAAGAGGCAAATTCCTTCTCAAGTGGACAAAACCAAATGCACTGCAGGTGGGGCAGATGAAACATGCATAGAGATTTAGATTTGGATGAGTTATTTTGTTTCTGTGCAGGGTAAATACTGGCTGCTTTATTTTTACACTGCAATATAGATCTCACTTTGAAGTAAAACCCCAACCAAATCTAATTCTCTCTGCACAAGTTACATCTGCCCCACCTGCAGTACATATAGTTTTGTCCATTTGAGAAGGAATTTGCCTCTGAGAGTGAACTAGAATAACCCCCTATATCTGCTTATTAATAAGGATAATTGCTATGAAGTGAAGCTATAGCCACATGTAGCAACTGTGTATCACCAATCTATGGCAATTGATAAACTGTTCAAGCTGGACTATTTTTTAATTTGATACCCTTTTAGCATTTACTCAAGACGAGTTTATAGATTATTATTCATTGGGTGGTTGATGCCTCTCCATTAGTATCATCATTGTGACATCATTGATTAATATTGTATTGTGTTATATGTCTTTTAGCAAAAGGATAAGGGTGCAGTGACTGCATTTGTTTTATAAGATGTATATATATATATATATATATATATATATATATATATATATATATATATGTATATGTAAAAGATAAAAAGATACCTTTAAAATGATTAAGAGATGAGCTGTTATAAGTATAAAAAAGAAATTACATGTATTTTGAAAAAAAAAACATTCAAAAAAGGGAGAACAATGAAGAGAAAAAACTTTTTTTTTAAATATATTTTTACACGGTATAAGCAAGAATCGTAACAAAAATGTGTTATATGTCTGTTTATCTTTATTAAAAAAAAATGTTTATTATGAATTGAATTCCTTGTGTACCTTTGAGCACCCCACGTCTTCCACTGTTTTTCTGCTTGTGTTTGTGGAGGTTGGCATTCCTCCAGCGTGGTGGCTGCAAGGTAACACATTTATATCACTGCATTCCCTAGCACCGCAGACACTTTCTGTTAACTTTTTGCAGTATGTCTTTTTTAAAATATGTCATTATGTCATTTAAAAATGTATTATCAAAGCTATGTAGTCATTAAGTCGACGGTGTGTAGGTTAACAGTCAATAGGTTGACTAACCCTCCTGGCAGGCTCTCAGATCAGTCTCGATCCCTGGGGAGTAAGGTTGGTCCCACTCTCGGGTCCATTAGGATACCGGTGCTTTGCTGCTCCACAGGGTTTCTGATGACAGAAGCAGCGCAGACGCCTTTCCAGATGCAGCGAGCAGGGCCGCTGCTAGGGTGTTCAGCGCCCTCCTGCACAATCTATATTTGCGCCCTCCCTCTGCTAAAGGGATAGCACGCACAAATAAAGGGTGTGGTATCATAAGGAATGGGTATAGCCCAATCAAATAAAACCATACATTAGAACATTCTTATTTACATTAAATTGCACATAGTGCCCCTGATTTACAATACGCCACTTACAGTAGTAGTGACACTTTTACATAAAGCACACAGTAGTGCCCCATATACACAATGCCCGCAGAAGTAGTACCACTTAAACACAATGCACAGTATTGCCACTGAAAACACCCACAACTGCCCCCTTATACATAACACCCACAGTAGCACCCATTACACATAAAATCCACAGTAGTTCACATATGTAAATAGCAAAATCTGAGCGCTAGGGACAGGTGTATTGTGCTGTACACAGGTGGCTGCCTTCTGGGAGAGGGTTGCCGCCCTCAATAAAGAGAAGTACAAGAAAAAAGAGCCAGTGGGCGCCTCCTGTATACTAGTAAACAATTTAATAAACAAATAATTTATAACATAAAACAATAAATTGCATGCATGCAATATCACAATATTACATTAAAAGGCCATATCAATGCATTAGCATGAGAATAAAAATGTAACATATAGTTACCAAGTCCTAAATTGGACAAATTGGACAGGTGTAACAGTCACACGATGGGGAATGATTTCCCAAAGCACAATTTGGGGTAAGCCGTATTTTGTAAATCCTCCCAAACAGGATGAGCGGTGAGCAGATAGGGCTTTTTAATCACTTCTCAGATGTAGATGACCATTAATGGTTGAAGGTGCTTGGTCGCTTTATCAGATCGTTGGCACTGTCTCCCAAAAGTCTCTGCAGTGTGTACTGTGTTGCAGAGACTTTTGGGACACAGGGCCAACGATCTGGTAAAGCGACCAAGCACCTTCAACCAATAATGGTCATCTACATCTGAGAAGTGAGCCGAGCACCTCCTATCACAGCTCGGCACATGCTTTCCTGTCAATGTGCTGAGTTGAAGGTGGGAGGGGCTGGCACCGCAGGAGGAACTAGGAAGTTGCAGCGACTTCTCCTGCTGCTGCTCTCAGCACTCAATGTAATCCCTCCCCTCTGCTTTTGGCACCGCTGCTGTCCTACACTGACAGGTGCAGCAGCAGCGCGAATCCCTGCAGACAGCAGCAGTGTCACAGAGCAGGGAGAGTGCCTTTACAGCCCGGCACCTCCCTGCTTTGCAGGCTCTGCTGAGCAGGTAGCGTCGGTCCTGGCAGCGAGCATGCAGTTCTGCCACCTATGTGTAGCCAGGATGCTGCCTACTGACCAATGTGAACACAGTGTGCTCAAGCAAGGGGGCCAAGGAATTGTGCTTCAAAGATTCCCCAAATCTCGGGGCCCATTACAAGTGTTCCCTTTGACCTCCCCTGATTCTGGGTCGACCCCCTATTTGAAAACTGGCTAATATTAATCTCGGTACTTGTTTCCTAGCACGGCCACATATCTTATGGATCGTGTACCTTTAGTTAAGGTACACGATCCATAAGATGGACCCGATTTCCTTTGAAATCAGGTCCATTTGGCCGGCTAGGACAAAATATCGGGGGCATCGCGTCGGTCGGGACCGTTAACAATGGTCCCGACGCGACCGACGCGATGCCCGCGATTTCCCCATAGACTTCAATGTTAAAAAATATTTTAACATTGAAATCGTGTCGGGAAAGGTAAAATATCGGGGGCATCGCGTCGGTCGGGACCATTAACATAGGTCCCGACGCGATGCCCCCGATTTTTACATAGGCTTCAATGTTAAAAGATTTTTTAACATTGAAATCCTGAAAAAATGTGAAAAATGTGAAATGGGCCAATATGACCCATTTCACATTTTAGATGTCCCCGTCGTCACCCCACGATAGACGCCAACCCGAAGCGTGGCGAGCGCAGCGAGCCCGCGAGGGGCGGCGGTGCGCGTCCTCCGACCTTTTCATTCCCCTACTATCCACGTCGGCGTGGAGTTGAGAATAGAATAGTGTGGCGAGCGCAGCGAGCTACCGAGCCCGAAGCGTGGCGAGGGGACGCGGATACCTTCACAGTTATACGCGTCCCCTCGCGGGCTTCACAGGTGTCCGTGGCGACGCGGACACCTGTGAAGTCCGCGAAGGGACGCGTTTACCTGTGAAGGTATCCGCGTCCCCTCGTGGGGCTCGCTGCGCTCGCCACGCTTCGGGCTCGGTGGCTCGCTGCGCTCGCCACACTATTCTATTCTCAACTCCACGCCGACGTGGATAGTAGGGGAATGAAAAGGTCGGAGGACGCGCACCGCCGCCCCTCGCGGGCTCGCTGCGCTCGCCACGCTTCGGGTTGGCGTCTATCGTGGGGTGGGGTGTACGCCGGGACATTTGGGGGGGTTGGGAATATTTTACATTGAATCCAATGTAAAATCGGGTCCCAGGGACCCGATTTACATTTAATTAAAAAAAAAAAATCGGGTCCAAAATCGGTCGGTCGCGACGATCGCATCGCATGCGACCAAATCGCATGCGATGCGATCGACCCGATTTTTCCGACACGACCACCCCGATGTAAATCGGTGTGGCCGTGCTAGGAAACAAGTACCTTAATCTCATACTAACAAATGTAAAACAAATACAGTAACCCCCATTTGACTCATCTCACAATACACAATAACAGCACACACACACATACACACCCCTCCTCCCCACATAACCCCCAACACTTGTCATAAACACTCAAAGCACACACGCCCCTGCCACTGACAACCTCTTCACACACAATAGCTCTGTCACCTACAGACAGAACACATATACATACAAACACAATGACAGCACATTTACACACTGACAGGCAGCACACATGCAAGCACCCCCCCCCCCCCAACAACCCCTTCCCATACACAGGCCCCCCCCCCCCCCTACCTCTGTCACATACAGACATCACACATACAAACACATTGACAGCATATATACAACTTGACAGCACACATGCATGTGCCATCCCCCCCCCCCCCAAAAAAAAATATATATATATATACACACTAATCCCCTCAGGTGACTTCATAGACTCACTATGGTGGTTTAGGCTCATAGCTGCAGAAGTGCCACAGTATATAGCAGCAGCCGGATCACCTTTCTTCAGGGGATGTCAGGGAGGCAGCAGGCTGTTTGAGCAGATTGCGTGTGTCCAGTGTCACTGACAAGTAAGAGGATATGTGGCGTAGCGCTGCTACTGTCCGCTGTGTGGGGAAGGGAGGGTCCGCTGAAGGACCTTGAATGGCAGGATTTTTTTTCCTGTTTAGAGTAGCAGCACTAGAGGTGATGTGGGCCTATTTCATTGCTGTATTAAGCCTTCGGGGTGCCCAGGGCACTTTAGACAGGGGGTGCCCTCCCACTTGTCATTACTGGCCTCAAACTGCATGGGAGAATATTGCAATGTCAAAACACAGAGTAAAGGCAGTATAAACTTGGTCAATGGGTAACTGCAGGGGGATTAATACATATTAATATATTAATATTATTAATATATATATATATAGGAGACCTCACAGGGTCAGCGCTGCCTCTGATTAAAAACCCTCCCATGACTAGGCCGCTGCTACTGCCATCCTCCATGGGCCTGAGAAGCATGTGGTGAGCTCCACCAATCAGAGCTCAGCACAAGTCTCTCAGCCTCTGAACTCCTTGTCTCATGGGACTTAGTCAACTTTCAGTAACTTTCACTGTGCACTTGTGCAGTCAGTGTGCCTTGGCTCCCGATGCTCAGCACCATTAATAAATGTCACATTGGCATTTAGAAAGAGCTGCAGCACTACCCCACGCCCATGCACAAAACTTTTAGCTAAAAAAAAAAAAAAATGCCGACCACAGGGGGGCCCTAGATAGATGGGGGCCCAGGGCTACTGGCCTATTTTGATGGGTGGCCTGGAGCTGCAGCTCCATCCGACCCATTGTTAATCCGCCCCTGTATACAGCAGTGTACATGTATACAGAAGATAGATAGATAGATAGATAGATAGATAGATAGATAGATAGATACACACACACACACACACAGTATACAGCAGTTTTTGGGGACATTCCCACATCCGGGGCCGGCTGTGCCCTGCGCGGGGGGGGGGGGGAGGCAGTTGGGAGTCCCCACTGACACCCATGAATACAATCGCACAGTGTCTATTCATGCCCCACAGCAACCAGAATGGGGTGTGGCCTCGCAGGATAGCTGCGAGTATAGGCCACACGGTACTTGTTTAGTTTCATGGCGACAGTGTATCAGTCGCAGCAGCGTCTGTGTTCCCTTGTGGGGCTCGCTTCGCTCGCCCACGCTACGCTCGCCACGCTATCTAAAATCAACTCCATGCCAACGTGGATAGTGGGGGTATGAACTATTCACGTTGGTATGGACTTTATTTTACAAAGTTTGCCGAAACCGGAAGTAGCGGCAGCTGTGAAACTAAACAAGAACCGGCCACACCCCCAAAATATCCAACACGCCTCCGGCGTGCATGTGAGCGTCCCCCCTGCTCCAGCTTTAAAGTTGGGAGGTATGCATACTGGACACTCACCTTGCTCCTGCAGGAGACAGGCACTGCCTCACCCAACTTGTAGGCCCACGCTCAGCCTTTGAGGAGCTGCGTACTGACGCTGAAGCTCTGTAACAGCCCCTTTGATGGTGTAATGTCGTACCTGGTTTCCTCGGTCTACTGGACCGGTTCTTGACTCGATGATCTCTTCTTCCTGATGGGAGCCTGTAGCAGAAGAATGAACACCCCGAGCAATGCACACAACAACCAACATACACAATGACGGTGACAACAGTATTTATTAACCAGGGAACTGGTCACCACTGCAAATCAATTAGGTTAATTTTAGGTATATGCAACAAGCATCACATTACAGGTTATGCAATTAAAGGGCAATGCAATCAATAAGGCTTCGGTCGTAAATATCATAACGATTAATCATTCAGGCAGACAATCACTGTACTACTATGCTATCTATACCATTCAAGTTATTCAGAGCATGAACTGTCCTGCTCCTAAATGTCCTCCAAGGATAATGAAGAGTTAAATTGGAACTGTGCACAGTTTATTGTAATCCACAAATAGGGGGGCACTGTAGATCATGCGTGTCATATCAGAGTCACCAATAGAGGGCGCATTGGATGTAGGCAATGACAGTTTCTACTAAAAGAGGGAACTTTGCAATAACAGCTCTCACCAATGTATGTAAAAAGTAGCTGAAGTAGGGATATATATACATATATATAAAACCCCAAAGTTTAAAGTCTTGTGTAGAAATAAACACAATGGCAGTTAGAATCTTGGGCAATAATCACACACTTTCCTCTCAGAATGGCAATATCCCCTCCAGAAACTTGTGCAAGTGTTCTTCTAGTCAGCGCCGGTGGGGGGGGGGGGGGGGGGGTGTACCTGTCCTGCGGCTGTGTATATAAAGCTTGCGGCGGCGGCAGCGTGGGGTCCCAGCAGTCAAGAAATAACGAGCGCTATCCGCCTGGCTACGCGGTAGCGCTTCTGTTGTGAAAACACGGGCCGCACGGCGCACGCTGATTGGCTGAATCTCAGCCAATCAGCGTGCGGCCAGTGTTTCCACAACAGAAGCGCTTCCGCGTAGCCAGGCGGATAGCGCTCGTTATTTCTTGACTGCAGGGACCCCCCGCTGCCGCCGCAAGCTTTATATACACAGCCGCAGGACAGGTACATCCGCGGCACGGGGGGGGGGGGGGGCAAAATGCCGCCCTCCAGTGGCCGGTGCCCTAGGCAAATGCCTAGATTTGCCTAGTGGTGGCGCCGGCCCTGCTTCTAGTTGGAGATAGGTTGGATAACCTGTAGCTGGCCCAAACACTCCCTTTAAATGGCTTGATCAGAGGTCACAGACGTCTGTCTATATAGGTAGTATATAGGTAGTATTCACTCAGTCTCCCACACAAAACTGTGTCCGTCTGCAGGATTCCTCTTTCTGAATAGGACCTTCCACTCTGCACCAACTGTTAGGCACATGCTGAGACAGGGGTTTCTCCTGCACTGCTTTCTATACTTCTTTATGCCTGTAATTAGATGGCTGTGTTGACACTTCTATCAGCACTGCATCACCAGTCCTGACTTCTGTGATCCTTCCAGTATCTCATGTGGGCTCTCTCTGTGCTTGCAGACTTTGAAGGGCTATATATCGCCTCTCTCTGTCTGGGTCAACATTCCACATTCAGGGTTCCCACTTTTGCAGGAACAATCTAAAAAATCTAAAAGGGGTATAAAACCACTTTTCCACCAAACTTAGGGCCTTATTCTAGTTCACTCTTTCTGGCAAAATCCTTCTTAGATGGACAAAACCATGTGCACTGCAGGTGGGGCAGATGTAAAATATGCAGAGAGAATTAGATTTGGGTGGGGGTTTACTTCAAAGTGAGATCTATATTGCAGTGTAAAAATAAAGCAACCAATATTTACCCTGCACAGAAACAAAATAACTCACCCAAATCGAATTCTCTCTGCACAAGTTGCATCTGCCTCCCTGCAGTGCACATAGTTTTGTCCATCTAAGAAGGATTTTGACAGAAAGAGTGAACTAGGATAAGGCCCTTAATACCTAGATTGAGGTTTAGTGGGGAAGGATCAGATCAAAATGACCCGGGTAATGTTACCTGGGGATCCAACCCTGATAGCGGTGTTCCTATAATACAGCAATGTGAGGTATCTGTCTTAACAGCAATCTTTTGTACCAAGCAGCAAAATAATGAATTTAATAAATACTGTCAAGTTCCTTTTAAAAATATCTAAATAAATGTATGAGTTATTGTAGAGGTAACAATGCTTGCAATGCTTGCACATGATAATACTTGGCAATATAAGCTAAACTACACAGTCCCCTTAAGCACAGATATACTTTCACTTTAGAATATTCAAAGAGTTTGACCGTATTGACCTTGTGGATTCTTTGTATCATTAGGTTGTTACACATCCATTTAAAACAATAGAGCTGCAAATGAAGAAGAAGGGTTTTAAAATGGAAGTTGGGCAGTACATCTTTGTCCAGTGCCCTGCAGTATCCAGCTTGGAGTGGCATCCATTCACCTTGACTTCTGCCCCAGAGGAAGATTTTTTCAGCATTCACATCCGAATAGTTGGAGACTGGACAGAGGGTTTGTTCAAGGCTTGTGGATGTGACAAGACTGAATTTCAGGATGCATGGAAACTACCAAAGTAATTACTGATGAAACATATCAGATTGTCAAATTCTGCATATACTGTAGGGTTGTGTGGTCATTTTATGTACTGGAAGGCTCAGACTGTACCAGTACAGGCGAAGAATGAATTGATTACATTCCGATATCTCTCACATTTACATGCATGGTAAATATGAGAAACCTACATATAAATCTAGCACCATAGATGTAAATCCATAGTTTACATAATGAACAATACATCACAGCTCTAAAGCAATATAATTGCTTTCCAGTGGCAGGCTGCATCCTCCTGAATAAATGGTTCAGCCTAAAGAATAACTGTGTCCCCAGGAGAAAGGGCTAGATACCTGTAGAAAAGGTTGATGGGGATTTTTAATGAAAGGGGTTTTCCAAGAATACTGTATCTGTATGTTATTGAGGGGCATATTTATCACAAACTGCATTATAAATGCTATTATCATGTGAGAATTTTGCCAGAACTTACAGTGAGGCAATCATATATACCATGGGTCCTCAAACTGCGGCCCTCCAGATGTTGTGAAACTACAAATCCCAGCATGCCTTGCCACAGTTTTGATATAAGGGAGTGTTAAAACTGTGGCAAGGCATGCTGGGATTTGTAGTTTCACAACATCTGGAGGGCCGCAGTTTGAGGACCCATGATATATACCAACGGAATTGTTTAGGTATCAGTTGAGAGCCTGCCAGGAAGCCCTGTCCTGGCAAATAGGTGATAGCAAGGTATTAGCTACCATTTCCACATTATTTCTAGGTATGGATCCAGTGGTCTAATACATGCCTCTGTATGACCTGATGAGGTGGAACAATGCAGAACACTAGCCTATTGCTTATTAAAGTTATTGGAAGATGGTGTTAACTACCTGGCCAAACCCTTTGCTTTCCAGAGCTTGGTGAATCTTACAATTAAGCAGCCCCATAAAGACCTATGGGGACTAATTTGGCAAATGAAACTAGAGTTACTACAGTAGACATCAGAGAACTCTGTTGCGGATCCCCCTTGTGTGTATCCCTCCCTCCACCCAAAGTGGCATACCCTGCCTAATTATTTTGATAAATGTGCCCCTAAATGTGATATGTATCTTTGGCTTTAATGTGTAAACACTCCTGTTTATTGTAGTTATTGCTAGATAAATTCAGCAAAACTTATCACCCAGTGTGGCTATTGTCAGCAAAAAGATGTGACCCAATGAAAATTGTGTCATCCAACCTCAGACATAGGAGACTCTGCTGAAAGAATTCAGATATCTCCTAGAGCTTGTATGCAGTGGCGTAACTATTAAATCTGCGCACCCCCCACCTGTCAAAAATGTTGGCAGCGCCCCCCCCCCCCATAGGGTAAACAAACCTGCCCCCCCCACCCCAGTGTGGCCGTTACCTCCGAGTCCTCCCGCCAGCGCTCCTGTCTGCGCGGGTCCCGGCTCTCCCGGCTACTGCTGCTATTGGGAAGTGGCACTCGGAAAATGGCTGTCCCCATACAGCAGACCGTTTTTAAGGTTGCTAGAGGAGGCCGCTGCCTCCTCTAGCAACCTTAAAAATGGTCTGCTGTATGGGGGCAGCCATTTTCCGAGTGTCACTTCTCATAAGTTTATAGCTAGTATATATTCTACTTTCTACTTGCTGTAGTTTTACTTCAATTTGTTTGACTATGACTGTGCGCAAAGATTTAATGGTAAATAAGAAAATATAACAGTTATTCTGTAAATTTTTTACCCAAGGCTTTCAGTGGATGGACCTTTTGGAACAGCCAGTGAGGATGTGTTCAGTTATGAAGTAGCAGTGCTAGTTGGAGCTGGCATTGGAGTCACCCCATTCGCTTCTGTCCTGAAATCTGTCTGGTATAAATATTGTAGTAATGCATCAACTCTGAGGCTAAAAAAGGTATGTACAGTGACATACTGTAGGTTATGTAGATACTCTCTATGCTATTTTGTAGTAAGGGTGCCAGTATAATGGTCAGGAGGTGACAGCCTTCTAATAATTTCTTAGGCACCCCAAGGTCAAGAGAATTAAAGCCTTTTCTTAGACTTTTGGTGTTCATCACTCAACTAGTTTTTACCATAAAATGCACAGAAATTCATTGCAAGTGTATCAAATCCGGAACCGCCCACAAAACCTTTGTAAGCTTTCCTATATAATTATATCCCAGTCAACACATCCTCTCATTGGGCGAGATGCAAGAAAGTTAAATATTCGGCCAAACTTTCGGAAGTTTGGCCCCAGTCTGCATATGCACCAAGCCTGGAATGCGATACATTCCGGGGCTTGGATGTGGTGGGCATAAGCCACGTGCAAATCAGCATTGCCCATAGAACCCATTGCATATTTCTGCTGAGAGGGATCCTCACAAGAGGTCCGAATGCCTGCATTGTCCAAACTGCACCCATGCAATGCCAGATTGACTCCCCGGCCCTTAAAATGAGCCTGAAACTGAATTAGTCCCAATATTCTGTGTTACATCAAGTCAATAAGAAGCACTATGAGTCAGCATTGTATATTATATGAAGGCAATTCATTGCTTTTTACTGTCGAATGGTGGACTAGTATAAATGTGTGGCATTGTTAAGGCATATTATGTTAGGGTGCGCTGCATTACAATAACTGAGTTTGCAATATAAACAAAAAGCACAAGGGAGATATTCTGTTGAATATTTTATATTTGAATAAATGTAATCACAACATTATTAATACATAGTGCTGCTGTGCATAACAAGTACTGCATAAAAGCAACGTCACAACACAGAACTCCTTTTGCTAAAAAAAAAAAAAAATACATACTGTAGTTCTGCAACTTATCATAGCAGCCTAGATATACTGTATCCGGGAGAGGGCAGCCAGTTCCTTCAGGCAGATGTACATGCAATGCCTGTATTTGGTCCCATGGACACCCACCAACAGGGGGTTATGGGAGAAGACCAGCATTCCAGGAGGCTTTCCCCCCCTTCTGGGGGGCCTGGAGGAGGCCCTGATTTCCGGGACCCTCCTGGCCATTCCGGGAGGGTAGGCAACCATGACTATATATGAACATTCTTTTATTTTAGATGTATTTTGAATCTTTGACTATTCTATATATTTCAGATCTATTTCTACTGGTTGTGCCGAGACACACAGGCATTTGAATGGTTTGCAGATTTGCTACAGTCTCTGGAGACTCAAATGCAAGAGAGCAATAATGCAGATTTCCTCAGCTACAACATCTATCTCACCGGATGGGATGAAACCCAGGCAATAACACTTTGCAGTTTGCTATACACAAATTAATTTGTTAATGTTAAAAATATGTTTGGTACTTATGTAGTAGATGGGTGCCCACTAAGCAATTTGCTTAGTGAGCTATTCTGCGTAGGTAAATCGCATCGCACGGGCCATTTTAAGGGCAGTGCGATGCGATTTGCCTATGTAATTTATTCACTGCTATCTTAGCCCGCATCGCAGCTCCCGCAAAATCGCATGCGATCGCATGCGATTTTATAGGGTGTATGATGCCATTACATTAGCTATACAATAATAGCATTGTATGACATACAATGAGGTTTTAGGCACCCCCCCCACTATCTGCACCACCTCGAAGCATGGGGAGCGGCGGTAGAACGCATCCTCTGACTATCCACGTCGGCGTGGAGTTAATGTTACATAGTGTGGCGAGCGCAGCGAGCCACCGAGCCCGAAGCGTGGCGAGCAAAGCCCTTTAGAAACCTTGCCTCAGATCCTGTCAGAGCCACCATTAGGTTGACATGCAGGAAGGTCGACATGAGTCTAGGTTGGCATGGGTTAGGTCAACAGGGTCATTAGTTCAACAGGGTTATTAAGTCGACATGGTTTAGGTCGACAGTCAAAAGGTCGACGTGCTGTTTAAAAAAAAAATTTGAGCCGACATGTGCTGACGGCAGTATTTCATGCCCTACCATCCACTAGGGCGTGGTGGGAGAATAAAATAGTGTGCTGAGCATAGCGAGGCACCGTGCCCGAAGCAACGCGAGCGCTGCAAGCGTAGCAAGGTGCTACGTTTCAGTGTCCATGACGGTGTGAGCGATCCGTACGGAAGGCGGGGCTAAGAACATTCGGTTCCTGTCCGAAAATATGCATCTGACCGATTCAACCAGAATAAGGCCCTAATTGCCACACTTGAAATAAACTCTAGACCTTGCCAGCTGAATTAAATAAATAACAAATAAATAGCTTAGACAGTTCCATTGAGCAGCTTTTAAATCAAATGTCCAATTATTATTAGTCCATTGAAAAAGAGTCGGCTACATATTAACAGCTGTAATTCCTAAACCGATCCACCCTACCAGAGGGGATGTGAATACCTTCAAATTAAACCTGAATATTAAAACCACATTCATTATATAACTGTAACTTGAATAGGTCTTGGTAAACTAAAATAGCAAATGGTGTGTCATTGTTCAACTATAGATGGAAGTGTGTGTGTGTGTATACAGTATGTATATATATATAATATATGTATGTGTATATATCAGTTATTTATATGGACTTTTCATTTCCCCCAGGCTACAGCATTCTCCTTACACCATGACCAAGAGAAGGATGTGATCACCGGCCTGAAGCAGAAGACCTTGTATGGGAGACCAAACTGGGAAAATGAGTTTAAAAACATTAAAAGTGCACATGCAAGGTATGTCCCATTTCTCTACCATGTGGGGGTGACTGTATGCAATATTACTAAACATTACAGGTGCATGCAAATAAAAGCCAGTTTGCGTAGGCAGGCAAAATCATTTGATGGTCGGCGACCATCGAAAGGTTTGTCCTGCTGTGGAGGCATGCGAGGGTATGTGTTTTTGTTACACATCCCCTCGCATGATACCGAGTGGAATCGGCGGCGGAAGTTATTTTGGGGGGAGGCGGCATCTCATGTGCTCGGTAAGATGTGATGTTCGCAGCTTACCCAGGAAAACTGAATCAGGCCCAATATGTAGATGTTAAATGGTTGTTATCAACAAATTCTCTTCCCGTCCACTTCTCCACTCTTATCACTTCTTTATACGTCCCATGGTTGGTACTATCTCTTCAAGGCTAAGTACATCTGCCAGTGTCAGCGTTGGGGCTTGTTTTTCTCCTGCTGTATATAGACTTTGCACATAATAAAACTACTGTATAGTCATGTGCCTTACCAAGTGCATTATGACATTTATACATGTTATTGATCTGTGCATGCCATCATAAAAATCACATGAGTCCAATCTGCTGATCACCAGACACCGATGATCAGTGATCCGCCATGAATTAGGCAAAATAAAAAAGTTAACAAACCCTGACTCAGCAATCCCTATCAATTGGGGAATCGAGGATCTTCAACATGTTACATTTCCCTGATCCTCCAACCTAGGCATCAGCAAAACAGGGCGTACCCCTTAAGCAGAGTTATTTACTTCTACCACACACAAATACTATGGCTTTGTATGCAAGGGAAATATAAAGATATACAGTATATTTAGGTATTCAAAAGATGAAGCACAAAAATGTAAATTTAAGAGTGTTGTATGAACTAAAGCTGTGTACGCACGGGGGCGATAGGGGCTGAAATTGCTGGAAATATGGTCGCTGGCGACCATATTGCCAGTGATGGGAGTGTGCCCCGGCGATAAATCGCCGGGTGCGCGCTCCTGTTTTCAGCCCCGTTCTAATTGCTGGTCACAGGAGCTTGCTCCTGCGACCAGCTGATTACCTCTGCGGCACCGCCGGCAGAGGTTCCCTTTCATCAGCGACCATCTCTGGTCGCTGATGAAAAGGAGACACTGAGCAATATATTGCTGAGCAATATATCTCCCCCCGTGTGTGCGCACCTTAAAAGAAGATTCTGTTCTGCACAAAATCATCTGGAGCTGGATCTACTCACAGATTTATTATAATGTGTTTTTACAGCTGTTTTACATTTCTTGTTTTCCATCTCCCTTTAAAGCTCAAGAGTTGGTGTTTTCTTGTGCGGCCCTGAAAACCTTGCTGAGACCCTCAGTAAGCTGTGCATTGGTAACTCAAGCGGCGATCCTAGAGGGGTACACTTCATCTTCAACAAAGAAAACTTCTAGTTTAGTTTCTCATCTAAATGTGTATTTCTGCTATAACTTACAACTGTATTATATGCAAATATAAATTATACACTCGGGGTGATTTTGGTTGGTTTGTAAAAGTAAACTCCTTTTTTAATGGACAAAACAATGTGCACTGCAGGTGGGGCTGATGTAACATGTGCAGAGAGAGTTACACTTAGGTGAGTTATTTTTTTTCTGTGCAGAGTAAATACTGGCTGCTTTATTTCTATGCTGCCATTTAGATTTCAGTTTGACCACACCCACCCAAATGTAACTCTGCACATGTTACATCTGCCCCACCTGCAGTGCACATGGTTTTGCCCATTAATGTAGGAATTTGCTTTGGCAAATCAACCAGAATGAGGCCCTCAGTGTATGTTGTATCAATGGACCATAAAAGATTTTAGCTTGAATAATTGAATGTTTAACATTTTCTTATGCTAAAAGGTTTCACTGTTTCTGTGTAATATTTACTGGTGCTTTGCATAAATTACACATACAAATGATATTTAGTTGTCAGATTTTTTGTTAATTAATATATTGTGACAGTTTCACATACAGAACAAAATACAGCATAGAAAACAAAAAATAGCAAAAGTTAACTAGATAATTAGATAATTGCGTCTTTGTTATATAATATTTTGGTTTACACAGTATCTAAAATGGAAAAATCTCATTAAACTGGATAAATGTAGCGAATCTTGACTCGATGATCATGAACTGAGCGCAAGTCCAAAAGGATTTATTGTATAGTAGAATCTCTATGGAGTATACCGTAGAAATAGTGTACACTTGCTTATAGCAGTATTTTCCGAACTTTTTTGAACCAGGGTGCACTAGCGTATCAATTTTTTTTTACAGGAACCCCTTGGCCAAAAGTTTCCTATTAAAAAAATATTAAATTAAGCTTAGGGGCACCATCGCCTGTGTTATGCAGATCCATTAGGTCTAGTCCATGTGCATGGATATCTGCCTAAAATATACGTTTAAAAATTGCCCCCACCTAGGAGGAGACAGGTGCTGGGGGTCTGACTGCTGGTTATAGATGGAATAGGGCAGCATGATTTGCAGCATGATCCCCCCCTAAGCCTGGCCATCTCACATTCGCAGTGCCTTTCCCTGGCTGCTCATCTCCCCCCACAGCACCCCCACAGCATTGCTCTTCAACCCAACAAATCGTTACTCACCTCCCCTCCCGCTGGCCCTCGCACGGCATCACAAAGAATTATAATTTCCCGCCCAGAATCTGATGTATCCAGCTTAAAAGAGGTGCCAGATCATCAGGTGCAGGAACTTCTGTGGTGTACCTGTACGATGTTACATTATTGTTAGTTTTTGTGTATATATTTCTGCTTGGAGCTTTGTTTACATGCAGTACCAGAGTCAACAAGCTGTAATAGGTTAGTTATTAGCTCAAGAGTGGTATATTTATTAACAGTTATTTTTAATTGATGATAGATTGTTTAATGTTGATCTCTTATCGATGTTGGGTGTGCAGGGCCAACAACACATTTACTAACCAATGATTTTCTTATATTAATTGTTAATGTTAGTAAATGTGTGTTTTAGCCATGGAAGCCCAACATCAATTAAGATCGATCTTACATTGATTATAATCGATCACAATGACCTTTAGTATATATATATATATACCCCATAGAAAATTTAAGGGTGACTTGTTCATAACTTGCACTGGTTACTGATATGTATGTTATGCAATGAAGGTATATAGATAGAAAAATTTGAATTATTGTTCTGCAACAAAAAAAATTGAGATCACTGTGCTACCTACTGTGCTCATACTGTATGAAAAAAAAAATTGTGAATATTAAAAAATAAACAGCATTAAATTGCATCTGTTTCATTGTATATTTATATCAGTGGCGTAACAATAGTGCTGCAGACCCCGCGGTAGCGGGGAGGCGCCAAGTAAGTGTGGGCGCCGGGGTCTGCGGGGCTATTGTTACGCTGCCGCTACCTGCAGGGTACCTGTCCTGGCCGTCACTCTGTGGCCGCCGGCCGGGAGCCGCAGATCTATTAGTCCGGCGCTCCTTATGACAAAATGTCCATCCTTTTGATACACGCACTATGGAGCGCTTCATTTTCTTCTTTTAGATTCCATATATATATATATATATATATATATATATATATATATAGATTCGGGGGTCGGTCGGCACTCTGGTTGCCTGGCTGCAACGGACCGTGTTGCCTTCCCAATGCTGTGATATACAAAGACGTGGAAAGAATGGGCGGCACTCACGGGTTTGAATCCGAAAATCAACTTTAGTGGGGGTGTCACAGGAAAACCAACGTTTCGAGGCTTCTCTGCCTCTTTTTCAAGGTGTGTGTCTTGAAAAAGAGGCAGAGAAGCCTCGAAACGTCGGTTTTCCTGTGACACCCCCACTAAAGTTGATTTTCGGATTCAAACCCGTGAGTGCCGCCCATTCTTTCCACGTCTTTGTATATATATACACACACACACACACACACAAAACTACTACAATTACAGAAAAGACTATAGCCTTAGGGATCATCATCAGTGCTAATAATATTGTAGATGGAATCATCTATTTAAATTGACCCAAAATAAATGTTCAGTTCAATAAAAATGTATTACTGCTATATCTTTGCATACATGTGAAAACATCTCCCTCTTTCTGTAAAAAAGGTTGCCAGAAAAAGTCACTGTTGAAACTTCTTGTTCCATTTATTTTTTGGTGAATTACATGCATGAAGCAATCTGACTTGTGGTTACACGACTACCACTTCCCTAATTACGATTTTCTAATTAAATCCAACCCACCCACACAAAAAAAAACTTTAACGGTAACTTGTCAGAGTTACGCATACTGTAGAGTAAACAATGAATTCATTATCATGCTGTTAAAAATAGCCTTAGAATGATAGACATAGCTCAAGATGTGAATTCAATAAGCCAAATACAGCTTCCGTGCAGTATTTAATGCCGGTGCGAGTGGCCGGCGAGGGGGTTCAACTGCGAGGATCACAGAAAACCAGTGATCCTCGCAGTTTAACCCCCGCGCCGGCCGCTCGCACTATGCAACGTTCCGGGGGAATCCTCGCAGTCACAGAACGGCGAGGATTCCCCTAAACTGCGAGAGCCGCGGCTAGTGCAGCAAACTCGCTGTAATTAGCCTCGATTCTCGCAGCTTTTGGAGGCACATTCGCAAATTCCCCCTCGCTCAAAAAATGGAGCGAGGGGGAATTTGCGAATGAGGGGGGGTCAGTTGAATACTGACAGGGTGAGCGGTGACTGCGAGCAAAAAGTCCTGCTCGCAGTCACCGCTCGCCCACGGCATTGAATATATGCCAAAGTATACAAGCTATATACCCTATTGTAGTTTTAGTATGCCTGAACAACAAAACTATTTTAGCACTAGCACCAATAACAGATGAATGGAGTCTGGGTACTGGGGGTGTGGCCATATTAGGGGGCATGGTCACGCCCACTTTAAAAATAAATGGAAAAAGTATAGACATTTGTCTGCCTCAGCAGCACTGGAAAAGCATACATTCTCCTCACTCAGCAGCTAACTCAGACTTTCCACCTCCCTCCTCATTGCCCATGCTGTGGGTTTAGCACAAGAGTTGTGTTATATGTAGTTCCAGATTATAGCACCAAATACAAGCTATGGACCTGAATTTGATATGGGATTCAGTATTGAATCCCGGCGGTCGGGATCCCGGCGTTCAGAATCCCGACGCCGGAATCCCGACAGCCGAAATGCCGACAAGGGGGGAACGTGGATCGCCCCCCCTTGCGGGCTCGCTGCGCTCGCCACGCAGCGGGCCCGGTGCCTCGCTACGCTCGGCACGCTAATTTATTCTCCCTCCAGGGGTGTCGTGGACACCCCAGGAGGGAGAATGTGTCGGTATTTCGGCGGTCGGGATTCCGGCGTCGGGATTCTGAACGCCGGGATCCCGACCGCCGGGATTTTAACTGCATCCCTTTGATATGTACGCAAACACAATGTTTTCACAGTCGAGCTATTAGTAGTGCACCTGAGTCCCGATGGTGTTACAACAGTGATTGGCAGTCAGGCACTGTTTGGGAGAGGAAATGGGGGCGGGATGGCAAGAAGAAAGGAATGTTTTTACCATTTTGGAGGGGTGTTACTGCTTTCTATTATGATCCTACACACCGTAGAAATGTGTGTGTTGCTATTTACCAGGAGCGGATTGGGAACTAAAAGTGGCCCTGGAAAACCTTTAAAGAAGTGGCCTCACGTGGGCGGCACCAAATCAAATGTAAGCGGAGCCAACAACAAAATAGGCAGGATTAATACATCACTACTGTACATCTGGGTGGAAGCCATATTAAGTGGAGCCCAGAAACACCCCAGAAATTGTGACACCCACTCCTGTCCCTGTAACAGATATCACAATGGATATAGATGTCTTAGATGAGTATTTGCAGCGTCGGGTACTTTGCTCTGTGACCGGCAACGGCTGTTTGTGTGGGAGACAGGAGGGGTCAGGGCCACTGCTCTGGGAAGGCCAGATCATAAAAATAAGTGACTGGCTCATAAGTGGCCTCATAGGTGGGTCGGCCTACCAGGAAACTTCCCTGTAAGGTCTATGGCCAATCCGCCTGTGCTATTTACAAACATGCTTTATAGCTATAGAGGTACACAGACAGTCATTTTTGCATACCCCACAACTTTTGCTATTAACAAATCGGGCCAGAAAAGTGGCGGTGCTAAGGGCAGGGTGGACTTGGCCTCTGGTAGAGGGGGCATGTCATAGTGCAGCGACCCCCATTTTTTTTCCAATTTTCGGGTCATGCCCAGTGCTCCCTTAGTAACTGGGAAGCCCCGGATCCCCTTCCTTCCCTCCCTCCCTGCACTGAAGAGATGTACAGTGTATCTCCTCAGTGATCACCGGCTGCTCTGCAGAACAGAGCAGCTGTGATCTTTAGCTCCACCCAACTGCCCCCCCCCCCCCCACCGAGGGACTGTCCCTCTGTAATAGGCACAATTGGAAGGTATGTGTTTGCTTTATGTGTGCGCATTTGCAGATTAGAGAATGCTAATTGTTCTATACAACTCAGTGCAGCTCCAACATTCACAAATCTCCATGCATCTGTGAATCACGCCCCTGTGTTCCTCTGTAACTTGTTGTTGACTGAACAACTTTAAATCTAATAAAGAGGAAACAGCAAGTTTACACGTTCTCTAAAAAGGGGAAATGAGCTATTTTCTAAGAATCTAACAATGTAAAAGTAAACAAATGTTTTGATAATACTGGTCATAAATACTGTAGATTATATGCTGGCTAATGAAAAAGGTAAATTTGTGTTGCAGCAATGTAGAATAAACCTGTACCCTTGCCAGTGGCGGCACCTACCTTTTGGCAGGAGGGGGGCTGCAGTACCTACCGACGTAGGTACTGCACATGCGCAATCCCCAGATTGTAGGGGCTGCCACTCGGCAGCCTGTAGAGAGGCATCCCGGGGGTAAGGGAACATCTCACAATGGCCCTTATTCTGATCGGTGCGGTAATATCCGCGTACGTCCGTGCCGCCGATGTTTTGTGTCTGCGCATGTGCAGAGGCGTCTCTGCGCATGTGCGAGCGGGGCGTACGGCCAAATCCCGCATGAAATGTGAACACTCCGAACAGGGGGTGGAGAGGGGTGTGAAGGGCTATTTGGGCTCATTACCATATGCATACGCCCTGCGTTTCATGGGCGTTCCCATGCAAACGCTGGTCGTACGTATAGTAATGCGGCCGTGATGCACGTGTAGGGGGCGGACATATGACATCGCCGGATGTCAGCTGCCCGCCCAGATCCCTGCTTTTGCACGGAAAAATGTCTGTGTGGTCTGAGGTTGCGGGAGCTGGTGAAGCACTCGGTCCTGCGACCATCGAATGATGGGGGAGGTTCCCTGAGATGGAGGAGGCGTATTCCATGAAAAATACACGTGCGGTCCGTTCGGTCAGCTTCTTACCGCGTACGGACGGAGTTGGCGATCCGTATGGAAGGCGGGGTTTCGCACGCACGGTCCTGCCTGCATAATCGGATCCGGCCGCACCGATCAGAATAAGGGCCAATGAGACTGCCTTGGTGACTGGCAGGTCGGACTTCCAATAGGAAGTCACAGCCACTCACAGTGAAGCCAGTGTAGTCTCACAGACTGCATTTGGCTTCACTACAGTGGTGGATTTTACCCTGGGGGGCTGCAGCCCATAGGTAAAAACCGCCACTGACCCTTGCATATAAATTAGTATCTGCTCAAGAAATGCTCTCTTCAGTAAAGTACTTGTATAGTGCAAGTACTGGCATTCTCCAAATAAAGAGTCCTGCCGCGATACTGGCTGAGCCACGCTAGGGCACAAAGCAGCAGTACAAAGATAGTTTTGTCAGATTTTTGATAGTACCACCCCTGGGATACTAGCAGAAATCCACAAGTCAGGCATAGCAGCGTGCTGATTTGAATAGCTCTTTGGAGCTCTCTCACTGTGCTATTCACAGTGCATTGAATTAAATCAACCCCAAATAGGGTGTCTGGGAAAGGGAGAGAGAAAAAGATAGAGGAGCAATAAAGAGAGGTAGAGAGGAGTGGTGAAGGAAAGAAAAAGATCTTCATGGCAAATGGGGAAATAAGAGAGGTGTATGGGGGCCAGATGTATTTAGCTTCAAAAGTGATAAAATGGAGATTAATAGAAAGCCAGTCAATCAGTGCCTAACTGTCATGTTACAAGCTGGGTTTGAAAAATGACAGGTAGGAGCTGATTGGTTGGTTGTTTATTAATCTACATTTTATCCCTTTTTGAATCTTGATACATCTGGGCCAGAGAGAGAAGGGGAAGGAGCGAGAGATTGAGGGGTGCAAGCAGGAGTGGGCGAGAGAGAAAGAGGGGAAAAGGAGAGTGTGAGAGTGTCAGGGAGAGACAGGGAGTGAGACATGGTGTCAGGGAGAGAATGAATGCAAATGGGGTCGATTTTAATTTAAAACGATGTTAAAAGAGCTGGGAAAGAGGTCCCAGACGTTCAATTGTTGTCACCATAAGTCTGGAGATGCGGCTGTTTATTTGTGTGAATGGTATTATGCAACTTAAGTGCTTGCTGCAATGTTGCTTGCATTGTGCTAAAGGCAGAAAGCAGCATTGTGGCACTAGTTTGTCCTCTGGAGGAGTGCCATAACAATAACAAGCGCTATCAATTGACAAGTTCCGGGACCTCCATGCAGGCCCTATTTACATTGGGAACAGAATTGAATAAATATGTAAATGTTTGAAGTCACAACAAAGGCAGGCATTTTAGGGTCATATATAGGTCATATATTTAGGGTTATACAAATTCCGGTGGGGCCGGGGATGGTCGCATGCACGTGGAGCTCCGGTCCCCCATCCACGGAGCTCCACCATGGCCATCCGGCCTCCGTAGCAGCGGGCGGTGTGCAGCGGGCAGCGTGGCAGTGGTGGTGAGGAGAGGGAAGGAGAGGGAAGAGGCAGGCCTGCTCACCGCTGGCAGCGAGAGGTGGCGAGGGCCGCAAACCACTGGAGCAGCAGCGGCCTGTGGGCGGGCGGCCCCCCCCTGCTGGGGTTGAAGAGGAAACCACACTGGGAGCTCCAGCTCCATCCATGCAGCTATCATAACAAGGCCCCCCAGCCCAACTGCGGGATCGTGAGCTGAGACAGCCACCAGGAGTGAAGAGGAGAGAGGGCCGGGATCCCCCCAGGCAGCTGCGGTCCGGCCTAGCGGAGGCACCACACAGAAGTCTGCAGGCAACTATCTCGCGACCACGGCATCCAGGCATCCAGGCTTCCGGCGGTAGAGGTGGTAGAGGTGAGGGGAAGCTATGGGAGGGCACCAGCGGTGCCCTCAGGAGACATTGTGGCATGGATTTCAGCCCAGGGAGGGCCCAACTCCAGTCCCAGCCCTCACTGACTCTGCCCAGGCCTCGCTGATTCTCTCTCACCCACTCCCCACCAACTCCAGCCCCAACCCCAGGCCTCAATGTCTCTGCCCAGGCCTCAGGGACTCTCTCTCCCCCCCCCCACCCCCACTGCTGCCACCACCGCCACCAACGCTACCTACGGCTCTCCCTACAGGAAGATGCAAGATGACGCCGCAATGGCTGTTTAGGAACTGTGCACTCAGCCATATGTATACCGTGTCCTCTTTATGATAACTGTACTGTCTCTGTTACAACTGTGCTGTCTTTGCTCACACTGGGGCAGATGTATGATCTGTCGTTATGGGGGAGAAGGGGTATCAGCGCACATTATGTGCACTGATACCGCTTCTCCCCCATGTATGACGGCGCCAGGATGCGGTAATGGACAGGGGCGCTATGCGCCCCTGTCCATATCGGCGCTGCTATCAAAATGATAGCAGGCCGAATGTATGAACGGTCAGCATCGCTGACCGTTCCGCACGAAGCCGGGGTTGGCTTCGCCAGCATCAGGCTGGCGAAGCCCTATCTAAACAGCAGGGACAGCGCTGTCCCTGCTGTCAGCTGTGGGCTGCGCTGGGGATCTCGCGTGAACAGCGAGATCCCGCGCATGCCCAGTGCGGCCGGCCGGGGGACAGGAGATAGCGCATCAGTATTAACTGATGCGCTATCTCCAGAAAGGGACATCGCCGAAGGGGGGAGTTAACGCTCCCCCGCTTCGGCAGACAAGATGTTAATACATCTTGTCGATGTCCCTTCCTGCTTCGCCTCGCTATTGAGGCGAAGCAGGAAGTATCATAGCGGCGCGATAAGCGCTGCTATGATACATCTGCCCCACTGTTACCTCATACTGTGCTCATACTGTTACCCACCTGGCTGCTGCAACGATCAGTGGCACCGCTAATGGCTGCCTAGGCGCTGTGCAGCTAATCGGGAATGTGTTCCCTGTGCGATAACTGTACTGTCCCTGCTTATATTGTTCCAACCTGGCTGCTGCAACGACCAGTGGTGCCGCTGAATGGCTGCCTAGGCGCTGTGCAGCTCAGCGGGTATGTGTCCCCATGTGAAAACTGTACTGTAAAAGAAAGGTGGGGATCTGGTACCAACTCTATTGAAGGGAAGGAACTAGGGGGAGCGCTCGGTAGGGGTGGCTACCTCAGCAGCTGCTAGAGAAACAGGTTAGTGAGACTTGTATAATTGAAAAGCAAAAAGGTGGGGGGGGGGGGGGAATAGCAGCGCTTTGGGGATTTAACCCAAAATAGAATAATATATTAAATTAAATGATCTTTACAGATATTATTTATTATTACCATTTGACAAAAATAAAATATAAAATCATATAAATTGTAACAATTGTCGACATGTAATGCCCATAACCACAAAATAGCAACAAGATAGGGAGAGTCCGTTCCTATTATGCCCAAAGAAATTTGGATGATTTGATAGTTACCACTCCTGGTTAAATGCTGGAATGTTTCTTGTAGACACCGTCCATAAGTCCAAGTGGCCGGCCCAAACCAAAACCTGGCACAAATAACCGGAACCACTGGCAGTTGGAAAAGATGGTGGGTCTTCTTTTCTCTCAGCAGGAGGAGTGATGGCTGGTGCACCAGATTACGAAGTGACCTCCCAGATGGAAGTTGGTGGTCTGAGTGATTCAATCTTGTAGGGCTGGTCCAGGCTACAATCCCAAATGGATAGGTGGATGATGGGCAGGCACTAACTGACGCGTTTCGCCGCTCTTGGCAGCTTTATCAAAGGTGTAGTGCTTGTGGGCATGTGTGGGTATATATACCTTAGAACAGGGGTGGCCAAACCGGTCCTCGAGATCTACCAATGGTCCACGTTTTCCAGGTTACCTAGCTGGTGCACAGCTGTAGTCATTACTAACTGTCACATTAAAAAACATGCTGCATTCATTCCTACTATAGATCCACAGGTTGCCTGGAAAACAGGAGGCAGACCATTATTAAAAGCTAAACATATATATTTATATATAACGTAAAAATGAATGTTAAATTAATTTTTATTAGAAAAACAAATGTGAGTGAATTCACTTCCTTATCCACGGCATCTGCCGTTTCTCATTGGTGGAAGTGGTCACATGACCTGGAATGGTAGAGCTTATTGGTATAACGCGTGGTTCACGTGATTACAAGAATAGTAAAACAACTACAATGTCCATCAGGCATAGCGTGCAGCATATTCCGTGTTTCCCGCTTCCAAATTTCACCAATTAAAGATTGGATCACGAGATGCAGTTTCAAATGAAAAGGATCACAGAGTCATGTTGGTATATAGCTAGGTAGAATCCTTAAAACATCGTATATTGCACAATCTTTGCTCCTGGACTTTACTCATGGTGCGGGTCACGTGATCACTTCAGACACTGTTTCACGTGTATCGCGTGACTTGCGTTTAACACTCCAATGAAATGGGAAGGAGGTGATACTTTGATGATAAATAAGACGAATAAATCACAGGGCTATGGTGGTATATAACTATACAGGTTGAGTATCCCTTATCCAAAATGCTCGGGACCAGGAGAATTTTGGATAACGGATTATTCCGTATTTCGGAATATTTTAATATTTAAATTATGTATTTTGAAGTATCTTGCATGTATGCTGTATAAACACATAAAATACACACAAATATATTTTATTACCACATAAAATACACTCAAATATATTTTATTTGTTCAAAAAACAAGGTTTCAAACATGAAACAAAATTTGTGTTCTATCTCAGATATTGAATTTGAATGCCAAGCAATCATTTTCTTGCACATATATAGTGCCAGTTACATATCATGTCACCAGTAGTGCTGTTACAAATGTCCCCAGTGAGTTTTTAGCAAAAAAAAAAATTTAAGTTTTCGGAATAATTCGGATAACGGATACTCGGATACGGGATACTCAACCTGTATTAGTATCCTTTCTACACAGTATACAGTGCAATTAATGCTCCGGGACCTTTCCTAATAGGGCGGGTCAATTGATTGCTCCGGCATTGTTTAACTACAATACCCAGAATGCATGGGCTTATCGCGTGACTTGCGTTTAACACTCCAATGGAATGGGAGGGAGGTGATACTTTGATGATGAATAAAAAGACTAAATCACAGGGTTATGTTGGTATATACCTATATTAGTATCCTTTATACATTATAAAGTGCAATTAATGCTCCGGGAACCTTTCCTAAACTTTACTGTCCCTGCTTATATTGTTACCCACCTGGCTGCTGCAATGACCAGTGGCGCCGCTGATGACTGCCTAGGCGCCGCGCAGCTCGGCGGGCATGTTCCCCCCACATGTAATGTCCCAATGTAATGTATGTAATGTCATCCCCCCCCCCCCCCCTTCATCCCTGCTTGATGCTGCACTGAAATGCACAAAAAATTCCTAGTGTGCGCAAGCACACATGGCCAATAAAGTTGATTCTATTCTATATCTAAAAGGAAGTATACCAGAGACTGATCAGTGATTGGTGCCACAACTGATGGGTTGTTTCTGATAAAAGAAAAATGAAAAATAGAAACAATCACATGTGCTGAGTGCTATAATAACAAAACTAATAAATACTATACGTTCCTTTTGTGCAGAACAGATAATAAATCATGAAATAACATGCACATGGGGGGTTATTCTAGTCCATTCTTTCTGACAAAATCCTTCTTAGATGGACAAAACCATGTGCACTGCGGGTGGGGCAGATGTAACTTGTGCAGAGAGAATTAGATTTGGGTGTGGTTTTTCTTCAAAGTGAGATCTATATTGAAGTGTAAAATCATGCAGTCAGTATTTTCCCTGCACAGAAACAAAATAACTCACCCAAATCTAATTCTCTCTGCACATGTTACATCTGCCCCCCTGCAGTGCACATGGTTTTGTCCATCTAAGAAGGATTTTGTCAGAAGGAATGAACTAGAATAAACCCCATGGTGTCCTCTGTTTATATTCTCTGTTCAATGACTGGGATTCATCGAATAATATGAAGGGAAAATGGAGAAATACAAAAGAACAATGTGTAGTATTGTCACATCACAAAATTGATAGATGAAATTCTAAAGTGCCTTGGTGCTTAGCAGATAGAAGAGCGTATCCCACTCAGATGTAAATGAGTATTCACAAGTGTCGCTTAAGGTGTCAGAATCTACATTTTTGGGCCTTATTCTAGTTCACTCTTTCTGACAAAATCCTTCTTAGATGTACAAAACCATGTGCACTGCAGGGAGGCAGATGTAACTTGTGCAGAGAGAATTAGATTTGGGTAGTTATTTTGTTTCTGTGCAGGGTAAATTCTGACTGCTTTATTTTTACACTGCAATAAAGATCTCACTTTGAAGTAAAACCCCACCCAAATCTAATTCTAGCTGCACATGTTACATCTGCCCCACCTGCAGTGCACTTGGGGCCTTATTTTGGTTCATTCTTTCTGACAAAATCCTTCTTAGATGGACAAAACCATGTGCACTGCAGGGGGGCAGATGTAACATGTGCAGAGAGAATTAGATTTGGGTGGGGTTTTACTTCAAAGTGAGATCTATATTGCAGTGTAAAAATAAAGCAGTCAGTATTTTCCCTGCACAGAAACAAAATTACTCACCCAAATCTAATTCTCTCTGCACATGTTACATCTGCCCCACCTGCAGTGCACATGGTTTTATAGAAACATAGAATTTGACGGCAGGTAAGAACCACTTGGCCCATCTAGTCTGCCCCTTTTTTTAAACATGTTACCTCAAACCATATTTGAGGTGTTGTCCATCTAAGAAGGATTTTGTCAGAAAGAATGAACCAAAATAAGGCCCCTGGTTTTGTCCATCTAAGAAGGATTTTGTCAGAAAGAGTGAACTAGAATAACCCCCAAAAATGTAGATTCTGTACCCCAACTCATATAATTTAAGGCATTGTGAAACACGTAAAGGTATATTTCACTTTCTAGGGATCAGTAGATCAAGGTTGGCTTACCACACTTTTTTTTATGGCATGTGTACTCATATAAATGTATCTTTTTGATATCTGTTGGTGTTTACAGATAGTTTTCTTATACTTTCAAGAACAAATATAGAGGTGGGTATCAGTTCATGTGTATTTAGTAAAAAAAATATTTTTATCAACAGATTACACAAAAATGGCACATACTGTGGCTGTGATTTCTATCAATAATACATATTTTAAAACCATGTATATACCATATCTATATCTGAAAAAATCACTGGTCTATAAAAAAGGTGGGATTCAAAGAGGCTGTGGAACCAATCACACAGCAATGTCATAACGAGAATGACCCCTAGGTAATGTGATTTGCCTTTTTATCAAATTGGTCGTTTAAACACAGGGGGCCAGATTCTCTAAGCTTCAAAAGTGATAAAATGGAGAGTGATAAACAGCCAGCCAATCAGCTCCTACCTGACATGTCACAGACTGTGTTTGAAAAATGGCAGGTAGGAGCTGATTGTCTGGCTGTTTATCCCTCTCCATTTTATCACTTTTGAAGCTTAGAGAATCTGGCCCAATGTGTGCTACCATTAGACAAATATAATAAGACTAGTAAACCAGCTAGAAGCAAATGCTTCGAAAGCTAGTCTGCTACTCTGTGATTGCCTCTGTGTTTGTGCATGTGGGAGAGAGAAAGAGATGTAGGGTGACATTTAATGAGATGCGAAAATGTGACTTTTGAGATATTTTCGCCAAAAACGTCCGAAATCACACTTTGCGGCAAAACCGCAATTTTGCAGCGAAATCGCACTTTTTGAAAGTGCGATTTTTAGTCACACCAGAACTCGCATCCCGATGTTTTCCCATTGATAAGTCTACAATTCGCATATTTAATGAGATGCGAATTCGGGAAAATGTGTCTAAAATCGCAAAACATTTAGACCAGGTTCTGATATGTGAATTGCCCAGAATCCTGCACAGATCATTGTTTGTTTTTGTTTTTTTAAATGGCGTGGGGTCCCCCTCCTGAGCATAGCCAGCCCCTGAAACAGTGCTACAGAAGGTGATAGCTGCACCGGAAAAAGCCGCCTCACCCCGCTGTCTCTGCGGGGTGAGCTGGCTATGCAGAAAGGAGACCAGCGCTGGATCCTGGATTGTTAAGTATATTGGTGTAAAAGTGAGGTGTGTGTATGTGTGCAAAATAAAGTTATGCTTTTCTCTGTGTGTGTGTGTGTTTTATTTTAACATTCTTTTTACAGGTGGACTACAAGTCCCAGCGGGCCATGCTGGGACTTGTGGTTCTCCAAGTCCCAGCATGTAGGGGAGGTCTGCTGGTACTTGTAGTTCTCCTGCATAAAGCAATGTTAGGTATGTGAGAATTAACCCTATCAGGCCGGCGTCCACTGGCCACAGACGCCGGTGACAGCCCCGGGCTGCAGCCTTGTAAAGGTGAAGCCTGGGGGGCTCTTTATTGGGTGGGTCCCCACTCCTCAAGGTACCCCGTCCAAGGCTGACCAGCCACGGTGCTCATATTTCGGTGAGGGGACCTTATATAAAAAGTGTCCACCGGCTGTCACCGTGGGCTGTTGGAGCCCGGTGCTGGTTTCAAAATACGGGGGACCCCCAGATATTTTGACCCTTGTATTTTTGGAAACAGGTCTGGCTCAATGAGCCCGGGCTGGTTATGCTTCTAAACACAAAATCGCACATTTACTCAAATTCGCACATTTTCATGCCTAAAAATCGCACATTATCGCAATTTTGCGTTAAAAAATGTGATTTTAAAAAGTGCGATAAAATCGCATTCTATTAAATGTCACCCGTAGTTTCACTCGCTGCCAACAGATGGCAGTGTTTCAGAGACACACAAATGGACACTAGACACATATATATAGATGATAAACATAGAGAGTTTGTGGTGCACCTTCGACAAAGTCATTTTTTCTTTATGTTTATCTAAAAAAAAGTTGTACTTTTGACCAAGAGGAAATGAAAATATCCAAACCATGAGAAAGTTTAGTCCGGACCATTCAAATATAGTTAATGTTAAATAACCTCCTTGGTGTCAATGATCCAAAAGTGTGCAGATTCCCCAATTTGTAAGCACGTTTTGGGCCAATAGGAGCCATTTCAAGACATGAGGCCTCTGCTACAACCTGAGTCCGAGCTACACATTGGCAGCTTTTGTGCAAAGTTTTAGGAATTTACCCTTTTCTATAGTTCCTATAAACTGCCCATATAAACTGCATCAGTGGCGTAACTATGGAGGGTGCAGGGGGTGCAACTGCTATGGGGCCCGGGGGTTTGAGGGGCCCCATGGGCAGGCAATCCCCTGCACCCTCTCTTGAAGTATTTATTTATATTTGTAAGTAGTGGCAGCGGCTCCTGTGCACCCTGTCAGCGGCTGCTGTAGTCTTTTGACCTTTTCCCCTTTCCTACCCACGTGACATCAAGTGTCAGCGTGAGTCCTGGTGCCCGGGAAGGGTAGAATTGGGGCTGCCAACAGGGGTCAGCGGGAGACTCGGTGCTGCTGATCGTTACAGCGGGAGCTGTCAGCAGGGGGACCCGACGCTCCAGAACGCTACAGCGGGGGACCCGGGGCTGCAGATCGCTACAGCAGGAGCTGTCAGCGGCAGACCAGCGCGTCTGGCATCGTGACGACCAGGTACACCGCGTGGCTTTGAACTAAAGGGGGAGGGGGTACTTAGAGGGACAGGGAGTAGGGGGGATTGGAGGTACTGTACTATGTGATTTATTTTACCACCCCCTCTTCCTGCCTCCCCAACTCTCCCATTTGCTGCAACCCCCCTTTCTCTCCCCATCCTCCCTCAACTCTCTCTCCCCAGCCACCCTTTCTCTCCTCCCTCTCTTCTCAGCCACCCCTTAAGGTGCCCACACATGGAGCATTTTCCCTCTCCCCCTCTTTACCTTGCAATGTGTCTCTCTCTCCTTGACACTCTCACACCCTGTCTCTACAGCTTTCTCTTCCTGAAACTCTCTCTTGCTCCACTCTCTCTCTCCCTCCCTGACATTCTCTCTCTTGTGCTCGCATCCCCCTCTCCGACACCCCTCTCTTTTCCTATGAAGAGGTCTCCTTGACCACCCTGTCTCTATCTTTATCGCTCCTCTCTTTTTTTCTCTCCCTCTTGCCAACAGCCTCTTTGCCACTCTTTCTTCTGCACCCTTAATTCTAGTTACAATGTTATGTGGGGAGGGGGGGGCCCTTTCAAGATTCTGCTATGGGGCCCTCAAAGTTCTAGTTACGCCCCTGAACTGCATCCAAGAAAGCATTGAATTGCTTTGAATAAAGTCTGACAAGAATAGCTGGCAATGGCAGAAAGCTTATCAGTATCCAGCTGACTAGATCCAGAAACAATGTACACTAGGAATGCAATCTCTTCTCACTCAAATGTGCATGTCTCCAACTTAAAATATAGCTGGACAAGACCTTGCATACAATACATGCTCACGTGACTTTCTATATTCTTGAAAATGAACAGGTTATCATCCAACCAAAATGCTAAATCAGTGGCGTAAGTTCATCCCAATTGCCCGGGGGCAAGATGTATATTGGTGCCCCCCAACACATCCACATCCACACACAACCTTATATAATTATATATATATACATATACCTATGTCTCTTAAAATATATACTGTATATACATAGAGAGAGAGAGAGAGAGAGAGAGAGAGAGAGAGAGAGAGAGAGAGAGAGAGAGAGAGAGAACACATACAGTATGTATTTCAGAACTCAGCCACAGAAGTTATTTTGATAGCTTTCAATTAATGGATTTAAACTTTCAGGTGAGGAGAGGGGAAGCGGGACCATTTGTCTACAGCAATTAGATAGACAGCCATTAGGTCGACACCATTAGTTCGGCAACCAAATAGGTCGACATGCCAAAATGTCGACATGCCAAATGTCGACACTGTCATTGTGTTGACACTGCCATTAGGTCGACAGTGTCTAGGTCGACAGTCAAAAGGTCAACATGGGGTTTTTCACTGTTTTTTGACCCAAATGTCGACACAGTCGACATGGACACAGTTTGAAGTGAACCACAGCCCCTCGCAACGCTCGCTTCGCTCGTGATGCTTTGGGCACGGTGCCTTGCTGCGCTCGGCACACTATTTTATTCTCACACCACACCCACGTGGATGGTAGGGCATGAAATACCGCCTGTCGGCACATGTCGGCTCAAAAAACAGTGAAAAACCCCATGTCGACCTTTTGACTGTCGACCTTTTAACTGTCGACCTAATGGCAGTGTCGACCTAATGGCACGTCGACATTTTGGCATGTCGACCTTTTGGCATGTCGACCTATTTGGTTGTCGAACTAATGTTGTCAACCTCATAGCTGTCTATCTTTTTGTTGTAGACAAATAGTCCGGATACCAGGAGAGGTGCCCCCTTGAGTTCAGGAGCCCGGCGGCAGATGACTCTATTGACTCCCAGTTCTGCCACTGTGCTAAATATTTGTAAAGAAGATCCTGGAAGATGTTATTCATATATTTTTGAAAAACAGCTGGCACATTATTTAGGGCAGAATGCACTGACATCCAAAGCCCCTTACCACCCCCCTCCGACAGCTACCGCAGCGATAATAACATATGCTCGAACATATGCGATTAGTATCGCAAAGGGCAGCTCTTGCGATAAGAGCTACCCTTTACGAAGCAGTCAGTGGAGGGTGAGCCAGTCCCCGACGGCTCTCCCCCCTTCTTCTGCCCGGCTGCAGCTACCTGCTGTTGTGGGACTCAGCCTCCTCCTCCCTGCAAATGGAAATGGAAAATAGGACTGTCCCCTAGGGGTCAGAACTTGGGGGCGCTTGTCACTTGTCGCTTAACCAGCAGCTGTTCGAAAAACGGGGTAGTGAGTCCCGTGATAAGGAAACCAAAAGGAAATACAAATTTGAACAGCGCACATGTAATGAGAATCGATGAATGTAAAATTACTTTAATAAAAAATTGGAAAAATAATAACAGGGTTAAATCAATAACAAATGAATTAATAATAAAAACATTTAGCTAGAATGAACTAGCACAATTAAATTCATGTTAAAACAATGGAAGGGGAACCCCCTGCGGGATGGAAATTGTGTCCGTTCCTATGATACCCCTATATGAACATGAAGATATACAATTTTTACCACCCTTGGTAGGGTATGTGTGTCCTCCACCGAGTGTCCACAGGTCGGCCCAAAGATGGCTCAAATCACCGACAGTTTGTAGTGTGTGGTGCTCGGATGCTCCCCAAAGGGTGGTTTGCAGATGGTATATTACCAAAGGCTGTTCTTTGAATGGAGGCACATGAAGGTGGAATCCTTAATGGAAACAATGAATTTGTAGATCCAGGGGTTGGTTTGGACTTCAATCCAGATGTATATAGTATGTGGGGGGGTTCCCAGCAGCTACTGACGCCCCTCCTCGTACATACCCTCCTCCCTGCACCCTGAAGGGTATGGACGAGGCTAGGAGGTCGCTGGATCTGGGCAGGGTTTCATGCATACCAAAATGTTGTAAAATACGGTTTTTACTGCATTTTTGTGACAGTACATCCTGTCCTTAGACTGAAAAAGCTTATCTAAATACTTATCATGTCCATCATACGTTTTAAAGGCTTTTTTCTATTCAGCACCATCTGATTAACTTATAGGCCAAGTCAAAGCTTGGTGAAGACCTTTGCTCATTTATCAAAGAGCAAGTAAGTAAGTAAGGGGTTTATTCTGGTTCGGGCGGCTGGGCCGTAAGTATACGTTCCGGTTTTTTTTTGATCTGCGCATGCGTACCTTCCGCAATGCGTAGGCGCGACGACTCCACAACGCTCACGGACGGGTCTTTCCGTGCGAAAAAACCTGTCTGCAAGAGTACGGTCATTGTGGGCGGCATAGGGGCGTGTTGAGGGGAGCGGCCGAAATAATGAGGGAAACTGGGCGTACATAGGCGAAAGCACCGTTCATTTCGGACACAAAACAGGCGGCCGCCAACCGCCACCTCAGACCACCCATACAGATACCGCATGAGAGCGGACGCCTGTGTCTGCTAATTTACGCTGATTACTACTCAAACACATACACCTGAATGTAATAAGCAATGCTGCAGTCTATTAAGTCCAAACCATTATTTCACTACCTGCAAGCCACACACAGCCCTCAAACACATTGGAAGTTTATCTTTATACACTTCTCTACATGTAAAGGTTGGTTTAATTTAAGGTAAGAATCATTTTAAGACCAGCTTATATATGCTAAGGTATTTATTTGTAATACATTTTTACACAATCACTACGTGTTTTCATATAATTTACACAGCAGCACACTCAATCTACACAAGTCGACATGTTTTAACATTTTCACTCTAAAACAAACATATGTTTTGTATTTATGATACAAATACATAAACCACATCTAACAGCTACAAAGGATGTTTCAGCAATGTTTTCAGCCCATGGCCACTATTTTGCACACAATCATTGTATAGTACCCAAAATACATAACCGTACCACTTTCTGATCAGCTATGAATTGGATTTTACTACACTCTGGATGTAAAATGTCACCAATCACATTATTGCAATCACATCTCTCTAACCAATTGCTTATGACACTGAGAAATCATTTATATAAAAATGTGTAAACATGTTTGTTCACAAGCAATTTCATCATGTTTGGTCGACTCACACATCTTTAACATACCTGTACCAAGACATTACTGTTTTTTTAGGGAGGACACATATGCATTCCTACACAAATGTACCTTTTGATCCCTGTTTGCCTACCTCACCCACTCCATGACGAGATCATTGTTCTGGACCTGCTTTTACCTACTAACCTGCACAGAAACTGCTTTCTCACCTATTAAGTTGCTCTGCACATGTGCTGACACAAACTAATTAGCTGGGAAAAGTTGGATATGAACATGTGAATGGCCATGGAGAGGGTTACACATGGGAAACTTCTACAACACTTCAATAAATGCACAAAAATACCCTGGTCAGTAAGTACACATAAATGTATTATTTGTTTCACACAAGAAATTACACATGCAACAATTGTGTTTTCATTGTTAAAATAAATTTATTTTCTGTTCAGCATCACAACTTAGTTCACAATTTAATATCATAAATAAAAATAAAATGTAAAACATTATCAAAAATAACAATCAGCAACAACAAGAGGTTGCACATCTCCAAACATGTGTTACCCTGCAAATGCAATGGTGAAAGAAATGTGGACACCAGAATACAACCTGCAACAACCAGGGAGAATAATAAGCACTAGGTGATTCATCGCGCCCTACGGGCGCTCTTCACACCGTCGTAAGGGGCTGCGCCCCCTTAATTTGTGAACATTTGCATATGAGAAAGATGGTTAGAATTGTATGAAAGATGGCCTGTATTGCAACTTGAGTTATAGGTGAAATGTGTTAAATAGAGAGCATATGATGTGGAAGGGGGTGTGTATTGTTTTGTTTAATTAAAAAGCGGTTACAGAGTAAGATGTACATTGATAGTGTGGATGGTACATTAAATCCATTTAATCCTGGGGTTGCCGTGAATCGCGCGCGGGGGTGGGGGGGGGTGGGGGGAGGAGGTGAGGGGTGTCCGCGAATCGGGCGGAGGGGTCGTGGGTGGATGCCGTGAATTGCGGGAGGGGGGGGTTGCGGGGGGGGTTGGGTGCCGCGAATTGTGGGGGGGGCGCGGGGGGTTGCAGTGAATCGCGGGAGGGTGGGTCGCGGGGGCGGGGGGTTGCCGCAATGACAGGAGGGGGGGTCCGGGGTGGGAAATCGCGGTAGGGGGGGTCGTGGGGGGCACCGTGAACCGCGGGAGAGGGGGCCCAGGGGGTTGGCGCGAATCGTGGGAGGGGGTCGCGGGGTGCCGCGAATCGCAGGAGGGGGGTGTGTCACGGGGTGGGGCCGCAAATCGCGGGAGTCACCGGGGGTTCCGTGAATTGCGGGGGGTGTGCTGCAAATCGCGGGAGGGGGGTCGCGGGGGGTGCCGCGAATCGCCACAAGAAAAAATCAACACAGAAAGTTCAACACATGTAAATGTTGACATAAGTGTGGCACTTCATCGGTGTCCATGTCGACACATGAGAATGAATATGAAAACATTAAAAAAAAGAAAAATAAATCTTCAAAAACTCATGTCAACCTTTTTCATTGTCGACCATAGCCGTGCCAGTGTTTTGCATGTGCCATTTAATCCTGGGGTTGCCGTGAATCGCGTGCGGGGGTGGGGGGGGAGGGAGGAGGTGAGGGGTGTCCGCGAATCACGGGGTGCCGCGAATCGCAGGAGGGGGGGTGTGTCACGGGGTGGGGCCGCGAATCACGGGAGTCACCGGGGGTGCCGCGAATTGCGGGGGGTGTGCTGCAAATCGTGGGAGGGGGGTCGCGGGGGGTGCCGCGAATCGACACAAGAAAAAATCAACACAGAAAGTTCAACACATGTAAATGTTGACATAAGTGTGGCACTTCATCGGTGTCCATGTCGACACATGAGAATGAATATGAAAACATTCAAAAAAAGAAAAATAAATCTTCAAAAACTCATGTCAACCTTTTTCATTGTCGACCATAGCCGTGCCAGTGTTTTGCATGTGCCATTTAATCCTGGGGTTGCCGTGAATCGCGTGCGGGGGTGGTGGGGGGAGGGAGGAGGTGAGGGGTGTCCGCGAATCACGGGAGGAGGGGTCGTGGGTGCATGCCGTGAATTGCGGGAGGGGGGGTCGCGGGGGGGTGTGTGGGTGCCGCGAATTGTGGGAGGGGGGGGCGCGGGGGGTTGCAGTGAATCGCGGAAGGGTGGGTGGCGGGGGCGTGGGATTGCCGCAATGACAGGATGGGGGGTCAGGGGTGGGGAACCGCAGGAGGGGGGCCCGGGGGGTTGGCGCGAATCGTGGGAGGGGGGGTCGCGGGGTGCCGCGAATCGCAGGAGGGGGGTGTGTCACGGGGTGGGGCCGCGAATCGCGGGAGTCACCGGGGGTGCCGCGAATTGCAGGGGGTGTGCTGCAAATCGCGGGAGGGGGGTCGCGGGGGGTGCCGCGAATCGCCACAAGAAAAAATCAACACAGAAAGGTCAACACATGTAAATGTTGACATAAGTGTGGCACTTCATTGGTGTCCATGTCGACACATGAGAATGAATATGAAAACATTGAAAAAGTGAAAAATAAATCTTGTCAACCTTTTTCATTGTCGACCATAGCCATGTCAGTGTTTTGCATGTGCCATTTAATCGTGGGGATGCCGTGAATGGGGGGGGGGGGAGGGAGGTGCATACCTCCCAACATGACCCTTTCCAGGAGGGACACATTGCTTTGTTTCTGGACTTTCTTCTTAATTTATGGATTACCATCACCTGTGCTTAAACACCTTTCTTATCAATTACCCTGTTTAAAACAGGTGATGACAATCATAAATTAAGATGGAAGTCCACAACCCAGCGTTACAGCTCCAGACACACTTTGAGTGACAGATGTAGCCAAATATATAAGAGATGATACACACCACCAAAAATAAATCCTGCATTTCTAGAGGTCAAAATAAGCACTTTACTGCCCATGGCACGAAAATGGATAGATGGCCAACTCAGGAAGTGGATGTCCATTGCAATTTAAAAATGTGGGGTCCAAACACAGAGGAAGTGACCCAGGTGTCATTATTTTGGCCCTTTTTGCCCCTTTTTGGATGGGGCCTTGGGGACAGGGGCCTTTGGCACTGAAGGATTGCGCCCTCTTGCCCTAGTGGACACAGGAGGGTCAGCAGAGGTGGAAGGTTGGGGAGCAGCTTGGGGTGGGCCAGCAGATGGGGGATTGTCCCTTAGGGACCTGGCGGTGGTGAGCAGCTCCGTCAGAATGTCATTCTGGCGGCTGAGTTGTTGGGCAATGCTTTGCATGCCAGCCACCAGAATGTCATTCTGGTGGTTGAAGGCCTCAAACTGCTGGGTGTTGCTCTCCTTCCAATCCCCCATGAACTCCACAAACTGCTGCTGACGGCCTGCAGCCTCCACCCCTTGCTGCTTGATCTTGTCCAGCATCTCGATCCACCTGGCATCATATGTGGCCTGTGGCTGGGGGTGGCGTGTTGGTGGAGGCTGGACCACTTGCTCCACCTGTGGCTCTTAAGAGGAAGATGCTGCCGGTTCATCAGGTGGTTCTGCTTCTTCTAGGATAATAATTGTAAACAATGTCACCATCACATACACAAAAAATCTCTCTTACCAAATACAATGCATTACTGTGACTTACCATCAAAAGCAGCAGCAAAGACCTCCACCGGGAGCTCACTATCCATATTGGATATCCCCCTGACCTCGGCCACATCAATGACATCCAAGGCCTCCTGCTCCAGGGGGGTATATTCCAAGCTCTCTGGGATAGGCCCCCTCCCGGTGGACATGCTGTGGTTGTACCAGTCAGTCATCTTCCTCTTCAGTGTAGTTTTGAAGTCTGACCACCTACAAGGTCAAAAATACAAATATCACCATGAGATATGTGCACCACTGTGCTATTGAACATCATGACTACGTTACATTTCCTAGTGTGGGTGATCTTATGTTTTTTGTGCATAGGTTTCCCACACACACATTAATGTCTCCATTATGAGGCATTTCAGTGTCTCATCTCATTCATCAGGCCACTAAATGCACATACAGTACATATATCACTATGCAGAAATGACATCATCCCTGGCCAAATTATGCACCTCCACCTGGTGTGAAACTACACATCCCACCATAGCTTGACAGTGTTGATAATATGGAGTTATTTAACTATGGGAAGACATGCTGGGATGTGTAGTTTCACACCAGCTACATGTGCACAGTTTTGACATCCTTGTTTCAGTAGCATCATCTGGAACTTGTTACTACAACTCTTTTACAACTACACACTTTCTGTTGTCCCATCGCATACTTCACATGAGCAGAACTGTGCACATAACCTCACATCACACCAATGGTGCATGTTTCATATATACAGTAAATGTGGGTTATTAGACATGGTTGTGTTCACATGTGACATTGAAGTGTAGCAATATCTACAAACACACCTTTCTATTATTATCAAAACATACATGTAACATATGTACACACATATGACATTATCAGGGGGAGAAACACACTTGCCTTTTCTTCACTGATGTCAAATCTCTGACCACTGTTGACACCTGGTTCACTTCCTCTGTGATCTTCTCCCAAAGGTTTCTCCTTGCACTGGCACCCGGCTTCCTGGTAGGTAATTCTATCCATTCTCGTGCCCTGGGAACTAAAATACGCAATTCTGCCTCTAGAAATGCAGGGTTTCTTTTTTTGGTGGTGGTATCCTGCTCAGTACTCGGCCTAGATGGTGCAGGTCGTTTTCTGGTGGCCCCAGTTCTCTCACCATGCAGCTGCTGGGTCTCACATGTTTGGAAAGATGCAACCTCTTGTTCTGGCTGGTTGCTTGGCCCTTGTGGAGCTGGTGGCGTTGTTAGTGAGGGGCCCCCTTGGTCTTGGGCCCTCCTTCTCCGCTCCTGCTCCCTCTGCCTCAAACTTTCAAGCAGGGATTCTGCTTGTGCTCTTTGTAGGGCGTCCTCAGCTGCGGATCATCTGAGCCAGACATGTTTGCAGCAATTATGGGCAGCATCTGACTGGATATTTATATGGTAATTTCCCGCCTTGAGCAAGGGGGCGTATATTTTTTACCGCAATTTAGTAGCTAATTTTCGCCAATATTTCCCGCCGATATTTCCCGTCGATAATTTCCACGTTTATTACCACGGAAATTACGCAGGTCTCAACGCTCCTGAGCATTCACCTGTACATGCACATACACAGGTTGCTGACCATTGTGTGCTACATGGTGAAATGTGTGCACATGTTATGCCAATGATGAGTGTTTTCGGTGGTCTCTGTTGGGAGTACATGTATGCTTTCTTAAACTAAACTAAACATACCAACATTACAATGCTTTCCTTACATTTTTTAGGAGGATAAATTTGTCATACACCAACATGTTGTATGTGCCTTGTGATCCGCGTATGTATTAGTAGGTGGTTGCGTGTATAATTTTTCGCACACTGTATATACAGTACGTCTCTCTATACATTGAAAGCATACTGTTTGTTATGGTGTGTGTATATCGGAACGGTCCGCGAAAGTTTATATTTGCATACATATTGTTAATGTAAGGATTAATAAAGTTACAAATAAAAAAACTAGATTTTAGACCAATCAGCAACCACCAAAAGTTATATATGTACCTGCAATAATAACTGCGCCATTGCCAATATATCTTCAACCAGGGCTAACCCCTTTTCAAACGAAGAGCTGGTGGCCTTGGTTGAAATCATGGACCGGCGCCTGGGGCCCAGGGGCCCATATGTAACAAAAAGGGAGAAGCGGCGGGCGTATAATGCTGCCCGCCACATAATCTACGCCCGGACCGGCGTCCGTAGAAGCCTGGGGCAGGTGGAGCGGCGCTGGTCTGACCTGCGGCGGAGGCAGCCACACCTGCTATGCAGCATACGGTGCCATATTGCCCGATGTAAGTATATAATTTACAAATATTTATGCGTTTTGTAGCAATGAGTTCTGTAGTTTTAAAACATGTACATGAGTATGTGGGTGTATATGGGGTGTATATGGGGTGTATATGGGGGGTATATGGTGTGTATATGGGGTGTCTATGGGGTGTCTATGGGGTGTATATGGGGGTATATGGGGTGTATATGGGGGGTATATAGGGGGTATATGTAGTCCCTGTTTTTGGGTGTAGTATATCAATTAGTTAGCATGATAAATGTATTAAATATAACTGAAATGATCATTTGTAAGGTTATGAGCATGACTAATGTGAATTTTTCATTCCCCCATTTTTATGAAACCCAACCTTCGATTTCTATGCCATCAAAATGAACATTTCAGCAAGCGCCAGGGCACGCATGGAAGCCCGGGAGGAGGCAGCCCGGGAGGAGGAAGGCCGTGAGGAGGCAGGCTGGGAGGAGGAAGGCCGTGAGGAGGAAGAGGAGGAGGAGGAAGGCCGTGAGGAGGCAGCCCGGGAGGAGGAAGGCCATGAGGAGGAAGAGGAGGAGGAAGCCCGGGAGGAGGCAGCCCGGGTGGAGGAAGGCCATGAGGAGGAAGAGGAGGAGGAAGGCCGTGAGGAGGAAGAGGAGGAGGAGGAAGGCCGTGAGGAGGAAGCGGAGGGCCGTGAGGAGGAAGAGGAGGAGGAGGAAGGCCGTGAGGAGGAAGGCCGTGAGGAGGAGGAGGAGGAGGAAACATTGGGGCCTGCTGGAGCCCACCCCATATCTACCTACCCTTCCACCAGCCACTACCCTACCTCCACCCACACCCCTACCCCCACCCTATTTCCAACCCCCCTACACCTCCCCACCACCCACCCACAAACCTCTCCAATCCCCACTCCAACCCACTACCTCTATCCAAACTCCAATTCCATCCCCCTTGCTCCTGACCCCCCCAACCACCGGACACCCAACCAGCGGTGAGCAGGATGGCTCAACTAGCCGTAAGTAAATAATGTGCCTAATGTTTACCTACACTTTTCTACACATAAACAATCATAACAACCACATATGTGTATCCAACATCATCATTAGTTGCAACATATCACTGCAGGTTGATCATGAGGTGTGGCCTGTCCTTCTCCAGGAACAAGGGTCCCATGGCCATACCTCACCCCTTGAATAATTGACATAACAGTACATCCAACAGTACATCCAATGACATATCCGACATTAGTGGTGTTGTAGTTATGTGGGTCCAGGTTTTGTGTAACTCCACTTCCCAGCATGATGTGCAACATTAATTTATAGATTGTTTTGTTAATAGTGTGTGAGGCCATGCGGATGCATGCTTTACAAACATAGCTTTAGGCCTATAATTTGTACAGCAATGTCCTAAATTTTAAATAGTAAGGAGTGCTTAAGCCGCAACAATGTCATTAGCCTTAAATAGCACAGCCTAATTGTGAGGTTAGAGGTGAGTCCCCCCCCCCCCAAAAAAAATACCAATTGGGATACAGCATACATTCATCCAAGAAGAAGGAATCTATTTAATGTTATGTAATATATACAGTTATGTAATATGTACAGTATGTGTGTGTTAACATATTAGTTTTTAGTACTGTGTTTACAGCATACCCTTCTTCAATGTAGTTGAAAAATGTATGTGGCCTTCACACTTAACTCACAACTTCTTATTATGTACAAATACAACAAACATTTGTGTATATTATATATTCAATATAATATTTTTTTTCCCTTCACTACAGACACTGAACAGCACCAGGAAGATGTGGCCCAGAATTTGCAGGAAATATTTTTAACCCTGCTTTATTTGAACACTAGGTGATTCATCGCGCCCTACGGGCGCTCTTCACACCGTCGTAAGGGGCTGCGCCCCCTTAATTTGTGAACATTTGCATATGAGAAAGATGGTTAGAATTGTATGAAAGATGGCCTGTATTGCAACTTGAGTTATAGGTGAAATGTGTTAAATAGAGAGCATATGATGTGGAAGGGGGTGTGTATGTTTAATTAAAAAGCGGTTACAGAGTAAGATGTACATTAATAGTGTGGATGGTACATTAAATCCATTTAATCCTGGGGTTGCCGTGAATCGCGTGTGGGGGTGGGGGGGTGGGGGGAGGAGGTGAGGGGTGTCCGCGAATCGGGCGGAGGGGTCGTGGGTGGATGCCGTGAATTGCGGGAGGGGGGGTTGCGGGGGGGGGGGGGTGGGTGCCGCGAATTGTGGGGGGGGGCGCGGGGGTTGCAGTGAATCGCGGGAGGGTGGGTCGCGGGGGCGGAGGGTTGCCGCAATGACAGTCCGGGGTGGGAAATCGCGGTAGGGGGGGTCGTGGGGAGCACCGTGAACCGCGGGAGAGGGGGCCCAGGGGGTTGGCGCGAATCGTGGGAGGGGGTCGCGGGGTGCCGCGAATCGCAGGAGGGGGGTGTGTCACGGGGTGGGGCCGCAAATCGCGGGAGTCACCGGGGGTGCCGCGAATTGCGGGGGGTGTGCTGCAAATCGCGGGAGGGGGGTCGCGGGGGGTGCCGCGAATCGCCACAAGAAAAAATCAACACAGAAAGTTCAACACATGTAAATGTTGACATAAGTGTGGCACTTCATTGGTGTCCATGTCGACACATGAGAATGAATATGAAAACATTCAAAAAAAGAAAAATAAATCTTCAAAAACTCATGTCAACCTTTTTCATTGTCGACCATAGCCGTGCCAGTGTTTTGCATGTGCCATTTAATCCTGGGGTTGCCGTGAATCGCGTGCGGGGGTGGGGGGGGAGGGAGGAGGTGAGGGGTGTCCGCGAATCACGGGAGGAGGGGTCGTGGGTGGATGCCGTGAATTGCGGGAGGGGGGGTCGCGGGGGGGGTGTGTGGGTGCCGCGAATTGTGGGAGGGGGGGGCGAGGGGGGTTGCAGTGAATCGCGGGAGGGTGGGTGGCGGGGGCGTGGGATTGCCGCAATGACAGGATGGGGGGTCAGGGGTGGGGAATCGCGGTAGGGGGGGTCGTGGGGGGCACCGTGAACCGCAGGAGGGGGACCCGGGGGGTTGGCGCGAATCGTGGGAGGGGGGGTCGCGGGGTGCCGCGAATCGCAGGAGGGGGGGTGTGTCACGGGGTGGGGCCGCGAATCACGGGAGTCACCGGGGGTGCCGCGAATTGCGGGGGGTGTGCTGCAAATCGTGGGAGGGGGGTCGCGGGGGGTGCCGCGAATCGACACAAGAAAAAATCAACACAGAAAGTTCAACACATGTAAATGTTGACATAAGTGTGGCACTTCATTGGTGTCCATGTCGACACATGAGAATGAATATGAAAACATTGAAAAAGTGAAAAATAAATCTTGTCAACCTTTTTCATTGTCGACCATAGCCATGTCAGTGTTTTGCATGTGCCATTTAATCGTGGGGATGCCGTGAATGGGGGGGGGGGGGGGGGGAGGTGCATACCTCCCAACATGACCCTTTCCAGGAGGGACACATTGCTTTGTTTCTGGACTTTCTTCTTAATTTATGGATTACCATCACCTGTGCTTAAACACCTTTCTTATCAATTACCCTGTTTAAAACAGGTGATGACAATCATAAATTAAGATGGAAGTCCACAACCCAGCGTTACAGCTCCAGACACACTTTGAGTGACAGATGTAGCCAAATATATAAGAGATTTTTTTTTGCGCCTGTTTTTATGTTTCAAAAAAATAAAAGTTTATATTCAGTTAGAAGTTGCCTGTGTTTTTAATTATAAAAATGTTAGAGGGTTTGTAAGGGCAGGCACATACAGATGTGTAATGTAACTTATATTTGTAATTTGAGGTGAGGGGTAACGATTGCTGTGTGAATGCATACCTCCCAACTGTCACGATTTTAGAGGGACAGTCCCGATTTTCGGGTCCTGTCCCGCTGTCCCACCCGTGGCAGGCATTGTCCCGCTGCGGGGGGTGGCAGTTGGGAGACCCCCCAATCTAGTAGAATAGACGCTGTGCTGTTTTGTGGGTGGACTTTCACTCACCGGCCGCGTACGGGGAACGTACGCTGATATGGAACGTACGTACGTTTGGCCGCCGCAACCAGAATAAAGTCCTAAGAGAGTAAGGGTTGATGGTCTTTTATGGTGATGACATTCAGAACCTGGTAATCAATACAGGATCTAAGACCCCCATCTTTCTTTTTAATGAAAGGGTGCGGAGTCTAACCTGCCAGTGGTCTTCGCCAGGGAGCCCTGCAAGGAGCTTTGAACTTCGCTGGACCCGAGGAGCAGGTCACGGTCCCCTGCCCTGGTCCTCTGAACACAGTTGACTGATGTACCTCCAGGAGCTGGAGGTCTTGAGTGTATTTTGAAAATTCGATTTTGTGGTAGTCGGTCTGGGAAACAATGGCTTGGGTACTGGTGTTTAGCACTAATCAGTTAGGGAACCGATGTTTGTGACTATGATGGTGTTCTTCGAACTGGGAGCCAGGATTGATGTTAGTTAGCGGGTCAGGAACCCGATGATGTAAAACGGACTGGATTCGATGATAGGATAATTGGTCTGGAAAGCGATGGTAGCACTTTTGGCCTGGGAGCCAATGGTGACCTCTGCCAGTGATATCTTGGACTGAGCACAGACTACTTCAGATAGAATGCTGGAGATGGAATTAGCTTGAAGAGACTCTGGCAGATATTTAACCAGGGAGCTGGCTAGCAGCAGCAGGACACAGGTGCACAGGTAACCCTGGAGCAAGGATTAGCCTGGAGCCTTAGAACGCTGACTCTGGAGAGTAACCGAGGGAACAGACTAATTATTGAAGACACTGGAGGGTTCTGGGAGCCAGGGCTGGCTCCAGGCATGTTCGATAGTAGCGGCCACGCTGGGTGCTGACTCCTAAGGGTGGCCGTAATCAGGGCCGACCCACACGTTAGCACAGTAGCAGCTGCGTAAGGCTCCAGGCAACTTGCATGTATTCCCCCTTGGTAACAAGCATGAAACCCCATTGTCATTTAGCATGAAGGCCCTTGCATCAAGCATGAAGCCCCTGGCATCGAGCACGTAACCCCCGGCATTGAGAAAGAACCCCCTAGCAACGTGCATGTAGGTAAGCAGCACTTATGTGGCATAATATGCAATGGGTATCACGGTGTGGCATAATGTGTAATGGCATCACGGTGTGTGGCATATGTGTAATGGGCATCACGGTGTGTGGCATAAAGTGTAATGAGCATCATGGTGTGTGGCATATGTATAATGGGCATCACAGTGTGTGGCATATTTATAATAGGCATCACGGTGTGTGGCCTATGTATAATGGAGCACGATTGCCGCATTTGGGGGGGGGGGGGCTTTAAAAAATCTCACTCAGGGTGCTAGTAGACCTCAAGCCAGCTATGCTGGTAACCTTGCTTACTGTATATCCCCCTTGGTAGCTTATGTCGCAAGCAGCAGCATCAATTAAACCAGGAAGCTACCTGTGTTAGTTACCTATAACACTATAGGAACAAACTAGGGATGGCCATCGTTGCCATTGCCAGCGATGGTTGCCATTGATGGCAATTCAGCAACTGGCCATCGATAGTGCTTGACTATGCAATGGATGACCATCAATATTTTTACATATCGATGGTCAACAATAGTGTTTGATTGATTGGCCTGTGAGCCAATCAAAACACGGGGATGGGGCTCTGCGGGTGTCGGGGCCGGAGCTATGCTCCGTGTCCCGACACTTTGAAAAAAAAGCAAAAAAAACCAAAATCGTTTTGCTATTCCATCGATGGAGGTAAACCATCTGGTACTCCCCCAATCAATGGCAAAAGTATTCGACATCGGCCATGAACCATCAATGATTTCGAATCATCGATGGTCGATGGCCATTCCTAGAACAAACATAGGTCCAAGTAAAATGGTTTTAGCTGGCTCCATTTTCACTAGAATCAAAACTGAACCTAAAACACTTGAGAGTAGTTGTGCAAAACCAAAACATAGGGGCCTAATTTTTAATAATGACAGAATACATTGGCATGGCCTGAACTTTGTGGGCTCCATAGAAACATTTTGAAGTTGCCCTTGTCCCAATTTTTCTAGAATTAAAGCTCTCCACACCAGTTTTAATTTTCTGCACCATAATAGGTATAAACCATAGTAGTGCCCTAGTAAATGCCCCCTAGTGGTGCCCTAGCTTTGAACCATAGTATTTATTTATTTATTATTTAGAAGTGCCCTAGTTCACTTTATGTCATATTATAGAGTTAAGCTGGGTACACATCTATACAATCCCTGTTTTCTTGCGACCATTCGACCGACCATAGCCGCGTTGGACCGTCCACAAACAACAGCTGATACGCGCGTACACACCTGTACAATTTTACTTGCGACGTCCGATGTATTCCCGTCCAAACAGTCGCAAGAAAAAGACACCATACACACTCTCTCGATTTGGGCTTTTGACACGATATATATAAACAAAATTATCATAATGGGCTGGGTTAAGGGCATACCAATATAAAGAGGCGTGATTACAGAACCTAAAGTGATTTTCTTTTTTACATCAGTGCTGGCTGTGCAGAGAACATGTACGTTAGTTCATTTGTTCTGTTTGTTTTCTACCACTTTCATCACGAGCTTGAGGAAACGAAAGGTTCGTGCTTGCATTCTTGCTGCTATGGCCACAACATTGCAGTCTATAAAAAAAAAAAAAGAGGAGCAAGAATCGAAGCTGCTGGACCAGAGACTGGCTTCTGAGGCAAGACACCTTCTCTAATATACCATTGGTACAGGAGAAACGGAAGAAAAACCCAGATGACTTCCGGAATTATCTACGTATGGATGACCCTACCTTCATGGAGCTGCTGGCACTGGTCACCCCTTTAATCGAAAAAGAGGACACCTATTTCAGGAGGCCTATTTCAGCTGAGCAGACTGGTGGCAATGCTACGTTTCCTGGCTACTAGGAGGACCCTTGCGGATCTGAGGTACAGCACCGCTATATCCTCTTAAACTCTGGGATTAATAATACCTGAGACCTGTGATGCCATCATCCAAGTTCTACAGGAGCAATACATGAAGGTAAATATATGCCAAATAATATACATGCACCCCATCTTTATAGCAGTTCGTCATATGTCTGTCCCTAGACACCCTGGCGGCTGACTAAAATAGACGCTTACCACCCGTATGTCTGTCCCTAAATGAAATAGACGCTTACCACCCGTATCTGACCATAGTCACCCTGCCGGCTGACTAAAATAGACGCTTACCACTCGTATGTCTGTCCCTAGACACCCTGCCGGATTTTAGACATGAACACCAAATAATATTTTTAAAGTAACATCTTTTATTATACACTTGACAAACTTTGAAACATAACTATAAAAAAAACTTTATAATAAATATAGAAAAACAACTATAAGCGAAATCAAATTAACTTAAAGTGGCTGGTAATGGAGGGGAGTGTCTGTATCCATCACTGCTTGGGAGGGAGATGGAGTTTCCATGGTTCCATGTTACTGCCATGGTTGCCCTGAAATGTGGTACTGGGGATAGTAGGGATAATGACAATGGTGATACATTTGGTGGTGTTGTGGTACTGGGGCAGGATTGATGGGTTGTAATGGCATAGGGGGGTCATCTGTGAGCCGGGTTTGTCTGGTAAGGGTCCTGACACTGGCCCGGTACATGTCATTGATCAGCCACTCTGCTTCTGTCCTTGTTGCAGGATCCAGTTTTCGCAGTTTTTTTGCGACGTTGTTCCCCACGTGGTCCTGCTCATCTTCGTCCAATGCCATGAGTCGATTGGCAGACTCCAGAATCTGGCGGATCATGACCTCTGATGAATCTGGTGTCTGCGTTGGCCTTTTATGGCCTCTCCTTGATGCAGCATCAGGCTGCTGCGTGGCTTGCTGAATGCTGGTTGTGGGTGTAGGGGTAGAGCAGAGGAGGGGTGAAGGCAGCTGTGAGGGCACATCCAGTGTGGGTGAACACTGCTCTTCAGCAAATAGAGAAGGCTGTAAAACATAATGTAACAACAAAATCACTGATTTGTTTTGTAAAACCTCTTTACTTCTATATTTCAGTTCCCTACGACTACTGAGGAGTGGCAAGCTATTGCCCAAGATTTCAAGGATCTTTGGAATTTCCCCAAGTGGTGGTGCCATCGATGGAAAGCATATCCGAATCATGCCCCCTGCTAATAGTGGCTCTTTTTTCTGTAATTATAAGGCTTATTTAGCATTGTTTTAATGGCTATTGCCAATGCCAAATATGAATTTATCTTTGTGAACATTGGCAAAAATGGCAGGGTGTCTGATGGTGGGGCTTTGGAAAAGACCATGTTCCATGACAAACTGAAAAACAATGGACTTCATTTACTAGAGCGGACACAGTATGTGCATGGTCTGAACTTTGTTTTTGTGGCTGACGAGGCCTTTGCCTTGCACGCCAATGTTGTGAAACCCTACCCCCAAAGGTCCCTTAACAGAGAACGTAGAATTTTCAACTACCGCTTGTCACGAGCTAGGCGAGTGGTTGAAAATACATTTGGCATACTTAGCAATAAATTTAGGATTTTTCATAGTGCCATAAATCTTCGACTAGATAAAATAGACAAGGTAGTTTTGGCCTGTTGTGTGCTACACAACTATCTACGCAGAAAAAAACCCTGTCTGCACACCCCAATGTTTCAGCCATGGATGACAGTGAAACAGTTGAGGAGCCAGTAGGATTGACATGTTTGGAGACCAATCTAAACACAAGAAATGCTACTATGCGTGCAAAATTGACCAGGGAAAAGTACTTGCAGTACTTTAATGGTGTAGGCGCAGTGGATTGGCAGGATGACATGATCTGCTAAAAATTGCTATGAGATGCTACCTTTGTATTGTACTTTTTTTGTACTTTTTATCTTCATTTTTCAATAAATATTTCAAATATGTGTAATCGGTGTACTTACTGTGCCAGAGAGGGTTTCCTCAGCAGGTTCAGGATTCTGAGGTGTGGAGCATGGGGCAGCCTGGGCCGCAGCATAATTGCCGATGGACTCCCTCGGCAGCTCTTGGTCCACCGTAAATGCCAGCAGGTCGTAGTACCAGAGCCTGGACACATACACTTGGGGCCTTATTCTAGTTCACTCTTTCTGACAAAATCCTTCTTCGATCGACAAAACCATGTTCACTGCAGGGGGCAGATGTTACTTGTGCAGAGAGAATTAGATTTGGGTGGGGTTTTACTTCAAAGTGAGATCTATATTGCAGTGTAAAAATAAAGCAGCCAGTATTTACCCTGCACAGAAACAAAATAACTCACCCAAATCTAATTCTCTCTGCACATTTTACATTCCCCCCCCTGCAGTGCACATGGATTTGTCCATCTAAGAAGGATTTTGTCAGAAAGAATGAACTAGAATAAGGCCCTTGGTCCGTACCAGCCCCTAAATTTTTTGATCCCTCGACCTTGTTCAGCTCCTTTTTGAACACGGTCCTCATGTTGGCAATCCTTGTCTGTACCCATTCGATGTTCGCCGTGGGGTAATAAGGGAGGCTTACCCTCACCAACTCCAGCGCGACAGCTCTATTCTGCCTGTTGAAATAATCTCTGGATTTGCTGTTCCAGAGACAATTCTGGTCTTTGTAGGCCTCAATAAACTCCTTCATGAATTCCACGTTTTTCTCTGCCATTCTCGAAATGTCTGTTCAAAAATAAAACATAATGGACATTACTTTCATGATACACACAATACACACAATACATCAATACAGCATTTGCCATAACTGTGGTTGAGTACTCACCAAAGTAAAAGCGTGAAAGGAAGAGTGTGTATTCTGCTGTTTACGTCCACGTATTCCAACAGAATGAAGATTCTTTTGTGTCATAAGCATAGAAAACCTGTCTCACGCGTGCAGAGAAAACTGTGTGATTGGTTGATAGCGCTCGAATGTCCTGCCCATGCACGTGTTCAGTTGCACAAACAACGTACCTACAAGGAGCCATGTACTGCTCTCTGATCACAAAACTGGCTTTTGACCCTGTATTTGAAAACCACTATAAAGACGGGGTACGCGTCAGCTGGCAGGATGACTAGGGACAGACATATGGCAAATAGCTGGGATGCGCGTCTAGATGTAGACAGCCGGCAGGGTGACTAGGGACAGACATACGGCAAATAGCTGGGATGCGCATCTAGATGTAGACAGCCGGCAGGGTGACTAGGGACAGACATACGGCAAATAGATGGGGTGCGCGTCTAGATGTAGTCAGCCGGCAGGGTGGCTAGGGACTATACGGCGACCTGCTATAAAGATGGGGTGCATGTATATTATGATTATTTATTTAATTATACATGGGGAGAGGTGAACGCTTCTTGTGCTGTAGGAGAGATGATGCAGCTATGGAACGCCCACATGGGTGTTCCAGCTTTGGCAGTATAATCGCAAGAACTGCCAGCATATCGATCGAACATGCGTACACACTGCACTTTTGTTCCGATCTGGGCCCGTCCTGTCGGATGAAAATTAAACAGCACTGAACCTTCGACCGGCCGAGTATGGATGGACAAGACCGTTTTTGCCCGTTTATCGCTCGTACGAGACAGCGTACACACCTATACAATTGAACGGCCGTCCGACCCAGAACAGAAGAAGGGCACGACGATTGTATGTATGTGTACACAGCTTTACTTGAACACATTATGCAACACAGTACCCCCAATTCACATCTATATTGCAGTGTAAAAATAAAGCAGCCAGTATTTACTCTGCAAAGAAACAAAATTACATCCAAATCTACCTCTCTCTGCACATGTAACATCCCCCCCCCTGCAGTGCACATGGTTTTGTCCATTAAAGAGAGAATTTTCTTTGCAAGTGAACCAGAATCAGGCCCCATGTTCCATGCTGCAATTTACACATATTTATTTACTAGCTGACCCGCCGGACGTTGCCCGGGAAAACCTTGGGTTTTTATTATTTCCGAAATTGCTGAAAAATGTCATCTTACAGTATGCTGTGCCAAAGACCTAAGATTGTAATTTGTTCTAGATTCCACCATAATGTTAGAATGTGTTTGCATTGACACTCAATGATGGCAATGAAATCAGGTGTGGTGTTGTTGTTTGAAACACAACGCTCCTGAGTTGATAACTTGTATGTGTTGATGAATTCCACATCCACTCCTGAGATTTAGCACCTATGACATACCTTCCAACATCTGAGGGCCAAAATTAATTAAAAATTCACTGCTCCCTGCCACTGCCGCTCCCCTCACCGATCCTGTCTGCAACAGTCTCTGAGGTCTGGAGATCTGTAAAGCACATGCACCGGGCATCTCTACCAAACAGTGGGGCAGCCACTGAGTGTGGGAGCAGGTCCGCGGGCCTGGCCACATGACATCATGACTCGATGCACGCTAACCGCACCACTGCAATGCACCACTGGGAACGGGTGCAATGGGCCAAATTCTTCCCTACACCCACCAGGCCAATACACCGATCCAGCCATCGCAAATGGGTGCATTGATAAGGTTTGGAGTGTAATAAGTTGAAGAATAAGACTGAGATAAAGATTTGCCATGTTAAAGTGTTCAATTTACTCAATACATTGTGAAAACATATATACGTGTACATAGAAGTACAATTAAAAAATGAAAGTAGGATTAAAAAATAAGTTCTGATTCAAAGTGATAATTGTTTGGATGGGGGTGGGTTTCGAAACAAATCTATAGGTGGGTGGGAGTATGGATACTGGCCAGGGTGCGCAGAGATGGATATGGGAAAAAAGAAAAGCCGATACATTAGGTACAGTTTTTATTAGCCGGTACAGACTGTTAAATAAACGGCAAATTATTTTTTTATGTGTTTGTGTGTGTTACTGTTTTTGTGTGTGTGTTCCAGTGTATGTGGTTGTGTGTGTTGTGTTGTATGTATCTGTCCAATGCATAAGTGTGTTAGGTGTGCTATGTATATACAGTATGTGTATGTGTGTGTTGTGCCTTTGTGTATCTGTGCAGTTCTTAAGTATGTGTTTTGTGTGTTGTACTGTTTTTTGTGTGTGTGTGGTGAATGTGGGTGTGTGTTGCGCTGTTAGAGCTATGTTATGTGTGTGTGTTGAATGTATCTGCCCAATGTGTAAGTGCGTAAGGTGTGCTATGTATAAATGTGTGTGTGTGTGTAGTGTGCTGTGTGTATCTGTGCAATGTTTGTGTGTGTTCTTTGTATTGTACTGTTTTTGGGTGCGTGTTGTAGTGAATGTGGGTGTGTTTTGTACTGTGAGTGGTGTGTTATGTGTGTTTGTTGTGTTATGTGTATCTGCTGACTGTGAGGTGCACTACATATATATGTGCGTGTAGTGTGCTGTCCGTATCCTGACAATGCTTAAGTGTGTGTGTTCTGTGTGTTTCTGTATCTGCACAATGTTGAAGTGTGTGTGTTCTGTGTGTTTGTTGTACTGTTTTTGGGCGTGTGTTGTAGTGTATATGGGTTTGTGTTGTACTGCATGTGGTGTGTTATGTGTGTGTTTTGTTGTGTGTATCTGTCCAATGTGTAAGTGTGTGAGGTGCGCTACCTATAGATATGTGTGTTGTGTGCATACGTGGTGTTCTGTGTGTTTGTTGTACTGTTTTTGGGCGTGTGTTGTAGTGTATATGGGTTTGTGTTGTACTGCATGTGGTGTGTTATGTGTGTGTTTTGTTGTGTGTATCTGTCCAATGTGTAAGTGTGTGAGGTGCGCTACCTATAGATATGTGTGTTGTGTGCATACGTGGTGTACTGTGTGTGTGTGTGCGCGTGTACAATATGTACGTGTGTGATGTGTGGTCTATGTATATCCTCAGTTATTCCTAATTGTTTAAAGCCTTCACCATAATGTTAGAATATGTAATGCATACTCAATGACAGCAATGATATCAGGTGTGTAGTTGTTCCTTCGACAACGGTTTCCCCGATCGTCAATCTTTTCCCCAGATCATCAATGAAGGCAAATTAAAACTTGGGGGTTTATTCTAGTTCATTCTTTCTGACAAAATCCTTCTTAGATGCACAAAACCATGTGCACTGCAGGGGGGCAGATGTAACATATGCAGAGAGAATTAGATTTGGGTGAGTTATTTTGTTTCTGTGCAGGGAAAATACTGACTGCATGATTTTACACTTCAATATAGATCTCACTTTGAAGAAAAACCCCACCCAAATCTAATTCTCTCTGCACAAGTTACATCTGCCCCACCCGCAGTGCACATGGTTTTGTCCATCTAAGAAGGATTTTGTCAGAAAGAATGGACTAGAATAACCCCCTTGGTGTTTTTTAAATTTCTAAGTGAAATTTCCCAAAACCGGCTTCGAGGTGCACACCACCAGGTCCAGAGGTACCTTGTTGCCAAATTTGGCAGCTCTGAGTGCCACGGTGTGCCCGCAATGCAACGGACACGCACACACACACGTACACAGACTCTTCAACTTATTATATAGATTTATTTACAGTTTCCTATATAGCGCAGCAGATTCCATTGTGCTTTACAACTGATGACAACACAGAAAGAACAAACTGGGTAAAACAGACAGACATAGAGGTAATCAATACCAGTCAGTATTGTGGTGTTGGCATAATGGGCCTGATTCAGACCTATTCGCTCGGCTGCGTATACTCGCAGCCTAGTGAACAGGTCAGCATAGCCTGCTGCACTACTGATAGGCCGCCCCCCCCCCCCCACCGCCTGCGCCGCCCGCATCCCCTTGCATGCGGCCAAAATCATTCAATGGTCACGAGTCACGACCATAAAATGATTTCTCTCACCTCCAGAAATAAAGTCAGTCTAAACTGGCCCGAAGCAGGCAGCACCATGCCAGCGTTCCCAGGGAAAGACCAACATTTTCATAAAACGCTGGACATTCCCCTGATGCCTCCCCCTTCCCGTGCGAACGCCTCGGCGAGTGTGATACTCACCGAAGGTGTTCACACAGGGGATCTGCACTTGCGCATATATGTGCAAGTGCAGACCCTCCACCAATCGAAAAAGGGTCTGAAATCGGTCCCATACGAGCGCGTCTATGATTGTTGGCATTGTAAATGTCAACATGACGACTGCATCCCCAATAGTGGAACTCCCGTGTACACCGGTTATTTGTATATATTGTTAAGGGTTCATTTGAATGAATTGCTACAGAGCTAATTACCTTTAATTATTCAATTGTTTATCTGTATTGCATTTTACCATTACTGTATTTTCATTTATAAGTCAGTGCAGCCATCTAGTGGTTTATTAGGATAAATACAGATCAAGTTTTTCCTGAGATACAATAATATCACATTGATGAATAAATACCAGAGGTGTATTTAGACCTCATGGAGCCCTAGGCAAGATATTGGTTTGGGGCCCCCATCCCTCAAACAATCCAAAGCACTATATTTTTGCTGCTGATTGCAGGTGCCATAGATGGCGTACCTTGGCACAGTCCACCGATAAATGCACAATAAGATCGGATATTACAATGCAATCCTGGGCGGTAATATTCCAACCAGATTCCATTGTATATGTGATTCTTAATAAATGGGCCCGTTAGTCTAAATTAGTGGTCGCCAACCCCTTGCGGCAGTGATCTGGGTGGCTCAACTACTCTGCCTGCCACCCACCATACCCGCCACTTCCGTTCTCCCTCTGAGGGGAAGAGAGCACATCGCGCGTCTCTCCTACCACTCACTGTGCATCCCTGTGACTGGGCAGTCCGCCAATCAGGAGCCAGGCCGCCATCTTTGATTGGCGGACGGCCCAGTCACTAGGAAGTGAGGGGAAGGAGAGACGCGCGGTGTGCTGCGCTCTCCTCCCCTGAGACGGGAAGCAGCGGCGACAGGAGCAGTGCAGGAGGACTCCGGAATGTCCTCTCCCTGGCAGCAGCAGCAACAACAATGGTTAGTGTGCTGCTCCTGGGAAACTGGCACTGTGGGGCATACCCAGCACTATGGGGGCATACCTGGCACTGTGGGGGCATACCTGGCACCAGGGCCGGACTGGCCATCTGGCCCTTCTGGCAAATGCCAGAAGGGCCGATGGCCAGGTGGGCCGATTTTCGCCATCCTAATTGAACTAGTCAGCTCAGCACCGCCTCCTGTGCCGGTGTCCCTGTGCTGAGCGAACAGCCTAAGCACGTCATGACGCATATGACATCATGACGCAGCTCCGTCCTACAGCCAGTGATCTTCGCAGCAGCGGCAGCACAAGGGGCAGTTCCTGTCCCGCCTCCTCCCGAGAACGCAGCAGCGCTAGTACCAGGGATGAAAAAGTGCGGGCTCTATCACAAATTCATTATTTGGTGCTGTCCCCCAGGCAAGGGCGTCAATAATGCCTCCTATTCCTGCGTGGCAGCGCTATATGTGGAGAAGAGACTGAGGAACTTCACTCCTGCAGCTGAACATGGATACCGCTGTTAGGAAAGAGGCTGCAATCGTGACCTTTACATTGTCCACGTGCCTGATCATTGCCATGTGCATCTGAGGTAAATTGACACTTTTACATTGTGCCAAAGGCACAATGTATAATGGGCATACATTAGTGTGTGCCACCAATGTGTAATGGGCATAATGAATTGTGTAGCCTTATATAAAATGGGCATTATGGTGTGTTCCATAATGTGTAATGCCACGCCTCCTTTCCATGAGGCCACACCCCTTTTTGCCACGCGGCGAAGCCGCACAAGAGTCCGTCTACCGCAGGTGGGCCTGTGTGCTAAAAATGCCAGCGCCGATATCTGGTCCCAGTCCGGCCCTGCCTGGCACTGTGGGAGCATATGTGTAACTGGCACTATTGGTGGCATATGTGTATCTCCCACTCCACTATAAGGGACATATGTGTATCACACCCCCATTTTCATTGGCCGCACCCCCATGTGGCTACACCCGTTTTATGCTGTGCGCCGCACACAGTACCGCCATTTATTTAGAATGGCACCACAATCGGGCAGGCATTGTTTATCTGGCAGTGCTGGGGGGCATGGTGTTTCGCAGGAGTGCCACTATAGTAGGTCATGCCCCCTAATTTCGGCACGCGCAATGGTTCCTTCTATAGCTTTGCCGACCATCGAATGGTTTCTTCCTCGCATTCAAGGCTGCGAATGGATGATTATGAAAATCATCCATTCGCAGCTGTGCGGAGGATTGCGGCGTGGGGGGTGTCTGGGAGACACGTAAAGCAGGGTTGCCTACTTTTGAAAAATCATTTCAGGGAGAAAATTAAAAGCCAGGGGGCGGACCTTGCGTTGCCAGGGGGAGGGCCTTGTGACACAAGGGGGCGGGCCTTGTGGGGCGAGGGGGCGGGCCTTGTGACACAATGGGGCGGACCTTGTGATGTCAGGGGGCGGGTCTTGTGACACGAGGGGGTGGGCCCTACAGTATTTTGATAAGCATTACACGTTACGCATTACAAGCATACACTTGGGCAGGGATGGAGGCAAACAATCAGGGGCACAAATGGCAGGAACTGGCACACATGAGGAGGGGAGAACATGGGCAGGGGTAGAGGCACACATGGGCATTATGACAGTATGTCAGATAAAAGGATTATATGCCACATTCTTAAATGTACAGCACAGTTTGTATAATTAATTGCATTGTCTGTATTTTTTGTGTAAACCAAAACAAGGTCATGATTGTACTGTTATATACATGCTGCACTTAAAGAGGAATCTGAAGGGGAGGTGCCAGCATGGAGATAAAAGGCTTGTACTGTATATGATGACCTATGGAACTGGCTGGGAGGTAGATGAAGGATGTGGCATAGGGAAGGCACAAGCAACATGGAGCTGATAGATGATTTGGCTGCATCTGTGTAAAGTCAATAAATCACTACATCAGCTCTCACTAACCGATCTCAGAGGAGGAGAGCAGAGGATGAAGAATATTATATGATCGAGAGAGGCTGAGTGCTGAAGCCGTGCTGCGAATATACTGTACTTACACAGACAGAGGCACGCAAGAGGATCCCTTCCTCTTTCAGTTTCTCCCGGTCACAGCTGCGGCTTCCTTCATTTCCGCGATGGCTACGGCGCATGCATACCTCCCAACTGTCACGATTACAGCGGGACAGTCCCGATTTTCGGGTCCTGTCCCACCCGCGGCAGGCATTGTCCCGCTGCGGGGGGTGGCAGTTGGGAGACCCCCCAATCTAGTAGAATAGACACTGTGCGCACGCGCACAGCGTCTATTTTCGTATGAAAATGAGGTCGCGGCTAATTAGCATAAGCCGCGCCCTCATTTGCATACACCCCACCCCCTTTTCGGGCGCTCACGCGGCTTCGCCGCGCGAGTGTCCCTATTTTGTCACGGCAGAAGTTGGGAGGTATGCGCATGCGCTAGCAGCTAGATAACCGCGACGACGCGCCAACGTGATGATATTGCGTTGGCGGCGTCAGTGATGTTAACTAGCGCATGCGCAGTAGCCATTGTGGAAGAGCAAAGCGGCAGCTGCGGGAGAAAGGGGCCGACCTCCGGGAGTCCGTGAGATGTCCCAGAATTCCGGGACTCTCACGGACATTCCGGGAGGGTCGGCAACCCTGACGTAAAGCTGCAAAATTCACAGCTTTGCGAGTCAACCTGAATAAGGTCCAGAGTCCACATGAAATAGACTTAAAAGTCAGCGTCAAGAATGTAACCCTACAGCTGCCCTTATCTCCCCGTTGTCCTCCTTATCACGGGCAGGGGGCGTGTGCACTGCAGACTGCAGAGCCTTAGCGGCAGCAGCAGGCTGTCTTCGACTCCTGTGACACATGTCCCGGCGGCGGCATCAGGATGACCGGGCAGCAGCAGCAGGACGCAGCCGGGGAGCGGCAACAGATGTCGGAGAGCGCGCCGTTATCTGGGGGGGAGCCCGGCTGCCTGCGGTCACTGATGCGCCGCCTGCTGCCGCTACATTTCTGGGATGAAGTAAAGCAGCAGTTCCGGATGGCCGGCCCCGTGGTAAGCGCTTGGTGCTGGCTTATGTCACCCTCTGTCCCCCTCTGTCCCCATTCCTGCTTGCCGTTGCTTTTATTATTATACAGCCGGATATAGTATCTCTATCTCCTCTGTCAGTATCCGTCACCCTGTACCTGCTTACGCTGCCGTGCTGCATATTCATGTCCTGCTTAGTTCGTGTGACAGAATTTTCATTGTTATGATCCAGTGTGCAGTAATTTTATACAACTTTCATATCTATGGTGTATGGTGTACCCTCTTAGTGGCCTATATAGGGGTAGGTTATAGGACTTTGGTGCCCAATTATCAAACACTATTTGTGGCTACTTCAGGTGTTTTGGAGTTTAGCTGCACATATAAAAATATTCCCGCAACGTGGGGGTGGTTCAACACCGCTCGCTAAGCAGTGGTCGTTCGATGCTTACCAAGTGCTTTAATGACTGCCCCCACCCCTGTCACCGAATCCTGTTGGTACCCGAAAACATCCCATGTGGCATGTGACCGAAGGGGAGAAACTATGGTCGCCGAAGAGGGGGCGGGTGTTGTGCTGTCATGTCAGACACCTGCGTTCCCAGGGGAACGTCCAATGTTTTCTTGTGGACGCCTATAGGGTTCTATGGGGAATGCAATGCTGCTAGATTTACAAATATTTGGAATTGGTTATTGCTAGATCCACTTCTGTGTCTTGATTAGGGTGGCCAATCCCGGGATCGGGATCTGCGGGATCCCGGGATTTGGCCCCCAAAACACCGGGATTTCAATCCCGGGATTGGAGTTTCCAATCCCGGGATTTCGGGATTAGACTGCGCATGCGCAGTCTAATGCCGGGCAGCGTCTGAGCGGGTGCTCAGCAGCTGCCCGGCTTCTCCTGTCCCGGGCAGTGCGGCTCTGCGCAGCGTGACAACGTCAGAAGTCACGCTGCTCAGGCCGCACAGGCTGTCTGCCTCCATCCTGTCCCCGGATCAGCCCGCCCAGCCGTCCTGTCCCCAGACCAGCCCGCCCGCCCAGCAGCGGACCTGCCGGCAGACCGGGCCACCAGCGGACCAGCCCGGGCTGTCCCCGGATCAGCCCGCCCAGCCGTCCTGTCTCTGGACCAGCCCGCCCGCCCAACAGCGGACCTGCCGGCACACCGGGCCACCAGTGGACCAGCCCGGGCTCCATCACCCCACCTCGCCCACCCACCCGGCCGCACCACGCATCTGTAAGTAAATATGCGGGGCGGCCGAGGTGGGTTTTTAATAGTAGGGAAGCCAATCCCGGGATCCCGGGGATCCCGGGATTGGGCATTTTTCAATCCCGAATTCCGGGATTGAAAAAATGCCCCAGGATTGGCTTCCCTAGTCTTGATATTTCCTATCATGCTCTGGCCCCAAATATACCTGGAAGGGAATATAAATCTGTGGGAGCGAAGTGAGCCACCGTGCCTGAAGTGCTGAAGTGTGGTGAGCAAAGCAAGCCCACAAGGGTACAATCCAGCTGAAATAAAAGAAAGGCACCTACACCTATGTAAATACCTAAAAAACGCTGTAAGGGCATCTGACAACTTCTGCCCTCACCTAATGTCACATCCTCTTCAAGAAACAAAAGTGGATCTAGACACAACCATTTGGAATGCTTTTAACTACCGACATCTGCCCATTGTAGCCTGTGGGCTTCTCACTCCAATCTCAGCCATCATAGAGTGCCTGGAACCCTCCCTACCAGTGTCCAATCAGTTTGACTGCACACGTGTACACCCCCGTCATCTCACAGAGCACAGCACAGTCCTGTCCCTGCCTGTGCTTATTAATACATGCAGGTGACGTGATCCCATATTACAATGTGATCCCGTGCACTTATAATCCTGCTCAGTAGTGTGAATTGTGTCATGTCATGTCTAAAGGTGTGGATTGGTGGGCACAGCAATCCATGGAGATTGTATCATCACCAAGCATCCACTGCCTGATGAATGACCTGGGTCACCAATCGACCTGGGTTTGGTGTGAAGGACATCTACCCCAGGAATAACGTGGGTTCAACCAGCATATCTAAAAGTGGATTTGTAGCTCAGACCAGCTGAATTAATAGACCTGGAGCCAAGAATTTCCTGGCTCTTATGTGTGAAAGGGGTATAATTCACCATTTACCCACTCATCATTGGAGACAGAGATCACAGCATGTTTCACTGGGACCAGTGGCGTAACTATTAATTTTGCTCCCCCCTGCAAAAAAGTGTGTGGCGCCCCTAACCCCCCCTCCCCCCTCCAGGCTCCTCTCCAGTATTTTTCCCTAGCGTGTGACGTGATGCATGTGGTTACTCGCATAACAGAGAAACTAAAGCAGGGGAGAGGTAGAGAGACCCGCATACACTGCTGCTTCCCTTGGCTCTGACGCTTCCCAGACCGCCCTAGCATGCCCATTCGCCCGCCCATCCTGTACACAGTAGCCAATAGCCAGCTCTGTGTACAGTCAATTGAATCAGTGGGGGAATTTGTCATGTCTGCCATGGCCCCACCTGTGCTGCAGCTGACTCGCGTCCAGTGCTCAGTCAGTGGGCAGCGGCAGGCAGCAGCATGTCAGTGCATCGAGTGGGTGCCGGCGCCCACACAGACCCTGCTGCTTGCTCCCCCAAGCGGCTGCTGGGGCTGCCTTACAGTAGTTACGCCACTGACTGGGACAAGGCAGTATATGGAGCCCAGCACTGCAGAAATGCAGAGCTGAAATAGAAAAGCCCAGCACTCAGTTTGCCGGTGACCAAGACAGTAACTTGAAGCACTTCTAGAGTTAAAATGTCAGCACTGGATGCAGGGACTAGTGTATACAATGAACAGATATGACTGGAAGGACAAAGGAGTCTATGTAGAAAGAAAAAATCACTTAAATCATTCAGAAAATAATTTTTCTGCCTGATTTAAGTATCCTGCAGTAGTTATGTAGGAAAGGGTTAACAGAGAAGATGGAATTGTGGATTGGTATCCAGACTTATAGGTCAACCACTGTTGGTCGACATGCGACAGTACACTAATTTTAGGTCCATGTGCTACAAGGTAAAAATTGACACCCCAAAACTCAAATGAACAATAAGTAGCATACACTGGCCAGCAGTGAACAGCCCAGACCTTTCCATGGGCAGTATTTCTTACCAGAGGTAAGAAAGGGGCGCCAAAGAGGGGGTGTATGTGACCCGAGCAGCTCACACCAAGGAAGGTCAGTTCCTTGAGGAAGTACAATTGGTAAAAAGAAAAAAGAAGTGGAGCGCTAGGTTTAAAAATTTAAAATGAATTTGATATGGTCAATTGGGTATCACAAATTATAAACATTTATTAGCACATATACAGATAGCATTAATCGATTAGAGCTCATAAATATGAATTAAAAACAGTGGTTATATAACCATAAAAGAAGGGATAAAATAAAAATAGGACCGAGCTGTATACTTAAGCGTTCTCCCGCTTGCCAATAGTCCGGATCACAAAGTTCCCCTTTTGGTGGTTGGGGATCCAGATGTATGGGTGTCCATAAACCATGCAGGGATGTTTCTGCCGCTGTGCCTCAGAACTTGCTGTCTGTTGGATGGGTTGACAGATACACAGATAGATAATCGGCTTCCCAATTAGTTGGCTGGTGATGGTGTCCCAAAAGTTTCTTTCCAATTGTGGGGTGCAAGTAGGATCACGGTGCAAGAAGGTAACAGGCAAGGTATAGTTTAGGGAGTGTCCCGCAGTAAAGCTCCATGTCCAAATCAAGTGTATTCTGACGCGTTTCGTTACCCTAACTGGTAACTTTTTCAAAGGGATAATGCTGTGTGTCTGGTCAGGCTATTTATACCTTCTTGATCTAGAAAATGAACGCGATGGTTTATGATTCCTCTCTCTGGACAGAGATCTTTCTCTCCGACGTTCTCTAGAAAGGGACCTACTATGGCTATGTGAAAAGCTCCTTCTCCTTGGTGATCCTGCAAAAGTACCTCTGCAGTGCAAAATGTGCACTCCAACTACTTTTTGTCCCTTAAAAGGAGGGTCGTACATATTAAACAGCCCTTCCTCCAATTTGCATGTGAATACGCTCAATGTATATAGCTAAAAGTCTGTATTCTAAAAATATATATTCATTGTTTAATTATAAGTTTAATATGCTTGGATAAACAGCTAAAGGGGTATATTCAATGCCGTTTAGGCGAGCTATGACGGCGAGCAGTACCAATATCTCGCCGTCATAGCTCGCAGTCAGTATTCAACTGACCCCCCTTTCACTCGGTGTTTCCACATCGCTGGTTCTTTTCAGCGAGGTGGTAACAGCGAGTGCGGCCGTCAAAATGGCAAGGCTCGCCACTATATGCAGCAGGCTCGCTGCATTTGCGCCGAACCTCGCCCTTCCAGGGAATCCTCGCCATACTCTGACAGAGGGGGTTAGTTAGGCTGGCTTGTTTTTTTGGCGATCCTCGCCGAAAATAAGCCATCCTCGTCGCACAAACCCCCTCACTGGCGGCATTGAATACCACCCAAAATGGCAAATATTGTGTTAGCATTCAAATTTCTCTTTCAATGGTCCTGGTGACACAGCTCAACACTGGGATGTAGGAGGGTCCGAAGGAGCCAGGCACCTATCCTAAAGTTTTAGAGGGTAGGCTCCTCCCCTACTGCATCCCTGGACTCTTCAGTTCGTGTTAGGTGCCCACTGGAGTGGGTGCTATTCTAAAGGGCTGCAGGAGCAGCCGAAGAATTAGAGTAGTTAGGGGATTTTTATTGTTTTATTAACTTTTACCCTAGCTAGGTAGGCACAGTGTGAGGATTCTCATAGTGAATCCTCACACTGCTAGCGCAGCAGGAGCTGACAGAAGCGCGTCCTGTCAGCTCACTGTGCACAGGGGAGACACTGTCTGGTCTCCCTGTGCAGCGCTTATAGCCTTTTCTAAGAGGCTGCCTGGGCTCCGGAGTACCCTGAAACCGGCTCCACATTTAGGTGGGGATCATGGGGGACAGGCGCTCCGTGATGGCGGCGGCCATTTTATGCGGAGCTTACACGCTGAGCTCCTAGATGAGAGGACAGCAGCGTTGTGACAGGCATGTTCCAAGTGATCCCCAGTTGAGGGGGAGACACTGGAACTAGGAAATCCTACCTAAGGAGCGGCTGGCTGGGGGTGGTTGGCGCCAAAAGGTCACGGACCCCGCAGCAGCAGGGACCTGTGGTCTCTTCCTTCACTCTGACTTTGGCGCCTTTCAGAACGCTTGCAGCGGAGCTGAGCTGGCTTACTGATCCTGGCAGAGTGACTTGGATTTCCTGGGCATCGCTTCCCCGCAGTTGAAACCAACAGACAGATAAGTGACTGGGTGCATTGCCTCTGTATAAACGCTTGTACATTGTTTGCACTGTGTATACTGATAGATATACATTTATCACTGGCATCATGTCTGAGCATCAGGCTGTGGTTTTGGGGGAGGGAGCCCTTAGTGCACTGAGCGCGTGCAATGTTTGCACACAAAAGTTTGTCCCTGAGCAGATGGCCAAGGGGGGGTTATGTATTACTTGCGCTGATGTGAGACCCATGGGCAGTGAACCCCATAGGGCAGAGCAGATGGAACCTGCGTGGGCCAGGGCCCTAGGCAGGTCAGTAAACGCTTTGGTGCAGCTTTTGGACAGGCAGAGTGATGGGCTGGTAGAATCACAGAGACCTATGCCATCATCTCAGCAGTCGTCTGGCTCCTTGCCTCTTACCCAGGCAGATCCTGCGCTGATTCAGGTGATGCAGGATACTGCTAAAGGGATCAACAGGTTCAGTGAAATGCTGGACAAAATGGATGATGTGGCAGGGACCCCTAGAAGGTCTTATGCTTTGACTACTGTGGTAGATGAGGAGGAAGGAGAGTATACTGACATCCCCTGGGACCAGGGTGATGATTTGGAAGAGAACTCTGCTGCTGGTATAGAGGATCTCATTGTAGCTGTGAAGCAGGCTTTAAAGCTGTCTGTGGAGGATAAGACTCCTGTTAAAGGTGTTTTTAAGCGACAGCGGAAGGAGGCTGTTACTTTTCCTTCAGATGAGGGGTTACAGGAATTGTTAGAAGGGGCTTGGAAAACTCCTGATAAGAGGCTTCAGATGCCTAAGCGATTTCTTAGTCTGTACCCCATGCCAGAGTCTCATGCGGAGCTCTGGGAAAAGGTCCCAGTTGTGGACGCTTCAGTGGCACGGTTGTCCAAGGCTACTGTATTACCAGTACAAGGCGGTGCAGCTTTTAAAGATTCTGTGGATAAAAAGCTGGAGGGAAACCTCAAGGCTATCTTTGAAGGGGTGGGGTTTACCTTACGGCCCCTTATTGCTTCAGCCTGGGTCTCTAAGGCCATGATAGAGTGGGCTGGTGAATTATGCACCATGCTGCAGGCTGACCCTGGTGCGTTACTGCTTGCAGAAAAGATTAAGGCAGCTGCAGAATATACAGTGGAAGCAGAGGAGGAAGCCATTAAAATGGCAACCAGAGTGTCCACAGTCTCCATTAATGCCAGGAGAGTGCTTTGGCTTAAAGCCTGGGAAGCAGACAATGAGTCCAAGAAGGCTCTGGAAACATTAGCCTTCAAAGGAAGGGTACTCTTTGGTACCGAATTAGAGGAGATTATAAAACAGGCCACGGGCGGCAAAAGTACATTCCTGCCAGCCTCCTCAGCAAAGCAGACGTCCAGATTTTCTGCTTTTAGGCCGTCCTTTCGGCCCTCCCCTAGAGGTGGTGCGTCCTTTCGAGGACAGTCTTTCAGGGGAAGGTTTCAGTCCTCTAGAGGCAAGACACAAAAGTCAAAATTTGGCTCTTTTCTCAAGAAGCCTGCCACAAAAGGAGAGGACAAACCCTCTGCATGACTGTCAGGGGCTTCGCCCGACAGTGACAAAAGTGGGGGGGCGTCTCACACTCTTCAGGGACGCTTGGGCTTCTCTAGGCCAGGATGCCTGGGTGTTAGATATTATAACACAGGGTTACAAAATCCCTTTCAGAGGGCCGCCTCCGAAGAGGTTCATTCCCACATCCTTACCAAAGGAGGCACGGCTTCGTACAGCTCTTGTGAGAGCAGCTCACTCCCTTTTGGAAAAAGGGGTGGTTACACCAGTCCCCAGGGCAGAGTGGAAGAAAGGCTTTTACTCCACGCTGTTCCTGGTGCCCAAACCAGACGGGTCTTTCAGACCAATACTAAATTTGAAGTCTCTAAATGTTCATTTATGGGTAGACCATTTCAAAATGGAGTCCCTACGGTCAGTACTCCTGAGTCTGGACCAGGGAGAATTTTTGGCGTCCATGGATGTGCAGGACGCATATCTGCACGTCCCTATACACCCGGAGCATCAGACCTTGTTGAGGTTTGCCATAGGAGACCTGCATTTACAATTCCGGGCATTACCCTTTGGGCTAGCGACCGCGCCAATGGTATTCACAAAGATAATGTCAGTGATGGCGGCGGTGCTGAGGCTCAGGGGAATCACAGTAATACCCTATTTGGACGATCTCCTGTTCAAAGCAGAATCAGCAGCCATGCTGCAGAGTCACTTGGCAGAGGCCATCAGTTTTTTGCAGGCTCACGGCTGGATTTTAAATTTGCAGAAATCTCAGTTGGTACCGTCACAAAGGCTCCAATTCTTGGGAGTCATACTGGACACCCACCTTCATCGGGTATTCCTCCCGGAGGTAAAGGCCAGGGATCTGGTCACCCTAGTCCAGGAGATTCTCGGGGCTCAGAGCATTTCAGTATGGAGGTGCCTCAAGCTCTTGGGGAAAATGGTGGCGTCATTCGAGACGCTTCAATTTGCCAGGTTCCACTCTCGGAGGTTCCAATGGAACATTTTGTCAGCCTGGTCAGGAAACACTTTGACCATGAAATCCGAGATGATAGTGCTGTCTTCGGACACTCGGGACTCCTTGAAATGGTGGACAGAAGTAGATTCCCTTCAGTGGGGTCGGTCATTACAGACCTGGGACTGGTTGGTAGTAACCACCGACGCCAGTCTCAGGGGCTGGGGGGCAGTAGTCCTGGATCTCAGGCTTCAGGGCCTGTGGACGGCAGAGGAATCAGCGTTACCAATCAACATCTTGGAGCTGAGAGCTGTCTGGAAAGTGATTTCCTTGGCGGGAGACAGGTTACAGAACCTCCCTTTGAGGATTCAGACCGACAATGCCACAGCTGTGGCGTATCTGAATCACCAGGGAGGTACACGCAGCAAATTGGCCATGTGGGAGGTGTCCAGAATCTTCCTATGGGCGGAACAGAATGTTCCAGCTGTATCGGCTATATTCATTCCAGGAATAGAGAATATAGAAGCCGACTTCCTGAGCAGGGAGGAGCTCAAGGAAGGGGAATGGAGATTACATCCTCAGGTGTTTCACCAGATCACTTCGATGTGGGGGACTCCAAATGTGGACCTGATGGCATCCAGGGTCAACCGTCAAGTGCCCAGGTTCTATGCCAGAACGAGGGATCCACTGGCGGAGGCAGTGGATGCCATGACTATTCACTGGCAGGGAGATCTCCTTTATGCATTCCCACCTGTACCAATGTTACCGAGACTTCTGAAGAAAATACAGGGGCAGAAGGTTCCAGTGATTTTAGTGGCCCCAGATTGGCCAAGGAGGTCCTGGTACTCGAGGCTTCAGAGGTTGTCTGTGGACTCATGGCGTCTACCTCTGAGACCAGACCTTCTAAGACAAGGCCCATTCAATCACCTGGATTCCGATCGATTGATTTTGACGGCCTGGCTATTGAAACCACCATTTTGAAAAGGAAAGGGTTTTCTGAGGCAGTAGTACAGACGATGATAAAAGCCAGAAAAGCTGTATCTTCGGCAAATTATTATAGAGTCTGGAAGACTTACATTCGATGGTGTGAGAGAAGAAAGGTTCATACATCTCATTTTAAGCTATCAAGAATGATGGAATTCTTACAAGATGGTTTTTCATCGGGTCTAAGCCTTCAGTCACTGAAGGTGCAGATTTCGGCCTTGTCCATCTATTTCCAGAAAAAGATAGCCATTTTGCCGGAAATTCAAACCTTTTTACAAGGAGTATCCAGGTTGAAACCTCCATACAAGCAACCAGTAGCACCTTGGGATCTATCACTGGTTTTGGAATGCCTACAGAAGGCACCATTTGAACCTTTAAGGTCGGCTGACTTTAAGTTTCTCACGTGGAAGCTAGTGTTTTTGTTAGCAGTAGCATCTGCTAAAAGAGTTTCAGAGTTGGGAGCCTTGTCATGTAAATCTACCTTCTTAATTTTTCATGATGACAGGGCTGTTTTGAGAACAGTGCCTCAGTTTTTACCGAAGGTGGTATCTACCTTCCATTTAAATCAGGAGATAGTTCTACCTGTGTTTCAACCCCCAGAGGGTTCTAAGAAAAGGGACAAGTTGAGAACTTTGGATGTTGTGCGTGCTTTACGCATATATGTGGACAGAGTGAAGAGTGTCAGGAAGACTGACACATTGTTGGTATTGTATGACGTACACAAAATTGGTTGGCCTGCATCTAAGCAGACTATTGCTAGGTGGTTGCGGTCTGTGATAGCCTTTGCATACACCAAAGTGGGTAGACCGGTACCGGCCAAAATAAATGCGCATACCACCAGGTCAGTTGCCACCTCTTGGGCGGTTCGACATGGGGCCACAGCTGAGCAGGTTTGCAGAGCTGCCACTTGGTCATCTGTTCACACATTTGCCAAATTCTATAGATTCCATGAGTTCGCGTCGGAGGACGCATCATTCGGGCGAGCAGTGCTGAGAGCTGCAGACCTGAGCGTACCCTCCCAAAGGACCGGCTCTGGAACGTCCCAGTGTTGAGCTGTGTCACCAGGACCATTGAAAGAGAAAAAGGGATTTTTGTAAGAACTTACCGTTCGAATCCCTTTCTCTGATATGGTCCTGGTGACACAGCGATCCCTCCCTTACGCTCAGTAAGTATGCCAGAAGTTTCATGATGTTCATGTTAAAATGGTTAAAAGTTAACAGTTTCTGTTATAAAATGTGCATATAATATGTGCAGGCATTTGTACTGAGTTAATGTATTCCAGTGGCTTTGAAAGATTGAACTGAAGAGTCCAGGGATGCAGTAGGGGAGGAGCCTACCCTCTAAAACTTTAGGATAGGTGCCTGGCTCCTTCGGACCCTCCTACATCCCAGTGTTGAGCTGTGTCACCAGGACCATATCAGAGAAAGGGATTCGAACGGTAAGTTCTTACAAAAATCCCTTTATATACAGTATTAACCTAACTGTATAGGTCAGAGGTTCCCACATTTTCTTAAATCATAGCGCCATAGAGTATCAGCAATTTTTTTTACGGGATTGTGCTTACATGTCATCCTTAGGTTTACTTATGTGGAGTTGTGCATCTGATTATCTAAGTTTTGTGATTGGCAGCCACTAACATTGGTTTTGACTATAACTTTAACCATAACTAATTTTATTTGGTCCTGGACCATCAACCCAAGACACCCCTGGAAGCAGCATGCCAAGGTGCATAGGCACACAGGTTAGGAACCACTGGCATAGGGAACAGTAAGGGATATAATGGATTAAGTGATCCATAGGGAGAGCATTAGGCAAGCATTGCAAAAAGCTGAGGGGTACAGGATTATACACATGACAATAATCAAATCCACAAGGACCTGTAAATCCTCAGTGTTAGAGCTTATTGGAGTGGATATCTGTCTAAATTAATAGATGTTCAATAAACATCAAATAATGTGAAGCTTCATATGTAGGAAATAATTTAACAGGAAATAATTTAAGTAAGAAAAGGTCATATTAACTTGTTTTTGCTAAAAAAAAAAGAAGCAGTGAGCAGCCGGCGAGAGGGTTAGACGGCGAGGATGGCTTGTTTTCGACGATCCTTGCTGAAAACAAACCATTCTCGCCATACAAACCCTCTCACCGGCCGCATTGAATATACCCCACTGAATCCAAGATAAGTTCCCAAACCTATATGTTAACGGATTCACGGCACTCAAAAACAGGGAATTTAATGTGGACACCTGAAAAAAAAATTATCTCCTTTAACTGCAGTCTGTGCGTCCATCAGGGCTAGTGGAATAGTTCAAGGGAATCAATTAGCCTGCGGTAAATTACCGCAGGTAATGGAATTCCCCCCGTGGAGATAAATGTCTATGCAAATTTAAGTATAGATAAATGACTGTGACTCATCAAACTCCAGGAGAGTTGCACCTGAAACATATGTATAACAGGAGATAAGCTTTAAAAAAAACAAAAAAAAAAAAACAACACAAAATATCCCTATACGTATCTTTTTCCAGTACTGTATGTACTAAGGATTTTAACTGCTTTTTCACTGCCTTCACATGTGATTTGGGCTCTTTTTATGCAGCCACGGATCAATCGCATGAAAAGTGTCCAAATTGTATGTGATTGACAGCAGGTCTGATGCGATGCATGGTCCCATGTACATCGCACCGAGCATGCGACTCGCAGCAGCTGCAGAAGCAATCTGTTCGAAGGCAGGCTTGGTTGGAATTGCATGTGATATATTGTAATGTGAAAGGGTTGCATACAATATATTGCATGCAATCCTGCTGCGCCGGATGGTCTCGGGCTGCTCAAGGGCGGATTGTGGGTGACTTCTCCGCTCAGAGAAGTCACCCTAGTGTATGAGGGCCTTAAGTTTTATCCTATAACACTTCTATAGGCTTTATGGTGATATTTTCAATAGCTGTTAAGTCTAAGATAGCTCGCCGCCTGTCCGTTTCACCATCGCCAGCTTTGTCTCAGAGGACTGCCGTAATCTGCCTTCTCTGCAGTTCAGTGCGAAGGTCAGGTCTCCATTGTATTTGTGCCTGACACAGAGTGGCAATTTGGGCTCGAGTTTCTCATACACAGACAGCTCTGCTGACCAATGAGCGGTGTTAACATTTGCTTTTGGGCATATTTCATCACAGATTGGAAGACTGATTATAGGTTGAATGAAATATGGAAGAGGTGGAGTTATGAGTACAGGGGAGGAGCCAAGAGGGAATCTTACATGTGAAAGGTCCTTATTAGTAATACAAGGCGGGACTAGTAGGAATAGGGTGGGTCACACACAGTTGGGTTGATTCAATTCATGGTGAATAGCCTCAGCTATTCAAATCAGCACACTTAAGTCCGACTACTTGAAATCTGACTAGAAATCAACAACACTTGCACGGCACAAAGAGCATCACGGCAGGGCACTTAAGTTGGAGATGCCAGTTCTCGGGACTAAACACCCGCGATTACCAATTAGTTCTGCAAGCTCCCTCTCGAGACTATTCACAATGCACTGAATTGAATCAATCTCATTGAGTGTGTGTAAATAGGTGGGAATGGCTGTGAGTGATGGTTGGCAGAGATGTGACTGCCCAGGATTCGAGGTTCGAGATTAATCTTGGGGCTGATGCATTAGTAATGTAATGTTTAGTAAAGTGGATTGAAGAGGATTTACCATGGATTTATGTCAATGCTCTATGAAATAAAGAATAAGTATTTGAGCGCTGCTAGAGACCCTCGCTACAGAGTAAAATGTATTATTAGTTAACACCAAAATGCTGACTACAGTGCTCATTCTTCTACATGTGTAATGAATAGTAGCCCTGTATGTATAACTACTGTGTTTCCCTGATAATAAGACACTGTCTTATTATTTTTTTCGGTCCAAAAAACACCATAGGGCTTATTTTCGGGGTAGGGCTTATTTTAATTAACATTGATGACCGTTATGCTCCCCTGGTCCTGCTTTTATCCCCATCATGCCCCAGAGTCCTGCTTTTATCCATACCATGCCTCTCTGTCCTGCTTTTATCCCCATCATAAACCTCCGTCCTGCTTTTTACCCTCTCATGCCCGTCAGTCCGGCTTTTATCCACATCATGCCCCTTAGTCCTGCTTTTATCTCCATCATGCCCCTCAGTCCTGCTTTTATCCCCATCATGCCCATCAGTCCTGCTTTTATCCCCATCATGCCCCTCAGTCCTGCTTTTATCCCCATCATGCCCCTCAGTCCTGCTTTTATCCCCATCATGCCCCTCAGTCCTGCTTTTATCCTCATCATGCCCCTCAGTCCTGCTTTTATCCACATCATGCCCCTCAGTCCTGCTTTTATCTCCATCATGCCCCTCAGTCCTGCTTTTATCCCCATCATGCCCATCAGTCCTGCTTTTATCCCCATCATGCCCCTCAGTCCTGCTTTTATCCCCATCATGCCCCTCAGTCCTGCTTTTATCCCCATCATGCCCCTCAGTCCTGCTTTTATCCCCATCATGCCCCTCAGTCCTGCTTTTATCCCCATCATGCCCCTCAGTCCTGCTTTTATCCTCATCATGCCCCTCAGTCCTGCTTTTATCCACATCATGCCCCTCAGTCCTGCTTTTATCCATATCATTAACCCCCCAGTCCTGCTTTTATCCCCATCATGCCCCTCAGTCCTGCTTTTATCCACATCATGCCCCTCAGTCCTGCTTTTATCCCCATCATGCCCCTCAGTCCTGCTTTTATCCCCATCATGCCCCTCAGTCCTGCTTTTATCCCCATCATGCCCCTCAGTCCTGCTTTTATCCCCATCATGCCCCTCAGTCCTGCTTTTATCCCCATCATGCCCCTCAGTCCTGCTTTTATCCCCATCATGCCCCTCAGTCCTGCTTTAATCCCCATCATGCCCCTCAGTCCTGCTTTTATCCCCATCATGCCCCTCAGTCCTGCTTTTATCCACATCATGCCCCTCAGTCCTGCTTTTATCCCCATCATGCCCCTCAGTCCTGCTTTTATCCCCATCATGCCCCTCAGTCCTGCTTTTATCCCCATCATGCCCCTCAGTCCTGCTTTTATCCCCATCATGCCCCTCAGTCCTGCTTTTATCCCCATCATGCCCCTCAGTCCTGCTTTTATCCCCATCATGCCCCTCAGTCCTGCTTTTATCTCCATCATGCCCCTCAGTCCTGCTTTTATCCCCATCATGCCCCTCAGTCCTGCTTTTATCCCCATCATGCCCCTCAGTCCTGCTTTTATCCTCATCATGCCCCTCAGTCCTGCTTTTATCCACATCATGCCCTCCAGTCCTGCTTTTATCCACATTATGCCCCCCAGTCCTGCTTTTATCCACATCATGCCCTCCAGTCCTGCTTTTATCCACATTATGCCCCCCAGTCCTGCTTTTATCCCCATCATGCCCCTCAGTCCTGCTTTTATCCCCATCATGCCCCTCAGTCACCTTACACTTTAAGCAGGACTGCAGCTTTCCTTCCCTTTACTTCCATGTTTTTCAGTCACTCAGCCTTCCCGCCACGTCTCTCAGTCCTTGAGGTGCGCGGTGACATCACATGCACAATGCATCCCTGGGACCGCTGATGCCAGCAGAGGCTTCAGCGGTACCAGGGCTGTTAGGGACAAGGGTTAAATCTTTAACAGCAGCATCCATTTCATATGGGGTGGGGGGGAGCTGGAAGCATTGTAGTTTAGCGCAGGGACTGGGCAAAATGGGAATTTAGCTAGGGCTTATTTTCAGGGGAGGGCTTATTTTGGACCGTTGTGAAGAAATAAGGGTAGGGCTTATTATCGGGGTAGGTCTCATTATGGGGGAAACACGGTAGTAACGGTGCTGTGGAGGAGCCGTGTGACACACCATGACAGGGCTGAGACACTGTGCAGCGAGAGCACTAGTAATGGTGGTGGAAGAGAGAAGCTGGTTTATACTTGGTCCCTGACAGGACAGAGGGATCTGCAGTCCAAAGTGCAATCAATCACATCATGGCCAGTATCTGATTGAAGAACAGAGATGACAAATGTGCAGTGAACCCCTCAGGGATGCCCTATCAACCTTAATGCTGAGAGGTTGATTTACTATAATTTGTTTGTCAGGGGGCCTAATAGTAAATATTACATTAGCTGTATCCAGTACCGCAGCACTATGCAGAGGAAGCAGATGCAGCTTTTTTGTTGTAGTTATTACACATGTGAGGGACCGCAGCCAGTCAGCTCCTGTCATGTGTTTGACAAATTCACAGGAAGTGCCTTATGTGTTGTTTTGGATTAGTAATAAGTAATTTTTTGTCTGCGTCATTTGACTAAAGTTCACCTAGATTGCTGAATGGTATGATTGCTGAATGGTATTGCTATGTGTTTGTCAAGGATAACAGATAAAACATGTAAGAATATTTAAATGTAGATATTAGTAGTCAAAACCCAATTACACTACAGCAGAAATGTATTCATTGTCTTTTTACACAGATGTATATAATTTTCCATACTACAAATACGTATAAAGCAGTAACATAAATTGTTAGTATAAAGAACAGCAATATACACCTGCGCAGCTTTTGTTAGCAGATCTGCGAGTGTTTGCAAAATAATTTGTTGACCATCAAATGATTTTGTCCGGGCACGCAAGGCTGCGAATGGATGTTTATGCAAGCCTGGGGGGGGACCCCTTTATTGGGGGGGTCTCCACTCCTCCAGGTACCCCTTCCAAGGCTGACCAGCCACGGTGCTCATGTTTCGGCCGGGGGACCTTATGTAAAAAGTGTCCCCCGGCTGTGGCATGACACCATGGGCTGTTGGAGCCCGGTGCTGGTTTCAAACACGGGGGGACACCCCTATGCTTTTTGTCCCCCGTATTTTTGGAACCAGGTCCGGCCTAAAATTCGCACATTATCGCACTTAATCACACTTCTTTCCGGAATACGCACCTCATTAAATATGCGAATCAGCTGCAAAAATGCGATTTTAAAAAAGTGCGATAATTGGCGATTTTGAAAATGCGGAAAAACGCATCCTATTAAATATCACCCATAGAAACATAGAATTTGACGGCAGATAAGAACCATTGGTACTCTTTCCTTAGAACGGCGCCCACGATTTTGATCGTGGGCATCGTTAGTAAAAAAACGCGGGCATTGAATGCACTAAAAAATCGGGTGCGATGCGACCGACGCTATGCCCGCGATTTCCCATAGGGAACAATGTTAAATGTCTCAATTGACCCGATTTTCCTGTTCAATGCCTCAATTGACCCGATTTTTCCATAGGAAACAATGTTAAATGGCCCACAGAGGCCAAATAGGCACCCTGAAGTGTGAAATGGCCCCCACAATTGTTAACGCCACCCCACGATCAACGTGAACCCGAAGCGTGGCGAGTGCAGCGAGCCCGCGAGGGGCGGCGGTACGCGTCCTACGACCTTTTCATACCCTCACTATCCACGTCGGCGTGGAGTTGAGAATAGAAAGTGTGGCGAGCGCAGCGAGCCACCGAGCCCGAAGCGTGGCGAGCGCAGCGAGCCCCACGAGGGGACGCGGACAGCTGTGAAGCCCGCGAGGGGACGCGTATACCTGTGAAGGTATCCGTGTCCCCTCGCGGGGCTCGCTGCGCTCGCCACGCTTCGGGCTCGGTGGCTCGCTGCGCTCGCCACACTTTCTATTCTCAACTCCACGCCGACGTGGTAAGTGGGGGTATGAAAAGGTCGCAGGACGCGTACCGCCGCCCCTCGCGGGCTCACTGCACTCGCCACACTTCGGGTTGACGTTGATCGTGTGGTGGCGTTAACAATTGGGGTGGCCATTTCACACTTCAGGGTGCCTATTTGGCCTCTGTGGCCCATTTAACATTGTTTCCTATGGAAAAATCGGGTCAATTGAGGCATTGAACAGGAAAATCGGGTCAATTGAGACATTTAACATTGTTCCCTATGGGAAATCGCGGGCATCGCGTCGGTCGCATCGCACCCGATTTTTTAGTGCATTCAATGCCCGAGATGGCCACAATGGGCGCCCTTCTAGGTAAAGAGTACCGAACCATTTGGCCCATCTAGTCTGCCTTTTTTTTATCTTTCAGGTAATCTCAACCCTTTTTAATCCTTATTTATTTATAAGGATATCCGGTACTTGTTTCCTAGCACGGCCACAACGATCTTGATCTGGGGCATCGCAGGTAAAAAAATCGCGTCGGTCGCATCGCATGCGGGCTAAAAAATCGCATGCGATGCGACTGACGCGATGCCCGCGATTTCCCATAGGGAACAATGTAAAATGCCTCAATTTAACCAAATCAACATAGGGAACAATGTTAAATGGGCCAGAGACCGCAAAAAAAACCCCTGACCAGTGAAATGGCCCCCCAAAAATAGTTAACGCCACCCCACGATCAACGTCAACCCGAAGCGTGGCAAACGCAGCGAGCCCGCGAGGGGCGGGGGTACGCGTCCTCCGACCTTTTCATACCCCCACTATCCACGTCGGCGTGGAGTTGAGAATAGATAGTGTGGCGAGCACAGCGAGCCACCGAGCCCGAAGCGTTGGGAGCGGACGGGGATACCTTCACCGGTAAACGCGTCCCTTCGCGGGCTTCACAGGTATCCGCGTCCGCTCGCCACGCTTCGGGCTCGGTGGCTCGCTGCGCTCGCCACATTATCTATTCTCAACTCCACGCCGACGTGGATAGTGGGGGTATGAAAAGGTCGGAGGACGCGTACCGCCGCCCCTCGCGTGCTCGCTACGCTTGCCACGCTTCGGGTTGACGTTGATCGTGGGGTGGCGTTAACTATTTTTGGGGGGCCATTTCGTTTTTTGGGGGCCATTTCACTGGTTTTGGGGTCTCTGGCCCATTTAACATCGTTCCCTATGTTGATTTGGGTAAATTGAGGCATTTTACATTGTTCCCTATGGGAAATCGCGGGCATCGCGTCGGTACCATCGCATGCTTTTTTTGGCCGCATACGATGCGACCGACGCGATTTTTACTTTTTCAATGCATTTCAATGGAAAATCGCGGGCATCGCGTCGGTCGCATCGCAGACCATTAAAAATTACCCGCGATGCCCGCGATTGTGGCCGTGCTAGGAAACAAGTACCGTATATTTATATGCCTATCCCAAGCATGTTTAATTTGTTCTACTGTCTTAGCCTCTACCACCTCTGATGGGAGGCTATTCCACTTATCCACTACCCTTTCTGTGAAGTAATTTTTTTCTAACATTTCCCCTGAACCTACCTCCCTCCAGTTTCAGTTCATGTCCTCGTGTTCTATTACTTCTTTTCCTTTGAAGAAAATTTCCCTTCTATACTATGTTAAAACCCTTGATATATTTGAAGATTTCTATCATGTGCCCCCTTTCCCTTCTCTGCTCCAAACTATACATGTTAAGATATTTTAGTCTTTCCAGGTAAGTTTTGTGATGTAGGCCATGCACCATTTTAGTTGCCCTTCTTTGTACACTATCTAATGTATTTATATCCTTCTGAAGATATGGTCTCCAGAACTGGACACAGTATTCCAGATGAGGCCATACCAATGACCTATAAAGTGGCATTATTACTTATTTTTTTCTGCTACTGATTCCTCTCCCTATGCAACCAAGCATCTGACTAGCCTTCCTCATTGCTTTGCTACATTGCTTTCCTGCCTTTAAGTCACTTGAAATAGTGACTCCTAGATCTCTTTCCTCCTCAGTAGTTTCCATTATAGTACCCTTGATACTATATTAAGCCTTTGGGTTTTTGAGTCCCAGGTGCATAATTTTGCATTTTTTAGCATTAAACTGTAGTTTCCATGCTCTTGACCGATTTTCAAGTTTACCTAGATCATCAGTTATTTGATCTACCCCTCCTGGTGTGTCTACTCTGTTGCATATCTTTGTGTCATCTGCAAAAAGGCATACTTTCCCTTCAATACCATTTGCAATGTCCCTAACAAAGATATTAAAGAACACTGGTCCAAGTACAGATCCCTGGGGTACTCCAATGGTAACATGTCCCTCCATAGAATGCACTCCATTTACTACAACTGTCTGTTTCCTATCCTGCAACCAGGTTCTTATCCATTTAATTGTTTTATAATCCAATCCCACACTTTCAAGTTTATTTAGCAGCCTGCGATGTGGGACAGTGTCAAATGCCTTACTAAAGTCTAGATATGCCACAACTACGGCCCCTCTTCATCTAGTATTTTAAAAAAAAAGTCAATAACATTTGTTTGGCATGATCTCCCTGCAGTAAAACCATGCTGTTTTGGATCCTGTGAGTTGTTTAGGTACTTGTGTAGTATCACGGCTCCCACGATGGCCATCGTACAGGGAAAAATCACATTGCATCGCATGCGATCGCATGCGATCTGATGTAATTTTTCACTGAAATTATGGGCATGAGTTGAAATCATGTAAAATGCACCCCAAATGTCATTTTTCACACTGTACCACCCCCACTATCAACGCCAACCTGAAGCGTGGTGAGCGCAGCGAGCCCGCGAGGGGCGGCGGTACGCATCCTACGACCTTTTCATACCCATACTATCCACGTCAGCGTGGAGTTGAGAATAGAAAGTGTGGCGAGCGCAGCGAGCCACCGAGCCCGAAGCGTGGCGAGCGGACACGGATACCTGTGAAGCCCGCGAGGGGACACGGATACCTGTGAAGGTATCCGCGTCCCCTCGCGGGGCTCGCTGCGCTCGCCACGCTTCAGGCTCGGTTCTCAACTCCACGCCGACGTGGATAGTGGGGGTATGAAAAGGTCGTAGGACGCGTACCGCCGCCCCTCGCGGGCTCGCTGCGCTTGCCACGCTTCGGGTTGGCGTTGATAGTGGGGGTGGTACAGTGGGAAAAATGACATTTGGGGTGCATTTTACATGATTTCAACTCATGTCCATAATTTCAGTGAAAAATGACATTGCATGCGATCTCATGCGATCGCATGCGATTTTTATAAAAAAATGCATAAAAACACAGTAAAATCGCATCGCATGCCACTACATATGGCATGCGATGGGAGCCATGATACTACACAAGTACCGTTGTTTAATTTAAGATATTCCACTATTCTTTTTTTTTATAGTGTTCCAATTAATTTCCCTACTACTGATGTAAGGCTCACTGGTCTGTAGTTGCTTGCTTCTTCTTTGCTTCCGCTGTTGTGCAGTGGAACTACATTTGCTCTTTTCCGGTCCTCTGGAACTGCACCTGTATCTAGTGACTGGTTGAATAAATCTGTTAATGGCGCTACCAACACATTTTTTAGTTCTTTTAGTATCCTTGGATGCACTCCGTCTGGCCCCATTGATTTATCCACTTTCAGTCTTGAAAGTTCTGTTAGGACTTTCTCCCTAGTAAATGTACTTCCATCTACCTTATTTTTATGAATGTCCTTGCAACTTAACTGTGGTCCCTTCTCCTTCTATAGTGAATATGGAGCAAAAATAATTATTTAGATGATCTGCAATTGCCTTGTCTCCCTCCACCAAATTCTCAGTGTCTGTCCGCAGTCTTATTATTCCTCCATTTGATTTTCTCCTTTCACTTATATACTTTAAAAAAGTTTTGCTTCCTTTATCTACTGACAGAGCCATTTTCTCCTCAGCTTGTGCCTTGGCACGCCTGATCACTTTCTTAGCCTTCTTGCGTCTGGCAAGATACACTTCTTTGTCGTTATTATTTTGAGTCTGCTTGTATGTCCTAAAGGCCATCTTTTTTGCTTTTACACTAGTTGATACCTCTTTTGTAAAAAGGTTTTCCCACTTTAAAACGGCCCACTTCAATGTAGGTCTACAGCTTATCCGGCCAGAGCCGTATGCAATGAGAACTCAAATACTCTAACAATGCATGGTTCCCAATTCCCTATATATATATAGGAAGGTGAGGCGTCAACGTCAACAAACCGAGACCTGGTGACCTATTTGAGAAGTGATATCCCAAAACCGAATCACTCTTTCGATTTTCCCATTGGTATCTGAAAATTTACCTATATTTATACGATTCTGTGAGCCCTGTTCCTGAGGATCGTTGTTTTTTCTTTAACACATAAGGCCGGTGTAGCCTTTACCTATCTTTTCCACCATATTGGTATGGTGCATCCTACACCCTAGGATCACACCCTTAATTATATTATACACCCGACTTCCGGTTCCGGCTTCGGGCAGGACAGCCGCGTGAGGAGAAAGCTCCGTGGACGGCGAGGAGGGCGGCACCCCTAACTTGCCGGATCACGGTCCCCAACACCTCTCATGAACGGCGGAACATCTAGGGAGCCAGCGTGCAGTACATGGAGAGGTTTCTCCCTCCCATGCCTAAACGCCAGTCCCGCCGAGCTCCAGCAAAGCCGCAGACACCAGCATCCAAGATGGCGGCCGCACCTCCCTCCCCGGCAGACGAGACCCTGGCTGAGAGGCAGAAAGCACCCGGACTGCCAGCCCAGCAGCATCACAGGCCGAATGAGACCCTGGCAGAAGGGAAAAGGGCACCCGGTCAGCTACAACAATACCAGTACCAGCCACAGCAGACGCAGGTACCGAGCACCCCACACTCCCCTATTAATAACTATCAGAGCACCCCTGAGTGCCTGGCGCAAGACACAGGCAGTGGGGAGGAGGAAGAAATGGATGCTGGGGCATACAAGGGGATGATGAAGGCTATCAAGGCAACGATAGCACCTATGTTTAAGGAACAAGCAGAGGCATTTAATCTAAGCTTTGCTGACCTAAAAGGACATATGACACAGCTCACACAGAGAGTATCACAGAATGAGGCACAGATTGGGGCAACATTCCACGACGTGCAAGATCTGAAAACCCACAATGCTGAATTGCAGAAATCTGTATATGCTTTAACCAATAAGGTCGATGACCTTGAAAATAGATCGAGGAGATCGAATCTCAGAGTCGGTCAGGGGCCCAGCACTACATCATTTTGTCCGCAACACCCTGCCATCCCTGCTGGGAGTAGAACAAGAGTGTATGGACATGGTAATAGAAAGAGCCCATAGGCTAGGGCCTGAAAAGGGTGAATTTGAGACCAAGAGTCACTATATTCAAGTGCCTTAATTATTTACACAAGGAAACTTTATGGACAGCTTCGCGTAAGCTAAAATCACTGCAGTGGGAGGGCCACAAGCTGCACTTATTTCAAGACTATTCGGCTGAAGTGACCAGGGCGCGAAAAGAATCCACCAGCATTTGCTCAAGACTTATTGCAGATAAAAGGAAGTTTGCCCTGTTATACCCTGCCCGCCTTAGGGTGTTTGAGGGGGACTCTTTCAAGGACTTTTCTACAGCAGCTGATGCCAGGGCATACCTCCGGATGGAGAATGCAGATTCTGCTCAGCCGTGAGAAACACAAACGAGACAGGTGGCCCATGGGGGTCATGATGCAATAGCCACACGGTCTTTGGGGTTGAAAATTAACAGTAATTTACATGAAGTTAACCCAAGTGGAATCATCATAGCCTGAGGCCTTAGTATGCACTTAAGTACTTTCAGATATAGCAACTGTTAAGTATGATTTATGTAAGTCTTACATAAGATATTATGGGGAACGTGAGTTATATGTTATAAGTTCTGTATTAATATTAGGGGTGCCGACCCGACTACGCAACCCGGGAGATTGGTTTGATCTAGTCAACCCAGGTGCGTAGCGATAGACGGAGGTAGGGCAATAGCCATTGGAAGGATGTTGGGGAGGGAGGAGCCACAATGTTTGGGCTCGCCCCTCGCTGCTAGAGTCGTAAGAAACAACTTGCACAGTATAAGAGCGATTCTACTCTCAGGGGACAGTTTTTGGGTTCAGTGGGGAGGGGGGTGGAGAGATGGGAAAGTTACAGGTATGTTTTTCTGTGGTTTGTTCAGGGGGGGGGATGGGGGGGGGTGGGACTCAGGGCCAAGTGCATCTTTAGCAAGGAATATTCTCACAGTAAGTTAAAATGTCTAATGTGAAACTGTGTTCTTGGAATGTAGGAGGGATCAATTCCCCGATAAAAAGGAAGAAACTGCTGTTATATCTTAAAAAGCAAAAAGCAGACATTGCCCTGTTACAGGAAACACATCTCACTGATAGTGAGCATGAAAAGCTGGGGGCAATGGGATTCAAGGTGGAAGCATATGCTTCCTTTAATTCAAAGGCTAGGGGGGGTGGCGATATTATCGCGGAGGACATTGGGGGCGGTGGTTACCAAAACCATTAAGGACCCGGAGGGGCGCTATATTTTAGTGGAGATGACAATTCAGGGGGAGCAGTTTATAATCTGCAATATATACGCACCCAATATTTATTCTAAAAAATTCTTCGCCAACCTATTGACAAATCTATACCCTTATGCAGACTCACGCTTAATCTTGGGGGGGGATTTTAATATAGTAGCCAAACCACCACTAGATAGATCTTCTAAACCCAAACGAAAACTCACGAATCCTGCAATAGGCATAGGAGACATCTCATCACAATTGCAGGTAGTAGATAGCTGGAGGTTACTCCATCCTACTGACAGAGATTGCTCCTGTATCTCTGCAGCTCATGGTTCGCTATCACGCATTGACTATGTGCTTTTGTCTGCTGGCCTCTGTGGGCGTCTACTAGAAGCTGGGATGGAACCTATATGCTTATCGGACCATTCCATGATATGGATACTGCTAGAGACGGAGCTGGACGTCGGGAAACACCGCCAATGGCAGCTCCCCTCGTACCTAGCGTCGTCAAAGACGTTCAGGGATGCCCTGGAGGCCAAGTGGATGGAGTACCAACATAACAATGGGGAGCACAATGCAGATCCACTGTTGAAATGGCAAGCAGCCAAGGCAGTACTCAGAGGAGAAATTATTTCCTATGTAAATAAATACCGCAAGGAAAGGACGGCAGATTTATTTAAGGCTCAAGAGCTATTGACTTCTGCATATGCCACTTATAGTGCATCCCCCACTATGACACATAAAAATGATTACATGCAGGCAAAGACACAGTTTGATGCGCTACTGGAATCCCAGACCCTGTCATGTATAAACAACACCAACTTCCAATTCTACCGACACGGTAACAAAAACGGACGCCTGTTGTCCAACTTGATATGAGGCACAAGGACATCTGCACACATTAAAACTTTACATACATCGGGGGGCGACAGGGTACACAGGGGACCAGATATATTGGAAGTCTTGAGGGGATTCTATTCCAAACTCTACTCCCAGGGAGAAATAAATCAGGAGGAAAAAAATAAATTTTGGAGCTCGGTCTCCATGCCCCAGATCTCTACAGCTGCGGCAGAACGAATCATGGCACCCATAACAGCAGAATAAGTAGCACAGGCAATAACCAAGTTAAAACCCCTTAAAGCCCCTGGGCCAGATGGTTATTCAGGGGAATTTTATAAAATTTTAAAGCCTAGGATATGCGAAAACCTGACTGCAGTCTTTAATGCCATACTCACAGGGCAGCAACTGCCGCTATACTTCAACTCTGCAGTAATTAAGGTGCTCCCGAAGCCGGGAAGAGACCTGGAAGACCCGGGGTCCTACAGGCCCATTTCGTTGTTGAACACCGACTATAAGTTGCTAACTAAAATTATCTCTGAAAGAATTAAGTACGTCCTGCCTACAATTATTTCCGAAGATCAAACCGGGTTTATACACGGCCGCCATTCTGTAGTAAATGTACGCAAATTACTGGCGGTGATTCAGCGGTTGAGGGAAGAAGGGGGCTCGGGTGACCGGGTCATAATATCCATGGATGCCGAAAAGGCGTTTGACCTGGTCACCTGGGACCATTTGTACGAAACATTAGCCAGATTTGGATTCCCACAGACCTTTATTCAAATAATACGCTCCCTATACACCTCGCCCTACACACAGGTGGCATGTAATGGATACATCTCGCTCCCTTTTCTCATTCAAAAGGGGACGAGGCAGGGTTGCCCGCTGTCCCCACTTCTATTTGCACTGGCCCTGGAACCATTGGCAATAGCACTTCGGGCAAACCGGTGTTTCAAGGGAATCACAGTGGGAACCACAGAATTAAAAGTCAGTCTCTTCGCAGATGATATGCTGCTGTTCGTATCCCATCTATCTGAATCCTTACCGGCCATTAGGACATGCATTATCGGATTTGGGTCTTTCGCGGGTTACAAGATAAACTACCATAAATCAGAAATACTGCAAGTGTTAGGACCCCAGGTGGCAGAAATCCCACAACATATCATAGCCCCCTTTAAGATAAATACTAAGGCCATTAAATATTTAGGCATAAACATCCCGGACAATATTAGTGACCTATATAAATTAAACTATTCACCCATCATTGGGGAATTAGAGAGACTGCTGGGGATATGGAGATCGCTACCGATCTCATTACTGGGGAGGGCGGTGGTCCTACAGGTTATTGCATTCCCAAAACTCTCATATTGCGTTCAGATGCTACCGATTAGGTTATCCAGAACTGACCTACAAAAACTTGATAAAATATTTTTCTCCTTTTTATGGCAGGGAAAAAAAACACGCATTTCCAGGCACAAAATATATCTTAAAAAAGCGGATGGTGGGTTAGGAATACCAAATGTCCAGGCCTTCAGTCAGGCAGTCCACATGAGGTATATACTAGATTGACTTCAGGGACCTGATGCCTACACACACAGGGCCCTAGAGGGAGACATAGGGCGGTATTCAATGAGCCTGATTCGCCATGTTTTTATGGCGAATTTGTGCTGTTTGGCGAATTTCTGACTAAAACGGTGAATCACCCTATTCAATGACCAGATGGCGAATACATTTCAAGGTTTTTTTCGCCATGATTCACCGAGTAGCAATCGCTATCTTTTTATGGTGAAGTGGAATGTGAACTTTTAAAATAAAGTGTTTTGTTTTTTACATTTGGTGTCAAAAAATCAGGAATTTTATTCTGAGGAGGGGCATGCTATTTTTATTCATGTGCTGTAATTTTAAAAAAATATTTTTTTTTTTTTTTTTTACACAGCAGCCAGCAGGGGGCGCCGGAGCCGAGCCGCTCATTACATATTCATATATTCACTGCACCCGATCGTTACGATCGGGTATAGTGAATATACGGTCCCCTGCTGGCACCCCCGGGGGGCAGCCTGTGCTGCCTGGCACCCGGGGAGCCCACCTACCCCCCACAAAGTTCTGGGGCAGGCAGAGAGACTTCCATCTCTTTGCCTGCCACCGTCCTCAGGCTCCCTGCGGCAATCGCCGCAGGAGCTCATATTCGCCAGTCAGGGGCAGCGAGCCCCTGACACGTTGAATACCGGAGCCCACCGGCTCCGGAACGTGGCGAATGTGCAGCGAATCCTAAAAAGGATTCGCTGCACCTCGCAGGTATTCTCATTGAATACCGCCCCATAGTCTCACCATTTTCATTAGCAGGCCTGCTTCATGTCCCTAGACCCAAAATACCACAGCAAGTACTAGAGAACATATTGTTCAAAGACACATACTCCGCATGGCTATTCATTAATAAAAAATTGGACCGTAACCATCAAAACACAAAATACGATACATTATGGGGAAACCCAGGCTTTGCTCCAGGAATGTCAGAATTAGGATATGACAGATGGAAAAGACAGGGAATAATGGCGGTTAAGGACGTATTTGACCCTGGGGGACAGCTCCTCTCATTTCAAGATATAGCAACTAAATATTCACTACCCAACAGAGACTTCTTTATGTTTCTTCAGGTCAGGCACTTTATCCAATCTAAAAAGGGTCCTATGTTGGAGGCTGGAACTCCAGATGTGATTCAACAAGTGTTTGCCCTGAGCTCCACGGGTCCCTATAGGCTGAAATATATTTATGGGGAAATCTTGCCGACTTCATCTGAGGCAGTCTGGGCCGCCATGGTGCCAAAGTGGCAGACAGATATACCAGGGGTTACTTCAGGTGAAACGCTCCATAAACATATGGAAAAAACACTTAAAGTCTTACACTCCACTATGTTGCAGGAAGTCCATATAAAAACTCTGCACAGAGCGTACATCTCACAAGCCCAGAGAAAGTACTTTGTACCCGGGGAACTAGGAGTGTGTCTCAAATGCAAGGGTTTTAATGCTACATTCTTTCATCATATGTGGGACTGCGGAAAAATTAGGAAATTTTGGGACAAAGTGGTGATGTATATTAACACTACATGTGGAATAAAACTTACAAAAGACCCTCTGGCAATGCTCTGTGCGAACTTCTCCAATTGGAGTATACCTGGTCGAAAAACTGAATTGTTCCCACTTTTGACCATAATTGTGACAGTTGCGAAGAAAGTAATTTTGCGCAGTTGGACCAGTTCATCTTCTCCATTCTTGCAGGATGTGAAAGTGGCACTGACACAATTGCTATACTTTGATAGGAGAGCTACACTGCCAATGGTGGAGGAGGGCGTTGAGAAATTTTATGCAAAATGGGGAACGTACATAAGATCATTGGGAGAGGACACACAGAAACATGTCATGAAAATATTCGAGGGCACATCCTGGTACCTACTTAGATCATTGTCAAACAATTAAGATGCACTGAGTCCTAGAGGGGGGAAGGATTGGGAGGGGGGGTGGGAGTTTACGGGGTTAAGGTTAGTTAGGATAGAGGTAAGACATATGTTTCTTTTATATATATTAATAACTATTGTTTGGAGAAAAGGTACACATATGGCGGTAGTTGAAACCGTCGGGACTATTGAAGAAACCTAGACAATCCAGGGTACTTCGCCCCACAAATGACTTGAATAGGGGACTGGAAAACCTCTGTAACAAATTATGGTTAGTGAAATGATTGTAACCCAAGGCTTTATAAATGTAATTGTTATGCTTTATTCTCCAATGTTCTGAATTGTTCTGTGAAACAAACATTGCAATGTACAGGAAATGTTTTACCTTGAAATGTTTTACATTTTACATTGAAAAAATTTATAAAAACGTTGAAAGAAAAAAAAAATTATATTATACACCCAGCTAGACGGATTCTTCCGATAAAGTCATCATCCCAGTGATTTCCAGTATCCTATTGTCAAGGATCGGGTCCATACTGGTGTCATTCAGTACACCAAGCTAAAAAACAGCTTCCCCCAGAGTCATCTGTTCAGGGACCCTGTAAAACTCCAATATTCAAGGATTTCATCCCTACTTTCAAATTAAATCAGATTACCAAGCCAGTCTGGCTTTCACTTGGTTTACTATCTTCTGATTTTATCATTATCCTGTATGGATTCAAAACGCTGATTAAACATTTAAAGTTATTCTGTCTTACCCCTGAAGAAGTCGTTCTGACGAAACGCGTTGGGTTTCAATAAAGAACTTTTTACCGTGAACGGATTCCACGTCTCATTCGGGAAGGGGACAATAAATTGTTGTTATAAATTTTACCAGTGTCTTACACAGTAAGAAATTTATACTGAAGTGACTAGGTGGTACTAAACTCAGCGCTCTCCGATAAACCTATATATACAGGTACACCACTGATTTTCCGGCATCATTGGTTCCAGTGCCATGCCGGATTATCGATTTTGCCGGATTATCGAAGGATTTCTAGTTTTTACTAATTTTGCACCTTCAGTACATTTCTAAAGCAATACATAGTCAAATATATGCTACAGCATAATATTAATGAATGAATAAACACAGTAGTGTATGCAAAACTGTTTATTACAGTGTACTAAGTGCTTTATAAGCAAAACAGGTATCAGGTATATTTTGAACAAACATTAACAGTAAGTGCAGTATGAATGAAAGTCTTGCTGGGACCTTGGACGCCATATCTGCCCCACTGCTGCCTGCTGTGTCACCTGCATTGTACTTGGAAGCTGTACCCAGTGCCACTTGTTTATACTGTATCTTCCGCCCATGTGCGGTACTTGCTGGGATCTTGGACGCCATATCAGCCCCACTGCTGCCTGCTGTGTCACCTGCGGGATCCTTGGAAGCTGTACACAGTGGCACTTGCTCATGCTGTGTGTTCCGCCGATGTGCGGTACTGGCTTTGACCTCAGACACCATGATGCTTCCTGTGTCACCTGCAGTGTCCACGGAAGCTGTAATCACTGACACTTGCGCCTATTGCGTGTTACGCCCATGCGCAGAAAGTGTTCCTGGATTAAAAGAGTTCATAAACCTCTTTTAATCTGGACAATTTATAATTTTGCTTTGTCCGGATTAAAAGAGGTCCCTAAACTTCTTTAATCCGGACAAATCAAAATTGTCCGGATTAAAAGAGGTTCCGGACCAAAGGTTGCCAGAAAATCGGTGGTGTACCTGTATATGTATATATATGTAAATGTATGTATGTATGTATGTATGTATGTATGTGTATATATATATATATATACATACAAGTAGAGGATCTGCGCACGGTTAGCACATGATATGTAGGTTCCGTCTCTCAAGAATGTGGTGCTGCTCACTCCAAATAGGCTTGTCACGGCCACGGTAAATGTATAAAACAGAAGAAAGGAGGAGCGCACAGGTGAGTATAATCATACAGCGTTTACTTGAAAAAAGTGTAGGCTCACATACAATTAAAATAGCAGTATTCAGCTTGTGTGAGAATCACCGTCAATACGTCAGCTTCATAACACGGGCACCAGGAGGACATCCAGGAAAACCGGCAGATGGAAGTAGCTGCGGCGAGGACGGAGTTCAAGACACGAGGACTGCACATCAGACGGGAACCACAGTACAACGATCCGATACGTCAGGTGACCACGCCCCAACGCGTTTCGTCACTGATGACGAAGTCATGTCTTGAACTCCGTCCTCGCCGCAGCTACTTCCATCTGCCGGTTTTCCTGGATGTCCTCCTGGTGCCCGTGTTATGAAGCTGACGTATTGACGGTGATTCTCACACAAGCTGAATACTGCTATTTTAATTGTATGTGAGCCTACACTTTTTTCAAGTAAACGCTGTATGATTATACTCACCTGTGCGCTCCTCCTTTCTTCTGTTTTATATATATATATATATATATATATATATATATATATATATATATATATATATATATATATATATATATATACCAGGCTTTTTCTCACAAGATGGATAGAAACTGTGGTTCTCAAAATAACATTTATTTATACCATTCAAAATGTTCTAAAATATATTAAAATACAACATACATAACATGTCATAAAATTGAAGTACAGACATTCCTCACTTAACGACCTACCTGTTTACCGACAACCCGGACTTACGACCCGGGCCTTCATTTAGCGTCCGTGCTGTGACTCCTCAGACTTACGACCCCACCTGCTCTGATTTACGACCTGCCTGCCTACCATCTCGCAGTTACGACCTGCCCTGCCTATTTAGCGACCCGCGTCTCAGAAGTCTTAAGGGGTTTTACATAGGCTCGTTTAACAACCAATTCGCTTAACGACCTGGTCGTAGGAACGGAACCTAATCGTTAAGTGAGGAATGTCTGTATACTTATTTATCCATAATAGTGGTAGGAATATAAGCTTGATAAAGCCCACAATAAGGTCCTTAATTAAGGTCAAATTATCCAATAGTTAGCCAGAAAAGTTCCAAAACTCTTATTGGTATGTAGCAAAAGAAGAAAAAGTTAAAGATAGTTCGGGTGCACTCATAGGGTTGTTATATGGTCCGTTCAACTAGTTTAAAGGAGATGACTTTTATTAAAAATTAACCTTTATTTTTGCTCTTATTAAAAAGAGGGGAGATCTTATTGGTATACTGTGGAGCTGGCGTCCCGGATGATAAGAGGAGAGATGTCTAATATGATAGGAGCAATTGATATAGATTCTTTTCAGGATAGTAAATACTCATTGCACTGGGAACTGTGATTTCCCGGTGGTATACTGATAACTTAGATGGGGCACTGGACCTGAGGTCCACTTCAATTCAGGGATCTCAGTGCTCTGACCGCTAACAGCAGGAGGGCAGTGGTGGAGCCTGTGGATGGTAGGACATTGAGTCCCAAAGTTTCTCTGCTGGCAGCGAGGCTGTGGAAATGCAGGCTGGCTTGCCTATGTCAGAGGGCTAGCATGCCTGTATGTAGGAGCCACTGGGTTGTTCGGTGTCCAAGTGGCCATCTCTGTTTGCGGTGCGCTGGGATCTCTAGTGTGCCAGTTGCCACTCAGCTGGTGTTCATTCTGGGAGTGCTTCTTTGTGCAAGTGGTGGAGGAAGATAGTGTCAATGTGTTTCATCCCTTGATGCGGGGGACTTTTTCAAGTCAAGACTTTTTCTATTCCCTTCCCAGACACTGTGATCTAAATCTTTTCTTTTCCATACAGTACATATATATATATTTGAGTGCCGCCGCTACCCCCTACGCTGCATATATATATATATATATATATATATATATATATATATATCCATCCATCCACATAAGCATGTGCTTCTGAGGTTCTGGCAGTCTCCAATAGCCCCAAAAATGACCAGACAACGGGTCTTAAAATCAGCGTTTCAGGGGTCTTTTAATCGCCCCTTTTGTCCCGACGAAAGGGGCGATTGTAAAGACCCCTGAAATGTTAACTTTAAGACCCATTGTCTGGTCGTTTTTTGGGATATTGGAGAGTGCCAGAACCTCAGAAGCACATGCTTATGTGGATATATGCAGGCTGTAATTACAGCGACGTTTCAATGCTTTATTTGCATTGTCTTCAGGCTGGAATGGACATGTAAAGCGCCTCCACATCAATGGTACACCATTTGTATGTGGGGCGCCACACAAAATCTTTCAAAAATAATAAAATTTGTGTGGAGTCTTTTGTATAGGACCCCAAATTGGTGACATATTTTTGTATGAAAAGATCTACATATTCTGACAACTTACAAGTAGCATTGTCAATACCAGCAATGATTGGACGGCCCGGAGGTCTGTCCAATCTCTTGTGGATTTTCGGCAAATAATGGAATATTGCCAAAGGTGGATATTCATTAACAATGTATTTAGCCTCATTGCTGGAAATACATTTTTTAACAAGTCCCTCATTCATAAGGGTTTTAACTTTTTCTACAATAAGTAATGTTGGATCGGTTTTCAAACGAGAGTATGTGACAGAATCATTAAGAAGCCTATATGCTTCATCAAAATAATCAGAACGATTTAAAATTACAATCCCCCCCCCCCCCATCAGCCATTCTAATGACAATCTGATGGTTGTCCTCCAAATTTTTTATGGCTCTCCTCTCACTATTATTCAAAATATCTATGCTATGGTTTTTATTAGCACACATTTTCTCAAAGTCAGTCTTAATAAGATGGAAAAAGGTATCCACATAATTACCCCTGGATTCAATCGGGTAAAACACCAATTTTGGTTTTAAATCAGTTTTATTAACAGGGTCTAAGTCATAGGTGGGTGTAAATTTATTTTTAGCAAATAAAAAGTTCAAAAGGGTTTGGTCCATTTTTCGGGGCAAAAGATAATCCCTTCTTTAAAAGCGAAATCTCCTCACTGGATAATTTATGATTAGACAAATTAAATATCCCACAATCTTTTAATGTTAATATTTTCTTATTTTGTCCCTTCCCTCCTTTTTTTTCCACGTCTACATTTTGTTTCCTTTTTAGCGGGACCTTTGGACTGTCCGCAGTAGCCAGATATGTTTTCCTGCGATCTCTCCATTGAGGTCTCTCTAAAAAATCCCCCTGATTTTGTCTATTAGGTGTATTCAAAGCCTGATATTGGTTATAAACAGGTACATCATATCTGGGTCTGTTATAGTTATTACGTTTATAATTACCACGGTTTTAATTAGATCTATTGGGAACTGTATGCCACTCTTCTTGTTTCTGGTAATTATTATATATACGATTTTTGTTGACATAGCCATTATTCTCGTGTGTATTTACAGGCCATTTATAAACATTGCCATCCCTATAGTCTTGCAGATCTCTTTTAAATTTTTTAACCTTAGTTTCAACAACCTCATCTTCAATTTTATTCAACTTTGTATCACTAAGTTTTTTAAGATCCAAAAAATCTTTGGTATCTTTAACAGGTATCATCTTTAATTCTAAAGCTTCGATCTCAACACCTAATTTAGTAATTTCTTGTTTTCTTTCTTTAATTATTAATCTCATCAGTTGGAAGGAACATTTATCTAAAAGGTTAAACCATGTCTCAATAAAAACTTTATTCTCACTCCCAAAAGTGGGGTTCTTGGTTAATCTCAAACCTCTAGGTATTCTTTTAGCATCAATATCATTTTCCAGGGAAGTAACTTCCCAACTGTATTCCATCTCCTTAATGAGGAGTTTATCTAACTGCGCACACAAACTATCTAAATCGTTGTCATCTTGAGGGTTATTTTTATGCTCACACAAACCAGTCTCAAAGACTTGATTAAATCTTTTGTGGCATTCCTCAAGACGTCTATTTCTTCTATCCATTTTGACACACTAACACAGGTGTCCAAGGTGACTTAAAGTAATAAATAACAATTTGTTGTAGATCAGATAGAACTCAAGCAGCAATATGGAATATAGTGAAAAACAAGTTATACATACAGATGGTCCATAAATGCGCTAAAGAGTCCCAGGATGGAAAGGGTCTGTCTGTAATCAGATATACATGCAGTGCAGCTGTATTCCGTTTGGTGTTTCACAAAACACCGGAATAAGGAAACATGTAGAAAAAAAACAGAAAGCGCACAGGTGAGCTAGTATGAAAGTACAACATTTACTATAATAACAGGCTCACATACATGTAAGTAAGAGTATGCAGGTATGCAGTAGTATAAAAACCAGCATGGCAGGAGTCCACAATCAATAAACGGCACGGCGGCTTGGTTTCAGCGGCTGTAAGCGCAGGACCCGGAGACGTCACAGCGTCAGCAGCTTGTCGTCAACGTCAACCAAGGAACGCCCCAACGCGTTTCGTCAGCTTGTGACTTCGTCAGGAGGCGTGTCATGCATCAACAGAGATAGAACTTATATACCCAATGATGGGCAAACTGCGTGAACCTTCACTAATTATATTAAAAGGTATATCACCCGCATATACATTACAGAGCAAATAGAACATCAGAAATACAGAAAGAATCAATACATAATAAACTACACAAAATACAATAAAAAAAATATACATAAATATAATACATATACAGCAATGATCATAAAGGCTAAAAAATAACAGGCAGAGTGAAGGATACCGACACCGCATTGCACAACACAGACATCTCACACTGGACTAAGCATAGACTAAGGGGTATACGCCCAACTACAAAGCCCAGCACATCCAGAAAGAGAAGTCCATGTCATCAGTGCAAGAAAGGTACTATGTCGATACCTTCATTCATGCCTATAGGAGACATGGTATTTAGAGTAAAAATCCAATAAGATCCAATATATCCAATATATATATATATATATATATATATATATATATATATATATATATATATATATGCTACTGTTCAAAAGTTTGGGGTCAATTATATATTTCCTTATCTTTTAAAGAAAAGCACAGTTTTTTCAATGACGATAACATTACATTAATCAGAAATGCACTCTATACATTGTTAATGTGGTAAATGACTATACTGTCAATATTCAGGGTCTAGAAACACTTACTTGCATACCAGGTGCATACCAGAAACACTTACTTGCATACTAGGCTTGCTCAGAGACTGTTTTCCAGGTCTACACTGCGGCGTTCCAGTGTCCGGCTGGCGCTGGGTGTGCGCGGTAAGCGTCTCCTGCGATATCATCTCAGTGGGTGAGCACAGTGTGCAGCCTTGTTGTTCACAAACTCCCAGCACTGGGCCTTCTCTCCCTTACAGGCTTCATGTCACATGCACACCAAACATCACTTCAGTCTCCAACATGGACGCAGCCATATTGGTTTGATTCACAGGAGTTCCTCCGTCAATCCTGGACTGGCCATTTTGCCATCACTCCGTTATAACCAATCTGCTGCACTCCCTGCCTATAAATATGCTGAAGCGGCCAAGCAAACGGTCAGTGCAATGATGTCCTTAGGGTAATAGTGTCTCCTGCTACCTCTGAGTATTTCCTGCTTTCCACAGCACCTGCGGCTCATCATCCTGCTGCAGCCTGACTCCCTCCAGTGTCCAGACTGGGAAACTACCTTGGTGCATCCAAGTTCAGTGTTCCAGTGTACCATTGATTATTTATTGTTCTCCTGCCTCACTGCTTACTTCCATTTGCTATCTGCTCGCTTCTCATAATTATTACCAGCCACCAGTCAGTGAGTCAACATCGATATCACCACCATCGGTGGATACGATCAATCCCAGTCATCATTGATGGAACTCCTCTGTGTCTGCGTTAGTGGTACCAGCTTGAGCTACATACTCACCTGCAGTGCTCTCTTCATATTCTTCATCATCGATGGCCTACATTGGCTGAAGCCAAATACCCTTTATTATTATAGCTACCTGAATCCTTCCAGTGACTTCTTCTACACCCACGCCTTCGGGCCTCCTACCCTGCTCCCAGTTAGAATTACAGGGTATATGCAATCCAAACTCATTAAAGAACCTATCTTCCGTTACACTCCAGCCATAGTCCAAATTCACCCCTCAGATGTGACATATACTAAATGCAAACGTCTGTTTTTAAGGAAATATCTACATAGGAGTGTAGAGGCCCATTTCCAGCAACCATCATTCTAGTTTTGTAATGGTACATTATGTTTGCTAATTGCGTTAGAAGACTAATGGATGATTAGAAAACCCTTAAACCCTTGTGCAATTATGTTACTAAAGCTGAAAACAGGTTTTCTTGTTAGAGAAGCTATAAAACTGGCCTTCCTTTGAGCTAGTTGAGTATCTGGAGCATCTCATTTATGGGTTTGATTATTAAAATGGCCAGAAAAAGAGAACTTTTTTGTGATACTTGATAGTCTATACTTCTTCGAAATGAAGGCTACTCCATGTGAGAAATTGCCAAGAAACTGAACATTTCCTATGTGTGTATTACTCCCTTCAGAGAACAGCACAACACAAGTAGGGAAGCCAATCCCGGGGTATTTTTTCAATCCCGGAATTCGGGATTGAAAAATGCCCGATCCCCGGGATTGGCTTCCCTACTATTAAAAACCCACCTCGGCCGCCCCGCATATTTACTTACAGATGCGTGGTGCGGCCGGGTGGGTGGGCGAGATGGGGTGATGGAGCCCGGGCTGGTCCGCTGGTGGCCCGGTGTGCCGGCAGGTCCGCTGCTGGGCGGGCGGGCTGGTCCGGGGACAGGACGGCTGGGCGAGCTGATCCGGGGACAGCCCAGGCTGGTCCGCTGGTGGCCCGGTGTGCCGGCAGGTCCGCTGCTGGGCGGGCGGGCTGGTCCGGGGACAGGACGGCTGGGCGGGCTGATCCGGGGACAGGATGGAGGCAGGCAGCCTGTGCGGCCTGAGCAGCGTGACCTCTGACGGGGGTAGCCAGGCAGCTGCTGAGCACCCGCTCAGACGCTGCCCGGCATTAGACTGCGCATGTGCAGTCTAATCCCGAAATCCCGGGGTTGGAAACTCTAAACCCGGGATTGAAATCCCGGTGTTTTGGGGGCCAAATCCCGGGATCCCGCGGATCCCGATCCCGGGATTGGCCACCCTAAACACAAGCTCTAACCTAAGAAGAAAGAGAAGAAGTGGGAGGTCCCCGGTGCACAACTGAGCAAGAATACAAGTACATTAGAGTCTCTAGTTTGAGAAATAGATGCCTCACAGGTCCTCAACTGGTATCTTCATTAAATGGTACCTGCAAACCATCAGTGTCAACGTCTACAGTGACGAGGCGACTCCAGATGGTGGCCTGTATGAATGATTATAGTATGAACTAAAGTTGTATTTTTCTTATGTGTGTCTTTTATTTAACTATTGGTTTTGTTGTAGAACTGCAGGTACCCGCGGGCCCTTTAATGCCCTGCATGCTGGGACTTGTGGTTCTCCAAGTCGCTGCATGTGGGGGAGGCTTGCTGGAACTTGTATTTCCACAACAAAACCCAATAGTTTATAATCTTATTTTACACCACATTATCAGCCCGGTGCCAAATGCTCTGGGGCACCAGGGACAGCCGTGTGTGTGTGTGGTAGGGATGGGGGACGAGCCCATGCCGTTTTTATTTATTTTCTCTAATCTATTTATTTATTTATTTATTTTTTTTATCTATGCAGGCTTTAGTCAAATACAAACATAAAACATATTACTCGTGAATTCGTATTCGAATTCTCCAGTATGAATGATAGTAAATTTGTTGATACCATTGAAATGAATGAGGTTTTACGGCCGTATTCTATCGATGGTGTATTAATTGGGTGGGGGGGGGGACAAGCCCATGCCATTTTTATTTCTTTCTTTTTTTATGCAGGCTTCAGTAAATAAAAAAACATAAAACAACATTCGTATTTCTTGCCGATACCATTGAAATGAATGGGGATTTACGGCCATATTCTATCGATGGTGTATTCATTTGTATTTTTTACGAAAAATACATTTGTACGTTCGTAAAAAATATAATTCGTATACATTTCACCAATAGTAAATTAACCGATGTGTAAAATATGTACATATATCACATCGAATTGCTACGAATATTCCTACCCATTCAATCTTAGTAAATTCCCCCCCCCCCCCCAAGTATTTACAACTGTGGTGGCTGCTAAATAAGTGTAGACTTGGGACCTTATTCTGGTCCACACACTGTGAAATTTGCAGTGTTGCGTGTGGACTAAACGCCACCTGCAGTGCCGGCCACCCCCTCGCACCCGTGATCCCCCGCACGGCTGCGAATTGATAATATAATATTACTGGTACTGATACCAGAACAAAGTTCCCAAATATCCTTAGAGAGATCCCTCAATAGGGTATAATTTGGGAGTTAGTTCTGGGCACCCTGTATTTATGGGCAGTAATCACCCACTGCGGGCCCGCATGTGGGGATTAGCTAGCCTAAAATGTCTCCGGCTATCTGTCAGCCACTGTCAGTGCTAGTAATGTACTGAGCAGTGCAGAAAACCAAGGGTTAATAGATCAGGGTTAATCCCCATAAACAGTCAGGCTATCTCTAGCCTATCTGTGCGCAAGCAGATACAGCGCTCTCACACTTTTATTATTTTTCATACCAGAAATGTATTTAATGATTATGTGTGTCTCCGACTTTATCCTACAGCCTTTATTAGGGTAGTGGATATTACCAGGTATGGTCTCTGGCATAACCTATTGATTGATCTGCCTAGCCATTGAGCTCAATTATTAGGCACCAACAGCTGACGGGCGTTCATTAATTTCAGACCCGCAAGTTAGGGTTAAATTCAATCCTCACCATACAGCCTACAGATGTCCAGTTAGCACTGCATATATATTTGAAAAGCAGATGCTACAGGGACGAGAGATAGCCTGACTGTTTATGAGGATTAACCCTGATCTATTAACCCTTGGCTGACAGATAGCCGGAGACATTTTAGGCTACAGCTAATCCCCACATGCGGGCCCGCAGTGGGTGATTACTGGCCATCAATACAGGGTGCCCAGAACTAACTCCCAAATTATACCCTATTGAGGGATCTCTCTGGGGATATTTGGGAACTTTGTTCTGGTATCAGTCTGCCATACAGTTGGAGCAGACTTGTGACACCTGATACCTGGGTAATACTATATAGAAAAGAAAGGATCTCCTATCTACCTATGTAAAAACACACACATTACCTTTGTTGGTACTTATGTAGTATCTGGGCGTCCGATTTTGTGATTGTATGCCTTACCTTAAGGCATACAATCAGATGCGATTCGATGCGATTTTGCATAGGATTCAATGTTAAGAAGGTCCTGTTCATTTCCCCACTATCCAAGTGGGCATAGAGTTGATTTTATATAGCGTGGCGAGCGCAGCGAGCCACCGAGCCCGAAGCGTGGCGAGCGAAGCGAGCCCCGCGAGGGTACGCATATTTCTTAAAAAGTATTCTGTGTCCCCTCGCGGGGCTCGCTACGCTCGCCACGCTTCAGGCTCGGTGGCTCGCTACGCTCGCCACAGGTTTATATCCAACTCCATGCCCACTTGGATAGTGGGGAAAGGAAAAGGACCCCTTTTTCCCATTGAATTCTATGTTAAAATGGACTCAGACCATTTTAACATTGAATCCTATGGAAAAATCTTGACCATCGCATCGCATACGATTTGGTCGCATGCGATGCGATCCGATCCAATTTCTAAATCGGACGCCCAGATACTACATAAGTACCCCTTTGTTCAATATCGTATGACACAACAATAAACCAAGACCACAAAAGTGTATTTGAGAGAGCGATCTGCTTGCCACCTTTATTTTAATTATATATAATTTCCTACTTTCATTGTTGTCTGTCTTGTATCCATTTTAACATATTTTCGCAGCCTTTTATTATTGTTTATTAAAAGTTACATTTTATATGTCATTAGGCGCACCCATTAGGACATTCTTTCTCTGTTTTTGATATACTAGTACCCATTGTCCTAGGGTGGCACACCCCCATCCCAGAAGATTACCTCAAGCATAAAAACAAATAAGGGGGTCCTCTAACACACCACTGGTCTTGTGCGACCGACACACCTCTTCCTTTCTACTGACTTAGATGTGCAAGTGCTTGCAAAATCATTCGATGGTCGTCGATCATCAAATGATTTCACCCCCTCAAACATGCATGCAGCAGACGGCTTTATATAGACGATATAGTGGCAGATTAGCAGATAGAAATTGTGTGAATGAAAGGTCTGTTTTGCGTTTAACTACATTAACCATTTAAATACTGCTATCAGAACTGCGGTAAAACAGTGGCTGTTTATGGTTAGTTCACAACCCTGTTCATGATAGTCGTCCTGATGAGAACATATACTACAAAATAACACTTTATAAATGTATTTCATTGTTGTTTTTTATTTATTTTTTAGTGTCTCTCACAATTGATGGTTTACTTAATTAATATTATAAGCTCTATATTCTGTGGCCATTTGGGGAAGATTGAACTAGACTCAGTGACACTTGCTGTAGCTGTAAGTATTAATGTATTCCATATCAATTGTGTCTCAAATAAATGAAAGAATATTTGTATGAATTTAAATTAGACAAACTTCCCAATTCCTGGTTTTGTATGATGATTATAGATGCTCTTCACTGATTTACACTAGCCACAGAAACTACTGTTCTGCCAAGGAAGGTGTGTGGTCAACAGGTTGACAGTATAAAGGTGACCATACACTACTGCGATGTATTACAGCAGTGTATGGCCAGCCCATACCCCTCGAGCCGCCCAGGAGATCGGATGAGATACATTGCATGCGGTCCTTTCACATGTGATGTATCGAATGTGAACCCTGTTCCCCGCCGCCGGGAGGGGGGTCCAAGATCGAAGGTCAGACCTGCATGCAGATCCAACCTCCGACACAGATTCGGCTGCACATTGGACCTGAGGGGACATCAATAGCATCCAAAACGCTATAGTGTATGGGGGCCTTTAAAGTGCACAGTCAATAGGTCAACATGCTAAAGGTCGACACATGAAAAAGGTTGACATGGTCTACAGTAGGTCGACATGTTCGAAAGGTTGACATGGGAAAAGTGGTGGGTAAGATTTAGGGTGCGGAGGAAGACATTAGGGTTAGTCTGCACGGAAGGAGGGTTAAAGGAGGGTTAAAGGAGGGGAGAAGGTTAGAATACATATCCTAGAGCAGTGGTAGCCAACTACGGTCCTCGAGAGCTACCAACAGTTCACATTTTCCAGACAACCTAGCTGCTGCAAAGTTGCACTCATTACTAGGTGAAACATTTTCAAAGATCCACAGGTGAAGCTAATTACTTCACTTGTGATTGTGCAAGGAGATCTGGAAAACATTAACTGTTGGTAGCTCTTGAGGACTGGAGTTGGCTACCCCAGTCCTAGAGCTATTGGGATCATGCTTATTGGGATGTCAGGGTCGGTCTTCTTACCACTGGCATTTTCAGTGCTGAGATCCTGTAACCAACCCCTCTCCTCAGCCCAGCATGTTGCTGTGTGCTGCAGTGCCATAACTACTGTAGATATTTTGGTGTCCTGTGCAAGAAAGAGAATTGCACCAAATATTAAGTGGCGCGACCACAGAACACTACCAAATTACATTACACTGCACAGTAGTGTGCATTATTCATATTACACCGCATAGTAGTCTATATTATTCATATGACATCGCACACTAGTGTACATTATTCATATTACACCACATAATAGTGTACATTATTCACAATACACCACACAGTAGTGTACATAATGCACATTACCCCACACAGTAGTTATTTTATACACGTTACGCCAGACAGCAGAGAAACAGGAGACCCTTCTCCTCATTCTTCATCATCTCACGATGATGTCTCCAGATTGTCTGGATTAGAGTCCAGAGGTCAGAACAGCAGCATTGTGTGATTTTTAATGTACCCGCAACCCTGGCGTTGTGCAGACGTCTCCTGCTCTTACATATCCTGACGTACGCTGGCATCACTGGGAAGCAACTCCCCCACCCCGCCGCCTTGCAGCTCTCCCCCCGACCATGCTTCTGTGCAGTAGGCAGGGAGAAGCTTAACACCCCCCAAACACCGTAAATTGGCACCTGCTGGAATTGAGATCCACACAGCCTGCCAATGCTGCTTCACCTGCAAGTGCCCCCTGACCACCACCCCAGCCCAGGTGTCATTCAGGGCATTAGAAGAATGTACTAGTCCACAAAAAAAACCTAATCTACCAACTAATAGCATTGGTCAGTATTTAAAAATGAATGAAGTACTTTATTCCAATTACATTAATTTATCTATATTTTATTATGAACAACAGGTGATCAATGTCACAGGAATATCAGTTGGCTCAGGTTTATCCTCTGCTTGTGATACACTCATGTCTCAGGTATGTTGTAAAACATAAATTATGGTTTAATGTGTATATTTAATAACATATAGGCTATTATAAATGAATATAGAAAACAAATAATAGGAAAGGATATTTCTTAGTCATGTACTGTACAATAGGGATGGCCATCGACTATCGATCTTCCCAAAACATTGATGGTCGGGACCTAGTGCTCGATGTTTTAAGCATCAATAGGTGAGGGACGAATAGTTTGATGCCATCGATGGATGGCATCCGATGGCAATTTTTTTTCCCCTTGCTGGCTGCTGGCCAGCTACCAGGCTATACTACCCTCTCCAAGTCCTAGACTGTGACTCACTCTTTCTGAATTGACGAATGATGTCATCAATGCATCATGTCATGTGGCGCAGCGGCACTGGGAGTCGGGACTGTCTTGAAGTTCTTTGTGCATGTGTGCGTACTGGTGGCCTGCCAGGAGCTGGCCGGTCGATGGGGTGGCCGCCGCTGCCGGGAGGTGCGCGCATGCGCGATAGAACTATACCTGACGTGCTGGATTATAAGGTTGGTTTCTTCTGTGCATACGCACGTCGCACACGCACTCGGCCCGCCCCGTTCTTCCTCTGCGCATGCGCAAGTAGACGATGGTGGAAACCATTGATGGCTGCCGATAGAATGGTTTATAGTCCGGGATAAACTGCCATCAATGGGAACCATCGATGTAAGATGAGTCGATGGCCATCCCTACTGTACACTAATAAATTATAGTTAATCGCAACAAAAGGTTGATATATTGGGAGACGATCATAAAATGAACCACCCACACCCGCAATCAGTTCGCCGTGGCCACCCGCACCAACTGGCTGTACATGTGCATAAAAAAACTCCACATGCGCAGTCGGCAAACATCACTTACCGCCGCAAATGCACAATGGTGAGTGCCAGCCAGAATAAACTATGTATAGAGAAAGATAAAGAGAGAGAGGAAGACATTTAGGCCCTTATTCAGATCTGAGCGCAGTACAAATTTGTTTGGAAAATGGGCAAAACCATGTGCACTGCAGGTGGGCAGATGTAACGTGTAGAGAGAGTTACATTTGGGTGGGGTTTGTTGAAACTGAAATCTAAATTGCAGTTTAAAAATAATGCAGCCAGTATTTACCCTGCACAGAAACAAAATAACTCACACAAATTTAATTCTCTCTGCACATGTTACATCTGCCCCACCTGCAGTGCACATGGTTTTTCCCATTTTCCAAACAAATTTGTACTGCGATCAGATCTGAATAAGGGCCTTAGTCCGTGTAGTCATACTCTCCTTAAAGTAAGGGTTACCCCACTACTCCATGTAAAGTGATGCAATGTAAACTGCCCTACAATTTACCTTTGTGTTTATATCCTGCAGAAATTAATACAATAAGATAGAGGGACAGAGTCTGGAAACTGGGGTTTTTGCATATCTATGCACATTTTCCCACTTTCGTCTATAACTAACCAATTGCGATTCGGACGGAACTTGTCTTGGTCATTGTTGTACAGCAAATGGTAGCAACAATGCAATTGCAGGGAACCACCCTAACTTTTGGAACCACCCTATCTTGTGGAACCACTCCTTGTGACTCCCAAGTTATGCAGAAGGTGAAGTGCATGATCTTTCTGTTAGATCTCTTGCAACTAACATAAGATTTGTGCAAGTGCTGATTCTAATGGTCGCTGTTACGGTGCTGGCATATAATAAAAGGGTGGCATGGCTTTCCACTTGCATATTTATGGACACCAACATTAGCGATACAGATTCTCACATTAGCAAAATGGTGGGCTGAAGGGGGTGGCTAGTTTCCTGACAGTGGGAGTAACTGTGGGGTAGATTTATGAAAGGGCGATCAGGGGAATCTGCGCTATCCCCGTGCGTTATTGCAGGGGATAACGCTTCCCCTGATCTATGACACCCGCCCAGCGGGTGTCTTTCGTGCGGCGGTGCGGGGCAGGAGGCATAGCGCAGCTACGATATTTCGTGCTGCGCGCCTGCCTCCTGCCTAATTTATGAATGGTCAGTATCGCTGACTGTTCCGCCGCCTGCAGCTGTCGACTTCGACAGCTGCAAACGGCGATGCCCTATGCCTACAGCAGGGACAGCGCTGTCCCTTCTGCTGCGCTGGGATCTCGCGTGAGTAGCGAGATCCCGCGCATGCGCAGTGAGCCAGCCGGGGGAGAAGCAGACAGCGCGTCATTGTTAACTGACGCGCTGTTAGCTGGAGGGGACTTCGCCGGAGGGGGGAGTTAGCGCTCCCCCGCTTCGGCCGGCAAGATGTTGATACATCTTGTCGGTGTCCCCTCCTGCTTCGCCTCGCTAATGAGGTGAAGCAGGAACTGTTAGCCGCTATAATAAATCTACCCCTGTGTGAGCTACACTGTGACACGGCCAGTGCCTTGGCCAATAGGTTGCGATGCGCTGAGATTTTTAGATTAAACACTGGTGCTGCATGACTTTCGCCCACATCAAAGTGCTGGACAGCAAGGGAATTTCAACATCTAAAGCAGCCCATACATGCTGCTTTATGGGCGTGCTTTCCGTGCTGTACTAGCACGGATCACATTGCATTGCATTGCATGTGCATCCGTTGTGCATGCAATGCGATGCAATGTGATGAAACCTAAGTACAAAAATTATGTGCAAGCACATACTTTTTGTACTGTGCGATGAGGTGCGCAGGAGCGCGCACCTCAAAGCACACATCGGGTCAGCACGCTTAGCAGCGTGTATGGGGAGCTTATGATTAATAAAGTGTAGGCAGAATACTGATGGGGTTTTTTTTTATTTGATTTAACTACCTGCCTTATACCTTGGAGACAACAACATTTAAGTATGCATTATATTATAAGTTGAGTTTTTTCTTTTTTTATGGAAAAACCCTAAATTATTTGGGTAATATTATCTCAATCAACAAATTGTTCAACAAATTTTAAAGCAGTAAGATTATCTAGTGTAGTCTAGAAAAAAATGTAAAGAAAACATCTGATTAATTATTGTGAGCTGGTTGTATATGTTTCTCCTGTTGTACTGTGCATCAGAAAAGTAATATATTAAACCCTTTTAATGTTGTCATCACATTGATGTTAAGGAATTAAATCCTTTGTCTTTGAAACAAATCTTCAGCTTTATTAACCCTTTGAGTGCCAACGTTGCTGTGAGAAATGTGCAAAATATCTGCTAAAAATGCCAGGGTCGGAATCGAGGAATATGAATCACTTTAGTTAATGCCGGCAAATGATCTGATGTCCATTAATTGAAGTTTAGTTAAACATTGCGCCCCCGGGGGGGAAGCAGGTTAAAGGAAAAACTATGAAAGGACTTGACAGTTGCAAGACAAAGTATGTGAACCCTTTGGAATTACCTGGATTTCTGGATAAATTGGTCATAAAATGTGTTCTAATCTTCATGTAAGTCACAACAATAGACAAACACAGTCTGCTTAAACTAATACCACACAAACATATATATGTTCTCATGTTTTTAGTGAACACATCATGTAAACATTCACAGTGCAGGGTGGACAAAGTTTGTTGACCATCCTTTGGCAGCAATAACCTCAACCAAACATTTGCTATAGTAGCATATCATACCTGCACAACAGTCAGGAGGAATTTTGGACCGCGCCTTGAGTCTTGTTGGAGAAAGTGCGCTATATAAATAAAACTTACTTGCTTACTAAAACTGTTTCAGTTCAGCAATATTCTTGGGATGTCTGGTGTGTATTACTCTCATGAGGTCATACCACAGCATCTCAATCGGATTGAGGTCAGGACTGGGCCACTCCAGAAGGTGTATTTTCCTCTGTTGAAGCCATTCTGTTGTTGATCTACCTCTGTGCTTTGGGTCATTGTCCTGTTGCATCACCCATCTTCTATTGAGCTTCAATTGGTTGACAGATGGCCTTAAGTTCTCCTGCAAAATGTCTTCATAAACTTAGGAAATCATTTTTCTGTAGATAATATCAATCTGTCCAGGCCCTGAGGCAGCAATGCAGTCCTAAACCATGATGCCCCCTCCACCATACTTCACAGTTGGGATGAGGTTTTGTTGTTGTTTTTCTTCACACAAAGGGGGAAATTTACTAAGCTATATACGCTTAAAATAGGCGTATTTGTAGAAATAAATATGCCTATTTTAGGTGTATTCGTATTTTCGGAATTTACTATGCTGAAAATATGGCAATTCGTATACATTGCACATTCATATTTGTTTTTACGAATATGAATGTAAACGCCATTAGGAGAATATGACTAGGAATCACCATTTATGCGAATATGTAATATACGGCTGCTAATTCGCCGGATACGGACGCTAATTGCAGCGAAAATACACTTAATTTTTCAGGTGTATTTGGCAGAAGCCTGCACTGATCAAATCTGCGCAGGCTTCAGTGTAAAAGAAAAAAAACGGCGTGGCATAACCAGCCTCAGTCTCAAAGAGCCGGTCCTGGTTTTAAAAAATCAGAGAACCAATCAAATAAGGGTTCCCTGTGTTTTTTAAAACCAACAGTGGTTCACAAAATATGGGGGACAAAATGAGTATTTTATCAACGAGGGTAATGCCACAGCCGGGTGTAGACTTTTTGGTACTTGTTTCCTAGCACAGCGCCCGTCGTAGGTGATCGCATACCTTAACCGACGCGATTTTAGGGCTATTTTTAGAATTGAAAGAATTGCGTCCATCGCGTCCATCGCATGCCTTAAGTTAAGGCATGCGATGCGACCGATGGGATGGACGCGATTTTACATAGGGAACAATGTTAAGTGGCCCAATGGACCCGATTTTTCATTGTATACCCACCCTTATGGGTATTTTACATGACAAATGCCCCCCCCCATTGTTAACGCCACCCCACGATGAACGGCAACCCGAAGCTTGGCGAGCGCAGCGAGCCCGCGAGGGGCGGCGGTACGCGTCCTCCGACCTTTTCATACCCCCACTATCCACGTCGGCGTGGAGTTGATGTCATATAGTGTGGCGAGCCACCGAGCCCGAAGCGTGGCAGCACAGCGAGCCCCGCGAGGGGACGCGTATTACTTCACATGTATTCCGCGTCCCTTCGCGGGGCTCGCTGCGCTCGCCACACTATATCAAATCAGCTCCACGCCGACGTGGATAGTGGGGGTATCAAAAGGTCGGAGGACGCGTACCGCCGCCCCTCGCGTGCTCGCTGCGTTCTCCACACTTCCGGTTGGCATTCATCGTGGGGTGGTGTTAACAATGGGGGGCATTTCACCCATCAGGGTTGGGAAACAATACAAATTGGGGTCTGGGGGGCATTTAACATTGATTCCAATGTGAAAGGGTCTCAGGGACCATTTCACATTGATTCCAATGTAAAAATCGCGTTGATCGCATCGCATGCGATTTGGTTGCATGCGATGCGATCGATTCAATTTTTGGGGTCCCGATGGATACAATTTTTATCGCTGGCGCTGTGCTAGGAAACAAGTACCGACGTTTTATACAAGTCCCCCAGTCCAAAGTATTATCCCCCTGACCGGTCAGCCTGGGCAGGGATCCTGCGTTTTTTTCATTTTGCAAAGTCCAGCGTTTTTTTTTTTTTCATTTTCCCCCTGGATGCCTACTTGGAACGAAGAGGTTGTGATCTACGCCGGTGGACCCTGGTGAGTATCTATTCGTTCCACCCAAGTGTATTTTCTTCAGGACCAGCGGACAGAGGAGACCTACCTATGTGTCAAGGTAGGTAAGTATCAGTGTGAATGGGCTCAGTATGTAATAAACTTTTACTTTACTGATGTGTGTGTTTTTTTTTTTTAACTACAGTATTTGTTTTGTTGTGGGACTACAAGTCCCTGCATGCAGTACAATAATACACAATTATTATTAGGTCAGCCTGGTGCTCACTGCCCAGGGGCACTGGGGACAGCCCCAGGCTTCTGCCTGGGCAGGTAAATTCTGGAGGGGGGACCCCTTCATTGGGTGGTCCCTTCTTCCCCAGGATCCCTGACCAGTCAGGGGGTTAATGCTTTGGCCGGGGGAACTTGTATAAAAAGTCTCCCCCCGGCTGTGGCATTGCCCTGCTAGCTGGTTGGGACTGCTGCTTGTTCATAAAATATGGGGGACTCCTACTTGTTTTGTCCCCCATATTTTGTGAACCAGGACCGGCCCTAGGGCCTGGTGTTGGTTTTAAAAAATACAGGGAACCCCTATTTAATTTGTTCTCTGATTTTTTAAAATCTGGACTGACTCTTTGAGCCTGGGGCTGGTTATGGCCGTGGGGGGGGGGGGGGGGATCCCACAGCGTGTTTTTTTTAATTACTGCTTTTTTTTTTACACTGAAGCCTGCATGGATCAGTCATCAGCTAACTTGTATTGGTATTTATGGGCCATATATACGGCTCCTAAATACGAATAAGGCAGAATACGAATCTGTAAATACAGAATATTAGTAAATCTGCCCTATTTACTATTTGTATTTTAGACAAATACGACCAATGCCAGTCGTATGAAGAATATGAATTTGTATTCTTAGTAAATTTCCCCCATAGTGTTGTGTGTACCTTCCAAACAACTCAACTTTGGTTTAATCTGTCCACAGAATATGTGAACTATCCAGGTGCTCTTTTGCAAAAATTTAAATGTGCAGCAATGTTTGTTGTGGACAACAGTGGCTTCTTCCGTGATGTCCTCCCATGACCTCCATTCTTGTTTAGTGTTTTACTTATCGTATATTTTTCAACAGAGATATTAGTATGTGCCAGATATTTCTGTAAGTCTTTAGCTGAAACTCTAGGATTCTTCTCCACCTCAATGATCATTCTGCGCTGTGCTCTTGCAGTCATCTTTACAGGACGACCACTCCTAGGGAGAGTAGCAACAGTGCTGAACTTTCTCCATTTATTGACAATTTGTCTTACATGGACTGATGAACTCCAAGGCTTTTAGAGATACTTTTATAACCCTTTCCAGCATTATTCAAGTCAACAATTCTTAATCGTAGGTCTTCTGAGAGCTCTTGTGTGAGTCATGGTTAACATCAGGCAATGCTTCTTGATAATGGCAAACTCAAAACTGATTTTTTTTTTGTTTTTTTATAGGGCAGGGCACCTTAAACCAACACCTCCAATATGGTCTCGTTGATTTGACTCCAGGTTTTCTGACTCCTGACTCCAATTAGCTCTGGAGAAGTCATTAGTCTAGGGGTTCACAAACTTTGTCCACCGTGCACTGTGAATGTTTACATGATGTGTTCAATATAAACATGAGAACATATAATTGGTTGTGTGGTATTAGTTTAAGCAGACTGTGTTTGTCTATTGTTGTGACTTAGATGAAGATCAGAACATATTTTATGACCATTTATGCAGAAATCCAGGTAAGTCCAAAGGGTTCACATACTTTTTCTTGTAACTGTATTATTGGTACTATTTAGTCCTGGTTTGTATGTTTTCCACTTGAATTATGTTCATTTAATAAACACTACTCAACAAATAAGCAAATCCCAGAACATGTGACCAACAGATTTCTGAAGCTGTGTTTGCACTAAAAAGATAAACACTTAGGGGCTGATGGCAGCATACATAGTAAAATGGGTGTAGCTTGCAACAAAATAATGTACAAGCAATGTATTTTCACCCATATGCAGAGTTTAATGTGTGATCAAGATGCATTCTAATCTGCAACAGCAGCATATGCAACTGCTTTACACTAGGAACAAATAAAAGAAATCGAAATAAAGTCTGACTGCTATCACAGACTAAGGGCCAGATGTATCAAGCTTCAAAAAGTGATAAAATGGAGAGTGATAAACAGCCAGCCAATCAGCTCCTACCTGTAAATTTTCAGGCTAGGTTTGAAAAATCAGTACTTATATGTTAGTTGGGCACCCACTAAGCTATTTGCTTAGTTTTTCTCGTCCCCCTGCGGGGCTCGCTACGCTCGCCACGCTACGCTAGCCACACTTCGTGCTTGATGGCTCGCTGCTCTCGCCACACGATAAGATCGACTCCACGCGGATATGGATAGTTTGGGTATGAGCGTACTGTAGTGGGCGCCCAACTAACATATAAGTACCGAAAAATCACAGGTAGGTGCTGATTGCATACCTCCCAACTATCCCTCTTTTGTCCCATGGCGGGGGGGGGGCAGTTTGGAGTCCCCCGTCGCCCATTAATAGACGCTGTGCGCATGTGCACAGCGTCTATTATTGTAGCCAGAGGGGCTGGGGGCATATCCAGCAGCTCACGGAGCTGCTGAGCATGCCCCCATAGCGGCGGGAAAGGGGCGTGGCCTCACAGCAGCATCATGGGTACAGACCACACCCCTTTTGGCAGGCCACACCCCCTAAACTTACGGCGCGCAAGCTGTCTCGCCGGCCTGCCGTCATATGTTGTGAGGAATGTGATTGCCTGGTTGTTTATCAATTATTGAAGCTTGATACATATGGCCTTATTCCTATCTGCAGTAAACCCTGGCTGTGGCCCTAGTAACAACCTTCTTACAACAAGTATAATAGGCTACCAAAATCAGTAATGATCATTTATGCTAGTAAAAGTTAATTCCTTAAATCACAGATTTTTAAGGTCTGTCCTCAAGAACCCACACAGTGCATGTTTTGCAGGTTTCCTCACAGAATCAAGTGAAATAATTAGCTCCACCTGTGGATCTTTTAATATGTGTCAGTCAGTAATGAGTGCACCTGTCGGGTGACCTGGAAAACGTGAACTGCATGTGTCCTGGGGACCGAGTTTGAGAACCACTGCCTTAAATTATTATTATAAATATTATAAAGAATGTTTGGTAGTGTTGTTACTTTCCTGTTACTTTCCTGTCACCTTGCAGACATATGGAGGAAAAAATCTGAAACGTGTGGGGACAATTTTACAGAGAGGGACCCTCATCCTAATGCTGTGCTGTTTCCCATGCTGGGCCCTCTTCATTAACACAGAACATGTGCTGCTGCTCTTAGGGCAGAATCCAGATGTTGCCAGGTGAGCATTGCTTTACCACATCATTATATATTAGATTACATTGCTAAAAGTAATGTGCACAGAGAATATATTTTCAGATGTTATATTTAACAAATAACTGACACTGTACCTCATTGTTAGAATTTCTGCCTTATTAATTGATCACTGTAATACTCCTATTGCTCCAAACCACCAAAGGTCCAAATCAAAGTGTGCTTCCTACATACATTACAGACATCGGTTATGGATTATGGACCAATGTGCACACTATTAAGGGGTTGTCTCTAAAAGATGCCTTCTGCTGCATTACTGTACAATGCTATAACAGTGCAACTCCAACTACAGGCCAAATGTAAAAGGTTGTGAGAATCAGAAAGTGAGATATTTTGGGAGAGTTTCCCAATTTATTATTTATAAGTGGCAATAATTTACACTGCAAAACCTGACTTGATTTAGCCATGTAAATGATTGCCGCTTTAAAAAAAAATGAAAAGACTCTCCCAAAATCTCTCAGTTCTTGATTCTCACACCCTATTACATTTTGCCGCACATCTGAATAATGCAATTAGTCAGTGACATCACTGAGGTGCTACCTGACTAATAGTCAAGGATCTGGCTACCATTCATGAATTCCTGATTCCTAATGAATAAATTAGTAGTATTTTTATAAATATTGGGTCAGTGAAAAGAATGGCAGCTTACTCTGTGTGCAGATCACACTTCCTTTATAACATTAATTACTTAACTCAGACAAAGGAAATTGAGCTTTAAAACCACTGTTGCCCTGCATGAATATATAGAGTCGGGGTAGCAACACTTCTATAGAACCTCGCTGATAATAGAGGCACAAGGGATAGAGATGAAAGAGAAATAGATATAGAAGTGCGCTCTAAACATTCACCAGAAGAAATACACAATAGTAAAATCACATATGTTCTTTCAAATTTGCAATACATAGGTTTTTCCTCCAATGTTATGATCCAACACCTGAATGTAATCAGTTCACAGATAATACCCTACACGTTTCGTCCGCTAGGACGTCCTGAGGGGTGATCTGGATCTAACTGAATAATTCAAAGGGATTTGCTCTCCTCAATGTTAAAGATAGGGTGGTATATAACGACATTGTAAATAGAGTATGAGACCTTGTCATATAGGAAGATAATGCTCCTTAGTTGCCAGATATCAAGTCAGGCTTTAGATAATAATTTTACAGCTCACAGACAGGTGTCTCTTCAAAGCACTCATATTCAATAGTACATTCAGCTATTCAGAAGCAAACCGTGTATATATACTGTATATATATGTATATATATATATATATATATATATATAATACTTGTAGAAAGAGAAGTAGGCACTCACCAGCACTGAGAATTGTGCAAATAGCAGACAAAGTTTTATTTTCAATTCATCAGGTCATCAATATGGTCGACGTTTCGGCCCACCACAGGGGCCTTTGTCAAGACTTCAACACCTGGATACTCTGTCTGCTGCTGTATCCAGGTGTTGAAGTCTTGACAAAGGCCCCTGTGGTGGGCCGAAACGTCGACCATATTGATGACCTGATGAATTGAAAATAAAACTTTGTCTGCTATTTGCACAATTCTCAGTGCTGGTGAGTGCCTACTTCTCTTTCTACAAGTATTATTATTGGGATGGACAATCCTTTAAAGTGGAGCACCACCCTGTATCCTCATTAAATGGACTGAGTGCGGTGCCTTCTCCAGTGTATATATATATATAGTCAGGTCCATAAATATTGGGACATCAACACTCATATTCACATTCTCATATTTTGGGCTCTATACAATACCACAATGGATTTGAAATGAACCAAACAAGATATGCTTTAAATGAAGGCTATCAGCTTTAATTTGAGGGTGTTCACATCCAAATCAGGTGAAAGGTGTAGGAATTACAACAATTTCTATATCCCACTTTTTAAGAAACCAAAAGTAATTGGACAATTACATCAAAAAGGAAAAAAGGAATGTCCTTTTAGGTTGGGTGCACCTATATTTATCTAAAATCTAACTTTTAATGAGAATATATTAAAATGTTGCGAAATGTTAAAAGATACACACAGAGAATGGACATACAACGATTAAAGTAAGAAATAACAATTAATAAAATGAAGGTGGCAGACAGAATGCTCTCTACTAGTTCACTAATATATCAAGGATGGATCGATGTGTGGATGTGTAGGGCACCTTGATCTTTATTCACATGTGTTGGGCACTTTATTGGTTAATTTGCAGACCGTTTATTTGAACTGCTTGCTGCTGATGCCCGCTCAGCGGGTACCCACAATGTCTCTGCTGATGATAATTACGCACCTGGCCGTTCGCCCATTTACCCAGAATGTAACAGGGACAGTATGTGAGCTTGTACCAAGTGCAGTGTGATATTATCAATAACTGAGGTTGATATTCATCCACTGCGAGCCCGCATGTGGAAATTTATGCCTCAAGTGAGTACTGAGCCGGTTACTCACAGTCTGCTTGTGCTATTAATTGCATCGGCAGTGTGACGGTGAGTCTCAATAGGGGTGCACAGAGTTTATTTTCTCAGGATCTGTCCGGCTGCTGCGATGTAACATTCGTCGCAGTGCTCAGAGATCTCTGATATCAGATTGAGGTGTGTGTGCGCATCGGCTCACTAAGCGACCCCTAACGGAGCGGCTAGCTATCCCTTTTCCGTACCTAGAATATAAGCTTAATGGCTGGGCACGTGAGGGTAGAAAGCACCGGTATTGGTATCGTTTGTGCCCCGCTGTTTCTTATAGGGGCTGCTCAGTACTAAGTATTAATTCACATACATTGCAGAGCGTTTATATAAAATCCTTGCTGATATGTCCACACATCAGGTACATACAAATTATATCGCTGCCTACAGTAATCAGGCGCTCAGTCATTACCCATTTACCCCACATATAGCAGGGACAATTCGTGTGGGTTAATATTAGGTACAATATATTTATCTTAGATAGCTTGGGCTGACGTTAATCCACTGCGAGCCCGCATGTGGAAATTTACGTCTCTGATAGCTTTGAGCTGAATGCTCATTCACTGCCTGTGCTATTGGTGTGTACCGGCAGTGTGGTAGTCAATTTCAGCAAGTGTATTAAGCGTGTTTATTATCAGGGTTTCTCAGGCTGATAAGGTGTAATGTTCACCACAGCGCTCCGAGATCTTAATTATCAGATCGGAGCAGCCGGCCGTCCCTCCTATATGCCAAAAATATGCGCTCAGTGGCTTGGCATATGAGGGTTTGAAACGCCGGCACTGGTACCAATCTTGCCGCGCTACCCTTATAAGATCTGTGGAGTAACGCTTAATACTATACACAATCAAAATACATCCTAGTAATAAAAATAATAAAGAGTGAGAGAGAGAGAGTTCTGTCTGCGCACCACTAGCCGGCACGCGCTTCGCAGAACAGCTTTTTCAAGGCCTTGAAAAAGCTGGCCTTGAAAAAGCTGTTCTGCGAAGCGCGTGCCAGCTAGCGGTGCGCAGACAGAACTCTCTCTCTCTCACTCTTTATTAGTTTTATTACTAGGATGTATTTTGATTGTGTATAGTATTAAGCGTTACTCCACAGCCCTTATAAGGGTAGCGGGGCACGATTGGTACCAGTGCCGGCGTTTCAAACCCTCATATGCCCAGCCACTGAGCGCATATTTTTGGCATATAGGAGGGACGGCCGGCTGCTCCGATCTGATCATTAAGATCTCGGAGCGCTGTGGTGAACATTACACCTTATCAGCCTGAGAAACCCTGATAATAAACACGCTTAATACACTTGCTGAAATTGACTACCACACTGCCGGTACACACCAATAGCACAGGCAGTGAATGAGCATTCAGCTCAAAGCTATCAGAGACGTATATTTCCACATGCGGGCTCGCAGTGGATTAACGTCAGCCCAAGCTATCTAAGATAAATATATTGTACCTGATATTAACCCACACGAATTGTCCCTGCTATATGTGGGGTAAATGGGTAATGACTGAGCGCCTGATTACTGTAGGCAGCGATATAATTTGTATGTACCTGATGTGTGGACATATCAGCAAGGATTCTATATAAACGCTCTGCAATGTATGTGAATTAATACTTTGTACTGAGCAGCCCCTATAAGAAACAGCGGGGCACAAACGATACCAATACCGGTGCTTTCTACCCTCACGTGCCCAGCCATTAAGCTTATATTCTAGGTACGGAAAAGGGATAGCTAGCCGCTCCGTTAGGGGTCGCTTAGTGAGCCGATGCGCACACACACCTCAATCTGATATCAGAGATCTCTGAGCACTGCGACGAATGTTACATCGCAGCAGCCGGACAGATCCTGAGAAAATAAACTCTGTGCACCCCTATTGAGACTCACCGTCACACTGCCGATGCAATTAATAGCACAAGCAGACTGTGAGTAACCGGCTCAGTACTCACTTGAGGCATAAATCTCCACATGCGGGCTCGCAGTGGATGAATATCAACCTCAGTTATTGATAATATCACACTGCACTTGGTACAAGCTCACATACTGTCCATGTTACATTCTGGGTAAATGGGCGAATGGCCAGGTGCGTAATTATCATCAGCAGAGATATTGTGGGTACCCGCTGAGCGGGCATCAGCAGCAAGCAGTTCAAATAAACAGTCTGCAAATAAACCAATAAAGTGCCCAACACATGTGAATAAAGATCAAGGTGCCCTACACATCCACACATCGATCCATCCTTGATATATTAGTGAATTAGTAGAGAGCATTCTGTCTGCCACCTTCATTTTATTAATTGTTATTTCTTACTTTAATCGTTGTATGTCCATTCTCTGTGTGTATCTTTTAACATTTCGCAACATTTTAATATATTCTCATTAAAAGTTAGATTTTAGATAAATATAGGTGCACCCAACCTAAAAGGATATTCCTTTTTTCCTTTTTGATGTGATATTTCTCACTGTCCTGGGGTAGCACACCTCCGCCATCACCATAACTTGACAGTAGTGATTGACTTCAGGGGGTCCAATAACACTTATTGTATGGTCTTGTGCGACCAATCCTTTCTGTTCTTTTCCTAATTGGACAATTAACTCAAAAGCTATTTCCTGGACAGGTGTGGCCTATTTGCTTGTTATTTCATCATCAATTAAGCAGGTAAAAGGTTTGGAGTTGATTCCAGGTATGACATTTGCATGTGGAATCTGTTGCTGTCGACTCTCAATATAAGATTCAAAGAGCTTTTACTATCAGTTAAGCAAGCCATCTTTAGGCTGAAAAATAAAAAATAAAAAACATCAGAGAGATAGCAAAAACATTAGATGTGGCTAAATCAACTGTTTGGAACATTCTTAAAAATAAAGAATGCACCGGAGAGCTCGGTAACACCAAAAGACCTGGAAGACACTTCCCTGGTGCAGAAAAACCCCTTCACAACAGTTGGCCAGATCAAGAACACTCTCCTGGAGGTAGGTGTATATGTGTGTCAACAATCAAGAGAAGACTTCACAAGAGTGAATATAGAGGGTTCACCACAATATGTAAACCATTGTTGAGCCTCAAAAACAGGAAGACCAGATAAGAGTTTGCCAAACAATATCTAAAAGATCCTTTACAGTTCTGGAACAACATCCTATGGACAGAGACAAAGAGCAACATGTACCAGAGTGATGGGAAGAGAAGAGTATGGAGAAGGAAAGGAACTGCTCATGATCCAAAACATACCACCTCATCAGAAAAGCATGGTGGTGGCAGTGACATGGCGTGGGCATGTATAACAGCCAATGGAACTGGTTCCCTTGTATTTTTTTATATTTTGGCTGCTGACAAAAGCAGCAAGATGAATTCTGAAATGTTTCAGGCAATATTATCTGCTCATATTCAGTCAAATGCTCCAGAACTTATTAACCGGCGCTTCACAGTGCAGATGGACAATGACCTGAAGTATACTGCAAAGGAACCAAAGAGTTTTTTTTTTTTTAAGGCAAATAAGTGTATTGCTATGTAATGAACAAGTCCATCACCTGACCTGAATCCGATTGAGCATGCAGTTCACTTGATAAAGACAAAACTGAAGGGAAAATGCCCCCAAGAACAAGCAGGAACGGAAGACATTTGCAGTAGAGGCCTGGCAGAGCATCATCAGGGATGAAACCCAGCATCTGGGGATGTCTATGCGTTCCAGACTTCAGGCTGTAATTGACTACAAAGTATTTGCAACAAATGTATTAAAAAGTGTAAGTTTGATTTAAGATTGTTTAGTTTGTCCCATTACTTTTGGTCTCTTAAAAAGTGTGAGCTACAAATAGAAACCATTGTAATTCCTACTCCGTTCACCTGATTTGGATGTAAAAACCCTAAAATTAAAGCTGAAAGTCTGCAGTTAAAGCACATATTGTTTGGTTCATTAAAAATACATTGTATAGAGCCCAAAATATGAGAATTGTGTTGATGTCCCAATATTTATGGACCTGACTGTATATAGATGATAGTAAGTAACAAGACATTGGTTCCCCTGGCACACTGAATAGTTTTAGTAACCAATCTTGAACACTACATGATAATAGAATTCAGAGATATTGGTTACATATACCTGCGCAGGTGTATGATATGCCCCCAAGCCGCGTCAAGGCTACATTCTATTAACACTTTTCCCTCACTAACACTCTCTCTCTCTTATTTTAATTACATTTCATTTATCTCTCTCTTTATGTATAGCTTCGGCTTCCTATCATTAATTAATAACACTTAGTATCTCACTGGCATGCCGCACTGGGCCTCCTAGCTTATGATAGTTTTTGGGGTGCCACACCCTGCACCTAGATATAGCGCTAGGGACCCCCAATATACAGAGAAGCCTTGACGCGGCTTGGGGGCATATCATACACCTGCGCAGGTATATGTAACCAATATCTCTGAATTCTATTATCATGTAGTGTTCAAGATTGGTTGCTAAAACTATTCAGTGTGCCGAGGGAACCAATGTCTTGTTACTTACTATTAACCCCTCCCTTGCATGCACCTGAAAAGTTTTATTGAACTAATTTGAGCATCTACCACTATCTGTATGTATATAGATGATGCAATTTCAACAGGAAAAAATGGCACTCAGAAGACAATAATAATAGCTAAAAAATGTGTATTAGGTATCCACAGGGGGAATGTTTTGGTGTATGAGTCCCATCCTCAGCAAAGAAGCACCTCTTAACACAACACATTTATACTTATGAGAGCCTAGTGCGGCAGAGACCACCGCATGCCGTGTCCCACTGACTTGAATCGATCACCAAGCACTCCCGAGTGTATACACCAAGAAACTTGCCTAGCAACTGACTACTTGCGTTCCACACAACGCAATAGACGCTTCTGCAGGGACCCAGGAACCAGGGACAAGTTGTAACACAAAACATATATAGATACACAATATCCAGTGTGTCATGACTGTCGGTCTCCATCTACTACAGTATATACTATGAAGACACAGCCGGAGGGTAAGCAAGGGAAGTTGCTAGGCAACCGTCAGCTTGTATTCCACACTTTGGGAGTCACATAGAAACATCCTCTATATGTGAATGGGCAACATGATTGTCAGGACACAAAACTGGAACAATAAACATCACATAACATAAAAACAAAAACTAAGACATAAATATCAAAAACATGCAATGAAAAGAGAAAGTCTTAAATCAAAAACATAATCATAACAATATATTCCATCAAACTTTTTCAATTTATTTTATCGTTAAGATCCATTTGGATTCCAGCTTAAGCAACTTTTTTGCTTTGAGACCACCACGCATCGAGTCACTGACGTGATCAATCATACAATATTCCAAAGAGGTTATAAAATGACCCATCCCTATAAAATGACACGCCACCAACTGATCCACATCCCTACCAGAAGTAAAGTGCCATTCTATCATGAAACAGATGCATAGGAGGCCCGATGTAGTGTAACCCACACAAACAGACTATCACGTACACCACATGAGATGTTTTACAAGTCAAAAGAAACCTAATGTCAACATTCTTTGCAGAATGGAGGTGTTTTAACTTTTTGCAGATGATTTTATGTGTACAAGTAGCACAGGAGAGACAACTATAACAGCCGGGAGGCTTAGTATACGTGTTGGGTGGTATGGGGATACCCATCCCAATGATGTCTGATTTCACAAGGCGATCCCTGAGTTCGGGTCCCCTTCTTAATGCGGCCATAGGTCTCAAAGAACTCAGGCTTGGTAATGCTGGGTCTGTTGTAATGATGGGCCATAATGCATTAGTTGCATGGTGAATTACCTGACTGGTAACAAAAAATGCACTAGACTATGGCAGGACCAAAGTTGGATTCTTGATCTTAGGTGTTAATATTTATCTAGGAATAAACAAAACCTGGTCCTTTTGTTTTAAAAGAACAGATTGTTATACCCCCTATGTGCAGATTTTTAGATCAAAGTATTCAAATGGGACTCTACATGATGTATCAATCATTATACTAGATACCTGCATCATCTGCGATAGAGAAAGCCACGTTTAAATACAGGGGTATGATGACTAGAGGCCATCGAGAATGTGTCGGTCCACATCCTTGAAAAACACATCAGTACTAATTCTCCCAGCCTTGATGTTAACAGCGAGGAAATTAGTATCAGATAAACTCCAAGATGCTGTATATTGAATGGTAGAATCACCTGTATTTATCTCTGCAATCAGTTCAGTGAGATCAGGTCCACCCGTATACAAGATGAAATAGCACTCCATAGCACACCCTCTAAGTTGGACATAATAAGCTCCATCGAAAAGAAAATAATTGCATCTAAGGGTCAAACACAACAACTGCACAAATAACTCATGGGCAAACAGTTTGGGGTCTAGCTACTGCTGAATAAAGACTTTAACAGCCTCTAAACCCCTATCTTGTGGGATGGAGGTGTAGAGGCTACAGACATCAAGACAGACCATAATAGCGCCCCCTCTGGTACCTCCCCAATTTGCCCCAGCAGTTGTAAAAAACTGATAGTATCCTTCAAAAGAGATTTTTAAAGACAATAAGGGTAGTAAGTATGTAAGTCCAGATAAGAATTATTTCTACTTTTGCAGGGTAGTTTAGTGAGTTAATTAATGTTCAAAAATAATGTTCGTATTTTTGTTTTCTTAAGCACAAAGTATGTATATATAACCCCTGAGGAAGTCTAACAGATGAAACATGTTGGGTGATTCCTGGCTCCTAGCTCACCTCACAAGTTACATTTGGTTCTAATTATTTTAGCCTGTGTCCCCTATCTTAGCTTTTTAGGTGGATTCATGCATATATATTTTATTGATTTTATTGATTGTTTTTTCTGATTCTCATTTTTTATTGTTAGTTCCCTTGTCTTCTTTTTTGTTATATATTTTTTTGACTGCTGCATCATTATGCTGTCCAGGTTTTCTGGGATGTTTGCTGCAGCTGCATGATGCCACAAGCAGTCGCTATTAGATGTAAAATCATATCCGGTCGACTGATCTACAGTGTCTACATTAACCATGTTATGGTCAACCACGTTTAGTCAAATGTGTCTAGTTAGATGCCTAAAGATAGATCTAGACAGAAGTTAGAAGCAAGCATTAGGCCGCCAGGAGCATGGTCGATGGTCAAATGGTTGACCTGAGTTTTTCACTTTTTTGGTGCAAGTCGACTTGGTTCATACTTTACTATCCAAGTGGACATAGAATGAGATTATGTTAGTGTGCCTGAAGCATGGCAAATCATGCGAGGGGACACTGTGCACTTATACAGTGTCCGCGTTGACCTATGTCAACATAGCCACCAAAAAAACTTGAAAATTAATTTAGACCATGTGACCGTCGACCATTCTCCCATCAAACTAATGCTTCGACTATCTTTATGCGTTAGACAGCTTTGCGCTGTGCTTTGCCTTGATCTGTTCAAAAAGCAGGACTCGCCACTGCCAGTTCCTCTCTCTGCATAGCCGAATTTGCATTTGCGAAAATGGAAACTAGATTTGTGAGTTAGTGTCCATTTCTGTGGAAAAAGAATAACATTGAATAAATCGAAAGCAAAGTCAATTTCTACATGAGGTATTGCAGGTATTTCCGAGGATTGAAAATCTGCTGGGATTGAATTTCCCCTAGGCCTGTGTCTTTGCCTCATTGGCTCAAGACAGAATATATCTGTGTTACAGTGCCATTACTAAACATTTTGGAGCCCTGTGCCAGAAAAATAAATTGGTGCCCCTCCCCCCCACACACAACCACATTATGCCACACACCATAATGTTTATTTCACATTATATGACATGTCATAATGACTAGTAAACATTATGCCACATGCAGTGATGCCTATTACATATTATGCAACACGCCATAATGCCTATTATAGAATATGCCATACGGCGTTTTGCTTATTGCATATTATGCCATACTCCATAATGCCTATTACATATTACGCCACGCATTGGGCCTTATTTTGGTTCATTCTTTCTGACAAAATCCTTCTTAGATGGGCAAAACCATGTGAACTGCAGGTGGGGCAGGTGTTGCTTGTGGAGAGAGAATTAGATTTGGGTGGGGTTTTACTTCAAAGTGAGATCTATATTGCAGTGTAAAAATAAAGCAGTCAGTATTTTCCCTGCACAGAAACAAAATTACTCACCCAAATCTAATTCTCTCTGAACATGTTACATCTGCCCCCCCCTGCAGTGCACATGGTTTTGTCCATCTAAGAAGGATTTTGTCAGAAAGAATGAACCAAAATAAGGCCCATTGTGATGTCCTTTACACATTATACCACATATCGTAATGCCTTTTACAGATTATGCCATATTCTGTAATACACATCACATATTATAGCGATGAGTGCCCCCCAACAAAAGAGTTGACTTTTCTTTTGTGTATACAGAACTACACATGCAAGAATGCTCTACCACAGTTTTAAAATTATCTAATAGCAAAACTGTGGCAGATTATGCTTAGCTGTTTTCTTCATAACTGTCCTGCACTTGAACTTCCCACTCCAACTAATATTGCAGTTATATATTGAATTAATTAATTTATCTTTTATAAAATTATTTTCATTTATTCAGCACAAACACTTTTAAGAGAAAAGAAATGCACAGCTGCATCTTGTCCCAATATGCCATACAGCGAGAGATGCGTGTGAACTAACACGTCTCGTGCAACTCTATTGGTGTCAGGCATCTTGCATGCCAAAAATGTATCTTATTTGCATCAGTGTGTGTATGTGTGTGTGTAAAGGACCCATTAGGAGCTTTTGATAATTTAAATAATATGCAACATGCCTATATTTTGTGAACTGGGGCTGTATCTGCATATGAACATCTTTCTCACTGGGCCCCACACACAGCACGATATGCAGGCATTTTCTGAGCGATTTTAACAAACATGCCTGAAAACGCATGTAAATCGCTGTGTGTATATCCCTCACAGTGATTTACATGTGCGCCCCCGCCGTTCTGAATCTGTCCAACTTTTTTTTTTGGGGGGGGGGGGGGCACTAGGGCGAGGGCAAAGAACACTATGCCACCAACGTTTATTTGGATGAGGGAGGGGGGATACATACTATGCCACCAATGTTTATTTGTTTGGGGTGAGGGGGGGCACTATGCCACCAACGTTTAGTTATAAGGACGCTAATATTGTTTTGTTGTTTCATTCAATGCATGTCATGTCAGCAAATGCCCCTAGGTTAAATGTGGAAAGCATCAATATGGGTGGATGTATTGCTGTAATGCAGGTTCAGGAAATACATTATGACATTAGATTAAATAGAGGTTAAATGGAAACATACATTATTTATGTGGTGGATAGGAATTTACTGTTTATACCATAAAACATTATTTTTGTGATGAAGTGCAGTTTTTTACGTCACTTTCTGTGACAGTTGTGACAGATTTGAAATCTCCCATGCTGAATCTCCCATTATGAATCTCTGACACAAATCTCTCTGTATGTGGTTCATTATCTGAGAGATTGAAATCACTCATGCTGAATCTCCCGTTATGAATCTTTGGCACAAATCTCTGCGTATGTAGGACCCTTTAGAGTTTTCTAAACATTTACTCTGGACTCTGATTTTCAGATGTTATCACATAAAATATGGCTTGTTTTCTGCTCTGTGGAGGACTTGATTTATGAGGGGTTTCTCTAGCACAATAGGAGGTGGTCCAAATTAATTAACCATAAACTTAATTTTAGTCAGGTAATGTAGGCACTTAAAGCCATCCAGACATCAAATAGTTAACCTATCCATTATAAAATTACCCAAGATAACCTTTGATTTTGTTGGCAATGAAGACATTTTATTTTGACAGTATAAGTAATAAAGGTTAATATTTACACGATAATGACGGTGTAGATTACTCATCTATCAACTTTCACAAGATTATGTAAATAACCTCAATGACATTTAACTTTTTTTTTTATTTTAACTGTACATATTGCTAATTTGGTACTTATGTATTATCTGGGCTCCCATGTTAAATGCACCCCATTTTTTCATACCCCTACTATCCAACTACGCATGGAGTTGATTTTATATAGTGTGGCGAGCGCAGCAAGCCACCGTGCCCGAAGCGTGGCGAGCGCAGCGAGCCCCGTGAGGGGACGCGGTCTCATAAGAAAAACAGGAGCCAGATATTACATAAGTACCGCTAATTTCCTAGAAAATTAAATGCAGTGTCTATTAAAAAAAATTGAAATGTAACAAGCTTTTTTTTTTAGGTTAACACAGATCTATGTGATGATTTTTATCCCTGCCCTTCCTGTAAGTACAATGATTAATATGTACTTTATTTTGGACATTTCAGTCTTCTCAAGTATGATTTCACTTTAATTATTTAACTTTAGACTTTTAATCTAAAAAATTCTTAAAAAGGTATCTATTTACAATCAAACAACCCCCCCCCAAAAAAAAAAAATCCTTTTAGCAGTTTGTCAATAAAGCAATTTTCTGTTAATTTGTGTCCCATATGAATTATATTTGCAATATATATTGCAGCACAGTCTTTGGGGGACATGTAATAGTCTACAAGACGCATGCATCGGCACAATACCTATGAGTCTACATGTTTTTTTAAACTGACAATTTAAAAGGTAAAATCAGCCCAGTTAGATAATAATCTTTATTTAACAGTGTAAGTATTTGCTAACTGTAATCCCTATCCCTAACCCTCCCCTTACTGCATAACCCTAAACGTTTGCCCCCTGCATTCTAACTTTAACTAACCCAACCCACAATGTCAACATCATCATAGCTGTTAACATTGTGGAGTCAACAATATGACTATCTACATTGTAGATGTTAACATTTTGTTAACATTTTTACTACATATCCACCAGCTTTTGAAATCCATGAATTGGAGGCCACAGTAAAGGTGTCTTTGGAGCTGCTTAGTTTGTAAAGCACAGTAGCACCCTTTTTGCCCGAGATTCTTTTCCACCCCCCAAATACCTAATGCAGGTATGGATAGATAAAGCTTTCATTTAGTAATTATGCATTTTCTTTTTTCAGTTAAGTTTTATCGTTAAAGGAGTTTGAAACCATTGTTTTTATTGCTGATGTAATGCCTGTATACTTCAGGGATCTGCTGTCTTGGTAGTCATATAGTGAAGTTTCGGTGGTCATATATTGAGATTGTTATACTAGAGCGCACCTAACAGTTCAAAGCAGTCTGCAAATAGCATTATATTCAATCCTGGGTCCCGACTGTCGGTACGCCCCAACTGTCGTTTTGCTCACCTGTTATTCGTCAGGAAAGACAGCATTAAATAGGCACTCACCGCTATTTCCCCTATAGGAAATAGCGGAGGGAGATTAAATACTCCCTTATGTGTGGGGATATCCTTAAATTTTGTCTTGCTCTACCATTGCCTAAGCTTAATAAAGAGGTGTACACATGGAGCAATTCTTCTCAGTGATTTTAACTACATCATCAAAATCACTTAGAAGGGTTCCCTAAATCGCCCCGTGTGTACACAGTGGGCGATAGTGATACGCTATTACCCGGCCAAATAGACACTGCATGCAAGAATTGTTTTACTAGATTTGCAGTGCTGCTATCATGACAGCATCAACCCCAAACTATGCAGCAAACATGTCTAAAATACAAATTATGCTCCATAAAGATCCACACCATTAAATTAAAAAAATTTAAATGTTAAACAAAATAACAAATACTAAAATTGGAAATTAACAAATTAATAAACAAATGCAATTATAATTTAAGCAAATGTATTTCTGACTTTGGTATTGTGTAGTACCCTTTCAAGTTATTTTTTAATAATGGGATCCCTTTAAAATGACCATATTTGTACATTTATCATTCCATTATTGGGGATAATTTTCCCATTGTTTATTTCAGGCAGCATTCCTTTTCCAGCTGCAGACACGATATTTACTGAGCCAGGTATTTCTCTATACATTTTACACTATTTAGTTGATAAGACTTGACTCGTTTCTGGTTAACTTTGTAGTACAGGTTGAGTATCCCTTATCCAAAATGCTCTGGACCAGGAGAATTTTGGATAACGGATTATTCCGTATTTCGGAATATTTTAATATTTTAATGATGTATTTTGAAGTATCTTGCATTTATGCTGTATAAACACATAATATACACACAAATATATTTTATTACCACATAAAATACACACAAATATATTTTAATTGTTCAAAAAACAAGGTTTCAAAACGTGAAACAAAATGTGTGTACTATCTCAGCACTGAATTTGAATGCCAAGCAATCATTGTCTTGCACATATATAGTGCCAGTTACATATCATGTCCCCAGTGATGCTGTTACAAATGTCCCCAGTGAGTTTTTAGCAAAAAAAATTTTTTTTTTCACTTTCTGGAATGTCCGTATTTCGGAATAATTCGGATAACGGATATTCGGATACGGGATACTCGACCTGTAGTAGTAATGGTGGTAAAAATATTCCTGGATGATGATTGTACAGTACTGAAGTGACGATAAAATCACAATTTTGCAACGCTGTGCGATTCAGAATGTATTAAATATTATTTTGTTATCCATTCAGGATAATAATATCAGCCAGTACTGGTTCTCTTGCAGCCAACATCGTATCGTCTGTATACGTATAGTGCCTCCCTGTAATTGTCCTCTATCACCATGCTGATTTTTGTATGAGAGTATATGGGTGAAATTTAATAGGATGAAAGATTCATAAAGGGAGTGTTTTGGTAAGAAATCTCCAGTATTTTTAAAGCGGCAATCATTTACACTTCATAATTAAACTGCTTTTGCAGTGTAAATGATTGCCGCTTTTAAAAAAAACTGAAGATTTCTTACCAAATCTCTCACTTTCTGAATCTCTCATCCTATTAAACTTCCTCCATCTTTCTGAGGATGTATTGAGACCACTCTAGCAAAACAAATATATACATAATCCAATGCTTGTAAATAATTGCAAAACAGCAATAAAAACTGCATTATAAAGTGCCATTTTAAGTTTTTCCTTTTCCTGTACTGTAGCTGAATATGACATTAGGATTGATTCAATAGGGCTATTCTAATCTGTGCCCTGCCAAGTTGGAGGATGCTGTTCTCGCAAGTGTTTAGTCTCGAGTACCAGCATTTTCTGACTTAAGTGCCCCGTGGTGATGCTTTTTGCGCCATGCTAGGGCTTAAAACAGCATTGCCCCCCCCCCCCCCCAATTTTGTTGGATATCTGCTCGCACCCCAGAAATCCACTAGTCAGAGTTAGAAGCGCGCTGATTAGAAAAGCTGCAGGAACTCCCGCCGCTATTCACTGTGCACCGTGTTGAATTGACCCAATTGTGACTTAGGGCCTTATTTAGAGATGAATGCAGAAACACAGCCGCTGCACCTTTGTGTGCAGCAGCTGTTCTAAAATATGTAAGCAGCATGAGGCATCTTGAGTAGAAAGATGCACTGCTTGCTTTTGTGATTTGCTGCTACCTTCAAAGATGCAGCTTAGGATCACTCCACTTGGGTTAGATGCATTATTTTGGTCTCAGCAGCCCTCAAAAATGGTGCCAACAAGCTACCCATCAATGCTCAGTCCTGGGTGCTGTGGCTTAGGGGCACTGCGTATGATCTTGTGGATCCAGTTCTGCACATGCGCTGTGCTGCATCTGTATATGTGCACAGCTTATTCCAAGGGAGGTGTACATAAACTGTTGCATTTTGCGTAAATCTCTGAATTAGGCCCTTATCTGCATGAACATGAGGCATCTGAATAATCCTCAGGTTACTTAGGCTGTCCAGCGACTTCCCCCTGCTGGAGCCAGGGAAGCTGCGAAAACCTAGCCACTGGAATAGGCATGCTCAGAATAGGTGGGCATGTCACCACAACCCTTAAAAGGCATGCTGTGGCTAGGGTCCCTGTGACTGTTGTTACAGACACAGATCTGCACATATGCAGTACAGCTCATACACCTGCTCACATTCCAAATAACGGCAACATACATACGTTTGTGTACATCTCTGAATCAGACCCATTAAAACTTATAAGTAATTGATAGTAATAATTGAATGTTTTTAAGTTTGCTGTTATAAGCTTGACTAAGAGAATTGTTTTCATTGTATTCCAGGGTATAATATGGCCGCAGGTCATTACTGGCCTTGTTGTAAACCTCGTTAATATTGCTGTGAATGCCATCTTTATGTTTGGTCTGAATCTGGGAGTAATGTGAGTAATCATGCATTCAATCGAATTGCTACTATGATATTTATCCCTACATTGTCCATCCTTATGTTTTGTCATTAATTGGTCAAACTGACCATAGGGCTGCGAAATCGTATCTCGGATATGTTTATGCACATAATTAGGCATGTAAGATCTGTGAGGTTGGCTGATGATTTCATTAGTGAGATTTCTAATGATCGCCTACATAGTTATGTGTGGTTTCTTGCCAACCGCATCCACGCTATCTTGTTGTACATATGATATCTCCCATATAGACTTACGGGGACTATACGTATACCTATTCTGACCAAAAACTTATTGAGGACAGTGGTCCTTATTCTGATCACTTCGCTAGGACCAATGCATGGGCTGAAGCAAATGTACCAAACCCATGCCTAGCAAATGGATCGCCGGCGCCGCCCATTCGCATCCATTCAAATGCCTGTGGGAACCTCCCCCATCATTCAATGGTCAGCGATCATTGAATAATGTGGAAAGCGCTCGACCATGCATGAGTGGTCTAGACCACTCGTACATATCAGCAAAGAAAAGCAGGTATATGGGCAGGAAGCTGACATCCGGTTAAGTCAGCTGTCCGTCCCACACACGCACGTCACGACCGCATTTCCATCCGCACACCCTGTGTTTTCATGAAATGCAGGGCGTGCGCATATGGTTATGGCCCTGATCAGGCCACAACGCCCCTCTCCACCCCCTGGTCGGAAGGCCAGGAGCGAACACTCGGCAACCGGACTTCTCGATGAGTTTGCTCGCTTACTGCGTACAGACATGCGCAGAAATGGTCATAACATCAGAACACTGGCCGAATATGTGTCCAAATGAAGCGATCAGAATAAGGGCAAGTGAGTGGTGGCTTTTTTACATACAGAGAGATCATTGATTGGCACAATATGTATTTTTTGTCATCAGATCAGGTAATCGTTAGCGCTGATGTACGGCCCCTTATTAGGTAGGGATGGGCTGTTTTTTGTATATATGCAGTATGCTTAGTAGTTTTACACCAGTTGAATCTTAAACACTAATCGGATATACATATTACATTTATGATTATCTTAAAGTGGTCATAAATTATATTAAGTCTTTTATCTTAGTCATTACTTAAAATATTTTATCTAGGCATGTACATGTGCAATTGTTGAACAAAATACTTCAAAGAAATCATCACAAAGCACTGCTGTAAGTTTTGCAGTACTGTATGTTGTGTGTGGAGTGTTCCCCTTTATTGTACTAAGAAATCCTTAACCGTCTGAAAACTTATTTTGATTGACATGTATATTCCTGACTGATATACGATATCTGCCACAAAGTAAACTTATGGTGTGTACACACGTTAGATGTGCCTTAAGATCCTATCCACGATCTGATCAGATAGGATCGTGGATAGGATCTTAAGGCACATCGGATTTGCATCCTATCTTGACTATATATAGTGCAGATCTGCACTATATAGACAAGGCAGCCAAGACTTTCTGGCTTCCGGTACATGAACGCGCATCGGGATCGGATCGGGATCGCAAGGGTTAAAACCCTTGCGATCTGCATCCGATGTTGATCCGATGCCGATCCGATGTTGACTATATCGTCAACATCGGAAAGGAAATCGGACCGTGTGTACACAGCATTACATTTCTATGATGGCACTCACAAGGAAAGCAAAAACTTTGTTAAATTATATGCGGAAATTCATCATGTGACTAACGTAAACTAAAGTAGTCTGATTTGTTTTCTTATGTTGTGACTTTTACTTATTTATCTTATTTTTGTTTGATTTTTTTAGGGGATCAGCTTGGGCAAACACAATATCCCAATTTTCAATGTCTGGTGTGCTTTTAGTCTATATAATTTTGCGAAAATTACATATTTCAACATGGGGAGGTATGTGAGTATGAATAAAATGAAAAGGAAATGAACTCAAGTCAGCCACCAAATAATGACATACTGTACAAAGCATTTTTTGATTTTATGTCAATCTCAAATCGGTACTTGTTTCCTAGCACGGCGCCCGTCGGGTCCCATCGCATACCATAACTTAAGGTATGCGATGGGACTCGATCAGACCCGACCGACTTGATTTTAGGGCTTTAAAGACGTTTCCCGTACAATTAAAAAATCGGTCGCATCGCATGCCATTATAATGGCATGCGATGCCACGCGACCGACCCGATTTTTACATTGGACCCAATGTAAAAATGGTCCCTGAGACCCGATTTTACATTGGACCAATGTTTAAAGCCCCCCAGACCCGATTTTTTATTGTATTCCCACCCTGATGGTTAATTAATTATTATTATGTCAAATGGCCCCCCATTGTTAATGCAACGCCACAGTCAACGTCAACCCGAAGCATAGTGAGCCCAGCTAGCCCGCGGCGAGCCCAAATGCCCCCCCCATTGTTAACGCCACCCGAAGTGTGGTGAGCGCAGCGAGCCGGCGAGGGGCAGCGTTACGTGTCCTCCGACCTTTTCATACCCCCACTATCCATGTCGGCGTGGAGTTGATCTTATATAGTGTGGCGAGCCACCGAGCCCAATAGCCCATAATCGACTCCACGCCGACGTGGATAGTGGGGTATGAAAAGGTCAGAGGACACCTATTTGACATAGTAATTACCCATCAGGGTGGGTATACAATTAAAAATCGGGTCTGGGGGCATTTAACATTGGGTCAAATGCAAAATCGGGTCTCAGGGACCATTTTTACATTGGAGTGGGTATACAATTAAAAATCGGGTCTGTGGGGGCATTTAACATTGTAATCAGCCATCAGGGTGGCTGTACAATTAAAAATCTGGTCGAATCGGTCGCATCGCGATCTGACCGATTTTTCCGACCCGATTTCATACAATTGAAATCGGTGGCGCCGTGCTAGGAAACAAGTACCCTCAAATCAATCTGAAACCGTCTAACTTTGTAGGGGTAGCCAACAGGAAACCCCCATATTTATCATTTGCTGGGTTTCAACTTCATTTGAAACCTGACATTGATGTCAGTCAGGTTTTCATTTCTAAATGTGCCGCTCCTTTTGAACTTTTAGTTCAAACCTGACAACAAATAAAAGTGATGACAAACCCAGAGAGAAGCATTGCACACATTATAGGGCACAATGCTTCTTTGCTGTAAAAAGCATGTAAATTGTTAAGAATTATAAAAAAAATGGCATGGGGTCCCCCTCAAAAGAGTAACAAGCCCTGACTTTTGAGCCCAATCTGGTAATGGAAATATTGTGTGTGGGGGGTGGGGCACCGGTCCAGTCTCTCCATATCTCTAGTGAACAGCACAGTTCTCTGTGAGCCCAGAGATTGGTCTGATACTTAGCCAGTCATGCCTAAAGTGCAGAAAAATAAATAGAAAATATCATTATGGATGCCACCCTGTATGAAGACCAGAATACTATTGAACAAGGGGACCAGCCACCAGCATGGAGTAGGTGAGTATGTAGTGTTAGTGTGTAGTAAGGAATTACTGAAGTTGATGTGTGGGTACTTCGGTTTGGTGTTCTTTTTTAAAGTAGGAGCTCAGGTGGCAGTGGTCCATTACTGTCTTGGAATGCTGGCACTTGTGGATCTCCAAGAGGGGCAGGCTTGTTGGGACCTGTAGTTTCACCTCTGTAAATACCAATATTACTTCTTCTTTTACACCATCAACCCCTTGCCCACTGCCACCAGTACCAGTATGGGCTCAGATTTCCTGGGCTGGTTACACTCTTTGGGGATACCCCAGGACATTTAAAAATATTAATAATTAACTGTTTCAAACACTTTTAACTCTTAAGAAGCTTGCACAGTTGGAAAACAATCGGCACACATCTTTTCAGTGCTGCCATTTACAACTGCACTGAAGCTTTTCTAAAAAGTAAAATCTGCATGTTCAAAAATGGCCACTGGATTATCAAATCCTTGGCCGTTTTTTACCAAACATGTGGATTTCGACTATCCAAGTATTTCCCGGCTATTGGAATTCTTCCATCAGTCAGAACACCGAATACTGATAAATTAATTGATGTCTAATTGGTCGTGATTCATTGTTGGAAACGGTCCGACAGTTGGAATCAAACATTGAATACCCCCCACTATCATACCCTCCAACTGTACTGATTTAGCCGGCACAGTACCATTTTTTACAGTCTGTACCAGCTAAATCAAAGTGTACCGAATGTACAGTTTTTTTTAGGCATCCGTCTTGGAGGTACTGTACACAGCGGCAGCTAATCATAAGTGGTGGTGTTATTGGAGGCGGGCGATGGGAAGGAGGGGCTGGCTGCAGAGTGAGGCTTGCACCGCGTCCAATCACAGCGCCGGGGGGGGAGGGGCGGGAAGCCGCGCTTCAGTCCACTGCTTTCAAGGGCGATTAGCAGTAACTGCAGCCCAGCCTCCGCTCCTGAGTGACAGCTCCGTTGGCCAATCGTCACACCCACCCTGCCTCTCAGCTTCGGATCAGCGAACAATTCCCGAGTCCCGACCAGACCTGCACAGTGCGCAATCTCCGTTCCAAGAGTGCAGTCACCGGCGACCTGACAGCGGCGGCAGCTAGAGCGAGCGGCTGACCAGCTGGTCCAGATTGCTAAAACTGGGTAACACACCTAGTCACTCACCAACTATTATATGCAAAGAAGTGGGACACTACATACATGAATCCTACGCTCCTGTAACTACTTACATACTGTATTTACCCATTTCTGTTATTCTCTCCCCAGTCGGGTGTCTTCCTCACAAGTCTGACTTATTGAATATTTTTTTAGGTCTATTATTATTATTCATGTCACTGTTGATGACACACCCATTTTACCCATGGCCACTCCCTTTTGCAAATGGCTACGCCCCTTCCTAATGTGTGCCAATTTTCGCCCATCAAATGTTGGGGGGGTATGCCCACTATCTGTGTTGGAATTGCTCTTGTGTTCAGTAACCTCTATTTTTCTAATTGTATTTCTGCTTTTAGGTTGGTCTAGAGATTGTTTGCAGGAATGGGGCACCTTTGTGCGTCTGGCCATACCTAGCATGCTTATGACATGCATTGAATGGTGGAGCTTTGAAATTGGAGGATTCTTAGCAGGTTGGGCCCTATGTAATATTTCTACCAGCAGATTTTCCCCTTTTAGATTAATACAAGAAGAGCTGGGGGCATTTTAACTAGTTACAAATGTTCTTCATTCTTTATATCATACACAATAAGGGCTATGATTGCAGAAGTTGGGACATAGGGCCTAATTCAGACCTGTTAGCAAGGCCACAATTGTTGCATATGAGCAAAACCATGCAACCCTGCAGGTGGGGAAAATGTAACATGTGCAGAGAGAGTTAGATTTGGGTGGGATGTGTTGAAACCTCAATCTAAATTGCAATGTGAGAATAAATCAGCCAGTATTTACCCTGCACAGAAACCAAATGATTGACCCAAATCTATCTATATGCACATGTTACATCTGCCCCACCTGCAGTGCAGCATGGTTTTGTCCATATGCAAAAATTGCAGCCTTGCTAACTGGTCTGAATCAGGTCTATATACATTGTGGAACAATGTGTTGCTGCTTCAGAGCACTGAGGTCTTTTTCTAAAAGCATCCTATCTCTGTGTGAGGTTTATATATTCTCTGAGGGCTTGTGTAGGTTTCCTCCTGTAATCCATTGTTTTAGTGTATACAAGTGCTGCTTACAGTAAACTGTATGCGCTGTACAAATAACTGTAACAATAATGTTGGGATGAGTTGAATTAAATATAATTTAGAGCTTAGTGGTCCTTAACACTTTGCTTAGCATTTGGACCTGTATTTCTCTTTAGGTGTTATTAGTGTTGTGGAACTTGGTGCACAGGCAATAATGCTGGAGCTGGCAACTCTTGCTTTCACGGTAAGTTTTTTTTTATTGTCCTTTAAGCAGGCAGGTGTTATTTTACATTAAAGAACTCTCTTATTTTGATCAATGTAACTGTGTTCTCTCGGTTTTCAATTCGGTTAACTCAAGCGATTGCTCCTATAATTAATTTATTACATTTAACAATGCTGGGAAGCTTTACAATGCAGTGACGTTACTTGTCAATACCATAATGAATGAGTTCCATGCAGGGATAAATTTCTGCTTATTTCATATGCTAATAACTCTCCTGGGCAAAATTTTTCACCCTGAGTTTTAGCTTTTCCACATATGGTGGATAAAGATATACCTACTTTATTCATTTTCCATTTGTACAAAATTCAGACTGTACGGAAGGAGAGATGTCCAACCGGAAAAATGAAGGGGTAGGCACGGTTGGTCAGCTCATTAACACTTATAAACCACTATATTATTCAGAAGCTGTTGCCACACATTCCATAATTAGTATTTTCAATTTTTCTTTTGTATAGTCCCAACATTATGTAAGTATATTATCTAGACTCATCCCAGTGGGGGATTAGGACAATATCATCATACGGTACTTGTTTCCTAGCACGGCGCCCATCGCATACCATAAGGCATGCGATGTGATGTTAGCCAATGTTATACAATTTCAAATTGTATACCATCGAATTGTATGCCATATACAATGGTATACGATTTTAAATTATATAAGCACCCTAATGGGTATTTTCAATGTTAAATGTGCCCCCTATAATATAAATAATTGTATAAGCACCGTAATAGGTGCTTACAATGTTTAAAGCACCCCCACGCCACCCGTACCACGAGAACCTGAAGCGTCCTCCGACCTTTTCATACCCCCACTATCCACGTCCGCGTGGAGTTGATTTTATATAGTGTGGTGAGTGCAGTGAGCCACCGAGCCCGAAGCGTGGCGAGGGGACGCGGAATACATGTGAAGTAATGTGGGTCCCCTCGCGGGGGTCGCTGCGCTCGCCACGCTTCGGGCTCGCTGCGCTCGCCACACTATATGAAATCAACTCCCCACCGACGTGGATAGTGGGGGTATGAAAAGGTCAGAGGATGCGTACTGCCGCCCCTCGCTGGATCGCTGCGCTCGCCACGCTTCGGGTTGGCGTTGATAGTGGTGGTGGCGTGGGGGTGCATTTAACATTGTAAGCACCTATTAAGGTGCTTATAAAATTAAAAATCGTATAGGGGGACCATTTAACATTGAAAAGACCCATTAGGGTGCTTATACAATTTCAAATCGCATCGCATTGCATTGTATGCCATATACAATGGTATACAATTTAAAATTGAATACAATGCCATACGACTAAATATCGTGGGTGCCGTGCTGGGAAACAAGTACCCATCATACTATAAGCCATGTTCCCTCTAATTTTATGAAGGCTGAGTGCGGCAAAAGATTTTGGCTGTGCAACTTTGGAAGGAAATTTACATTTTTGTGCATCACTTATATATATAACTGGAAAACGACGTTCAGCATTTGTGTTAACTTAACTTCAAAATGATATTAAACATTCAAAAAATATAAACATTCAAAACACAGCACACAATGTAGTTAATGGGTGAAACATACATTAATTGAGTCCACAACTGCAAAAAGGGGACCACTGCTGCTAACAGTCTCTCCAGACTTGCTGTAAGAGTCTTAATAACCAGGGTCCATCACTCCGGCAGGTTTTTGCTATACTGTATTTGCCTTTTATAAGGTGGGCGGGCGGCCTTTGTGCGCTCTGTTGTAATGTCTGTGCGCGCGCTTGGGGAGTTGCACACAGCTTAGAGGTAACACTGACTATGGGCAGTATTCAATGAGAAAAGTTCTCCGTGTTTTGTGGAGAACTTGTGCTTTGTTCGCCTTGGACGGAGCATTTTGCTCTCCAAAAGCGAGCAACCCTATTCAATGTGAAATGTTCTCCGTCTTTCTAAGTGACTTTCTCCGTGTCTCCACGTGTAGCAATTCTCCATCTTTTGATGGAGAGCTGGAATGTGAACTTTTAAACTAAAAGGTTTTTTTAAGAAATTTTGGTGTAAAAAAATCAGTTTTTTTTTCTGTGAAGGGGCATGTTATTTTTATTCATGTGCTTATAGCACATGAATATATATTTAATTTAAAAAAAAATATTTTTTTTAATTTTATTTATTTATTTTTTTACACAGTGCAGCCAGCAGGGGGCCGGAGCGCTCGAGCCGCTCATTAGATATTCATATATTCACTGCACCCGAACGTAACTATGCACAAACGGGTGCAGTGAATACTGGGTCCCCCGCTGGCTATAGGGGGGTGCAGCCTGGGTCCTGGAGAGCCCCCCTCCCCTCCACAGTCCTCTGGAGCAGCCAGGGAGACTTTAATCTCTCTGGCTGCTTCCGGCTCCCTGAAAGCTCCCTGCTCCCTGCAGGGGTTAAGACTCTCCGCGAGTGGCGGAGAGCATCAGCCACATTGAATAGAGGGAGCAGGAGTGGCAGAGAGCCCTCCGGAACACGGAGAGTGCATGGAGAGTGAAATAAAACGCTCTCCATGCACGGAGAACTTTTTCATTGAATATTGCCCTATAAGGTTCCCAGAACCTCTCTGGAAAACACCTTCTTGGTCAGGCTTGATGCAATGGCTAGAACATTTTCCTTCTTTAACTACTGAGGACCTTATTCTGCTTGCCCCAAATGTAATCAAATTTCAGCAGACTTATACCATTGGCTCTGGTCTTGCCCCACCATTAAGCGATTTTGGGTCCGGATTTTGGGCTTACTATAGATCACTTAGGTGCAGATATATTAAGCCTTAAAGGGGTGTACACACGCTTCAATTTTGACAGGTTTTCAATTTGATTTTGCTTATAGAAGCAAAATCATATCGAAATCTAACGGTTTTTAATAGAGCATACACATGGTAATATTTGCTCTATTTTTCTATTCGATTTTGCTTCTATAAGCAAAATCGAATAGAAATTAAATCGAAATCTAATGCTTTTATTAGCATTCGATGCAGATTCGATCCCCCGTGTAGTGGAAATCGAATAGAAAAAAAGTCTTGGTATGCAAGACTATCTAGTGCAAATCTAATGTAGATAGTGCAAAGCTTATGAGTTTACTGCTGCATTCGATTTGATCCAGATTCGATTTCAATCTCTTGCATGTAGGATCAGGAACACTGTGACATCGAATCAAAATCGAATAGCAAATCGAATAGTGCAAATCAAATAGTAAATCAAATGGAGATAAGCAAAAATCAAAAAGGAGTAGAAAAAAACGTCAAAATAGGCCAAATCTACTCGAAATCGAATTTAACCCTTTCCCGACCGGGCGTTTTTTGTTAACTTTTTTTTTTTTTTCCTCCTCGCGTTCAAATAAGCGTAACTTTTTTAATTTTCCGGCTATATAGACACATGAGGGCTTTTTTTTTGCGGGACAAGTTGTACTTTTTAATGGTACCATTTACTATACCGTATAATATTCTGGGGAATCAGGAAATAATTCAATGTGGGGTAAAAAGGAAAAAAAACGCAATTCCACAATTTTGCGCTGGTTACGGTTTTTTTGGAGTTCATAGTTCGTTTAAAATGATGGGTTATCTTTATTCTATGGGTCGTTACGATTCCGGTGATACCAAACTTATATAGTTTTCGTTACGTTTTACCACTAAAAAAAAAATAGAAAATTTTACGGTTTTTCTAATTTGCGTCGCGTCGCCATGTTCTGCGGCTTATAACTTTTTTATTTTTCCACCAACGGACCTGGGTGAGGGCTCATTTTTTGCGGGCTGAAGTGTACTTTTTAATTAATACCATTATGGGATATGTGCGACTTTCTGATCTCTTTTATTTACATTTTTTTGGGTAGGCGATGCGACCAAAAAAGGTAGTTTTGGCGTTGGGAATTTTTTTCCGTTTACGCCTTTAACCGTGCGGGATAACTAATGTTATATTTTAATAGATCGGACTTTTAGGAACGCGGCGATACCAAATATGTTTATTTTTTTATTTTTTATTTATTTTTATTTGTGAAATGGGGAAAGGGGGGTGATTTGAACTTTTAATATATTTTTTTTTTTTACTACAAGGCCCCCTAGTGTACTTGACCACTAGGGGGCGCGATCGCCTGTACTAGGTTCAGCCATAGAGCTCTATGGCTGAACATAGTGATTTTCAGCACTTCCTATTACATCCTGCCTCAGGCAGGATGTAATAGGAATGCTGACATGGCCAGCACAGGGGTCTACATTAGACCCCTGGCTGCCATGGCAACCGATCGGCACCCTCCGATCTCGCCGCGGGGGGCCCCGATCGGCGCCGGAGGGGGGCGCCCCCCCTCCGATCAGCTATTTAAGCACTCCGGGCGCTTTGCCCGCGGTGCTTAAAGGGTTAAACGGCCACGATCTGCGAACTCGCCGCTCGTGGCCGTGAGAGCAGGTACCTGGCTGTAATATACAGCCATTACCTGCTCTCTTTCAAGCCAGCTCACTCCGTGAGCTGGCTTGATTCCCCCGCAACCGTCATATGACGTACATGTACGTCATATGTCGGGAAGGGGTTAAAAAAACATTGAATCGAACTGTGTGTATGCACTAAAAGACGCTTTTGATCTGCATTCGATTCGATTTGCATTCTGGTTTTCAGTATATCGAAAAGACAGGCAAGGAAGGCAGGCAAGGAAATATTGGGTACTTGTTTCCTATCTGGGCGCCCGCTAAGTTAATTGCGCACCATGCTATTCTCCGTAGAGAAATCGGATCGCATCGCATCGTACACATACACGATATTGAACGATGCGATCCGATTCGATTTCCCATAGGAAACAATGTTAAATGGCTCAATTTAGCCAAATTATCATAGGAACAATAGGAAATGGGCCAAAAACACCCCTGAACATTGAAATGTCCCCCCAAAAGTAGTTGACGCCACCCCGCCATCAACGTGAACCCGAAGCGTGGCGAGCGCAGCGAGCCCGCGAGGGGCGGCGGTACGCGTCCTCCGACCTTTTCATGCCCTACTATCCACGTCGGCGTGGAGTGAGAATAGAATAGTGTGGCGAGCGCAGCGAGCCACCGAGCCCGAAGCGTGGCGAGCGCAGCGAGCCCCGCGAGGGGACGCGGATACCTTCACAGGTAAACGCGTCCCTTCGCGGGCTTCCCAGGTGTCCGCGTCGCCATGGACACCTGGGAAGCCCGCGAGGGGACGCGTATAACTGTGAAGGTATCCGCGTCCCCTCGCGGGGCTCGCTGCGCTCGCCACGCTTCGGGCTCGGTGGCTCGCTGCGCTCGCCACACTATTCTATTCTCACTCCACGCCGACGTGGATAGTAGGGCATGAAAAGGTCGGAGGACGCGTACCGCCGCCCCTCGCGGGCTCGCTGCGCTCGCCACGCTTCGGGTTCACGTTGATGGCGGGGTGGCGTCAACTACTTTTGGGGGGACATTTCAATGTCCAGGGGTGTTTTTGGCCCATTTACTATTGTTCCTATGAGAATTTGGCTAAATTGAGCCATTTCACATTGTTTCCTATGGGAAATCGAATCGGATCGCATCGCATCGTTCAATATCGTGTATGTGTACGATGCGATGCGATCCGATTTCATTACGGTGCCGTACGTAGAAAACCTGGGCGCCCAGATAGGAAACAAGTACCAAATATTGAATTTGATCCAGTAAATCGAATGTGTCTTGAATGCACATTGAAATCGATATCGAATGCAAAAGTGCAGAACAAATGTGAAATCGAATGGAAAGCAAAGGCCAAATAAAAAGGGATTGGAATGGGGAAATTGAAAGCAAATCGAAATTGAATCAAAAGTAAATCGATGCGTGTGTACACACCATTAAAGAGATGAACCCAAGGGTGATAAAGAGTAATAAACATTCAGCCAATCAGCCCCTAACTGCCATGTTATAGGCTTGGTTTCATAAATGCCAGTTAGAAGTTGATTGGATGGACATTTATCATTCTTTGTCATCCTCACGTTTATCTCTCTTTAAGGCCTTATACATCTTACCCTTAATTATTTATGGCCCACATACCCTAGAATGGGCCATTTTTGTCCTTCTACCTCCCAATATTAGAATTCCTAGGGATTGTTCAAACATTTTTTATTAGTAGTCTCATCAGCTCTTTCTAAAGCCATTCTACAATTATTGATACAAAATACTTCACCAACTCTTAATGTTGAAGGATAAGCTTTTTTTATATTTCATATGAATCCGCTTGAAGCATCTCTTCAAAAAGTAATCTGCACAAAATTTTTTATGAGCGTTTCATAGAGGTTCTGACAGTTTCTACCAAAGAGGCTATAATGTACGCCAATGTTTGAAATACATATTCTTCTCAACAGCCCTCCAATATCATTTGAATAAATATATATTCATAGACCAGGACTTAGTTATTTCTCAGATTTGTCAGTACAATGATTTTATTCTATAGTATGTTTACTTTAATACTTTGAAATAATTGTCATAACTCTGTGATATTATAATTTCTTTACTGTATTTGTCACATGCTGGAGCTTCAATAAAAGAAAATATTGAAACAATAATTGTGGGTACTTATGTATTATCTGGGCGCCCGATTTTTTCATTGCATGCCTCTACTTAAGGCATGCGATGCGATTTTTCATTGTAAAGACCCGATTTTTAATTGTATAGTCACCCATGGGTGATTTCATACCCCCACTATCCAACTACGCATGGAGTTGATTTTATATAGTGTGGCGAGCGCAGCGAGCCACCGAGCCCGAAGCGTGGCAAGCATAGCGAGCCCCGCGAGGGGACGTGGATTACTTTACATGTATTCTGCGTCCGCTCGCCACACTATATAAAATAAACTCCATGCGTAGTTGGATAGTGGGGGTATTAAATCACCCATGGGTGACTATACAATTAAAAATCGGGTCTTTACAATGAAAAATCACATCGCATGAATTGTATGCCACTATATTGCATGCGATGCGATGTGATAAAAAAATCGGGTGCCCAGATATTACATAAGTACCTAATTGTGTGCCCTCAGTGTGGAATATGCCCCCTGTTTGCACCAGCATGTCTCTAGTTACTAGTATGTTCCCTGTGCTGCTATTGAAACAATATGAACTCTTCTGCCCACAGATACCTGTTGGATTCAGTGTGACTGCAAGTGTGAGGATAGGAAATGCTTTAGGCGCTGGAGATGTGGGGCAAGCCAAAACATCCTATAAAGTTGCTCTTCTGTGTATAGGTACCAGTATATATAGTTAGTTGAGACAAATTATTGCCTTGCATTTATAAGCAGATTTAAATGCAGAATTGTGCATTTGACACTTAGGGCCTGATTGCTGGTCTGCGAATGTTCGGAGACCAGCAATCAGTTTATTGCTGCCCCGTCAGGGTGCCCCCCCCCCCCCTCCCTGCAGGGCTGTGAATGCATTTGCAGCCATGCACGCAGGGGTAAAATCAATTCGCAATCACTGCTGTTGTGGTTGAGGTTTTTTTCACTCTTAATAGCCACCGAGTAAGTCTAGTCTATAGCGCTCAGTCTCCTCCACTGCTGGACTCCAGAGGGTAAGTATTTAAAAAATGGGTGCAGTGTGGGCCCCCTAAGACTCAGGGGCCCATGTGCACTGCACCATTATAGATATGCCACTGCTTATGATTTGTCCCCCTACGACTTCTTTGTGTTCCCATAAATGAAGTGCAAGAAGAGTGGAATTAGTTTTAAGTCACTTCAAGCTTTACTTACTCAGCGGCTGCGATAGAAACAGACTCTTCTTAAAATGCATGGCAACGCCTGTGTTTTTCCTGACACTCCCAGAAAACGTCCAATTACCACCCACAAACTCCGGCTTTCTGTCAATCTCCTTGGCCAGCCATCAAAAAAGTAGCAGGACTATATCGCAGGATGGCTGCACGCATGCATACTACAGGCCATAGTCTGCCCTGTGAATTTGCGATCAGGTCTGAATTAAGCTCTATGTATGTACAAGATAGTATGTTTAAAGTACCTTTCTAATCCAGTTTTTATTTTTCACAGGGTTTTGTGCTTTGTTAACTTGCACTTTGATGGCTGCACTAACAAATGTGGTTGCCTATATTTTTACCAATGACAGGTTTGTACATTTGTACTGCTAAAGATAATGTGTGACTCTTATAGGCTGATTCTGATTTTGCTGTGGCTTTGCCTTTATACTAATGCAGTTACAAAGCTCTGCCCTGGTGTATATCCATATATCCAAATGCGCACGGTCACCCACTGTTAGCATGCTGAAATCCCACTTAGTGTGTCTTTAGGTGCATAATGGGCAGCATCATCAAACTGTACACCTACTGTATGGCAGGTGCAGTTTCTCCGTCTGAGTACGGCCTCCCATGTGAGCAGGTGTGTGTTTCTGCATGCAACTGCATTCAGCAGCAGCCAAATTTGTTCTCAAAATGGGTAATCCTAACTTTGGTCTGCAAAAGAAAGGCATGCTAATCCCTACTTTACGTATTTTATATTTATATATATATATGCGGTAGGTAGTTCGGCACTGCTGCTGAATATTGGAAGAGTCCGTGGTGCCTCCCCTATAAATAATACTGCTCCAGGACCTTTATGAGCCGAATGAACAACTCCAATAAGGTGGGCGGCACTCCAACGGTGAAGGGTTAAATCAGGTGGTATTTATTTCAAACATGCCATAAGCCATATGCCAACATTTCGAGGCATTGAGCCTCTTTTTCAGGGCGTGCAAAGTGCTGCACTTTATTCTTCTATATTTGCACGCCCTGAAAAAGAGGCTCAATGCCTCAAAACGTTGGCATATGGCTTATGGCATGTTTGAAATAAATACCACCTGATTTAACCCTTCACCGTTGGAGTGCCGCCCACCTTATTGGAGTTGTTCATTCGGCTCATAAAGGTCCTGGAGCGCTATATATATATATATATATATATATATATATATATATATATATACTCCAAAGGAAAAGAGCACTCAGGAGACTTGGCATGAATTCAACATAACTGTATTAACGGTATGAACAGGACCGCAGCCCCTTCGTCAGATACCTACAGCCATGCCAAGTCTCCTGAGTGCTCTTTTCGTTTGGAGTTTACATGTGCAGTATTTGGGAGCAGCTGACTACATTAGAGTGCCGGCATAAGTGGATTGCTATATATATATATATATATATATATATATATATATATATACGCCAAGGGGGGTAGACCGCACTCACACTTTAAAGTTACAACTTGGGGGTGTTCAACAAAGAGGTTAATATGTGTCACCATATCCCTCAAACATAGTCCAGATTCCCAGAACACTTCCGTGTCAAGGATGTGAACACTCTCCTCTGAAATAACACTTCAAATGTTGATATCCATAGGAAAAGATTTTTAATCCAATAGTTTAACTTGCATCATGCCCCGACGTTTCGGTCCACATCAGACCTTTATCAAGGAGCCTACAATATAGTATAAAACAAAACAATTCGCTGCAGGAGTGTCCACACAGTATCACAAGTGGAAAAACAACTCAAACAACTTAAGTCATAAAAATTACATACTTTGATGATGGTCATAAACAGTTCAGCATAGCTTCACAGATTAGCCCTCGGAACGGGGGATCAGCTACATTATAGTGCTGCCTATGACTGACTTAAATACCCTGTTTAAAGTGGTCGATTTGGCGCCGATACTACGATCAGCGCGATAGTGCGCTGACGCAACTTCCGGTGAAACCGGAAGTGCGTCACCCGGAAGTACGTTCGGGTGGAACGCACAATTGAGCCGCACAGAGCCCGGAAGTCCCGGCGCTGTGTTATGGCTCATATAGCGATGAATATATTTATTCTATCGTGCACATACTGTTCAAAGCGGCTTCATGCAGCATATGAGTGATCAACTCAGTTCATGTCAGAAAAGTGTGTGATCGTGTGTTTATTATAATCCGACTGTCTGTCAGTGTGACGGAACGCTTGGGGTGACAGCGCCATCTATTGAGAAAAAGGCATAGTGTGCATGATTATGAGAACACATATATTCTACCTAAATACACCCGGTCTATTATCTTCTATAAACGATTTATAGACGATGTGTTCTTGATTTGGGACGGAGAGCAAGATGAATTTAATCAAATGGTCATTGACCTAAACGAACTCAGTTGCCCTATCAAGTTCACACATAGCATAGATGCCTGTTCTATCAACTTCCTGGACATCAATGTCAAGATCCAAGATAACACACTCCAAATAAGTCTGTATCGCAAAGATACAGATCGGAACACATTGTTGTTCACTACAAGCCAACACCCCCCTGCCTTGAAGGAGAACTTACCAATCTCGCAATATATGCGAGTGATCCGTAATAATACAAATATCGGAATCATGGAACAACAAATACTAGAAATGACCAATAGATTCAAGGAGAGGGGCTATTCCACACAAGCGTTGGATAGATGTCTCAGGAAAGCAAGGAAAAACATGCGCAAACAAAATCAAGCTACTAGTCCTGAGACCTCGACTAAAACAAATAAACGCATGATATATGTCAATACCTTCAATCATGCATCCAAGAAGATCAACAGCAGTATCAAAAAACATTGGTCCATTCTGTCTACTGATACCTCACTCAAATTACAGCAGTATCATCCCCCTATGGTTGCATATAAAAAAGGCCCCAACCTTAAACAGCTATTGATGAGGCCCACAACAAATCCCAACTCCGAAACAAAGACAACATGGCTATATTCCAAGCGTCCGGGCTGTTTCCGATGTGTAGGATGTACTACATGCAACAGCATGACTCCGGGTCCATCATTCCCCCATCCTCATTCGGGCAAGTCGATCAAAATTCGATACCACCTACACTGCCAGATGGACTTTGTTATATATCTATTGAGTTGCCCGTGTGGACAATCGTACGTAGGAATGACCACGCGGAAATTCCGCGAGCGGATGGCAAACCATCGAAACTCGATTCGAGCAGCCATGGAAACAGGGAAGGCTGAACTCCCAGTGCCACGCCATTTTTTGGCGGCAGGCCACCCGATATCTACACTCCGCTGTCGACTTATAGACTGGGTACCTCCCCCACCAAGAGGGGGTGACCGAGTCTTACTTCTCAATCAAAAAGACTGAATGCAGGTGGATTCATCAATTGGGGTCGTTATCCCCAAGAGGACTAAATGAGCATAACCCTCTATCTTTATTCTTGAGAGGGTGATTAAAAATGGTGTATGTACTGATAGGATAATTCTAGATTGCCTTTTCTTATATCTAGTTGGCTCTAACATCATGACTGTTCGACGAAATGTCGAGCAATGATAATTGATGGCCATCATAGACCATCAACCGTTACACTTAATACCCTATTGTCTATTGATAGTAGGTCCCTGGTAGGTCCATTTACATCTTGATAGCATTGGACAGTTGGACTTGGGTCCTAATGTTCCAATGCATTATTGGCACAACCCCAATAGGTGATTGATAGATATGTACTTCACCAACGTGAGAGGTTGCTGTTAAATTATCATTTACATTTGAGACTCACACCCACGTTTACATTACTGTGTGAATTTGTTTTTTTCAATAGTGTAAATTAATAAAATAAAAATAAAAATAAAAAGATATATAAAATATAAAAAATAAAAAATTAACAATAAATTTTTTTTTATAAAAAATATAATAAAACATAAAAATAATAAAACACCTATAAATTATTGTAATGAAATTAATACTGAGTGAATTTAATTGATATTGATTTAAATATGATCTATTTCCAATACACAATAGTACAAACTTATATCTTGTATCACCTTGAGGGGTTATAGTCTGACAGATAATACCCCTGCACATAGGATTCATAACGTGCTGATGCTGGCATTAGATTAAATATAAGCACACTATGCCTTTTTCTCAATAGATGGCGCTGTCACCCCAAGCGTTCCGTCACACTGACAGACAGTCGGATTATAATAAACACACGATCACACACTTTTCTGACATGAACTGAGTTGATCACTCATATGCTGCATGAAGCCGCTTTGAACAGTATGTGCACGATAGAATAAATATATTCATCGCTATATGAGCCATAACACAGCGCCGGGACTTCTGGGCTCTGTGCGGCTCAATTGTGCGTTCCACCCGAACGTACTTCCGGGTGACGCACTTCCGGTTTCACCGGAAGTTGCGTCAGCGCACTATCGCGCTGATCGTAGTATCGGCGCCAAATCGACCACTTTAAACAGGGTATTTAAGTCAGTCATAGGCAGCACTATAATGTAGCTGATCCCCCGTTCCGAGGGCTAATCTGTGAAGCTATGCTGAACTGTTTATGACCATCATCAAAGTATGTAATTTTTATGACTTAAGTTGTTTGAGTTGTTTTTCCACTTGTGATACTGTGTGGACACTCCTGCAGCGAATTGTTTTGTTTTATACTATATTGTAGGCTCCTTGATAAAGGTCTGATGTGGACCGAAACGTCGGGGCATGATGCAAGTTAAACTATTGGATTAAAAATCTTTTCCTATGGATATCAACATTTGAAGTGTTATTTCAGAGGAGAGTGTTCACATCCTTGACACGGAAGTGTTCTGGGAATCTGGACTATATATATATATATATAGTTTACATGTGCAGTATTTGGGAGCAGCTGACTACATTAGAGTGCCGGCATAAGTGGATTGCTATATATATATATATATATATATATATATATATATATATATATATATATACATATACAGGTTGAGTATCCCGTATCCGAGTATCCGTTATCCAAATTATTCCGAAAACCATACATTCCAGAAAGTGAAAAAAAAAAAATTTTTTTTGCTAAAAACTCACTGGGGACATTTGTAACAGCACTACTGGTGACATGATATGTAACTGGCACTATATATGTGCAAGAAAATGATTGCTTGGCATTCAAATTCAATATCTGAGATAGTACACAAATTTTGTTTCATGTTTTGAAACCTTGTTTTTTGAACAAATAAAATATATTTGTGTGTATTTTATGTGGTGATAAAATATATTTGTGTGTATTTTATGTGTTTATACAGCATACATGCAAGATACTTCAAAATACATAATTTAAATATTAAAATATTCCGAAATACGGAATAATCCGTTATCCAAAATTCTCCTGGTCCCGAGCATTTTGGATACGGGATACTCAACCTGTATATGAGATCAAACAGGCCATCAGGCAGCTGGATTCAGTATAATCAAATCTTAAGGAATTGTAAAGTGCAGTTCATCGGATATGGTCTCAAATTCCTCATACCACCTACCAACATCGAGTCCATGCCAAGAATAATCCATATATATATATATATATATATATATATATATATATATATATATATATATATATATATATATATATAGCAGATTTGGGGTCGGCACTCCTTACAACTGTAGAAACTTTGCCGGTGCCTTCACAAAAGATTTAAGATTAGTATCCAACGTGGGTGCCGCACCCACGTTGGATACTATATATATATATATATATATATATATATATATATATATATATATATAGGATAGTGAAGAAACAACAGCGGCACTCTGGGGATTTTTAGAAAAAATATATTTTCAGCAAAAAAAGCTTCCAACGTTTCGGGGTATGTGACACCCCTTTGTCAAGGTTATACGTGCAATAATAGGTACATACATGTGCTTACCTTTATCATAACAAGTGAGAAGAGTGAGCAAATCACGTTACTGCAGCGTGCTGGCATCAAACAAGAAACGGACAGTGAAAGGAAGTGGCCAGGCAATGGATATCCTGCTGTTGGAACGCAGCGTGGACAGCAAGCCTCAGGTCTCCTAGGAGACTAATGGTGATTGCAGCAAATGTGTCCGGTGTAACGAGATGCCAGCATCACCTGACGTGACTAGCTTACCCTAGGGTGAATATTAACATAAAAAGTGTATATTAGATAATAAAAACAGTGTAGAATCAACATGAAGATGCATTTAAAATAACGCAATATACCAGTGACAAAATCATCTATATAAAATAACGTGCTGTGACCAAATAGTGTTTAAATTATCTTAATAATACATGTAACATAGACAAAAGGCACCTCTTTGCCCTGACCCCTGTATATTAGCTATGAGAGGTATATAATGAATGCAGCTGTCCCGTGCTGTTTAATACCAAAGTATTGATGTTGACGGGAGTCAACATGTTAGCGTGTCGACAACTCTGGGGGGTAAAGTAAGCATATAAGGGGGACAAATCACTAAAAATAGAAAGGGAAAAGGATAGAGAGATAAGAATATGGAGAAGAAAAAGCACATTGAGTTTATCCAAAGCCGTTATTGCTTATAATGTGTCGACATTGAGAGTCGACATGCGGTCCTGACTCTGTATCACACGGGTAACTAAAAATACATAAGGTGGGACAAACTAATGTAATAGAACGGGAAAAGGATAGTAAGAACAGATTAAGAGGAAGAAAAAGCACACTACGATGTCCCATGTCAGGATTAGTTGGAGCACGATGTAAGTGAGTGTCAACACTCCATGTGTCGACTTCTCTCAGGGGAAACAAAATATTTCTAAGGAGGGACAACTTAATGTAATAGAAGGGGAACAGGATAGTAAGATAAGTGTAAGAGGAAGAAAAAGCACACTGCAATGTAAATAGTAATACATGCTTACAATTATGGTATTGGCATGTGTCAACACCATATGGTGTCGGTATATGGGGTAACTCAATGTTTCTAAGGAGGGACAAAGAAATGAACTTGAATGGGAAAAGGATAGAAATATAAGATCAAGAGGAAGAAAAAGCACACTCTTTAAGTTTAGATATATTCTCTTAGGTAATGGATAATCCGGTAAGGACGCCCGATGAGACCATGGAGGTCTGTATGTCTCTTAAATACTCTGGTGGTACAGCAAACGGGGCATAACTTAATGTATCTAATGTAGGATAACAGAAAATAATAGAAAAGGTAAAGTGATAGAAAGATAAGTGGAGAGAAGAAAAAGCACACATGTTCCCTGCAATGGGCAATGTTGGTTACTTGGATTCTGTCCCTCTGGACCTCCTGGGATGTAGGGGGATAGAAAGCAGAAAAGGTGAATAATGTACACTGAACCGAATGTTAGATGGATTAGTTATAGAAAAATGGCATAGCTGAATTTGTCATTGAGTCCATAGGGTTTAACACTGTTCAGTTTATGAATCCATAACGCCTCTCTTTTTAGTAGAAGTCCATCTCTGTCTCCTCGACGTAACGATTCTCGGATGTGATCAATGATCATATGCTTGAGGTCATTCAGGCTATGTCCCATCTGTGCAAAATGTTTAGCCACTGGCTGTTCATTTTCTTTGCCATTAAGAGCCTTATTAATGGAGGATCTATGTAGAGCCATTCTTGTGCGCAGTGATCTGATAGTTTTGCCTACGTACAACAAATTGCACGGGCATTGGATGACGTATATTAGATGGGTAGTAGTGCAGGTGACGACATGCCTGATGGAAAAGGATCTGCCATCTATTGGGTGATTAAATTTAGATCCTGTCAGCATGTGCTGGCAGGTGGTACAGTGTAGACACTTATAGCATCCGTTGGGACGCTGTAGAAATCTACCGTCGTTGGCTGCAATCATTTTAGAGAACCCTGTGATGTCTCTGTGTACAATCTTATCACAGATGTTACTACCCCTAGTGTGGCAGATTAGGGGGGTTTTCTCGCGCAGACTGGTGAGGCTGGTATCACTTTTTACAATCGGCCACAAGGCTCTTGCTGCCCTCGGTCGAACATATGAGGCAGTGTTGAATTTGGATACAAAGGGTAGTGCATCTTCATGTTTCGATTTTTTGGTCGTGTTGGTGGACAGCAGACTTTTTCTGGACATCTTTAACACTTCAAGTTTTTGTAATTGAAGAATCTCGCTTTTATAGCCTCGTTTCTCAAACTTCACTACCATGTCATCTAGAACTTGAGGTAGTTCTTGCTCATTGCTGACAATTCTGGCCGCTCTCATCATCTGTGACCTTGGCAACGCTTTCTTCAATGAGGTCGGATGGAAACTGTTACCTCTCAACACGTTATTTTTATCAGTCGGTTTGACGAATAAGCCAGTGGTGATGTGACCATCTGTAAGGTTGATCTGAACATCTAAGTAGCTGATGGTGTCAGATGATGACTGGTAGGTAAATTTAATGGGGGAATTCATTCGATTAATGTTTTCCATTAAGAGACAGAAATCTTCCTTGGTGCCATCCCATAACATAAACAAGTCGTCTATGTAGCGTGTTATCAATAAGACTTTGCCTCTTGCATCAGGGTTGTCTAGGAACATTGACTTCGTTTCTTGAAACATGAAAATGTTTGCGAATGAAGGTGAAACATTACTCCCCAACAACCCGATAACTGCTTATAGAAGGCACTGTTGAATAAAAAATAATTGCGAGTAAGAGTCAATCGTAACAACTCCAAAAACAGGTCATGGTCCAAAGTTTGCATCTTTGTATCTTGTAGAAACGATTTCATGGCTTTCAGGCCATCGTTATGGGGAATGCAGGTATATAAACTGCTGACGTCCATGACGCACAGCAGAGTGTTGGGTGGAACAACCTGGAAATCGTTAAGAGTATTCAAAAAATCGGTGGTATCCTGTATATACATGGGTTGTATTTTAATCAACGGTTGTAGTATGCCATCTAAAAACTGGGAAATGGGCTGAAAAATTGAATTACGGGCTGATATAATTGGACGCCCAGGTGGGTCTTGGAGATTTTTATGAATCTTGGGCAACGTAAAGAAGATCGGAACAGTGGGGTGTGGTTGCTCAAGTGCTTATTGTAGTTTAGATGTGATATGTCCAGCAGTGACAGCATTTTTCAACACAGTGTCAAGTTCATTCTTGAACATTAGGGTAGGGTCACTGGGTAGGCATTCATATACAGTAGCGTCTTGTAGTTGGCGATCACATTCAGCTGTGTATTTCGATAGGTCCTGTACAACAAGGCCACCGCCTTTGTCAGCAGATCTAAAAATGACATCACGATATCCACTTAGTTTAGAGAGAGCTTTTTGTTCAGTGTTCGAGAGATTTGAATGATAGAGATGCTTGGCATCATTGAATTTGTTAATGGCTGTATCCAATAGCCGTGTATACATGGCTATAGCTGGATTCTGAGAGGGAGGATCGAAAGAAGACTTGGATTTGCTTTTAATAAACTGGGCATGATTCTCAATCGATGGTGGTTGGGGTTTATCTTGGAAAAATTCTTTTAACCTTAGGTTTCTTGAGTGGCGGTATAGGTCAATTTTCCAAGTAAGATCTTCAAAAGAGGTCGTGGGGACGAACGAAAATCCGTGATTGAGGACCTTTAGCTCATCAGTAGATATAGATATATATATATAGTGTTTTCTATAAAGTAGCGGCACTCAGAGATTTGTCAATTTTTCAAAAAGATTTCGGGTACTTGTGTATTTTGGCGGCGCCCATCGCATCGCATACCATAACACATACGATGGTATGCGATGCGACGCGATATCGTACGATAGTGCACGATGGCATACAATTTTGAAATTGTATGCCATTGTACATGGCATACGATGCCATACGATGCGATGCGATGCGATTAAACATTGTATAAGCACCCTAATGGGTGCTTATACAATGTTAAGCACCCAAATGGGTGCTTACAATGTTAAATGCACCCCCACGCCACCCCCCACTATAAACGTGAACCCGAAGCGTGGCGAGCGCAGCGAGCCCGCGAGGGGCGGCGGTACGCGTCCTACGACCTTTTCATACCCCCACTATCCACGTCGGCGTGGAGTTGAGAATAGAATAGTGTGGTGAGCGCAGCGAGTCACCGAGCCCGAAGCGTGGCGAGCGCAGCGAGCCCCGCGAGGGGACGCGGATACCTTCACAGGTAAACGCGTCCCCTCGCGGGCTTCACAGGTGTCCGCGTCGCCACGGACACCTGTGAAGCCCGCGAGGGGACGCGTATAACTGTGAAGGTATCCGCGTCCCCTCGCTGCGCTCGCCACGCTTCGGGCTCGGTGGCTCGCTGCGCTCGCCACACTATTCTATTCTCAACTCCACGCCGACGTGGATAGTGGGGGTATGAAAAGGTCGTAGGACGCGTACCGCCGCCCCTCGCGGGCTCGCTGCGCTCGCCACGCTTCGGGTTCACGTTTATAGTGGGGGGTGGCGTGGGGGTGCATTTAACATTGTAAGCACCCATTTGGGTGCTCAAAAGCACCCTTTAGGGTGCTTATACGATTTTTGGTCGTATAGGGGGTCAAAATCGCGTCGCATCGCATCGCATGCCATCGGGTGCATGGCATGCGATGCGATCTGTTCGTCGTACGACGGACATCGGGGGCGCCGCCAAAATACACAAGTACCAGATTTCGGGTTGGCGTTGATAGTACGGGTGGCGTGGGGGTGCTTTTAACATTGTAAGCACCTATTACGGTGCTTATACAATTATTTATCTTATAGGGGGCACATTTAACATTGAAAACACGCATTAGGGTGCTTATACAATTTAAAATCGTATACCATTGTATATGCCATACAATGGTATATAATTCGATGGTATACAATTTAAAATTGTATAACATCGGCTAACATCGCATCACATACCATTGTATGCCTTATGGTATGCGATGCGATGGGTGCCGTGCTAGGAAACAAGTACCAGCTTTAAATACGGGTTTAAGTGATCAACCAGTGGCCCGTCATTTCCTTGCAGCCTCACACAATGGGGGAAATTTACTAAAGAAAATTTGTAAAAAGTAGGTGTATTTGTATCCAGAAATACACTTATTTTTGACATTTACTATCCCGAAAATACATCAATACGAATACGAATTGCCGTATTTTCGGGATAGTAAATGTCAAAAATAAGGGTACTTATGTATTATCTGGGCTCCCGATTTTTTCATTGCATGCCACTACTTAAGGCATGCAATGCAATGCGATTTTTTCATTGTAAAGCATGCAATGCATTGCAATGCGATTTTTCATTGTAAAGACCTGATTTTTAATTGTATAGTCAACCATGGGTATTTCATACACCCACTATCCAACTACACATGGAGTTGATTTTATATAGTGTGGCGAGCCCGAAGCATGGCGAGCGCAGCAGAATACATGCGAGGGGACGCAGAATACATGCTCGCCACGCTTCGGGCACGGTGGCTCGCTACGCTCGCCACACTATATAAAATCAACTCCATGTGTAGTTGGATAGTGGGGGTATGAAATCACCCATGGTTGACTATACAATTAAAAATCAGGTCTTTACAATGAAAAATCGCATTGCATTGCATTGCATGCTTTACAATGAAAAATCGCATTGCATGCCTTAAGTAGTGGCATGCAATGAAAAAATTGGGAGCCCAGATAATACATAAGTACCAAAATAAGTGTATTTCTGGATACAAATACACCTATTTTTTTACAAATTTCCAATAGTAAATTTCCCCCAATATCTAGTATACGTTATAGAATGATTGATCATATCCCACAATCGCTGAGGGGAGATGATCGTGGGCTACAAATCTTGCGTTGTGAGGCCCGTTGGATACAGCTTTTGGGTACTGTAGCACCCCATGGCCTGAATGAATACACTGGTTTATCAGCTCTCCTTTAATTAGCTAATTAATTAGCACTTGCAAATTACTTGAGTCTATATCTACTAGCAGTTCTGATACATCGTTTTCTAGTGCCTTTCCCATTTTTTTATTGTTTTTATTAAATGTAATCTTTGTATATGTTATATATAACTTTTACACTTCATGATGTGATTGTTATTGTGTGACCATGGTGATGGTCCTAGCTGAAGCCCCCAAGGCTGACAGAGCGGTCCGTTCGGCGGGGTGATGTCACTGCACTGTGCGTCCCGATGTGGGCGTGATCGCAGTCAAAGACACCAGCAAGGGTGACCTATATAATGTGTGTTTGTAACTAAGTGTTTGTACTGCCTGATGCTACGGTATTGAAACGTTGCAAATAAAAGTATATTGCTGCATTAAGGGCAGTATTCAATGAGAAAAGTTCTCCGTGTTTTGTGGAGAACTTGTGCTTTGTTCGCCTTGGACGGAGCATTTTGCTCTCCAAAAGCGAGCAACCCTATTCAATGTGAAATGTTCTTCGTCTTTCTAAGTGACTTTCTCCGTGTCTCTCCGTGTAGCAATTCTCCATCTTTTGATGGAGAGCTGGAATGTGAACTTTTAAACTAAAAGGTTTTTTTAAGAAATTTTGGTGTCAAAAAATCAGGTTTTTTTTTCTGTGAAGGGGCATGTTATTTTTATTCATGTGCTTATAGCACATGAATATATATTTAATTTAAAAAAAAAATGTTAAACATTTTTTTTTTTTTTTTTTTACACAGTGCAGCCAGCAGGGGGCCGGAGCGCTCAAGCCGCTCATTAGATATTCATATATTCACTGCACCCGAACGTAACTATGCACAAACGGGTGCAGTGAATACTGGGTCCCCCGCTGGCTATAGGGGGGTGCAGCCTGGGTCCTGGAGAGCCCCCCTCCCCTCCACAGTCCTCTGGAGCAGCCAGGGAGACTTTAATCTCTCTGGCTGCTTCCGGCTCCCTGAAAGCTCCCTGCTCCCTGCAGGGGTTAAGACTCTCCGCGAGTGGCGGAGAGCATCAGCCACATTGAATAGAGGGAGCAGGAGTGGCAGAGAGCCCTCCGGAACACGGAGAGTGCATGGAGAGCGAAATAAAACGCTCTCCATGCACGGAGAACTTTTTCATTGAATACTGCCCTAAGACGTGGAGTGCCATGCTCTTTGGATGTCGTTTGTATGAAATTGACAAGGGCACCCACGCTAGTAACATCGCTAAGAGGCTGTGCCTGACACTGCTGTATGTTTTATATATATATATTTATATATATATATATATATATATATTTAGATATAGATATATAGATAGATACACAATACCCCAATTGCGCTTAACAGATTTAAGGCAGCACCTCTGAGGGATCCCCTGTTAGACGGGATGAAAAGAAGGAAAGTTCAGGGTGCGCCTGTTACAGATTTTCACAGTACAAATGATGTAAAATTTGTCCAATAGCGCAATATAATGAACATAAAGTAAAATTCAATACATAATGGTATAAAAATATTTTTTAATAAATATGTCTCAAAATAACTCACCCAAATCTAACTATCTCTGCACATGTTACATCTACCCCACCTGCAGTGCACATGGTTTTGCCCATTTTGAAAACCAATTGGTCCTGCGATCAGGCCCTATACTGTATATATGATTCAGTGTTTGGAATCCTGGAATCCACATCCGGTTTTGCACCACTACAATTGACCTATCCCTGGTGCCGTGTGTTCTGTTTTTTTGGAGCCATTAATTCCCCTTTAACCAGTTGGCATTTTAACATGGAGAATATTGGGCAATTACCAAGCTACATTTAATTGTTTCAATTGATCTTCAGTGATTTTGCTCCATTCATTTCCGGTGCCTTTCATCATATGGGAACATTTGCCATAGAAACGCAGTGTGTTCCATCTGAGATGATTTCTTTGTGTGAACCTGCTTTGGGTGAGTTATTTTGTTTCTGTGCAAGGTTAACACTGGCTGCTTTATTTTTACACTGCAATTTAGATTTCAATTCAAACACTCTCTCTCTCTCTGCACATTACATCTTGCCCATTTTGAGAACAAATGTGTCCTGCGATCAGGTCTGAATTAGGCCGATTGCCTGTTTGCGTGAACATTGGATCAGCACCTGACTCAGAATCTGCTCCTTAGTGTGATTTGGGAAATAATCAGTTTTTATAACAAAATAATATCGTAACAAAACATGCAAACACAAATGGTATAAATTGTTGATCTGATACATGAATATGACTTAAGGGGTGTACACACAGTACAATTCCTTTTCTATTCAATCTCCCCACTGCGGGGTACACATTCAATTTAGACTATGCAGTATCGATCTGAACTATAATGTCTTGCCTGCACAGTCTACTTTTCTATTCCATTTCAATGCCGCAGGGCCACGCATCAGAATCAAATCAAAATGGAATGTTTTCGATTTATTTCCGTTTGATGCCCATTCAATTTTGCTTATATAAGCAAAATTTAATAGAAAAATAGATGAAATATAAACGTGTGTACACCCTATAAGGCTTTCCCAGATAAAGTTTGTTGTTTTTTTACCTAAAAATGGCTTAAATATAAAAACATTAGTTGTGTCTCTCTCTACAAAGGGAGTGACTTATGAACAGGGTTTTGGGGCAATTCTCCCTGGCACCCTGGGGTTGCCCATCCCCGACCTGTGATGTTGGTAGTGATGAGGTGTGGACAGGGCTGACTAGAGAAGATGAGTAGAGTGAGGGCATCTATCATAAAGTACAAAATATATGCTCAAGTGCACCTAGGATTGCAGAACAATGGTGAAGGGTGCAGTATATTTTGACAATCATTGTGTCGTCATAATGTTGTTGGTCTAGGGGTCATTTACCTGGTCCAGCAGTCAGCTGATCATGACTTCAGGTGGCTGTAAACATCACTGACCCTAACCTTCATCCTAGTGCTTAACCCTAACTTTTTTCCCACTGCAAAACTTAAACCTCTTTCAGAATAATCCTAGTCCTCTGCTGACAGTTTGTACAGAATATTAGCATTTTACATGTCGACATTGTAAACATGCAGACTTTCTGCTCATTCCATCATGTTCAAAGTCAACACTTTAGCATTGTCAAAATCATAACTGTTGACACTTTGACTACATCCCAGTGGTGAATACTATGTAAAAGGACTTCTCTTATGCAACAGCTTAGAACTGTTGTCTTCAAAACAATTAATATATGGATTAGCGCAACTACTGTATATCTTTTCTGTCAATACACGTGTATATATCCTGATGACGAGATTAAATTTCGAAACATTGATGTAAACCAGTCTGGTGCACTTTACTTCAAGACGTCCAAGTGCCACCCTTCAACATACCTGCATCACGCTACCTCAATTGGTGTTCAGCTTGGGAAGGCACCGGGTGCCATTACATTGTTACAGGGCAGTGGAGTGGCAGAATTTCTCTGTGTGTATGTCGTCACATTGCCCCGGCGTTTCGGTCCTTACGTAATGGACCTTTCTCAAGGAGCATGAATGAAGAACAATAGCGATAAGGGACAATACAGACCAAAAGAGTACAGACGCCATGACACCCTGGACCCCTTAATGTGCACCCCACCAGTGTCCCCATAAACACCTAGTGTGAGTGTGGTCACCTCTTGGATTTTATATATATATATATATATATATATATATATATCGAGAAATACCCCGAGGTGCGCTACAGAAATAGCAGCAACTCCATAGGACCCCTCTGTTAGTGGGGGACAGCGAAAACAAAATGGAATAGAAGTTATAGAGTGCGCTTGTACCACCACCTTAACAGGATGACACCTCTTAGGTATAGAGGAATTCAACACATTTATTGTATGAAAATACACAATGTTAATAAAAACAAATTTTATAAAACAATGTAAAAAGTAATATTTTTCCAATAAAGTTGATGCTTAAATTCCCTACGCATTTCGTCTTGACGACTTCATCAGGGGAAGGTTCAAAGCAAATAACTTATTGGGTTCAATGATTCCCTTCACATGGTTTAGAAAAAATACCCAGCATTTGGGCAAAAAAAAAATATATATACTAGTAAGCCTGCTCAAAGCAAAAGCTTCAAAAGCTAGTCAGCTACCTTCTGTGTTTTTGTATATGTGAGAAAGAGCTGTAGTTTCACTCCGTGCCAGCAGATGGCAGTGTTTCAGAGACTCACGGACACTTGATATATATATATATATATATATTATAGAACCGCACTCAGTCCAATATGAATGACAACAGGGCAGTGCTCCACTTTAAAGGATTGGCAGTCCCAGATATATACATTCATGGAAAGTAGGCACTCACCAGCACTATAAGATATCGAACGCTAGCCTTTGCTTGCTGCTCGCAGAGTGATTGACACCCTATGACCATTTAGGGGCGGTAACCATGTGTGTTCTGGGAGTGCCCCAGAAAATGCAGGCTTTCCCTTGTCAATGGAAGGCAGGTCTGCTGATGATATCAGCTGCTTTAGCTGCGCTGAGTGAGTCTAGACTTACTCTGCACTGTGAACAGAGGAGAAAACTATTAGATGGCGAGTGATTCTGAATGGTCTTCCTCTCATGTGCAGGGCTGCAACCGCATTCACAGCCATGCACATGGGTGGGATTTCAATCATGGGACAGCATTTACCTGCTCACTGGGCTCTGAAAACTCAGGCCCTAAGTGCGTACATATTCAAATTTACAACAAGTATATGTTTCTGGTCCCTAATACTGCTATTTAAAAACTTTGGCTTATCAAATGTTATTGAGTACTAATAGAAAAAACCTTCTAGTTGTTTGCTTTATATTGAGCTGTAATTATGTGTTGTCTCATTGGTAGAGAAATTGCTGCATTGGTTTCCCGTCTAATGCTCCTCTTTGCTCCATTTCACCTATTTGATGCTGTAGCTGTAAGTATGTATGTATGTATGTATGTATGCATCTACTGTAAGTCACTTGTTTACCAGTATAGTTGACTACTAATCCTAAAAGTTCACACCTGATCTTTTCTTCAAGGCCACCTGTGGTGGAATATTACGAGGATCTGGAAAGCAAAAGATTGGAGCAATTACAAATGCTGTTGGGTATTACCTTGTGGGTTTACCGATAGGAATATCACTGATGTTTGCAGTGAAACTTGGAGTAATAGGTATGGATTTAGCATATGTTGGGTGCATTTATACAATTGGTAAAACTGCAAAATAAGAGCTGCTGGAAATGCAGGGCGATTTCTCCCTCATGGGGCGAGTGCAGCGAGCACGCATGGGGATTTCGTTGTGCTTGCCTACGTTGGAGAATCGGCAGTCGGGATTCCGATGTCAGTATACCGACCGTCGGAATCCTGACTGTCCGGCCACCATACCGACCCCCTGCAAAAATGAAAGGGGAAAGGTACCTTAATATTCATTAACACTACAATTTTTCATTGCTAGTGATGCATTTTTTTTTATAAAGATCATGCTGCAGTCACAGCAATAAAAGTAACTTTGTTTTCAGCTTTTTGCGCATGCGATATATCGTATGCAATATATTGTAGAAAGTTTGACTCACATTTCCAGTCCCTTTAGCCCCTAATCCAGCCCATCAGATTTATTGTATGGTACAATTGTATACCAAGATATATCTCATGCGATTTATCTTGGCTTGATCAATCGCATGAGATATATCTTAAGCAAAAAAAGGCACCGAAGTGCAGTACCAAATTGGATGGAATCACTCCCGGGAAGGTCCAGTGGGAGTTCAAGGGATATTGCATCCAATTTCAGCATCAGATATATCGTTGTAGTGTAAGGGGGCCTTAACTCTCTGCACATGTTACAGTACATATGGTTTCACTTCTTACTACATATGTGATTTGATCACAGCACTACGAATTAGCAGTCTGTTTATGAAGTTGCATACCCTCCAGCTGTACCTTTTTGGTAGGTACAGTACTGTTTTTTTTTTATGACCTGTACCTTTTTTGGGGTCTCCAACTGCCCATTCTAAGTATAGGAAAGGGGGCGTGACCATGCCCCTTTACACATGGCCACACCCCTTTCCGAATCCGTATCGGTTTTTGCTCTTCAGATGTTGGAGGGTATGAAGTTGCAATAGTAGAAATATTATCCAAAAATGCTTTTATGTAGAGTTGTGATAATATGTCTGTATGACAGGTATGACAATTTTTAAATGTAGTAACCATTGTTTTGAATGAATGAATGAATGAATGGGAAGTTGAATAAATGCTGGATTTTTTTTCTGCAAAAACTTAAAACCAGTAGCACAGTATATTTGTGATATCTACAATAACAGTAGTCAGGTTTCCCCTTTTAACAGTTTGCAAATTACTAGCATATGATCTCTCCATATTTAAATTGATCAGATATTGCCAAAATATTAATTTATTAATTTCACTTATGCACTGCAGTAATCTTAACTAATGAGAATGTTTAAATCATATTTCCTCGATGTAGGCCTTTGGTGTGGCATGATGTTCCCTGTCGTTTTGCAAGCCCTGGTCTTCATAACATACATTTTACGTATGGATTGGGATAAAGCATGTGAAGAGGTAGTTACAATTTGAAATGTTGCACACTAGGGAGTAAATTTACTAACTATTGTTTTTGGTTTTAAAATAAATCAAACTGAAAAGGGTTTAGGCGGTATTCAATGACTGCTCATATTTCTGGAAGTCCGAAATATCGTCAGTTTTCATACAGAATAGATCGAAAGCACATTGATGTATTCAATGTTTTTAGGTGAAAACGTCCGCTAGTTCAACAATTTAATGTCCATTTCCGCCAATGCAGATTCGGCTTTTCAAATCTTCAGCCGCGAGTCCCAACTTTCAGAAATATTGGCCAAACTTGAATACCCCCTTAGTTATCAAAAACTTACTATTTATCATCTGTCAGATTTCAGCTTGAACTACAACCTGATGTTGAACTTCATTCATGTTGAATATTCAACTGCCTCCCCTTCGCTCGCCATTTCCCCTCGCTGGTTCTTTTCAGCGAGGTGGAAATGGTGAGTGTGCCCATTAAAACAGCGGGGCTCGTCACAATATGCAGCGGACTCGCTGCATTTGCGGTGAACGATGCTGTTTAAGGGGATCCTCGCTGTCCTTTCACAGCGAGGATTTCTCCCAAACCCTGAATACGGCGAGGGGGTTGGATGGCGAGAAGGGCTTTTCCCTTGACGGAAATAAGCCATCCTCAGTGTACAAACCCCCCTCCTCGCCGCATCGAATACACCCCCATGTCTGATTGGTGTCAGCAATTTACTGAGTGGGCATTGTATAATCGCTATACAGCTTTAGACAGGTCACAGGAGAATGTTGGGTATTTTCAACAGTACCATGTGCAGGGCTGCCATTAGAAATTGTGGGGCCCGGGACTGACAAAATTGGAAGGTCCCCCACCACCTATATACCAAAATATTTGAGTCAGGTATTTTGTCTGCACCCCTCTAGCCGGTGCATCACGGATGGTGTGATCAATTTGAGTTTTAACAATAAAAACCTAAATGACAAAAAACCTAAATGACACACTGTCACACAACGCAAATGGCAATTACATATTATACCGCTCACCATAATGCCCATTACATGTTATACAGCACACCATAATACTGTAAGCCCATTACATATTACACAACACACCATAATGCAGATTACATATTAGGCCCCACAACATAATGTCCATTATGTACTATGCCCCACACATATTATGCTGCTCACTGTAATGTCCATTACATGTTATACAGCGCACCATAATGCCCATTACATATTATACAGTACACTGTAATGCCCATTACACGTTAAGCCACACACCGTAATGCATATTATACATTTTACCACACGCCATAAATCCTTTAACATAATATGCCACACACCGTAATGCCCATTACATATTATGCTACATAACTGCTGCTTACTTATATGCTCGTTTCCAGGGGTTACATGCCTGTTGCCAGGGGGGTACATCTTGTTGCCTGGGGTTGCTTGCTCCTTACCAGGGGTTTCATACTCATTGCCGTGGCCAGGGTGAAATGCCCATTTGCCAGGTGGTTTGGGGCGTGGCGCATGTGCCAGGCCCGGGACCCCATTAGCAGGAACGTTCGTCAGGAGTATAGAGGCAGAGTCCAATGTCTGTGGGCATGGTGTGTCTGCCAGTCTTGCAGCCCCGGACTGTGTAGCGACACTCACCACTGATACTTCTCGGCTTTGTGTCCCATGACCACACCATGTTGGACCATCGCCTTGCTCCTCACTGTTGCAGCCGGGTCCAGGCTCCAACAGAGCCGGAGATGTGCACGGTCTGCACCGCCCAGAGTAAGGGAGCAGCTGTCGCCTGTATGGGAGGCAGGGGAGGGGGCATCCGGCCAGGAATCCCACTCTCTGCTACTCCGTAAGCTGCCATACAGGATACCGTCACTCGCGGGGGAAGGGGAGAGGGATGGTGATGTCGGCGCTATGCTTATTATGGGAGGCCGGTGCCACTGTGTGGGCACATCATGCTGACTGACTCTGCTCAGCCTGGCTGCTCTCCGGATGAGGTCACCAATACATACAGATGATCAGCTGCCCACCTCTGACAGAAGGCTTCAGTAAGTGGCAGGCAGCCATCCCTCTGCTGATTACTTAATGCTGCTCCGGCTGCCAATATTTTGTAGAGCGACCGGGCCCTCCACCCTCTCTTCAGAGTGGCAGGGCCCGATACAATTGTACCCCTGGTACCCACCTGATGGCGGCCCTGACCATGAGCAATTTAGCATCAGATACTATCTGCTAAGCAAACAAAGAAGACAGACACCCTGCCAACATGTGTTTTACTGCTTAACAGCTTTGTCAAGGCCAGAAAATGCAAAACAACCTGCCTATCTTTTTTTTATCCTGTTACATGGTTAATCTGTTTGTGTTATGTTTAGGTTTTATATTGTAGCGCTCTGTTATTCCTCTTTCCTTCTCCTGTAATCACAAGCTTGCTCTGCTGTAATTCTGCTTTCTCTTGCTAAGTCTTTGAGATATCAGAATTTCTGGTGGGTAATTAGGTTGCTATGGGTCCTAGAGCATGCTTAGACCAGAAGCTGGTTTCTTCAGTAGTTCTGTTGGGTGCAATCTTCTTTTTCTACCCCAATTGTTCTGTTATTGCTGCTTCATTTTTATCTGATATCCTTTGTGTCCTGTTTGTGTTTAGTCGATTTACAAGGTTGTGAGTGGACTCCTAGGCTCGGGTGTAATGCAGTTTAAGTTCGGACCCTTTTTTTTTTATTATCAAATGCATATACAAACAAACAGTTCTAACTAAAAGAAAACATTTATTTTTCAGGCTCAGGTTCGAGCAGGCGTGAAATCCAACAAAAATCACGTAGAACGCATTGTTTCTCAGTTGGATACTTCCAGCACTGGATTTGGCATGGTTGCAAATGGTAAGTATGAGTAATGGTGTGGCCAGAGATGACAGTGGATGAGGGTCTTAGTAGCATCCTGGGTCAGAAAGGGTGTGATCCTGGAAATATTTTTGAGATGGAAACAGCAGGACTACGAGAGGTGCGGAATATGTGGAAGGAGAGGGAGAAATCAAGAATAACTCCAAGGCAGGGCACTTGGGGGCTAGAGAAGATAGTTGTGCTGTCAATATTGTGGGAGATGAGTTTATGCGGGAGTGTTGGAAGATGATTCAGTTTATGAAAGCATCGGGTCATCCAATGAGAGATAGCGGAGAGACAGATGGAAATATGAGTGAGGTCAGGAAAGGAGAGGTAAGTAAAAATATGCAACCATTTCAGAAGGTCTGTCACACAGAAGTTTAGGGACAACGTTGCTCTCATTGGGAATTAATGAAGTTTTCATTTAGCAGAATACAGAAATTAACCCTTTAGTGGTCACATTCCCTTCGTACTTTAAAAGAAAATATTTTTCCTTGTGGGTACAGACCTTAAGTTTCACCACCAGATCTGGATTTTGATACATTTAAAACAAAATTACATTAAAAAATTCCTGGCCTAGTTGTAACCATACGGCAACAATATCAAAAAAGGGTTTAAATGTAATTCTCAACTATGAGGCCACATAACAAAATTATATTAGCAGAACCCAGCAAATATTAATCAAAACACCTCATTTTATGTATTTCAGGGGATGTTCATTCCTTTGACAGTAGATTGCCAGTTGTGGACCAAGGCAATACAGGTGCAGTTATCCTGCCAGATGCTGTCTATAATGAGAATCATTTAGAACATCTGGTATTACAAGAAGAAGAACCATCATCAGAACTTTCAAACATAGTGGGTGACCGCCTTTCTGTAAAGCAGCTTATTCTGTGGCGTGGGCTAGCACTGTGCATAGCTGTGTTAGTGCTATTGACTGGGGTCCTGATTAAAATTTTGATTGGCAATGGATAAAAATGATCAGCACATGAGAAACATAATTACACCCATGTGCAGGGGTTGTACATTGAAGACCTTACAGCTGATTGGCTAAATGTGTCATCAGACCATTGGTTTTGAGAGAACAGTTCATATAGTTGAAAAATGCTTTCAGTGAAAAAGTGTGCTATCAGATCTGGTCCTGAAGTTATCCATGTACCTTTCACATATTTGTTCACCTTTTGGATATTTTTATGATATAATTAAATATAATAAACCCAAAATAAAAATGGATATAGCTGGTGAATGTCCCAACATTGGATTACAATTTGAGCTTTATGAATGCTAATAATACTTTACTTAGACCTTAGTTTACATATGTTTTATATTAAATTGTATCTAATAGATCTGAAGTTGGCAAAACAAATGTGTATTGTCTTTCTTCATATAACAGGCATAGTATAAAGGCTTATCCCAATTTTTTTTAGGTATCTTATTAATTTTAATTGCAAGGTATATTGCTGTGTACACACGGTCCGATTTCCTTTCCGATGTTGACGATATAGTCAACATCGGATCGGAATTGGATGCAGATCGCAAGGGTTTTAACCCTTGCGATCCCGATCCGATCCCGATGCGCGTTCACGTATCGGAAGCCAGAAAGTCTTGGCTGCCTTGACTATATAGTGCAGTTCTGCACTATGTAGTCAGGATTGTATGCAAACCGGATGTGCCTTGCGATCCAATCCCGATCCGATCTGAAGGCACATCTGACCATGTGTACACACCTTAACATGTAGTTTAATTATATGTAAACATTAAAATAAATGTCATTAAAAGTCCACCAAAATATTTGGTCTTCAATACAAAATTATGTGTTTTATAAATGTTTGTTCATAATATTATTATGCAGGTATTATGTAATATGCAATGGTGCTATAAGTAATGCCCTGGGGGGCGCAGAGGACACAGGGTACATCGTGCCATGAACTGCAGTCTGGAGTGACACAAGCAATGGGCCTGTGACGCAGCGCAGTCCAGCGTAAAGGTAAGGGGCACGGGACTGCACACCGCGATTTGTGACAGTAAGTGGTTTATTAACCCCTTCCCGACATTTGACGTATATATACGTCATGGCCGGGATGTATTTCCCGACACATGACGTATATATACGTCATGACTTTAAACTGTCCCCGCGTCTATAGACGCGGTGACAGTTTAAACATGTCTGCTGTCCCTGACAGCAGACATGTCCCTGCATGCCCAGGGGGGGTGGCGATGCCTCCCCCCGTCGGCGATCGCTGTGATTGGCTGTTCAATGTGAACAGCCAGTCGCAGCGTTTTCCTGTGTTACCGGCAAATCAGACGCTCGGTAACACAGGTGTCAATCACCGCCGGGTGTGAGGGGGCATGAGGGTGTCACCGGTGATGACCACACCTCACCCCACCTCACCCCACCTGCCCCCAAGGCTGTGATTGGTCCGTCGGACCGACGGACCAATCACAGCCAAGGCGCGTCATTTAAACTAACGGTGACTGCGCTGCAGACGCCATTCCGGTCTGGAATTGCGTGCAGAGCGGTCACCGGCCACTCTGTCGTGATATACATACCTGAACCTTACCTGATACTTACCTGATCACCGCTGATCACCGCTGGTAGCGTGCTGCCAGCAGCTGGATGCTTCCTGGATCTTGTGACTTCCTGTGTCCTGCTGCTGAGTCACAGATCGTGAGAGATAGTGACAGATAGTGACAGAGAGTGATAGAGAGTGCTATATTTTGTGTCTGCTGCACCCCTTTTGTGCTGATCAGTATATCTGTGCTGATCAGCAACTTTTGGTTTTTTTTTTTTTTTATATATATACCTGTCAGGTCAGTTGCACCAAAGGTTGTGCTGCCTGTGCAACTGACTGCTGCCCCCCCTTTTGTGCTGATCAGTTTAAATTATTTAACTGATCAGCAACTTTTTGGGGGTCCAGGTTTTTTTTTTTTATATATACCCTGTCAGGTTGCACCCACAGTTGTCTGCCTGCTGCCCCTCACTGCTAATCAGTGTCGCATCACTGCATCACTGATCTGCAGTTTTTTTTTGGGGGGGGGGGATTGCAGTGGGGTTTTGTTTTTACACCCACGTTGCTTTTGTGGGTGCTTTTGTGGGTGTCCTGTGGCCGCTGATTAGTGACGTACATCACTGAACAGCATTTTTGGCACAGGGTTGATATCATTTTTTTTTCTGCAGTTTTTTTAAATTGTTTTTTTTTTTGGAGAGTGCTGTGGTTTATTACACCCACGTTGCTTTTGTGGGTGTCCTGTGGCCGCTGATCAGTGACGTACATCACTGAACAGCATTTTTGGCACAGGGTTGATATCATTTTCTTTCTGCAGTTTTTTTAAATTGTTTATTTTTTTTGGAGAGTGCTGTGGTTTATTACACCCACGTTGCTTTTGTGGGTGTCCTGTGGCCACTGATCAGTGACGTTCATCACTGAACAGCATTTTTGGCACAGGGTTGATATCATTTTTTTTCTGCAGTTTTTTTAAATTGTTTTTTTTTTGGAGAGTGCTGTGGTTTATTTTTATTTTTTTATTGTTTTTACACCCACTTGGCTTTTGTGGGTGTCCTGTTGCCTTTGAGCGCTGTTCAGTGACGGACGTTACTGACCAACATCTGTGCTCAATTTTTGGCGCAGGACCTTTTTTTTTTTTTTTTTTAACTCCTTCAATTTTTTTTTTTTTTATTGGGATCAAATTCCTGTATAAAGTATTTTTTTTTCTGCACTACATACACACTACACACTACATACCCCCCGTGTTGAAATAAAGTTTGTACCCCCCCTACACTATACACGTGTTGAAACATTACACTTACAGAAACACAAAAATAAAAATGTCATCCCAAATGTCATCCCAAATGTCATCCCAGTCATCCAGAAGAATGTATTCAGCGGAGGAGGCATATGCCATGCTTGCCTCTGACTCTGACACAGCCAGTGATGCAAGCGGGGAATTTGAAGGATTCGTCTTAAGCTCCTCTTCCTCCTCTAGTGATGAGGGACCCCCTCAAAGACGCCCCCGTAGAGCAGCTGAGACCCCCCCCCCAAATGATTGATCCCGTATGGACCCCACCACCAGACAATTTTGAGCCCCAGGTTCCTGAGTTTTTGGCCATCCCAGGAATCCAATTTGATTCAACAGGTCTCAGAGAAATTGACTTTTTCAAATTATTTTTCTCTGATGATTTTATAAATTTAATGGTGGACCAAACTAATTTATATGCCCAGCAGTTTATTGCTCAAAACCCCACGTCATCATTTGCTAGGTGGACCCCTGTAGATGCAGTAGAGATGATGACGTTTTGGGGTCTGGTGTTACATATGGGCATAGTAAAAAAGCCAGAAATTAGGCAATATTGGAGTACAGATGTTCTGTACAGCACCCCACTTTACCGTATGGCCATGACTCGGACTCGTTTTGAGATGATCCTTAAATTTTTACATTACACCGATAATGCACAGTGCCCACCCAGAGATGATCCCACCTTTGACCGGCTATTCAAAGTCAGGCCGGTCATTGATCATTTCAGTGCCAAATTTGCAGAGATGTACATCCCTGAAAAATTTATTTGTATCGACGAGTCCCTTATACATTTTAAAGGAAGGGTTAAATTCCGCCAGTACCTTCCCAGTAAGAGGGCAAGGTATGGCATAAAAATGTATAAACTGTGTGAAAGCACCTCAGGGTACACCCACAGGTTTAGGGTATATGAAGGGAAGGATTCAAGAATTGAACCGCCAGAATGCCCCCCCTCCCTCGTAGGTGTTAGTGGAAAAATTGTCTGGGATTTAGTGCACCCCTTCCTGGATAAAGGTTATCACCTCTATGTGGATAACTTTTACACTAGCATCCCCCTGTTTAAGGCCCTTGGTTCAAGAGGTACAGCAGCTTGCGGTACTGTGCGCAAGAACCAAAGAGGCCTCCCAAAAACGCACATTGCCCAAGTACTGAGAAGGGGTGAAAGCAGGGCACAATCCACTGAAAATATGTTGTTGGTCAAATATAAGGACAAGAGGGATGTCCTTATACTGACAACAATTCATGGAGACAGTACCACCTCCATCCCTGTACGAGGTACCAGTACCCACACCTCAAAACCTAATTGTATCCTAGATTACAATAAGTACATGGGCGGAGTGGATCTTTCAGATCAGGTACTGAAGCCGTACAGTGCCCTGCGGAAAACAAAAATCTGGTACAAGAAGCTGGCCGTGTATATCATCCAGATGGCACTGTATAACGCTTACGTGCTATTCCGTTCTACCAGCCAGAGGGGGACATTTATGCACTTTCAAGAGGAAGTCATAAAGGGCCTAATATTTGGGAACCAGCAGGTAGAGGGCCCCAGTACTTCTAGTACTGGCCCCCGTATTGTACCAGGGCAGCATTTTCCTAACGAAATCCCCTCCACTGCAAGAAAGGGCAGGACACAAAAAAGGTGCAAAGTTTGCTATAAAAAGGGAATAAGAAAGGATACTATTTTCCACTGTGAAACTTGCCCCGACAAACCCGGCCTATGTATAAAGGAGTGTTTTAAAATATACCACACATCTATGGATTATTAGGTTCATCATTTCACCGTGCTTCGGGGGTCTTGCTAATGCCACATAGCACCCACCATTCATTCCACCAGAATCTGAGCTGCAAAATCCAAAAATCACTCCTTCCCTTCTGAGTCCTGCCATTTTTTGGTCACACATGAGGCATTGTCGTACTCGGGAGAAATTGGGGCACAGATTTTGGGGTGCTTTGTCTCCTTCATTCCTTGTGAAAATGAAAAATTTTGAGCCAGAACTGCATTTTTGTGTAAAAAATGTAATTTTTCATTTGCACAGCCCAGTTGTATCAAAATTGGTGAAACCCCTGGGGGTTTGAAATGTACACTATACCCCTAGATGAATTCCCTGAGGGGTGTAGTTTGCAAAATGGGGTCACTTGTGGGGGGGTTCCACTGTATTGGTGCTTCGGGGGTCTTGCTAATGCGACATAGCACCCACCAACATTCCACCAGAATCTGAGCTGCAAAATCCAAAAATCACTCCTTCCCTTCTGAGTCCTGCCATGCACCCAAATGGTATTTTTTGGTCACATGTGAGGCATTGCCGTACTCGGGAGAAATTGGGGCACAGATTTTGGGGTGCTTTGTCTCCTTCATTCCTTGTGAAAATGAAAAATTTTGAGCCAGAACTGCATTTTTGTGTAAAAAAATGTAATTTTTCATTTGCACAGCCCAGTTGTATCAAAATTGGTGAAACCCCTGGGGGTTTGAAATGTACACTATACCCCTAGATGAATTCCCTGAGGGGTGTAGTTTGCAAAATGGGGTCACTTGTGGGGGGGTTCCACTGTATTGGTGCTTCGGGGGTCTTGCTAATGCGACATAGCACCCACCAACATTCCACCAGAATCTGAGCTGCAAAATCCAAAAATCACTCCTTCCCTTCTGAGTCCTGCCATGCACCCAAATGGTATTTTTTGGTCACATGTGAGGCATTGCCGTACTCGGGAGAAATTGGGGCACAGATTTTGGGGTGCTTTGTCTCCTTCATTCCTTGTGAAAATGAAAAATTTGGAGCCAGAACTGCATTTTTGTGTAAAAAATGTAATTTTTCATTTGCACAGCCCAGTTGTATCAAAATTGGTGAAACCCCTGGGGGTTTGAAATGTACACTATACCCCTAGATGAATTCCCTGAGGGGTGTAGTTTGCAAAATGGGGTCACTTGTGGGGGGGTTCCACTGTATTGGTGCTTCGGGGGTCTTGCTAATGCGACATAGCACCCACCAACATTCCACCAGAATCTGAGCTGCAAAATCCAAAAATCACTCCTTCCCTTCTGAGTCCTGCCATGCACCCAAATGGTATTTTTTGGTCACATGTGAGGCATTGCCGTACTCGGGAGAAATTGGGGCACAGATTTTGGGGTGCTTTGTCTCCTTCATTCCTTGTGAAAATGAAAAATTTTGAGCCAGAACTGCATTTTTGTGTAAAAAATTTAATTTTTCATTTTCACTGCCCAGTTGTACCACAATTGGTGAAACCCCTGGGGGTTTGAAATGTACACTATACCCCTAGATGAATTCCCTGAGGGGTGTAGTTTGCAAAATGGGGTCACTTGTGGGGGGGGTTCCACTGTATTGGTGCTTCGGGGGTCTTGCTAATGCGACATAGCACCCACCAACATTCCACCAGAATCTGAGCTGCAAAATCCAAAAATCACTCCTTCCCTTCTGAGTCCTGCCATGCACCCAAATGGTATTTTTTGGTCACATGTGAGGCATTGCCGTACTCGGGAGAAATTGGGGCACAGATTTTGGGGTGCTTTGTCTCCTTCATTCCTTGTGAAAATGACAAATTTGGAGCCAGAACTGCATTTTTGTGTAAAAAATGTAATTTTTCATTTGCACAGCCCAGTTGTATCAAAATTGGTGAAACCCCTGGGGGTTTGAAATGTACACTATACCCCTAGATGAATTCCCTGAGGGGTGTAGTTTGCAAAATGGGGTCACTTGCGGGGGGGTTCCACTGTATTGGTGCTTCGGGGGTCTTGCTAATGCGACATAGCACCCACCAACATTCCACCAGAATCTGAGCTGCAAAATCCAAAAATCACTCCTTCCCTTCTGAGTCCTGCCATGCACCCAAATGGTATTTTTTGGTCACATGTGAGGCATTGCCGTACTCGGGAGAAATTGGGGCACAGATTTTGGAGTGCTTTGTCTCCTTCATTCCTTGTGAAAATGACAAATTTGGAGCTAGAACTGCATTTTTGTGTAAAAAAATTATTTTTTCATTTTCACTGCCCAGTTGTACCACAATTGGTGAAACCCCTGGGGGTTTGAAATGTACACTATACCCCTAGATGAATTCCCTGAGGGGTGTAGTTTGCAAAAGGGGGTCACTTGTGGGGGGGTTCCTAACTTTTAGCATCTTATGGTGCCTAGAAACCTACATGGTGCCTAAAAAATAATCTCATAAAAAGGAGGCTCCAAAATCAAGTAGGTGCTCCTTCTATTATGAAGCCTGTGGTTTGGTCAACGTGCACACTAGGGCCACATATAGGATATTTATGAAAACAAAAGAATTGGGGGAATCAATTTTAGTCACATTTCTCTAGTAAAATCTACTGTGTTCCTTTGAAAAATGTATTAAAATTGCAAATCTGCAAAAAAAATGAAATTTTGAAATTTCACCTACACTTTGTTTTAATTCCTGTGAAACACCTAAAGGGTTAACAAACTTCCAAAATGCTGTTTTGAATACTGTGAGGGGTGCAGTTTTTGAAATGGCATCATTTATGGGGGTGTCTCACATACAAGTCCCTCAAAGTCACATCAGAACTGAACTGGTCCCTAAAAAAATCAGTGTTTGAAATTTTCTTGAAAATTTGAGAATTTGCTATTCATATTTTAAGCCTCCTAGTGTCCAAAAAAATTAAAAGGATGTTGAAATAATGATGGAAACATAAAGTAGACATATGGTCTATGTTAGTTATTAACTATTTTGAGTGGTATGATTATTTGTCTCACAAGCAGAAAATTTAACATTTTGAAAATTGCTAAATTTTCCATTTTTTTACGACATTTTGGTATTTTTCACAAAAAAACACAGACTGTATCGACCCAAATTTACCACTAACTTGAAGTACAATGTGTCACGAGAAAACAATCTCAAAATCACTGGGATAAGTAAAAGCAAAAAAAAGTTATCCCCACTTAAGTGATACCTGTCAGATTTGAAAAAAAGGGCTCTGTCAGGAAGGCAAAAACAGGCTGCGGCGGGAAGGGGTTAAAATGAATTAATGTGCTGTTATAGACAGAATAAGGACTCTTTTGTTCACAGATATCTTTTGGATTCAGTGTATATTCAAGTGTAGGGATAGGAAATGCTTTAGGAGCTGGAGATGTGGAGCTCCTCTGTGTATAGGTAACAGTGAAATATGGTATGTTGTGTTAAGATGCAAGATTGCATTTTATTCATATGTAGATGCAGGTGCATGCTTCCCAACTTTCCTTAACCAGGAAGAGGGACACCTTTGTGTGCCTTCGCGGTGTGCCCTTAATAATGGGTGTGGCCTCATGGCTAGGAGGCATGGCCCATAAGAACTTCCTTGAGAACACAAACCCATTTTCACCATTGAGGGGGCTTTCACAGCACTCTGGCTTGCCCCCTGTGCCTCTCTGCTGATGCATAGATGCTGTGCACATTCGCATGGCATCTATACACTACTGCTCTGTTAAGCAGAGCAGAAACTGAGAGAAGGGCTCCAACTGCCCCCACTCCACCCCAGGACACTGCTGCATGTGTGACTGTCATGCCAAAATTGGGACAGTTGGGAGGTATGGGGTTGTGTATTTGAGATTTATTGTGTTTAATTGCATTTTTTTATCATATATTACTGAATTCACCTATAATGGTAACTTACTTACTGGGAGCCCCTTCCCTGGCATTAAGAGGCGGAGCACAAGCTCCGGCCGCAGACATGTCACCTGGCGCCGGACCCGTGCACTCTGCCACTGGCTCCCCGCCCTGCTCGCCTGCTCCACTGCCCAGACACTCCTAGCCAGGGCCGCCGAGAGGCAGGGGGCGGGTACATTTTACACACACTTTAAAAATATATATTTATTGGGGCTGCGGGTGCGTCGGGAGGACTAGGACCTGTCCGCCCGCCCTACCGCCCATGTGACTGGCCACCCGCACGTCAGCTGTGGCTGCCCCTACCTTCCCCTGTCTATTCCTTCCCTGCACACAGAGAGCCAGACGCTAGAAGTCATAGTTCACCTCTAGCGTCTGACAGGAAGCACAGCTCTGCACTTCCTGGTAGTCCCTGTCAGAGACGCTGGAAGTCTCTGCTTGCCGCCGGGCCTCCCACATCCTGCCGCATCCTCCCACATCATACCCTATGCCGGAACCTGCTCGCCGCCGGGCCTCCCACGTCCTCCCATATCATACCCTATGCCGGAACCTGCTTGTCGCCGGGCCTCTCACGTCGCACATGTCTACCCGATGCCTGCCTCTGCACTTTGGTCGCCTGCACCCCTCCGCAGCTCAGAAACTGTAAGTCAGTGTGGGGGCACAGGGGGCAATTTTCTTTTAGGGAGGCCAATCCCAGGAGTGAGCATTTTTCAATCTCAGTGATATTGGTGTACCAGCCCCAAGATTTCTGTTGCCATCCCTTACATAGAAATGACCTTCTAGACCTACTTTGTCTCTGTCCTTGCGTCCCCACCATCTCTGTCCCGACCGTCTGGCCCTTCGTCACCACCGTCTCTGTCCCTGCATCCCGCCATCCCGCTCTATGCACCTTTGTCTCCGCCATCTCTCTCTCTCTCTGCATCCCCACCATTCCTTTCACTGTCCCTGAATTTTGCCTCAATCTGTGTGGCATACTGTGAATTTTGGCACAATCTATGTGGAATAATTTGAATTTTGGGTACTTATGTATTATCTGGGCTCCCATGTTAAATGCACCCCATTTTTTCATACCCCTACTATCCAACTACGCATGGAGTTGATTTTATATAGTGTGGCGAGCGCAGCGAGCCACCGTGCCCGAAGCGTGGCGAGCGCAGCGAGCCCCGCGAGGGGACGCGGTCTCATAAGAAAAATGGGAGCCCAGATATTACATAAGTACCGAATTTTGTGTCATTCCATGTGGCATAATGTGAATGTTAAGACATTCCATGTGAATTTTGGCTTATTCTGTGTAGCATAATGTGTAAGGGGCAAGTATAAGGAGTCTACTATTGTGTTGCATAAAGGGTATATGGTGTGGTACACACCCCTATATCCTTTAATGGCCACACCTCTTCAGAAGCAGCATTGGCTGCTGGACTGCAAGCGCCTATTGGCTAGCGGTCCAGGCAGCAGGAGACTTGAGCTCTGGGGCTGGGCGGCTCTGGGGCTGGGCGGCTCAGCTGCGCACAGAGGGGAGCAGATCCAGCTTGATCAAGTCGGCGGCAGATCCAGCTTGATCAATTCGCACAAACCCCTCACACATACACAGTGTGGATCATATCAAAAGTCCATGTGAGTGTTTATTTAATCTGAATGTTACTGGGACAAGGTCTGGGAAGGGTTTTTTATGCAGAGAGGGACAGGGTGGGGTTTTTTTGCCCAGAGGGGAGAGTTCAATTGGGGGGCTGTTATGCATTGTGAGGGGGGAGAGGATTTATATGCCCAGAGGGGGGGTTGTTTGCCCAGAGGGGAGAGTTTAATTGGGGGGCTGTTATGCACTGGGAGGGGGATGGGTATTTATATGCCCAGAGGGGGAGAGGGTTATATGCCTAGAGGAGGGTATGTTTACCCAGAGGGGAGATTTCAATGGGGGGGGCGCGAAACATGCTCTTGCTCCGGGCAACGTGGCACGTAGCTACACCACTGCTGGCAATCCTTAATTTGGATTCTGCAGTGTTGTAGCACTCACATATGCTGATCACATTTGCTGCTGCTTTGTGCATTTTGATTTTGAGTAAATTACATTGTGCATGCATTTTTTTTCTGTTTTGTTAAGAATACAAAACTATGCAAAATTCACAACTCGCCATTAGTCAGCTGCATAGTGATCTAAGCTCACTCCTGGATGGCATCCATTATTTAAACTTCTCTGAGCCCAAGGCCACTGGAAGGGGAGCAATGAAGCAAAAGGAAACTACCCCAGAGGGACTAATGATGAGCATGTGGCCAAGAGAAACTAAGTAACAGCTTTGTATAAAACACAAGCTGCTTCCCCGCCCAGTCCCCAGGCAGAGGGTGCCCAGACAAACATTTTTCTGTTCATTTCTGTTTTAAACATATAAAATGAGTATTCAACAAAAATGACAGTTTTAGGCTGATAATATTGTAGCGCTATGAACATGTTCAGTGCAAGAATGTCATTCATGAGGTTTATGTATGGGATGCAGTTGAAATCCCGGCGGTCGGAATCCTGGCGGTCAAAATACAGACGTCGGAATCCCGACCACCAAAATCCCAGCACTTTGTCCCTCTGTGGGTGTCCACAACACCCATAGAGGGATAATAAATTAGTGTGCCGAGCGTAGCGGGGCACCGAGCCCGCTGCGCAGCGAGCCCACATCCCCCCTTGTCGGGATTTCGTCCGTCGGGATTCTGGCGTATCAATCCCTTATGTATGTACAATATAATATGAGAGTTTAAATACCTTGGTATTGCTTTCTCATCCAGTTTTTTTGTTTCGTAGAGTTCTGTGCTTTGCTTTCTAGTACTGTGCTGGCTGCACTATAAACATGATTGCCTATATTTTTACCAGTGACAGGTTTGTATATTTGTATTACTAAACAGAACATGTCACTATTAGAGCCTGATTCTGCATTGGCCTCGGCTGCACCTTTATACTAATGTAGCTACTACATTAGTATAATGTACATTGCATAGAGGTAGAAACAAGTTGCAGCAGCTGTCCCGACAGCTGTTTCAACTGAGCAATGTCCCTGATGACAACTGATATTGCTCAGTTCAAACAGCTGTTGGGACAGCTGCTGCTGCTACCTGATTCTACCTTTATGGAATAAAAGGATTTCTTCATACTTGTGTGCCGGTTCTGACTCCTTCTATGCCATGGGGGGGGGGGGGTTAAGTGTACTGTGTATATATAAATAAGACTACATCGTTATGGACCTTAATACAGGTATCAAAAAGCACTCCGTTATGAAGAGATACAGGAACCACTGATGTGAGCATAGTGTGAAAGGGGCACTATTATTGTTTACATAATGTGTGGCCTGCTGTGTGGCCTAATGTGTATATGAAAGAAACATTTGTGATACTGCTTTGCCTGACAGTGGAGTGATTCACTAAAAACAATAATACAGTAATAAAGTTGCCAAATAATGAAGGATTGGCTGCTGCTCACCCAAATGGAGGAGTACTAAACTGCCACAAAATTAGACATAGACACTGTAAGAATAACATAAAAATGTAATATCAAAAATATCTAATAATAGGCACATACAGATGCGGCAGATCTCATCAGAGCGGCTCCCAATGTGCAAGGGGCACTACTGTGTGGCCTAATGTGTATATGATGTACTATTGTGTAGCATAAAGTTAATAAGGGGCTCTAGTATGTGCATAACTTGAATAAGGGAAAGCACTGTGTGGTGTAACAGGAACAAAAAAATAATACTGTGTGGTGTAATGTGATAAAGGGACACTACTATGTGGTGTAAAGTAAATAAGGGACACTACTGTACAGTGTAATATCAGTAATTGACATTTTATGCAGTGTAATGAAAGGGACACTACTATGCAGTGTAATGTGAGTAACTGACAATAATATATGGTGTCTTTTGAATAACCGACACTACTAGTAATTGACACTACAATGTGTTCAAATTTGAATAAGCGACACTACTGTGTGTACTAATTTGGATTGCTGTCATTTATTTTATACATGTATTTCTATGCTTTATGGTATTTGTTGTATGTGTAATTTTAATGTGATTTCATCTAAAATGTGAAGAGTCAATCCAACGGTATATATTAATTTATTTATGTAAAGGTTTAAGCTCTGCTATTTTTTCTTCTTTCTTTATTGTGTGGCCTTGCTCTTTCCCCGCAAGACCATTTTCCAGATATTGCCAGAAAATTCATGTCACTTATAACTTAATTAACCAGAATATTTAAATCATATTTTCTCAATAAAGGCTTTTGTTGTGGCATTATGTTCCCTGTCGTTTTGCAAATCTTAACCTGAATAGCCTACATCTTAGGTATGGATTGGGGCAAAGCATGTAAAGAGGTAGTTACAGTTTTCTGGAAATATCTATTTTATTTTCTCCTGCACTTGTGCGGTTTCATTTGAAATGTCGCACACTAAAGCCCTGATTCAGAGGTGGATGCAGTATCGATATTGTGCAGAAGCAATCATTTGCTTCTGCGTATATGCAACGAAAGTCCTGGAAACCCCTTTGTCTCATATGTACCATTGAGTGTCCGCAAAAACAACAGTTGTGCAAGGAATCGTATCCCTTTGAGCAGATGAGGGAAAGCCATGGGTTTTTCTGGGAGGTGAATGTGAAAAAAATCTTATGTGTGTTATGGGAGGTTCAGGGTCAAGTCAGTTGACTGCATTCTAAAATGCAGAGCCACATCTACAGGAGCCATGTTTAGGGAAAATTCATAGGCAGGCACATATAAGTCTTGTAAGTCTTGATGTTGTAAGTTGATGTTGTAATGTTGACACATTGTAAGTCTTGATGTTGACTGCAATGGTGCACCAATGGTGTAGTGTTTTACCATGCAAAGGCTAAAACGAGCATTTGCATATTATCTCTATTTCAGCCATGCATGAATTATTGTCCATCTCTGATTCAGAGACTCGATTTCCATGATAGTTTTCTAATAGTTCTTTTTTGATATTCTACAATTTAAAAAATGTAAACCTTAGACATAACTACAACAAACTCTCAGCTTCTACTGTACCTCAGGAACTCTGGAGTTGTCCAAGAGAAACCAGTACTAGTTAATACTTTCTTTGTGTGTTTATTTATTTTAATACTTACTGGCAGACTCTCAATCAGTTTAGTGTTATCACTAAGATGTGTGAAATGGAAGGGTTATACTGAGTAAGAAAAAACTAATTGTTTCCCCCAGCATGCTGCATGATATCAGTAACCAGATTTAAAAACCACAATGTAGGATTCAGAGATCTGGGTTACATATACAGTATTTGCAAATACATGGGTAAGCCCCGAGCAATATGTCAAAGCTTCTGTGAGTACTGGGGGTCCCTATTGCTATATATAAGTGCAGGTTGTGGCACTTGCAGCAATTGCTCTGGCGCTGCCCAGCATTAGACTGCGCATGCGCAGTCTAATTCCGAAATCCTGGGATTGGAAATTCCAATCCCGGATTGATATCCCGGCGTTTTAGGGGCCAAATCCCGGGATCCCGCTGATCCTGATCCCGGGATTGGCCACCCTTCTCATGATGCAAACAATGCTCTTTCTGGTGCAGGCATAGTCATTACCACTTATTTGAATAAATAGTTTATTGAAGATTTGTAGTGATACATCAATACAAATGTGTCTAGCAGAAGTAACTCAAAATCTCCAGCACAGAACAAGCTAGACACTGGCATTGTACAAGGGTAAAAAGCCTGTTTATTCTGATCCCACCAATAGGATTGTCAGAAAAAAAAAATGTCTGAAGTAGCTGTCAGCAGTCCAGTGAAATGCATTACGCAGTTTATGCGGTTTATAACATACTGTACCAGATAACAAAGACACATTTGTATTGATGACATACTATAAATCTTCAATAAAATATTTTGAAAAAGTTGTATTGACCACTCCATTGAAGGGTATTGTTTGAATTTGGATTCTGTTGGAGAATTTCTGGAATTTTCTCCTTTTTAAGGCTGCAAAAACCACCAATTTTTTGGTCTTAATCAGCGGTGTCGAGAGGGGGTGGGAGCAGTTACTATTTACCCGGGTCTGATGGAGGGTCCCAGGTCCCACGCCCCCTTCCCCTGCTGCAGAGACCGGGCATGGGGGAGTAGAGAGGACAGGCTACAGCAGCACAGCCTCTCTCCCCCACTCAGCACACACTGCTCAGTGCTGTCTGCTGAGCAAAGAAGAGAGGCAGCAGCCTGTCCTCTGGCACACATCTCGTACCCCTGCCAATTTATATATATATATTTTTTTTTTATTTTTTTTACAGAGGCGTGATCACACCCCCTCCCATTGGCCATGCCCCCTCCAGTTGGTCACACCCCATTTTACAGATTCACCATGATGCAGATAAATCTGAATCTTAAGTTAATGTGAATAAATGTATGTAATATCTTTAACCTATTCCACAGTGAATTTGCACTATACAAAATAAGTTCCCCAGGGTTTCTGCTCATATGTTAATATTGATTCTTCAACAAAATGTCACTAAATCTTAGTAAATACACAGTCACTGGCATAACAAGACTGACTCCCCCTTTGGCTCTGAGATTGTGGCATCGCTTCAGGTTAGGAAGGTAGAAATCACCCTAAAATAACTACCCAGAATGCTAGAAAGTTGCCTCATTTACAAATCATGAACGCTGGTTTTATAAAACTGAAACTGCAGCTGGAAACAAATGAAAACCATAAAATATGAATGTTTATATAATCCTTCTCATGTGCATTACTAAACCGAACAGAGGATTATATTTACAAGATAAATTAAAACCTTAATTGGGCAATTCACAGGACATTCCATTTGGTATTTCATCGGTTAAGTTAGTTTTGTGAAATTAGCTAAATTCATGAAAAATTGCAATACAATTGCATGCAAACAAAAAATGCAAAAAAAATTCTGTATGTCTTTTGTATCCTGCTATGTCACATGACAACATGTTTAGTAGTTATTTCTATACTTCTCTCTTGTTCTCCTGGCATCTCACGCTTGCTTTGCTGTAGTTGTGAAGTTTTTCTTGCTAAATATATTAGACATCAGAAATTCTGATGAGTAAAGAGGCTGAGGGACCTTTGAACGTTGTGAGACTAGTGCCTTTTTCTAGTAGTTCTGTGGTGTAAGCCATTTTGCCTAATCTACTGAAAGTTGAGGGAGATTCCTGATGTTGCAGTAGATAGATCTCTAGTGTCCTGTCCAATTCCTTCTGAAGTGGACAAAATGAGAACATACTGTGGGAAAATTTGTGTACAATTTGAACTCTGCCCAGTAAAGCATTGTATGTTTCCATGACTTGAGCAGGGCCAAGTGACATGAGGGCACAAAACTGTAAACAATGTCTTCTTTTCAGGATTATTGGTAAGCAAGGAGTACTGGCCACACATCAGACCAACTTTCCTCCAACCATCCAACTAGTTGGTTGGATGGAATAAAAACATGGTACTGGATAGTAGCAAATGTAATTTGTTAAGTCATTTGTTTCCTGTCACACCAGGGGTCTGAGTCGACGAGACTGAGACCTCTGGTGGGGACCTGGACCGGTACCTGAACCGGGGAGGTTGGAGAGGACCCTTACACATAGAATGCGTGACAGTGCACCCGAAGCCAATGAACAGTCAGTGGTAAAATACAACCGAGTTTTATTAGCAGATGGTTGTAAATAGACAGGCAGTAAAGTATGCAGATGATATAGTACAGTCTATGTAGATAGCGATACTTTACAGCTGGATGATGATGTGGTATCGATGGTGGAACATCGGATCCGGAATATCGGATATGGAGTGGAGACTGTGGGTCCGGAATGACGGACGGAAACTGGAAGTAGGAGATCCGGAATATTGGACTTCAATGACGATGATGGAACATCGATGGTGAGCGATGATGGAACATCGGAAGGACCAGAGTCCCGGAGCTAGGCTTGAATGCTGGGCTGTAGAAGCAAAATCGCAGGAGATGGAATAACCTGGACTTCACAGGAGATGGGATGCCTGGAGTACACTGCAGCATAGGAGAGACAACACCAGCAGGGATACACTTGCACGGAGACAAGGACAGCTGAACACACACTGGAGACAACTGAAGCACTAGCAATGGTTCTGAGAGCTCCCAGCATACTTATACCCACTGAGTGGCCAGGATTGGCCGGGCAGGTATGACTGGGAGATCAGAACCATCAGGATTGGACAGTGAAAACATGTGACTGGGAAAAACATGGCAGCCCCCATGTCTGCTATGGCGGGAAACAGTGTTTGTGGACGCCATGCTTGTGGCCAGGAGCAATGGCGGTGGACAGACGGATTGCCGGGCACTGGGTACTGTCACTGGGGTTCAGGATAGCGGTGCGCCGCGCAGCCGCGGACTCAGCAGCGCTGAGAGGACTGGAGGATGGCAGCGATGATGGCGCACGGCAGACAGGACGCTGGCAGGGATGACACTTGAACCGCAAGCTGAGCCTGCGGAGGCACTTAGCCGGTAAGATAGTCTGTCTGAGAGCTCGGATCGTGACAGCACCCCCCCCTTTAAGGGTGGCCCCAGGACACCTTTTAGGCTTGCGGGGAAACTTGGAGTGGAACGCCCGGATGAGTCTGGGAGCATGGACATCGATGGCATTGGTCCATGATCGTTCTTCGGGGCCGTAGCCCTTCCAATCGATCAAATACTGCAGACGACCATATCGGATGCGAGAGTCCAAGATTTTACTGACCTCATATTCCGTTCCACGCTGGGTGCAAACCTTAGGTGCCTTGGGGAGCTTGGAATGAAAGCGATTCAGGACCAGCGGCTTGAGCAGCGAAATATGGAATGTAGCTGGCACTTTCAATTAAGGCGGCAACTTGAGTTTGTAGGCCACAGGGTTGACGACTCGCTCAACTGGGAATGGACCAATATATCGGAGAGCGAACTTCATAGATGGCACTCTCAATCGAAGATTCTTGGTTGACAACCAGACACGATCGCCTGGACGGAGGGCTGGCACAGCTCTGCGTTTCCTGTCGGCAAATTTTTTGTACCTGCTTGAAGCTTTCAGGAGTGAAGAACGAATGAGCTTCCAGGATTTGATGAATTGCCGGATGGTCGTGTCGACCGCTGGAACAGAGGACACAGGTTGCAGAGTGGTCAGGAACTCGAGGATGAAACCCATAGTTGGCAAGGAATGGAGTGACATTTGATGAAGAGTGATGTTGGTTGTTACAGTATGGCAGAATTCTGCCCACGGAAGAAGTTGAGCCCAGTCATCTTGGGAGGAAGAGACATATGTGCGGAGAAATGCTTCAAGATCCTGATTCACCCTCTCCGTTTGGCCATTTGTTTGAGGGTGATAGGCTGTGGAGAACTTTAACTTGATTTGAAGCAGGGAGCACAGGCTTCGCCAGAATTTGGCTACGAATTGGAACCCTCTATCGGAGATGATTTCAAGAGGCAGACCATGAAGCTTGAATATCTCTTTAATGAAGAGCTGGGACAGCTTGGAAGCTGACGGAAGGCCGGTGAGGGGAACGAAGTGAGCCATCTTGGTGAACCGGTCAACAATCACCCAGATGGTAGTGAACTTGTCAGACTCTGGAAGATCAGTTACAAAGTCCATAGATATGTGCGTCCAAGGACGATGTGGCACTGACAGTGGCATCAATTGCCCAGGAGGAGACTGATGACTGGTCTTGTGCTGGGCACATTTAGCACAAGAGGAGACAAAGTCCTGTACATCCTGTTTGAGGGACGGCCACCAGATAGGACCTGGTGATAAACTCGTAAGTTTTCTGAATGCCTGCATGGCCAGCAAATTTTGAAGAATGCGCCCAACAAAGCAGCTTCTTCCTTAGGGCTGGCTTTACATATCTTTTCCCTGTAGGGGGCGTGAGATTTGAAACTCCCGTTGCGGAGAGGGCCACTGGATCAATAATAAAATGTTGATTTGTGGACTTTGACTCACTATCTTGCTCCCATGAGCGGGAAAGGGCATCAGCTTTTCGATTTTGTGTCCCTGGACAGAATGACAGCTTGAAATGAAACCTGGAAAAGAAAAGTGTCCATCTGGCTTGACAGGGATTTAAACATTGAGCAGACTTGAGATACAGAAGATTCTTGTGGTCTGTGATAATTGTGATCTCATGGACAGCGCCCTCTAGAAGATATCTCCATTCTTCTAATGCCAATTTGATGGCGAGGAGCTCTTGATCGCCGATGGCATAGTTACACTCTGCAGGCAGGAACTTACGAGAGTAAAACCCACAGGGATGAAGACGTCCATCGGGCGCTTTCTGCAAGAGGACTGCCCCAACGCCCACGGAGGAGGCGTCGACCTCGAGAATAAAGGGCAAGGTGGTGTCAGGCTGTCTTAACACAGGAGCTGAAGTGAACCTCTGCTTCAACAGATGGAAGGCTTCGATGGCTTCTGCCGGCCACTTCGCTGGATTGGACCCTTTTTTTGTTAGGGCAGTGATGGGTGCCACAATAGAAGAGAAGTTACGGATGAATTTTCTGTAATAATTGGCAAAACCCAGGAAACGTTGAATACCTTTCAGCGAAGAGGGAATTGGCCAATCTTGAATGGCCTGCAGTTTTCCTGGGTCCATTTGTAGACCAGAACCAGAGACAATGTACCCTAGGAAGGGTATAGACTTCACCTCGAAGACACATTTCTCCAGTTTGCAGTAGAGATGATTAGCTCGCAGCCGGGACAGAACCTCTTTGACCCAATAACGATGTTCTTCGATGTTATTGGCGTAGATTAAAATGTCATCGAGATATACGACTACATGTCGATACAGAATGTCCCGAAAAATCTCGTTGACATAGTGCTGGAACACGGCTGGTGCATTGCTGAGCCCGAAGGGCATGACGAGGTACTCATAGTGGCCGTCTCTGGTGTTAAACGCCGTCTTCCACTCGTCGCCCTCTCGTATGCGGATGAGATTATATGCGCCCCTCAGGTCGAGTTTCGTGAAGATGGTTGCACCGCTGACACGGTCAAACAGCTCGGTGATGAGGGGCAACGGATATCTGTTCTTTACAGTGATGTCATTGAGGCCGCGATAATCAATGCAGGGACGTAGGCCTCCATCCTTCTTCTTTACGAAGAAGAATCCTGCGCCAGCAGGAGAAGTTGAAGGACGGATGAATCCCTTTGCCAGATTTTCCTTGATGTAATCGGTCATGGCCTGAGTCTCTGGAAGAGAGAGGGAATAGGTTCTACCTCTCGGTGGTTCTTTGCCTGGGATAAGGTCTATAGGGCAATCCCACGGTCTGTGAGGAGGTAGAATATCAGCGCCAGACTTGCTGAATACATCTGAGTACTCTTGGTAGGGAAGAGGCGGAAGGTCTGCTGCATCGGCTGAAGAATGACGAGCTGGGAGTACCTTTTGGAGACAGGTACCGGAGCAGGAAGGATCCCAGGACAGGATTTCGGATGTCTTCCAATCAAGGCGAGGATTGTGAAGACGGAGCCAGGGTAAACCCAGAACCAGAGCATGAGTGGCTCGGGGTAGGACCAGAAAGGACAAGAGTTCAGTGTGCAGGACTCCCACTCTCACTGTAAGTGGCAAAGTTCTGCGGGAGACTGTTGCATCAGGAATCCTACTGCCATCCACGGCAGTAAGGAAGACAGTCTTGGAAAGACTTTCAGTGGGCAACCCCCACTTGCGAACCAGTTCGGCAGTTACGAAGTTGCCAGCGGCACCGGAATCAAGAAGTGCGGAGACAGTCTTGAAATGCTGACCAACTTGTAGGGAAACTGGAAGTACACAATCAGTTGCTGATGGAGAGGACTTAATTACTCCTAGCCTACCCTCTCCTTGACGGGCTAGGAGGAGGAGTTTTCCTGACGCTTTGGGCATGCAGAGATTTGATGTGCAGGGTCGGCACAATACAGACAGAGCTGTGCCAATCGACGACGTCGACGTTCTCCTGGAGACAAATGGAAGCGATTTATCTCCATTGGTTCTTCTTTGGAATGAGCCACTGGAGCAGCAGGTAAAGAAGGCGGAGGAGTTGGCACTTTAACTGGAGCGCTCTTGTGACGTTCTACAGCCCTTTCACGGAAGCGTAGGTCTACTTTAATGCATAACAATAAGTCTCTGGTAGCGAGTTCATCCTTAATACGGTCGGATAGACCATGCCAGAAAGCTGCGTATAAGGCCCCATCACCAGGGCTATTTTTGTGCAGGCTCCAGCAGGAACTGTGGCCCTTATTCTAGTTCACTCTTTCTGGCAAAATATTTCTTAGATGGACAAAACCATGTGCACTGCAGGTGTGGCAGGTGTAAAACCCCACCCAAATCTAATTATCTCTGCACAAGTAACACCTGCCTCACCTGCAGTGCACATGGTTTTGTCCATCTGAGGAATATTTTGTCAGAAAGAGTGAACTAGAATAAGGGCCACAGTTCCTGCTGGAGCCTGCACAAAAATAGCCCTGCCCATCACACCAGGAGAGTTCAGACGCCAGAATCTGGAATTGGACCAGATACTGCCCGACGGAGCGGGATCCCTGTCTGAGACGGAGGAGTTCAGTGGAGGCAGATGCTGATCGCCCAGGCTCATCGAAGATGCGCCGGAATGTTGACACAAAGTTCTTGTAGTTAGACAAGATGGCATCAGATTTTTCCCATAAAGGTGACGCCCATTCTAACGCTGCTCCACACAGGAGGGAGATGATGTAGGCGATCTTGGCCCTTTCAGTAGGGAAGTTACTGGGTTGCAGCTCGAAGTGAATCTCACACTGATTGAGAAAACCTCTGCAGGTCTTGGGGTTCCCATCATACTTAGTGGGGACAGACAGATGAAGGCGAGGTGCAGCAGCCAATACAGGAGGATGAACTGGACTTGGAAGTTCACTGACAGGCTCAGGGCCACTGAGAGTGGTCTGTTGTTTATCCAGCCAGGAAGACAGATCTTGGAGACAATGAATCACTTGGCTCTGCGCAGCCTCTTGCTGATCCAAGCGAACAGCCAGTTGCTGTACAGGGCTGGATGGTGATGCTTGGCTTGCGGCTGGATCCATTAGGCTAGTGCTTACTGTCACACCAGGGGTCTGAGTCGACGAGACTGAGACCTCTGGTGGGGACCTGGACCGGTACCTGAACCGGGGAGGTTGGAGAGGACCCTTACACATAGAATGCGTGACAGTGCACCCGAAGCCAATGAACAGTCAGTGGTAAAATACAACCGAGTTTTATTAGCAGATGGTTGTAAATAGACAGGCAGTAAAGTATGCAGATGATATAGTACAGTCTATGTAGATAGCGATACTTTACAGCTGGATGATGATGTGGTATCGATGGTGGAACATCGGATCCGGAATATCGGATATGGAGTGGAGAATGTGGGTCCGGAATGACGGACGGAAACTGGAAGTAGGAGATCCGGAATATTGGACTTCAATGACGATGATGGAACATCGATGGTGAGCGATGATGGAACATCGGAAGGACCAGAGTCCCGGAGCTAGGCTTGAATGCTGGGCTGTAGAAGCAGAATCGCAGGAGATGGAATAACCTGGACTTCAGAGGAGATGGGATGCCTGGAGTACACTGCAGCATAGGAGAGACAACACCAGCAGGGATACACTTGCACGGAGACAAGGACAGCTGAACACACACTGGAGACAACTGAAGCACTAGCAATGGTTCTGAGAGCTCCCAGCATACTTATACCCACTGAGTGGCCAGGATTGGCCGGGCAGGTATGACTGGGAGATCAGAACCATCAGGATTGGACAGTGCAAACATGTGACTGGGAAAAACATGGCAGCCCCCATGTCTGCTATGGCGGGAAACAGTGTTTGTGGACGCCATACTTGTGGCCAGGAGCAATGGCGGCGGACAGACGGATTGCCGTGCACTGGGTACTGTCACTGGGGTTCAGGATAGCGGTGCGCCGCGCAGCCGCGGACTCAGCAGCGCTGAGAGGACTGGAGGATGGCAGCGATGATGGCGCACGGCAGACAGGACGCCGGCAGGGATGACACTTGAACCGCAAGCTGAGCCTGCGGAGGCACTTAGCCGGTAAGATAGTCTGTCTGAGAGCTCGGATCGTGACATTTCCCAATTCAGAAAATGGACAACAACTGTCTTTCAGACAATGTATTGAAGTTGGACCTATTTGATTTAAACAATTTCGCTGAATGTTTTTGTCCATTCTCCTGAGTTTGTGAGCAAATTGCTTATTGGCATTTGCCCCCATACAGTACCAGATTTTCAGTCCAACTACCAACTAGTTGGATGGTTGGAGGAAAGTTGGTCTGATGTGTGACCAGCCTTTTAGATCTTTTTCTTTTCCCTTCCCTTTCCTCCTGTTACTGCTGCATGGGTTTTTTGTCTGATATTGTATGTTTCCTGCTTATGTTGGTGTTTTATATTTGGTCGATTTACAAAGTTGTGAGTGGACATCTTGTGTTTAATATAAATAGCATATACTTTTACATCAGGTAGTTAAAACATATTTAACAATGCAAGTAAAGACATTTATTTTTTAAGGCTCAAGTTTGAACAGGAGTGAAATCAAACAAATGTCACATTGAACTCAGCATTTTACAGTTGGAGTCTTCAAGCACTGGATTTGGCATTGTTATAAATGGCAAGTATGAGTGTATTTGTGATGAGAAAGGAGGTGCAGTGCCAGCTTGAGGCCATCCATACTTTTTGGGAATCAGCCTCATCATAATGGGGTAGCCACAACAGTGATGCATTTGTGTGAGACAGGTCATTTGAGTAGGGTTTGCTATCGACCATGGTCAATGTTGAATACTTTTGAGATAGATTAGGGAGAGATTGTGTATTCCTCTATCAATGATATCCAGAGGTTCTTCCAGACAATCTCTATTTATATGTGTTGTTCTTCTGATGGTGGTCCACCATAATAAAGACAAAAACAGAGAGGATATCCATCATTGCCCTCTTGACAATATGTGACAAATCTGACTATCTTCTGAGAAAGTGCAATTGTCGATAATATGATTTCCATGGAGTGGTAGTCCACCAAACACCTCGAAGAGAATATATGGAATATATATATGGCCTAGCATCAATCTTGGATGTGAGTGTAACCGCTCCAACAAAGCTGCAGTGTGCAGACCTCGAGATTATGCTGTAATCGCTGTGGTTGTGTTAACAGCTGATCTTGGTACGTGATTTTATACCACATATAAGAGTGGATTTTAAAAGAAATAAAAACTTTTATATTTCTGATACACGCACTATGGAGCACTCCTGTTTGTTTTTTCAGAGATATATATATATTTTTTGGAGCATATAATAGTTTAAATTTAGGGAAGGGTGCTTTGATTGGTGACTTACATAGTAATGCATTGCACTTCCTGGTTGTGCGTTCCAGCCGGGTGAAACGCACAATATTGTTATAATATAGAGATGGGTGTTTGCTAGCTTAGTGACCAATTATGTTCTTTGTTTAGATGTGTAGCCAATGATGGACGTGCGCCGATTTTGCATGCACGTGGTGATGCTTCACCGGGAAGGGACACGCACCATGTTGTTGGTCCGCCGTTTAGATGACACGCATAAGGGACCGCAGAGTATAATGGCGGTATGCGTTTCCTAGTCTCGAGAACACTTGAAAGATAAGGATGAGTTTATACACTATGTATTTGTGGTTCCTAGGAATGTATTGGTAATATCCATCTATACAAACTGCATCTCTGAATACTGATAAGTGGGGCATTTTAGAAATAACTATGGATCTATAACACGGTTGGTACATTTGTATGAGTGAGATATTGGGACTTCCTGTTTGCACAGATGTACTGGGTTAATTTAATTATGGCCCTATTAGAGTGTGCAGCATGTGGCAGGTACTAAGTTGTACTTTTTTGGGACTCAGGACACCATGATTAAGGGCCATGATAGGTCCGAAACATTGGCTTATTACTTGTTTGGAATGATAGAATAAAAAGAAAGCACTTGCTTACTGCTGCTTGGTGAGTTCCCTGATTCTATAGACTGTGAATTTGGACCATATCTTTATATGTGCCTGATGGGAGCACCTATATATATATATATATATATATATATATATATCACTATCTGGTCCTTCCACATGTAATCTAAGGTATAGTGATTCTAAATGCCAAAGTTAGACTGGATATATTTTAATGTATATTCGGCAATCAGATTCTATTATTTTCTAGATGGTGTTAAATAAATAACAAGTAGAATATGATTGGTTGCTATGGGCAACATCCCATCTTCAATAGAACTCCCATTTTAGTAAATTTACTCCAATGTGTGAAATGCAGAAGTAGATTTTAAAGCATTAAGAGACCAGGCCCAAGTCCCATGCTCCTCTGATCTGTCCTCTGGAAAAGGCATTAAACTTTAGCTCCCCCACCATCACATTTCTACCGCATTGAATAAGAGTTAGGTCCACATATAGGCCCTTATTCTGGTTCACTCACAAAGGAAAATTCCTTTTGAAATGGACAAAACCATGTGCACTGCAGGTGGGGCAGATGTAACTTGTGCAGAGAGAATTAGATTTTGGTGTGGTTTTACTTCAAAGTGAGATCTGTATTGCAGTGTAAAAATAAAGCAGTCAGTATTTACCATGCACAGAAACATAATAACTCACCAAAATCTAAATCTCTCTGCAGATGTTACATCTGCCCCTGCCCCCTGCAGTGCACATGGTTTTGTCCATTTGAGATTTCAGAAGGAATTTTCCTTTGCGAGTGAACCAGAATAAGGTCCATAGTGGCCAAGCGGGTCCTGTTCAGCGGGGTCTGCTTGACCAGAAAGAGGCTGTGTGGGGTCAAACAAAGCATTGTGGACGAATCCTGGAGAACAAGATTCGGGCACTGCTGAATAGATTTCAAGGGGGTCACAGTGTGGCACAGCCTCGCTGTGTGACCACATACTGTACTTTCAAATGTATTTGCTTTCCTGAAATCCGGTCATCCCGCCGTCCTGTCCAACTGCTTCATGCTGTGGTAGGACCCAGCAGTTGTGGCCCTGCCGCTTAAGTTTGGGGTGTCTCATAGAAGCCTTTGTGCAGGCTCCTTCTGTCCAAATGGGTCCCACTGAATGGGGCCCCCTTGGCTGCTATGTGTGGCCCCAACCTTAGGTTTGGGTATTTTCTTTCTTTGCAGGGTAAATGCTGGCTGCTTTATATTTAACCTGAAATTTAGATTTCAGTTTGAACACACCCCACCCAAATCTAATTTTCTCTGCACGTTACATCTGCCCCACGGTTTTGCCCATTTTGTGAACAAATTTGTCTTACGATCAGGTCTGAATTGTAAGGAGAACTATGATTAATATCCACTCTGTTTTTATCTTTGTTGAGGTAAACCACCAACAGAAATACACAATATTTGAAAAGAGATTGTATGGAAAGACCTCTATCTGATATTTAGGAACTTAATAGCACCTGTATAAATAAATTTAACAAGTGCGATGCGATGCACGCTCTCATGCACATCACCTCGCACAGCACAAAAAAATATGGCTGCACATACTGTAGTTGTTTTTTTTTTCCAAAATATATTTTACTGAAACTTGAATTATAAGATAAGGTATTTATGTATTAGCAGGGCGCCCAATTAGCATACATACGCTAGCGTAGGGAAATCGCATCGCATGTGCCGTTTTAGTGCCCTATGTAATTTATTCACTGCTCTGTTGGCCCCGGCGCATCGCACCTCCCGCAAAATCACACGCATGCAATTTTATAGGGTGCAATGCACATTAGCTATACACTTGTATGACATACAATGAGGTTTTAGGCACCCCCCCCCCCCTCACTATCCACGCCACCCCGAAGCGTGGCGAGCGCAGTGGAATGCAGCCTCCTGACCTTTTTGATACCCCCACTATCCACATCGGCGTGGAGTTGAATCTATATAGTGTGGCGAGCGCAGGGAGCCACCGAACTTGAAGCGTGGCGAGCGGACGTGAATTACTTTCCATGTATTGCGCGTCCCCTCTCAGGGCTCCCTGTGCTCACCATGCTTCGGGCTCTCCACACTGTATGAAATCCACTCCACGCCGACGTGGATAGTGGGGGTATGAAAAGGTTGGGAGGACGCGCTCTGCCGCCCCTCACGGGGTAGCGTGGATAGTGGAGGGGTGCCGAAAACCTCATTGCATGTCATACAAGTGTATAGCTAATGTAATTGCATCGCAACCCTATAAAATTGCATGGGATTACATGCAATTTTGCAGGAGGTGCGATGCGATCCATGCGATGCGATCCACCGGGGCCAAGAGAGCAGTGAATAAATTACATAGGAAAATCGGATTACATTGCATCGCACGGCACTAAAACGGCCCATGTGATGCAATTTGCTTAGTGGGGGCCCTGCTAATACATAAGTACCTAAGATAACATACAGTGGAAGTGCACATATACATAATGCACAGGATCAGTCAAACTGTAAATTATACACATATTTCTTGTAGTAGTCTAGAGCAACGACATATTGTCAACAGTGATAGAAAGTTTCAAAAGATTTTTCCTATTTTTATATAACAACGAATCACGGGAACAATATACACACATCCAGAGTGGGAGGTTATCTTGCATGAAGCAAGTTGTGTGAACCACAACAGATTAGTCAGTGTATTCATAACATAAAGTTTTTGATAATAATAGATTGTTATAATCTGTGTTTCGACTAGAAGGATGTGTATATAGCAAAACTGGGTTTTGTCCAACTGCACATAGTTTTTGTACTAGATTGCATATAATTGCATTGCAAAACATATGCTATGCAATGCTATCTAGTCCAAGTTGTACCGTGTATGGGCACCTTAAGCCTTGGTTTTGAAATAATGACACTGAGTAAGGTTGGAATTCGTAAAATACTTGTCTATTCATGTGACTTTCGATGTTTGTAAATTCTCCTCCATCTCCCATGCTTGTTTTTGTCAGGTCATCAAGAGGGAAAATGCAATGAAATATAGAATCAATTGGTATTGGGATTCCCACATACAGGGTCAATCGGAATCAAACATTCAAAATGTACAAGCAATGGCACATACCTTACTTACACATAAATTAAATGCTTGACACATGTAAAGGTATCTTTAAACAGGAAGCGGGTATTAGCCCATATCCCTTAGTTTTTGTACAAGCCAATTTTTATGTTTCTCATGTACTATCTCATTTCACAGATAAGGACTGGAATAACACTTTGGACACTATGCTTTCCTACCTGGTTCCAAATTCTAGGGCTATATCTGTACACTACACCTTTATGAGACAAATTCTCAACTACACCAAGTTTAAGGGAGGAATGACCACATGGTTACACAATTTTCCCTCCATGACTGTACCACAATTGCAAAAAGGCCTCCTTTATTCTAGGCAGACACTCAAGGCTAGTATGTTCACGGTATAAGGCTAGTATATTTCTCAGTATCTACCATAATTCTTACGTATCTCCAATCAGACGTTACCATATGGGGACATCTGATACACACACTTGTCCAAAATGCCGCCTCGACAATGCAGATACATACCACTGTTTATGGCCCTGCCCAATTATTCGATACTTCTGGCTTCTTGTAAAATGCTATGCAGAAGCCAAACTAATCACATTCGTCCCATTCATTCCAGAATGGGCAATATTGGGTAAATTTGACCCCAATATCCGCATGACGAGAGAAAGCAAAAAATTGCTACTAGTTTTGAGTGCAGCAGGTATTCTTCAAGGATGGATTGACCCCAACACACCACAATTTCCCTTATTTCTAACCATATTCCATTTCCTATTTAGAATGGACTGGGTGGATGCAATTGTTGACAGGGGGAAAAAAAAATTCTTTCTATTATGTGATTCATACATACAAATCTTCCTCTCATCACAAGACAAATGATACATGATAGCCCCCTGGACTGATGTCTCCAAACCATTAATGTTATTCTTAAGACCTGAATGATGATTGGACTCAAAATACTATCAGACTATGTTTTAAATTGATATGTTTGTGCAACACTTATACATAATTAGTTTTCAAATGTATCTATAACCATGTAATGCAATGTCTCAATAAAAAAAAGTATAAGAAAAAAAAAACAGGAAGCGGGTGCGAACCCTGTTCTCACAATGGAATTGATGTTAACACTCCTCAAAAGGTATCTTTCCAACTCCTTCTCAATATGAAGTGATGATAAAGCTCCTCAGGAAATAACTCTTAAGTATATTCCACTGCTTATATGTATAAAAAAAATAAAAAAAAATTATGACATCCAGCAAAGTTCTGTCTTTTGGGCAAATGAGGGAGGCTTGAGATTAGGGGCCTTATTCTGGTTGGCGCGGCCGGGCCCTACGCGTACGTCCCGGGATTTTTTATGATCTGCGCATGCGTACATTCGCCAATGCGCAGGCGCGACCACTCACCAACGCTTACGGACGGGTCTCTACGTGCGAAAAAACCTGTACGCGAGTGTACGGTATTCGGGGCGGCATAGGGGTGTGTTGAGGGGAGCGGCCGAAATAATGAGGGAAAATGGGCGTAAATATGGGCGTACACGGGGGTGTGCACCAAAAATGAGCGGTGCTACTACCGCACGATCGACTAAGGCACCGTTCATTTCGGACACAAAACAGGCGGCCGCCAACCGCCATCTCAAACCACCCCTACAGATACCGCATGCCAGCGTGCGCCTGAGTTTGCTAATTAACGCTGATTCCTACTCAAACACATACACCTGAATGTAATAAGCAATGCTGCAGTCTATTAAGTCCAAACCATGATTTCACTACCTGCAAGCCACACACAGCACTCAAACACATTGGAAGCTTATCTTTCTATACTTCTCGACATTTAAAGGTTTGTTTAATTTAAGGTAAGAATCTTTTGAAGACCTGCTTATATATGCTAAGGTAGCTATTTGCTAAACAGTTAGACACATTCACTACGTGCTTTCATAGACTTTACACAGTAGCACACTCAATCTACACAAGTCGACATGTGTCAACGTGTTCACTCTAATACAAACATAGGTTTTGTATTTAGGATACAATAACATAAACCACATCTAACACCTACAAAGGATGTTTCAGCAATGTTTGAAGCCCATGACCACTCTTTTGCACACAATCTTTGTATAGTACCCAAAATACAGAACTCTACCACTATCTCATCTGCTATGAATTGGATTTGACTACACTCTGGATGTAAGATGCCACCAATCACATTATTGCACTCACATCTCTCTAACAAAGGATTCCTACATCTGCTTATGATACTGTCAAATCATATATATGTAAAAACTTATACATGTTTGTTCACAAGCAATTTTATCATGTTTGGCCCATTCACACATCTTTTTTTAGGGAGGACACATATGCATTCCTACACAAATTTACCTTTTCACCCTTGTTTGTCTGCCTCACCCACTCCATGAGGAAAGCATTGTTCTGGACCTGCTTTTACCTACTACTGTAGGAGCTACCTCACCTGCACACAAACTGCTTTCTCACCTATTAAGTTGCTCTGCACATGTGCTGACACAAACTAATTAGCAGGGAAAAGTTGGATAGGAACATGGGAATGGCCATGGAGAGGGTTACACATGGGAAACTTCGACCACACTTCAACAAATGTTCAAAAATACCCTGGTCAGTAAGTACACATAAATCTAGTATTTGTTTCACACAAGAAATTACACATACAACAATTTTGATTTAATTGGTAAAAGAAATTTATTTGCTGTTCAGCATCACAGCTTAAAGTGTGAACACTTTAATGTCAGAAATCAAATAAACAAATAAAATAGACACAAAAATAAAAAAACAGCCAGAACAAGAGGTTGCATATCTCCAAACATGTGTTACCCTGCAAATGCAATGGTGAAAGAAATGGGGACACCAGAATACATACTGCAACAACCAGGGTGAATACTAAGCAAGATACACACCATTGTACAAAAGAAGAAAAAAGATGACTCTCTTTGTTGGGGCACGACTTGAATTTAAAATGTATAAATTTTAATAGATATGTGTTAAAATATGGAACTCACTACAGACCCTCCAAAACTAATATAGTTATTCACAAAGTCTTAAGAGAGAGAGGAAGGAAAGAAAAGGAAAACGAGGACGCAAATATTGCTTGTGCTGATTGTGTGACAGAACAGAAAGAAGCTTGTCACAATATCAAGGAAATTGCAGATATATTAAGATTGAGCATAGATGAAAAATCATAAATGAAAAGTAAATCAAAATACAGCTAAAGGTATGTATGTGTCAGCCTTGGTCGGATGTAATCTCAATGTGGGGATATTCTCCCATGAAATACATTGGTGACCTGGCTGGTATTAATCTTTAATTGGTATGTGACAAGAAAAAGAAAAAAGAAAAAATATATACATGAAAGAATATATAAATGTATTAGTATTGAAAATTCATAAAAAAGACCCAAATTAGGTCTGTAATCTTGGTTTCTATGCAAAAGAGATATATATGTCTTGTCTGAGACCGTATATCAATGGCGAAAATATTACAAGTTTTTTGTATAGGCTGTCACTGTGGGTAACCACAGTGTATGTCACTGTGGTACCAGGCGGTTATGGCTTAATATTTATAAAGATATATGCCGTTTATACATATGCGCAAACACATTGAGAGAGATATCTTAGCAACCTGGATATATATTTAAATAATGAGTGGAGTCACATACAGTGTGTTCTCACTGGTCTCTGATCGTTCCTGCTTTTCGGGTCGTGTGTCTCAAGGACAGTGAACGAGCCGAATGAGGGGCTTGATCATAGTAGAGACCAGCATAGTGAGAACAGCTTAGAAGGAAGAAAAAGTGGAGATCTGCTGTTGATTTCCAGTGTCCACTGTCACCCCTGTTGGTCAGAAGACCAGCGCAGAGGATCAAGCGGCCACCAGATTCAATGAGAGTCCCCTAATATGGAGAGAGTTTGCAAGATATGTACATATAGGTTAATACATGTTATACACCTCCTTTTAAACATATATTCCTCCTAATACCAGTGTGTACAGTTCCTGGTGCAAGTGCACTGGGGAAAGAAAAACATAAATCCACTCAAGAATTAATATTATGTAGCAATCAGATATCAATCCTGGTTACTTATCTGTACAGCGCTTCTGTATCACATGCCACAAATGGCAGCCTCCCCGCCTGTCAGCCTTCCTGCCTGGACGCGCGTTTCGCCTGTGCTTGTTCACCAGTATCTGTTACATGTCACACACGCTCTATTTGTACCTCTTAATTTTCGCGGGGAAACAGCAATGCTGTTTCTATTGGGCAGTCCCCCTGCACGCCTCCACCGATCAATGCAATCGCCGGCCGTCTGCCTGTCGGCGTCTGACGTGTATCACGCAGCAAGTGTTTGCGTGGTCGTCATGGAGACGCTCCATGTCATACTTGGTCAGGTGACCTGCGTCACCCTCTCCAATCATAACAGCCGCTTATATCCGGAGTCTCCTGCGTATCGTCATGTTTGTGTCCTTGTTGCTTAGCAACCTTGGACACAGTTTTTTACTGATCATTCCGGTCGCGTGATTCAGGGAAAAATGTCTGCTGTATTGGTAATCCCGCAGGCCTAGAAGTTTATATATCTTGCCACTATATCTCTCTTTATAGAATAGCAAGATAGAGGGCTTGATATTGGGTACCGTTTGTATCTTAATTGGTTATAACTAGCTAACTGCGTTTCTCTCTCTCCCCATTTGTTTATGGCATTACCGTTTTGTATATGTCAAAGATATTACCTAATATCAAATTTCCTTTCTCTATGTTTCAAAATGACTTAGTTTTTACATCCTCTTAAATCGATACTGTTGCTAACCTTCTGTGCTAAGGTTAGATATGATTTTAACTATTTACAGCAATTGTTTATAGATATATCCGTTAATTGTACAGTTTCTGATCTTAATAGTATTATTACTGTTGAAGTCTCTATTAATCTGATTTTAATTGAAATACAATTCCATGTGCTTCCCAATGGTGCTATGCAGATACGAAAAAAATATATATGAAAAAAATATATATATGAAAAAATATGAAAAAAATATATATATATATGTCTATGTTGATAATAACAAAATTTAAAGGGGATTATTGTAGATCGTTACACAATAACAATATTCATAATGTCATTAATAACATTATCTAATAATTTAGTAGATTATGACTGTAAACTTAGAAAGAGTTTATTTGTATATATGTATATATAACTATAATTTATCGTTGCTAAAGAAAAAAAGTGATAAGTGAAGAAATGACATACCTATAAATGTGAAAAAAAAAACTATGTGCCAAAAGGTGCCTAGCAATAAAAATAAAATGTAATAAATGGAATGTGATATTATGTATGAAAATGTAGGACTATCCTTGCCTCTATTGAGCTTATTGCCTCATTTTCTGTGTTTAAGATAGAAAGAGTAGTTGTATGTAAACTACTCTTATAAGGTGTATGTGTTTACTAAGTGCTAAACATGCTCCTCATATGCATATTCTTGTAAAGAGGGAAAAAGCGTCTATTCGAAAAGAATTAAAATATTATAGAGTGTCTAATTATGGTGATGCGTGAGTTCCTACTAGGATGATGCGTGAATTCCTACTGGGGTAGAGTGTCTATGAAGAGACTCCTGCAGTGATTCATATCAAATTTCAATCTTACTATTTTTCACCATTGGGGGAATTAGTCATGGAGTGTGATTCTATGAGATTCTGCAGTTAGGGCTGCATTTCATATTGATGCTGTTTACAAGAATGTTTGGTAATTAATGTACTCATTAAGTCCATGGGGTGATAGGGCATTCAGCCGGAAAGTCCATTCACTCTCCTTCTGTAGTATGTTTTTCTGGAGGTCATACTACACCAAAAATTTATCCTGCATTTGTAGAGGTCAAAATAAGAACTTTAATGCCCATGGCACGCAAATGGATAGATGGCCAACTCAGGAAGTGGATGTCCAGTGCAATTTAAACATTTGGGGTCCAACCACAGAGGAAGTGAACCAGGTCTCATTATTTGGGCCCTTTTCTCCCCCTTTTAGATGGGGCCTTGGGGACATGGGCCTTTGGGTCAGATGGCTTGCGGCGTCTTCCCCTAGTGGACACAGGAGGGTCAGCAGAGGTGGAAGGTTGGGGAGCAGCTTGGGGTGGGGCAGCAGATGGGGGATTGTCCCTTAGGGACCTGGCGGTGGGCAGCAGCTCCGCAAGAATGACATTCAGGCGGCTGAGGTGTTGGCCAATGTTTTGCATGCCAGCCGCCAGAGTGTCATTAATGCGGTTGAAGGCCTCACACTGCTGCCTGTTTGTGGCCTTCCAATCCTCCAAAAATTCCCCAATCTGCTGCTGACAGAGCGCAGCATCCACCCCTTGCTGCTCGATCCTCTCCAGCGTCACCATCATGCTCTCTTCCCATGTCTCCTGTGGCTGGGGCTGGGGGTGTCTTCTTGGTGGAGGCTGGACCACTCGCTCCACCTGTGGCTCTGCAGAGGAAGATGCTGCCGGTACATCCTGGGTTTCTGCTTCTGCTAGGATAATAATTGAAAACAATGTCACCATCACATACGCACTAAAAAATCTCTTTCAAAATACAATGCATTACTGTGACTTACCATCAAAAGCAGCATCAAAGACCTCCGCCGGGAGCTCACTGTCCATATTGGAGATCCCCCTGACCTCGGCCACATCAATGACGTCCAAGGCGTCCTGCTCCAGGGGGGTATACTCCAAATGATCGGGCATAGGACCTCTCCCGGTGGACATGCTGTGGTTGTACCGGTCAGTCATCTTCCTCTTCATTGCCGTTTTGAAGTCAGTCCACCTACAAGTTTAAAAATACAAATATCACCATGAGATATGTGCACCACTGTGCTACGTGTAGGGTTACCACCTAGTCCCTTTAATTCCGGACACATGTTACTTACACAGGTTCTGTGGCAGTTTAAAATTAGGTGAAGTGGAGTCTTGAAGTCAGCCAGCCACAGAACCTGTGTAATTAATATGTGTCCGGAATTAAAGGGACTAGGTGGTACCCCTAGCTACGTGACATTTCCTAGTGTGGGTGATCTTATGTTTTTTAGCCATATGTGTCCCACACACACATTCATGTCTCCATTAGGAGGCATTTCAGTGTCTCATCACATTCATTAGGCCACTAAATGCACATACATACATCACTATGCAGAAATGACATCATCCATGGCCAAATTATGCACCTCCACCTGTTGTGAAACTACACATTCCACCATAGCTTGACAATGTGGTTATTATGGAGTAATTTAACTATGGGATGGCATACTGGGATGTGTAGTTTCTCACCAGCTACATGTGCACAGTTTGCTCATTCTTGTTTCAGTAGCATCATATGGAACATGTTACAACAACTCTTTCAAAAACACACTTTCTCTTGTCCCATCACATACTTCACATGAGCAGAACTGTGCCCATAACCTCACATCACACCAATGGTGCATGTTTCATATATCAATGTGGGTTATTAGACATGGTTGTGTTCACATGTGACATTGAAGTGTAGCACTATCTACAAACACACCTTTCTATTATTCTCAAAACATACATGTAACATATGTAAACACATATGACATTATCAGGGGGACAAACACCAGGGCTATTTTTCAGCAGGCTCCAGCAGCAACTGAGGCCCTTATTCTAGGTCACTCTTTCTGAGCACATATTTCTTAGATGGTCAAAACCATGTGCACTGCAGGTGAGGCAGGTGTAAAACCCCACCCAAATCTGATTATCTCTGCACAAGTAACACCTGCCTCACCTGCAGTGCACATGGTTTTGTCCATCTAAGAAATATTTTGTCTGAGTGAACTAGAATAAGGGCCTCAGTTCCTGCTGGAGCCTGCTGAAAAATAGCCCTGACAAACACACTAACCTTTTCTTCACCGCTAGCCAATCTCTGACCACTGGTGACACCTGGTTCACTTCCTCTGTGATCTTGTCCCAAAGCTTTCTCCTTGCACTGGCACCTGGCTTCCTGGTTGCCAATTCTATCCATTCACGTGCCCTGGGCACTAAGATTCTTAATTCGGCCTCTACAAATGCAGGGTTTCTCTTTCTGGTGGTGGCATCCTGCTCAGTCCTCACCCTCGATGTTGCAGCCTGTTTTCTGGTGGCCCCAGTTCTCTCACCATGCACCTGCTGGGTCACACCTGTTTGGAGAGATGCAACCTCTTGTTCTGGCTGGTTGCTTGGCCCTTGTGGAGCTGGTGGAGGTTGAACAGGGCCTGTTACTGAGGGGCCCGCTTGGTCTTGGGTCCTCCTTGTCCTCTCCTGCTCCCTCTGCCTCAACCTTTCCAGCAAGGATTCTGCTCTGGCTCTCTGGAGAGCGTCCTCAGCTGCGGAATCGTCTGAACTAGACATGTTTGCAGCAATTGTGGCCTGCATCTGACTGAATATTTATATGTTAATCTCCCGCCATGAACAAGGGGGCGTATATTTTTCCCCGCAATGTACTTGCTCATTTACGCCGATATTTCCCGCCGATAATTGCCGCTTAAATTACGCAGGTCTCCACGCACCTGATCAATCACCTGTATATGCACATACACAGGTTGTGGAGCATTGTGTTCTGCAGCGTGAAATGTGTGCACCTGTCATTCCAATGATGAGTGTTGTCAGCTGGTATCTGTTGGAGTTCGTGTATGCTTTGTGAGTCACATTTCAAAACATCACGTTATAATGCTTTCCTTACATATGTAATGAGTATGAAATTGTCATACACCAACATGTTGCATTGTGCCCCTTTAAGCAGCGTATTTATAAGGTAGACGGTTGCGTGTATTATTTTCCGCCCACTGTATATACAGTACGGCTCTCCATGGTAATCGGTGTATTGTGCCCCCTTTAAGCAGCGTATTTATAAGGTAGACGGTTGCGTGTATTATTTTTCGCACACTGTATATACAGTTCCTCTCTATACATTGAATGCTTGCTGTTGGTTTTGGTCTGTGTATATCGGAACGGTCCGCGAAAGTTTCTACTCGCATCCAGTTTGTTAATGTAAGAAGGATTAATAAAGTTAATACCAAACAAACAATTTTTTAGACCAATCAGCAAGCACCAAAAGTGATATATGTACCTGCAATTATTAACTGCGCCATTGGCACTATGACTTCAACCAGGGCTAGGCCGTTTTCGACCCAAGAGTTGTTGGCCTTGGTTGAGGTCATGGACCGTCACCTGGGGCCCAGGGGCCCATATGTGAGTAATATGGACAAGCGGCGGGCGTATACTGCTGCCCGCCGCCTAATCTACTCCACGACCGGCGTCCGCAGAAGCCTGGGGCAAGTGGAGCGGCGCTGGTCAGACCTGCGCCGGCGGCAGCCAGTTTTGCTCTGCACACTTCGCCGCCATATTGCCCGATGTAAGTTTTTATTACTAGTATGTCTGCGTTTTTTTGCAAATGTTTTCTGTACTTTTTATAAATATGTTCCTGAGTATGGGGGTGTATATGGGTGTATAGGGGGTGTATAGGGGGTGTATATGGGTGTATAGGGGGTGTATATGGGTGTATAGGGGGTGTATAGGGGGTGTATAGGGGGTGTATATGGGTGTATAGGGGGTGTATATGGGGTGTATAGGGGGTGTATAGGGGGTGTATAGGGGGGGGTTTAAGTAGTTGCTCAGTTTTTGGGTGTAGCATATCAATTAGTTTGCATGATAAATGTCTGAAATATAACAGCAATGATAATTTGGAAGGTTATGAGCATGACTAATGTGAATTTTTCTTTCCCCCTTTTTTATGCAACCCAATCTTCGATTTCTATGTCATCAACATGAACATTTCAGCACGGGCAAGGGCACGCATGGAAGCCCGGGAGCAGGCAGCCCGGGACCAGGCAGCCCAGGAGCAGGCAGCCCTGGAGCAGCCAGACGAGGAGGAGGAAGAGGAGGAGGAAGAAGAGGAGGAGGAAGAAGAGGAGGAGGAAGAGGAGAAGGAGGAAGAGGAGGAGGAAGAAGAGGAGGAGGAAGAGGAGGAGGAGGAAGAGGAGGCCGAGACAATGGCTCAAGCTGGGGCCCACACAATTTCCCTATCCCCTTCCCCCACCCCCTCCCCAACCCCCTCCCCAACCCCCACCCCCACCCACACCCCTACCCCCACCCACACCCCTACCCCCACCCCCACCCACAACCCTACCCCCAACCCCCACCCCCTCCCCAACCCCCACCCCCTCCCCAACCCATTTCCAACCCCCCTACACCTCTCCACCACCCACCCCCAAACCTCTCCAATCCCCACTCACACCCACTACCTCTATCCAAATTCCCATCCCATCCCCCTTGCTCCTGACCCCCCAACCACCGCACAGCCAACCAGCGGCGACCAGGATGGCTCAAGTAGCCGTAAGTAAATAATGTGTCTAATGTTTACCTACACATTTCTACACATAAACAATCACAACAACCACATATGTGTATCCAACATCAACATTAGTTGCAACATATCACTGCAGGGCGACCATGAGGTGTGTCCTGTCCTTCTCCAGGAACAAGGGTCCCCTTGGTGGTTTTTTTGAGTGTGGCCATGCCTCACCCCTTGAATAATTGACATAACAGTACATCCAATGAGATATCCGACATTAGTGGTGTAGTAGTAATCTGGCTCCAGGTGTTGGGTAACTCCAGTTCCCAGCATGATGTGCAACATAAATGTAGAGATTGTTTTGTTAATAGTGTGTGAGGCCATGCGGATGCATGCTTTACAAACATAGCTGTAGGCCTATAATTTGTACAGCAATGTCCTAAATTTAAAATAGTAATGAGTGCTTAACCCACAACAATGTCATAACCCTTAAATAGCACAGCCTAATTGTGAGGTTAGAGGACAGTCCCCCAAAACCAAACTACCAATTGGGTCTCAGCATACATACATTCAAGAAGGAGTAATTTAATTAATGTTATTTACTATGTACAGTATGTGTGTGTTAACATATTATTTTTTAGTACTGTGTTTACAGCAGACCCATCTTCAATGTAGTTTCAAAATGTATGTGGCCTTCACACATAACTCTGAACTTTTTATTATGTACAAATACAACAAACATTTGTGTATGTTATATATTAATTTTTTGTTTTATCCCTTCATTACAGACACTGAACAGCAGCAGGAGGAGGTGGCAGCCCTAATGCGGGAGATCGTCCTCACCCTCCTGTACCTCCAGATCCTGTTTGGCCTTCTGGAGGCCCGCATTTAATTTTTTTTTATCCCCCCCCTTATTATTTTTGTTCTAAATAAAAGTTTATGTACAGTTCGAAATTGCCTGTGTTTTTAATCAGAAATATGTTAGAGGGCTTGTAAGGGTAGGTACATACAGATGTGTACTGTAAGTTATACTTGTAATTTGAGGTGAGGGGTAATGATTGATGTGTGAATGTGTGTGTTTTTTAGTAAAATAACACATAGTGAAAATGCATGAATGTTTAATGTTGTTAGATTAAAACATCACACATAACATCAGGGTAGGTATACATGTTACACATTGTGGACAAAGTAATTATGGACATAATTTAGTACATATACAGAAACACCAACATAACTTGATTTAAAAGTAACAGCAATATGGGGACACATAGATAGTGATTAAAATGCCACATTAGAACATAACAAATATACATGTAATGAGGGTTCAAATGTTGTTTTATTAGGTCTTTATTAAGGTAGACAATTGAGTTAATAGAAAACAATAATAGATTAACAAATAGATTAATTAATCAATTGTCAGAATTGTAGTTGAAAGGCAAGATGTGCAGGTCCATATATGTGAAGGGTATGGCAGCGTACACGGACGTACGCTCACTCTCACGAGCGGTGACATAAGCTGTGTTTTCCATTGAAAACAATAGGGACCCGTCCGTGCAAGCTGGCGTACGCTCAGATCTCCGCAAGAAGTCGGTGGGAAGACGGACGAAAGACGTCCGTAAACGGCGCCGTACGCTCAGTTGTACGCCTGTTGTCGGAGTGCAAGGGCTGGGCCGTCCGCGTACGTTGCCGTACGCTCATTTGTACGCCACTCCCCTTCTACGTTATTTCTGCCCGTACGTAAGCGGCTGATTTGTGGGTGGACTTAACCCTAACGGCCGCGTACGGCTAGCGTACGTTAATAGTGAACGTACGCACGTTTGGCCGCTCCGATCAGAATAAGGCCCTAGGTCTGGATCATAGGTGCTAAACCGGTAAGCACTAAACATAAGATGGTAACAAATGTTAGATCTGACCTTCTCCACAAGACCACCTCCAAACAAGAGAGACTCCCTGCGGCATGCGCATTTGTATTATCCTTGTATATTTTAGTGATACTTCTCCCAGACATGACTGTCTCTGACAGGTCTATTGTATGACAGGGTTCCTCCTCATTGTTTAATTTTTATTTGAAAGGTCAAAACTAATGGACTTTACAACTGCCAAATTATGTTGGGTTTCAATTGTAAGTTAAACCTAATGGGTAATAAACAGTTGTATTTATACCCCTTTTACACCGCCGAAAAATCCGGGTCAGCGGCGGGTCAGACCCGGATCTGCGGCGGTGTAAATGGGGTGAAGCCGTGTCCATTTGCACGGGTCCTCTGCTCAGGTCCTGACCTGGGTAGAACACGGTCAGGACCCGTGTAGAGACCGGTGTAAATGGCCCCGCTGCGGGTTGAGGCACCCGCAGCGGGTCCTTCCACGGCGTGCAGCGCTGTCTCCTCTGCTGCAGGAGGAGGGGGTTGTCTACTGCTGCTGAGGGGGGGAAGCTGTCAGGCTGCTGAGGGGGGAGACGGAGGGGGTGCTGGCGGCAGCTACTGTAACTCTTAGCTCTCCCCTGCAGCCGCAGGTCCCTGCGGCGAATGGGATGTCAGTGGCGGGGGTCCCTGAGGCGAATGGGAAATAGTAGTTTACATCCGCCGCAGGGACTCTGCCAATGACAGCCCATTCGACGCAGGGACCCCGCGGCTGCAGCGGGGAGTTACAGCAGCAACCGCAGCCAGCATCCCCTCCATATAAATACCTTAAGAAAGGGCGCCAGTCCCTCCTTCATTGACCCTGTCAGCTGGTGCCTATGGCGGGGTCAGCGGTGACTGACAGCCGCGCCGTGCGGGGTTGCCGTCATGTAAGGTGACGTCAGCGGGGGTATCCCCTGTAACTCAATGTATGTGCGCGGCTATCTAATGTTAAGTGAACGGAGTAAAAGCTCCGGTCTGTGCAGCACAGCATGAGCAGGTGTTGTGTATGCAAATGGTTTGTGTGCACTGTGCAACTTGGAGAAAACAAGAATAGCAGTGTCTGCTGATGTTAAAGTGAAGCCGTATGTCCAATAAGCAGAGACATTTGTTGCTGATAATGTAACATATAGACATCAATTGGTCTGGATGAGCGGTATTTATTTGTTAATGAAGGGAGTAAATGTAACGTTGCTATCAATATTGAAACTCAGATACAAAGTGGCAAGGGTTACAGGGGATACCCTGCTGACGTCACCTTACATGACAGCAACCCCGGCGCGGCTGTCAGTCACCGCTGACCCCGCCACAGGCACCAGCTGACAGGGTCAATGAAGGAGGGACTGGCGCCCTTTCTTAAGGTATTTATATGGCTAACTCCTATGTGTTACCCCTGATGAAAACCAGGACCCCCTGGTTGAAACAGCTGTTGGGCCGGATCTCTGCATTGTTTTTCTAACATGCCTGTATTGTAAATACAAATCCGCATCTTTTCAATTGAACCGAGTGCTGGTCCTTGATGAGCAATTTCAACCCCCCCTTGGCAACGAACAAGCATTTTTAATGACATCCACAAGAAAAAGCAGGGCTGACCCAGGTCCAGTGTAATACCCCTTTTCCACTAGCAAATTCTACCCGGGTTTTTGCTCGTGGACACGCACCGACACGAGTTTTTTGTCAGTGTAAACGTGTCCTTTTCACAAAACACGGGTAGAGAGACCAGGGAATTCTACCCTGGTATCTACCAGGTAAAACACGGCAATGACACGGGTCTGTGCGCAGTGTAAACGCACATTACCCGTGTTTTAGATCCGGGTAACGCTCTGAGGCCGGTAATTGGTTCTTCAGGGGCACCAGAAGATGATATCATCTGCTGGAGACGCGCTGGGAGACGCTGACCACGTGGACGCTTCCCAGCAGCAGCTCCTCCGGCGCTGGCCACAAGCAGCCATCGCAGCACATTGCCCACGCTGGGCACAAGCAGCCATCGCAGCACATTGCCCACGCTGGGCACAAGTAGCCATTGCAGCACATTGCCTCCTACCTACGCTGGGCACAAGCAGCCATCACAGCCACAATCCCTGCGACGCTGGGCCCAAGCAGCCATCACAGCACATTCCCTACAACGCTGGGCACAGCAGGTATTTGAACAGCAAAACATGTCTAGCCATAGTTGGACAGACAGTGAGATAAGAGAGCTGCTTAATATTCGGGGAGAGGAAGAAATAAGAAGACAGATGACGGGAACAGTAAAGGATACCTTTGTCTACAAGAACATATCACTTATACTGGCCGACAGAGGCATAAAAAAAACACAGCAGCAAGTGGTCAACAAATTAAAGGCACTACGCAAACAATTTATGAAAACACACGACCATAATCGTAAGAAAAGTGGCGTAGGACATATTGATTGGCCATATTATGAGCTGTGCCAATAGTCAGATGTCAGTAGAGGAGGACCATGCCGAAACACAGCACAGCCTCCCCAGCTCACAATGTGGACCACCATCCCCGCTGCTCGCATCTGACTGCAGTTTGGAAGAGTCAAGCATGAAGGATGATTCCGTCAGCGCTGTAATAAATGAGGAGGTAGAGGCTTCTCAGCCGGAGACTTCACAGGCACCCAAGTCGCCGGAGATTTCCCAGGCACCCAAGCCCACAACTTTGCGCTCCAATAGTAAGTATTAAATTTGCACACAGACAAGCACATACACAGACATTATGTAGTGGTGTCAAAACTATCACACTTCAAGCTCCTTTGGTACTACACATCCTAGCATACTGTGTCATAGTTGCTGCAGTAGTCCATACGTAAGACCAAAACTTATGTTAACACATGGTGGGATGTGTGGATAGTTGAATAGCAACCTAGAACAAAATTACACCACAATACCTTTAAACTGTCTTTGAAAAAGGATTGAAACCATAATGGGTAATGGATAGGTAGTGTGCATGTGCCGGAAGGCCGCAAACATGTGTTGGTTAAACTATGCAATGTTTATATATCATCAGTGTGTAACAAATCATTTTTTTATCCCTTTCACAGTCTATAACGTTCCCAAAAGAAAGCCGAAACCAAACAGAACAGAACAATCGGTGAGAGCAATGACAACGATTATTCTGGAACATCTACGTGAGGCGGATAGCGATTTGAACGCTCATGAAGATGCAAGAATTGCCCGATTTTTAGCATCTGAAAAAGAAATGCATGATTCTTTTGTCACAAATAGCGGATATGCATGAGAGGCAGATGACATTGTTTGAGCGTATGTTTAGCCGTATGCCTGCCAATACACAAGCACCACAAAAAGACCACACACAAGTGCCATATGGCCAGTACAACTATGACCATGCTCAGTATCCTAACACATCAACCCCACAACCCGAACAATATCGGGTTTATAGGCAATTGAGTTAGGCCTGTTGTTCCTACAGCAATGTTTGTATGTATCTTTTCAGGTTGTTAGGTTTCTGCACAATGTAGGTAGAGAAGCCAAAGTTGGCCCAGTTGGTACACATTTTTTATATATAATTTTAAAATAAATAACAAGTCCATATTACAGGTACAGGTAGTATAGGGCACATGTATAAGATATATATATATATATATATATATATATATATATATACACATAGAAGGGCAAGTAAAGGTCGCAGTACTAGGGTGCTCATTTTTTTTTATTTAAAAAAATATATAGTATATATATATTTTCCTACCTCAAGGATGTACGTTCTTAGGCCTGAAATAATTTGGTCCACGTGATAACTAGAATGGGCATAGCAGAGGGGAAGATGTATGGAGCAGTGATAGTGCTTTAGGCCCTCCTATCAGCTCCAAACTGTTAAGTGTATGAAGGGTTTCTGAACGGACAGTTAGGAGCTGATAGGATTGTCACTTTATGACTTCTCCCCCCCCCCCATCACTGCGTCATACATCTTCCTCCCTCTTGTGTTCTCTTTGCACTTATATTTTTGCACTAATAAATGTTTACCAAGCCATTTTGTACCTGTATGTCAAGTTTTGAAAACATACACGAAAGTTTTTTGACATGTTTTATAATTATACTTCAAGTATACAAAAAATGAATAAACACAAACTGTTCAACCAGCAATATTTCTCTGTGTCCCCTACTGCAACATTGATGTAAGGTTTTGAGTTATTGTGGCTCTTATCCGCTCTGCGGCAACGCTATGCACCCCCTCATAGCCTGCTGCATCATGTACGTTTCCCAACAACTCCTGGTCCAGCACATTCCACTCAGGAAGAAAGTTTTCCTTTTGCAACTCACATATATTGTGCAGAATGCAGCAAGCTGCGACAATATCTGGCATGATTTTTAAGTCCACATCATTCCTCTTCATGAGGCAACGCCAGCGTCCTTTTAATCGGCCAAAAGCATTTTCAACTGCCATACGGGCAGAACTGAGGGCATGGGTATATGCAATCTGTTGTGGCGACAGTTGAACATGCTGGGTGTAGCCCTTCATCAGCCAGTGCTGCAAGGGGTAGGCTGCATCACCAATGAGGTGGACCGGAATTTCCACACCATCAACAGTCACCGATTTCTGTAAAAAGAATTATATTTATTCCTGGTTCAAAACATAAATATTGGTTTAAGGGGACGCGGATACCTTCACAGGTAGACGCGTCCCCTCGCGGGCTTCACAGGTGTCGGCGTCGCCACGGACACCTGTGAAGCCCGCGAGGGGACGCGTATAACTGTGAAGGTATCCGCGTCCCCTTAAACCAATATTTATGTTTTGAACCAGGAATAAATATAATTCCTGGTTCAACGCCACCCCACGATCCACGCCAACCCGAAGCGTGGCGAGCGCAGCGAGCCCGCGAGGGGCGGCGGTACGCGTCCTCCGACCTTTTCATGCCCTACTATCCACTAGGGCGTGGAGTGAGAATAGAATAGTGTGGCGAGCGCAGCGAGCCCCGCGAGGGGACGCGGATACCTTCACAGGTAGACGCGTCCCCTCGCGGGCTTCACAGGTGTCGGCGTCGCCACGGACACCTGTGAAGCCCGCGAGGGGACGCGTATAACTGTGAAGGTATCCGCGTCCCCTCGCGGGGCTCGCTGCGCTCGCCACGCTTCGGGCTCGGTGGCTCGCTGCGCTCGCCACACTATTATATTCTCACTCCACGCCCTAGTGGATAGTAGGGCATGAAAAGGTCGGAGGACGCGTACCGCCGCCCCTCGCGGGCTCGCTGCGCTCGCCACGCTTCGGGTTGGCGTGGATCGTGGGGTGGCGTTAAAAATTTGGGGGGACATTTAAGGGTTAATGGGCTCTGTGGCCCATTTAACATTGATTCCTATGGCCAAATCGGGTCCATTGAGCCATTTAACAGTAAAATCGGGTCCATCGCGCCTTTTAACATTGATTCCTATGGTAAATCGGGAGCATCGCGTCGCGGGCATCGCGGGTACATTTATGGCCGGCCGCGACGCGACCGACACGATTTCCATGTTTAACATGGGTTTCAATGGGAAATCGCGGGCATCGCGTCGGTCGCGTCGCGGCCAGACATAAATGTACCCGCGATGACCGCGACGGGCGCCCAACTAAGTAAAGAGTACCCAAATTTCTTACCTCTCTAGGGAACAGACATCCACCTAGCTGGTCCTCCGCAATACTGTACAGATCTGAATTGGCTAGCACCCTCGCATCATGTGACCTACCGGGCCAACCTATGAACACATCTGTGAAACTAAAAAGAATGGTATATTACACATTGTTCCTCCAAAGAAAATGCCCACCCTTACAAAAAAAATAGTAAACTATTGCTTACCAGTATTTATGGTCCACTACAGCTTGCAGGACAATAGAATGCCACCCCTTGCGGTTATAGTAGTCTGCAGGGTTATCACGGGGGGCAATGATGGGAATGTGGGTACCATCGATTGCTCCACCACACTGAGGATAGCCACGCCTCTTGAATCCCTTGACAGTGTCCTCTAGCCGCTGTCCTTGTGGCATGGATATAAAGCGCTGGTATAGGGTTTTCAGCAATGCCCGTGTGACTTGGTATACAATCTTGCACACTGTGCCAATTCCTACACCAAATAGACAAGAGAGTGTTCTATACTCTCCAGGGGTAGCGTACCACCAAATAGCAATTGCTAACCTCCTGCTGGGCTCAATAGGCTTCCTGAACTTGGTGGTCTGCTTCGTGATGGCAGGGGACAGTAGTTCCAAAATATAGAAAAATGTAGCACGGGACATTCTGAAATGTGCCATCCACTGCTCATCCTGGAAACTTAGAACTGTCTGCATGAAAGCCTCCCCATGTCTGCGATCTCTCATCCACATTCTTCTGGTTGGTGCAGTGCTCATTTTGCAGGATGGTGGAAACACTCGCTGATAACAGCACTCTCCTCCTCCTCAAATAATGGCGACGAGCACTCTCCGCAAAGAATTGGGTCCTCCTCCTCCAGCGCAGCAGTAGGTAGCAGAGTGTTATAAGCTGCATCAAGCTGTCCATGGCAGAATAGTACAGCAAAATACTGCAAAATGTCTGCAAGCCCAGCATAGACACAGCTACTCTCTCAGACTCCATTGCTGCAATGCTGTAAGAAGTCCCCACCCACCACCCCTCCCCTTTGTCCCCTTTGTGACTTCAAACTGGTTTGGACTGGAAAAAAGCTATGTCTTGTGGGCATTCTTGGGATTTTTCAAAGTTTACCCGGGTTTAGTGTAAAAGGCTCCGACACGGGTATAACACAGGTCTATGTGCAGTGTGAACAGTGTTTTTACCCGTGTCTTACACGGGTATGATCCGTGTTCAAAAACCCGTGTTTAACATGGGTTTCAGATGGAAAAGGGGTATAAATGGGGTATAAAGCAGGGTCAGATCCTGGAAACTCCAGTGTTCAAAGACCAGGGTCTGACCAGGGTTTTTGGTGTAAAAGGGGTATTAGTCAGTAACATGCTATCTATTGGCCTAATTCAGACCAGGAGCCCAAATTCAGATGTGTTTGCACAGCTGCGAATTCGCACAGAGGCCGATTATCAATGAACTGTGCATGCATATTGGCCGATATGTGCGTGCACGGTGAGCAGCTACAATCAAGTCCTGCAACTTTTTCTGTTTTCTGGCTGTACGAACTGTGATTGACAAATAGGGGGAAATTTACTAAAGGAAATGTGTAAAAAATAGGTGTATTTGTATCCATAAATACACTTATTTTTGACATTTACTATCCCAAAAATACGGCAATTCGTATTCGTATTGATAGCACATGAATACGAATTGCTGTATTTTCGGGATAGTAAGTGTGCGTGTGGGGGTGTAAATCTAACGTTTCATGGAAGTGCCAAGAAACACACTGGGCGTGCCAAAAAAAATGCAAGGAGTGACAGGGAAAACACAGGCATGCCTCAGCCTGTTAAGGGATGTGATGTCAGTAGTAGCCCGGATGTGTCTGTTTTCATTGCAGTGCTGCAATGTCCTGGGCTAGATTAGTTAGTGAGTTCTTTTGTTTCTGTGCAGTGTACATGCCAGCTGCTTTATTTTTACACTGCAATCAGTTTGAACACACCTCACCCAAATCTAACTCACTCTGCACATCTTACATCTGCAGCAGCCATTCACAAACTTCCGATGTTAGGAACCATCGATGGTATGGCATAAAATAGTTTTATACCATCAATAGTTCCTCAAGGGCAACCATCAATGGACAACACACTGATGGCCATCCATAATTGACAGTCAGCTATAATTATATTATGAGCATACAAATAAATGGAAATATTTTTAATAGCCCCTTTTTGGTTAACTACTAAATCATTGCAAATGGTTAAGTCATTCAGTGCTAGATGACTCTAGTGAATGGGAAGTTGTACCTAAACCACAAAAACACACTCATTGCATTAGTCATGGTGATTTTGTTCATAGTCTTATGAGTTTGTGTAGAGGAGCAGGTCAAGTGGTATACAGAATGCTATCAAAATGCTTTTAATAGTTGATGTATCTGTGTTAATGAATATGTGTAATGGTTATACAGAAGTACACAGTTTAGTTAACTTAGTGTAGTTATTTTATCCAGATGGAGTGTTATAATTATTTTGCCAGTGATTTGGGCAATAGAATAATCCCTAGATCTCTCTCAAGACTGTGGAACATTTGTAGCAGTTACCTGACAAGAATACGCCAGAGTTTCCTGGATAATAATGCAGCAGAAGTAAAGCAGCTATGTGGATTAGCAGGACCTCTGGTAAGTAAGAGAAGATCATGGTCATTCACCAGGATTTAATCTGCAGTAAAACCCGGTTTATTCATGGGTGACAATAGATTCACAGCCGGTAAATCATATAACATATACAGATGTGCCCGTCCTGACACATCCTACAGCAAAGATGTGTCAGGACAGAGCTGTACATATATGGAAGGAGGGGTTAGGATACAGGTCCAAATGTGTTAGTAAATTCTCCATATATTGACATTCTATCCTATCAAAGGCCTTTCAGCATTGGTTGATGTTAAGATTACTCAGGCATTAATCCAAATTAAACATAGAAAGATAGAATTTGACGGCATATAAGAACCACTTGGCCCATCTAGTCTGCCCCTTTTTTAAACATGTTACCTCAAACCATATTTGATCCTTATTTTTTGTAAGGATATCAATATGCCTATCCCAAGCATGTTTAAATTGTACTACTGTATTTGCCTCTACCATCTCTGATGGTAGGCTATTCCACTTATCTACTACTCTTTCTGTGAAGTATTTCTTCCTCAAATGTCCCCTGAATCTTCCTCCCTCTAGTTTCAGTGCATGTCCTCGTGTTCTGCTGCTCCTCTTCCTGTGAAGAATGTCTCCCACCTGTACCTTGTTAAAACCCTTGATATATTTGAAAGTTTCTATCATGTCCCCCCTTTCCCTTCTCTGCTCTAAACTATACATATTAAGATATTTTAGTCTTTCCTGGTACATTTTGTGATGTAGGCCATGCATAGGGTGACCAACTCATCCCTTTAATCCGGGACACATATTAATTACACAGGTTCTGTGGCTGGCTTTCACCTGGTTTTAAACTGCCACACCTCAAGACTCCATTTCACCTGGTTTTAAACTGCCACAGAACCTGTGTAATTAATATGTGTCCCGGATTAAAGGGATGAGTTGGTCACCCTAGCCATGCACCATTCTAGTTGCCCTTCTTTGTACAGTCTCTAATGTATTTATATCCTTCTGGAGACTGGAGGCCTGTACTCTAGATGAGGTCATACCTATGACCTATACAGTGGCATTATTACATCTTTCTTTCTACTGTTGATACCTCTACCTATGTAACCAAGCATCTGACTTGCAATCTTCATTGTTTTGTTACATTGCCTACCTTCCTTTTAGTCCCTTGAAATAGTGACACCTAGATCCCTCTCTTCCTCAGTAGTTTCCATTACAGTGCCATTTATACTATATTTAGTCTTTGGATTTCTGAGACCCAAGTGCATGATTTTGTATTTTTTGGTATTAAACTGCAGTTGCCATGCTCTTGACCATTCCTCTAATCTACCTAGATCATCAATCATTTGTTTTACCCCTCCTGGTGTGTCTACCCTGTTGCATACCTTTGTGTCATCTGCAAAAAGGCAAATTTTCCCTCAATTCCATTTGCAATATCACCAATAAAGATAGTAAAAAGGGGGGCGTGGCCTAGCGGGCTTGCTGAGTGCACGCATCTTAGTGCAGCTCCCGTTGCCCGACTCTCCCAAAAGCCCTAAAAAGCCTTTTTAAAGCCAGTACATCCTGATCCTTCCCTACACCCGGCTGAAGGACTCACCCCTCACAGCTCCGGTCGCGAGATCTGCCAGCTGCATAGACAGGACGCAGCGCTGCACGCTCCCACAGGCTGCGGCCTGGGGATTGTGCTGAAGCCGGGGGCTAAAGTACTGACCCCCCCCCCCCCGCCGGAAGCGCACATCGCGGAGGATCCCCTGCGCCGCCCTACACACAGAGAGGCTTGCCACCTCCTGCCCTGCCGCAGACTACCCCCGCAGGCATACCTGAAAGCACGCCACCCGCCGCTGCCTCCTGAAGGACTGTGCCCCGGCGAGCGGAGGTGAGACGCGGCGGGAGCCTGGCCTGAGGTGCCGGACAGGTGAGGAGGGAGCCAGATAGGGGATGGAGGGCTGCAAGTGACCCCACAGACAGGCTGGGACCCCATAACCATAAAGGCACGCCCGCCATTTTAAGCTCCTTCACCAGCGGGCCCTGTGCTGCCCTATAAGAATTAAGTGGGACCTATTCCCCAGGCCTGTGGGAGACACCAACAAACGTACTGAGACATTACAGAGGAGGAGACCCCGGCTCAGCTGAAGAGAGGTACCCCAAAGACATAGAGGTCACCTCGCCTGAGATTAAGACCCTATATAACAGGGGATTGTAAAAGAAAGACATTTTGCTCTGCCTCCACGGGCATCCCCATTACTTTGGTTATCCTGGATCGCCATCTAGTGGGGAAAGTGAATATAACACCCTGATATACTCTTGGTTTAAATCATCCCATACCTCTTTATACAAAACTTGCTTGCAGACCTGTTGTGTATTGGACAATTCTGCTTCTCAAGGAGGATACCCCTCAATAGACCCTTACTCACGCAGACATTCTCCACAGGAGTGCCCCTGAGTGGAGCCTCCAACCCACTGCCGACAAGCCATTTAAGCAATAATGATCTGACAATAACAGAGACCCGCAGACCATGACCCCCTAAGCACCCATACAGTATGGGGTGGTGCAGTCGCTAGTCTACCACCAGGCTAATCATACATCACAGCTCCTCCAATGGTACAGCACATTGACAAGGCTATCCACACGTCCACCTTCTTCTAATATCCCGTCCACTTATGGGGAAAACCAAGAGAAGCTCGCAGGCACCGGTGTCTAAAAACCAGAGCGACAGTCAAGCTCAACCCAATATCTTCCGATATCTCACGCAGGGTCCTGGGACCACTATCGACGAGACCCAAGCGCCATCAGGCCGCTCGCAGTCACCACAAGACCCCCTTCAGATGTATTCCCTAACGAATCCCTCCGCTTCACAGAACGCAGAGGTCACGCTGACAGAAGTCCTAACATACCTCCGCACCCTACCAACCAAAGCGGACCTCCCATCCAAGAAAGATTTTCTAGACTTGGAACAGTCACTACGCGAATCAATTAAAATAGAAGTCTCGACAATCCAAACTGACCTGAGGCAGACGACGCAACGAGTCTCAGACCTGGAAGATCAAACCGAAGACATCGCCAACTATCAGGACAAACTCTACGAAATCGCCGCCACCCATGCCCAAGAACTGGCAACCCTCCAACGGCGTGTAGATGATATCGATAACAGAGGGAGGAGAAACAACCTACGGATAAGAGGCCTTACAGAGGATATTCAGGGCCCGGGCATCGTAGACGCGCTCACGAAAATCTTCAATGAGATAACTGGCGCCATACCGGATAATCCCATTGTTTTTGACCGAGCTCACCGAGCCCTGAGACCCCGCGGACTGCAACCCGATAAACCCAGAGATGTCATCTGTCGGCTACATTACCACAGAGAGCGAGAAGACATCCTAAATAAGGCCCGAAAATTAGAATCCATTGAATTTAACGGCGACAGAATCCAAATATTTCCGGACCTCTCATGGAGTACCCTCCAACAGCGACGCCTTCTCAAACCCCTTACTGACCTACTTAAGCAGAAGAACGTCAGATTTCGCTGGGGCTTCCCACTGAGTATTCAGGCATCTCACGAAGGTAAACTGGTGACTTTACAAACTCCAGAGGACTTGGACTCATTCTGTAGAGCTCTGGGTATCTCCAGACCACACCTCTCTGAATGGATACAACTAACAAAACGGCTGGACCCCCCGCACCCCCCGCCCGGTCGCACACGCTGGCACAAGGTGGGCGAGAATGCCGGTGCAGCTGTACCTATTGGTCTGACCCAGCCTGACGCAGTGCCTTGAAAATGGCCCCTCTCTAACGCACTGGGCTATAACTAACGAAAGAGAGTCGAGTTCTCTTATTTAACTGTTACGTTCCTAGTTATAAGTTCAACCTATTGAAAGGGTCTTGGACCTCCTCTGTTACTGCTAATGTTAGGACACCTTGGTCCCTTCAAAACATGCATAGGATGTACTAGGTGATTAGGGGAAACTTTAGGTAAATCATTAGCAATATGATAGTTCTTAAACAGTTCAAACCCCCTTAGACCGAGACACCTAGGCACTCTTTTCTCCCCCAATGATATATGAGAGGTTTCCCTGTGTGATACGGAACCTCCCCGTAGTAAAAGTTTAGGTTTTCCCCCGACCCCACTAACTAAGGAATCACCGGGCTCCGCCTTAACCAACACCACCAGCTCCCCTCATCCATATCCACCACGCTCTAATGAGTCGTGTCTCGTAAACTGAAAGGGGAAAATTAATAAGTGTACCCTGCCCCAAAGATCTCCTTTCCTTAGTGGGAAAACACACTTACTAGAAATGGATAGCCCTTAGTTAGGATATTCTGTGTACTAATAAGTGATATAATGTTAATTATTTGATATAATAGTTTTGTTTGTTTTTTTTTGTTTTTTTTGCTTTTAGTTTTGTTTTTGTTTTTTTAGTTCCTTTTTTTTTTTGCCCTACCCACGCCTGGTGGAGACTGCGGGCACTTACCCCAGTTCGGGTGAGCCACATTTTCCTTGGACTATGATGCCCAACGCCGGCATCACCAGCTCCAACAGTGGTTTAACACTTTTCTTGTTGAAAATTTGTAAATTACTAACTTTTTCAAATGTCTCTTTTTTCACTCCCCTCTCCTCCTCCCCCCTCACCTCCTCCCCCCTCTCTTCCTCCCCCCCTTTTCTCCCTACACCCAGGGACCGCTCCACCTCAAAACATCTTGGTAAGATCTGGACAAGGTATGTAAAACAGTGCGCTAAATAACCTTAATATACCGCAACCCAACACAATGTCACTTAACTTTTGTTCCCTAAATGTGAAAGGGCTTAATGTGCCAGAGAAAAGGTCTTCTTTAGTTAGAGAACTCAGAGCCAAAAAAATTGATATAGCTTTTCTACAAGAAACGCATTTTAAATTAGGTTCCTCACCTAGATTGACTAGCCACCACTACCCCCTAGTATACTCTAGCAGTAACTCCATGGGGAAGTCCTTGGGGGTCTCCCTGTTATTTTCTCGCAGAATACGGCCCACTGACATCACACACCACGCCCTAATAGAGGGACGTTGCCAAATATTGAAATGCTCAATATCCTCACAAAAATACACATTTGTGAATGTGTACTTTCCCAATACTAGACAAAGACAATTCTTTGGTAGGATCCTGCGTCTTATTGAGCCATTCAGAGAAGGTTGCCTCATGATAGGTGGGGATTTCAATTGGTCATTAGATCCTCTGCTGGATTGCAACCCAACCCCTAGTTCCCTACGTGTACGGGACCATCGAAAAGTTAAGCAACTTTTGCACGATCATCAACTGATAGACGCATGGAGGATTCTCAACCCCTCAACTAGGGACTACACTTTTTTCTCGTCCCCTCACTCTGTTTATTCTCGCATAGATTACTTTTTGGTAGATCATCAGTTCCTCCAACATTTTACATGTAGCGAAATTGGCCCGATCACCTGGTCAGACCACGCCCCTATCTACATCACAATGAAAACCCCATCCCCTTCCCCCCGCCCTTGGACCTGGCGGTTTAATGAACTCCTCCTCTCCGACGTCAGATTCAAAAAGGAACTAGCCACGGCAATTGCTGAGTATATCACCAACAATGATAATGACCTAACATCCCCAATAACGATATGGGAAGCACATAAATGTGTAATTAGGGGAAAGTGTATACAGTTGGGGTCCTTAATGAAGAAGGAGAGGGAGGCAAGGAAGGTGAAACTAATCGAACAAATAAAATCCTTAGAGACTTCCCATAAATCCACACTTTCTCCAGACACGTTAAAAGAATTGACTGAAGCCAGATCGATGCTCAACCAATTAATACGGGATAGAACTAAACTTGAGCTGCGCAAGTGCAGGCACAAATATTACCTCTGGGGGAACAAACCCAGCTCCATGCTAGCAAGGGCCCTAAGAGACCAAAGAGCACAGGCTTACGAACAGAGTGTAACAGACGCGGAGGGGAAAAAGGTCCACACCTTCTCCCAGATAGCAAAAGCTTTTGAGGAATATTACACTCGGCTGTATAATTTAAAAAGTGACCCCTCTCCATCAGACAAACTCTTACTTAAACAAAAGATCAACAAATATTTAGCATCTGTACAATTTCCTAAACTCTCTGATGCAGATCTGGCCTTACTGGAGAGACCATTTACTATAGAAGAGTTGGAACAAGCCCTGTCTAACACCCCCTCTGGAAAGAGTCCAGGCCCAGATGGGTTCCCGATAATTTATTACAAATCTTTCAGTTCGGCACTGATGCCCCTCTTCCTAAAGGCTTGTAATGCCATTTCAGGAGAGAAGATTTTCTCCCCGCAAAGTCTAGAGGCCCATATCTCTATCATCCCAAAAGAGGGAAAGGACCCCGCTCAGTGCTCGAGTTACAGGCCCATCTCACTTTTAAACACAGACCTGAAATTATTTGCCAAACTTCTTGCCTTAAGGCTTGGACCCCTTCTCCCGGAGGTGGTACACGGGGACCAGGTGGGCTTTGTTGCAGGTAGGGAAGCAAAAGATAATACAACCAAGGTGATTGATTTAATACACTTTACGAAGCTTGGGAAGGCCCACGTGGTCCTCCTGTCCACTGACGCTGAGAAGGCATTTGATAGGATAGACTGGACCTTCATGGAAGCCCTCCTGGAACACATGGGATTGGGCCCAAGCTGTCTCCATCGTATAATGGCCTTATATAGCACCCCCATGGCCCGAGTCCGGGTCAATGGAGCCCTATCGAACCCAGTCAGGATTCGGAATGGCACCCGCCAGGGCTGTCCCTTATCTCCCCTAATTTTCGTATTATGTATGGAGGCCCTGGCACGTGCGATACGGATGAATGAAGACATTAAAGGTATTCAGGTCGGCAGACATGAGCATAAACTGGCGCTATATGCGGATGACCTACTGGCATCCATCTCGAATCCAACCACATCGCTGCCGTCACTGATGTTGGAATTCGAGAAATTCGCACTTCTATCTAATTTCAAAATTAATTTCGCCAAGTCTGTAGCCCTGAATATATCAGCCCCAGATGGTACAGTGGAAGGTCTAAAACGGGCCTTCCCCTTCCACTGGCATCCAACGCACATCAAATACCTAGGGGTCTTGTTGTCCAAAGACAATTCAAACCTGTATCAGCTCAACTTTGTGCCCCTGCTCGCCAGCTTGAAAACCTCAATTTTAAAATGGTCAGCACTTAAATTATCCTGGTTGGGCCGAATTAACACAATAAAAATGAACACCCTCCCAAAAATATTATTTCTGCTTCAAGCCCTCCCAATTACAATACCCCCCTCCTTCTTCAGGGAACTACAAGCTATCGTAAGTAAATTTATTTGGGCGAACCGCAGGCCTAGGATATCCCAAAAAGTTCTTGTCCAAAGTCGTGACAGAGATGGCCTACAACTCCCCCACTTCCTCAGCTATTACCACTCGGTTCACATTACCAGAATTGTGGAAATGTCCAGACCTATACCATCCAAACAGTGGCCGGCTATTGAAGGTCACTCAGTGGGGGTATCCCCAAGGGTTCTCCCGTGGCTCCGGAAGATCCCACTGGTAAAGCACCCCACCCTGACCCCTACACTCTCCTGCTGGGGCAGGTATAGGAATCTGCACTATTTTGACCCGGGTGTGACGCTCCTTACTCCGTTAATTAATAATCCTGAATTCCCTCCGGGATTCAAATTACGGAATCTCTATAATCGCTTTTCAGTGGAGGTGTCCCACCTGGGTCAATTGGTAGATAGGTCTGGCCTTCGTCCCTTTGAGGACTTGCATAGAGATTTTGGTCTCCCGACAGGTCTCTTTTGGTTCTACCTCCAGATCAGACATTATATCTCCTCCCTCCCTAAACGAAAGCAAGGCTGGGAACCAACTCCCTTTGAGTCGCTAATACTCTCCAGGGAGACCCCAAAACACTTGATCTCTAAATTTTATCAAATATGTCTTAGCAACCTGCCAGACCCAATGCCTGCATATACAGGGGCATGGCACAAGGAGCTGGGCCGAGAACTGTCGGAGGACCAATGGAGTAAAATATTTCAATTTGTCTCTGCATCTTCCTCTTCTATCCAAACACTAGAAACCCAGTATAAGATACTATCTCGCTGGTACAGATGCCCTTCCATACTACATAAAATGAATAATGCCCTCTCGGAGTCCTGCTGGAGGTGCGACCAACATACTGGCACTCCCCTGCATATTTGGTGGTCTTGCCCAGTTATACAAGAATTCTGGCACCAGATCCATACCGTTTCAGAAAAGATCATTAATCTCTTCCTCCCTTTCAGCCCCGAATTCTGGTTATTCAATCTTATGGATATGCCCATCTCCCGATACAAAAAATCTCTAATTAGGCATCTAATGAATGCGGCTAGAGCGGTCATTCCCTGCCACTGGAGATCCAGCAGGGCCCCTCCCATTATGCACTGGTTTCGTAGAATAGATTTGTATATGTCAATGGAGGACATGTCGTCCTTTCTGAAAGGTACACCACAGACTTTTACTGCTACTTGGTTGAGCTGGCTCACCTATAAAGAATCTGCAGACTACTCCCATCATACCACACAAAGCCAGATCGCTGAGGTGTAAAGTCCCCCTGGGTACAACCCCCCCCCCCTCCCCCCTTACCTGACCTCCCCCCTCACCTGACCTCCCCCATCCTTCCTTCTCCCCCCCTTTCTCTCTTCTTTTCTTTACTCTCTCTTTAATACCCCTATTTTCTTTCAAATCTGAACATCTTATTTTAAGGACTAGTTACGCTGCCAATACTTATTTGCTGACTATGTCTATAATGTTTACTGCAAAACTAATGCTGCATTTATTTTTTGTAATTGTCTTTAATGTTTACATGGCACTGATGCATTACTAAGATGTACTGTGATTTTTCCTTAATAAAACTGATTGCATAAAAAAAAAGATAGTAAAAAGCACTGGTCCAAGTACAGATCCCTGGGGCACCCCACTTGTAACCTTTCCCTCCTTTGACTGTACTCCGTTTACTACAACGCGCTGTTTTCTGTCCTGCAACCAAGATCTTATCCATTCAACCATCTTAGAATCCAATCCCAAGCTTTCAAGTTTATTTAACAGTCTGCTATGTGGGACAGTGTCAAAAGCCTTACTAAAGTCTAGATAAGCTACATCTACAGCCCGACATTGATCTATTACTTTAGTCACCCAGTCAAAAAAGTCAATACGATTTGTTTGACATGATCTTCCCCCAGTAAACCCATGCTGTTTTGGATCCTGTAAATTTCTGGTTTTGAGATATTCTACAACTCTTTGTTTTAAGAGTGTTTCCATCAATTTGCATGAGGTCATTCATGTTGGTAGCTATCTCATCAGGAGACTTAAGCTGGAAACACATTAGACAATACTCATTGCGATGTCATGCATGATGGGACACCTTGTCTACATTATACATGAAAAGGGAGGTTTGATTAAATGTTCGACAATTGACAAATATAATAGTTAATCAAATATAGATCTTATCAGTATTTATAATTTTTTATCCAGCTATTGCAGTTGAAAGTTCCTGTAGTCTGGAGACTGACCCATGATAGGTCCCAGAAGATTTTAATAATCTGCCCATCGATAGCTATGATAGCCTTCTGAAATATGTCCTCTTTCTGAGTGTAATAGTGGAGGCGGCATATAACCTTGGTTGATCAAATGAAGCTCCTCTTAGCCAAATTTCTCTGTGTGCTTTGAAATTATTTTTAGAGTAATCTTAATCTTGTTTCAAAATGTAACTCAAAATTCTAGTCAGAGAGTCTGAGGTTCTGAGTTGGAATCTCCTCTGAAATGCCGCTAACCTGTTCATTGATAGTCTGACCCCAAACCTACTGTGGAGGAGTTTAAAAAAAATTCTCATCTCTTCACTTCTTTATTATGCAATTATTCATGGGCCTGATGAAAAGACCTACAAATGGAGACCCTCTCATTCAATGCCGGCGCTCACCAGAATGTCCCTGCTGTCGAGCGTTGGCTGAGAGGGAATTGGCAGCTGTGTGGCGGGACCCTGCCTGTCTCCACTTCAGGGAGATGGGCAAGGTTAGGGGGCGTGGCAGTGACTGACAAGGACCAGTGGCAAGGATGGACGGGGAGCTTCGTTGGAACAGGGCATGCGCCCCCTTCCCATGGATCGCGGGGCCAGACAGCTGGCGGGGGACGTCACGGCTCCATCTGTATATGGCCTTAAACGTCTTATGGAATCTATGGAAAATTATGGCAAAGTATACGACCATATAAACAGGAAGTTTCTTTATCATGTATAGAAAACGTCCAGATATATATATACAGGAAAGTTCTGCACTCACATCCAAGAGCAGTGAGTTACTGGGGTGCACAATTAAGGACATCCAAGCAGGACAACCATAAATAAATCCACAATGCTAAATGAAAAGCGGGGGCACTCACCAAGGCAGCTTAAGTCAGCGTTTTATCATTGAAAGTCACATAAGCAAAGTCGACCTTTCAACCCTCTAGGGGGTCTTTGTCAAGACAACAAATGCATGTTCAAAGGTACAACAGGCACGTAGCTCATTTCTACCTGCCTGCTGTACCTGTGAACATGCATTTGTTGTCTTGACAAATCCCCCTAGAGGGTTGAAAGGTTCGACTTTGCTTATGTGACTTTCAATGATAAAATGCTGCCTTGGTGAGTGCCCACACTTTTCATTAAGCATTGTTTATATATATATATATATATATATATATATATATATATATATATATATATATATATATATATATAGCACTCCTTAGTGCATTTATCAGAGATATAAAAGTTTATTGCATAAAGGTTTCCAAGGATTATACAAGCAATGGGTCACGTACCCATATTGATGGTTTACACAACCGCAGTGGTATCAGCATGGAACTCACCGTTAGATGGAGGGATTACACTCGCACGACAGGACAACGCTAGGCCACACCCCTGTATGCCACATCTTTGTGTAACTTAAGTTTGTAGCCAAAACTGTAAAGATAATGGGGAAGATGTATTAAGCCTTAACAAGAGATAAATGGAAGAGTGATAAAGAGAGATAAATATCTAGCCAGCCTAACTGCCATGTTACAGGCTGTGTTTTCAAAAAAGTCAGTAAGGATGTGATTGGCTGGCTGTTTATCTCTCTTTATCACCCCTGCATTTATCTCTTGTTAAGGCTGATTACATCTGCCTCACTGACCCTTAAGTCCTCAAATAATTAAGCCATTTGCAGTGGCGTAACTAGATATTCGTAGGCCCCATAGCAAAAGTTTGTAAGGGCCCACTATTTACCAACTGATGGTGATAAATGTATGTAAAACATATTACTTAGACAGTAAAGATGGGCCCCCTTCAGCTCTGGGCCCCATAGCAGCTGCACCCCTTGCACCTATGGTAGTTACGCCCTTGGCCATTTGTATGGCTATATTCTGGTTTTTGGATACCTGGTTCTGCCCTGGCAAAGATGTTTGATTAACTTTTTCTTTGTGTTATTGAGCATTTGATTGTGGTACAATGGGCCTTATTCTAGTTCACTCTTTCTGAAAAAATCCTTCTTAGATTGACAAAACCATGTGCACTACAGGTGGGGCAGATGTTACTTGTGCAGAGAGAATTAGATTTGGGTGGGGTTTTACTTCAAAGTGAGATCTGTATTGCAGTGTAAAAATAAAGCAGCCAGTATTTATCCTGCACAGAAACAAAATAACTCACCCAAATCTAATTCTCTCTGCACAAGTAACATCTTCCCCACCTGCAGTGCAAATGGTTTTGTCCATCTAAGAAGGATTTTGTCAGAAAGAGTGAACTAGAATAAGGCCCAATGTATGGAACTGATATCAGAATTTATCCATGAATAAGGGTTGTGCACAGATTGTAATTTAATTTGTTTTCTAATGTTTATTTTAAATACAATATACATTTCAAGGACTTCGGAAATACAGTATACGCTCTTCTCTCCAATTAAACAAGATTATAACATAAAAATGACAGTTCTGACTATCAAAAGTAAGTTTGGACCTGTAATTACAAATGTAAGTAATTACTGTCATAGGAAGCCAATAATGTACTGAACTATTTACAGTATGGCTCTTGGAAATTAATCATCGATATGTGATGGAGTTTATTTTTTCTAATGCTTTTGGAAAAAGTAAGAAATATTTTTTTAAAAACTGTGTTATATGTGGGAGCATATTTGACACTCGTGTATTAACCCTATTAACTACTCCATTTTTTTGGGGCCAGATGCTTTCCCAGATGCTATGTTTCCTCATCAATACTGTCAGCACCATTTTCTGTGGTCACCTGGGGAAAGAGGAGCTGGATGCTGTCACACTCGCCAATGCAGTAAGCTTATTTTGCTGTATATAATTAAAGATGTTTACAGTAGGCTTAGGGGAAAATGGCCTAGATTGTGAATTTTTGACATATTTAAATGTGCATGTTTCCAAATCAGAGTAGCTAGAAGTAATTTGTTGGCGTTAAGCAGCGACGGACTGCGCCCTATGTCACGCGTGTGCACACTCCGGGCACACGCATGTAGGTGTACACATGCACCGTGCATGCATTCGCTGCCTCTCCCAGCTTGCAGGAGAGAGGGGATTAGTTGCGTGTGATGCCCCCTCTCTCCTGGACCTAAGTGGTGCACAGAGAGAGCCGCTAGTCCTGCTACAAGTCCAGCGGCTCTCTATGTGCGCCGATCCAGAGGCTGAGCCTCCACTTACAAGAAGTGCCCTGTCGTTAAGAGAGGACATCATCACCAGAAACTTACCAGTAAATGGACCTGGCCAGAGATACAGTATTGCTGTAACTATGTATTTTCAGTTATTGGTCCAGACAGAACATACATTAAATAAACATATTATTTATTTATACTTAATTAATTAAAAATGCAAATATATTGATGTGCGATATTTATTGAAATATATTATTATATGGGCATAACATTTAAAACAATGAATACAATAATTTTATGTTCATTGGGGTTTTATTTTATTTAATGATAGAAGCACCAATTATATTGCAAATTTATGGCACTACAAGTGGCAGCAGGGATGTATTTAATATGCATCAATTAATATAATAATATGATTTGAAATCTTCTTACTTTTTTAAACGTTATTGCCCGGTTACTAAAATAATTAAATAGTAATGTCCAATCAAGATATTTTTCTATTTTTTGGGCCCCTTAATTATTAAGTAATAGCAAAATAGCAAACATATGTTTAACGTGGCTCTTTCTTATGTTCTGCCCAGAGTTAAAGCATACAATGCATGCAAGAGGCACCTCTTCTATTCTACAAATTTCTCTGACATTTCTCCTGCATGCTTTCAAGTCACAGACTGATATGTTTCATATTACAGTAATCGTGTTGTGGTCCTGAAACTTGATAGTTTAAAATATCTAAAATTACAGTATTACAGTACCTCCTAAGGATGAAAATGTAAATGTATGATCCCTCATCTAGGATTTACAATATCTGGACCAATAATTGGGGCCGAGGCATAACTAGAGGCTTGGAGGTTACCCCCCAAACTCTCCAGGTGGGCCTCTTATTTGATTTCACTAAACCCTTAGGTCTACATGTGCAGCTGCATTTTGTAGGTAGCAAAAGAGCCAATCAGGAAACGCAAATGAGTAGGAAGCTGTACAGAATTCTGACCAGAGTCATTCCCAGGTGTACAGAGGCAAACCAAACTCGACAGGTGGACCCCAATGACAGAGGAGCCTAGTCAAATAAACAGCAGACAACAAAGAGCCAGGCAGGCCTAATAAGGCAGCAGCATCAACATGGCAGAAGATGATTCAGTGTCCAGAAATCAAGGCTGCAGCTTTGCACCTATCCAGATGCAGGAGCTCAGATGCCGGAACTTGTTGAGCCCTTTTCACCTTGTGGGCCTCTGGACATTTGCTAATATAGACACCCTGTAGACACACTTAAGACACCACAGACGCAAGCCTCATAATAGGCCATGCACATGCGCGGTCCCCAAAACATCGGGACGAGGCCGAACTCGCTAAATAGCGAGTAAACTAGAATCACCCCCTTAGTGCACAAGATGAAAGACACATCTTGCTTACATCCCTTCAAAATAAAAATGTAACGATTGGAAACATTTACTGTAGAACAGATATGTCCAACGTTGGCCCTCCAGATGTTGTGAAACTACACATCCCAGCATGCTTTGCAATAGTTTTAGCATTCTCTAATAGCAAAACTGTGGCAAAGCATGCTGGCATGTGTAGTTCTCACAACATCTGGAGGGCCAACGTTGGACATGTCTGCTGTAGAAGTACTTTCCTACCTTTGAAGTGCTTCTCCAGGCTTGTGCTGCAAACTGTTTCTGATGAACACCCCTTTGCTGGCAGCAAACTCCGGTCTCAGTACTTCACAGCATCTGGATGCTCTGCCTTGACTACAGGATACAGGCCTGCTACTACTAAGCCATATTTCCCTCCAGTACACAGACATGGGCACAGCCATCATGGACTCTGTCACATGACACTACAGCCAACCCTGCCACTCTGATCATGACATTATTCCACTACAGCCTATCCACTGTCCAGACACTATAAGTATGCTGGGAAAACACTACCAATTTGCCAGTTCAATGAAATCTACAGCCTAGTTGCAACCTGTGTATCTGTTCCTGTGTAAATCCTTCCATTTACAGAATCTGTACTAATAACCAACCTGCTGCACAGTCTAGCTCCCACCAGTGTTCACTGGTATTAACTTCTTCAGTTCCAGATGATTCCAAGTGCTCCTGATACCATCCAGAATTAAACTCTTCAGTTTCAGCTGATTCCAAAAAATTCTGTTACCAACCATTATTGACCACCATCGGTAACTACAGACTCATGCATTTGCTTCCTAGCTGTTTCCTAGTGAGTCATCGAATACGGTCCCCATTGACTCATCATTGAGGTACCATCAGTTCCAGCTGATCTCCAGAGAATCTCACTAGCTTCCAAGCTACTCCCTGTGGGTTATCTCATTTCTACCAATCTGACATAGAATCACCATTGATTAATCATCGATACTTCGTTGGTTCCAGCCAATCTCCTGTGACTCCTGTTAGCTTCTTAGCTACTCCTGGTTAGCTCCAGCTCACCATCATCTCACCATCAACTCCCAATTGGTTCCAGCCCATCTCCTGTGACACCTACTAGCTTCTCAGATACTCCCTGTGGGTTCCAGCTCACCAATGGCTCAGCATTCTATTACCGATTCACCATCAATATTATATCGGTTCCAGCTGATAACCTGAGTTTCCAGTAACTTTCCTAACTTTTCCCAGTGGTCTATCAAGTCTGTCAGTCATCTCCAATCAGTCAGTCAATCATCGGATCATCTCCTGCTTCAAACTTTCACTGCTCATCAACTGCTACCGCTCATACCAAAGAAAATTCACTTCTACCAGTCACCTGTCAGAGAGCGACATAGATATTAGTCCCCATTGGTATTCTAAACATCGAGACATTATAAATATCTGTGGACACCCTCTGTGCCTGCATTAGTGGTTCTTACCTGAGCTCATATACTTACCTGCAGTGTACCTCTCATCATCAGATACTCTATTGATAGTCGACATTAGAGACATCTAGTACCAATTCCCAGTATCTCCAGCTTCCAGCACTCCTCTGGCTCCTTCCATTTCCTGCATCTGCTTCCCTTTGATTCCAGCTGATTCCAAGTTATATCTGGATTCATTACGGTCCAAGTCACCTTCCCATGTGAAATAGAATTCCCTCCTTTGTAAATCCCCCCCCCCCCCCCCCCCATAGACTTTCTTATTCTTCAATAAAAACCCTAAACTTACCTTAGTTGTCCATCATATTCTCAGCCATGCCTTTTTGCCCTGGTTTCTACCTATCTCTCTGCGGTCCAAACCTTATGTGGGTAAAGTTTATCAGTAAGTCAAGCTTCAAGCCCTAGACCAAGTTTAAACCTCAGGGAAAAGATGTCCAACAGTGCCATCAAAAGTGGTCTTCATGGAAAAAAGCCATTACCTTCAATGTGAAAACAAGGAAAAGTGATTCAACTATGCATGAAAACATACTGTGGAACCCTTTAAGAGCTTTGTGGCACCCCAGGGTGTCTAGGCACACAATTTGTGTACCACTGGATTATAGTGATATTTGAAATTAGTTGCTTTCTTAAATTACTGTAGCATCACACATGTTTTCAATCTTCTAATTAGTCATTCAGTCAGGGCCATCTTAACAATATAGTAGGCCCCTGAGCAAAATAATTTCTGGGCCCCCCCTCACAACCCCCCCTCCTCCTCACAACCCCCCTCCGCCCACCTATGTGCAGCAGCAGAGGGGGGCTGGGAGCTGATGTAGCGATCTTGGCAGCGGGTGGCGGGGTCCATCCAGGCAGTGGTGACTCAGACCTTGAGGGAGCGCTATTTGTTACTGGGCAGGAAACGCTGCAGATTTTGAAAAGTCTGGCTGCAAACCGATTGGCTGAGCGTCCGGCCAGTCTTTTTAAAATCAGCAGCGCTTCCTGCTCAATAAATAGCACTAAATCAAGGTCTGAGTCGCCACTGCCTGGACGGACGCCGCTGGCAGCTGCTGCCTGGATCCCCACCATACGCCGCCTGGATCCTGCCACACGCTGCCCGGATCCCTGCCAAATGCCGCCCGGATCGCTACATGAAGTCAATATTGTCTAGCATAGATTGCTAAGCATAGGTTGATTGTGCAGGCAAGGCAATTGTGACTAGATCATGGAATATTATTACTTAGACAAAATTGCTTAGTAAAAGGGGTACATCCAAAGGTTTAGGGCGAGCTATGATGGCGAGCATTGCCTATTGCATGCCCTCATAGCTCGCGGGTATGTATTCAACTGACCCCCTGCACTTGCCCTTTCCACTTAGCTATTTCTAAAATGCAAAGTGGAAATTGCATGTGCGGCCGTCAAAACTGCGAGGCTATATGAAGCAGGCTCCCTGCATTAGCCGCGAACCTCATCGTTCGGGGAACATAGAATAGGGCGAGCGGCCAGCGAGGGGGTTAAACGGTGAGGATGGCTTGTTTTCTGCGATCCTCGCCAAAAACAAGCCATCCTCGCCAACAAAACCTCCTTGGCAGCTGCATTGAATACAGCCCTATATCTCCAGTTTGTCCATTAGCTAATATCTCACCCTGTGTACGGGGCTTTGCATGCAGGCTTGATGGTGAGATATTCCTTGATGATCTGTACATATTATGATCTTATGATCTAATGTCACACTGTATAGTGTTTACATAACATATCACATGTCTGAGAGAGCAGGGAAATTGTATACAATATCTTATCTTATCCTATAGTTCTAACATGTACATAGCCTTACAGCAAACACAGTATTTCCTGTGATCTGTCCTAATACACTAAACAAAGAAGTTTTCAAGCATGAAGGGGCTATTTTTAAAAACTGTGCCTTCATACAGCTGGTTACTGTGTCATGTCAGGACCTGACCAAATCACAGATACCGTAAAGCTTGTAGTAGAGGGGACTCACATCAAGACAAGCTAAAGGAGCCCACACACGGTCCGTTGTGGACCGGCTCCGTTCTGTACTATGCGATGCGCGCTCCCGCGCATCACATAGTACGGTACAAAAAGTATGTGCTGCACATACTTTATGTACTAGCTACACATCGCATCGGATCACATTGCATGCACACTGCATGCACAAGGCATGCAGGGGCAAACGCAGGATTTTCCGAAGGGGGTTTCCAGAGGGGTGGAGCAAAGCACGGAGATGGACACTTAGGTGACCCAGTATATGCCGGGTCAGTTAAAGTATTATAGATAGACCAAATGTATATAAATAATAATAAAATATATATACATATATACATACATATATATACATATAGGGGCATCAACAGCAGTGTAGACCCCTGGGCATAGCAATGTATGCTATCCTCCAGCTTTGATGTCCTGCGGGTGGTAGGGGGTATTATATTCATCGCTCAGCATGTAGGGCCTGGATCAGTAATTTCCACTAATTACCTCTTTACTGCACAGATGGTGCGAGATGAGATGGGAGAAGGGGGCATTGGGCTGAATGAAGGGGCCCTGATACATAACTTCCAGGGTGGTAGAGGATGTTTAATATGCAGAGGAGGGGTGTATAGTGGAGTTCGCTTATTATTCATAATTTTCTGGTGGGAGGACAGCTTGCTTGACTGCAGATATCTCCAGTTCCCGGAAATAAATTTCTTAGATTTTAATGGAATTAAAAACTAGAGAATCCCACCTACCAAATGGTACTGGGGACTAGGGGATCAGAGTTCAGGAGGCAGAGCAATCTGCCAACGAGGATATAAAACTACATACCAGATGTGTGGAGCTGGAGCAGTAACCAGCTGCTGGAAGGCTGATATCTCTGGTTCTGGGAAAAGTAGGAGAATCCCAGCTTTTGGAATCTACCCTCAGAAAAACTCGATGTCAGACAGAACCTGAAATATCTGACTGGGAAGAGCAATTAACAGGCTTGGATGGGGACCACTGCTTTGAAGTCAGATATCTCCGGTTCCCAAGGGCCGATTTTTTTAATTCTTGTACCTATGGAAAGAGGAGACCCTCAGCTTTCAGACTCCTGCTTGCGCTACTGGCATGCAATGCGATGTGTGCTATTTAAGTCCCGAATGGATCCGTTAAACGGACCATGTATGGGGACCTTAAGCCGCAGTCAGATACTGGCAGCTCGGAGGCAAGCAGAGAATCTTTCCTGGCTGCCAGGCATGCAGAGAGAGAATGCAGACGGTCCTTTTACTGCAGGATTTTACTGGAACACCATTGGGTACTGCCTTCAAGTTACTTCAAGTGTGCAACAGTGGGACAGTAACGGAGAAGTTGTGCATTGGGTCTCCAATTGGGTTAAGTGAATCTAAGAGCTAATGTATATAAATCAATAAACATATACATTAAAGATGTTGGAATGATCAGACAATGTTATATGTTGGATTTGGGGATTAATGTGTTTTAATATTAGTTTGTAGCTTACTACGATCATGTAATTCTGGACCAGGTGTTCTTAACAGAGGAGGGTGAAAAGGAGTAGTCTCCAGCCAGATACTTCCCAGGTGTCATGAAAATGTGGGGATTTTAGGAATTAATATGGAGCCTTGGTGGTAAGCAATTCTCCCTGGTCAAAATGTTTTTATTGTGAGAACCATACAAGGTAATGTCAATGGACATGGCATAGTGTACATTGTGTGAAATTGTAAAATATACAGTTACACTCATGGTGACAGTAGATGGGTAAATATAACCACCCAACATGAAATAAGATCAAAAACTATAAATATACAAAATAGAGACCACATATAATAGTATCCCATTAAAAGAGTGTCTTTCCAAAACATCTTTTATTGAGATACACAGGAAAAATACAAATATATAAATTACCATACCCTTCAACATGACCCATTGCATTCGGTACACAATGCTCTGCTCCTGGACTTCCCTCTTAATGTATGATTGCCATTACCTGTGTGGAACTAGGTAATTGATGAGAAGGGTGTTTCAACTCAGGTGACGGCACACATACATTAAGAGGGAAGTCCAGGAACAGAACATTTGTGTACCAAATGCAATGGGTCATGTTAGAGGGTATGAAATACTCGCTTGCGTAGCAAAACAGACATAAATCAGACATGATAAACTACAAGGCCGATACTGCATGGTCCATTAAATCATGAAAGTCTGCCTCATGGACTTCAAGGGAAACATAAATTGAATTATCTCATTTTACAAATCAGTTATGAACAAAACTAAATAAAAGTAGTAAAAAAAATAGAAAAAAATAATTCAAAAATTAAAAAGGAAAGAAGAGAACTTAGAAGATTCAAACTCAGTGCAGCATGGATTATCTTCTAAAAATCACTCCAGATTTTGTTATAAATACCACATTGTTGTTTCATACAACTACAGTATATGGGTCTTTGTGTCCTCATGAAAAGAGTCTCAATAATAAAAGGGGAGACTAATGGCTAAAGGGCAGAGTTTTTATAAAAGGAATATTAGTTTTACATTAAAAGAAATAATACATTGATTCATGTGGTAAAAAGTGGGGTGTAGTCAGAGTAGTCAGGCAGAGATACATTTTAGGGGCTGATAGGAAAGTAGTAATGTTACAGCCAGGGAGGATGTGAAAATCTCAGAGGTAAAGAAAAGAAGCATAATGAGGTGTTAGCCATATGCCACTTGTTATGACTAGGAAGGAAGGTAGAGAGAGACGGGTGTGGTATGTTTCTCTGACAGTCGGGATCCCGACAATCATTATCCCGACGTCAGGATCCCGACTGCCCGGACTCAGACAGCGTGGCCAGCGCAACAAAGCCCCTTGCAGGCTCGCTGCACTCGCCGCGCTGCGGGCATGGTGGCTACGCGAGCCACCTATTCTATCCTGCCTCTATGGGGGTCATGGACCCCCACGAGGGAAAATAGCAGATGGCCGTCGGAAACCCGGCCATCGGGAACCCGGCCGTCGGTGTTTTAACAGTCGGGATCCCGACGTTGGGTTAATGACTGTCGGGATTCCGACTGTCGGGACCCCGTCCGGCACCTGAGAGAGACCATAGAGGTAGAGGGAATGTGTGTTGTCAAGACAGGTGAATCTGTTTAGAAATACCCAATACATGGTGCCTGTTACAATCATACAAAGCTCAGGCTACTTTCACAACATCACTGATTGGCTTTTTAGATGATCCCCCACTCAGATCTGAATGCTAACAATCTGTCTTCGATAAAGCGGACTCAAACTCATTTTGGAGGCCTTGAAAAAGCTGCTAAAGCGAAACGCGTTGGTACATCAAAACAGAGGACACCCACCTCCTGGATTACAAATTTGGCATTAGTACTTGTGCCCGGACAAGCTTCAACGGACCACCCCAGCAAACACGGAGCATAAGGACTCTAACATTCTCCATCGTACCAGGTAGTACCACAGACCATCATACGGCCCCTGGCTAAGGAGGGAATACAACTTCCAAGTCCATGCCACAGTGGTTGGTCCTAACAAAGTGTAGATCCCCCTTTTTTAATGTATATTGTATTCATTTTAATGTAATAAATTTGTATTGCATTTTACACCTCTTATGAGTAGGGTCCTCCTTCCTCATGTACTCACCCTACCTCATTACCTCACCTGTGCTCCTGTCCTGTTCTTCCCTTCCTCTACTTCATCTTCAGTCTCCTCGACAATTTTGACACCTACTTCTGAACTGATGCTGATTTTAGTTCTACCAGCTATACCCCTATTTATACTGTATTTTTCAACACACCCTGTACGTTACCTTGTCATTTGTTTTTTTTGTTTGCTATGTACGGCGCTGCGGACACTTTGTGGCGCCTTATAAATAAACGTACTACTACTACTACTACACCTGTTGCATGTGTACACGTTTAGCGCAGTTTCACACCACCTCCTCTTTTTCTTCACTTTATCCATTTGGGCTTGACCCCCGAATAAACCGAAACTGCAGCTCTGGCAAACCCACTCTCCATAGGCGCCTTCTCAGGACACTTAGGGGGAAATTTACTAAGAATACGAATACAAAAAATTGTATTCGTATTCTTGCTACGAATGAATACGACTGCATAAGTCGTATGCAAAGTCGTGTTCCGGAGGGGAATTTACAAAGCAGTCAAATACGACTGCTTTGTAACCCTCCGATGTCGTATCAATTCGTATTAACGGCCGTATATACGGCCGTTAATACGAATTAGTGTAGGCTGTCTGCACGGATCAGTCAGATCCATGCAGGCTGCAAGGTGTAAAAAAAAATGAAAAATAAATAAATAAAAAACAAAACAGCGTGGGGTCCCCCCCACAGCTGTAACCAGCACCAGGCTCAAGGAGCCGGGGCCGGTAATAAAAAATCAGGAAACCCGACAAATAGGGGTTCCCCGATTTTTTTTTTTAAACCAGCTCCAGGTCCGGGGCTGGTTCCCAAAATACGGGGGACAAAATAACTAGGGGTCCCCCATATTTTAAGAACCAGCCAGCAGGGTAATGTCACAGCCGGGGGACACATTATAGAAGGTCCCGCGGCCAAAACATCACCCTACCGACCAATCAGCCTGGCCAGGGGCCCTGGGGGAGTGGGGACCCCCCAACAAAGGGGTCCCCCCTTCCAGGACTTACCTAACCAGGCTGAAGCCTGGTGCTGTCTCCGGTGGCCCTGGAGCGGTGGCCACCGGGCTGATTGAGTGTAAAAAAATAGAATAAAAAACTATTGTTTTTAACTGTGGAACTATGAGTCCCAGCAAACCTCCCCCGCAAGCTGGGACTTGGAGAACCACAAGTCCCAGCCTGCAGGGCATTAAAGGGCCCACTGGCAGTTGTATTTCCACAGTAAAAAAAAATAGTGAAATAAACACACACTGACACACAAGAAAAATAAAACTTTAATACATCCAAAGCCCATACATACTTATACTTATTTATCTTGAGCCTGTAGGTAGGTCCCTGGGTTTTGGTCTGGTGCCTTGTCCTGGTTTTCATTTATTTATTTAATTTTATATTTTTTAATCACTAAAGCCTGCACGGATCTGACTGATCTGTGCAGGCTAAAGCCAAATACGACAGGAACATAAAGTGTATTTGGCTGGCCGTTTCACGCCAATTAGCTGCCGTATTTTTAATACGGCCGCTTAGTAAATCAGGAGTCACCATTCTTTTGAATGGTGATTCCTGTCCTATTCTAACGATGGTGTATGCATTCGTATTTGTAAATACAAATACGAATGTCCCATCAATATGAATACGAATATTTGTATTTTTGGCATAGTAAATGGCAAAAATACGAATACACCCCAAAAATTTGTATTTTCCTAGGAAATTCATATTAGTAAATTTCCCCTTTAGTGTCCTAATCCCTTGATTGTGCAGGATATTGAAGTCCTTCTCTTGGAGTAGTTCTGAAATTGTGGGGCACCATTAATATGTCCATTTCACCCCTGGAACATTTTTAGGGCAGGTGCTTTGCAGAGCAGACTGTCCTTGTGCATAAAGGGCCTTATTCTAGTTCACTCTTAGAGGCAAATTCCTTCTTAGCTGGACAAAACCATGTGCACTGCAGGTGGGCAGATGTAACATGTGCAGAGAGAATTAGATTTGGGTGGGGTTTTTCTTCAAAGTGAGATCTATATTGCAGTGTAAAAATAAAGCAATTTATTGCTTTATTATTTGCAAATTATTATTTGCAAATTCCCTGCACAGAAACAAAATAACTCACTCAAAGCTAAATATCTCTGCACATGTTACATCTTCCCCCTTGTAGTGTACATGGTTTTGTCCAGCTAAGAAGGAATTTGCCTCTAAGAGTGAACTAGAATAAGGCCCAATGAGTGCTACACAGAGGTGTAGCGAGGGCGGAGCCAGTGGAGCACCAGCTCCGGGTGCCGGATGATAACATGGCGCCGGAGCCGTGCCGGCACCGCCATGCTCGCCTGCTCCTCTGGCTGCTCCCCCTCCCGTTCCCCCTCCTGTTCCCGGCTCCCCGCTGTGTCCGGGAGACGTGTTTCTATTTTCAATCCACGTCTCCCGCTGGACCGCGCTAGCCAATAGGCGCTTGCGGTCCAGCAGCCAATCAACTGGTAGCTGCTGGACCAGGAGCGCCTATTGGTTAGCAGTCCAGCGGGAGACCTGAATTGAAAATAGCAGCACATCTCCCGACCCGGACACAGCAGGGAGCGTGCATTCAGGGCTGGTGCAAGCCCTGTCAGCGATCCACGGAGGGAGCCTGGATCTGGATTAGGGGCTACATGGCTGCAGTGTATGTGCCCCGCTCGGTGCCCACAGTCACAGCCACCACCAGCAGCAGCAGGTACTGTGCCCATCCTCTATCTCCTCCCTCTGTGCCCAGGTAATGCCACCAGCAGAGTTAGTGGGGAACGTGCTCCCGCCCCCCGTAATGCCCAGTGTGACTCCATGCCCTTGTGTTATATTGTGCCCCCCTGTGTTACCATGTGCCCCCTGTATTACTCTGTGCCCCCTGTATTACTGTGCGCCCCCTGTGTGACTCTGTGCCCTTGTGCCCCTGTGTAACTTTGTTTCCCTGTGTTATACTGTGCCTACCTGAGCTATGTGTTACTCTGCGCTCTTCTGTGCCATGTGCTCCCCTATGCCCACCTTTGCTATGTGTTAGTTTGTGCCCACTGTTATGTAGTATGTCATGGGCATAAGGGTGTGTTATATAGTATGTAATGGGCATTACGGTTTGTTATATAGTATGCAATGGGCATCATGTGTGGCCTTATTTGTAATTGGCATTACGGCATGTGGCTTTATGTGTAATTGGTATTACAAAGTTTGGTAAAATGTGCAATGGGCATTACGGTGTGTGGTATAATGTTGGGCCGCGCCCACTTTTCACTGCGCAGGAGCCTCACCTACTACAAATTGGGGGGGCGAAACATGCCCTTGCTCCGGGCACCATGGCACCTAGCTACACCACTGGTGCTACTGATACTATGTATTATGTCCCATTGAATTGCAAAAGTCTGGAGCTTGATTTCCATGGCAATGTCAGTGAAGAGTTTACAATGTATAACTGGCCTACTGAAAGTGCCTCATAATCCTGTTGATGACTATAGTACTCATAAGGTTCAGTAGATAAACCTTTCCAAACCAGCTGATCTAGGATTCAACTAACACCAAGTTCTCCTTCATTGAAAATATCCAAATCAACTGTGAACCAATGAAGGCCAGGCACTTTATGCTGAGTGAGCAGCTCATTTGAGTGATGAGCCCACATTGCATTGTAGGAAGCATAAACACCAAAACCCGTTCATCATCAAAGCCCAGAACAATGCATTTTTTTACGTCACACAAAGGTGTTCTTCATGAACTTGATGTGCATAGAAATTCTGAAAGGTATAAAAGATCACACACAAACTGTTGACCTCACAGAAGTCATCAAAGAAGCTCACTTCATCAAGCATGACAAAGAATTATCCCAGTCTTTGAGGCAATTTCCTGGTGAAGAAGTCCAGCAAGTAAGGCTGATGTGGGACACACATCTGTAGATCATGGTATCTCCGAAGTTCCAGAAACCTAGTATGATCTCTGATTCATCTAATTATTGTGCCTTTTATTTGCTCATGCATATTATGCATTTTAATTGTTTAACTATATGCTAATATTATCTACATATTTTATAACGTATTAAAATAGATTTTAATTTAATATTGAGTTTAGTTTTTAACCTTTATACTTACATTTTAGCTATTGTAGGAAACTATTTCTCCAAGATGTCACAACGTGTCCTTGTAAAATACAAACTTGATGATTTATTTTTTTATTTTTGTCAAGCAATCTGCTTAATCAAAAGTAAGATTAATGTATAAATAAAATCTTCTAAATCAAAACTGAGATTCTATTAGATTTTCTATGTAATATAATATATACTGTAGATATTTAAAACTTAAAGAAACTGAATAAACAATATTTGTTAAATGTATAAATGTCTGCTTCTAAAATGTATTGTGCATGCATTTTATTGTGACCATTCTCTGTTTCTAGGTTATTTCAGTTACTGGTCTTTCGGTAGGGCTTGGCTTGTCATCAGCATGTGATACCCTCATATCACAGGTATGCGAGTTTGGTCATTTCTAAAGTATATTGAAACCCGCACATAATCCTCTCTGCAGACCAATGGCAGCAATGTGGGGGGACTGTCAGAATAAAGACTATGGAACTGATTTAGGGCTGGATGCTGTGGTGGCATCAGACACAAGCTGCCAATGTTTTTAGTCTGTGTATGCATCTGTGCATGTATCGCAATGGTAACTGCAAATAAATGCAATTTCAATGGACCTTTCTGGGTGGTTACTGGGGGAGTGGGTAGTCCAACACCTTTGAACTGGCTCCTGCGACCATGTTCAGACAGAGATGTTTTACCTCCATAGGGCTGCTGCATTCTCCAATGGAGTGACCAGAGGAGTGCCTTTGTACACAAAGCAGTGGATTTGCGCTGCTGTGAATGGGTGTCTTTGTAGGTCATACTTCAGCCTATATATTAGAAAGCTCACGTTTTATTGGGCTGTAGGTACAACACTTATCGGCTACCCGCTCCCAACGTGCCAAAGCTCTCTCCTTCGGGGGAGCTGTGGTCCCCTAGGGCGACAACGACTCGCAAGGTGGAGGGAAGCCTACTGAGGGTCTCTCCAAGCTTCGGCAAGGAGAACACACCCGCCCTAACCCTTCCGGGGGTCTAGGAAAGAGGGTCTCTCTAAGCTTTGGCGAGGAGGACTCACGATCCCTATTTTCCCCTCTTGGGCCTTTTGGCTGAGAGGGATTAGGGGAGTAGTGGGGTCCTTCTACTTTGGGAGATGGTCCATATGTACGTACGCCCCTATGCATGATTTAGGTCACTGCACTGGGTGTTAGGAGCTTGGGCTCCAAGAAAAAAATGAAACTATAAGCACAGTAATTGCGATTACAGTTGTATCCACTTCTGTATCAGGCCCTATGGTCTGTATGTATTATAGGAATTGTGTATTATAGGAAATAGCGTACCGCTGGCATGGATAGTGGGGGGTTTGAAATGGAGGCATTTGCCAGTATGTAACATGGAGCACTGGCAAATGCGTCCTTTATTGTGCATGAGACCCACTTGCACACCGCACCCCCCTTTGTGCAGGAGACGCATGCGCTACCGAACCCCTAACCCTGTCCATTTTCCTGAAGCGTACATAGGCAGGGTTGCCATACCCTGCCGCAATAATTACTGAGACACAGGAGCGTTTGAGATGCTCCTGCGTCTCAGACCGATGGAGCGCCTCTCCGCCTGCGCCCGCATGATCCCCTCTCTGCCAGCATCCGCCAGCTCAGGGGATCTAGCGGTTACCGGTGCTGTGTGAAAGGCACTCACTAGACTTGCCAGGGATGCCGGGGACAGAGCTGCAGCTCCCGGGGACAGTACGTGACTAGCTGCCTGACAGGGACACTACGCTGACTACGCAGGGCTGCTGCGGAGTCAATACGCTAACTACACAAGCAGCCGTTGGGCTACACTGACAACGTAGCTTACCCTACGCTGAAAACGTAGCTTAGTCGGGCGCCGTGATAAAACACAAGTACCGGAAATATTAATATAGAGGAAAGAGTAGCACACTCTCAATCTTTCCTCTATATGTGCAATTATGCATCAATGAGGCTTTCCAACTAACAGCTGAAACAGGACTTCACTGCACCTACACTGGCCCTGTGCTTCTCAGAAGACCAAAGCAGGCACCTCCGAATGCAGAGGATCATCTGATCTGACTGAAGCACACTCATAGTCAACTTTTAACTAAGGCTTAATAGGAATTATAAATAGTGGGATGCAATTAGCTTCTTAGTTGCACAAATCACGTCACGGTTGTAAAGCTTCTGGTTATGGATCTGCATCTCTTTCTATATCTCTGCTGTTTACATGCTGCTTTATATATTTGCATCAGATATTTGGAGGTAAAAATGTAAAGTTAATTGGCATTGTCCTGCAACGTGGGATCCTCATACTACTACTGGCTTGCTTTCCCTGCTGGGCACTATTCATAAACACTGAGAAGATTCTGCTGCTCTTCAATCAAAACCCAAAGGTGGCCCGGCAAGTACATTTTTTTTAATTATTATTATTGAAGTATATATTACATTCTTTATTAAACATTTAGGAACCACTCCACCCTTCTCTCCCTTAATTACAAAATTGTTATATCATATTGTATTTAGTTGCATTTAGCTTTGCTGCTCCATATACCTGTCTGTTTAAAATGTCATAGTATCAAAAACAGATGGCAAAGATGACACCGTTTATAAACAACATACAATTGATGTAGGATAGACAATACTGGGCTGATTCTGGATCACTCGTAATGATCCGAATTAGGCCCCTGCCCGATATTCGGGGTTTGCGCATGCACATTTCTGCGCATGTGCAAACCCCGACAGCCAGGGTCGCCAATAGAGGGGTTCTGTGAGTACAGCTGTCCCAGTGAGTACTGGAAGGGCCCGAGCAGCTCATTTTGGCCACTGCAACCCCCTCTGACTGTCTCCGCTGCGCTCAGTTCACTGAACAAAGCAGGTCCCGTAGCACAGGTTTATTCAACCCAGGACGTTGGTGGCCAATTAAAATGCTGCACCGGCTTTTCAGACAATCAGAGCTCACATACCTGCAGCCAATCAGAGCGGCTGCCGGTACACAAGCTCTGATTGGCTCACCAGCTGGTGCTGCATTTTAATTGTCCACCGGCATCCTGAGTTGAAGAAGCCTGCGCCCTGGGACCTCCGGGCTGCAGTTCCGTGGAAGAGGAGATGGGGGAGCAGAAGCCGGGTTATGATAAGTCAAGTGTTGAGGAAGGGGGGGGGGACTGGAAATGAGTCCCGGGCCCCAAAATTCCTGATGGCAGTCCTGCCGGCAGTGAACGGCCACCGGGAAGGGATGGGGAGGTGGCAGTAATAGGCCATAGAAATGCCCAGCTGGGGGCAGGCAGCTGACTTCACATGACGTCAGCCACCCGCCTTGTCTTCGTCTCGGCACATGCAGATAAAAGTCAGTTGAGACTGACTTTTATTTGCGCAGGCAGGATAAATCGTTTGATGCTCGGCGACCATCTAATGATTTCTCCTCTAGTGGAGGCATGCGAGGGGATGTGTTCTCGTTACACATCCACTCGCAAGTTTCCGAGGTCATTCGGCGACGGCGGAAGGGCAGGTATTTGGCAGGGCTGCGGAGCGGTGTTTCTGGTGCTCGGTAAGCTTCGGTGTTCGCAGCTTTCCGAGCCAATCAGAATCACCCCCTATATACGTTGGTGTGTGTGTAGGGCAGTGTTTTTCAACCAGTGTGCCGTGGCACACTAGTGTGCCTTGAGCTGTTCTCAAGTGTGCCCCCACATCTAGAGATACCCAAACCAGTTTACAGCCACCACCAGTTCAAATGTTATTGACTGGTCTCTTCTTTTCATGTAAAGGGCCAATGTATTTTATTTTTGTTACCTGTGGGGATCAGTGTGATTGTTTTTAATGTGGGGGCCAATAGGTTTGTTTTTTTCCTGTGGTGGCCAATGTGTTTTGCCCTGTGGGGATCTTAGGGTGTGCCTTGGCAAATTTAAAGTCTTATTTAGTGTGCCGCGAGGTAAAAAGGTTGAAAATCACTGGTGTAGGGGCTATAGCAACAGCAATGCGTGTCCCTGTGTGTCACTGTCGCTGGCTGAGATTGATGGTCAGTGACCATCAATATCGCTGATCGCCAGTGCACTGTCAGCTCGCTCAGTACACAAAACTGACAGCCCGCGCTGTGTGTGGACTGTCAGCACTGTGTGCTGAGCGACAGCACCGCAGCAGAGGCCAACCTAGCATCGCTATGTGTGTAGGGCCCATTAGGCTGAAACTGTACTGCTGAGCATGCACTCTTTTAATTTAAATCAGCTGCATTAAACAGAGCCCTGTTATGTGGCCAGAAGAGGTGTACAGAGGTTTGTGCATCCAATTTCTGTGCTTTTAAAAACTTAAGAGGGCCAACCATGAAATGTCCGATGTACCTGTTGGTGCATATATCAAGCCACATTCTTTAACAGAATGTTTGCAGTGGTCATATTGAGCCAGGAGTAAACTTTTGTACTTAACACTACTTGCTATCAGGATATGGAGCCGCAATAACAGGTCTACCAATGCACCTATACTTCATCCTGCATGTGACGGTACTGGGTTTCCAGCAAGAGTGATTATTCCCTAGCGTCTATTCTATCTACGCTGTCTCTATGGCAATGCTATTGTTTAGGACAGTGGCTCCCAAACTTTTTTAAACCACAGCACCCTAGAAAATCAGAATTTGGTTCATTGCAACCCTAGGCCAAAAGTTTCTTATTCAGAAATTCAGAATTCAGATTCAATTATGTGGTGAGGGATATAGGGCATACTTGCCGACTTTCTGTTTCTCCTCTCTGGGAGAAGCCTGGAGAGGAGACTTTCAGCATGCTTCTTTGAGCGGGGCCAGAGCCTTATGCCATCAAGCCCCGCCCCCAATTACTAGAACTGCCGCAATTTGTTGGTGTACATTGAGGCACGGAGCTAAATTAAGGAAATGTATATATTTTAGCCCCGCCCCCTCCGCATACACCTGCAGTTGCCGGTATTTAACCGACAGGGTAGGAGGAGGCCAGGGGGAATGCGGGGGACTCCAGGCCATTCCGGGAGGGTAGGCAAGTATGATATAGGGCTTGATTAAGTCTTGATTGCAAATGCTAAATTTTTCTCAAATGGACAAAACCATGCTACACTGCAGGTGGGGCAGATTTAACACGTGCAGAGAGAGTTCGATTTTGGAGGGTTGTTTTGTTTCTGTGCAGGATAAATATACACTGCAATTTAGCTTTCAGTTTCTACACACCTCACCCAAATCTAAACTTTCTCTGCACATGTTACAGTATACCAGCCCCACCTGCAGCGCACATGGGCCCTTATTCTGATCGGTGCGTACTTTGCCGAATTCTTTCGGTGCGGTCCGCACGCCACGCTGTGCGGTGGCGTATGGCCAACATCCGTAGAAACGCCCACGTGTCCTCCGCATTCGGACGGACTCACTCTTTAAGAACAGGGCGTGTTTACGGACGACATACAAACCATGCGTGTGCGGGGGAAACACTCCGATTCTGCACGGTCTGACCGCGTATGCATGGCCTTCCCGTGTCCGAACGCACGCGACCCGGCCACTACACACAGATGTGGTGTACTTACGCACAAAACCAGACTACTCTTATCTGAGTTCCCAAATAGATCACATGACACACTTAGGCAATTATCCAACCACTTTGAAAAGAGATTGTTGCTCCTGGTCATCTCTTATTTATCTAATTGATCCTTAAACACTTACAAGCACTATACATTAACCCTAACATTCCCTATGGGGATAAAAATGTGATCTACCCTTTTGCTGCGTACATAACTAAACATCAACATGTTTTTTGTTTATATGCTATTTATACTTTTAATGTAAAATACTAAAATAACACACAGACAACTTCTTAATCCAACCGTAACTTTTATTTACATTAACAAAAATTTAAAAATAAATTAATCAAGGAGCAGGTCGCAGAGGTCCTGGAGATGGCCACCCATCCTCAGGAGGTCCTCCCGCATCCTCATGATGGCCGCACGCACACCTGGGCTGCCTCCTGGTAATCTGTAGGCATGAGAAAGGGGGTACAACATTAATTATGCTACTCACGTACACCTTGTACAGTCAATCCTAAGTACCTACACCATGAGAAATCATACATACAAACATATACTTAGCCAATCCTGTATGTAATGGCAGCAAATATATGATCATGATGCTGCCACCACACACACACACACACACACACATACACATACACACACACACACACATACATACACACACACATACACACACACACACATACACACACATACACACACACACACACATACACACTTGTGTGACATATACATTTCACAATCTATATATCAAAATCACAACCACACTTGAGGATCACTCACAGTTGTCCTGCCCAAAGACTCCTCACTCAACTCAAAACATACACCCACTACAACATGCCACATTTACCCATACATATATACCTGCATGTTACTGCTTAATAGCTAAGCTGCATGATAGATAGATACATAGATAGATAGATAGATAGATAGATAGATAGATAGAGAGAGAGATAGACAGAGAGAGAGATAGAGAGAGAGAGATAGAGAGAGATAGAGAGAGAGAGAGAGAGAGAGAGAGAGATAGAATAGATACCACATTAAAAGGCTAGCCTAGTCCCTCTACCCATTACTTCATGATTCCTTGTCACATTGCCAGATAGGTGAAAGTGCAGCACTAATCCGCTTCCATACACCAAACAATTTCTAAGGTCAATCCATCCTACATAATACCTTTCAAAAATACATGGCAACAACACGGGCCCACTGGCTAGAGGGGAGCCCAGGCAAACTGGCCACTTGGGACTCCAGTATAAATCAGGCCTGCCCATATTCCATTGATGTTTTATTGTTGCTTCTATACAAAGACCCTCCATAAATAAACACTCATCACCTACATGAGCATCCAGATTGCACGTTTGCAGCATGGCCCTATAAGGCCAAAGTGTGTCTGTTGTTTTCCATTTATTTGGACTACTCTTTACTATATTATAGCAAAATGTAATCAGCTGTGCGACATAACAAACTGTACCTAACTCAGTAATGATGCATTATGTCTACTTACCCCTGCCAGCCAGCTCCACCATCTCTTCTTCCTCCACATTGGGAGGTGGTGTGAAATCGGGGAGGGGTAGGGTGACCTCCTCCTCCTCTTGGTACACGGGGGGGGGGGAGGTAGACAGAGGAGGTTGGTGAGTGGCTAGGGGGAGGGGTGTGTGTAGAGGTGGTGAAGGTGAGGTATTCCACCTCATGGCGGCCCTCAACCTCCTCCTCCTCCATCTGCACCTGTCCCGCCTCCTCCTCCTCCACCTCCACCTGGCCCTCCACTTCTACCTCCTGGCCGACCTCCTGGGCCACCTCCTGGGCCTTCTCTGTGGCCTCCTCGTGGGCCTCCTCTGGGGCCTCCTCTGTGGCCACCTCCTGGGCCTCCTCTGTGGCCTCCTCCTGGGCCTCCTGTGTGGCCTCCTCGTGGGCCTCCTCCTGGGCCTCCTGTGTGGCCTCCTCCTGGGCCTCCTCACGGGCCTGTCTGGCTCTCTCCCGCGCTGTTGGTTAAACAAACAAAACGGTTGAGTGTCATTTGACATTCAAATCACTCTAACAAGTACATATCATAACCACATTATATATGTGTTATATATCACACATATAGTATATGGCATTTCTATGTCATCAACACCCAATTGACCTCATGTAATATTAATATTAAATAATGTGAAAATGCAAACACTCACTGGCCTAGATGCACTAGGCTTCAAAAGTGTTACACTGTAGAGTGATAAACACGCAGCCAATCAGCTCTTTCCTGTCATGTCACAGACTGTAGTTGACAAATGACAGGTAGGAGCTGATTGGCTGCCTGTTTATTACTCTCCATTTTATCACTTTTGAAGCTGAGAGAATCCGGACCAATGTCAATTATATGTATTTTGCGAAAATACTTTACAGCGTTGAAGACGCCGCCTCAGAGCCTGCAGCCGCTCCGGCTCCCGCCTCCGCAGGTCGGACCATCGCCTCTCCAGTTGGGCGATGGTCCTTCGCACATGAGTGCGGGCGAATATGCGTCGCCGGGCCGCAACATATGCCCGGCGCTTGTCCCGATTCGAAATGAAGGGGCCTGCCTGCCCCAGTCTCCTCTCCATGACTGCCACCAGCGACAGCAGCTCCGCAGTGGAGAAGGGTTGTGCTCGCTGGTAGGCAGCCATCTTAGCAATGGCACAAATCAAGCAATCATGTGCTGTCATTGGTTGATCAGAGTGATATTTGGTATTAACTTTATTGTTCATTTTTACACTAACAGCGTGTATGCGCCCGACCAGACGGCTAACCCATTGCATCGCACACCCACACTTGCTGTACCTTTGCATAGTTTAACAGACCATCCTAAAGAGACAGTGTCAAATAAGACTGGAACCCATTATATAGAATCTATAACATTCACCAAACATGGGTATAAGCAACAGGTGAAATAGTCTGCATCACTAGACACTTACACCTAACTCCACAAGGTACTAAACAGCTATTTTATAATGAAAGCTATGCAGCAGAAACATAGCAAATAGTGCCAGGCCCTTTCCCAAAATTAGGCCATGCTGCCATGTGTACACTTACCTTCTACTGGGCCATACTAGAGAGGTGGAATGAAAAGTAGCTAGCATCAAGGCAGAATTTGGAGTGCTTTCACATGTGAATTGGATGCTAGCACTGATTACTTGTGCCTAAGTGGTGGACTGGATTTACATATGGAATGGGTATTGTCAGTTGTACTACATACCAAACAAGTGCACAGTACAGATGTACATTCAAAAATACATTTCATGTGCGACCTCAGTTTTATTTGGTCATTGGTGGTCAAATCTGCATTTACCTACTAAATCAGACTTACTCAGTTTGCCAGTTTTTTTTGAATTTTTTTGGCACAGCAAGGGGCGTGGCCTATGCGCCGCACGGGTGACGCTGCCGTACGGAACGCGGACGTACGGAACGCAGGTTGTAGCTGATTAACGCCAATTACAGAAATAGTATTTAAAGTTGTGCTAGAAAGGCAAACAGTTGTTGCAAACATGGCTGGCTCAGAGTCAGAGGAAGAACAGGTGGTGCAGAACCTCTTGTCCCGCATGGAGTCCAACACCACCTATGTCCCCCTCAACCCAGACCAGCCATTGGGGGAAGAGCAGCCTGCTGGGCCATCCACATCTGCCCAAGCTGCAGCTGGCCCATCTTCAGCCTCAGCAGAATTATTGGGAACACAGCAGGTGGCTTCCCAACAGAGTAGCCTGCACAGCACTTCAAGTACAGCGACAGGTGGCCGTGGCCGTGGCAGTGGCCGTGCCAGTGGCAGTGGCGGTGCCAGTGGCCGTGGCCGTGGCCGCAATCGGCCAACAGAGGAACCATCCACCAGAAACATGGCATTTGAACCGCAGGAGCTTGACATCCTGGTGACCCGGGCACGGGATTTGATCGAGTGCCCAACGGCTAAGCTGACACACACAAGGAGATGGAAGATCTGGGAGGAGATAACGGCGGAGATTAATGCGGTGGCTCCACAAGTTCGTGAGGCGGAGCACGTTAAGAAGAGGCAAGTTCATGTGTGTTACATTTGAGCAGTACAAGTCCAGTAATGGTTACATTCGATATTAGATGGAGTTGGTCAATGGGTGGTCACGTTGCTTGGAGGCACAGACATGTTTGCCATGTCATTGAATTGATAGTTATTGTAGAGTGAGTGTGACTGTATCTTCTATGAGTTGTTTCTCAAAATGATTATAATGTAAGTTTGGTGTCAGGAGGCACATGTTGTATTATGTTTCAGATTGCAATGGGTGCTACAGCAAACATGAGGAGTGACATGTATTAATATGTACACTTTGATTGCAGGTGGCACGACTTCAAAGGTAACCTCAAGAAGAAATTGACCCAGCGGTGGGAACACAGCCACACCTCTGGGGCTGGCCCCATGCCTTCCAAGCTGCAGCTCACCCCCCTGGAACAGATGGCAGAGTGCTGCATTGCAGTGGAGGAGGTCCGGGGGGTGAGCACCATAGACAGCGAGTCCCCAGCGGAAGTGATGGCTTCTACGCTTGAAGGTAATTATTTGCCAGCCCATAAGTAGATGTTTTGAAATTTGCATGGAATGTGTGGTAATTGGTATTTTCTCGTTCAACAGCATCCCCACCGCTTGGTCAAGAATCTCTTGAGGAGGTTGTGGAGTCTGTGCCACCTGGCCCCAGTAGCAGGCCCGTGCAGCAGCAGCCGGCAATGTCCGCGGCTGAATTGGCCACGTGGGGGCATGTGCTTGAAAGTATTGTGCAGCAGGGAGAGTCGGCATCAGAGCGGGTGCGTAGGGCCGAGGAGGTGCTGCAGGGTTTGACCACCAGCCAGCAGAGTATCGCTGGGAGCCTGCAGGCTATGGCTGTCACCCAGCAATCCATTGCTGCTAGCCTGCAGGTGCTGGCTGATCAAGCCCTGCGGCAAAATGACCTCCTCCTCCGCCATAATGAGCTTATGGTGGAGCTAGTTACCAGCAATAGGGTCCTGATAGCATCCGTTTCTGGTGCATTACCACCATCATCACTCCCTGCTGCCAGAGGGGGAAGAACATCCCCTTCCTCCCCAGCATGTGCTCCACGTGACCCACCATGTGAGCGTGGCCGTGGGCGAGGCCGAAGAGCTGCTGCACGTGGCAAGGAGCCTGCCAGGGGCAAACGTGCCCGCAAATGAACTTGTGTCCGCATTAATCTCCACCGTTATGTCTTCCCAAATCTTCCATTGAGCTGTGTGTGTCAGCATCCTGTGTCAAATTCCGTGCCGAGGGTCACCACATTTGCCCGCGGTTCAAATGTCATGTTTGGTTCCCCTGTTGCCCTGTTTCGGCTACCATTACTGTCTGCTGTACTTGAAGTGTTGGTGCTCTACTTTTGTTGTGAAGCCACCTGATGTGTTCCTAATGATTCTGCTGTGGCTATTTATTATATATTATTTACTTTTAGTCCTGTTATGGTACCATTTATTTTGTGATGGTTTTGAAATTATTTTCTAAGTTTATTTAATAAATGTTATTTTGGCCCCCCAAATGTCTGTATTAATTGATACATGCAGAAGTGACATGTGTATTAGTATTATTAATATTAAGTTGTGTTCATTATTTGCAGTGTAAAAGTGTGTGAAAACTGCAGCATATATGTGTGTGTTTAGTAATGGTCCATTTAAGGTGCATTGGTTTCAATTGAAGCAGTGAGAAGCGTGTAATTTACAAGTAATGAGTAAATGAGGTGATAGTATTGTGTTCAGGTGACATTGGTTGAGGTGCGTCCGTCCAGATTAGGCGTTCCGATTGCCTAGCGCATGACCGAGTGGTGTCCGCTAAGCAATACTAGCCTTTTGGACACCGCACATTTCTTCCCTTTTTGTTCGCGTGCATTCGGCGTGCTATCCGAATGCACGCCTACCAAAATAAGTGTACTCCCCCGTGTCCGCCCATGTTTCCGCCCAGTTTAGCCCACTTTGAAACTACGCCCCTGTGTCATCCCGCATGACGCCCATAACACGCCCATATTTCCCGAGTGATTGCGGTGCACATTTCTGTACGGTATTAGTGAGAATAAGTACGGAGACCATGCGTGGCACATGCGCATGGCGTTCCCCACGCATGCGCAGAAGGCTAAAAAACGCGATCCGAAAGAATTCGGGAAAGTACGCACCGATCAGAATAAGGGCCATGGTTTTGAGAAAGATTTTGCTCTTGTGACCACCTCTGAATCAGGACCTTAATTAGTCTGGGGCCTACTTTTATGCTGTGTTAATTATTATGACTTGGTCATATTTTAAAGCTTATTTGCAGTCTACACTAGCAAGTAGGCACAGCAAACACTGGCAGACTGCTTATACCCACTACAAAGTGCTTGGTCTGAACACATAAATAGATGGTTTCTCAGCAAGTGTGGTCCTATAATCCCTCACATGAATATGTTTACTGCAATAGTTCTTCAAATGAATAACTGATGAACTTTGTCACTCTTACAGCATGGCAGAAGATTATGCTCTGATTTTTATCCCTGCTCTTCCAGTAAGTTCTTACCACTTTAGTACAAATATCTTAAAATAAGCTTGTAATCAATATACAGCTATGCAAAAACAAAAGTAATTGGCTTGATTCTGAGTTTGTGTTTTCTCTCCCTCACTATCTTAAGCTGGGTACACACTAGAACAGGGGCGAGCAGTTATTTTGGTTGGGGGCCCACTTAACACAAGAAAATACTTAAAAAATGGGATGGAGGGGGTACCTATCTGCGAGCGCTGTCTTTAGCTGCTGCTCTGGAGGGAATTGTGGGAACCCTCTAAAAAAGCAAAAATGGACAAAAAAGGGTTTTGAGCAGCGCTGGGTTTCACTGAAAGAATCACAAATGCGCAGAACCCGTTTTGGGGGCTGCCTTGCATTTGCGGAGAGAGAGGCATCTCGGAGGGAGGGAACACCTACCGATGGGATGCCTTGAGTGACTGGCAGGTCAGACTTTAAATAGGAAGTCACTGGCAGTCACAGTGAAGCCAGTGCAGTCTCACAGACTGCATCTGGCTTCACATTAGGTAGAGACAGTGGCGGGTTTTACCTGGGGGGCCTGCAGCCCTACAGCCCATAGGTAAAAACTGCCACTGGTAGAACTGTAAGTGGGGGGGAAAGTGCTGCAGGACGTGATAGATAAATGGAGAGAAATATGCATGAAGGAGTAAATCTTTTTTAGGGGGTAAAAAAGGTGTAGGGAAGTGGTAAGGGAGGGGAGAGAGGGAGTGGTAGGGTAGGTAGGTACTTGGTATAATAAGTAGTAATGATTAGGCTGTAGAATCTTCACATAAGTTACTTAGATATGGTGTAGGAATTAGATTGAATCATACTAAATATACATAGACATTAAAGGTAATTGACCGACTGAGGCTGTTTCTCCACGATATGGGAAATTAATTGATATAATGATCTATTTGAGGGTTATGTCTGATGAATATACCAGTTCATCTTTGTGAAAGGTCATAGGATATCTTCTTAAACATTGGCTATATTCTAATGTTCATCACCCGCACATTTAGTTAGTTAGCATGTGCTCCAATTGAAACCCTGATTTTGTAGCCTAAAAGTATTTACTATCAATCTGCTGTATTTTTACAGGCTGCATTTCTTTACCAACTAGAGGCTCGATATTTACAAAATCAAGTATGTATTTACATTCTAAATAGACAGACAAGTAAATTTATTATATATAAAAAAAGATATGTACAATAAAAGGTAAGTTTACATTTCTTTATTTTATATGCTATATTTTGTAGTACCATCAAAGTTTAAGTCTTACTGTACATTATTAATATAAGTCTTCTTTCATCTCTGATAATATTTTTAATGTTGACCTACTAAACAGGCTACGAGAGGTGGCTTATGGCTCCTTGGGGCCCCAGGAGACAGTGATTTGGGAATTCAAATTCTCAATGACCAAAACTCCCACTACCATACCGGTCTGGCTCCAGGTTTTAGCATAGCTCTGGAAAAGCAGACCTAAACTGTTTTATTCAATCCGTTGCCCTCCTGTTCCGTGTAGCAATAAGCCACAGAGTGAGTTACCAGAAGACCCAGGAAAGCATTAACCACAGCCAGATATGTCCCTGCACTGTGGTTGGAGTTTTACCTAGGGTGCCGAGAAGCCTCAGGGACTGTGTTCATCCATGCATCTGAATGCACAAGGACTGAGATGCCCACTGCCAGATTACAAATAGGCAGTTGTAAACCTGTCACTTAGACACATGTACATTAGTAAACAAGCTTTACACTACCTCTGATATTGGCATTATGCACATCTGAATCAGGACCACAGTCAAGCATTAGGTCCACATTAGGTTTTTCAATTTTTTTTAGAGCCGACATGTGCCGACAGGCAGTATTCCATGCCCTACCTTCCACTAGGGCATGATGGGAGAATAAAATAGTGTGCTGAGCGTATCTAGGCACCGTGCTCGAAGCATGACGAGTGCAGCGAGCCATGCGAGGGGACGTGCTGCTACGTTTCAGTGTCCATATCGACTGTGTCCAAATTTAGGACAAAAAAAATTTGAAAATACCCATGTTGACCTTTTGACTGTCGACCTTCCCCATGTCCACCTAATGCTTGTGTCGACCTAATGACCATGTCAACCTAACCCATATTGGCCTACAGTCATGCCGACCTTCCTGCCTGCCGACATTAATGCATGTCAACCTAATGGTGTCGACCTAATGCTTGTCGACCATCATGCTGTCTACCCAATGACCCAATCCAGCAGTGGATCAAAAAAACAGGTAGGAGATGTCTATTTACACCAGACGTTTCCTGCCGCATCAGCATATTAATTGTACGGTATTGCACATCCGCTTCCTTGCATCTGTGCAATACCGTACAGCTAGGAATAAGGCCTGATAGTAGTTGATATTTTTTAAGGTTAAAGTATCATAATTTCAAAGGCGTAACTATCATAGGTGCGGGGGATGCAGTTGCTATGGGGCCCAGACCTGAGAGGGGCCCACTTTGCCTGTCAAAGTTACATATGCTGTATACATTTTTCAGCATTAGGTGATAAATGGGGGCCCTTACAAACTTTTGCTATGGGGCCCACATGTATCTAGTTACACCACTGCATAATTTGCATCACATTTAAATGATTCTGTCTTATGGGGCACTTTGTGTAATGGCATAGGCACACATGAGCAGCAGCAATATGCCAATAATGGAGTTGATACAATAATCAGAATTACCTTCAAATGTTTCTGTTTTACAGGGAATAGTCAAAACACAGATCTTTGTCAGCATTATATCCAACATCATAAATGCCCTTGTGAACTATATCTTTCTATTTGTACTGGACCTTGGAGTCATGTAAGTAGAATATAAAATACTGTAAATCGGGGAGTCGCCAGCTGTTGAGTGCTTCAACATCATCTTTTCATTATAAACCTATTGAGGGGGTTATTCTGGTTGATTCACAAGGCTGTGAATTTGCAGCCTTGCGAGTCCATCAAATCCGCCTTGCGAATGGTTGCCTGGCGCCACCCATTCCCTAGGGCGACTCGCTCACAGGGGCTTGCGAATGGATGTTACACAGCAGAGTTTCGGAGGCAGAGGGGGAGTGGCTACCATACATTGCAGGGAAGCGGGTGTGTTATATTGTCCACCGTCTCCCTGCTGCATGACAATATGGGCTATGTGCGGGTGTGACAGGCTGGCAACTCGTGCCGTGGTGTTTAACAGACCTATACTTGACACAGGAAGCTCTGCATGAGTGTTACCTGGCTCCCTGGCCCCAGCACATCGTCATTGCTGCACTGCTGACACTGCCGCTCCTGACAGCTCAGTGTGTGCAGCCTGCAGTGGATCATGATCTCTGTGCATGTAGCGGTCCGCAATCGACAGGTTGAATGTCTGCAGTTGACCAGACGATCGCGATCGACTGTTTATCCACCCCTGCTATATACCATTGCTGTTGTCATAATTTGAGCCACTTGCCAAGAGGACGGGGGTTTCCAACCGGAAATCCCCTGCTCTACCACGCGTTTTGACGATACATGTGCTCCCACACTGTGAAGCTAATTCAGATCTGAATGCATGGGCACACATTTGCAACGGCCAACATTCAGGTAGAGGCCACCCCACTAGAGTAAAATCCCGCCTTGCGAAGTAGTGTAATTGCTCTGCAAATGGATATGTATGGCTACACCTCTATTCGCAGCCGAGCAAATATGTTCAAAATCCATCACATTACACTGGGGACAAGTCATTGTAGACTCAGAGCAGCCAGAGACTTACTCAACGGTGCGAAGGAAAAAGGCATATCCGGCCTGGAGCTGAAGTCACACGCCCTCCCTTAGTGTATTCCCACACATTCCCACACACTTTTCCTATGGACAGCTTTTTCTTAGTACTTCTACTAAAGGGACGGTTTCTACCCCTGATATTGATGCCACTGTGTTTAAATGTAAATTTATTTACAAATTAAAGAGCAATGTGAACAAAATATGCTGTAACAAGAAAATATGTTTCATTGTTGTATGAAAAAACTTTTCTTGTGTTTTTTTTTTTTTAACAGAGGATCAGCGTGGGCCAACACTATTGCTCAGTATTCTCAGGCTCTTCTTTTATTTATTTATATCCGTGTCAAGAAACTCCATGTAAATACCTGGGGAGGTACTGTGTATTTGATTTTTACACTTTAAAATATATGTGTACTATAGAGCAATTGCACCTAGTTTGTATTGCCGCTTCACAGCTTGATTCCCACCAAGGATCAAACTGTGGAGTTTGTATGTCCTCTTTTTGTTTTCATGGATTTCCTCCCATACACCAGATGCATTCTGGTATGTTTGCTGGCTTCTAGCCAAATGATATAGGGGGTGATGATTGCCACTTTAAATATACAAGCAATCTTGGCTGAAATCCCAGACCTCTGCCAACTCAGACCCTTTTACATTTCACCAACTAAGAGGTGGTATCTTGCTGAGACTTGTAGTTCCATACAGAAAAATTACTGCAGATGCACAATCTATAGTATTCAAGATACATTTAATGAACTCTGCCATCTATCATTGAGAAAAATAGATATATTTGGTATATTTTTTGGCCAAAAAATATGGACCCACCAACCATCGGCCAGATGACCTCATCTGGTGGGTCCCCAACACCAAGGTTAAAGTCCACAGTGCGGGGCTCAACCAAGTCAGCAAAGGCCAACCACCCAAAGGGACAACACAATGGGGGTTATTCTAGTTCACTCTTTCTGACAAATTCCTTCTTAGATGGACAAAACCATGTGCACTGCAGGTGGGGCAGATGTTACTTGTGCAGGGAGAATTAGATTTGGGTGGGGTTTTACTTCAAAGTGAGATCTATATTGCAGTGCAAAAATAAATCAGTCAGTATTTTCCCTGCACAGAAACAAAATAACTCACCCAAATCTAATTCTCTCTGCACATTTTACATCTGCCCCCCCTGCAGTGCACATGGTTTTTTCCATCTAAGAAGGAATTTGTCAGAAAGAGTGAACTAGAATAACCCCCAATGTGCTGCACATACTTTTTGTACTGCTTTCGGATCGCATCGCACACACATTGCATGCATGCTGTGTGATGTGATCTAGCCCATAACGTATGCGATTCTCGCAGCTTTTATGGGCGCCTTTAGGGGCAGATTTATTAAGCTTGGAGAAGAGATAAACTGGAGATAAAGCGGAGAAAAGGTAAAAGGAGATAAAGTACCAGCTAATCAACTCCCAACTGTCTTTTTCAAACACAGCTGATTGGCTGGTGCTTTATCTCCTTTTACCTTTTCTCCGCTTTATCTCCAGCTTATCTCTTCTCCAAGCTTAGTAAATATGCCCCTTCGTGCCTGCAACATTTTGCGGACACCGCACTGAGATGGTGTATGCATACATGTACATGCACCCGAGATCCTCCATAGGATCGCATGTTGCATACGCTCCCACAATCGGGCTGCAGCTTGTTGCAATGGCAATGTGAAAGGGCGCAAAATTTATGGTTTGCAGGAGGGCACCGGACACCCTAGCACCGGCCCTGGCAGCATACATTCACAACTTGTAAGAGGAGCAGGGAGATCACTCTCTGTGGCTAAGATCCTCAGCCTTTGCAGGCATACAGCACTGACAACACCGGTGACTTGGGCTGGAAGAATGATGGAAAAGTGTTCTTCTCATGGCTGGAGCACAGAACCAACCAACTCCATTGTCTCCAGTAGTTGCGCCCCTACATGGTGTCAATAAATACCCCACAGTCCTCTGTTTAAGCTGCTATTCACTGCATTGTACATAAGGATGTAGAGCCATGATGATGCAAGTCAGTGCAAATAATGGCATAAATTCCTAGCAACAGACATATTAGCCAAATCGCTGAAATTAAGCAGAAATCTCCCCATGTGTATGGGGCATTAGGTTTAGTTGCATTATTTATTTATTTTTTATGGCGGTCTCAATAACATATCCAGAGAGTCACAGGGTCCTTATGATTGATCCCAATCTTTCATTAAACTAGGAACAGGAGGGCTTACATACTGCAACACTCACATGATTTTTCTTTCTACTTTTAGATATGTGGAACAGTATAATCATTATCAAGTCACAAGCTCATAAATGCCACACTGTATACCATGTATAGACTACTCTTTAGGAGAATGAAATACTGTAGGAAAATAATGACTCATACAGGGCAAAATCTGCTAACAGTAATATTTATTACATAACAAACCCCTTAAACACCAAGACTAAATATAAATTGTTATAGAATTATAGAATTATAAATGAAGAAGGGTACAAGCAGGAACAGACATAAAGGAATGCAGCCTATGCCACATTTCCATAGAACATGGGTGATTTTTAAGTGACCGTGTCAAGAACTACAAAATATTTTTAGCTGGTTTCTTAATTAGCACTGTCTCAGTGTTTAAGTAGAACTCTTCATTCGTAAACCCCAATATTAAAGGGGTGATTTATCAAATCATGGAGAGTTAGATGAGAGAGTTAAAGATCTAACCAATCAGCTCCAAACTGTACAAACACAGCCTGTTAAAAGAGGTAGAAGCTGATGGTTAGTGCTTTATACCTCTACACTTTATGCCTCTATGGGTTTGATGCATGTTGGCCCAGTAAACAGCAAAAATCACTACTTACCAAGCACTGAAATGCCGCTCCAACGAATGCTGTGACATCAGCCGCCCGCCCCATCAGGCATTGGCCCATCTGCGTACCCATGTGAACGCCCAGCGTTTTCATGGGGACGCCCATAGAATGCTGGGCATTCCCATAGGCAAACCCATTTCCGACCCGTCTGCTCCCGGCCCTCCTTTCCTGCAACGAACAGGCCGACGAACTAACTCGCTGAAGCTGTTTGTTGCTGGTATCTGCACATGCGCAAATACGCGATTGAGCATGCGCAGACCCCCCAATATTGGAACGGGGACAAGTGTTGTTGACTCAGACTCTATGGGGGTTATTCTGATTCACTCACAATGTTACATAAGCCCCACCTGCGGTACATATGGTTATGTCCATTAGTGGGTGATTGTGCCTTTCCGATTGAATCAGAGTATATGCTTTGATAAATAATCCCCTTAGTATGATATACCAATGCAGCGGGCAGTACTTGGCCAATCAAGATATCCCAGTTCACATATTACCATCACGTGATTGACTCACATGCTTCCATCCCCTCATTGATGTGCAGAATAAAAGGCAAGAGGTCAATTACATGAGCAGAGCTAATGAGGAGAGGTTATGGTATGTAAACAATACATGAATTTATCTAAAGCTCTCCAATTTTCGAATCCAGTAGTGAATATCTTTTCAATAGAAGAACTGAATATTATTATTATTAATAATAAGTTGCTGAAAGTTATTCATTTGAAGATACGTATATAGCATGAGTATATATTATATATATTTTAAATCTTAAGGTTGGTCTGCAGAATGCTTACGAGATTGGAACTCCTTTGTGGTGTTGGCAGTACCAAGCATGCTCATGGTGTGCATAGAGTGGTGGACTTATGAAATTGGCAGCTTACTGGTAGGTGAGTAAAACTAACAAGTGCCTAAATCATACATTCAAAGCACCAAATGCATCATATGTAGGAATAGAAAAAGCTAGTCCAGCGCCTTGCAAAGGAAATCATTAAATAAATATTGTTTGTATAATGTTACAAAAATGTTTTTTTTTAATGACAGTATAAAAATGTTTTAATAAAAATTTCAAAATTACTGTTACATTATAAAGAGCTTGAACTATGGGGTCGATATGTAATAGCCTCTGATCTTGTACAAATAGCCATATGTAATAGAGGGCCTGGGGTTTATTGAAGATGGGATTTTGCTATGGGCAACCAATCAGATTCTATCTATTATCTTTTAGAACAGTGAAGGAGAACCTTGGTACTCTGCTGTTTTTGAACTACTCACTCCAGCTTGCTCTGCTACAGTTTTGCTATTTGGCCATGCAAAAACTGTTGCAAGGCATGCTGGGATGTGTAGTTCATGAACAGCTGGAGGGCCGAGGTTCTTCATCACTGTTCTAGAAGGTGCTAAATTAATAAGTAGATTCTGATTGGTTGGTAAGAGCAACATCCCATCTTCAATATAATTCCCATCTTAGTAAATAAACCCACCCAGTCATGTTTGTCAGTAAAGTAAAAAAATAAAAATGAGCAAACCAATGTTGCATTGCAGGGTGTACAGATGTTACATGCAGAGAGATTTAGATTAGGGTCGGGTGTGTTCATACTTATATCTAAATAGCAGTGTTAAAATAAAGCAGTCTTAACATTTGTGGGCAATACAGTGAAGCTGCCACTATTTACTATTTACCCAGCACAGAAGAAATGTAAACATATTTGCTCTCCTTGCACTGCAGGTGGTTTGTTCCAGGCACAGTTACTTACAAACATGAATCAAACTTAAACCAGGCCCAGAGTGAGAAATGACACAAAATCCGCCCAAAAAAGGATATATTCTATTATTAAATATTATACTGTACCACTGTACATGCACCGATATAGAGGTGTAAGATGAGTGCTAGCGCTATGTGCATGTGCACAAGGCTGGTTATTCATAAGGCTCTTTCTTAGATTGAAAATGGGGGGGGGGGAGGGTAGGCTCATCCTCTCACTAAATACAGCCCCATGCTGATTGGCCTAGGGCATGTTGGGCAAGCATAGTGAGTTTTTCCCCATATTCAGTGAGTTTCAATGATCAGGTGCTACCTGCCTCAACTGTTACAGGGAAAGGGGGGTAAAGGGGAGGGAAGGAAAGTCTGCACAATGCTGTATTCAGGCCTTTTAATTGAGGCTGGGTTTCCGCGGTATTATATCTTTTTATTTGTGGGGGTGCAGTCCGAGACAACCTGTGAGGTGAGAAAAAAAAGTGGGTTGTAAGGTTGGACGCACACCTTAAATTTGGATTTGTGTTGAATGTCTATTGAGTTAATATTTAACTTTTAATACATTTTCTATTTTTAAAGAATATATTTTGTCCCCTATGTGTTCCTTTGTTAAATGAAACAAAAGAGAGAGGATCATAAAGGTGAAATAAGGAGTTAAAATCACAAACATAGACAACATATAACACCAATATTGGGAGTTATTCTGGGTCACTCCTTCTGGCAAATTCCTTCTTAGATGGACAAAACCATGTGCACTGCAGGTGGGGCAGATGTTACTTGTGCAGAGAGAGTTAGATTTTGGTGGGGTTTTACTTCAAAGTTAGATCTCAATTGTCTGTATATCTCTGCACATTTTACATCTGCCCCCCTACAGTGCACATGGTTTTGTCCATCTAAGAAGAAATTTGCCAGGAGTGAACCAGAATAACCCCCATTGTGCTCAAAGGAAATTTAAAAAGTGTAAATAGTATTTAAAAATTCAGAGCCTGTTTTCTGACACACAGGGGGAAATTTACTAAAGGAAATTTGTAAAAAATAGGTGTAAAAATAGGTGTATTTGTATCCAGAAATACACTTATTTTTGACATTTACTATCCAAAAAATACGGCAATTCGTAGTCGTATTGATGTGCTATCAATACGAATACGAATTGCTGTATTTTCGGGATGGTAAATGGCAAAAATAAGTGTATTTCTGGATACAAATACACCTATTTTTTACAAATTTCCTTTAGTAAATTTCCCCCACAGTGTATAACTGGAGGGTTAGCACTGTGTATCTAATGAGATTCTTGCTACATTGCAATTTAATTATTCATCTCAGCCTTCTTTGGCATTGATCCCAGATTAGTCTCTCCAGGGGAATGTGTGTTGGTTACAATTGTTTCTTTTCTTGAAACACAAGGTAAAATCAAAGTTGTAACAGTATTAATCTTTACTTATTAAATGTATGAGTGGAGACCTTTTTGTATTCCAGTTATAATATATTTTTGTATTCCAGTTATAATATATGTATTACTGAGTTTTATGGGTGCTGGATTATTAGTATCAGTGATGTGATTTCAGGTAAGGTATAGGGTGATATATATGTGTGTTCTTTTTATTATTGATCCCTTTATTGGGTTAACATTTTTTATTTACGACATACGTTTTTATGGTGTACTCACCACAAAAACTTTTTACACATTAGTTGATATCACTATGGTTATTGGTATTTATTCTGCCCCAATGTGTGTGTACTCAACACAGTTTCATGGGAATCAATAACCGTATTATCTGTTTTAACTGTACTCCTATATATGCGTAATTGGCCTGGTTTCATATGGGCTGATAGTGATGTTTATTACAGCACTATATGTGCATCGTGGGCCTTATTTTGTATGAGCTAATAGCCATATAGAGTGGCTGCTATGCATACAAGTATCAGTTCCTGCCTGGACCGGCAGTCAACTTTATAAGGTCTTCTATCACATGGGTTAGTATTTGTATCCTATAGTCTCATTAATATCTGAACGCTTTAAATTAATTAATGTTTCACCCTTCTACATGCATATTCAGCCTGATTTACTGTGGGCTGATAACTATTTTTGTTGAATCTCCAAAATATGTGTTTTAGCTGCTGCCGAAGCTGCAGTCAGCTATATCAGGTCTCTAACACATCCCCTTATTTTCTAGTAAATATATTAATCTACTAACTAAACATTTCTATGTTACTACTGGCATCTACACAGGCTCTGATTTTTCTCCGACACGTGTTTCACCTACATAACAAGGCTTTTCAAAGACTCATTCAGCATGGATCGCATTTGTAAAGCTGATCGCAGGGAACGTTACAAAGGCGATCCATAGCAATGTATACACACCGCCTTGCTGCATTTGCAATTGCAGAACTGTGACCAGAGTTGCAATCTGGAATCAAACATCAGGATCATCAGTTCACATATTTTAAAGAGACTGCAAAACTGATTGTATCTGAAATAAATAATGAATCAGGCCCTATATTGTTTAAAAATAATGCACATCTCCAGCAACTTTGTTTCATATCCTCCAAATCAACAGCTATAACTAATGTTTAGTTAATAGATTAAATCAACTGAAAATTGACTTATAAGTCACCGCAAATTCAGTCTATTACATTCTGACCTTCATATGATTGTTAACCCTTTGAGTGCCAATGTTGCTGTGAGAGATCCTCAAAATATCCGCTAAAAATGCCAGCATCGCTCACAGTGACTGTTCTTTTAGTATAAATAAATACAAATACAGCCAAGTCAGTTAATTGAAGTTTAGTTAAATATTGCACCCAAAGGGTTAAGGTCAAACTTGTGTGATTGTGACAGCACATACAGTAAAGTTGCTCAGTAAAATAGTATTGCAGTACAGTATAAGCTCTGGCTTGCATTATATTGGAATCAATTGCATTTATCATATTGAGTGATCATTTGTAATTCAAGCAATTGTGATGTACTAATTAGTTGGTTACTCTGTACTTGCAGTTTTCAAGCAACTGCTGATATTTTAAAAGTGTTAATCTGCCTTTCTGGATGTCTTATTCACAGGCCTTTTAAGCATTGTGGAGCTTGGTGCCCAGTCTGTCATATATCAAGTGGTGACAATAGCATATATGGTATGAGTATACTATTACCTTACTCATTCTTTACAGACTTATTGCAGTCCTTTTGCAACTAGGAATATTAAGGTATACTGTAGTTAAAAAGACAGTATCTCTGAAAAATTGTAATATTTTTATCATCTATAGTTGCATTTTAAAAATGACTTTGTGTAAAGATAAGTGAAATAAGTTTTTTTTTCGGTACTCTTTACCTAGAACGGCGCCCGCGATTGTAATCGCGGGCGTCCGGGTAAAAAATCGCGGGCATCGCGGGTCCATAAAAAACGGGTGCGACGCGATGCCCGCGATGCCCGCGATTTTCCCATAGGGATCAATGTTAAAACGGTGATTGGACGCGATTTGACTGTTAAATGCCTCAATGCCCGCGATTTGGCCATAGGAAACAATGTTAAATGGGCCACAGAGCCCTAATAGTGCCCTTGAACTCTGAAATGGCCTCCACAATTGTTAACGCCACCCCACGATTAACGTCAACCCGAAGCGTGGCGAGTGCAGCGAGCCCGCGAGGGGCGGCGGTACGCGTCCTCCGACCTTTTCATACCCTACTATCCACGTCAGCGTGGAGTTGTGAATAGAATAGTGTGGCGAGCGCAGCGAGCCACCGAGCCTGAAGCGTGGCGAGGGGACGCGGATACCTTCACAGGTAAACGCGTCCCTTCGCGGGCTTCACAGGTGTCCGCGTCGCCACGGACACCTGTGAAGCCCGCGAGGGGACGCGTATAACTGTGAAGGTATCCGCGTCCCCTCGCGGGGCTCGCTGCGCTCGCCACGCTTCGGGCTCGGTGGCTCGCTGCGCTCGCCACACTATTCTGTTCTCAACTCCACGCCGACGTGGATAGTAGGGTATGAAAAGGTCGGAGGACGCGTAACGCCGCCCCTCGCGGGCTCGCTGCGCTCGCCACGTTGATCGTGGGGTGGCGTTAACAATTGTGGGGGCCATTTCAGACTTCACGGTGACTATTTGGGCTCTGTGGCCCATTTAACATTGTTTCCTATGTAAAAATCACGGGCATTGAGGCATTGAACACTAAAATCGCGTCCAATCTCATTTTTATCATTGGTCCCTATGGGAAATCGCGGCCATCGCGGCCATCGCATCGCACCCGATTTTTAGTGCATTCGATGGTCGCGATGGTCGCGATGGGCGCCGTTCTAGGTAAAGAGTACCTTTTTTTCACTCAGCGTAAATTACAGCCACTAAAAACATTACATTACATACAACTGCCATGTTTAGTAAAGTGGGAAAGAAAAAAGTCAAAAGGGATTAATTCAAATGAACTAAATATTTACTACAGATATGTAAAATTACATTAAAACCTACAGAATAAAACTTACAAGAAGCAAAGTTTCTGAGGCTGTATTATAGGAATAGGTATAGGTTGTATACTTAGTTGGCAATTATGATTTTTATTTTAAATGTCATCATATGTTTTCACTGACCTTTTGAGTGACAGAGAAATTCTGTTCTTGAAAAATTCCTTTCACTATAGATAAACTGTACATTACACTTCGGGGGAAATTTACTAAGTATATATGGCTACAAATACGCCTATTGGTAGCCATTTGTACATGTAATGTCATTTTTGTTTAATTGTGCCTCTCCCGGGATGCTACTTAGAACGAAGTGGACTGATCTTCGCCAGAGGCCTTGGTAAGTAAATTTATTTCCGCAGATCTGTACAGTTGGATTCTACTGGAGAAGGGGACAGACCAGTGGTGGACCCTATGGGTAAGTATAGTGTGAATGTTTGCAGCGTGAATTAAAGTTTTACTGTACTAGTGTATCTGCGTTTTATTTACCTATGCATTTTTGTAGAACCCGAATGATGGGACTTGTGGTTCACCAAGTCAATAAATGCGGTGCAGGTTTGCTGGGACTTTTAGCTCCACAACAGTGCATAATAATTTATTCTTATTTTTACACAAAAGCCATCAGCCTGGGCACCATGTACAGCCCCAGGCTTCAGCCTGGGCAGGATTAATTCTGGAAGAGGGGGCCTTTTTATTGGGGTGTCCCCACTCCCCTAGGGTCCCTGCCTGGGCTTAACAGTCAGGGGGAATAATGCTTTGGCCGGGGAAACTATTATAAATAGTTTCCCCCGGCTGTGGCATTACCATGCTGGTTGTTTGGGCCTGGTCCTGGTTCTCAAAATACAGGGGATCACTACTCCTTTGTCCCCCATATTTGGGGAACCAGGACTGGCCCTTGAATACGAATCCTGTAAATAGGGCAGATTATTAATAAACAAAAGTAATATAACTCAAACTGCAGCACAAGAAAGGTGACTGATTCTCATCCAGTTATCACAACATACAACAATGATAAGAAGAATAATGAATATATACTTCCATTGTTAAGTGTGTTACTCCAACCTGTTACAAAGTGTGTTCCTTAACCGTGGGGAGATCCAATTCAGTCGGAATACATATGCAGGAGGAGAGAGAGGCTTAAAATGGTGAAGCAAGTTTTAATATAAATCACATATACATTAAACACACAAAAATAATGTTTTAAAAATATAAAATGATCCAGGAGGTGGGGGCAAAAAGACCAATTACCAGCAAGTAGTTAGAACTGGTTTTAAACATTTTGTTATAGTCACCAGTTCAGTGCCCGGGTGAAAGGAATGGGGCATGCAAAGTCGCTGGAATGGAACCCATCTCTGTGTCCTCCTGGTCCTAGATGAAGGTGCCACAAGTCTACTATCGCATTTCGATTAACTGACTTGGGGTCTTTCTTAAGGCTGAATGTGTGGCTTATTCAGTGTCCTCTATATATCCTCCTAAAACAATCAATGGGGTAGTGGGTGGAGTGGAGCGCCCGCCCTTCGAATTTCCCACCTTGCTGCTCACTTCCAGGTGTGTGCACGGTGGTATCATTTCCGGCGATTGGAATGCAATCTGCGTTTTACTGCCATTTGTTTACCATCTGTGTGTCCCAGTCTCGCCGGAACATAATTTCCAGTATTTTGAACACATGCCTTACAGCATGTGTTCCACTAGTGCTTTATCCTACAATATGGTTCAGTATTAATCGTATAGAGAGTCCCATTTGTTCAATTACAGGTGCGGGGGCGTATATTAATGTAATAGTCCACATAGTGCCCTAAAACTGAATCAAATGCAAATAAACATATATAAAAAAATTGAAATACAGCTATGATTGTGCATACAGAATACATGACAGAAACAGAAGGCGGTATATGCACCTATCAGTATAAGACTATATCATCACAAGATATAAGGTATTATTAAATCTGCCCTATTTATGAATTGTATTTTCACAAAAATACATCCGATGCCGGTCATATGCAGTCGTACCCGGCAGCGGCCATATTCGTTAGTTAGTAAATTTCCCCCTTTGTGTTTATAATATATATTCAACAGAGTTATCAATATTTGTATGGAATATCAAGTAAGGTATAGCATATTTAATGGGATATATGCTGTAACTTGCCCGGGTTTTTTTATTGCAATTGTAACTGAATGCATTTAATAAACAAACAACAGATTTGATAAAAGCGTTCTGAGGAGTTTTCGGAACTAGGAGTTCTTATTACAGGGAGGGGTAATCAGAAAAGGATCCTTCGTATCCCTCCTAGATGAAGTCGGTAGAAAGAAGTCTAAAGGCTTCAATAGCCAGCATCATCTAGAATTGTCTACCCAAAACTAACTGGAAAGTTTAACTTTTTGGAGCTTGAGGCATACTGGCATCTTGCAGCTCCATAGAATCCTATGAGTACTGCAATGGCAGTGGACACTTTAGTGCAGGGGCTCTCAAACTCGGTTCTCAGGACCCCACACAGTGCATGTTTTTTAGGTCTTCTCACCAAAGAGAAATAATTAGCTCCACCTGTGGATCTTTTAAATGTGTCAATAAGTAAAGAATGCACCTGTGCACCTGCTGGGTGACCTGGAAAAAGTAAACCATGTGGGCTGCTGAGGACCAAGTTTGAGAACCCCTGCTTTAGTGCTTAAAGAAAATGTGGCATTAGCAGTTTTCAGAGGTTTAATTGCATTTTGGATCTGATACCTGTACATCCTATCTATATGCTTTATTTTCTGAATATTATTAAATATTAATTCAAATTTTAAATTTTATTAATGTACATCATTGTGATCAAGTGCATTCAATTTTAAATATGTGCAATGAAATACCCCCAAAATTAAAATATATCCATCTGGTTGCCTTTATATGCTGATTACCACCCATTTCCACTTGGAAAGCATTCCATATCGTAAAATGTCATCAATTACATAGTATATAGTGCGCATGTATTGTTTTTTTTTTTTATAGATACCATATGGAATTGGAATGGCTACCAGTGTCCGAGTGGGAAATGCACTTGGCGCAGGAAACATTGAACAAGCGAAGAGATCCATGAAGACTGCTTTCCTCATCACAGGTGACAGTGTAATGTGTGTTCTCTATAAAACTAAACTAGGCACAAGTCACTTGTTCTGCACCTTGAAAACGGGGGTCATGTACCCCCGAAACCTTGGTTCCATTTATTGCAACATGTATTTGGGATAAATTGTTTTGCATCCACTGAAGCCTCCAAGTACCTCTGCTTTCTTGACGCCTATCATCCATACTCTCAGGAGGCACCGGAGCACTGCCAACACGGCAAGTGAGAGTGCCGGTCCACCCCACAATCTACATATATATATATATTCTCCAGTCCGGTATGTTTACACAGTACAGCGTCCTATCAATTGCTGGTTATGGTCACTAATTTAAAACCACACATTGAACTGGCATCCCTAACTTTTGTATTTTAGTATATGCACAAATTACAACAGATTATACACATCAGGGTTTTCAACACACAGCTAAGCCGATGCACGCTTCGCTGTGAAGCTTTGAGAGGCTAATTAGCGTAAAACGCCCGCGAATGACGGGCCAGGTAAGTCCTGGAGGGGGAGGACCCCTTTATTGGGGGGTTCCCACTCCCTTTGGGACCCCTGGCCAGGCTGACTGGTCGGTAGGGTGATGTTTTGGCCACGGGAACTTATATAATAAGTGTCCCCCCAGCTGTGACATTACCCTGCTGGCTGGTTTGGCCTGGGGCTGGTTATAAAATACAGGGGACCCCATGTCATTTTGTCCCCCGTATTTTGGGAACCAGCCCCGGACCTGGAGCCTGGGGCTGGTTTTAAAAAATTGGGGAACCCCTATTTGTCGGGTTCCCTGATTTTTTTTACCGGCTCTTTCAGCCTGGTTCTGGTTACGGCTGTGGGGGGGGGGGGGGGGGGGGGCTACGTCGTTTTTTAAATTAATTTATTTATTTCTCTATTTTTTTTACACACTGCAGCCTGCACGGATCAGACTGATCCATGCAGACTACCTGTACAAATTCATATTAGCGGCCATATATATGGCCGCTAATACGAATTAATATACGCCATCGGAGGGTTACAAAGTGGTCGTATTTGACTGATTTGTAAATTCCCCTCCCGAACAAGACTTTGCATACGGCTGAAACAGCCATATGCATTCGTATTTATTCTTATTAAGAATACGAATACGAAATTTCGTATTCGTATTCTTAGTAAATTTCCCCCATATTGTCTGATTAGGGAACTATACAATTAACTATTGGAATAGCACACCAGATATAAATATTCACACGTCGGGGCAACAACACACAGCCCTATTTTAAATTCACACTTTATTTCCTTACACCAATCTTTATTTTAAGTATATTTTGCTGAAGTTAGATAAGTATTTTAAAATAAACCAATAAAAGTTGATAAATTTTACTGCATTGTCATTTAGTGCACAGGGATCAGATCCTTCTTTTTCTCCTCCTTGTGCACAATATTTGGAATATACTAGTCCTAATTTAAGAAAATATATATTCCACTTATTAGCTCACCCAGAAGCGGGATGTATTAAAAAACACTGCGTTTTACCGCATTTTCCTATGTACCATTACCCGTCCGCCCGTCTCCGCCTGGCAGGGTATCGCCACCCTCTGGGTGGTGATACCCTATAGAAGCCTATGGGCTTCTATCGCCGTCCGCGTGACCCCCCCCTCCCGTCCTCCATCGATCTCCTCCTCCCCCAGCAGGTGTCACAGCCGGGAGGACATCCGGCTGAAGGGGGGAGCAGGAGACGCAGGGGGACACTGACAGCCACCAGGATGTGACGGAGACCCACGCACACCACATTACAGGTATCGCGGGGGTCTCCGTCACCGCAACCCGATACTAACCGCATATGTTAGTACATATGCGGTAGCATCGCGGAGGCTGGCAGGCGAAGGGCGGCTATGTATATCAATACATCCCGTCCCCAGTGCACCACGAATAGTCTCTCTCTTTCCTTCTTTTGTTCTTTACATTTACTACTGTCTAAGGCTGCACCCCCTCAAGGATAATAACAATTTATGTTAAACAAATATAAAGGAGGGGTTCTTTATATCTTTCTTCTATAAATAAACCAATAAGACCTGGTGCGGTAACCCAAAATCTGCGTTCACTAATCCCTGGCCAGGGAGCCAGCTCCATGGGGGCACAGGGTCGTGGCACAGAGACCTGCCTGAACCGGAGACAGTGACAGGATGAATGCTGCGGGCTGCAGCTACTCCCCAGCCGCTCTTACTGTGCACTCCACTGTGTGTGGCAATACAGAGCTGGGCTGTCTGCCTTTGGCTGCACAGGCTGTTCTATTCCACCAACAGCCTGTGCAGCTATAGGCTTTCACTTGTCTCCTTCTGACAGCTGCCGGTGCAGACAGCCCAGCTCTGTACTGCTGCACTTCACTCTTCTACTTGTCTCTCAGTGGCAGTGGCGGAAGTGCCGGAGAGGTGGGGAAAGTCTGTGGCGCTGATCTGTGCTCTCCTACACCTCTCAGTATCGTCAGCCACCGGATGGGTGGGAGAAGAATATGGCAGCGCGCAGCAGGGGATGTGGGGTGGTACGGCATACCGGCAGCATATTTCTTAAAGGTACACCATACCACTCCTTACCACCGTACTTGCGCCACTGTTAGATATACTGTCCTGGCAAGAGTTTCTTGTTAAATTGCTGTAGCAATTAATCTGTTATTACTGTGAAAAATAGAAACATCTCAGCATTGTTGCTTCCAGCTTTGCCTCGATAAATGCCCCTGTAGTAATCTACCTCTGGAAAAAGTCACATTATTTTAAATATGACAGTTTCTTCACATAAGTATGTGCTGCATTTTAGTCTTGCAGTAATAGTGGAATAAGTATAATGATAAACTTCATGTACTTAATATGACTTTGCATTTCTGTGCCCTCCAGCTATTTTCATCATTATGGACACAATCCTGCTTGCTTTCTTAAAGAATGTATTTTCATACATATTTACTAGTGATGGGTATGTATAATGATTAATCATTGGGAAATGTTATGTTGTTACATTCTTTATTGCCCTTATTTGTGACACACAGTAATACCCCTTATATACATTATGCAACACAGTGGAAGTGTCTGTACCACATTATACCCACCCAGTAGAAGTGTCCTTTATGTGATTTACCCAACTAAGTATCATCTTTAAAGACATACAAGGGATGTTTCACTATTAAATAAAAGTACTTCATGTAGGTTTCTTTTTGTTAAAGATACTGTGCATTTTAGGACGTATGCCAGAAACTAAATACTGTACATATTTGCCAACATTGTTAAATATTGGTGGCAGTGGCAGGCACAAGAATAGTGCCAGTGGAAGACAGTCAAAGGGGAAGCATTAGGGCACTTATGAAGGCAGTTATATGTAGGACAAATAAATAAATAATAAAGTAGACTGAGCTGGAATAATGATGTTTCTTTTTATTAAAAAAAATTAAGAAACCAAGATTAATATTCTACTACTATACACTTAATAAAATGATAGCCGGATAATCATTTAGACATTCAATAAACACAATTACTAAATATACAACAAAAATTTGCAAAAGAAGGTAATAATAAGCACTATAATCCACTCCAATGGGGATGACCGCTCTCCTGTGTAAACCCAGTATGTTAGAAGGGGTTAATGAATGTTCTACAAGAGAAAAAAATTCTTAATGATTAGGTAACAATAGGCAGCCATAAGGCGGGATTCTCTAAACCCAAAATGCGGTAAAAAACTTGTTATCTGGGTTTTTACGGGATGCTCAAAAGCTGGCGATGCCCCACAGAAGCCTATGGGCTTCTACCGCTACCCACCGCCGCCCCGAATAGACCCCCGCCGCCCCACATGGACCTCTGCCGACCCCCCCCCCCCCCCTCACGTGTGTCCGGGCAGCACAGCGCTGTCCGGACCTGTGACCTCCTCTTCTCTGCACTGAAAATCCTCTCCTGGGTGCAGGGAGGAGGAGGAGAGCAGCAGCAGCACAAGCCGGGTAAGAGAGGGAGGGGGGAGCCGCTGGGACTCGCTGGCTCACCGCAAGAGTTGTCCTTTGCCATAATTATCACATATGTTAGAGCATATGTGATAATTATGCCAGCGATGTGCTGCGAAGTGCTGTGAAGGGCGGGTGTGGATGTTAAAGCATCCCGCCCTTAGTATTTCCATTTAGTATGCTTGTTAGCCCACCCACAGTTAGTAAATGTTAACGTTTGTTTGTCACAGTACTAGCATTTTTATAATTCAAAGTAACGGCATTGTTAGTATATTAATTACCATTTGTATGGAATTTTTCCTTTTTAAAGCTGTCAGCATGCATGCAGCTCCTTGTAGATGGCCATCTGTAGCCCCATGCTAGTGAGGCGTCTACCGGCTGGTTAGCACTGCCAGGGATCACTCTCTGTGGAAGCCGCTGGAGTAAGGCAGAGAAACACGTAAGTTTTGGTACCATCACCTGTCATTTCAAACTCAAAGACGCTCTCCAGATTAGGTGTATTGGAAGTACTAACCAGCCGGGAGATGCCCCACAGGTGGTTAATAGCTCATTATAGCAAAGGTTTGAGCATTTATATTCTGGCATTACATGGTTATCCCCTATGAGACCAATTTAACAGCTACAGTGTGCCTGGACTGCTGCACAATCATTGGCCCGGCTATACTGGTAACTGGTGCCCTGCAGAAGTAAGTGTGGGGGAAATATGCAGCATCAGTCAATACCCTGCATTCTGGGGACTGGATCCTAAGGCATTTGTATTACTGTGAGTGGTGCTTGTAACAGCTGGCACCTTACTTGCTTCATTACATGGTACCAGTAGCAACTGCATGATTTCTAGAGGAGGGTCTACAAATGCAATCCACAAACTCTTCGAAACACTGGCGCAAGTGCAAGAGTCTGAGAGAGTGATAGAAGAACCTAGTGACATTGGAAATTGATGTACAAATTGGTCTTTTTATACACTTTTAATAACTATATAGGTCTATAACATTGTTTTCCAACCCTAATCCTTAAATAGCCCAAACAGTTCACATTTTCCAGGTCACCTGTGGAATTTTAAAATGTGACAGATACACAATGCCCCTGCTGTGTGACTTGGAAAATGTGAACTGTTAGGGGTAATTGAGGACCAGGGTTCAGAACCACTTGCCTATATCATAGGCTATATCAAACATTTAAATAATAAAATAAGTGGTAAGGAAAATGTTAAACATACCATTATAAATAAATACACAAGCATAATCAAACCACCTTCTAAGCTCACATTCTCCCACCTCATGGTAAGGCTCCTGTCTATTCTTCCTATTAGCTACGCTCTGGTCCACTGCACTGATTGATGACTCATTTCCACAAACACTGCAAACTTGGTAGATGAAACTGCTACCACTGGTGATGTCTCTTAAACTGTATGATGTGGCGGAAGCTCTAATACACATATTATATACCATTGTTATAATTTAATCCACTTAAGGATGAGGGTTTCCAGGCAACCGGAATATCATACCTATCGTATTTTTTATATTGATATACTTTTTGTATTCACACAAATATCTTGCTAAAATAGTGCAGCATATGTCACTACCCTTAATAAACAATAAAAAAGAGGTGGATATTAAATTAATCTATCAATAGAATTAACAAAAGACATGTGTACATTGTAACAATTGCTTACAGTAAATCTACATATTTCTTTTCAGAGAAATTGCTGCATTGGTTTCTGAAGTTATACCCATATACATTGTATTTCACTTGTTTGAAAGTGTTGCTGTAAGTAGAATATTTATTCAATCTAATGGAGATGTGCATTCTTAAGGTTTTGTCACAGCTACTAAAACTTTTAAATGCAGCTATTATTTGCTAAAAGTATTTATATAACCAATAACCGGAGATCCACAAGTTATATATATAATGTAAAATGGCAATTCAATTAGAAGTCAGGGATCTAAAGTGCCAGAGAAATGGACACCTTGTGGCCACAAATGTTTCCCCATGTTCTCGATAGATGGTTTGCAGTAAATGCACTTAGTTTCTCATTCAGTAGAGGAAGCAAAACTCCACATCCGGAAAGATGCAATCACACTTAGATTGACAGTGGCAGGCATCAAGAGAGGCAATGCTGCATTTAGGAGGAATGGTCTGGACAATGCACGCATGTCCAGATCAGATGGCAGCAGTTCATCTGCCTTCGCAGCCAGGCTGTACAGGTAGGTAAAACCTAATCACTGCAATCATGGCGATCACTTTGCTGGGCATCCCTTAATATTCTTGGTGGCCTTGCCTTATGCTGGCTGACCCCCAGCACACAATTGATGGCAGTATCAGATTCTGCTATTTAGCAGAAGATGCTACATATACTGAATAAGGCCCTTAATTCTCAGAGATGGGAGCAGCCACATATCACAGCTACACATGAGAACTGATCTTGAGCCTGCATTTATTATATATTATCAGTTCTTTAAAAAGTAGGCACAGCAGTTGCATGGAAATAGGGGAGGGGGGGCGGGGGTTGGATGACATTTACATTTTCACTAATAAATTTATAAACACAGACTATGATCATGTTATTTGGCTCTGGACAGGGCTGGCGCCACCACTAGGCAGCTCTAGGCATTTGCCTAGGGCGCCGGCCAATGGAGGGTGCCAGTTTGCAGCAGGGAGCCGAGAGGTGAGTGGCACCTCTCCCCCCCCCCCTCCCGGGAAATGATGCGGCGTGTTGCACATTCTAGATCCTGCAAGATATCTAATACCAGCAGGTGTGAATGTACTCACCCATGTCATTTTTCCCTATTCTTTTCAAATACCTCCAGTTAAAGACCACATATATTATGGGTACAACTTTCTGATAATGTAATGCCAAAACTAGCATGCTTGCATATGGAGTTTACATGTACTCTCTAAGCGCAATGTTCCTACTTTTGCTTTGTAACATGTTCTTAAATTTGAATTGGCCTCCTTTTATTTTTTAAATAGTCAGTGCAGTGCCAGATTAAGCCTTCGCGGGGCCGGGGGCACTTTAGACAGGGGGGGCCCCCTTGCACTTGTCATTACTGGCCGCAAACTGCATGGGAGAATATTACACTGTCAAAACACAGAGTAAAGGCAGTATAAACTTGGTCAATGGGTAACTGCAGGGGATATATATATATATATATATATATATTATAGAGAAAGAGAGAGAGAGAGTTTTCGGAGACTCACGAACACCTTTGAGATTTCAATGGGGTGCACCTCTGAGGAGACACTCATTAGTCCCATTCATATAGCAGTTTAGGATATAGATACAATGAGGGCACTCACCACATTTGCATAATGAGAGAATTTTAATTAAAAGTACATCACCATTACATAGTGTAGTCAGTCTACGTTTCGGAAGACAGGAAATCTATCGGCGACTTCACAGCTCAAGCATCAGGATACATATACATATATATATATATATATACATACATACATACATACATACATACATACATACATACATACATACATACATACATACATACATACATACATACATACATACATACATACATACATACATACATACATACATACCACATGAAAAGCCTGTGTTTGTCCCTCTGCACCTTACTCTGTGGGAGACCTCAAAGTCCCAGTGCTGCCTCTGATTAAAAACCCTCCCATGACTAGTAATGAGCTCCACCAATCAGAGCTCAGCACAAACGTCTCAGCCTCTGCCCTGTGATGCAAAGTGTCATGGGACTTAGTCAACTCCCAGACTTAGTCAACTAATACACTGCAGACCTGTGCAGTCAGTGTGCCTTGGCTCCCGATGCTCAGCACCATTAATCATTGTCACATTGGCAGATAGGTGAAGCTCAGCACTACCCCACTCCCATGCACAAAATCTTTATCTAAAAAAAATAAAAAATATATATATTTTTCAAAATACATGCCAACCACAGGGGGCCCCTAGCTAGAGGGGGGCCCAGGGGTACTGACCCCTTGTGCCCCCACTATAATCCGGTCCTGAGTCAGCTTTGCTGCTAATATTGGCACTTGTTTTTTTCTGCTATTTTAGCATCCCAATAGTCGTTAAGTTTATACTCCCTTTACTCTGTGTTTGACAGTGTAATATTCTCCCATGCAGGATGCGGCCAGTAATGACCGAGGGAGAGGGCCCTCCTGTCTAAGGTGAAGGCTTAATGCCTCACTATGCTCTTGACGCTATTTTATTCTCCCATCATGCTCCAGTGGATGGTTGGGCATGAAATACCGCCTCTCGGCACATGTTGGCTCAAAAAAAAATGTATTTTATACTCCTTAATTTGCTAATGGTGCTTTAATAAAATAATGCATGATAGTCTGCAGCCTGGGGGTCTATTAGCTGTTACATTAATTAATACAGTAGCATATAATGGTTTGCTTTCCTTGCAGTGTGTTTCCAGTGGAGTATTAAGAGGCATAGGAAGGCAGAAGGTCGGTGCCATTATATTTGCCATTGGCTATTACTTGCTTGGACTGCCAGTTGCTGCATCTCTTATGTTTGCAGCCAAAGTGGGCATCAAGGGTATATTTACCATGTTTATGCAAATTTGATTAAAAACAACACATTTTTCAAAAAGATGAGAAATAAGGGAGGCAAGAACTACTAGTTAATGTTAAGAAACGCACACACATTAATTCTATGGTTAATTTTGTTGGGAGTCAATTAACCTACCAGTATATTTTTGGATAGTGGGAGGAAACCGGAGTACATAGGGGAAACCCAAGCAAGCATAAGGAGAATATACAAACTACACACAGGAATCCATGACTTATTTTGATTTATTACCCTTAAAAGTGATGAAAATTGCAGAAAACCAGAGATTTTACTAGGGGTAGGTTTGAATCCTGCTGAAAATCATGCTAAAAAATTCCCTAAAAAGTGGGTTGCCTCTGAGAAGCATTGTGTGTTAAAACCTGCACTTCTCTATATTATTGGGTATTGATCAAAGAATAGACAGTCTCTAGGCTCACAGTTAATAGGTCGACATTGGCAAAAGGCAGACAAAAGCAAAAGGTTGCTATGGAAAAGGTCGAACTGAGTATTTAACTTTTTTGTGTCAATGTTGACACCTGAGGATATGGACTCACAATTAGCGTAGTTTAGTGTGTACTGTTGCTTGGATCGCTTCGCCCTCCATGCTTCAGGCAAGGTGTGTTGCTCTCTTACCAATGTGCTAAGCACACTTTTTATACATTTTGGGGGAAATTTACTAAAGGAAATTTGTAAAAAATAGGTGTATTTGTATTTAGAAATACACTTATTTTTGACATTTACTATCCCGAAAATACAGCAATTCGTATTCGTATTGATAGCACACCAATACGAATACGAATTGCTGTATTTTCGGGATAGTAAATGTCAAAAATAAGTGTATTTCTAAATACAAATACAGAAAAATGGTTTTTAACACTGCGCTCTGCCTGTGTGGTGTTCTAAGCTAGATTCAGGTGCTGCTTATCCCTAAGGGTATCCCTGTCCCTTATAGCTTATAGTAGAAAAGATTGGAAATGGGAAAGCGCTATCCTGATGGTGTTAAAAAAGGAGCTGAGTGTTGTGCAAAGAAGAATTCAGTCAAGTATTGAAAAGTGAATAAAATAAATATTTATTAATTAATTAATGATGTAATGAATTTAGGATATTATGTGTGAGCCAGACTTGGTATAGCCGACAGGGGGGGGGGGCGGGGGGGGGGGTTTTGCTGCAGAGGGTACTGGTCGGCAGTACTGGGCAGTGTTGCAGTCTTGTTACCCTAGGGGTAATGGGTACCCTTGGTGGGTGTACGTGGTGTTTCTATACACCTATTAGGGGTCCCCAATTGCTGGGAATCTTCCTACACAGGTGTCGCCCGGGGAGAGTTCCCAAATGGGTTTTCAGTAAGTCTGTGCTAGACCACTTTGGCTACCGTGGGTCCTGAGCCCAGGACCTACGGCCTCCCCTGACGATCTGTGTGGGAAGTTGGTGATTAGAGTGTGGCAGTCTGGCTGGATGTAGTGTGCAGAGAGGTGCCTAAAAGGCTTCAGGCGATTCCAGATGGAACCCCCTTACAATCACATAGGCGGGTGACCTATGCCCTCACTGCTTCTATACTTGAAGCAAATGTCCGTGGTGTGTCCTTACTATGTAACGCTGGCGGCGTCCCGCATGTCAGCGTGTGTGCGCAGTCACTCACGGTTTCGCTGGGCGTCTGTGGAGGATGGCTGCCTGGGTGCTTCTCCGTCCGGAGCGGGTCCCAGGACTTTCCTCACACCCTCTGTGTCAGGATGTCTTCCGGGTCTCAAATCTCGCGAGACTACGGGTGTTCACTGCTGGTGCAGCGTCTGCTGCTGGATCTGTGGGATAATGGTTTAGAAAAAGTCTGTAGTTGTTGTGCGGAAGTCCTAGTCCTATACAAGCGACGCGTTTCAGCCTCTGAAGGCTTTTTTCAAGCTTAAAGGATCATCTGTACGTGAAGTTCATTTATGCCTGGTCTGGTCGTTTCATTGGTTGATAGCGCTGATCCGCTATTGGTTGACGGGGCGGGTGGGAGGTGCTGGCATGCTGTCAATCGAATAGTGGTTCCTAATGAATGAATATGTGAATCTTTAAAGATTCTATGTGTAACCTATCTGTGGATTGCGTTACCAGTGTTAATGCATACTTCAAGAGGGATACTGTATGATTTCAATATATGGAAACTGATTAATATGGATCTAGACCTCTTTGCTAAGTGGTGACATATGATGTTAGGTGGGCTGGTCTTTGTAGCTGTACAAATTTCGTATAAAATAAAAATAAAAATAGAGATTGTTATATTGTGAACGAGATTATTCCAGATGAGTATGGTGACATACATGTAGTTTACATGTTGTATATGAGAGCATAATGTGCAAGTATATGGTAGGCAGGTATTGTTATGAAAATTGGGAGATCTGAAATTCAGAGAGAGATAAAATCGTAAGAAAAAGGAAAGAAGAATTGAAAGATTTACACAAGTGTAATACCTATGTAATATCGGTATAAGTCTGACATGTTGATAGAGAGGTTATGGAGAGAGATAAATGCAGACATGTTGATATGGACGGTATGGAGAGAGATAAAGTGTTGGAAATTTAGGTTGTAATGAGGTTATACTTATAATCATTTAGGGTGGTGGTTGTCTAAAGATGTTACAGTATTGTAGCCACATTGAAATCTATATTTAAACCCTTTGGTTCCAGTGTCTTAAGTGTGTAAATCCACTTGAGTTCCTCTTTATCAAGCTTTTTCTCATAGTTCCCCCCCCTCCAGTTCTGTGTTACGCTGGTGATTATTGTGAATTGTAGACTTGCGGGGTCTTGGTTGTGCTTGTCCTTATAGTGAGCTGACAGGCTATGCTGCTCATAGCCTTTTCTTATGTTGCGTATGTGTTCCGCTAGCCGTATTTTAAACGGTCTTATTGTGCGGCCCACATACTGTATGTCACAGGGGCACCAGAGGAGGTAAATCACCCCTTTTGTATGGCATGTTACTTCCTGTTTGATTTTGAATTGTTGTTTAGTGACTGTGGATGAGAAAGTTTTTGTGTTCTTGCCTGTCGTGAGTTTACATGTTTGGCAGCCTATACAGGTTCCACAGCGGTGGAATCCATGTGTGTCGGAGTTGCTGTTGAGTTTGGTCTGTGTACTGCCGACCAGTACCCTCTGCAGCAAACCCCCCCCCCTGTCGGCTATACCAAGTCTGGCTCACACATAATATCCTAAATTCATTACATCATTAATTAATTAATAAATATTTATTTTATTCACTTTTCAATACTTGACTGAATTCTTCTTTGCACAACACTCAGCTCCTTTTTTAACACCATCAGGATAGCGCTTTCCCATTTCCAATCTTTTCTAAATACAAATACACCTATTTTTTTACAAATTTCCTTTAGTAAATTTCCCCCATATCCACACGGACTCTGATTGTGAAGTCCAAAAAATTGGAGCTTATAGTGTATGGATTCTACATTCTTACATGACAATGGCCCCACCTCCTCCTTTCTCATAAGAGAAATCTGTACCAATATTTAACCTTAGTATCCCTGTGAGCTTAAATGCTCTGCTATACAATGGTCCACAAAAGAGTGACCGAATTCTGTCTATTTTCAGACACTCCTCCCTGTTATTGGTAATCTACATTTAAAATATATTTTATAGTTTGAATTGTTTTCTCAATTTTTCTTATAAAGGTCTTTGGAGTGGAATGATCGTCTGTGGAATTTTTCTGTCTGCTTTCTTCACCATTTATCTCATAAAAGTAAACTGGAAAGATGTCTCCAATGAAGTAAGTGTCTATTGCTACAAAATTCTGACATCATTAGCAACATTTCACCAGTTTGATACCATTGAACAGTGATTAATACAGCAGGAGAATGATCAATTTGATCTTCAACAAAAAGTGATAACATTCTGAAAAGTCCAACTTTATGTCTTCTATTAGTTTTCTGTAGTCTCCAGCTTACCTGAGAAAGGTAATCATAGTCTATATTTTATGAAATGCAGCCGGTGAAGGTGTACATATATATATATATATATATATATACACATATATATATGTGTGTGGTATATTTAATTAAGCACATGCTTTTCTGCACAGGGAAAAACTATGGGTTAAATGCCCAGAGCTATTCAATTATATCGTATTTTACCCATGTAGGACCATATTCGTTAATAAGCAAAAACTCACTAAGGGCCAGATGTACTGAACCTTGAAAAGTGAAAAAGTGAAATGTGATCAATACCAAGCCAATTGGCCCCTAAATGTAATTATTCAAACCCAGTCTGTAACATGACAATTAGGAGCTGATTGTCTGGTTATCCGTCTCCTCTCTTTGAAGTTTAGTGCATCTAGCCCTCATTTCCACATAAAAGGGGTTGTTCTGGCTGATTCGCAAGGCTGCAAATTCGCAGCCTTGCGAGTCTACCAAACTCTGTCTTGCTGGCCACACCCACCCGCAAACGTGATTCGCACACAGGGCATGCGAATGGATGTTACGCAATAACATCCATTTGCAGGCCAGGGGGAACCTCCCACATCTATCAATGGTTGCCAACCATCAAAAAATGTGAAAGGTGCACAAATATGTAAGGTTGCTCTGAGCAACCTTACATATTCGTACACGTTCAGGGGGAAGTGGGCAGGCAGCTGACATCACCATGATGTCAGCTGCCCGCCCCCTGTCTGTCCCTCATGTCCGCACTAGCATGAGAACTGGGTGCTCCCATATGCTAATGGGGCCGTCCACCGCCCTACGCTCCTCTCCGCCCCTTGCCCGCTGTCCTGGGTACATGCACCTGGCGAAAGGAATGTTTGCTGTGGGTGCAAGCACATTTAACACTGATTGTTTTCCTTTTGGGATTTCTGCAGTCCATAATATAACTGAGACCCACCGATAAAAAACTTTAAACAGTACTAATGATCTAAAGGGCCCCTTACACTTGTGAGATTTTGTCAGATTTGACCCAATTCAGATGGATTGGGCCAATTTATCTGACAAAATCTGATGTGCCTGATGTGTAGGACCCAATGCACAATCCCGTGAATTGGTTTAACCAAGAGATGGATCCTCCTGCACATAGGATAAATCTCAAGTCAATCAGGTCCAATTTGTTGGACAACAAGTTGGACAAGTGTAAGGGGGCCTTAAGAAATCCTTTGTTTACAGCATTCAGATTATTCACAAACAGCTATCATAATACAGAAATGTTCCCCATATATTTTCACATCTACATATTTTTTTATTAATGTATAAAATAACTTTTATCTCCAATATATACTACCGTTCCCCTCCAGAACACAGTCTACCACCCCTCAGTAGTTAGACCACTTTCCCAACCAGTCAGAACTAGTTTACTCGTCTGCATGGCATTAGTCTCCGAGTCCTACATGCATCTTGGCCAGCTCCCAGGAAATCTCATTTTTAATCCAAGATGTCTATTGCAAACAGCTCTATCAGTAAAAAGTCATTGCACAACGATCATCATTAATTCAAATTGAGAAACACATTTTAGATAGAGTTTGATGCTGCCTAAGGATTGAGCAAGTGCACACTGTGCAAACTCTGTGTGGATCCCTTTGTATGCATAAACCCTTTGGGCCAGATGCACTAAGCTTCAAAAGTGATAAAAAGGAGAGTGATAAACAGCCAGCCAATCAGCTCCTACCTGCAATGTCACAGACTGTGTTTGAAATATGTCAGGCAGGAGCTGATTGGTTCGCTGTTTATCACTCTCCATTTTATCACATTTGAAGCTTGGTGAATCTGGCCCTGTGAGTGCCAACTTTGCTGTATTAGATGTGCAAAATATCTGCTAAACATGCAAGGGCCATAGTCCAGGAATATGAAATATGAAGAAGTTATTGCCAGCAAATAATTTGAAGTCAATTAATTAAAGTTTTAATGCATAGTGCAATATGTACTAACTTTTATTCCGAGTTTGAATATATAGTCAACATTTTATGTACATATTGCACCGTGTGAATACACCTTAAGTCACGCAATAAATCTAGAAATTTTATATGTGTCTCTTCTGTTTCAAAAATGCTATTCAAATAGACTGAGAATGCATATAAATGTAGAAATGTGAAATAAAACCAAATATAAATAGACAATATTAGAGCAGAAAAAATGGAAGCAACAAATCTTATTATAGATAAGCATTCTTATAGTTGATAAGTTGCAGGTTGAGCAATACCTGTCTGTTTGAAATATGAGGGAATACGTATAGAAGATGGAGAATGCCTATAAAAAGGTATTCTGACTCGAGTCTTAAAAACTGCACCTGTAATCCTGTACAATCCAGAACAAAAACCTATTAAAATTTACTGAGAAGAGTATTATGATATATTTTTTTTTCCAGGCTCAAGAACGAGCAGGGATGACATGTCAGGAGACTATTCCTGCAGGTATGTGTCCTGCTTGATCAAAGCAATGGTTACGTTAAAAAAAAAAATAATAATTCCCACCACAAGCACCCAAGGAAGTCATTGATTTACCCTATCATTTTCACTTTCCTTATAATCTCTTGCATTGAAAAAACTGGGGGCCTGAATGCATGCACTGTTGCGGCTTTTCCCTAAGGTCACTGCATTGCACTCTGGGCCTAATTCAGTCCCAAATGCAGATTTCCAAAAATCGCAGATCATGATTTTTGGACATCTGTGCACGCACGCACGTGGCAACACTTATACTGCAATTTACTAGTGATCGCAGTTTAAGTTCTGGCAGGGGACAGCAACAATGTCACGGGGGCGGCAATGTGGCATTGAGGTGGCATGATACAGCGTTTTCTGAGAACGGCCCAGAAAATGCAGGCATATCTGGGCTGCTCCAGGGAAAGGCTGTGGCTGCTGCGTGATGTAACTCCCAGTGGCTGTGACCCAAAGCATGACTGGCCTGTGCCTGGGTTCACAGCTAGGCTGTGCAGCCGGGGGGCTACATAGTTGCATAGTAGGTAAGGCTGAAAAAAGACTTGCGTCCATCTAGTTCAACCTGGTATAGATATCCATTGCTGATTTGGTAGGTTCTGGTATTTTGGTAGGTTCTGGTATTTTACAGACAAATTATATTTCTTATTTGTACCCATGGATGTTTTTCTCCAGTAAATGTTTGTCCAACTTTGCCTTGAACGCATTTAATGAGCCAGCCGTTACCACCTCTCTGGGAAGAGAGTTCCAGAGTTTGACTGTTCTGACCGTAAAGAAATTCTTTCTACTAGCTGAATGAAATCTTTTTTCTTATAATCTATACTCATGCCCTCGCGTCCTAGATTCCTTTCTAGTAGAAAATAGGGTGTGTGACAGTTCCTTATATTGGCCCTTGATATACTTGTACATGTTGAGCATGTCCCCCCTTAAACGTCTCTTTTCTAATGTAAATAGTCCCAAATTGCTTAATCTCTCCCCGTAGCTTAAATTCTCCATTCCCCTAATAAGCTTTGTTGCTCGCCTTTGGACTTTTTCTAATTCTATGATGTCCTTTTTATAGTGTGGGGCCCAGAACTGTACTCCGTACTCTAGGTGAGGTCTCACCAATGCTTTATATAGTGGCATAATTACCCTTGAGTCCCTAGTTTCCATTCCCCTCTTAATACATGCCAAAATTTTGTTGGCCTTTTTTGTAGCTACATTACAATCCTAGATTGCTGTCTATTTGGACTCCTAGATCCGGTCATGTGCAGATGATTCACTGTGGGCACAACCATGATACTCCCAACCTTTAAAAAAAACACAGTGCATGTCAATACTCTCGGCCCACTTTTCACCCAGAAAAGCCTACTTCTCACTGGTCTCTGTTTGCACATACCTCCCAACTGTCCAACTAAACACGGGAACGTTCCAGTTTTCGGGGACGTTCCCGCGTCCCTCCCACGGCCGGCAGGGGGGGCAGTTGGGAGTCCCCCCCAATCTGACAGAACAGACGCTGTGCGCATGCGCACATCATCTATTCGCGGCCGAAAATGGGGATGCGGCCTAATTTGCATAAGCCATACCCTCATTTACATATGTCACACCCCCTTTTCGGGCGCTCGCGCAAGTGTCCCTATTTTAATATTGAGAAAGTTGGGAGGTATGGTTTGCACAAGATGTGGCACGCATGCACCTACATACAAGGTTAGAAACATGTGATTTAACCGTTTTCACTTGTTGCTTTGTGTCTACTTTTGATACTCTATGTAATATGTGTCCTTCTGATACTCTGGTGTAATATGTTAGCACTTTTTTATATAAATAATTCTTGGGCATACAATGACTCTGGTTGTCTTCCACTATGCTGTTCCAATGTTCAAACAACCATGAAATGTTTTTACTAAATTACTTACCTTACCAATACTGGAGTTCTTCCTAGTGCCCCGTACCATTACCTGTATTTATCAGGATTCTGGCATTTAAATATAGCCAGAACCATGGCTGTTCACCTTTGGTGTTGCTTAATTTTCTCAAACACAGTGGTTCTAATTGAAACTAAGGGCTATTTCACACACTCCGGCTCCTGCCGGGCGGCAAAACCCCACACGGCCAGGAAGCCGTGCCGCACACAGCAATTTACAATGCTAGGGATGGCCACAGCCCGGCAGCTGTCCCTTCCAGTCATGACATCCGGCTGCAACCAGGCGGCCGGCCATGGCCGTCCCATGTGAATGGACACAATCGTGTCCATTATTAACTACTGTGCACGGCATTTGGCCATGCGGGGTTTCGCAGCCCGGCAGGAGCCGGAGCGTGTGAAATAGCCCTAACATTCCTCTGAATAAGGTGACCAGTCAAGTTTGTGGCTTTTTGTATGTACAATAAAAAATAGGCATCTTGTAGGTGCAGGTGGACCAATAGAATTAAATTGAAGGTTCTGCTGGATAAAAATAATCCAAGACAATAGGGCCTGAAGGAAGTCATGAATTAAACATTGCGGTGCTACCCCGCAGGTTGCCCAGGGGCCTTCCCATATTGTACAAGACACATTTACATCCTCTAATTAAATGGAGCTGCACCAGAGACTCTGGGCTCTTTGATCTGCGTCTCCAAGGCTGGAGCTGTCCCGGGACTCTGCAGATCCTGTCAGGCTTTTAGACAATTTTACCTTCCAGCCTGCAGTCATCTGCCTGCAATGAAGAACCCAGATCAAGTGCACAGCCTGGAAAAATGGAAAAAAGTGGTTGTAAAAATAACCCAATTGGGTGCTTTGATGGGATGTGTTTGTGGAGCTGCTACTAAAAAAGGGATTGAGAGTCCCTTAAACAAGAAGAAGAAATACACAAAGTTAGTAGCGCTAAACAATGATAGGTTTAAAAGTACATATTTAATAATGAAAAATACCATAAAAAAAGCACAGCCAATTGGAATATAGAAAGCACAGGCACCTCTATTTCTTAGCTACCTAATGAGAGGATCCATTCCTATTACACCGCCATTACTCCTAAAAGGAATTCCGGATATAGCAACAATGTCTTTTTGATTCTGGAAAAGTGTTGTATAATTACCGCAATGGATATCCAAGTGAAGATTTTAATCCTTATTAAGGAAAGCGTAACAGCAAAGTCCTTCATGTGGATGTGAGAATTGAGTAATTTTGCAGAGTTCCATATAATAGCGTCTGGATGGTCTGGAACAAAGTGGCAAGGTAGCTCTTAGCTATTAATTGTAGTTTCTTAGGGTCACTGGAATGTCTCTCTAGGAAGTGTTTAGATACACTATGTGTGCAGATCTTGTTAATTATATTTCTTCGATGTTCTAAAAACCTTTGTTTGAGGGGGCGGGTGGTTCATCCCACATATAAAATATATGACATAAAGAGTTTTATAAACTGTAATTCGGGCTATGTTATTTATGTTCTCATATTTCTCATATACAAGTGTATTTCATATAGAAACCCTAGTTCACATATACTACAATGGATTTAACAGCACTTACCCTGCCTCCTAGAAGGAAAGGAACGGACCAGCACTCACAGAATTTTAAAAATAAGTTGTATTTGTAGTTACAGCATGGTACAGAACAAGCAGGCTGACCCAACAGCCGTTTCAACTGGAAGCCTGTCCAGTCTTCATCATCCTCAGAGAAAACTATTTGTGAGACCCTGCTCAGAGGCCTCATTAACTCATACCTCCCAACATGACCCTTTCCAGGAGGGACACATTGCTCTGCTCCTGCACTTTCCTCTTAATGTATGATTGCCATCACCAGTGGTGAACAGGGTAATTGCTAGAGAAAGGTGCTTCAACACAGGTGATGGCAATCATACATTAAGAGGGAAGTCCAGGAGCAGAGCAATGTGTCCCTCCTGGAGAGGGTCATGTTGGGAGGTATGTTAACTGCAGTACCTGGTCATGGTGGATAAGAGGGACACTGTAACTAAACTGAAGCCAATGATCTCAGTATGACCAAAAATACTAGCATTTTTGTATGTAGTATCAATCAGTGTTTTGTGTGCTGTGTAAAATAAAAGGTATTGTTGTACCTAGTGACACTAATCAAAGGATCCAAATCTAAAGGATTCCTGGATTTAGCATCAAAGCCTAAGATTTGAACCCTGGGATTTTGGGATGACTTCCAGCATGTGTGCATTCCACCGCAGTGACAAAGTCACTGCAGTCTTAGCAAATAGACAAGGAGTAGCCAACTCCAGTCCTCGGCATCTACCAACAGTTCTTGTTTTCCAGAACCTAGCATGTGCACAGGTGCACTCTTTAGTCACTGTCAAATTAAAAAAGATCCACAGGTAGAGATAATTACTTAACTTGTGATTCTGTAAGGAGACCTGGAAAATGTTAACTGGAGTTGGCTACCCCTGGGTTAGACAAACTGGGCTTTTCCAGCAGCTCAGATGTTTTCCAGACTGTGTCCTATAAATAGCTACATGCTGGCATAACATCATAGGTCACACATCTGCAAGCTGGGCCTTCAGTCCAGCTTCACACAATGTACTGCACTGATCTGATCTGAACAGAGAGAACCAATCACTGATGACTGTAAAACTATAGATTAAGTGAATGGCAGCTGAAATGGGTTTAAAGGGACTAGGAGGCACAGCTCCCTTTCTTCCACTGCATGTGAGTCAGCTTCTTTAGCTCTGCAAGCTGAAGTGATACATGGGCTGATTTGCAATTGAATATTTGTGGCTAAATCTGTTTTGACCAAAAATCGCATAACAAATAGACCATAGGCCAGATATATCAAGCTTTAAAAAGTGATAAAATGGAGAGTGATAAACAATGAGCTCCTAACTGCCATGTTACAGGCTAGGTTTGAAAACTGACAGGTGGGAGCTGATTGGCTGGCTGTTTATCACTCTCTATTTTATCACTTTTCGAAGCTTGATACATCTGGCCCCAGGTCCAGCCTGGCGAGTTTGACAGAACCATGCACAGATCAGTGATTGTATCGACCTTTATTGTGTCGATGTCCAATGACTGTATACCGTGTGTGTGTGTGTGTGTATTAAACTTTTACTGTTCTATGTTGTTTTCTTAATTGTTTTCACAAAAGAACTACAAAAACCAGCAGGCCCATTAATACCCCGCATGCTGGGGCTTGTGGTTTGCCAAGTCCCAGCATGTGGGGGAGGCCTACAGGGACTTGTAGTTCTTCTGTGAAAACCGAGTTATATTTAAATTCTATTATTTTTTTTTACACAAATTAATCAGCCCAGCACCCACTTCCCAGGGGTGCTGAGGACATCCCTGGGCTTCAGCCCTGGAAGGGTGAAGCCTGGGGGAGACCCCTTTATTGGGGGGTCCCCACTCCCCCAGGTTCCCCCGTCCAGGGCTGACTAGCCAGGGTGATCATGGTTCCGCCAGGAGACCTTCCATAAAATATGTCCCCTGGCTGTGCTATGACATGTATGGTATGCTGGTTCCAAAATATGGGGGACCCCCAGTTTTTTTGTCCCCCATATTTATGGAACCAGGAACGATCCAAGCGCTGGTTTCTTAAATATGGGAGATTTTGCCCCAGACTGGCTCAATAAGCCCGGGCTGATTTTTTTCCTCCGTATTTGGGGAACCAGGACTGGCTCAATGAGCCCAGGGCTGGATATGCTTGGAGGGTGGGGACCCCACACCATTTTTTTATTTTTTACACAAATCCTCCTATTACTAAAAAAATGCACTTGTCTAAATAACCGCACATTCCATTACTAAAAAAATCGCCAGAAATCTAACCCTATTACATTTGTGACATGTGCGATATGGTGAGATTTTTTTTAGACACCTAAAAAATCACACCCTTTTATATTTTGCCCAAAGAATCTTATGTATTTTTTGTTTATTTTTTCCTCTACCTAAAGGTAAATCATCTTTAAATCATCTTTGTAAATTATTTTTCTTAATTTCTCAATAAAAGTATTTCTATCTATTTCCATACAATATTAGACTAATGTAATAACAATTAATGTAAAAGTAAGCATTCCTGCAGTAAGTCATTAAGGTTATTGAGCTGTTTTAACTCATGTTTTTCTGACTTTTGCATTTTATAATGAAGTGAAATTCAATTTTTCCATTACAAATATTGTTTTGTCTAGTATGGGGCAAATGTACTGTATAAAACAGTCAAAAGAGTGAACCAGTGGAGACATTCCCTCTACCAACCAATCAGTGTCTCCAGTACCTATTATTTTATAATGTAGTTGATAAATGCTTTCTCAAAGCCAATTGTTTGCCAGGGGCAACTTCTCCACTGGTCCAGTTCTCCGCTATTTTAACATCAACCCTTAGTTTTTGTCACTATGGGGGTTATTTTAGTTCACTCGCAAAGGCTCAATCACTCTCTTATGGACAAAACCATGGGCCTTATTCTGGTTATTGCGGTCCGTTCCGACTTCTTTTGGAAATGACCGAACGCCACGCACGGCGGACATTCTAAAAACACACGCCCACAGGTCGTCCGCATCCCTTCGGACAGACTTGCTAAGAAGAGGGAGTGTCTTCGGACTGCATCCAAACGTGCGTGTGCGGTGGGAACACAAAGATTCTGCACAGTCTTACTGCGTCCGAACGCCGAGTTGGTGTATTTCCACAAACCTCACTAATCTATTTGGAACTCATGCTTCTGCAACATGACACACTTATCCAATTAGCCAACCTCATAATACATAGATTATTTTTAAATGTAATCAATTACTTCCTAATTGATAATTAAACACATTACTTGCACTTTAGATTAACCCTTACATCTGGGGTAGCCAACCCTAGTCCTCGAGAGCTACCAACAGTGCATGTTTTGCAGGTCTCCTCACAGAATCACAAGTGAGCTAATTAGCTCCATCTGCGTATCTTTTAAAATGTGTCCGTGATTAATGAGTGCAGCTGTGCAGCAGCTAGGTTGTCTGGAAAATGTGCACTGTTGGTAGCTCTCGAGGGCTAGGGTTGGCTACCACTGCCTTACATCATGTTAAGTGTTGTAATGGGCCATTTAGGCAGCAATGCTTCCAATTGAAACTGTGAAAAGAGTGTAATTAATCACTAATGACTAGAGGAGTGGATTGTATTGTGGTCAGCTGCGAGTGTATAGGGTGCGGGCGTACTAATTGGGCAATCCGAATGCCTAGCGCATGAACCAGTGCTCTCCGAGAACTGAAACTTGCTTATGGACTCGCAGATTTCAGGTGTGTTGGTTCGCTTGCACTCGGTGTCCGGTCCGAATGCATTCCTACCACTGTTCGTGCACTCCCAGATTTACGCCCAGTTTTGCCCACTTGGAAACCGCACCCTTGTGTACGCCCACATGACGCCCATGTTACGCCCATATTTCCAGAGGGAGTTCGGTGCACATTTGTAGACGGTATTGGTGAGAACGAGTGCGCAGACACTACGTTGCACATGTGCATTGCGTTGCCTACACATGCGCAGATAGCTAAAAAGCGCACTCGGAAAGAATTCGGAACGGATCGCACCAAGCAGAATAAGGCCCCATGTGCACTGCAGGTGGGGCTGATGTAACATGTGGAGAGAGTTAGATTTGGGTGGGGTTTGTATTTCAAACCGATATCTATATTGCAGTGTAAAAATAAAGCAGCCAGTATTTGCCCTGCACAGAAACAATAAAAAACCCAAATGTAACTCTCTCTGCACATGTTACATCAGCCCCACCTGCAGTGCATATGGTTTTGTCCATAAGAGAGTGATTGTGTCTTTCCGAGTGAACTGAATAACCCCCTATGTTGAAATCAGTTACTGTTATAGTAACATAGAGCTGCCTTTTCCGTTTACAGAAGCAAATAATATGTCAGACATCATTGGATTATCTGAGGTCCCCTCTCAGCATACAGAAACAAAGCAGCCACCTCTTCAAGAAAATCCAGTTGGCTCTAGAAAGCTCTTACCAATGAGGGAAGTGATTATTCTGCGTGGACTCACTCTGCTTCTGGCCATTGTTGTGCTACTAACTGGAGTTCTTATTAAAGTATGGGAACCTGGTCACTAGAGAACCATCCACGCTAAAGGAACATTATACTGAAATAAATGATACAGACATATTTTTTTTATTGTTCTGCACAACCTGGGGAGCAAATACTTCTAGGCAGAACAATGGGCCCTTCATCAATGCAATATTTACATCATATTGCACTGATTAGAGGCTATTGTGCTGCCCAAAAATTTTAGCTCTTTGCTATGTTGTTTACTGGGTTTCCTGATAGCAATAATAAAAAGCTCAAATTAGCTGTGTGGTTATTTTTTATACTAAATTTGTTGTCGTGAGCAGGCAGGTAGGATTAGGGCTTGGTAAGGTCCGGGCACTTAAGCATACCTCCCAACTATCTCGCTTATCGCGGGAATGTCCCGGTATTTTGGGACATTCCCACATCCCTCCCACCGCCGGCAGTGTCCTGTGGCGGGGGGGGAGGGAGTTGGGAGTCCCCCCTGTCCTCCGTCAATACATGACTGAATAGACGTTGTGCGCATGCACACAGAGTCTATTCTTGCAGGCTGGGGGCTGGCCAGCAGCTCACAGAGCTTCTGGGCATGCCCCCACCGCAGTGAAAAAAGGGGGAGTATAAGTCACGCCCCCTTTCCAAAAAATTTGCCAGCGCGCACCGAGTCCCAACCCAGTGTCTCCAAATGTTGGGAGGTATGCTTAAGACAGGGGGGCTAGCAGTGAGGGTGTATTAGATAGTGCATACCTCCCAACATGGCCCATGATATATGAGTGTTCTCTGATATATGATATATAGAGAACACTCTATTAACCCCTTGAGTGGTGGGTTTTGCTGGGGCAGGACAAACCTACCAGGGCAGGTTTATCCTGCCCCAGCAAAACCCACCACAGAAGGCTAGAAGCAGCCAGCCCCCCCCCCCCCCCCCTCGCCTCTGCTCCGGCGTTAGTACGCCGGAGCTTCCCTGCTATCTCTCTCCCCAGCCCTATGCCGCCTGTCACATTTAGCAGTGACGTCGGCGGCAGGCTGGGGGATGTTCGCGGCTCGGGAGGAGTCGGGTGCCTGAGCGCTTCCGAGTCCCCCGAGCCGCTCCGATACCCGAGCCTGCCGCCGACGTCACTGTAAAGTGACAGGCAGGTGGGCGGGCGGGTCGGGGAATCTCCGATCGCCGGAGCAGAGGTACAAGGGGGGGAACAGTGGGGGACTGGGGGGCTGGAGCTGGTCGGGGGTGCAGTGTAGAGGTGCTGCGCCAGTGGTGCACACCTGGACACCACTGGCGCGCACCTATTGTATAATAGTGGTATGCCTGGAGATTTTCCGGGACAGCCCGCTGCGGCAGCGCAGCTGAGCCCGGAAAATCTCCGGGCATACCACTCAAGTGGTTAATAAAGCCTGGTCCAAAGCCAAACACTTCTAACACCGTTCATAAAAAAATCCACTCCAGCAAATCAAAGGCCTTGTTAGTGTCGAATGAGGCCACTGCTATCTCTGTACGGACTAAGGAGCCAGTCTGCATATAAGTAAATACTCTACGCAGGTTTATTGCAGTAGACTGGTCGGACCTAAAACCGGTCTGATCTGAGTGTATTATTTCGTCCATCACACTATTTAATCTCCTCGCCAAAATAGTCGCAAATATCTTGGCGTCGACAGACAACAATGATATAGGACGATATGATTCTGCCCTAAGTGGGTCTTTGCCTTTTTTGAGTATCACTGTAATAACAGCCTCTGTCATTGACTGAGATAGCGTAGCCTCCTTCTCCATTTCCCGAAAGAAATACAAAAGCCTCGAGGCCAATGTGCTCTCGAGCACCTTATATATTTCTGCCGGGAGTCCATCTATTCCTGGAGCCTTACCCACCGAAAGATCCTTTATTGCAGCCTCAACTTCTTCCAGCCTAATGGGATGTTCTAGTAATTCACTGGACTCTTGGGATAATTAAGGAAGCCCAAGATCCTGTAGATATTTTATACAGTCCTGGTTACTCACATTGACCTTAGAGTTATATACTTCCCTCAAATGTGTCACAAAGACCTCCGCCACTTTTGGGGTTTCTGTAACTATATCCCCAGTATTTGTGGCAATTTTTATTTGATAGCTTATCAGACTTTGCAATATAGGCCATAAGTTTACCAGCTCTATCACTATTTAAGTAAATTTTATGAGCAGCCTTTAAAAGCCTGAGCTTTGCCATCTCCTGCAGGTGTGCTATCCAGGCTTTTTGGGCAATTAACCATTCCTGTCTACTGGATTCGGCTCTATCTATCATAAAATTTTGTTCTAATTTCAACATGTTCTGCTCCAGTACGAGTTCTGTTTTTTAAATTGAATCTCTGGCCTGGGCAATTTTATTAATCAAGATACCCCTTAAATAGGCTTTAAAAGATTCCCACACTATTATAGGTTTTGTGGAGGTTATATTAGTTCCAAAGAAACCTTCAATATTCACCTTTACATCTTCTAAGTCACCCAGCCGGGATAACCACATCGGAAGCCATGCATCGATTGGATCTTCAGGCTCCCAACATCAAATCTAGCTGTGTGTATCTCAATGATTCAATGGTCTAACTATTGATTATTGTACTGTGCACATGCGCAGAAGCTCTGAGCTTCATGCACACGCACATTACCTGAGCTGCAGACGCCAGCTGCACAAACATACTTAATGAGCAGATGGGCATTGGAAAGCTGCATCCAATGGATGGCAAACATCAAATTCTCTCAATTTGAAGGATCAAGTACATACATTGAATACAAAATTGATGGTTTCTAGTTTATTTTTGAACTAGAATTCCGAACTGAGACCTGCACTGTTACTTGGAGCACCATCTGCTGGCCATTCATGCAGAACTGCACTTGTGACACAGTACTTCAGCCAGCAAATAGGCGTTAATTTAAATATTTTGAAGCCATGAAGCCAATACAGCAATATTAATAAAGGACTACTAATATATCTGAATTTGTCATACGATAAAAATAGCCATCACAGACCGATGGTTAACAAGCATCAATATCTTTTGTTCCAATGGAAATTCTGTTTTCAATTGAATTCTGTGTGACTGGAAACCATCTTTGCGGTTTCTTTCCCAATGTTTGGTGATGTTACTGTGAATCTTGCAAAAAATTGTTGATGTGCGCACAGGGTCAATGATTTTTGTCACACCACTTTAAACCACACAGCAACAATGACTTACAATAAATCTACAACTGTTCCTCCCTACTGATCATCATTCCACCACATGCAAAAGAACACAATGATCTTCTGCATTAAAATCTGTCATTTACAATGATGAAAAACAACCACTCAGCTTGTAATCTTTTCCTCCTATTCTCCCATGACAGAAGAAAAGGAACGGTCATCAAAAGCAAACAGCAGCTACAATGAAGCAGCACTGTGAGCTCACTTCGCGCTCAGAAAAAATTACTATTGCTCTTCCTCATGGTTGGTAGGTCTGGACACTTTAGAGCACATTTCCAAAAGTTAAAAACTATAGAAATGATCCCTGAAAGTATAGTCTTACCTGAAACAATGTATCATTCTAACTGCCGTGGCAAAGAGAATCTTTTTAATATCATAGAGATTTTTTTTTAAAAGTTTTTACACTGTGTCACAACTGAACATCTATTCAATATATCTGAAAGTAAGACATTATGCTGCATTTAATATGAGGACCAAAGTTGAATTCAACTTTTCTTACAGGATGTATTCTTCTATATTTGTGCACTCACTTACTCATTTGCATGTTTGAGATTCTCTAACCAATCAGGAAGTGGTCCTGGAACAGCTGTGACACAGATTAAAGCAGCAACTACAGATTAAGTTTATACAGAATGCTAGGATTACAACACCAGATTTTACAGAGAAAACGGGAATTTAAATATATGCTTTTTTTTGGCATGGTGACAGGTTCTGCTCTCTAGATCACTAGCGATCCTGTAAGATTTGCTGTGGGATTGGTGCTTTCTATCTGTTCCTCTACTTTTGGTTCATTTTATGGCAGAGGACCAAAATAATCTTAGCAGTAATGAATTTAGAGGCAACATACCCTCATATGTACGATAGTATTTAAAGAGTGATAGGTATGATAGATGACATAATATTAAGGTAACAAAGATACTCATTTTTTTTCTTTTAAGAAGGAAGTAAAGGAGTAAACCTTGGGAATAAAAATGAAACACAAACCAGCTCCTGCTTGCTTTTGGGTGTAATTTGTAAGAAACCATAAAAATATTCAAATGGACCATGTTAGTTTTACTGGAAGCCTACAGTTGGTATTAATTTAACATATATGTTTTCTATATTACACAATTGGGCATCCCTTTAAGTTGCAACTACACTACCTTACATCCCAAATACCTCCAAAATAAGGATGTCCTGCACTCCCAAATGGCTTCCTACCACGCCACAGTGTGCATTGACATCGGAAGCCAGGCATCAATTGGATTTTCAGGCTCCCAACATCAAATCTAGCTGTGTGTATCTCAATGATTCAATGGTCTAACTATTGATTATTGTACTGTGCACATGCGCAGAAGCTCTGAGCTTCATGCACACGCACATTACCTGAGCTGCAGACGCCAGCTATACAAACATACTTAGTGAGCAGATGGGCATTGGAAAGCTGCATCCAATGGATGGCAAACATCAAATTCTCTCAATTTGAAGGATCAAGTACATACATTGAATACAAAATTGATGGTTTCTAGTTTATTTTTGTACTAGAATTCCGAACTGAGACCTGCACTGTTACTTGGAGCACCATCTGCTGGCCATTCATGCACAACTGCACTTGTGACAGTACTACAGCCACCAAATAGGCGTTAATTTAAATATTTTAAAGCCATGAAGCCAATACAGCAATATTAATAAAGGACTACTAATATATCTGAATTTGTCATACGATAAAAATAGCCATCACAGACCGATGGTTAACAAGCATCAATATCTTTTGTTCCAATGGAAATTCTGTTTTCAATTGAATTCTGTGTGACTGGAAACCATCTTTGCGGTTTCTTTCCCAATGTTTGGTGATGTTACTGTGAATCTTGCAAAAAATTGTTGATGTGCGCACATGGTCAATGATTTTTGTCACACCACTTTAAACCACACAGCAACAATGACTTACAATAAATCTACAACTGTTCCTCCCTACTGATCATCATTCCACCACACGCAAAAGAACACAATGATCTTCTGCATTAAAATCTGTCATTTACAATGATGAAAAACAACCACTCAGCTTGTAATCTTTTCCTCCTATTCTCCCATGACAGAAGAAAAGGAACGGTCATCAAAAGCAAACAGCAGCTACAATGAAGCAGCACTGTGAGCTCACTTCGCGCTCAGAAAAAATTACTATTGCTCTTCCTCATGGTTGGTAGGTCTGGACACTTTAGAGCACATTTCCAAAAGTTAAAAACTATAGAAATGATCCCTGAAAGTATAGTCTTGCCTGTAACAATGTATCATTCTAACTGCCGTGGCAAAGAGAATCTTTTTAATATCATAGAGATTTTTTTTTAAAAGTTTTTACACTGTGTCACAACTGAACATCTATTCAATATATCTGAAAGTAAGACATTATGCTGCATTTAATATGAGGACCAAAGTTGAATTCAACTTTTCTTACAGGATGTATTCTTCTATATTTGTGCACTCACTTACTCATTTGCATGTTTGAGATTCTCTAACCAATCAGGAAGTGGTCCTGGAACAGCTGTGACACAGATTAAAGCAGCAACTACAGATTAAGTTTATACAGAATGCTAGGATTACAACACCAAACAGATTTTATAGAGAAAACGGGAATTTAAATATGTGCTTTTTTTTGGCATGGTGACAGGTTCTGCTCTCTAGATCACTAGCGATCCTGTAAGATTTGCTGTGGGATCGGTGCTTTCTATCTGTTCCTCTACTTTTGGTTCATTTTATGGCAGAGGACCAAAATAATCTTAGCAGTAATGAATTTAGAGGCAACATACCCTCATATGTACGATAGTATTTAAAGAGTGATAGGTATGATAGATGACATAATATTAAGGTAACAAAGATACTCATTTTTTTTCTTTTAAGAAGGAAGTAAAGGAGTAAACCTTGGGAATAAAAATGAAACACAAACCAGCTCTTGCTTGCTTTTGGGTGTAATTTGTAAGAAACCATAAAAATATTCAAATGGACCATGTTAGTTTTACTGGAAGCCTACAGTTGGTATTAATTTAACATATATGTTTTCTATATTACACAATTGGGCATCCCTTTAAGTTGCAACTACACTACCTTACATCCCAAATACCTCCAAAATAAGGATGTCCTGCACTCCCAAATGGCTTCCTACCACGCCACAGTGTGCATTGACATCGGAAGCCAGGCATCGATTGGATTTTCAGGCTCCCAACATCAAATCTAGCTGTGTGTATCTCAATGATTCAATGGTCTAACTATTGATTATTGTACTGTGCACATGCGCAGAAGCTCTGAGCTTCATGCACACGCACATTACCTGAGCTGCAGACGCCAGCTGCACAAACATACTTAGTGAGCAGATGGGCATTGGAAAGCTGCATCCAATGGATGGCAAACATCAAATTCTCTCAATTTGAAGGATCAAGTACATACATTGAATACAAAATTGATGGTTTCTAGTTTATTTTTGTACTAGAATTCCGAACTGAGACCTGCACTGTTACTTGGAGCACCATCTGCTGGCCATTCATGCACAACTGCACTTGTGACAGTACTACAGCCACCAAATAGGCGTTAATTTAAATATTTTAAAGCCATGAAGCCAATACAGCAATATTAATAAAGGACTACTAATATATCTGAATTTGTCATACGATAAAAAAAGCCATCACAGACCGATGGTTAACAAGCATCAATATCTTTTGTTCCAATGGAAATTCTGTTTTCAATTGAATTCTGTGTGACTGGAAACCATCTTTGCGGTTTCTTTCCCAATGTTTGGTGATGTTACTGTGAATCTTGCAAAAAATTGTTGATGTGCGCACATGGTCAATGATTTTTGTCACACCACTTTAAACCACACAGCAACAATGACTTACAATAAATCTACAACTGTTCCTCCCTACTGATCATCATTCCACCACATGCAAAAGAACACAATGATCTTCTGCATTAAAATCTGTCATTTACAATGATGAAAAACAACCACTCAGCTTGTAATCTTTTCCTCCTATTCTCCCATGACAGAAGAAAAGGAACGGTCATCAAAAGCAAACAGCAGCTACAATGAAGCAGCACTGTGAGCTCACTTCGCGCTCAGAAAAAATTACTATTGCTCTTCCTCATGGTTGGTAGGTCTGGACACTTTAGAGCACATTTCCAAAAGTTAAAAACTATAGAAATGATCCCTGAAAGTATAGTCTTGCCTGTAACAATGTATCATTCTAACTGCCGTGGCAAAGAGAATCTTTTTAATATCATAGAGATTTTTTTTTAAAAGTTTTTACACTGTGTCACAACTGAACATCTATTCAATATATCTGAAAGTAAGACATTATGCTGCATTTAATATGAGGACCAAAGTTGAATTCAACTTTTCTTACAGGATGTATTCTTCTATATTTGTGCACTCACTTACTCATTTGCATGTTTGAGATTCTCTAACCAATCAGGAAGTGGTCCTGGAACAGCTGTGACACAGATTAAAGCAGCAACTACAGATTAAGTTTATACAGAATGCTAGGATTACAACACCAAACAGATTTTATAGAGAAAACGGGAATTTAAATATGTGCTTTTTTTTGGCATGGTGACAGGTTCTGCTCTCTAGATCACTAGCGATCCTGTAAGATTTGCTGTGGGATCGGTGCTTTCTATCTGTTCCTCTACTTTTGGTTCATTTTATGGCAGAGGACCAAAATAATCTTAGCAGTAATGAATTTAGAGGCAACATACCCTCATATGTACGATAGTATTTAAAGAGTGATAGGTATGATAGATGACATAATATTAAGGTAACAAAGATACTCATTTTTTTTCTTTTAAGAAGGAAGTAAAGGAGTAAACCTTGGGAATAAAAATGAAACACAAACCAGCTCTTGCTTGCTTTTGGGTGTAATTTGTAAGAAACCATAAAAATATTCAAATGGACCATGTTAGTTTTACTGGAAGCCTACAGTTGGTATTAATTTAACATATATGTTTTCTATATTACACAATTGGGCATCCCTTTAAGTTGCAACTACACTACCTTACATCCCAAATACCTCCAAAATAAGGATGTCCTGCACTCCCAAATGGCTTCCTACCACGCCACAGTGTGCATTGACATCGGAAGCCAGGCATCGATTGGATTTTCAGGCTCCCAACATCAAATCTAGCTGTGTGTATCTCAATGATTCAATGGTCTAACTATTGATTATTGTACTGTGCACATGCGCAGAAGCTCTGAGCTTCATGCACACGCACATTACCTGAGCTGCAGACGCCAGCTGCACAAACATACTTAGTGAGCAGATGGGCATTGGAAAGCTGCATCCAATGGATGGCAAACATCAAATTCTCTCAATTTGAAGGATCAAGTACATACATTGAATACAAAATTGATGGTTTCTAGTTTATTTTTGTACTAGAATTCCGAACTGAGACCTGCACTGTTACTTGGAGCACCATCTGCTGGCCATTCATGCAGAACTGCACTTGTGACACAGTACTACAGCCACCAAATAGGCGTTAATTTAAATATTTTGAAGCCATGAAGCCAATACAGCAATATTAATAAAGGACTACTAATATATCTGAATTTGTCATACGATAAAAAAAGCCATCACAGACCGATGGTTAACAAGCATCAATATCTTTTGTTCCAATGGAAATTCTGTTTTCAATTGAATTCTGTGTGACTGGAAACCATCTTTGCTCCCCCTTTGCGGTTTCTTTCCCAATGTTTGGTGATGTTACTGTGAATCTTGCAAAAAATTGTTGATGTGCGCACAGGGTCAATGATTTTTGTCACACCTGACACACCACTTTAAACCACACAGCAACAACGACTTACAATAAATCTACAACTGTTCCTCCCTACTGATCATCATTCCACCACATGCAAAAGAACACAATGATCTTCTGCATTAAAATCTGTCATTTACAATGATGAAAAACAACCACTCAGCTTGTAATCTTTTCCTCCTATTCTCCCATGACAGAAGAAAAGGAACGGTCATCAAAAGCAAACAGCAGCTACAATGAAGCAGCACTGTGAGCTCACTTCGCGCTCAGAAAAAATTACTATTGCTCTTCCTCATGGTTGGTAGGTCTGGACACTTTAGAGCACATTTCCAAAAGTTAAAAACTATAGAAATGATCCCTGAAAGTATAGTCTTACCTGAAACAATGTATCATTCTAACTGCCGTGGCAAAGAGAATCTTTTTAATATCATAGAGATTTTTTTTTAAAAGTTTTTACACTGTGTCACAACTGAACATCTATTCAATATATCTGAAAGTAAGACATTATGCTGCATTTAATATGAGGACCAAAGTTGAATTCAACTTTTCTTACAGGATGTATTCTTCTATATTTGTGCACTCACTTACTCATTTGCATGTTTGAGATTCTCTAACCAATCAGGAAGTGGTCCTGGAACAGCTGTGACACAGATTAAAGCAGCAACTACAGATTAAGTTTATACAGAATGCTAGGATTACAACACCAAACAGATTTTATAGAGAAAACGGGAATTTAAATATGTGCTTTTTTTTGGCATGGTGACAGGTTCTGCTCTCTAGATCACTAGCGATCCTGTAAGATTTGCTGTGGGATCGGTGCTTTCTATCTGTTCCTCTACTTTTGGTTCATTTTATGGCAGAGGACCAAAATAATCTTAGCAGTAATGAATTTAGAGGCAACATACCCTCATATGTACGATAGTATTTAAAGAGTGATAGGTATGATAGATGACATAATATTAAGGTAACAAAGATACTCATTTTTTTTCTTTTAAGAAGGAAGTAAAGGAGTAAACCTTGGGAATAAAAATGAAACACAAACCAGCTCTTGCTTGCTTTTGGGTGTAATTTGTAAGAAACCATAAAAATATTCAAATGGACCATGTTAGTTTTACTGGAAGCCTACAGTTGGTATTAATTTAACATATATGTTTTCTATATTACACAATTGGGCATCCCTTTAAGTTGCAACTACACTACCTTACATCCCAAATACCTCCAAAATAAGGATGTCCTGCACTCCCAAATGGCTTCCTACCACGCCACAGTGTGCATTGACATCGGAAGCCAGGCATCGATTGGATTTTCAGGCTCCCAACATCAAATCTAGCTGTGTGTATCTCAATGATTCAATGGTCTAACTATTGATTATTGTACTGTGCACATGCGCAGAAGCTCTGAGCTTCATGCACACGCACATTACCTGAGCTGCAGACGCCAGCTGCACAAACATACTTAGTGAGCAGATGGGCATTGGAAAGCTGCATCCAATGGATGGCAAACATCAAATTCTCTCAATTTGAAGGATCAAGTACATACATTGAATACAAAATTGATGGTTTCTAGTTTATTTTTGTACTAGAATTCCGAACTGAGACCTGCACTGTTACTTGGAGCACCATCTGCTGGCCATTCATGCAGAACTGCACTTGTGACACAGTACTACAGCCACCAAATAGGCGTTAATTTAAATATTTTGAAGCCATGAAGCCAATACAGCAATATTAATAAAGGACTACTAATATATCTGAATTTGTCATACGATAAAAAAAGCCATCACAGACCGATGGTTAACAAGCATCAATATCTTTTGTTCCAATGGAAATTCTGTTTTCAATTGAATTCTGTGTGACTGGAAACCATCTTTGCTCCCCCTTTGCGGTTTCTTTCCCAATGTTTGGTGATGTTACTGTGAATCTTGCAAAAAATTGTTGATGTGCGCACAGGGTCAATGATTTTTGTCACACCACTTTAAACCACACAGCAACAATGACTTACAATAAATCTACAACTGTTCCTCCCTACTGATCATCATTCCACCACATGCAAAAGAACACAATGATCTTCTGCATTAAAATCTGTCATTTACAATGATGAAAAACAACCACTCAGCTTGTAATCTTTTCCACCTATTCTCCCATGACAGAAGAAAAGGAACGGTCATCAAAAGCAAACAGCAGCTACAATGAAGCAGCACTGTGAGCTCACTTCGCGCTCAGAAAAAACTACTATTGCTCTTCCTCATGGTTGGTAGGTCTGGACACTTTAGAGCACATTTCCAAAAGTTAAAAACTATAGAAATGATCCCTGAAAGTATAGTCTTACCTGAAACAATGTATCATTCTAACTGCCGTGGCAAAGAGAATCTTTTTAATATCATAGAGATTTTTTTTTAAAAGTTTTTACACTGTGTCACAACTGAACATCTATTCAATATATCTGAAAGTAAGACATTATGCTGCATTTAATATGAGGACCAAAGTTGAATTCAACTTTTCTTACAGGATGTATTCTTCTATATTTGTGCACTCACTTACTCATTTGCATGTTTGAGATTCTCTAACCAATCAGGAAGTGGTCCTGGAACAGCTGTGACACAGATTAAAGCAGCAACTACAGATTAAGTTTATACAGAATGCTAGGATTACAACACCAAACAGATTTTATAGAGAAAACGGGAATTTAAATATGTGCTTTTTTTTGGCATGGTGACAGGTTCTGCTCTCTAGATCACTAGCGATCCTGTAAGATTTGCTGTGGGATCGGTGCTTTCTATCTGTTCCTCTACTTTTGGTTCATTTTATGGCAGAGGACCAAAATAATCTTAGCAGTAATGAATTTAGAGGCAACATACCCTCATATGTACGATAGTATTTAAAGAGTGATAGGTATGATAGATGACATAATATTAAGGTAACAAAGATACTCATTTTTTTTCTTTTAAGAAGGAAGTAAAGGAGTAAACCTTGGGAATAAAAATGAAACACAAACCAGCTCTTGCTTGCTTTTGGGTGTAATTTGTAAGAAACCATAAAAATATTCAAATGGACCATGTTAGTTTTACTGGAAGCCTACAGTTGGTATTAATTTAACATATATGTTTTCTATATTACACAATTGGGCATCCCTTTAAGTTGCAACTACACTACCTTACATCCCAAATACCTCCAAAATAAGGATGTCCTGCACTCCCAAATGGCTTCCTACCACGCCACAGTGTGCATTGACATCGGAAGCCAGGCATCGATTGGATTTTCAGGCTCCCAACATCAAATCTAGCTGTGTGTATCTCAATGATTCAATGGTCTAACTATTGATTATTGTACTGTGCACATGCGCAGAAGCTCTGAGCTTCATGCACACGCACATTACCTGAGCTGCAGACGCCAGCTGCACAAACATACTTAGTGAGCAGATGGGCATTGGAAAGCTGCATCCAATGGATGGCAAACATCAAATTCTCTCAATTTGAAGGATCAAGTACATACATTGAATACAAAATTGATGGTTTCTAGTTTATTTTTGTACTAGAATTCCGAACTGAGACCTGCACTGTTACTTGGAGCACCATCTGCTGGCCATTCATGCAGAACTGCACTTGTGACACAGTACTACAGCCACCAAATAGGCGTTAATTTAAATATTTTGAAGCCATGAAGCCAATACAGCAATATTAATAAAGGACTACTAATATATCTGAATTTGTCATACGATAAAAAAAGCCATCACAGACCGATGGTTAACAAGCATCAATATCTTTTGTTCCAATGGAAATTCTGTTTTCAATTGAATTCTGTGTGACTGGAAACCATCTTTGCTCCCCCTTTGCGGTTTCTTTCCCAATGTTTGGTGATGTTACTGTGAATCTTGCAAAAAATTGTTGATGTGCGCACAGGGTCAATGATTTTTGTCACACCACTTTAAACCACACAGCAACAATGACTTACAATAAATCTACAACTGTTCCTCCCTACTGATCATCATTCCACCACATGCAAAAGAACACAATGATCCTCTGCATTAAAATCTGTCATTTACAATGATGAAAAACAACCACTCAGCTTGTAATCTTTTCCTCCTATTCTCCCATGACAGAAGAAAAGGAACGGTCATCAAAAGCAAACAGCAGCTACAATGAAGCAGCACTGTGAGCTCACTTCGCGCTCAGAAAAAACTACTATTGCTCTTCCTCATGGTTGGTAGGTCTGGACACTTTAGAGCACATTTCCAAAAGTTAAAAACTATAGAAATGATCCCTGAAAGTATAGTCTTACCTGAAACAATGTATCATTCTAACTGCCGTGGCAAAGAGAATCTTTTTAATATCATAGAGATTTTTTTTTTAAAGTTTTTACACTGTGTCACAACTGAACATCTATTCAATATATCTGAAAGTAAGACATTATGCTGCATTTAATATGAGGACCAAAGTTGAATTCAACTTTTCTTACAGGATGTATTCTTCTATATTTGTGCACTCACTTACTCATTTGCATGTTTGAGATTCTCTAACCAATCAGGAAGTGGTCCTGGAACAGCTGTGACACAGATTAAAGCAGCAACTACAGATTAAATTTATACAGAATGCTAGGATTACAACACCAAACAGATTTTATAGAGAAAACGGGAATTTAAATATGTGCTTTTTTTTGGCATGGTGACAGGTTCTGCTCTCTAGATCACTAGCGATCCTGTAAGATTTGCTGTGGGATCGGTGCTTTCTATCTGTTCCTCTACTTTTGGTTCATTTTATGGCAGAGGACCAAAATAATCTTAGCAGTAATGAATTTAGAGGCAACATACCCTCATATGTACGATAGTATTTAAAGAGTGATAGGTATGATAGATGACATAATATTAAGGTAACAAAGATACTCATTTTTTTTCTTTTAAGAAGGAAGTAAAGGAGTAAACCTTGGGAATAAAAATGAAACACAAACCAGCTCTTGCTTGCTTTTGGGTGTAATTTGTAAGAAACCATAAAAATATTCAAATGGACCATGTTAGTTTTACTGGAAGCCTACAGTTGGTATTAATTTAACATATATGTTTTCTATATTACACAATTGGGCATCCCTTTAAGTTGCAACTACACTACCTTACATCCCAAATACCTCCAAAATAAGGATGTCCTGCACTCCCAAATGGCTTCCTACCACGCCACAGTGTGCATTGACATCGGAAGCCAGGCATCGATTGGATTTTCAGGCTCCCAACATCAAATCTAGCTGTGTGTATCTCAATGATTCAATGGTCTAACTATTGATTATTGTACTGTGCACATGCGCAGAAGCTCTGAGCTTCATGCACACGCACATTACCTGAGCTGCAGACGCCAGCTGCACAAACATACTTAGTGAGCAGATGGGCATTGGAAAGCTGCATCCAATGGATGGCAAACATCAAATTCTCTCAATTTGAAGGATCAAGTACATACATTGAATACAAAATTGATGGTTTCTAGTTTATTTTTGTACTAGAATTCCGAACTGAGACCTGCACTGTTACTTGGAGCACCATCTGCTGGCCATTCATGCAGAACTGCACTTGTGACACAGTACTACAGCCACCAAATAGGCGTTAATTTAAATATTTTGAAGCCATGAAGCCAATACAGCAATATTAATAAAGGACTACTAATATATCTGAATTTGTCATACGATAAAAAAAGCCATCACAGACCGATGGTTAACAAGCATCAATATCTTTTGTTCCAATGGAAATTCTGTTTTCAATTGAATTCTGTGTGACTGGAAACCATCTTTGCTCCCCCTTTGCGGTTTCTTTCCCAATGTTTGGTGATGTTACTGTGAATCTTGCAAAAAATTGTTGATGTGCGCACAGGGTCAATGATTTTTGTCACACCACTTTAAACCACACAGCAACAATGACTTACAATAAATCTACAACTGTTCCTCCCTACTGATCATCATTCCACCACATGCAAAAGAACACAATGATCTTCTGCATTAAAATCTGTCATTTACAATGATGAAAAACAACCACTCAGCTTGTAATCTTTTCCACCTATTCTCCCATGACAGAAGAAAAGGAACGGTCATCAAAAGCAAACAGCAGCTACAATGAAGCAGCACTGTGAGCTCACTTCGCGCTCAGAAAAAACTACTATTGCTCTTCCTCATGGTTGGTAGGTCTGGACACTTTAGAGCACATTTCCAAAAGTTAAAAACTATAGAAATGATCCCTGAAAGTATAGTCTTACCTGAAACAATGTATCATTCTAACTGCCGTGGCAAAGAGAATCTTTTTAATATCATAGAGATTTTTTTTTAAAAGTTTTTACACTGTGTCACAACTGAACATCTATTCAATATATCTGAAAGTAAGACATTATGCTGCATTTAATATGAGGACCAAAGTTGAATTCAACTTTTCTTACAGGATGTATTCTTCTATATTTGTGCACTCACTTACTCATTTGCATGTTTGAGATTCTCTAACCAATCAGGAAGTGGTCCTGGAACAGCTGTGACACAGATTAAAGCAGCAACTACAGATTAAGTTTATACAGAATGCTAGGATTACAACACCAAACAGATTTTATAGAGAAAACGGGAATTTAAATATGTGCTTTTTTTTGGCATGGTGACAGGTTCTGCTCTCTAGATCACTAGCGATCCTGTAAGATTTGCTGTGGGATCGGTGCTTTCTATCTGTTCCTCTACTTTTGGTTCATTTTATGGCAGAGGACCAAAATAATCTTAGCAGTAATGAATTTAGAGGCAACATACCCTCATATGTACGATAGTATTTAAAGAGTGATAGGTATGATAGATGACATAATATTAAGGTAACAAAGATACTCATTTTTTTTCTTTTAAGAAGGAAGTAAAGGAGTAAACCTTGGGAATAAAAATGAAACACAAACCAGCTCTTGCTTGCTTTTGGGTGTAATTTGTAAGAAACCATAAAAATATTCAAATGGACCATGTTAGTTTTACTGGAAGCCTACAGTTGGTATTAATTTAACATATATGTTTTCTATATTACACAATTGGGCATCCCTTTAAGTTGCAACTACACTACCTTACATCCCAAATACCTCCAAAATAAGGATGTCCTGCACTCCCAAATGGCTTCCTACCACGCCACAGTGTGCATTGACATCGGAAGCCAGGCATCGATTGGATTTTCAGGCTCCCAACATCAAATCTAGCTGTGTGTATCTCAATGATTCAATGGTCTAACTATTGATTATTGTACTGTGCACATGCGCAGAAGCTCTGAGCTTCATGCACACGCACATTACCTGAGCTGCAGACGCCAGCTGCACAAACATACTTAGTGAGCAGATGGGCATTGGAAAGCTGCATCCAATGGATGGCAAACATCAAATTCTCTCAATTTGAAGGATCAAGTACATACATTGAATACAAAATTGATGGTTTCTAGTTTATTTTTGTACTAGAATTCCGAACTGAGACCTGCACTGTTACTTGGAGCACCATCTGCTGGCCATTCATGCAGAACTGCACTTGTGACACAGTACTACAGCCACCAAATAGGCGTTAATTTAAATATTTTGAAGCCATGAAGCCAATACAGCAATATTAATAAAGGACTACTAATATATCTGAATTTGTCATACGATAAAAAAAGCCATCACAGACCGATGGTTAACAAGCATCAATATCTTTTGTTCCAATGGAAATTCTGTTTTCAATTGAATTCTGTGTGACTGGAAACCATCTTTGCTCCCCCTTTGCGGTTTCTTTCCCAATGTTTGGTGATGTTACTGTGAATCTTGCAAAAAATTGTTGATGTGCACACAGGGTCAATGATTTTTGTCACACCACTTTAAACCACACAGCAACAATGACTTAAAATAAATCTACAACTGTTCCTCCCTACTGATCATCATTCCACCACACGCAATAGAACACAACGATCTTCTGCATTAAAATCTGTCATTTACAATGATGAAAAACAACCACTCAGCTTGTAATCTTTTCCTCCTATTCTCCCATGACAGAAGAAAAGGAACGGTCATCAAAAGCAAACAGCAGCTACAATGAAGCAGCACTGTGAGCTCACTTCGCGCTCAGAAAAAATTACTATTGCTCTTCCTCATGGTTGGTAAGTCTGGACACTTTAGAGCACATTTCCAAAAGTTAAAAACTATAGAAATGATCCCTGAAAGTATAGTCTTACATGATACAATGTATCATTCTAACTGCCGTGGCAAAGAGAATCTTTTTAATATCATAGAGATTTTTTTTGGAAAGTTTTTACACTGTGTCACAACTGAACATCTATTCAATATATCTGAAAGTAAGACATTATGCTGCATTTATTATGAGGACCAAAGTTAAATTCAACTTTTCTTACAGGATGTATTCTTCTATATTTGTGCACTCACTTACTCATTTGCATGTTTGAGATTCTCTAACCAATCAGGAAGTGGTCCTGGAACAGCTGTGACACAGATTAAAGCAGCAACTACAGATTAAGTTTATACAGAATGCTAGGATTACAACACCAAACAGATTTTATAGAGAAAACGGGAATTTAAATATGTGCTTTTTTTTGGCATGGTGACAGGTTCTGCTCTCTAGATCACTAGCGATCCTGTAAGATTTGCTGTGGGATCGGTGCTTTCTATCTGTTCCTCTACTTTTGGTTCATTTTATGGCAGAGGACCAAAATAATCTTAGCAGTAATGAATTTAGAGGCAACATACCCTCATATGTACGATAGTATTTAAAGAGTGATAGGTATGATAGATGACATAATATTAAGGTAACAAAGATACTCATTTTTTTTCTTTTAAGAAGGAAGTAAAGGAGTAAACCTTGGGAATAAAAATGAAACACAAACCAGCTCCTGCTTGCTTTTGGGTGTAATTTGTAAGAAACCATAAAAATATTCAAATGGACCATGTTAGTTTTACTGGAAGCCTAAAGTTGGTATTCATTTTATATAAATGTTTTCTATATTAAACAACGGGGCATCCCTTTCAGTTGTACGAAAATGTTGCAACTGCACTACCTTACATCCCAAATGTGGGCCGATGCTTGCTCAGTGCGTGCGGATGACATCAGTGCCCGCCCTTTGTTTTAGCGATCATCGATGGCAACGGTTTTTACTGAATGGGAGAGACATCATTCAATGGTCGGCATCCATCAAATAAATTCTCTCCCGCTTGGTTGCATGTGAAGAGATGTGTTCTTGTGCATGTCCCTTCACATGCTAGTCATGGGATGCGGTCGGTGCTGGTGGCTATGACGTGTTCGCTATGCTGCAAGTGTACGCAGCCTAGCAAACAGGTTTGAATCAGGCCCTTAAAACAGATCACATTGTTACTGTCACAGAGAAATAAGGATTAAAAAGGGTTGAGATTACCTGAAGGGTAAAAAAAGGGGCAGATTAGATGGGCCAAATGGTTCTTATCTGCCATCAAATTCTATGTTTCTACTTTCATTCCATTGTACAACTTAAATTTGCCAATAGGAGGCACTATGACGCTTTCCCTTTTTAATTCTTTGCTATTTTCTTTTATTGTCTGCATCATGGTATTGTCAGTTTTATGATACAGGAGTATTCATTTTTTTCTAGCTGGTTTTCATTTTTGGGGGCGGGGGGGGCGGGAGGGGCGGTAGGAATGAGCTCTATGTTGTGACTGCTATACATCCAATAAGTGGTGCTATGTTGTTACTGCTGTACAACCAATAGGTGGGGATGTACTGAGACTGCTATTCAAAAAATAGGAGGCGATGTGCTGTGTGTGTACTATACAACCAATAGGTGGCGCTGTGTCATGCCTACTATACAACCAATAGGTGGCGCTGTGGCAAATATACTATACAACCAATAGGTGGCGCTGTGTCATGACTACTAAACAACCACCAAGACATAGCTACTATAAAACCAATAGGTGGCGCTGTGTCGTGACTGATCTACAACCAATAGTTGATGCTTTCATAGTGTACAACCAACTGGTGGCGCTGTGCAGGACACATGCACCTGAGTGCCGGTATTAGCGGTAAGGGCTGTCTGCCCCTGGTGACCATTCACAGAGAAAGAGGATTGCTAACAGCTCGTCTTTCTATCGTGGCATGTGTTGCTCTTGATGGATTATAACGTGTGTTTGAAATGTCATTGTTGCCAATGCCCACACTACACTGTATTAGCACATTTCAATATTGAAGGAGCGGACATATTTGTTAATGGCAAATAGAATGCATGCCGCCTGGAAATAACGCAAATTTATAAACAATTAGCAAAACATGTAACAGTTACGCGATTTTTAGCATAATACTCCCCAAATATTTCACAGCCGATGGTTACTTTCCTGCTGCCCAAATCAAACATGGCCGCCACGTGTTCCCTTGTCATCTCTGGTAATTTACTTCCAGTGTACACCGCGCTCCAGGAAGTGGCAAGTGTTGTCTGAAGCAGCTGGGTCGATGGAGGAGGAAGAGTTGGAAGTGGTGGAGGAGCTGGAAGCAGTTCTGCACCTGGCACCGGAGGTGCAACAGGCTATAGAGCAGGTGAGGGCACTTGCCTGCATGGAGGCCACTCGTCTGTCGCAAAAGGAAACGTTTAGCGATGTATGAAGGGTGGGGGCCCTGTGGCATGCAGAGCAGCATGGCAGTGTAGTACATTGCAATTACACCCTGCTGTGTTCAAAAATTAAACAACTTGGTTGTCAGTGTCATGTGTACGTGCCCTGCGGAGCAACACAGTCACAGGTTATGGGCACCAAGTAGTCAGGTGCCTGTGCATGATATCAATTTTACATGTCTGTGATTATAATGAAATAACATAGTCTGTATGTGCCATTGTCAGCTATAAAATGGTATATTCTTGTGTATCTTAAGTATGGGGGCACTTAAGGAGCCCACACACGCACCGATCCCGGCGGTGCGATGCTATGCGATGGGGTGCGCGCTCCCGCGGCACCTCATCGCACAGTACAAAAAGTATGTGCTGCACATACTTTTTGTACTAGCTTTTTATAGCATAGCATAGCATCGCATCGCATCGCATGCACAAGGCATACAATGCGATGCTATGTGTGCTAGTTAAGCCCACAACGCACGCCGGGATCGGTGCGTGTGTGGGCACCTTTATTCAGATCTTAATCGCAGTACAAATTTGGGTACTCTTTACTTAGAAGGGCGCCCATCTCGGCCATCTCGGGCATTGAATGCACTAAAAAATCAGGTGCGATGCGACAGACGAGATGCCCGAGATTTCCCATAGGGAACAATGTTAAATGTCTCAATTGACCCCATTTTCCTGTTCAATGCCTCAATTGACCCAATTTTTCCATAGGAAACCATGTTAAATGGGCCACAGAGGCCAAATAGGCACCCTGAAGTGAATAATGGCCACCCGAATTGTTAACGCCACCCCACGATCAACGTCAACCCGAAGCGTGGCGAGCGGCGGCGGTACGCGTCCTACGACCTTTTCATACCCCCACTATCCACGTCGGCGTGGAGTTGAGAATAGAAAGTGTGGCGAGCGGACGCGGATACCTTCACAGGTATCCGCGTCCCCTCGCGGGCTTCACAGCTGTCCGCGTACCCTCGCGGGGCTCGCTGCGCTCGCCACGCTTCGGGCTCGGTGGCTCGCTGCGCTCGCCACACTTTCTATTCTCAACTCCACGCCGACGTGGATAGTGGGGGTATGAAAAGGTCGTAGGACGCGTACCGCCGCCCCTCGCGGGCTCGCTGCGCTCGCCACGCATTGGGTTGACGTTGATCGTGGGGTGGCGTTAACAACAATTCGGGTGGCCATTATACACTTCAGGGTGCCTATTTGGCCTCTGTGGCCCATTTAACATTGTTTCCTATGGAAAAATCGGGTCAATTGAGGCATTGAACAGGAAAATTGGGTCAATTGAGACATTTAACATTGTTCCCTATGGGAAATCTCGGGCATCTCGTCGGTTGATCGCACCCGATTTTTTAGTGCATTCAATGCCCGAGATGCCCGAGATTTTTTACTAACGATGCCCACGATCAAAATCGTGGGCGCCCTTCTAATACCACTTTCACATCGCAGACCCGTTTTAAAAACCGGTATTTTAAAACGGTAATTAAAACGGGTCAGAGCCTTAATAGTGGCCAGATTACCGTTTTAAATACAGGTTAAGTGTCATTCACATTGCAGTTGAAACGTTTCATTCTGAACACGTTTCAAGGCAGAGTGTGACCATTGCCTGTCATTATGTGACCTACGGATACCTGTGCTGGGACAAAGGTGAGCCGCGTCTGGGACACCAGCAGTCCTTGTATGGAGATCTGATGGAAGATGTGGATGAAGTCCGGGGAGTGGGGCACCAGCCTCACATTATATTCATACTGGCTGAAGATCAGGGATACCGTGACATTGGGTACCACGGATCTGAGATCAGGACCCCGACACTGGATAGATTAGCTGCGCAGGGAGTAAAGCTGGAGAACTACTATGTGCAGCCGATGTGCTCCCCCTCCAGGAGTCAGTTCATCACTGGGAAGTAAGTGCCGAGTGAGTGAGTGTTATCACACAGGATATCAGTGCTTGTGCTTGTGTTGTTTGCCTGAAATACCGTTTCAGACAAACTGTACACATTCACATTGCACAAAAAACGGCAAGGAACCGTGTAGGACTCTGCTTTTTACACGGTTCGAAATGCCAGTTAACTTAAAACGGTAAATCGGCTGTGGTGCATTCACAGTGCAGCCTTAAACGTTTAAAAAAGGGAAAGAAACGGCAATATACCGTTTTAAAAGTGCGATGTGAAAGGGGTATAAGTAAAGAGTACCCAAATTTGTTCTCAAAATGGGCAAAACCATGTGCACTGCAGGTGGGGCACATGTAACATGTATAGAGAGCGTTAGTTTTGGGGGAGTTATTTTGTTTCTGTGCAGGGTAAATACTGGCTGCATTATTTTTACACTGCAATTTACATTTCAGTTTCAACACACCCCACCCAAATGTAACTCACTCACCCACCCAAATGTAACTCACTCTGCACATGTTACATCTGCCCCACCTGCAGTGCACATGGTTTTGCCCATTTTGAGAACAAATTTGTACTGCGATCAGATCTGTATAAGGGCCATGGTGTATGCAGTTTGCATGATCACATACACATGGCATATTCACCAGTCAGAACTGGAGAGCTTTATTTATTGTAGATTATATAATAGTTTGTTTTAGATTAGGAGATACTTCTTCAATATTAGACATGTCATGAGTAAAGGGACCTACACATATAGCAATTTTTTTTTTAGATCACTTCAAAAGTGACCATACATCACTGTGTGTGTAGGCGCCAGTGATAGCAGTGCGCCACCCAACACAGCGCTATCGCCGGTAGAATAAAGAAAGAGCAGGGACCATAAATATTGTCATCGCCAGTGTTCTCCAACGGGAGAATGCTGGCAGCTCTCTCCGTACACAGCACTACACATCAGTGTGTGTGTGCTAAGCAGTGCTGTGTACTGAGCAATCTAGCATAGCTCAGATCGCTCAGCACACTCGCTGTGTGTGTAGGCCCCATTAGTCAAATTATTTAGGAGGGACTTCTGGTCTCCGCACCAAAGTAACCGTGTAATGCCAAGCTTAGATATTATTAATGGCAGCCTCCTCCGTGAATGCTTGATTCCCTATGGCCTGGTAAATGCAGTAGTGTAGAGTTTGTCCTTGCATCTAAAGAAAGTGCGTGATATGATTCCCACCCACCCCATAGTACTTAAGTATATTGCCCCATACAGTTTTCTTACTCCATTATACATGGCCCCCAGATCATGTATAAATCACATTTAAAAATTAAAGTGCCCTTTGTGAGTGTACCAATCTGATATAATAATGATTATTATATGGTATTGTACCTGTTTGAAGTGTTAAACCTGTTGTACAGTAGGTTAGCGGGAGCTCTCTGTCAGATGGCTCTATGGCAGTGGTTCCCAAACTGTGTCTCAAGGCACTTGCAGGGGTGTCCTGGATTTGTGTTCCAGGACCAATTCAAATTAGTTATTGGCAATGTATTACTCAAAACCAGTCCTTGTGGCTTTATAATAAAAATATGTGAACTAACAGAAGCAAATTTTTTCCTAAGCCACATGTTGCACTGCAGGTGTGGTATATGCGACATGTGCAGACATAGTTAGATTTGGGTGAGTTATTTTGTTTCTGTGCTGAGTAAATGCTGGCTGCTTTATTATTACACTGCAATTAAAATTTCAGTTTGAACTAGGAATGGCCATCGGTGTAGTCGCCATCGATCGTGATTCTGCAACCAGCTATCGATAGTCATAAACTATGTGATGGATAACCATCGATAGTTTTAGCTATTAATGGTTATCTATTATCTCTGACTGAATGGCACCTCAGCCAATCAGAATGTGGTTTCCGGGTGTAAGTGGCGTAGTATGCAGTCTAGGCAGATATCCTTTGTTTTTGTGTTTTTTTAATTATTGGCCTGATTCAATGCAGTGTGGTGAAATGACTTGACTCTGCATGGCCTCAATTTACATCCATCTGCTACATTCAGAGAGGCTCATTAGGAGTATTTAACATGCCAGTGTATGCAAGTTAAGCATACCTCTTTGGACTGTTTAATTTTTCATTCTTTAGTTAAGCTGGGTACACATCTATACAATGCCTGTTTTCTTGCGACCGTAGACGCGTTGGACCGTCCACAAACAACAGCCGATACACGCGTACACAACTGTACAATTTTACTTGCGACGTCCGATGTACTCCCGTCCAAACAGTCGCAAGCAAAAGATTGCATCACTGTACACACACTCTCGATTGTCATTGCATGATGGTGCACCCCTGTTGCACAGGTACTTGTAGTGCCACGTAAAAAGATGTAGTCAGCCGGCAGGGTGACTAGAGACAGACATACAGCAAATAGCCGGGGTGTGCGTCTAGATGTAGACAGCCGGCTGACTACATCTAGACGCGTACCCCGGCTATTTGCCGTATGTCTGTCTCTAGTCAACCTGTTGGCTGACTACATCTAGACGCGCACCCCTCGGCTATTTGCCGTATGTCTGTCTCTAGTCACCCTGCCGGCTGACTACATCTAGAGGGCCAGATACACCGTTCTTCAGAGCAGTTTGCCGGACTTAACTTTTTACGTGGCACTACAAGTACCTGTGCAGCAGGGGTGTTAACCATCATACAATGACAATCGAGAGAGTGACTACATGCTGTGCTGTAGGAGAGATCATGCAGCTATGGAACGCCCACATAGGCGGTCCAGCTTTGGCAGTATAGTCGCAAGAACGTCCAGCATATTGATCGAACGTGCGTACACACTGCACTTTTGTTCCGATATGGACCCGGGCGGTCGGATGAAAATTAAACCGCAATGAACCTTCGACCGACCGAGTATGGACGGACAAGACCGTTTTTGGCCGTTTATCGCTCGAACAGGACAGCATACACACCTATACAATTGAACGGCCGTCCGACCCAGAACGGAAGAACGGCCCGATGATTGTATGTATGTGTACCCAGCTTTACACATATATTAAAATACTGTTGCTTCCAGATGTAATTTTTGAAGTGACCTATACCTAATGCTGTGTACATATGGTTAGATTAAACATTAGATTTTGACAATATCGTCAAAATTGACTGGAAATCGAATGCACATTGAATGCAGAATCAATCCTGATGCGCGGTTATGTTTAGTGGAAATCTAAAAGACTATATAGTAGAAATTTAATCGGATGCCAGATCAAACAGTGTGTACACACCTTAAGTCATACCACCCAATGTTGGCATTTTGTTTTGTGTTTGGAAGGACGTCTGTCACCCACTCTTCTGCTTGGCAGAGAAAGCTGTGCATAGAATAGATGCCATTCTCATACATGTCTATCTATTCAATACGGTGAGGGAAAGAGTTCAGCCCAGCTCTCTCTCGGAGGGCTGGGTATTCCCCCAGCATGACCAAAATGCTGGGGCATGAGTAGCAGGGACAGAATTTCCGATAAGGACATGCCATTTACTTCAAGACCATGCCCATCATGGCGGTCACACCAATTTTTTGGGTTTAGCGCACCACTGGCACATGCAAAAGTATCTTTTATAGTACTCTATCCCATCTCAGGGCTTCACCAGTGTTCTGCTCTTTTGATGGGAGCAAATTTAGAAAAGCTCTTAAATAGCGGAAAAGCAATTTCAATGATTTAATTCAATGTCTTTTATCTTTAGGAATTTGTTTAAATGTGTCTTATGTGTTGCCTGCAGATTGACACTTTTGATTGGATAATGTTTGCATTTTTTGACCTGTATCGCACTATGATGAAAAATGGGTATTTGCCTAATCAAGCCATTATCTAGTTGAATTAGTAATCTGATCAGCGAGTATTGGCATTTGAGCAGGTATTAGAAATCCCATTGAATTAATTGATAGCCAAAATGTCTCTAGAATTGTGACATCCCATATGCATGCACCAATTTATTTCTCTGCTCTGCTCCTTTGCGGATTAGGTTGAAAGCGTTTTTTCCGAGACTTACATACATTAACTGACAAAAGGTTTTACTTTTAATCTACATACAAGTATAATTGAATGATGTTTCTGTGTGTATGGATGTTCCACGCTAACTCTCGGACGCTTAAACTAATCGTCTTCAAACTTTGCACACTACCGTATCATCTTACGGGACAATCTAAGTTGGGTTTTATCGGACAACCCCTTAAGGGTGCTGTCATAAGGGCCCATGATATTTCTGTTTGCTTCATACATTGTGAAATGTTGTTGGAAAGCTTATGACTTTCTGAATACAACCAGAGCTGCTGAAAGCGCTGCCGGCCCCAGTGAACAAGAGGTGTGATCAAAAATAGGGGGCTTTGCCATGTCCCTGTACAAACATTATTAACCAGGCAGTGCTGCAGCTGCCACTTTCCCCCACTCAGCACATGGCACTGGTTAGCATGTGCTGAACAGGGATGCTGTGCTGCTGCAGCAGCCTCTGCTCTCGACTCCCACTGCCCGGTCTCTACATCAGACCTGGCCTGGGTAAAAAGTGCCCGCTCTCCACAGATCTGCCAGGTCAGGTTTGTCCCGCCCCAGAAATACTAACCACAGAAGAGGCAGCCGCTGCCTTCTACAGCAGCCCCTGCTCCCCTGGGGCTGCTGCTACCGACTTCGGCTGTTTGCAGACGCTTGGAGTTGTTCGGGGCCGTTTGGGAGCACTCGGGTGTTCGGGCGCTCAGTCATTCGTCTGTTCAGGCATTTCTGTGTTTGGATGCCTGAACACACGGATGTCCGAGCGTGGCTGATGTGGTGGGTGGATCTGTGACAGGGGGGATGTTGGTGTGCCAGTGGTTCACCCTTTCTTTACAGTGGCATGCCTGTAAATTTATCGGGAGAGCCGGCTCCTGCAGCGCAGCTCAACCTGAGCAATTTTCAGGCATACCACCAAAGGCCTATAAGGGTCCATTAAATGGAAAACTTTTTCACTTTACAAAACTTTTGAGAATTGCATAAGCATAAACTTTCCCCATCCGTCGGACATGCCTTAAGACTAGTAGCTAATAAAATATTGTGATTTGGATTCACAGGTTTTTCCAAGCCAGGATCCTTTGGACCGTGCAGACTTTAATGCTGTTGAATATATTAATACTCTTTTTCCAACTGAACAGGTGAGTTACTATAAGAAATGCTAGTGTAACCTGCAGTTTCTTGTCACTTTCATCATCATTTATTATTCAAAATTGTATTTGCCATTTCTGCAAGAGCAACTAGCAAATGCTGCAACTTGTTACATATTTGGGGAAATTTACTAAGATGTGATTACTACTTCACATGTGTTGTTGCTATGGGCCACCAATCAGATCTTGTCTACTATCTTCTGGAGGGTGCTAAATAAATAAGTAGGTACTTGTGTATTTTGGCGGCGCCCATCGCATCGCATACCATAACGCATGCGATGCGACGCGATTTCGGTGGTTAGTGTACGATGGCATATAATTTTGAAATTGTATGCCATTGTACATGGCATACAATTTCATTGTACATGGCGTACTTTTCATACCCCCACTATCCACGTCGGCGTGGAGTTGAGAATAGATTAGTGTGGCGAGCGCAGCGAGCAGACGCGGATACCTGTGAAGCCCGCGAAGGGACGCGTTTACCTGTGAAGGTATCCGCGTCCCCTCGCGGGGCTCGCTGCGCTCACCACGCTTCGGGCTCGGTGGCTCGCTGCGCTTGCCACACTAATCTATTCTCAACTCCACGCCGACGTGGATAGTGGGGGTATGAAAAGGTCGTAGGACGCGTACCGCCGCCCCTCGCGGGCTCGCTGCGCTCGCCACGCTTCGGGTTCACGTTTATAGTGGGGGGGTGGCGTGGGGGTGCATTTAACATTGTAAGCACCCATTAGGGTGCTCAAAAGCACCCTTTAAGGTGCTTATACGATTTTTAATCGTATAGGGGGTCAAAATCGCGTTGCATTGCATGCCATCGTGTACATGGCATGCGATGCGATACGTTCATCGTACGATGTACATCGGGGGCGCCGCTATAATACACAAGTACCAATAAGTAGATTCTGATTGGTTGCCCATAGCAACATCACATGTGAAGTAGAATACACATCTTCGTAAATTTCCCCCATTGTGTTCTTGACTTCTTGTGTGTATTTTGAAGAAGTGATGTAAACATTGTCTTCTCTCAAAGCTTCTTTCACTGCTGTCATGGAAGGTGATAATTTATAATCTAAAACTGTATATGTACTAAGCGCTCACCTTCTATATCAAGATGTTAATTCAATATTGTCGTGTGAACTGTAAATTTGAATGCAATAAAGACAGTGATCTTGGTACACCCTAAATAGCTCATTATTTGGAGACTAGACCACTCCAGCCAGCAGCCCCTTCGCACACTAACTTTAGTGCTGTAACCACCTCCCATTCTAAAACTGTAAATACCTTGTAGTACGCCTCAAGATATAAATATATTGCGATAAACATAAAAAATAATTGTGTGGACAACAATAGATCTGTCTATCATAACCAGAATGAATGTAACTTTACCTTGCTTATAGGTCTTATATTATGCACTTAAATAAATCCTCTGCTCCGTGGGAGCGACTTCCTGTGTTGCAAGCTGCCGGTGTGGCATAGTTTATCTCCTCCCCAGATCCGCGTCTTTCATTTTTGAAACACAACCTGTAAAATAACAGTTTTGCTGGGTATTCACTAAAGGCCCCCCCATACACTAGTCCGACTTGTCCTAAGGACAAGTTAGACCAAATTCCTCTTAATCTCCCTGGGAGGGCTCACTTACAATTTGGCACTTAATGTGCCATTTTTATAAGCGATAAATCGCAGGCAGTACTTTACGGATGCACTGTATGTAGAAAATATTAACAACCAATTTGTTTTAGTGTTCATTCTAGCACCCGCTATCTTTGAAAACCCATGCAGTTCCTCTTTCCTGCCTGGTAGTCATGGGCAAGACAATTCATCGAGCCGCACGGCTCAGCTCTGTGAAGTGTGTTGAGGCAGTGACTCGGCTCTCGAGTCACTACTCATATGGAATTACAGGCACAGGGAAACAGTGCAGGGCTCACAGCACACTCAGAGACTTGCAGAGTCTCTGTCCCTCAGTGTGTGCTGTGTGCCGGCAGACAGGAAGTAAGTCAGTAGCTGGGCTCATGACTCCTGTGGAATTGCAGGCAGAGAGACCGTGCACGGCTCCCAGCATAGACTTGACTTGGACTCAGCTGTTACTGCACTCTCCTTTCTCCTGCTGAGCCTGACGATTCAGAGAGGAGGGGCTGAGCCTGCTAGTGCTATGCTATAATGCTGCTGCTGTCTCGGCTCTTGCCACAGTGAGTGACTCGAATCATGTATTCGGCTTAATGGTTCAAGTCACTGAGTCGAGGCAGCGATTCACTAGCCATCTCTACTGCCTGGGGTGTCGCGGTCTGCTGTTGTGCTTCTAGCACAGTGTGGTCTGTATATCAGCACTGCTATGCAAACCAGACCTGTGCTAGAAACAACACAGCAGACTGCGACACCCCAGGCAGGGAAAAGGAAATGCATGGGTTTTCAAATATAGCGGGTGCTAGAATGAAGAATATGTTTTTCCTGTATCTCCCATTCTTGATTTGCAGGACTAAGTTGCACAGGTGCAGTTTTGCCAGGCAGCAGTTGGCTCAGACACTGCACAGGTGGCAGCAAAGTATATAGTACTTAGGCAGGCAGCCATAGAGACACAGGTAGCACAGTCAGCATTTTAAATGTAGTGCCGGTCGTCAACTAGTTGAAGCTTGCGGATTACCAAATCAGGAAAGCGGCTGCAACTGCATCCTCATCAGCACTACAAATAACTTCACGGAATTGTTCGACATTACAATTGATTGTAACCAATTTACATTGGTCAGTGTGGACCCACTGCTTATAAACCATTGTGTCCTCATCATCCAGGTAACTATCATGAAAAAGTTTAACTATTTTCTGAAGTGCTTCCAGACCTGGGTATTTGTTACATCGATGAAGCATTACAAGCTTTTGAGTGTGAAGGATTCCAGTTACGTGTTTGTAGTCCATCTTTATATATTTTTTTTAATTGTGTAGTTTTTATTTAGCAGAATTGATTGATGCACATTTGTACAGTTAGTATGCATTACAATGAACAATAGTAAATTTCGAGAAAACAAGTGAGAGTTAATAAACAAAAGCCATTCAGCAATGTCCATGTTTGAGTCTCTTCTTCTTCTTGTTTGTGTTCGCTTGAATAGGCAGAATTCCTGCACAAGTTATGCAAATGGGTTGTCAATTTATTCACTTTTTCCTTTTTTTAACTTTAAACTAGTCCCTATTCCCAAGTTAAATTAATACCCACCCACCCCCCTAACTAAAGAAAAGAAACAAAAACAAAAAAGAATGTAAGGTACAATCAACTGTGGTAGGGGTACATGACTGCAACAGGATTGTTAGTTTTGAGATGTAGGCGGAGAGGAGAAGCAACCTACTCAGACCAGGAGGAGGGAGGAATGGGTCAGCGGTGGATCCGCGTGCAGTAGGAATTAGTGTGCGACTGGATCCTGTTGGGGGTCAGCGGACAGGGCAAATCTAGAGGAGGTCCATCTACTCCACTTAGCCACATAGGGGGCAAGTGAGCCCCTAGATCTATATGTGAATCGCTCATGTCCCGTAACCTCGTTGACCAGAGCCCTCCAGTTGTAGATATTTGGGTAGGAGACGTCGAACCATTTTCTGGCAATAAGGACCTTGGCCAAGGCGGTCAGGCACAGGACATATTTATAAATTGGTGGCGAGCGGGCCTCCTCAAGACCGAGAGCAAATATACAATATCTGGGGTCTATGGGGGGAAGAGATGGTTCGGTGACAGTTATGTCAGTCCAAACCGCTTCCCAGAAGGCCAGTACCGGCGGACAGGACCATAGCATGTGCCAGAAGTCTGCGCCAGGCGAGGTGCATCTAGGGCAAGCATCGTCAGTTCTAAGCCCCGCTCGAAACATAGATACCGGAGAGCGATAGGCCCTATGCAGCACATAAAATGAAATTTGTTGGTATTTCGAGCAGAGGGTCGCGTATCTGACCGAGTCAAGGATTTCGGCCCACTGCTCCCTGTCCAAAGTGCCAATGTTGAGCTCCCATTTGGATTTAAGGGGGTCAAGACTATTGACGTCTACCTGGCTGACAATGCTTTTATATATAGTAGAGACCTTCTTTGTCGTGGCCAGATTTTGCAGAAGGGTCTTAATTGGGGAGTCAGAGGTAGAAGGGGGAGAGCCTGTGAACTGAGCTTGAGCAGCGTGTCTAAGTTGCAAGTAGCGATAAAAGGATCTATTCGACAGTTTAAATTCCCCAGAGAGTTTTTGGAATGATTTAATAGATCCCTCTAGAAACAGCTGGGAAACAGATATGAGACCCGCCTTCAACCAGAAACCATCGGAGGACAATTGTTTGAACTCAGGATATGTCTTATTGTGCCATAGGGGGGTCTCTCCATCCACCCCACCCCAACTGCAAATTTTATGGGTTTGCCGCCAGACAAGTAAGAAGAGAGGGGAAAGGGTAGGTGTGAAAGGAAAGGACAGAAGAAATTGAAGGGGAGGGAGATGGGAGCCCACACACTCGGCATAGGAGCATTCAAAGGTGGTTCCAGACCTGCCCAGTATCCAGTCTGATAGATGCATTAGCTGCCAGGTAGTAGGCTCGGAAGTCCCAGTCCACCGTCAGTTCTGGGTTTAGTGAGTGTCCTCAAGGCAATTCTAGGTGGTCTATTCGCCCAAATGAAGGACGAGAGAAGGGTGTTAATGTTCATAAATATATTTAGGTATATATATATATTGGGGAGTGTTGTAGCAGGTATAGGTATTTGGGGAGTATCGTCATTTTAATTGATTCGGCCCATAACGATTAGGGGTAGCTTTTTCCATTGGTGTATTTTATTCTTCAATTCCGTAGTGACTACATCAATGTTAAGGGATACAAAGTCAGACACCTTAGGGGTGATCCAGACTCCCAAGTACTTAAACTTGAGAACCCACTGAAGGGGGGAGGAGGAGGACAGCCCATCCGGAACTCTACCCAAAAGAGGGAGAATACTAGATTTCCCCCAATTTATAAGCAAGCCCGAGAAAGACCCAAAGGACTCCACTATCTGCAGAACTGCTGCCAGGGAAGCCTCAGCATCATTGAGGAAGAGAAGAGTGTCGTCAGCATACAGGGCTACAACGTCCACCCGTCCACCCAAGGGGATACCCCGAACCATCGGGGAGTCGCGGAGCATAATGGCTAAGGGTTTAATGGCGAGGGCAAAGAGGGCAGGTGACAGTGGACATCCCTGTCTGGTGCCCCTGCCAAGCGGGAATGCTGAGGTCACAAACCCATTTACCGCAATACGGGCCATAGGGGAGGAATATAGCAGATGGACCCAGGTAATAAAGTTGGGGCCGAAGGAGAAGCGACGCAAAACCGCCCACAGGTAGTTCCACTCAACTGAGTCGAAGGCCTTGGCGGCATCTAGAGACACCACCACTGCCCCGGCCCAGTGCCACGCCCCCCTGTAGATGGCAGAAGAGCCTCCTAAGGTTCCGTGTGGTAGAGCGGCCCGGCATAAAGCCGGATTGGTCTTCATGTATAACTGAGGTGACCACCGCATTAAGCCTAGTAGCTAAAATTTTGGCCAGTATTTTCACATCTGTCGAGAGGAGTGATATGGGCCGGTAAGAGTCTGGGAGAGAGGGATCCTTCCCAGGTTTAGGGATCACCACTATAATTACCTCCGCCATGGACGGGGGGAGAGCACCACCCTTTTTGAGATCATCGGCATATAGCAGCAAGAGATAGGGTACAAAGTAGTCTTTATGCTTTTTATATACCTCTATCGGTATACCATCACTGCCAGGGGCTTTTTTATTTGGGAAGGAGGTAATGGCAGATTAAGAGATTGTTATATCTGCCTCCAGAAGGGTCACAGACTGCTGAGACAGGGGAGGGATATTGACCTGTGCAAGGTAGTACTCCAGTTGATAAGTAGTATATGTCACCCGGGACGAATATAGCGAAGAGTAGAAAGACAGAAAAATGTGGGCAATCTCAGGTGTAGTGAAATATTCCACTCCCTGCGAGTCGCATATTTTTTGAATGGAGCTAGAGGATCTTTCATCCCGGGCGAGATACGCCATATAGCTGCCCCCCACATCTGATTGGGAGTACCTAGCGTGCGCTGAAAAAAGGAGTTTACGCTTGGACTTATCCAGTAGGTGGTCAGTCCATAATTTACGTGCTACATCCCACCTTAATTTGTCCTCCCTGAGGCCAGATCTCAAGTATGTACTTTCGCTCTGAGAGCACAAGTTTTCTAATTTAGCCTCCTCCTCCCTACCAGCTTTTTTAATATTAGCTATTCTCTTAAGAAGGGACCCTCGAATAACAGTTTTAAATGTCTCGTGCCTAATAGCAGGGTCAGTACATGAGGCATTATCTAGATGGAAATCTGACCACTCCCAGAGAAGCGCATCCCCGTCTGTCAAAAGAGTAAGCCAGAAGATTAAGCCTCCAGGTGCTCGCACCTCTAGGGGGCATCAGGTCCAATGTAATAACCACAGGTGAGTGATCCGAAATCCCTCTCTGGAGATATTCTACTAGTGTAGTTTTGGGTATCAAGTCTGGAGAGACTAGTGCAAGGTCTATCCTAGAGAAGGATTGATGACTTGCCGAGAAGCAAGAGAATTGCCTCTTATTCGGATTTCTATGTCTCCAGGCATCTATCAGATCGAGTTCGTTTATCAGTTTGGCGAACGGAGTGGGGGAGGGAGGGGGGGAGGGCCGAGATTGCCAGCACCTGTCCACCTGTCAAGAGATTTATCAAGGATATTATTAAAGTCCCCTATGCAGACAATAGGGGCTGACGGGAAGGAGGCAAGGAACATCACAGCCTTCCTAATTATGTCATTGTTATAGGGGGGAGGTATGTAGATAGCTAGTATATTCATAACAATGTGATTAACGTTTGCTCTAAGAAAGACATATCAGCCATATTGGTCAATTTGATGATGGGTGAGGTGGAAGTTGACTGTTTTTTTAATCAATATTGTTACCCCTCTAGCATTGTTGGAGAACGTGGAATGAAACATATGTCACACCCAGGGTTTTTTAAGTGACAATGTCTTAGTACCAGACAGATGTGTTTCCGAAAGGCATGCTACGTCAGCTCCGTGTTTTTTAATCTCGGAAAGGACAAGGGAGCGCTTAACATGGTCATTAAGGCCCCGTACATTCCAGCCAAGTATGCGGAGCCCCGCTACACCCTGTGGGTGAGACCTAGTAACCGAAGGAAATGGGAAAGCAAGAAAAGGAGATGGCCGCCCATGAGGCCAAAGGAGGGAAGACAGATCATTGGAAAGTAGAGGAGAGTGAGGAGTGATGTAAGCACAAGTTTCAAAAAGACCCTGTCCATCCGTGCACCATCCAGCCGATGTGTGATAGGGGGAGATTTACGCCTCCACCGCCTGGGGTCGTGGTCATAGTAGTCAGTATAAACCCATCGTATTAGCATATATTTCAGTACCCGTTTCCATATTATTATATTCAAAAGAAAGAACCATAGTAAGAACAGCAAAGAAAAAATTCCCAACTCCCTGACCCACCCGGATTATCTATCGAACATTAGATACACTTTGGATCCCAATCAACAGCTAAAACTAGATTTACCCAACCAGTAAGTTAACTGTGTTAACCGAGAGGTATAGAGACCAGCGGTCACCTATAGAAGAGACTATTTCCTTGCATTAAGCTCCTTTAAGAGGTATGTATCCTGTGCTGACTAAAGATTATGGGCAGTATTCAATGAAAAAGTTCTCCGTGCATGGAGAGCGTTTTATTTAGCTCTCCATGCACTCTCCGTGTTCCGGAGGGCTCGCTGCCACTCCTGCTCCCTCTATTCAATGTGGTTAAGACTCGCCGCCACTCGCGGCGAGTCTTAACCCCTGCAGGGAGCAGGGAGCTTTCAGGGAGCCGGAAGCAGCCAGAGAGATTAAAGTCTCCCTGGCTGCTCCAGAGGACTGTGGAGGGGAGGGGGGCTCTCCAGGACCCAGGCTGCACCCCCCTATAGCCAGCGGGGGACCCAGTATTCACTGCACCGTTCGTGCATAGTTACGTTCGGCTGCAGTGAATATATGAATATCTAATGAGCGGCTCGAGCGCTCGGGCCCCCTGCTGGCTGCACTGTGTAAAAAAAAAAAAAAAAAAAATGTAAAAAAATATTTTTTTTTAAATTAAATATATATTCATGTGCTATGAGCACATGAATAAAAATAACATGCCCCTTCACAGGAAAAAAAAACCTGATTTTTTTACACCAAAATTTAAAAAAAAAACCTTTACGTTCAAAAGTTCACATTTCAGCTCTCCATCAAAAGATGGAGAATTGCTACACGGAGAGAGACGGAGAAAATCACTTAAAAAGACGGAGAATATTTCACATTGAATAGGGTTGCTCGCTTTTGGAGAGCAAAATGCTCCATCCAAGGCGAACAAAGCACAAATTCTCCACAAAACACGGAGAACTTTTCTCATTGAATACTGCCCTATATCAGGGAAAGGATAATGTTACCTGGACCTTAAGCATAAAATAAACATTGATACATGTAACAGCAGAGTCAAATGGCCCACTTAGCATAGATTAGAACCTTGTGCTCACGAAATGAGTGCCAGTTTGGTCATTGCGGTCTGCGGTCCAGCCACTGCTCAGCTTCTTGAGGAGAATTGAAGAAGTGGGTGTTGCCATCCGACACAACTCGCAGACGTGCTGGGAAGAGCATAGAATATTGGACTTGGCGGTCGCGGAGCTTCCTCTTGACCTGGAGAAATTGGGCGCGTGTTTTCTGGACGTCCGCTGCAAAATCTGGGTACACCGCCACCACCTGGTTATCAAATTTAAGAGGGCCTTGTTCACGAGCCAGCCGGAGCACCGCATCTCTGTCCCTGTAATGCAGGAAGCGGGCGATGAACGTGTGCGGGGGTGCACCCGGCGGCGGAGCCCCGGTGGGTAGACGATGAGCCCTCTCCACCGTGAAGTGACGGCTGAAGTCTTCAGCTGTGAACATCTCCATAAGCCATCTCTCAAGAAATTTCTCAGGGGAGGAGCCTTCCGCTCTCTCGGGAAGGCCAACAAACCGCACGTTATTGCGGCATAGACGCCCCTCCATATCCGATAGTTTGGATTTGACAGCTGACATCTGTGTGGTGAGATCAGCAACCGTAGTTTTAAGAGGGTTAGTTGCATCTTCCAGATCGGATATACGGTGTTCTGCCTCTCCCACCCTCTCTCTCACCTTTTGCATATCATGACGGATGAGAGAAATATCGGATTGGACCTGGCCAATTTGTCCATGACTCTCTGTTCAGTTACTGATATGGCTAATAGGATCTGTTGGGTGGACTGAGTGGGGTTTTCAACAGGAGGTGATTCCTCTTCTGTCTGGAACTTCACAGGTATACGCGTCCCCTTGCGGGGCTCGCTGCGCGCCACGCTTCGGGCTCGCTGCGCTCGCCACACTATATATTCTCTAACTCTAACTTGACATAGGGCTTCCATTTTGTTTTATGGTCTGTACATATTCTCCCAAAAGGCTTGTGGGTCATCTAGATGCTTCTCGGAAATAAATGGCAGTAATTGTCATAATGAATCTTGGTTCTTTTTATTACAATTAATCATGAGAGATGCTTCAAATGCTGCATTTTTCGATTTTCATTCTGTATTATAATATTCCATTAGACCCAATTAGCTCATTGCGACTGCTTGGTGAAAAACCTTTTACCTACTGCTGCAAGTAATCGTCTAGGTTTGTAGAAATTCAGCCGCAGTATTAGCATAAGATGCTGAGTCTGCATCATACTGAGCCCCAGAATGTTTTTAGTGTAGCAGAACCTACCATAGGTACAGTGGGGCAAAATAGTATTTGGACAACCACCGATTGTGAAAGTTGACCCACTTAAAAACAAGAGAGGTCTGTAATTTCCATCATAGATACACAAGGACGAGGGGACGCAAAGGCTGTCATTACATAGAGCCGACGAATCCATCTTGGATATGACCGTACTGCCAACTGTCGGAGAAAATCGCCGGTGACTGCAAGCCGCAACTGACATTGACCCTGGAATATAATAAGTATATACCACTATCTAAATGTGCACATTTGGTGGGGACTTGAACATTGAATACTTGCACCTCTTGTAATCTGTCTGTCTCCCCTTCCTACTAGATTGTAAGCTCCTCCTAGCAGGGCCCTCTTCCCTCCTGTTTTCAAAGCCCACTTCTCTTCACATTTCACTCACAGCTCTCCTATACTCACTCAGTGACCATCTTCGTCTGCATACTCATCTCCATCATTGGCCTCAAGCCTCTAGTTGTATGTTGATTGAGTCCTCACTACTTATATTTAAGCTGTAATGTGTATTGAACTGTGGCGCTCTTTATTTGTACTCTATTTTTGTTATTTATTCAATGTAATACTGTTTTGTCTCCCTGTACTGTTCCTTTGTACGGCGCTGCGAAACAGTTCTGGCGCCTTATAAATAAAATAATAATAATAATAACCCCAATAATTGGCTTCAGAAATTATCAAAAGAAGTCTACAAATGCATGCTTGAAAACTAACCAGTTCTAACAAGAGGGGGAGTTATTAACTTTAATGTTTGTGTGTCTTGTCTGTCTATTAATGGCCATATTAATGTGTTTAATTTTAATAAATTGTATCTTATTCAGCACAGCGCTGTTCCAATTCCTTTTTTCTTCTTGTGATTTTCTAAAGGGGTTTGGGTAATTCCCCTTTCAGGTTCAGCAGCAGTGGAGAATAAATCAATCAGCGCTCATTATCACATTGTGTTGTTATTACAAAGTATTGAGTTTATCTTTTTGATTATCTAAATATTTATTTTCCTTAAGTATGGACGTGTAATGGTTAGCATTACTGCCTCATAGCACTGAGGTCATGGGTTCGATTCCCACCATGGCCCTAACTGAGGAGTTTGTATACCCTCCCTGTACCTGCGTGGGTTTCCTCTGGGTACTCCGGTTTCCCTACACATTCCAAAAATATACTGGTAGGCTAATTGGCTCCCAACAAAATGAACCCTAGATTGAATGTGTGTACATGTGGTAGGGAGTATAGACTAAAAGCTCCACTGGGGCAGGGACTGATGTGAATGTTCAAATATTCTCTGTAAAGAGCTACGGAATATGTGTGTGCTATATAAGAAACTGGTAATAAATAAATGACATTATACAAATAAATTGTTTAAAAATAAATCATACAATGTGATTTCCTGTTTTTTTCTCCACATTCTGTATCTCACAGTTGAAGTGTACCTATGATGGAAATTACAGACCTCTTGCATCTTTTTAAGTGGGTCAACTTCGGTGGCTGTCCAAATACTTTTTTGCCCCACTGTATAAGCAGTATAGGACAGTGCCTAGGGACATCTTAAATAGCCGATAGGTATCTGGACAGGCTGTGCCGGCTCCAGATTTGAGAAGTCCCGGCTGATGGTGGCTGTCCTTTACTGGGATGTAGAAGCTTTTCAGCACTGCTGCACTTTTACCTTATATGACCGGTAGCAGTAGCAAGTCATGTATTATACAGCACATGCAGCTTTTTTCAGTGTGACACTGGCGTGACCTAAGCTCACCACAGCACCATTTACAGCAGGGAAAGCAAAGGTATATAAAGTATAAGATTTTGTTAGAGACAGGTTGTGCATCGGATTCCTCGATACAATAGGGAGATATTTTATTACTGTACATAGGGACTGAGGTTATGTGAGATGTGATATTCATGTCTACATATCTGTATTAAGGAGGGCGACCATTGGATTGGGATACAAGTCCACAAAGGACGGCTCTATATCAAAACCAACCCCATATGGTGATATTTTCCATTTTGTGTTATACGTGGGGTGTTTACTATTAAAAACTCTGGGAGTGCCTCACAGTGATGCTAACCTTTTAATTTCTGATTATATTGATTATGTCAGAGGGCGCACCACGCATACGGCAGTATTCAATTAAAAAAATTCTCCGTGCATGGCGAGAGATTTTTTCTCTCGCCATGCACTCGCCCTGTTCCGGAGGGCTCGCTGCCACTCCTGCTCCCACTATTCAATGTGGTTAAGACTCGCCACCACTAGCGGCGAGTCTTAAGCCCTGCAGCGGACGAGCGTCCGCGGCAGGGAGCTGGCTGGGAGCCGGGGGACGGTGGCAGCCAGGGAGATTAAAGTCTCCCTGGCTGCCCCAGAACATATGTGGAGGGGAGGTGGTCTCCCAGGGATCCAGGCAGCACAAGCTGCCCCCCCCCTATAGCCAGCGGGGGACCCAGTATTCACTGCACTTGATCGTGCATATGTAATGATCGGATGCAGTGAATATATGAATATCTAATGAGCGGCTCGAAAGCTCCGGCCCCCTGCTGGCTGCTCTGTAAAAAAAAAAAAAAAAAAAATGTTAAATATTTTTTTTTTAAATTAAATATATATTCATGTGCTATAAGCACATGAATAAAAATAACATGCCCCTTCACAGAAAAAAAAATCCTGATTTTTTGACACCAAAATTAAAAAAAAAAAACCTTTTAGTTTAAAAGTTCACATTCCAGTTCTCCATGAAAAGATGGAGAATTGCTACACGGAGAGACACGGCGAAAATCACTTAAAAAGACGGCGAAAATATCACATTGAATAGGGTGGTTCACTTTTGGAGAGCAAAATGCTCCTTCCAACGCGAAAACAGCACAAACTCGCCATAAAACAAGGCAATTTTTTCTCATTGAATACTGGCCATAGACTTTAATCAGTTCCCTAGAGGCAAACAAAATTAAAAAAAGATATCTGGTTGGCTGCAAATCACTAATTGTCACAAAGGCGACTTTTGTTCTGGGGTTAGCTATTATTGCAGAAATTCTCCGTGTCCTTCAGAATAGAATATTTTGTATATAAAAAATACTACTGAAATCTTCTGTGTGGGATTTTGATGTTCACAAAATATGTTTGCAGCCACTAGATGTCACTGCAGTACACCGCAATATTACTACACAAAGACCACATTACACCATTCAGTCCCGTCTTACCTAATATGCTTCTGATCTTTGTAGTTGAAGTAATTGGTCGGCATTTAAGGCCCATACACACTTAAAGATTTTCATTTCAAAAGACTTTGCCAAAATCTCTGAAAGATATATCTTTCACCAAAGTAGTTCGTACACACTGAGCTATTTTCACCAAAGAGCGAGAGATTTTCAGCCGGCGAAAGACTTTGATGAAAATCTTTCATTATAAAAGGATATTTACATAATGGGCGGGGTTTATATTCCAAGAGTGGGAGCAGGGGCCCTTTAATTTCAGTGCGTTTCTGTTCTTGGGTCCTGATTCAGAACTGATCGCTGGGCTGCGTATATTGGGAGCCCAGCGATCAGGTAAACGCCGCCCTGGCCGTTACCACTATAATATACATTGGTGGGCATATATATGGGATGCGATTAATTTCCCGGCGGTCGGATTCCCGGCGGTCAAAATCTCGACGCTGGAATCCCGACCGCCGAAATCCTGAAACTTTCTCCCTCCGTGGGTGTCCACGACACCCATAGAGGGAGAATAAATTAGCGCGACGAGCGTAGCGAGGCATTGGGCCCGCTGCGTGGCGAGCCCGCAAGGGGGGGCAATCCACGTCCCCCCCTTGTTGGGATTTCGGCGGTCGGGATTCCGACCGCCGGGATTCCATACCGAATCTATATATACATATATATATATATATCGATATATATCTATATATCGATATATATCTATATATCGATATATATCGATACATATCGATATATATAGATATATATATCGATATATATCCAAGAGATCCACACACAGTGGTGTAGAAGCAGAGCACTCGCCACAATCACAAATCAGCCTTGTGATAAAAGCAAAATAGTTTTTAATCCAAACGGGTCAACACCGTTATAAGCAAATGAGAAGTATATAAGCCCCGACGTTTCGGTCCCAACATGGACCTTTATCAAGGAGCCTAAAATATACAGACAATACATCAGGATATTTACATTGACTGCATATCATGCTGAAAAAAAGGACATGCAGAAATTCATTAGAGCAAAACATAGTTACGTTTTTCAAAGAGAAGTCACATAGTCAACGAAGCAGGAACAACCTGGATACAGACAGGGTCAGCCAGCTGATCTGACTGCCCTCTGGTCCGGCTATTTATACCTTAAGTTAAGGGGGTGTGTGAGCTGCGCAGCGCCACAGAACGGAGTCTGTGTAGCGCTATGGGACTTCCGGTACAACCGGAAGTGCGTCGGCCGGAAGAGGCCTGTGGAACGTAGATCTGGAACGCACATGCTTCCGGGTTTCTCCGGAGCTGTGCGCGATACATAGGATGTATACTGGTTTAAAGCACGGATAGTTACAAATAATAAAAAAAACGGCAATAATGGCTCTGAAGTAGCGTGATATGCAGTCAATGTAAATATCCTGATGTATTGTCTGTATATTTTAGGCTCCTTGATAAAGGTCCATGTTGGGACCGAAACGTCGGGGCTTATATACTTCTCATTTGCTTATAACGGTGTTGACCCGTTTGGATTAAAAACTATTTTGCTTTTATCACAAGGCTGATTTGTGATTGTGGCGAGTGCTCTGCTTCTACACCACTGTGTGTGGATCTCTTGGATTTGTATTAAGGGGCATGCGATTGCATGTACCTTTTGCTGGGCACCCCACCGCTGTCTATGTTTGGGTGAGAGTGCGGTCTTTCTTTGTTTTCTAGATTATGAGGCTCTGACCTCCTGACCTGACACCCACACTTAAAGCCTGGTACCTAAAGACCAGGAGTCAGCACTCTGAACTACTGCCCATTACTATACTGACCAGTATTCTTCCCCTCCCTTACTCTCACTTGACTTTGTGCACAGTGCTAGTTTTCTTGTTGTTTGTGTGTATTCCTTACCTTTTGATCATATTTCCCTCACGCCATTCCCCAACCAGTATGGCCACAGGGGGTTTTTTGGATGACGTCTTACTCTCACAAGCTGAACATGGCATAGTCTCCCTTACTGACGATGACGCCGACAAAGTCTTATTTGACCTCTCCGACTTTGACTCATTACCCACTGAGTCACCCACCGATCTCTACCAAAGACTCCTAAAAATCAAAAAACGTGAGGTGGATCTGTCCCTCCACGGACATTTTCTATCAGAGTACTATAGAAAAATTTTTATCCCCAGGGGCTTCAGGATCGCCAACGTCCCTACCATTGGCAGACGGAACCCCACATTCTGCAGCCGCTGGTGTGGGGTCCTTAACAAATGCTCCTTCGACCTAATGTTGCTTGTGGTCGAGGAGGTAGGAGCTGAACTTAAAAAAGTAAAACTAGACATAGACGAATTTAACACAGCTCATCTGGCCACGATAAAAACCGATAAAAACAGTAACTTCATTGATAAAATTAAAACCCAAATCGAAGCATATAAACAAGACCTTATCTCCTTCAAACGCAACAAGCTTGCGGTTGTCACGTCCGACTACAAAAACCACACTGTTTACAGGTGGCTGGTTGGTGACTCAGGCTCTGCCCGCCCTCAACGCCCCTTTCGCCAGAGACGTCAAAGAAACCCATATCAGTTTAACACTGGGTCCTCCACCTCAGCATCAGAAAACGAACAATCAGAATCCCAGTCTGATTTTTTAGACGCAGGCCCCAGCAGTTCCATCAAACCGGGAAAACCCCCAAGAGGAAGGGGCGGCGCCCACACCCTCGCTGCGGTCGTCGCAGGCAAACGGATACGCAAGCAGGTTCAGAACTAGTCTTCAACCTGTCTGATCGCGAATTAACACCAGCAATGACCTCCCTCTTGTCCAAAGGACTTTCCTTTGTACCCACCCACCCCCATGACGGTTTTGATACCACTGTAGATATTTACAAATTTGGACGCAAATTACGTTTGCAAGAACAATTTGCCGACAACAAATCCGAAACCCCCAGATCAAAATTCCATAAACCCTCGACGTTCGACCCCTTATCCACCAACGCCAGCATAAAGACCTTTACGAGACTGGTTGAAAGGGATGCCCAACAGGCACCGTCAAAACCCAGATATGACAACCTCACCAGAACGGGACGAGAGGCACTTAAAGAATTAAAAGGGGACCCCAACCTAGTAATAAGACCGGCAGACAAAGGGGGAGGTGTGGTAGTCCAAAACTGGTCAGACTACCACTCAGAAGTGACCCGACAGTTAGAGGACAGTAATACCTATAAACCGGTATCACACAACCCCATACCCGAATTCAAACGGGTCATTGACAAAATCCTACTAAAAGGGCTGACATCCAACTATATCTCCAAGGACACACTTGACTACCTGACGGTAGATTACCCTGTGTGTCCCATTATATACACTCTGCCTAAAGTCCACAAATCGCACTCTCACCCTCCCGGGAGGCCCATCATCTCGGCCCGAGGGTCTCTATTACAACCGCTGGCCATCTTTGTGGATAATTACCTCCAGCCACTTGTCACCTCGAGTGACACCTACATCAGAGACACATCTGACTTCATTGACCAGTTAAAAACGGTCAACATTTCCTCTCAACAAGTACTCCTCGCCACAATGGATGTTAACTCCTTGTATACTGTGATCCCCCATTCGGACGGCCTCCGTGCTCTAAGGTCCAGACTGGACACACGCCCAATACCAACACCTCCGACTGACTTCTTGGTGGAACTGGCCGAAACCATCCTCTACCATAACCACTTCATGTACCAGAAGAAGTACTATATTCAGGTGTCTGGGACCGTGATGGGGTCGAACCTGGCGCCTTCCTACGCGTGCACCTACATGCTTGACTATGAGCACAGATACATATTACCTGAATACTATGAGAAGATCAAGTTCTACAGAAGATATATAGATGATGTCTTTTTGATCTGGGCAGGCTCGCCCGATGAATTCTCTGACATGGTCAACCACCTAAATGCTATGGACCATCCAATCAAGTTCACACACCTCATTGAAAAGGACTCAATAAACTTTCTGGACATCACGGTCCACATCAGCGATGGAGAACTTCAGACAAGCCTGTACCGTAAGGCTACGGACAGAAACACCCTCCTTCTCACATCCAGCCAACACCCACCAACGCTTAAAGAACATCTTCCAATCTCCCAGTTCATGCGAGTGATACGTAACAACACGTCCAATACCACTATGGAAACTCAACTGGTTGAGATGACTGACCGTTTCAAACAGCGGGGATACTCAGAAACAACTCTAAAGCGTTGCCTGGCTAAGGCAAGAAACAAAATGAACAACCCCCGAGTGGACACACAGACCCCAAAACCAGAGCGAATGGTTTTCGTCAACAAATTTGACCATGCTTCCTCCAAGGTCCAGACGAGCATAAGGAAACACTGGCCTATCCTGGCATCTGACCAAAACCTGAAAATGCATAGTTTTGGTCCCCCTATGATAGCATACAAAAAAGGCCCTAACCTAAAGGAACTTCTCATGCGACCAACGACAAGCCCACAGACTGAGTCCAATACTACTTGGCTCTATTCTAAACGACCCGGCTGCTTCCGCTGTGCAGGTTGTACCACCTGTAATAGCCTCATCCCCGGTCCGACGTTTCCACATCCACACACAGGCAGACAGATCAAGATCAGGTACCGCCTACACTGTCAAATGGACCATGTTGTCTACCTCCTCCACTGCCCATGTGGCCTCGCCTATGTCGGGATGACTTCAAGAAAGTTTCGAGAAAGGATGGCGAATCACCGCAACTCAATTAGGGCGGCCCTTGAAACAAAAAAAGCTGAACTACCCGTTCCTCGCCACTTCCTAGCGGCAGGACACCAGAACTCGAGCCTTCGCTGCCGCATCATAGACTGGATACCCCCACCCCCTCGAGGTGGTGACCGTGGGCTAGCTTTGAAAAAACTCGAGAGCCGATGGATCTATAGATTGGACACTCTTGCCCCAAAAGGACTTAATGAAAATAACCCCCTCTCTATTTTCCTGAGATAACTTATATACTGTACGGTCATTACACTGTATTCTTCTAACATGTCTGCATTTTTTCAATTTGTTTTTTTCTGTGTGTATATTTATTTACTCTCTTTCTTTATATATTGTTTTCTCGATGTTCAGATCTTTGCTTGTCTCCCTCAAGTAGATTGCCTATTGTGTTACGTCTTAGATCATTTGCCCTTGCAAATTCAAGGACACTCTCACACGCAGCTTAATTTAAAAAAAAAAACCCACTGGTTAGTTCTGGTCTCTTCTTTCCTCCCCATCTGGTCCAAACCCACAACTCCCCCTCCCCCTCCCCCCACTAACCCCCACCCCCTGTTATGTCTGTCTCTGTTTCTCCCCCCAACCACCCTCTTTTTCCTTTATCCCACCCCCCTAAACCATTCACAACACTCCTCTAACACTAAATACCCCAACCTATGCACATCTGGCATCGGGTTACCACACCCCCTAATTTCACCACGGGATCCCCCCTCCCCCTTTTTGACACAGCCCAATCACACAATAGTGGACACTTAGTAACTCTAGTTGTCACTGCGGGTTCATCACACCCCAGCCCAGGAGAACGCAGCTCCACTCCCCCGGGTTTTAATTGGATGCACTGAGCAATCCCCAACTCCTAATCACCGCCTCCCTACCCATCCCTTCACCCTGGTCTCTATAGTTAAAACGATCCGGCTAATACCTTGTTAATTACAACACACGCACGGTTTGATTATCTAAGTTACCCCGCTACTTCAGAGCCATTATTGCCGTTTTTTTTATTATTTGTAACTATCCGTGCTTTAAACCAGTATACATCCTATGTATCGCGCACAGCTCCGGAGAAACCCGGAAGCATGTGCGTTCCAGATCTGCGTTCCACAGGCCTCTTCCGGCCGACGCACTTACGGTTGTACCGGAAGTCCCATAGCGCTACACAGACTCCGTTCTGTGGCGCTGCGCAGCTCACACACCCCCTTAACTTAAGGTATAAATAGCCGGACCAGAGGGCAGTCAGATCAGCTGGCTGACCCTGTCTGTATCCAGGTTGTTCCTGCTTCGTTGACTATGTGACTTCTCTTTGAAAAACGTAACTATGTTTTGCTCTAATGAATTTCTGCATGTCCTTTTTTTCAGCATGATATGCAGTCAATGTAAATATCCTGATGTATTGTCTGTATATTTTAGGCTCCTTGATAAAGGTCCATGTTGGGACCGAAACGTCGGGGCTTATATACTTCTCATTTGCTTATAACGGTGTTGACCCGTTTGGATTAAAAACTATTTTGCTTTTATCACAAGGCTGATTTGTGATTGTGGCGAGTGCTCTGCTTCTACACCACTGTGTGTGGATCTCTTGGATTTGTATTAAGGGGCATGCGATTGCATGTACCTTTTGCTGGGCACCCCACCGCTGTCTATGTTTGGGTGAGAGTGCGGTCTTTCTTTGTTTTCTATATCGATATATAGATATATATCGATATATAGATATATATCGATATATCGATATATATCGATACAATATATATATATATATATATATATATATATATATATATATATATATACACAGTATACACACACATATATAATATAATATAATATATATATATATATATTAATATTAGGAAGCCTTGCATTGGTGTCAGTGGTTATATATATATATATATGTATATATATATATATATATAGCCTTGCATTGTGGCAGTGGTCATATATATATATATATATATATATATATATATATATATATAATATATATATATATATAAAAATTGGGACACCTTGCATTGGTGGCAGTGAAGCTGAGTCAGTAGGGGGACACCGAGTGCTGACAGAGGAGGACAGGTCCCCGTGACAGGGGGGACCGAGAGCTGCTGCGTGGCGGCGGGCTTGCTGAGGCTGCTGGCAGACGCAGACGGCAGTGAGTCTTTTCCTCCCTGCTCCGTCTCCGTGCTGGGAGCAGGGGGAGGGGGGAGGGAGCAGGGGGAGGCGGCGGGGCGGCACACGGGCTGAAAGTGGTTAATCTTTCAGCCCGTGCAGCGTACACATACAGCGATGATGGATAAAAAACCATCCATCATCGCTGGCATGCTGGTAAAACCAGCCGACGTGGGACCTCGCTAGCGATGATGCGGGAGCGCGCATCATCGCTAGGAGGCAATCTGTGGGGCGTACACACTAGGCAATTTTCAATTGAAAATCGCTCAAAACGGCTGTTTTGAACGATTTTCAGGTGAAAATCGTTAAGTGTGTATGGGCCTTTAGTAAGTTTATTAATATCTTAATTAAGCACATTCTACGAAGTAGATGTAGCTCTAGATGTACAGGTACAAACCTGATTGGGGAACAAATCAGTTTTTTTTTTTGTTGTTGTTTTAAAAATGAAAGGAAATATGTATTGCAGCAGTCTAGTATGTGTTGTTAATGGGTTACAGCAGTGTTATCTGTAAGTATAGTGTTCATTCTAGCACCCGCCATCTTTGAAAACCCATGCAATTCCTGTTTCCTGCCTGGGGTGTCGCTGTCTGCTGTGATGTTTAACGCACAGGGCTGGTTTGCATATGGGTGCTGATATACAGACCACACTGTGCTAGAAGCACTACAGTAGCCAGCGACACCCCAGGCAGGGAAGAGGAACTTCATGGGGTTTCAAAGATGGCACGTGCTGGAATGAACACTATAAGTATACATTAAGGGCTGTTTCACACAGTACGGTTCCTGCCGCACGGTGAAATCCCGTACGGTCAGGGAGCCGCGCCGCACTCAGAATTTTATAATGGCAGGGATGGCCACAGCCCGGCAGCCGTCCCTTCCAGTGGGGGGATCCGGCTGCAGCCGTGCGGCCGGGCCGTGGCCGTCCCGTGTGAATGGACACAATAGTGTCCATTCACAACTGCTGAGTGCGGCACGGCTCCCTGGCCGTACGGGATTTCACCGTGCGGCAGGAACCGTACTGTGTGAAACAGCCCTAACTCTTTGCTTTTTGTAATAAATGTTCTGTTGCTAGACCTTCTAATAACAAATTTGGATATGCTATACTGTATATGACATATAGCAATCACTTAGACATATGCTTTCTTTTGTAGACCTGCACTAGACAGAGGAATTTTGGATACTGTGGGCCAGTATTGAACTGGGCTTTTGGGGAAAACCTCAGTAGGGCCAATGTCTGAAGGACTAGTTCCCTACCCTATTTATGTAGGGGACAGACTGTGTAATATAACTTATTGCCAGCTTGTGTCCATGCTCTTATGCATCGCAGATATCATCTAATGACATCGTAATTCTGACTCTATAGAGGAGACCGCTGGACCACAAGCAATCAGTTTCAGAAGGGAAGAAGCCAAGATGATAGAAACAGTAATAAAGAAACCAGGAACAAACGTTCACCATGACTGCACCAGCACTACACTACTTCTGAGTGCACACTGTAACTTGTTATACCTACAGCGTCTCACACAATTGATTAAGGTTAAGAAAGTATATGTAGCTGTACAACAGGTGTTTTTAAATTACAGGGTTACGGCCACTGTTATCCATTAATGCTTCATAAAGTGAGATATCCTTGAAAGATGTCTAATTTGTAACCATATGTATCCTTTCCTTTTTGCAGTCCTTATCCAACATTGATGATGTTGTAAGCAAAATTCGTTTGAAAATAAGGTACATTTTGAACATAATCCTCATATATATGTGTATATGTATGTATATATAATGTATGATTAAATAAAAACATATGTCACTGTTTCTTAGTTAACATTTTTGTATGTACATTATTTCTCTTCTAAGGTTAAATATAAACAGCATTTATGGAGGGGGGGGGGGGGGGGGGGTGAGTCTATTAGCCGAAAATTATGGGTACTTTAAATGGGTAATGGTATATATTTTGGTCCTTTTAAGACATTTTTGAAAACAATTGCAAACACCCCCGATACACAACTGCAAGCCTAAAATGCACTCCCATATACAGTACCTGTCCCCTGTAATTTCTTACATTTTGTCACCCAAAAAATGTAAGTCCTTATTGGCCAACAAAAAGTATTGGGTACCATTCAAAATTGCTATGTCCCCATACACACAGGGGGCAACAAATCTTTACAAACATTGAACACACATTTTTCTAACACTTTTGAACATGATTGATACATTGTTACATTGATACATGATACTATATATTTTTATCTTCAGACGTTTGGATGATAACATAAGAACTGTGGTTCGCGGCCAAACAAATGTAGGCCAAGATGGGAGACAGGTATGTACCATTTTTTTGTTACCAAGGTTAAGATGGTGAAGGGAGAGATACATTGTTTTTTGTGTATGGCGATGTGACATATACATATTTAAAATTGTATTCAGTTCATACATTTATGTACCAATGCACATTATGTCCCTTTGTCTGCCTTCATTACTTCCTTTCTGTACCTGCATCACTCACTCCCTCTCTCCCTCACTCACTGTGGGCCTTATTCTAGTTCACTCTTTCTGACAAAATCCTTCTTAGATGGACAAAACCATGGGCCTTATTCTGATCGGTGCGGCCGGATCCGAATATGCGGCCAGGACCGTGCGTGCGAAACCCCGCCTTCCATACGGATCGCCAACTCCGTCCGTACGTGGTAAGAAGCTGGCCGAACGGACCGCACGTGTATTTTTCACGGAATACGCCGCCTCCATCTCAGGGAACCTCCCCCATCATTCGATGGTCGCAGACCATCGAATGCAGGACCGAGTGGTCCACCAACTCCCGCAACCTCAGACCACACGGATATTTTTTCGTGCAAAAGCAGGGATCTGGGCGGGCAGCTGACATCCGGTGATGTCATATGTCCGCCCCCTACACGTGCGTCACGACTGCATTACCATACGTACGCCCAGCGTTTGCATGGGAACGCCCATGAAACGCGGGGCGTATGCATATGGTAATGAGCCCAAATAGCCCTTCACGCCCCTCTCCACCCCCTGTTCGGAGTGTTCACATTTCATGCGGGATTTGGCCGTACGCCCCGCTCGCACATGCGCATTTTTGTCTCTGCACATGCGCAGACACAAAACATCGGCGGCACGAACGCACGCGGATATTACCGCACCAACCAGAATAAGGACCCATGTGCACTGCAGGTGGGGCAGATGTAACTTGTGCAGAGAGAATTCGATTTGGGTGGGGTTTTACTTCAAAGTAAGATCTATATTGCAGTGTAAAAATAAAGCAGTCAGTATTTTCCCTGCACAAAAACAAAATAACTCACCCAAATCGAATTCTCTCTGCACATTTTACATCTGCCCCCTGCAGTGCACATGGTTTTGTCCATCTAAGAAGGATTTTGTCAGAGTGAACTAGAATAAGGTCATGTGTCTGTTTCTGTCTACACCACTTCCTCTTCTGCACCATTCTGTCTGAAGTGCAGCTAGAAGATTCAAACTTTTAGTTTTGCAAACCCAGGTGTAGTTATACTTAATAGAGATGTCTCCTGAGAGCGTTTGTGCCAACCATTTAAGTGCATCAATTTAAAACTCATGCAATTTGCTGTGGCCTACAACTGTGCGCAATAGATAAGAGGAGTGGTGTGAATCTATGTACTATGAAGATTGAAATTTCAGGTTGGTCCTCTTTCTTTAACACCCCTTTTCAGCCTTGAACCCTTTGAGTGCCGTAGTACATTTGGCAAAGTAAGTGTAAAAATTGCCAATAAAACATATTTATTCATCATAATGACCTGTAATGCTTACCTTTTATATAGGAAATATAATCTTTTTTGTATACAGTAATTTATTTGAATTTATATAACAAATGTGGGCAACGCTGGCAGTTTTAGTGCATATTTTGTGCATCTCGCACAGGGATGTTGGCACTCAAGGGGTTAAAAAGCATTCAGCAGAAGTAACTCCCACAACTATAATCAGTCAGCTATTATATATATATATTCTGATCAGACTAAAATACAGATCCTAATAACCACCTAATTTTATACACAGAAATAACTGAGACCGGGTGTGAAAATTCCTTTACAGGGTGTAGCAAGTTTCTTTAAAAGCTTTGGCACGTCAGTTATTTTATGTACGCTAGACAGACAAGGACTTCAGAATCTTGATATTCTGTGTTGTGTTTTGTTCTTATTTGCTATGTCAAGGTTACTATATTCTTCATCTCTATAAGGTACTCCGTAGAGAAAAGCTACAAACACCATTACTCTTAAAGCTGAGGGAAACAATATTTTTATGATACTGCAACATAAACTCCAATAAACTTTAAAACGACAACAGAACTAAAAGATCTGGCCGACAGTCATTTACGTGCTGAAATGCATGCTTTAGTCAACACACATTGGTTGTAGCCATTTTTAACAATGTCAACATCATAAACGTCGACATTTTGACTACTTACCCAAGCATGCCAACTACAAGTGTAATCTTGTATGTACAATAAACCTAATGCTTGCAGCTAGTGTTATAACTGCAAGTTTATTTCTCTTCTATAAACTCAAGGGCGTAATGAAGAGCAGCAAGAAATCTCTCGTTCCCTGTAAAATGTTGCTTTTACTTTTTACCTGGGCAGGAAAGTGAGAATTGTGATCACTACTATAAACATTTTAAATATGTAATCACTCCGATCCTATCTATACCTCTATTAAGTGAAAGTCTGTCTGTTTGTCAGACTAAAGGCCCATACACACTTGAAGATTTTCATTTCAAAAGACTTTGCCAAAATCTTTGATAGCTATATCTTTCACCAAAGTAGTGCGTACACACTGAGCTATTTTCCCCAAAGAGCAAAAGATTTTCAGGAGGCGAAAGACTTTGCTGAAAATCTTTCATTATAAATGGGCTGGGTTTGAATTCCAAGGGTTCCATATATACACAGTACATTGGTGGCAGTGGGCTTATAAATATATAAACATTGGTGGGCAGTGTTGATGCTAATTTATGATTTATGCATTGCTGGCACAGACCAGCAATGTATACGTTACTGCCAACACTGCCCACCAATGTTTATATATTTATATGCCCACTGCCACAAATGTATATTTATTTAAATGCAAACCCCCCCCCCCCCATGTGCCCCTGGAGTGACTCGGCGGCCGTCACCACATCCCCCTCCAGCCCCTTCCCTCCCTCGGTGAGATGTGGCCGCATAGTTCCCCTGTGGAGCAAAGCGGGTAAGCGCCAAAGCGCCCTCCCTCCCCGCCTGGGGCGCCCCGTGCCCTACACTATCCATAGCCGTCCCCAGCAGATAGCGACGGACACAGCTGCCCACCAATGTTTATATTTTATATGCCCACTGCCACCAATGTATTCATTTAAATGCACCAACAATATATTATAATATATTATAATATAAATTAATAAATATATATTTTATATATATATATATATATATAATATATATATATATATATAATATATATATATATAATATATATATATATTATATATATATATATATTATATATATATTATATAATAATATATATATATATATATATATATCTATATATATAATATATATATTGCGTGCATTTAATGAATACATTGGTGGCAGTGGGCAGAATAATATAACTATTGGTGCCCAGCAGGTGTTAGCAGGGAGCAGTGCTGTCTGCTCCGTGTGTTTAGGCTGGGGGCGGGGCTAGCCTGGCCGGGGAGCAGGTCTCTGCAGCAGCAGCAGCATCCAGCCGGCCAGCCAGACGGAGCACAGGGGTGAGTATGACGGGCGAGGGGGCGAGGGGGCGGGGGGCGGTCCGCCGGGCTGAAAGTGGTTAATCTTTCAGCCCGGCAGGCGTACACACATGGCGATGATGGATGAAAAACCATCCATCATCGCCACATCTGCTGGTAAAACCAGCAGATGAACCACTTTCCTAGCGATGATGCGGGAGCGCGCATCATCGCTAGTCGGCAATCTCCGGGGCATACACACTGGGCGATTTTCGGCCGAAAATCGCTCAAAACGGCTGTTTTGACCGATTTTCAGCTGAAAATCGTCAAGTGTGTATGGGCCTTAAGATAAATCCTGAATCCACTGAACTAATCGCTGTGCGCTTTTTACCATTGTGTGAGTTCCCCACGCAGGTACAGGCTGGAGCGATGAGGATTCCCTCCGACATTGGAACAAATCCCTGTCGGCCCAGATTTCCTGTACACACTGGAGCTATTTTAACGAAGGACTGAACAATCATGTCCCCTCTTTCATTAGCGATACCACAGGACAATAGCAATAGCATCAGGTCTAATATGCAGCACATAAAACCTGACAACATTGCATACAACCTCATAGACAATGAGCGTTGTAAGCGGTATGTTGGTCTGATCTGCCCTACTGGACAACATACCCAGCTTTAGAGAAGAATCGTCATGACAGTCCTCAGGGTAGTGTGGGTACTATTAAGGTATTTTATAATTACAAAAATTTCACTAACATGATTGGACACACCAGATCACATGCTAATTTTTGCCCAATGATTCCATACCTGAATTACAGCCAGCTGTTACCAAATCCCATCACTGAGCCACAGTTGTAAAACTCCACAACTGCAAACTAGCATCATTCACGAGGCACTACTCTGAGAAGAGAAGCCCATCCCTGCCCTACGCAATAAATACACACACCTTGGGTGGTTGAACAAACCTGGCCTTTGGCATCCTATAGGACTGAGCTTGAATAACAATCGCAAAAAGTTGCAGTTTGCACAATAAACATATTCGTTTATTACATTTGCTCTTGACAAACAATTTTTTTTAAGAATAATGAACTCTAGCACCTGGACATCAGTCTTTTATTTATTTATACTTTATTTACACTTTATTAGTCTGTCTATCTAGCACATCTAATATACAATAAACAACGTGTGTTTAATAACCATATGTTTCATACAGTAAAGGGCCCCTTATGTGGGGTACACACCAGGACGATATAGCCCAAAATGAGTCAATTTAGATACAATTTTGACCGATTGTATGTAAATTGGCCAAGTTTTTGGCCATTTCAGTGTCCTTTTGATGCGATCCCATTCCGATGCGCGGCCCCGCGGGTCAGTCTTTTCCGAGATCCTACCTGCTGCAGGTAGGATCTCAGAACCGACCATTGCAGTGGGTGGGGGTCGTTATCGGATTTGCGGCGCTGTCAGCTCGTGTGCGGGTCGTACGTTCCTGTGATGACCCGCTTACGAGCACCATCGTCCTGGTGTGTACCGGGCATTACACTTGTGAGATTTTGTTAGATTTGACCCAATTCAGGTGGATTGGGTCAATTTATCTGACAAAATCTGATGTGCCTGAGACAGTGTTCCCTCTAAGCTTCTTTGACATGGTGCCACACTGTGCCCATTTTTAAAACCCTGCACCCTGCCCTTTTTGTGTGGCACTGTGTGCCTTTATGCTGCCCCCACCGTGCTGACATGCCACTGAGAACTTTTGTGGGGTGCCATCATGTGTAATGGGTATTACGGTGTATGCCATCATGTTTAACGGGCATTATGGTGTGTAGTATAATGTGTAAGAGGCATTACAGCAGTGGTCGGGGAACAGGATTAAATTACCACAAATGGGGTAAAAATGTAATTCCTGCCGAGACACAGCCAGGCATGCGTATGAATTTATATGCATGCCTGGCTGTGCCTCGGAAGCACGACCCCCATTACCCCCAGGAATTGAATTTAATTGCATATAGACTCTCTATCTATCTATCTATCTATCTATCTATCTATCTATATATATATATATTATATATATATATATATGAGAGAGAGAAAGAACATTGGTGGTACCCGTGCTGATCCACCTTTTTTCAATAAGTCTGTTAAACAAGTCACACACACTTGCAGAAGGAACACAGTCTCTTCTTCTACAACTCTCTCCAGGGCGGCTGCTCTTTTCCAGAAGGCTACTTCAAAATAGCCAATTTCAAAGGAATCTGGAGAAAAAGGGTGAAAAGAGCGCCTCCTAGTGTAGTAGTTAAACGGGTTCAATGTTACACCTCCACCAATTTAGTAGCACCCCAAAGTGTGAAGGTGTACCGTTAGGGGTGGTATCCAACCACCTTGTATAACACGTTATAACATCACTTACAAGCTTCAATCAGCATGTCAGGAGATGGTCCTTTCCCAGAAGCCAATGGCAGTATCTCCAAAACCAAAAGGGGAAAAAGGAAAAGATCCTAGTGCAGTATTATAATAAAATACATTTATTTAACAAAGAAGACAAAAAATATTGCCCGTACAAGATAAAAAACAGATGAGGCTTATCTGAAATGCTTTCGTCCAAATTATAAATAGATCTGGGTAACCTCCATGGTGTACCCCTCTGCTCAGAGGATATCTCTGCAGGGATAGTAATATCTACCATCAAATCAATTGCAGTGGTGCCATATTAACCAATTTATTGTATGAGGGTACACACCAGGCAATTTTTGCCAAAGACGCATTAGGTTGCATCAGATCGTTTCCCAAGGGGACCCGCACATTAGATATATTTGATATGATCATCCTCTTGAAGCATAGGATATATATTATCTGATTTGCAGCCAGGCGCACTAGATTGGCAATCTTAAAAAACACTACCAGACAGGAGCTATATGGCCAGATTCTGACCACTTTCTCCTCACTGCACAGCAGTTAGCTACATATAGCTATATACAGAGTCTGGTTGTGGAATTTTTTGTCTAACGCACGGATTGTTACTGACAAGGAGAGCTGCAAGGTGACTACTTCACTGCAGTGTCTCTTTCTCGGACTCCGCTGCCCTCATAGATCATTGCTTTTCTGTGTGTAATCCACAAGCGACAATATAGTATTATCATGGCAATCTGAATTCGGTCGCAACACTGCACAAACAGCACATACAACGAGCGGATATTCGCACCAGACCAGTGGCGTAACTACCATGGGTGCAGGGGGTGCAGCTGCTATGGGGCCCGAGCTGTTTCCAGGGCCCGCAGCTCCCCCTGCACCCACTGAAGTCTGCCAAAGCTCACCACTTATGCCTCTCCCTGCCGAACAGTGTGGTCAGCAGCAGAGCCTGCTCCTCCCGGCCCCCGAAAGCAGCGGAGGATGTAGCAGCACTGCAGCAGCGTACTACCCCGTCCCCCACAGTCTTCATTAGCTGCCTGTAACTATATCGGGTCGCACTTCGGGCACCATCTAAGAAGCAATTTGCGGCCATTTAGGGGGCGGAGCTTAATGCCGGGAAGGTCCCGCCCCCATCAGAGAACTCTGGCTGACTGCTCAGGAGTCAGGCTGCTGTTATAAGGTAATTCATTCTCTCCTCCCTCTATTTCTTCCTTTACAGTATGTCTCTACACCTTTACATTCTCTCAATTCAACTATATATATGTATGTATATATATATATATATATATATATATATATATATATATATATATATATATATATATATATAAATTCTATTTATAATCTGGACATACTTTAGCACCTTGAGTTGTTTATCTGTGTTTAGGATGGAGTGGCTTCATGTGAGTGAACTTTCCCCACAAGTAATCAGGGAAAGCAGGGTTTGCTGACAAATTACTGTAGTTATACAACTGCTACTTCATTGTGTGTGTGACTTCGTTTGTGTATGAGACACTCAGAAACCACCTCCCAGCTGTGTTTAACAGTGTGTAACCCCTTCCCTTTTGCGTGACACCCTGTGGTTCCCCTGACACTGTACACCCCCTACCCTTGTGTGTGTGACACAGTATAACCCCCTGCTCACTGTATGTGACAGTATACACCCCCTACCTCCGTGTGTGTGTGACACCATGTACCCTCCTATCCCTGTGTGTTTGTGATGCCTTGTACCCCCCATCAACCTGTGCGTGTCACCCTATACCCGCACTATGTACCTCCGCTACCTGTTGAAGGGGGCCCCCTTCAAAATTTTGCTATGGGGCCCACCAAGTCCTAGTTACGCCCCTGCACCAGACGCATCTATCCCGGCACGGCTACCTTGCAGACATACAGTGACAACACTGTCCATTACTAGAGAAATTGTTATAACAAAGGTGCAACCAATTTATTGTATACTTGAGTATAGATACACACCATGAGATTAAATCAAGACACATCTAAGATCCATTTCATGGGGATCCACACATTCTTAAAGATTGTGAAAAACGCACACATATATTAACTCCATAGTGACAAAAATAATCACAACAATTGATATGGAATGTGCATGAATCCAATCTGCATTAATTAGTGAATCAAAAAATATTTTTCCTTTTTTATCTGTCTTCTACCCATGTATGTTATGTGTTTTATATATCGCCATTTTAAGATATAAAAATTAAAAGTTATTTTTCATTGTACAATCTTTTCTTCTTCAAGTGCGCCACACTTATGATAGCCTTCTTCTTTCTTCAAAAATTGTGCCCAATTTCTGTCTTAGTGGCAGCACAGGACAATATTTGCAAAAGGAGAAAGAATGTACCTTGATAAGGTGCACCTCAGAGAAATTATTAAAAATTAACCTTTATTATTCCATATTTAAAAAGCTGCGAAAATTTATTAAAAGATAAACACTTAACATACATGGGTAGGGTTCACACAATTTTAAAAACTGTGGTGGCAGGCAGATATGGCTGTAGGAATATGTGTATTTCACTGGTTGTATTGTGTGTAGGCTACTTAGATCTGTGCAGACCTTGCGAGTAAGGATAAATCGCAACGGCTGCCTTCAGATCTTCATATATAAGGTGCCAGGTAGGAGTGGGTTAATTTACCTCTCCAGCAACTCCTGTTATTTAGATATAGTGTATGGGCTAACCCGTTCTACACAGTTTACTACGGGTCTCTAATATTTCGCCTGAGTAACTGTTAGATCTCATGGGTTGGGAGCCTCAATAGGAGTGGGTATAGCAACCTCTTATAACTCCTATGTATCCACACAACTAATTGGACGTCTGTAAATGTGTCAGGGTCCTATCTGTGGCATGCTGGTGAGAGACGCACCAGTGCACTAACAGATCCTCCTGCGTACTTCTGGGTATCCCACCGTGTCAATACACCAGGGGATCTCGACCCAGGGAGGGACTGGACTCCTTAGAGTTTAGGAAGCAGTATATCTCACTCTCAGTAGGCGTACTGACACATAGACACAGGCGTGTTGGAGCCTTTTGCAGCGGCTTCAGGGATATTTACACTAATCTAAACACACAATCAAAATACATCATAAGAAAAATAACAAATGTTAAGCCATCTGCCTGCGCACCGCTAGCCGGCACGCGCTTCGCAGATTAGCTTCCTCAGGGCCAACCAGACACTGCCACGTAGCGGGTTTATATGCATAGTGTAATCATGGATTGTCCAATCCTAGCGTTCGGATCTGGCGCGCCTCTGCAGCATCACCTGGGATATCCCATCCTATCAGGTAATGCGCTGGCGCCTGGCGTGTCGACGTCACATGCATCGGGTGGTTGTCATGGAGATTGTGTTGGGTGTCTAGCGTACGCATAGTATGCGGGGATTCTCAGTTGCGCTGATAGGCTACCTGGCCCACGTGTCCTGGCACGTCAGTACGAGCGTTACCATGGGGACCGGAGTTCGCGTTCCTCCTATGTAACGCTCCAATGGCCGGAATGGAGTTGGGCGTATCTTGGTACATCTACCCCATAATGTTTAAATCTTGCTGCTTTTTTTAACCACTATTTTCTTTTTTTTTACTTGAGAAATGTCAGATACTAATGCTTTATAGTGCTTGTTTTAGGAAACATTTGTTGTGGTAAAGTATAGATACGACAGATCCTTTTTTTTTTTTTTAGTTTCCAGAATTATAACTAAGAATTTGCACACTCAGTATATGCAAACCTATTTATAAATTGTCTGATGTTACAGTACAATAAAATAGAAAACCACTAGAGTTCATCTGCCTGGCTTTTGCTGTAAACACATCCTGTCCTATACTTCATAAAGCTGGAGCAAACATTCCACCGCTAATAATTTGGGCAGATGTGGTTTCTTACTAATAAAATGTAGAGCAGTCTTTGGAGAAATTCCAAGCTCCAGGTGATAAGGTGGTGAATGTGCAGCACTGTAAAACCGCCTATTGATGTATTTTATCTATAAGCAAAGATAGACAAAAACCATAAACTACTCCATAAAACAATATAGTCAGTTTAACTAAATGCTGATTATCCTATTTTTTATATTGTTGCAAAGATTAGACTACAGTCATTTTAGTTCTGATTTCTTAAGCTTTCTGGGCCTGTCTCTGGGGTATATTCAATGCTTTTTGCAAGCTGTGACAGCAAGCAGTGCTGACTGCACATGCTGTTTCCACCTCGCTGGGTTTTTACAGTGACGTGGAAACGGCATTTGCAGCTACCAGAACCGCAAGACTCACGGCTAAATGCTGTGGGCTCCCTGCATTAGCTGCGAACCTCGCTGTTTGGGGAAATCCTCGCCGCCATCTGACAGCGAGGGTTCAACCAGAACATCGAATGCGGTGAGTGGCCAGCGCGGAGGTTAAATGGCAAGGGTCGCTTGCTTTCGGCGATCCCTGCCGTTTAACCCTCTCGCCGGCCGCATTGAATACTGCCCTCTGAGTGCAATGCTTCTGCTTCAACCTGTGGCAGCAACATTGTACTTTTTTATGCTAATGTCAGTCTGCTGAAGTCATTCTCAAATCTGTGGATTTGAAAATGAGGTATCCTTCCCACTGTACTAGCATTTGCTGATGCAACTTTCTTCATTAGTATTTGCAGTTGCCCCAGCTTCATTCTAAAGTCTAGAGATCCCGGAAGATATTTGGCACAATTCAACCTATTCAAATCAAGTGAAGATTTTTACCTATTAAAAAAAAATTGGCAGGAGTGAAAAACAAGTGGATCGTTAAAGCCACATGTTTTCACCTATTTTTTGATGAAATTACCAGCGTTTCATACATTTTTAGTCCTTTTTAATTAAAAAAAAAAATAACAAAAAGGCACGTGCAAAAAATATACATAAAAACTAAGTAAAAACACCCACAATTGAACACTGAAGCGTTGAAATAGTCCAGTTTTTTCACCTGGGTGTAAAAAAAGGAACTAATTGAATATCCCCCCCCCCCCCCCATGTGATTCAGTCACATGTGCATTAATTTCGAAAATGATCTGCATTTGTTTGAACAGATATGTCCAACTCACAATCAGATTCTCTTGTCTGCAGCCTTGCAGATAACATTAACTGGCATGAATAGTTCAAATGTATTGAGCAGTGCAATTGGTACATGATTGTAGGGTGTGCCAGCTAGGTCAACGCTGCAGAGCTGGCAAATATGTCTGCTTTGTTCTTATGTCTAATTATACAGTACTTCTTCAACAAAGTAGACACAAGTTGTAGCAATTTAGCTATGTGGAGAAACTGCATTAAGTTTGGCATTCAGGGCATGTAGGATTTATGGTCCTCAGAGATCACAATATTTGAACACAAGAATTTAGAGGCCACATATACATTTGTTCAATTGGTATTTATGAGGAACTGTCTGTGCATGGCCGTCCTAGCAGGAGGTGTTTTTCCTTTATAGGTCTGTTTTTCATTGAGGATGATAAAATGCTAGCATGGTGGATGGGTAGTCTGTGACTCAAAGGTGGTGTTCATGTCCTCACTGAGAAATATGACCAGCTAATTGCAATTCTTCATTCTGTTGTATTGTCTGACTGACTGAAGTAGTGCTACGTTTTAATGTTTGGAGTAACAGGTCATAAAGACCCTTCTGAAGAGTTTTGATGGTGTCCTTGTCCAAGAGGCCCATATCAAATGTCTAAAGAAGAGCTAAATACATGATGAATATTTTAATAGGGATAGGGGCCTTTTTATTTATTTATTTTTTTATTTAGACCACACAACAATACAGACACAGACATGGTGATACGTAACAAATAAATGCAAATCACAGTGACTGCCAATACAAAATAGAAAATAAAATAAATATGTCCCCTTAATGAAGAGGTAAAATAAGTTTGTAAATTTAAAAACTAATCAACATAAGGCAAATGTATTTATCTATTAACAGATTCTTATATAGCGCATACATATTCCGCAGCGCTTTACAGAGAATATTTGAACATTCGCATCAGTCCTTGCCCCAGTGGAGCTTACAATCTATATTCCCTACCACTAATACACACACACACACACAGACATTCTAGGGTTAATTTTGTTGGAAACCAATTGACCTACCAGTATATTTTGGAGTACCCAGAGTAAAACCACGCAAACACGTGGAGAATATACAAACTCTGCACAGTTAGAGCCATGGTGGGTAACAAACCCATGACCTCAGCTCTGTGAGGCAGTAATGCTAACCATTACATCGTCCATGATTTCCCAAATATGATTAGATCAGATTCACTGGAGCATGGTCAACATTTTCCCCAAAAACAGTCAGTGGAAACAATCTCAATCCTTGGTAACTCAGGAATCCTGGTATAAATTTTTTTCAATACTGAATCCCTAGGTTGAAAAAAATGCCCCAGTATTGGAATCCCTAGTATAGACCTTTGCCGTGAGTAATTGCAGGTTGGTTTTGGCTCATTACTGCTACTAGAAAAGTGGCATATCCGTTCTACAAACTCCCTATGCTCTGTGATTTTATCCTGAGCTGCTTTCTCTGGTAGATTTTGACAGTTTATACTGTCATCTAGAGTTGAGCACCAATTTGTTTAACGCTCGCACTTGCATTCTACCTTTCTGGGCTTAAGTGCAATTTACTGTACTCAAGCAACTAAAGTCCAAGGTGGTTATTCAGACCTGATTGCTGCTCTGCTAATTGGCAGATCCTTGCGATCAGGTATACACCGCCCAGACATATTGAAATCCCGCCCCGTGCAAGCCTGAAAATTTCTTGCCATCAAGTGATTTTTCCAGTGTGTGCAGTCTGTGCATTGTCCAAGAGTTGGCAGCTGCAATAGAAGCAGTCGGATCGGGACACGGAGCTGACATCACACACCCTCCCCTCAAACGCCTGAGCATGCCTGCGTTTTCATTGACACTCCCAGAAAATGTCTGGATGACACGCACAAACACTAGCTTTCACAGCCAGCAATTAAAAAATTAGTAGGGTTTTATAGCAGACTGGCCTCCCACATGCACGCTACTATCCATACGCAGTCTATTGATTACCTGGCCTGCGAATTCACAGCCACACGATCAGGTCTGAATAAAACCCAATGTCTGGTTATAATTGTCACCTTAGAACTTGCTATCTTTTTATCTGTCAAAAGAATGCAACTTTCATCAGGACTCTTACAAACACTTTAATATTCCATTTTAAGTGGTGGTGAATATTTCACATATTAAGGGGGTATTCAATCCCGGGTCACAACTGTTGGGACTTCCTGACAGTTGTGATCCCGGCCCATCCTGGCCTGTCCTCTAGATACCATGAGAGAAGGAATCTGTCCAGGAAACCACACAGGACAGCAGCAGGACCTGATTAGTAGGCAACAGCTGAGCAGATACAAATGCTCGGTCCAAGACTGCCATGAATGACCCCACTCCAGAACCAAGCATGCCTTGGACTCCTGTTCAAGTACGCTTATGCATATGACCAACTTTATTTCTGCATTGTAGCCTCTCAAGAAGTCATCTTCCAACCAGCCAGACAACCAGATTTTCCAGACATTTCAATTGACATCCCAAAGATCTAAAACGTTAGAATGTAATGGCCTGTCACATAAAATTCCATTGATATGACAGACTTAGCCTGTGTGAACAGCTTAAGCAAGAATTGAAAGCTTTCGCTGACTCTTCAATGATTATTGCTTTCCTTGACTTTCAGTCCATCTGCCCTCACAAAGGGCACAAAGTGCAATATAATCCCGAACATGAAACACCCCAATGTGTTAATTTTGTGTTCTATGCTAGCAGTGAGAACAGATGCTTATTTTTATCATGGTTAAATTTTCCCCTAAGCTGTTTGTTTAGAGGTTGCCCTTGTGAAATATATCGCTCTCACCAAATCTCTAGAGAGTACCTTAATTTCTCAACAGTGAAAGCGGAGATGTTAATTTTTATGGTCCACTCTGGTGGTCTATAACTCCAGACAAGCAAACCTTAAAGCAGGGAACACGTGGATCATTACTTGTCTACTTACAGATCAGATAAAACTTGAAGTTAATGCTTTTGATTTGACTCATTTCCAAAACTTGTTGCAAGCATAGGAAAAGATGCAGATTAGAAACTATATCTTTTTAACTCACAATTCTGTATATGTATTGTAGGAGTCTATGGGGAGTATTCAATGTTGTTGTTATCCATGTGCAGCGAATCCTGTTTAGAATTCGCTGCACATTCGCAGGGTTCAGAAGGGCTGCAGCATTCGCTGCCAGCCCTCCCTGTCACCCTATTCAATGTAGCAGGGGCACGCTGCCCCTGCTGGCGAATTTTAACCCCTGCAGCGAACGCCGCAGGGAGCCGGGGACGGAGACAGGTAGGGAGATGTAAGCCTCCCTGCCTGCCCCAGAATTTGAGGGGGAGGGCACCGGGGCACAAGCAGCAGAGGCTGCCCCTCGGGAATGCTGGCACGGTACAGGTGGTAGGGAGCCGCTCCACTGGTCCCGCACGTAACAAGCCAGGACCAGAGTGAAGTGAATATATGAATATCTAATGAGCAGCTCCCGGCCCCCTGCTGGTGAAAGTGTAAAAAATTTAAATAAAAATGTTAAAAAAATAAAATAAAAATGAAATCTATATTAATGTGCTTCAAGCACATGAATAAACATAGCATGCCCCTTCACAGAAAAAAAAATTAGATTTTTTGACACCAAAAAAAAAAAAAACCTTTATTTTAAAAGATCACTTTCCAGTTCACCTTAAAAAGATGTCGAATGCAAAATGGTGAATCATGGCAAAAATCAGGGAGAAAGCAATTCGCCATCCTAGCATTGAATACACTCTCAGCGACATCCAGTGAAAACCCCATTGAAATGCACCAGCGAATTGCAGCGAGCATGAAACGGAGAACTGGCCGGCATTCACTGTTCGCTTTCAGTGAACATTGAATAGGGTGAATCAGATTTTCAGTGAAAAAAATTCACGCAAGGAGTGAATACAGCCCGATTCGCCGAAAAAAACGGTGAATCGGGAGCATTGAATACTGGCCTATATGTTGACTGAAATACTACTATTAAATCGGGAAAATGTGGCAACTATGCAGTCTTCCCTTTTACACAGTCAGCAGGATCCTACATATTCAATGACTCTTCAAAGGAGATGTAGCTCTGAGTTGTCTATGCTTTACTTTCAAGGAGGTCCTTAACCTTGTAAAGCTATTTAATGCCAAAGCCAGATGGCAACAGCTGTCAGCATTCCATGGGGCTACTTACATGCCGAAGGACAAGATTTCACCGTGAAAGACCATTCATGTCTCTTTCCAATGTTATTTTGTAATAGTTCATTTCAAGTGTAAAAAAAAAAGGTTTTTGACATGTTGTTTAAAATGGGAAATGCTTTATATTTATAAAGATAATGTCTAGAGAGGGCATCGCTTTTAAAAAGCTTACTTTTTTTTTTACTACTTGCATTATCACTTTGATCCTTAAACAATGATCTGTTCCTATAGTATATTATAATATAATATACTATATTATTTAAAACTTGATAATACTGAACATAACTATATAACAATCAGCCTTATTCAATCTATAAAGCAGGTTATATGACAGTTTTGTGCATTATAATGGTAAAAATTAATAATTAGAAACAGCAACAGTGTATTTCTATAAATATGAAAAATTACTGGCCACTTGTTTCCTAGAATGGCGCCCACTAAGCTATTTGCTTAGTGGGCTATTCTGCGTAGGGAAATCGCATCGCATTTTAGTGCTGTGCAATGCGGTGCGATTTTTTTCATGTAATATTAGGTATACAATAATATAATTGTATGTCATAAAATGAGGTTTTACGCACCCCCCCCCCCACCCCACTATCCACGCCAGCCCGAATGACTTTTTCATACCCCCACTATCCACATCGATTAATTCATATAGTGTGGCGAGCCACCGAGCCCAAAGCGTGGTGAGCGGCTGCGGAATACATGTAAAGTTATCTGCGTCCCCTAGCGGGGCTCGCTGCGCTCGCCACGCTTCAGGCTCACTGTGCTCGCCACACTATATAAAATCAACTCCACGCCGACGTGGATAGTGGGGGTATGAAAACGTCGGAGGATGCGTTCCGCCGCCCCCTCGCAGCGTGCGCCACGCTTCGGCGTGGATAGTGGGGGGTGCGTAAAACATCATTATATGTCATACAATCATATTGTATAGCTAATGCAATGGCATCGCACACCCTATAAAATCGCATGCGATCGTATACGATTTTGCGGGAGATGCGATGCAATGCGATCCCCTGGGGCACACAGAGCAGTGAATAAATTACAGTTAAAAAATCGCATCGCATCACCTCGTATGGCACTAAAATGCCCCTGCGATGCGATTTCTCTACGTTTGCGTACATAGAAAATCTGGGCGCCGTTCTAGGAAACAAGTACCATTTACTGTAATCAATGTGTCTGGCATATAAAAGATGTAGTAGCACTTCCTCACATGTCCATTTTTATAGAGTCCTTAAGATTACCCCATGATGGGTAGACTCGGCAACGCCCCCCTCCTCAGATCCTGGCACCATGGAAAGCTGCCTAAAACTAAAACGGTAAAACTAGCCCTGCTGGAGGGACATGGAACATAAAAAAAATGGGTGAACCAGGCCCCGTTATTTATGTTAGATGTTGCCATGCTACTCCTTGATGCTTGCTCCATATTTGATGTGTCCTAGGACACAGCAGCAATTTACAAAAGCCTGCAGTGGGCATGTTTTTACAATACACACTTCCTGCAGCTTTTGCATACTGTATTTTTACACTGCTGTATCGTACAAAATACAAAGCAGCAGTGCAATTAGCTTCTACCTTAGGTTCAGCCCCCAAATATGGAGTATGTTTCCTCCCTGTAAGGAAGAACTGGTCATAATGAATACCAACAAAGTATTGATATCCCCACCAATCAATATTTAATAGATACATTATTGTTAAATGCATATTAATCAGTGGTGAATTAGATGGCGATGCAATCAGAAGTGAGAAAATGTCCAACAATGTTTTTTTTTCAACTGTACATACCATAAAATCCTATATAATGTGGAAATGGCCTAGCAAAGTTGTGATTTATATCTGTGACGGTCTGTGGAAAAGACACTTGTCATGATGGATAAAGACTGTTTTTTTTTTTTTTTGCAGTATAATGATTTACTGCATTAGCTTGAGCTATGTATATAGACATTTTTGTATTGCCGAGTACCAAAGGACAAAACAGATGTCTCTAAGTGGGTCTACTGATCCCATGGTCTTTATAGATGGCTTAGCTGTACAGTCTGTAACTCAACTGGCAAGTGCTCCAAGAAATCTATAGAAAACAAATGGGTAATTTAATATGCTTCTGTGCTGACATTTGCACCAGTATCTGCCAAAATAATGTAGTGCAAATCACTATCCATCTTGTTGGAAATAATATCCACGAAGTCTTATTAAACAGAATCTCTTTTTTGTTTAATATGATTCTATAGGTTATTAACCCCTTCACGACATTTGACGTATATATACGTCATGGCCGGGAAGTACTTCCCGACACATGACGTATATATACGTCATAACTTTAAACTGTCACTGCGTCTAGAGACGCAGTGACAGAGGGACGATGTCTGCTGTCCCTGACAGCAGACATGTCCCTGCATGCCCAGGGGGGGCTGCGATGCCGCCCCCCCGTCGGCGATCGCTGTGATTGGCTGTTCAGTGTGAACAGCCATTCACAGCGTTTTCCTGTGTTACCAGCGAATCAGACGCTCGGTAACACAGGTGTCAATCACCGCCGGGCGTCAGGGGGCATGAGGGGGTCATCGGTGACGATGACACCTCACCCCACCCTCACCCCACCTGCCCCCAAGGCTGTGATTGGTCCGTGGGACCCACGGACCAATCACAGCCAAGGCGCGACATTTAAACTAACGGTGACTGCGCTGCAGACGCCATTCCGGTCTGGAATTGCGTGCAGAGCGGTCACCGTGCCTATCTGCCGTGATACTGACCTGATCCTTGCTAATACTTACCTGATCCTTGCAAATACCTTACCTGATCACTTGATCACTGCTTGTAGCGTGCTGGACGCTTCCTGGATCTGACTTCTTGGGACTTCCTGCTGCTGCTGCAGTGTGATAGAGAGATAGAGAGATAGAGAGAGAGATATAGAGAGATAGAGAGATAGTGACAGAGAGAGCTATATTTTGTGTCTGCTACCCCCCCTTTTTGGGGGTGCAGGTTTTTTTTATATATAAATAACTGTCAGTGCTGCTGCTGCAGTGTCATAGAGTGATAGATAGTGATAGATAGTGATAGATAGTGATAGATAGTGATAGATAGTGATAGATAGTGATAGATAGTGATAGATAGTGATAGATAGTGAGAGATAGAGAGATTTGTGTCTGCTACCCCCCCTTTTTGGGGGTGCAGGGTCAGTGCTGCTGCTGCAGTGTCATAGAGTGATAGATAGTGAGAGATAGTGAGAGATAGAGAGATAGTGACAGAGAGTGATAGAGAGTGTATATTTTGTGTCTGCTACCCCCCCTTTTTGGGGGTGCAGGTTTTTTTTTATACATATAACTGTCAGTGCTGCTGCTGCAGTGTCCTAGAGTGATAGATAGTGATAGATAGTGATAGATAGTGAGAGATAGTGAGAGATAGAGAGAGATAGAGAGAGATAGAGAGAGATAGAGAGAGATAGTGACAGAGAGTGATAGAGAGTGTATATTTTGTGTCTGCTACCCCCGCCTTTTGTGCTGATCACTATATCTGAGGTGATCAGCAACTTTTTGGGGGCGCAGAGGTTTTTTTTTTATATATATACCTGTCAGTTGCTGCCAGTTGCACTGTCAGTTGCACCAAAGGTTGTGCACCTGCTGCCCCTCACTGGTAATCAGTGTCGCATCACTGATCACCTTTTTTTTTTTTGTGGGTGCTGTGTGGTCTTTTTTTAATTTTTTTTTTACACACACTGTGATTTTGTGGGTGTCCTGTGGCCACTGTGCGCTGATCAGTGACGTACATCACTGATCAGCTTTTTCGGCACAGGGTTGATCTATTTTTTTTTTTTTTGATCAAATTCCTGTTGCCTTTGAGCGCTGTTCAGTGACGGACGTTACTGACCAACATCTGTGCTCAATTTTTGGCGCAGGACCTTTTTTTTTGTTTTTTTAACCCCTTCAATTTTTTTTTTTTAACCCCTTCAATTTTTTTTTTTTTAACCCCTTCAATTTTTTTTTTTTGTATAAAGTATTTTTTTTTTTCTGCACTACATACACACTACACACTACATACCCCCCGGGTTGAAATAAAGTTTGTACCCCCCCCTACACTATACACGTGTTGAAACATTTCACTACCAGTAACACAAAAATAAAAATGGCATCCCAAATGTCATCCCAAATGTCATCCCAAATGTCATCCCAGTCATCCAGAAGAATGTATTCAGTGGAGGAGGCATATGCCATGCTTGCCTCTGATTCTGACACAGCCAGTGAGGCAAGCGGGGAATTTGAAGGATTCGTCTTAAGCTCCTCTTCCTCCTCTGGTGATGAGGGACCCCCTCAAAGACGCCCCCGTAGAGCAGCTGAGACCCCCCCCCCAATAATTGATCTCGTATGGACCCCACCACCAGACAATTTTGAGCCCTAGGTTCCTGAGTTTTTGGCCATGCCAGGAATCCAATTTGATTCCACAGGTCTCAGAGAAATTGACTTTTTCAAATTATTTTTCTCTGATGATTTTATAAATTTAATGGTGGACCAAACTAATTTATATGCCCAGCAGTTTATTGCTCAAAACCCCACGTCATCATTTGCTAGGTGGACCCCTGTAGATGCAGTAGAGATGATGACGTTTTGGGGTCTGGTGTTACATATGGGCATAGTAAAAAAGCCACAAATTAGGCAATATTGGAGTACAGATGTTCTGTACAGCACCCCATTTTACCGTATGGCCATGACTCGGACTCGTTTTGAGACAATCAATAAATTTATACATTACACCGATAATGCACAGTGCCCACCCAGAGATGATCCCACCTTTGACAGGCTATTCAAAGTCAGGCCGGTCATTGATCATTTCAGTGCCAAATTTGCAGAGCTATACATCCCTGATAAATGTATTAGTATCGACGAGTCCCTTATACATTTTAAAGGAAGGGTTAAATTCCGCCAGTACCTTCCCAGTAAGAGGGCAAGGTATGGCATAAAAATGTATAAGCTGTGTGAAAGCACCACAGGGTACACCCACAAGTTTAGGGTATATGAAGGGAAGGATTCAAGAATTGAACCGCCAGAATGCCCCCCCTCCCTCGTAGGTGTTAGTGGAAAAATTGTCTGGGATTTAATGCACCCCTTCCTGGATAAGGGTTATCACCTCTATGTGGATAACTTTTACACTAGCATCCCCCTGTTTAAGGCCCTTGGTTCAAGAGGTACAGCAGCTTGCGGTACTGTGCGCAAGAACCAAAGAGGCCTCCCCAAAACGCACATTGCCCAAGTACTAAGAAGGGGTGAAAGCAGGGGAATATGCACCGAAAATATGTTGTTGGTCAAATATAAGGACAAGAGGGATGTCCTTATACTGACAACAATTCATGGAGACAGTACCACCTCCATCCCTGTACGAGGTACCAGTACCCACACCTCAAAACCAAATTGTATCCTAGATTACAATAAGTACATGGGCGGAGTGGATCTTTCAGATCAGGTACTGAAGCCGTACAGTGCCCTGCGGAAAACAAATATCTGGTACAAGAAGCTGGCCGTGTATATCATCCAGATGGCACTGTATAACGCTTACGTGCTATTCCGTTCTACCGGCCAGAGGGGGACATTTATGCACTTTCAAGAGGAAGTCATAAAGGGCCTAATATTTGGGAACCAGCAGGCAGAGGGCCCCAGTACTTCTAGTACTGGCCCCCGTATTGTACCAGGGCAGCATTTTCCCAACGAAATCCCCTCCACTGCAAGAAAGGGCAGGACACAAAAAAGGTGCAAAGTTTGCTATAAAAAGGGAATAAGAAAGGAAACTATTTTCCACTGTGAAACTTGCCCCGACAAACCCGGCCTATGTATAAAGGAGTGTTTCAAAATATACCACACATCTATGGATTATTAGGTTCATAATTTCACCGTGCTTCGGGGGTCTTGCTAATGCCACATAGCACCCACCATTCATTCCAACAGAATCTGAGCTGCAAAATCCAAAAATCACTCCTTCCCTTCTGAGTCCTGCCATGCACCCAACTGGTATTTTTTGGTCACATGTGAGGCATTGCCATACTCTGGAGAAATGGGGGCACAGATTTTGGGGTGCTTTGTCTCCTTCATTCCTTGTGAAAATGACAAATTTTGAGCCAGAACTGCATTTTTGTGTAAAAAAATGTAATTTTTCATTTTCACTGCCCAGTTGTATCAAAATTGGTGAAACCCCTGGGGGTTTGAAATGTACACTATACCCCTAGATGAATTCCCTGAGGGGTGTAGTTTGCAAAATGGGGTCACTTGTGGGGATGTTCCACTGTATTGGTAATGCAACATAGCACCCACCATTCATTCCACCAAAATCTGTGCTCCAAAATCCAAAAATCACTCCTTCCCTTCTGAGTCCTGCCATGCACCCAACTGGTATTTTTTGGTCACATGTGAGGCATTGCCGTACTCTGGAGAAATGGGGGCACAGATTTTGGGGTGCTTTGTCTCCTTCATTCCTTGTGAAAATGAAAAATTTTGAGCCAGAATTGCATTTTTGTGTAAAAAAATGTAATTTTTCATTTTCACTGCCCAGTTGTATCAAAATTGGTGAAACCCCTGGGGGTTTGAAATGTACACTATACCCCTAGATGAATTCCCTGAGGGGTGTAGTTTGCAAAATGGGGTCACTTGTGGGGGGGTTCCACTGTATTGGTAATGCAACATAGCACCCACCATTCATTCCACCAAAATCTGTGCTCCAAAATCCAAAAATCACTCCTTCCCTTCTGAGTCCTGCCATGCACCCAACTGGTATTTTTTGGTCACATGTGAGGCATTGCCGTACTCTGGAGAAATGGGGGCACAGATTTTGGGGTGCTTTGTCTCCTTCATTCCTTGTGAAAATGAAAAATTTTGAGCCAGAACTGCATTTTTGTGTTAAAAAATGTAATTTTTCATTTTCACAGCCCAGTTGTACCAAAATTGGTGAAACTCCTGGGGGTTTGAAATGTACACTATACCCCTAGATGAATTCCCTGAGGGGTGTAGTTTGCAAAATGGGGTGACTTGTGGGGGGGTTCCACTGTATTGGTGCTTTGGGAGTCTTGCTAATGCAACATAGCACCCACCATTCATTCCACCAAAATCTGTGCTGCAAAATCCAAAAATCACTCCTTCCCTTCTGAGTCCTGCCATGCGCCCAACTGGTATTTTTTGGTCACATGTGAGGCATTGCCGTACTCGGGAGAAATTGGGGCACAGACTTTGGAGTGCTTTGTCTCCTTCATTCCTCGTGAAAATGAAAAATTTTGAGCCAGAAGTACATGTTTGTGTAAAAAAATGTAATTTTTCATTTTCACAGCCCAGTTGTACCACAATTGGTGAAACCCCTGGGGGTTTGAAATGTACACTATACCCCTAGATGAATTCCCTGAGGGGTGTACTTTGCAAAATGGGGTGACTTGTGGGGGGGTTCCACTGTATTGGTGCTTTGGGAGTCTTGCTAATGCAACATAGCACCCACCATTCATTCCACCAAAATCTGTGCTGCAAAATCCAAAAATCACTCCTTCCCTTCTGAGTCCTGCCATGCGCCCAACTGGTATTTTTTGGTCACATGTGAGGCATTGCCGTACTCGGGAGAAATTGGGGCACAGACTTTGGGGTGCTTTGTCTCTTTCATTCCTTGTGAAAATGAAAAATTTTGAGCCAGAAGTGCATGTTTGTGTAAAAAAATGTAATTTTTCATTTTCACAGCCCAGTTGTACCACAATTGGTGAAACCCCTGGGGGTTTGAAATGTACACTATACCCCTAGATGAATTCCCTGAGGGGTGTACTTTGCAAAATGGGGTGACTTGTGGGGGGGTTCCACTGTATTGGTGCTTTGGGAGTCTTGCTAATGCAACATAGCACCCACCATTCATTCCACCAAAATCTGTGCTGCAAAATCCAAAAATCACTCCTTCCCTTCTGAGTCCTGCCATGCGCCCAACTGGTATTTTTTGGTCACATGTGAGGCATTGCCGTACTCGGGAGAAATTGGGGCACAGACTTTGGGGTGCTTTGTCTCCTTCATTCCTCGTGAAAATGAAAAATTTTGAGCCAGAAGTACATGTTTGTGTAAAAAAATGTAATTTTTCATTTTCACAGCCCAGTTGTACCACAATTGGTGAAACCCCTGGGGGTTTGAAATGTACACTATACCCCTAGATGAATTCCCTGAGGGGTGTACTTTGCAAAATGGGGTGACTTGTGGGGGGGTTCCACTGTATTGGTGCTTTGGGAGTCTTGCTAATGCAACATAGCACCCACCATTCATTCCACCAAAATCTGTGCTGCAAAATCCAAAAATCACTCCTTCCCTTCTGAGTCCTGCCATGCGCCCAACTGGTATTTTTTGGTCACATGTGAGGCATTGCCGTACTCGGGAGAAATTGGGGCACAGACTTTGGGGTGCTTTGTCTCTTTCATTCCTTGTGAAAATGAAAAATTTTGAGCCAGAAGTGCATGTTTGTGTAAAAAAATGTAATTTTTCATTTTCACAGCCCAGTTGTACCACAATTGGTGAAACCCCTGGGGGTTTGAAATGTACACTATACCCCTAGATGAATTCCCTGAGGGGTGTACTTTGCAAAATGGGGTGACTTGTGGGGGGGTTCCACTGTATTGGTGCTTTGGGAGTCTTGCTAATGCAACATAGCACCCACCATTCATTCCACCAAAATCTGTGCTGCAAAATCCAAAAATCACTCCTTCCCTTCTGAGTCCTGCCATGCGCCCAACTGGTATTTTTTGGTCACATGTGAGGCATTGCCGTACTCGGGAGAAATTGGGGCACAGACTTTGGGGTGCTTTGTCTCCTTCATTCCTTGTGAAAATGAAAAATCTTGAGCCAGAAGTGCATGTTTGTGTAAAAAAATGTAATTTTTCATTTTCACAGCCCAGTTGTACCAAAATTGGTGAAACCCCTGGGGGTTTGAAATGTACACTATACCCCTAGATGAATTCCCTGAGGGGTGTAGATTGCAAAATGGGGTGACTTGTGGGGGAGGTTCCTAACTTTTAGCACTTATGGTGCCTAGAAACCTACATGGTGCCTAAAAAAAAATCTCATAAAAAGGAGGCTCCAAAATCAAGTAGGTGCTCCTTCTATTATGAAGCCTGTGGTTTGGTCAACGTGCACACTAGGGCCACATATAGGATATTTTTGAAAACAAAAGAATTGGGGGAATCCATTTTTAGTCACATTTCTCTAGTAAAATCTACTGTATTCGTTAGAAAAATGTATTAAAATTGAAACTCTGCAAAAAAAAAGAAATTTTGAAATTTCACCTACACTTTGTTTTAATTCCTGTGAAACACCTAAAGGGTTAACAAACTTCCAAAATGCTGTTTTGAATACTGTGAGGGGTGCAGTTTTTGAAATGGCATCATTTATGGGGGTGTCTCACATACAAGTCCCTCAAAGTCACATCAGAACTGAACTGGTCCCTAAAAAAATCAGTGTTTGAAATTTTCTTGAAAATTTGAGAATTTGCTATTCATATTGTAAGCCTCCTAGTGTCCAAAAAAATTAAAAGGAAGTTGAAATAATGATGGAAACATAAAGTAGACATATGGTCTATGTTAGTTATTAACTATTTTGAGTGGTATGATTATTTGTCTCACAAGCAGAAAATTTAACATTTTGCAAATTGCTAAATTTTCCATTTTTTCACGATATTTTGGTATTTTTCACAAAAAAACACAGACTGTATCGACCCAAATTTACCACTAACTTGAAGTACAATGTGTCACGAGAAAACAATCTCAAAATCACTGGGATAAGTAAAAGCAAAAAAAAGTTATCACCAATTAAGTGAGACATGTCAGATTTGAAAAAAAGGGCTCTGTCATGAAGGCACAAACTGGCTCTGTCATGAAGGGGTTAAAAAAGGTTTAGGCAGTTCTATAAGTTGTGTAATAAAAATGTGTTCATTATTGAATATTAATACAATCAAAGTGATGGGGAAGTATCTTTAAAGACTATGCCATGTTTTGTTTTTAATGCATTAACTAGTATTTATTATTCACTGGTATTTATAAACACATGAAATGTAATTAGTCTCCACTTATTTTTATGTAGCACTTATGGTAATTGCAATTAAAGTTTGTAAAAAATGACAGACCTTTTTCGTGCAGTTTATATTTCACTTGTGCGCTTTTGGCAGAGCGCATGCAATTTTTTTGCCTGTCTAGGTATTGTACTAATACAGATTAATTCTTGGTCACCAGTAGCTAATATATTATGCTACTAACCTGTCCATGCACAGCGAGAGCACCATGTTCACAGCTTCCACTGACACCAATGTCACACATGTAACTCACCTTTGCCCAACTTAGCTAGCCTGCTCATTCACCTCGACCCAAAAATATTTGAGGATGGACTCCTTCTCATTCCTGGCAAGCAGCATGGTGGTCAGCCTGAGGCGGTAATCTGGGCCAATGCTCCTCTGGGAAGTAGCCAATGATTCTCCTATGAACAAGACAACTAGAGGCCTCAGCAGCACAGTTTTCGGACATAGATCACTTTCAGAGCTGCAAATACAAAACCAAAGGCAAGAGTAGTACTTTTAAAGGGAAGGGGTCATCATAGCTCAGAGAGAGAGTGCATTATCAGAATGAGTTATATTCTGTTTAAGGCAGTAGATACAGTATTTCACTTCTGACTGGCTGTTGAACATGTACTGTAATTTGGGAGAATTCTTTAATTGTTGGGCGGTCTGCCAACTCAAAGCCATCATACACCATGTAGAATGACAGCTGTGAGCTTGGTTCAATCCAGATGTTTGGGTGTGTGGGATAAGCTGTATGACCACAAAGAATATTAGTCTAATAATTCTAGATGAGATATTAGTAGGTGAAAAACTTCTTCAATAATCCTACACTGCTTTGCCTACACTCCATTTATTGAAATGATTATCCTTATTTACTGACTAGAGAGGAAGAGAGCGGGATAAACACTGGGTTGGAGAACACCAAAAAACTGAGGAGAGGAAGTGGGAGATTGAGAGATATGTAAAGAGGAGAGACAGAAAAGTAGAGTCAGGGGGTAGATGTTTGAAGCAGTGATAATGTGCCTGGTACATTATTACTGGCCAATCAGCTCCTGACTGTTAGGTTACAGGCTGGGTTTAAAAAGGGACAATTAGGAGCCAGTAATAAAGTATCAGGCACTTTATCACTTCTCCTCCCATATCACTGCTTCATACATCTGCCCCTCAGAGTGGAAAGGAAAGAGAAATTGAGAATCGTCTAACTACAGTGGAATTTTTTTTTAATGTTATGTCTATTGAGGATATTTAAGTGGGTATGTTTAATAATTCAGTCTGTACTACTTTCTGTTAGTACTCTGATCTGCTGCTCTGATTAGCATAGTCAGCAAAATTGGCATGTGCAATGTTCTGCAGTTTATTTCTTCTTCAGGCCTTCTCAGCAAATCATTTCCTTATCAATGATATGTGGAAATCCTAACAGTTCCCATTGTAACATGTGGCCCTGTAAAAGAAATCATCCTTTTGTAGAGTTTCTGACAGAGCACTTTCTGGTGACAAATGCAAGAGGCAGCAGGAGATATCTCCAAGTGGCCAATCAGTCTGAAGTGGTCTGCAGCAGCAGTCATCTAAATGACAGTCCAGACTGTTATATGGGTTATAGAAGAGAAGCCAGGATATCAAAGTGGGCTCCATTGTAGACTGAGGTGGCAATGTGGGCTGGTGTACCTCCAATAATGCTTGGTCTGGTCAGTATCAATGTGTTGTCTGGTAAAGCTTTAAGGATGGGTAGCTGCTTATATGTTTATAACAGAATAAGGGTCCATGTTGTCAAAGCAAAGCCACAGCCAGCATCTTTAGCAATGTAGCCTGCTGTACAGATGCGCTGTGGGCTTCTATATCAGCAGAGTGTGTAGCATGTTGATAATGTGATCTGCTTAAACAAGTCTGCCGGTCAGACTCATGCTTACAGTGTTGCATGAAGCAGATGAAGAGCTATGCCGCTGCTGTGTGTGTGCTAGTCTCAGTGCATTGCTGAACCTGTTATGCAAACATCTACACAACATTTGTTATGGCCCTTGACAAATGACAATCCATTTAAAAAAAAAAAAAAATTTCTCTTTATGACCGTATACTTACCCTACAGTGTTTCACCAGTGTTCATTATTTAAAACACTTTTTCAATTGCCAGGTAAAATTATTAATAAAAAGCAGTGAAGAAGATTAAAAGCATGAATAAGATAGAGGCTAAATGGCACATTATATAGCAAGACTTTTTTTTTATAGATATGATTTTATAGCTATCTGCTAAGTTTTGAATAACGGTCAGACGTTTTGCTATTGTATGTTATTATTGGCTGAAGTGACATATTTTCACATTTCTGGACATAACTGTATTAGATCAAGATCCTGTAGTCAGCACAATTCAGCATAGTGTTATAGAAAGTGCAGTCTGTTGAAAAGCTTTGAAGAGAAATCATATCCTTTTTCTAACCTCCAGTTTTATCCTGTTAGCAAAAAAAAAATTATATAAAAAAAAATTGAGCAATATAGTATATAAGATATAGAGCCAGATGTATCAAGCTTCAAAAGTGATAACCTGGAGAGTGATAGCCAGCCAATCAGCTTCCAACTGCCATGTTACAGGCTGGGTTTGAAAATAACAGGTACAGTTGGAGCCCCTCTTAGGTCATGGCTCACCATGGCTATCCTATTGTTCTTAGCAGCAATACAATACATAGAACAATACAGTAGGGGATTTGCATAGTTATCCTATTAACAGGTTAAATGAGGAGGGCTCCATCTGTAGGAGGTGATTGGCTGGTTGTTTATCACTCCACTTTTTCACCTTTTTAAGCTCTGTATATCTGGCCCTCAGAGAGCATAAATAATATATAGACAACAAGGAAAAAGCTGTGGCATAAGAATGCTATCAATAAAGTTAGGTGTTGAGGGGTGTATCAAGTGTTACATACTGTAAAAACAGAATTTGACAGCAGATGAGAACCACTTGGCCCATCTAGACTGCACCATTTTATCCTTTAAGTCACCTCAACCCTATTTGATCATTAATTATTTCTTTGTAAGGATGTTCATATGCCTATCTCAAGCATGTTTAAATTGCTCTGGTTCAGTGAAGAATGAAAAGAGGTTTTAACGAGGCAGGTCAGAGCAACAGCTGAGACGTAGGGCAGTATTCAATGCTTTTTGCGAGCTATGACAGCAAGCAATGCTGACTGCTCGCTGTCACAGCTTGCACGGTCAGTATTCAACTGATCCCCTTGCAGATGCCATTTCCACCTCGTTAGGTTTTTACAGCGACGTAAAAATGGTGTGTGCAGCTGGTAAAACAGCAAGGCTCGCGCTTAATGCAGCAGACTCCCTGCATTAGCCACGAACTTCGCCGTTTGGGGGAATCCTCGCTGTCCTCGGACAGTGAGTTTTCCCTCGGAAAGTTGAATACAGTGAGCGGCCTGTGCGGGGGTAAACGGCAAGGGTCACTTGTTTTTTGGGCAATCTCCCCGTTAAACTACCTCGCCGGCTACATTGAATATGGCCCGTACTGTACTGCTTTTTGTATTATTCTTAAGACTTAAAGATATACAGATATGCTTTATCTACTCCTTCCATTCGGAACACACAGATGTGGTATGAGATGATCTCAAAATTTTCCAACTTTTATAATTCTTCTACAATTTGGATTTTAAAAAGAGCGCTAAATGATTATTAAAGTACTTTTATATTATTGAGTATAGGTCAGTTTTTACTATAGAGTGCTACCTGTAAGGAAAAAACTTTTTGTTAATATAAATGTTTACACCCTTTTGGGGAGGATTTATATTGAATTGAGGTTCCAGAAGCCTGTCCCTATCTTACCCGAACACTGCTGTATGCCACGGGAGCCGGAATGTGGAAGTGACTGTAGATCGCAGTTGACGGATGAACAGTCAGGGTGATAACCACTGTGTGCTGGACAAGCTGAGTGATTGCGGCTGTGTCCTTGATGTTGACAGGTCACTTTGGGTTGTGATGTTTGTTGCGCAGCCCTGCTGCGTGCTGCGCGAACCAGAAGTAACCGGAAGTCGGTGCCGGCCACCGGTTACTTCCGGTTCTCGCGGCACGCAGCAGGGCTGCGCTACAAACATCACAACCCGAAGTGACCTGTCTGCAACATCAAGGACACAGCCGCAATCACTCAGCTTGTCCGTCACGCAGTGGTTATCACCCTGATTGTTCCTCCATCAACTGCGATCTACAGTCACTTCCGCATTCCGGCTCCTGTGGCATACAGCAGTGTTCGGCGATATATCAACTTTAGCCCACAATGACCTGCTCAAACATCTCCAGCCACTGAAGTAAGACGCAGGCTTGTAGGGTAAGATAGGGACAGAATTCTGGAACCTCAGTTCAATATAAATCCTCCCCAAAAGGATGTAAATATTTATATTAACAAAAAGTTTTTTCCTTACAGGTACCACTTAATAGTATAAACTGACCTATACTCACTAATATAACAGTACTTTAATAATCATTTAGCGCTCTTTTTAAAATCCAACCAATTATTCCAACCCATAAGAGCTGCTTATTATAGCGCAATTTCCATATATATACTAAACCTCTTCTATAATTGTATTATATATTATATACAGTAATATTTTTTAAATAGCTGAAAGGAATGGCCATGGATACAACTACTCACTAATGCAGTGGTCCTCAAACTATTTTGCTCTGGGACCCCATCAGACAATAAAAATAATTATAGGACCCCAGCAAGTTACTGCAGAAGGTCCTCACATCACATCACATGTGTAGTCAGTAGACAGCACATACATGGCAGCATTGTGGAGGCACAGAGTGATGGGAGGAATCTAAATAACAGACAATTTAACAGATTTTCAGACTCCTTGAATCACTGACTGAGATTAGAAAGGTCATCAGCCGGATGGTCAGCAACATGGAGTCGCGACCCCACGATGAGAAGGTCGGGACCCACTTTGGGGTCAGGACCCACAGTTTGAGAACCACTGCACTAATGCAATGTGACTAGGCTGGTCCTAAACATAGAAATGAGCAAGTGGGGGGAAAAAAAGGAAATTATGATGTCATCTCCAAGCGCCGGTTCAGGAACCGCCTCCATCAGGGGGGTTGGTGTGCAGGTGAAATTTGCTGGTGAAAAAGGTAACAAACGCTGAGTTGCACCCGGGTTGAAGCTGGGTCCAAAAATCCGGGTGCGACCCGGCGTTTTGGTGTAAAATGGGTATAAGTGATTGCCCATTTAAACCAAGTTTGCATTCGGGCAGCATCCCGTAGGGGTACCAAACTCGGCGACATTAGTTCCCGCCCATTGGTCCTAATAAAATCTGTCATTATGATGTATATATTTTGGCAATTCAAGTTTTCTACTTTTTATTAAATGCACTAAAGTCTTTAATGTTTATCTATAATACATTTTAAGAATTGTTAGTTGAGATAAAACATGGTCATCCTTTAAAAGATGATTCTGTTTGTTTGAACATGAAAAGCCAAAATTGCTCATATTTATATAGATACCATTTAGCAGAGTCAGCTGGCAAGTACAAATTGTACCGTCTTTTAAAATGTTTATTTTTATGAAGTATAGATTAAAAAGTGTTTAGAAGTTAAAAAAGAAATTCTATATACACCATTTTCATATGAAAAGTTATATACACTTTAATGTTTATTTACATTTTATATAATGTATGAGTCACATAATTTAAGTGTACTCTGCTTAACGTGAATACATTGTTCTGAATTTGCATAAATAATAAATACTGTCAGCTTTACATAGAATTGATGAATTGCTGAATATCTGTTTTTTTCACTTCCACAGGCTTTGGAAGAGGCTCAGAAAGCTATACAGCAACTCTTCGGCAAGATCAAAGACATCAAGGACAAAGCGGAGAAATCTGAGCAAATGGTAATTCAAATTGACCGAAACAGTATACAGCGTGTGTATGTATATGTGTGTATATATATTATATAGAATCCAAGAGACCAGCACTCAGGTCTTCAGAGGTGAAAGCCACCGTTGCTTGCTCCGGTGCCCTCCATCGAGAGGGGATGAGGCCTCAATGATGTATAGACAGGAAAAATAAGCGTCACTGAGACTGAATGGCAGTGAAAAAGTAAGGATATATAATCCATGTGCAGGAAGGACAACGTTTCGGGGCTCGGGGGCCCTGTCGTCAGGTCAGAGAAAGCACAAACAGAATGCCATACAAACAAGTGAAATATAAAGGTGAGGGTAAGTCACCTTTATATTTCACTTGTTTGTATGGCATTGTGTTTGTGCTTTCTCTGACCTGACGACGGGGCCCTCGAGTCCCGAAACGTTGTCCTTCCTGCACATGGATTAAATATCCTTACTTTTTCACCGCCATCCAGTCTCTGAGTGCCGCTTATTTTTCCTGTGTGTGTGTGTGTGTGTGTATATGTGTATATATATGTGTGTATGTATGTATATATATATATATATATATATATATATATATATATATATATATATATATATATATATATATGATGAGTCACAAAAATAACTGCACTTGGCCGCATTGTCTTATCAACCTTTTCCGCACTAGGTCCCTGTCTCCCCAGTCACTGCTGTGCTGCTTTTTATGTTACCTCAGTTCATTTGTGACTGCAGTGCAAGAAAAAATGGATTCCCCACTTGTTATTGGCATGATTGAACAGTTCAGAACAAATCAAAGATCATAGTAGCAGGAAGCAAAAACCTGTAGCAGGCAGAACATTTTCACCTATCTCCCTTTCCCTCCATTGAGATACCCCTTTCACTTTTCCAGAGAGCACAAAAGAACTCCTCCCTCTCTTCTGCAATGGTGCCCACAGTCTTTCTTTTTTATTTTTTTTTAAATGGATTCGCCCTTGCAGATAGCTATTCCAGCAGAAAATGGAATTAAAACAGCAACATTCACAAAGCAGCAAAATAGCATTGAACAACTTTAAACGTGTTCTTTAACACGTGTCGGTAGTTGGGTAAAGTCTATACATGTAAATGTTTTGTGCATCCATTCTTTTCTGAAGGTATTTTTATAGATACTAAAGTTAAACATTGGTTCATGCTCTTGAACATGTAAAATATGCTTAGAAAAAGTAAATGTGTATTATATTTGTAACAGATGGAAAGGAAAGGAAGTGGTTTGCAGTAATGGATTCAGTATTGAATCCCGGCGGTCGGGATACCGGCGTTCAGAATCCCGACGCCGGAATCCCGACAGCCGAAATGCCGACAAGGGGGGGACGTGGATCGCCCCCCCTTGCGGGCTCGCTGCGCTCGCCTTGCAGCGGGCCCGGTGCCTCGCTACGCTCGGCACACTAATTTATTCTCCTTTCAGGGGTGTCGTGGACACCCACGGAGGGAGAATGTGTCGGCATTTCGGCGGTCGGGATCCCGGCGTTCAGAATCCCGCCGGGATTGTAACTGCATCCCGCAGTAACAAGGTGTTAAATTAACAGGAAAGTGACAATGATTCTAAAATCTTAAGTTGTAAGACATTAGTCAATAATAGTCCATGGTTTTAAAACAGATAAAACTCAGAAAAAGCCCAACCTATAATTTGAATAATGATCTGGCAAAGATACTTTATTGACCTTATTACTGTTGGTGAGCTTTAGGTGCCATATAAAATAAACTACTATCGTATAGTCCTGCATTACCCCAGAGTGTTCTCACATTTTATAATGCATGTCATAATTGGTGAATTCTGATTTGTTATGTTAACTAACTGAGATTTCTAGATTTTCTGCCTCCGATGTTCTACCACTAACCTGCCTTTCATGGTTCCTCCAAGGTGAAAGAAATCACACGGGATATTAAGCAGTTGGATCATGCCAAGCGCCATTTGACCACCTCAATTACAACACTGAACCATCTGCACATGCTTGCTGGAGGAGTTGACTCACTGGAGTAAGCTTTTTAACTATTAATTTAATTTCAGCAGTAGGGTCGTCTCCGCCCCCCACCGTACTACAAGCAGGCATTTTTTTTTCAATCAAGTTTTATTGAAGCATTACAGATCAATATAATAAAAGTACAGTGTGTACAGAAGTAAAAACACAGTTCACTTAAAAGAAGGGGTTTGTCAACGGCAAAAAAAAAAAAAGAATAATAATATACATGACATTTTCACCGTGCAATAGCATTCCATTCAAGAAGTCAATGAACATACAGGAAAGAAAAGAAAATAGAAAGATTATATATAATGAGTCACAAGAGGGGCCTGGGACCAGGCCATTTATTACCTCCACTAGCCACTCCATTCGGAAAATGGGAAATCATTTTTTAAGAAAAGTGAGAACGGGGGAGCTGTAGGGTGTAGCCAAAACTGAAGAATACACTTCTTTGCAGCTGCAGACAGGATGATCAGTTATTTTTCAAACCCTTGCGGGACTCGCATCCCCTCTGGCATAATGCCAAATATTACCCATTCCGAAGTTAAGGGGAAACTAGACACTAAGTGGTGAGTAGCATATTTCCAAATTTGAGCCCAAAACCCCCGAATTATTGGACACTCTCACAAGCAATGGTACAATTCTGCCCTTTGTGAACCACATCGAAGGCATAAATGATCATCAATCTGTCCCATCAAATATCGACGATGAGGTGACAAGTATGTACGGTGTAGTATATTCAAAAACAGCTCTGTGTAAGAGGTTGCAGGGACCAATTTTGCAGAAAGTTCAAATGATTTGAGCAGTATTTTGGTAGTTAGAGAGGGCAAGTGGTCTCTACATTCGCCAACCCATCATATTGAATAGGAGTGCACAGGAAATTGTAATGTACGGAAATTGCCTTGAATGAGGAGTTCTCCCTTTGTAATAGAGAATCCAGGGGGTTTGGTAAAATCAGATAGGGAGAGCTTACAAGCAGGCATTTTAATATAGAAGTGTTATGTCTAAAACACTGAATAAAAAGTGTACTAATAAAATTAGTTTTATGTATTTTAATAGGTCTCTATAAAAGGCTTGTCCTTAAGATTATAGAATTTTAGTGTATGCTTATGGTAATTAAGATGTACAGTCTACAATATACAAAAATGCTGGATACCAGGAGTATTTTGGATATCAGATTTTTTTTTTTTTTAACCCCTTCCTGACAGAGCCAGTTTTTGCGTTCCTGACAGAGCCCTTTTTTTCAAATCTGACATGTATCACTTAAGTGGGGATAACTTTTTTTTGCTTTTACTTATCCCAGTGATTTTGAGATTGTTTTTTCGTGACACATTGTACTTCAAATTAGTGGTAAATTTGGGTCGATACAGTGTGTGTTTTTTTGTGAAAAATACCAAAATGTCGTAAAAAAATGGAAAATTTAGCAATTTGCAAAATGTTAAATTTTCTGCTTGTGAGACAAATAATCATACCACTCAAAATAGTTAATAACTAACATAGACCATATGTCTACTTTATGTTTCCATCATTATTTCAACTTCCTTTTAATTTTTTTGGACACTAGGAGGCTTACAATATGAATAGCAAATTCTCAAATTTTCAAGAAAATTTCAAACACTGATTTTTTTAGGGACCAGTTCAGTTCTGATGTGACTTTGAGGGACTTGTATGTGAGACACCCCCATAAATGATACCATTTCAAAAACTGCACCCCTCACAGTATTCAAAACAGCATTTTGGAAGTTTGTTAACCCTTTAGGTGTTTCACAGGAATTAAAACAAAGTGTAGGTGAAATTTCAAAATTTCATTTTTTTTGCAGATTTGCAATTTTAATACATTTTTCTAAGGAACACAGTACATTTTACTAGAGAAATGTGACTAAAAATTGATTCCCCCAATTCTTTTGTTTTCATAAATATCCTATATGTGGCCCTAGTGTGCACGTTGACCAAACCACAGGCTTCATAATAGAAGGAGCACCTACTTGATTTTGGAGCCTCCTTTTTATGAGATTATTTTTTAGGCACCATGTAGGTTTCTAGGCACCATAAGATGCTAAAATTTAGGAACCCCCCCACAAGTGACCCCATTTTGCAAACTACACCCCTCAGGGAATTCATCTAGGGGTATAGTGTACATTTCAAACCCCCAGGGGTTTCACCAATTGTGGTACAACTGGGCAGTGAAAATGAAAAATTAAATTTTTTACACAAAAATGCAGTTCTGGCTCAAAATTTTTCATTTTCAGAAGGAATGAAGGAGAAAAAGCACCCAAAAATCTGTGCCCCAATTTCTCCCGAGTACGGCAATGCCTCACATGTGACCAAAAAATACCATTTGGGTGCATGGCAGGACTCAGAAAGGAAGGAGTGATTTTTGGATTTTGCAGCTCAGATTCTGGTGGAATGTTGGTGGGTGCTATGTTGCATTAGCAAGACCCCCCAAGCACCAATACAGTGGAACCCCCCTACAAGTGACCCCATTTTGCAAACTACACCCCTCAGGGAATTCATCTAGGGGTATAGTGTACATTTCAAACCCCCAGGGGTTTCACCAATTTTGATACAACTGGGCAGTGAAAATGAAAAATTACATTTTTTTACACAAAAATGCAGTTCTGGCTCAAAATTTTTCATTTTCATAAGGTATGAAGGAGAAAAAGCACCCCAAAATCTGTGCCCCAATTTCTCCCGAGTATGGCAATGCCTCATATGTGACCAAAAAATACCAGTTGGGTGCATGGCAGGACTCAGAAGGGAAGGAGTGATTTTTGGTGGTGGAATGTTGGTGGGTGCTATGTCGCATTAGCAAGACCCCCAAAGCACCAATACAGTGGAACCCCCCCACAAGTGACCCCATTTTGCAAACTACACCCCTCAGGGAATTCATCTAGGGGTATAGTGTACATTTCAAACCCCCAGGGGTTTCACCAATTTTGATACAACTGGGCAGTGAAAATGAAAAATTACATTTTTTTACACAAAAATGCAGTTCTGGCTCAAAATTTTTCATTTTCACAAGGAATGAAGGAGACAAAGCACCCCAAAATCTGTGCCCCAATTTCTCCCGAGTACGGCAATGCCTCACATGTGACCAAAAAATACCATTTGGGTGCATGGCAGGACTCAGAAAGGAAGGAGTGATTTTTGGATTTTGCAGCTCAGATTCTGGTGGAATGTTGGTGGGTGCTATGTTGCATTAGCAAGACCCCCCAAGCACCAATACAGTGGAACCCCCCCACAAGTGACCCCATTTTGCAAACTACACCCCTCAGGGAATTCATCTAGGGGTATAGTGTACATTTCAAACCCCCAGGGGTTTCACCAATTTTGATACAACTGGGCAGTGAAAATGAAAAATTACATTTTTTTACACAAAAATGCAGTTCTGGCTCAAAATTTTTCATTTTCAGAAGGTATGAAGGAGAAAAAGCACCCCAAAATCTGTGCCCCAATTTCTCCCGAGTACGGCAATGCCTCACATGTGACCAAAAAATACCATTTGGGTGCATGGCAGGACTCAGAAGGGAAGGAGTGATTTTTGGATTTTGCAGCTCAGATTCTGGTGGAATTTTGGTGGGTGCTATGTCGCATTAGCAAGACCCCCCAAGCACCAATACAGTGGAACCCCCCCACAAGTGACCCCATTTTGCAAACTACACCCCTCAGGGAATTCATCTAGGGGTATAGTGTACATTTCAAACCCCCAGGGGTTTCACCAATTTTGATACAACTGGGCTGTGCAAATGCAAAATTACATTTTTTACACAAAAATGCAGTTCTGGCTCAAAATTTTTCATTTTCACAAGGAATGAAGGAGACAAAGCACCCCAAAATCTGTGCCCCAATTTCTCCCGAGTACGGCAATGCCTCACATGTGACCAAAAAATACCATTTGGGTGCATGGCAGGACTCAGAAAGGAAGGAGTGATTTTTGGATTTTGCAGCTCAGATTCTGGTGGAATGTTGGTGGGTGCTATGTTGCATTAGCAAGACCCCCCAAGCACCAATACAGTGGAACCCCCCCACAAGTGACCCCATTTTGCAAACTACACCCCTCAGGGAATTCATCTAGGGGTATAGTGTACATTTCAAACCCCCAGGGGTTTCACCAATTTTGATACAACTGGGCAGTGAAAATGAAAAATTACATTTTTTTACACAAAAATGCAGTTCTGGCTCAAAATTTTTCATTTTCATAAGGTATGAAGGAGAAAAAGCACCCCAAAATCTGTGCCCCAATTTCTCCCGAGTATGGCAATGCCTCATATGTGACCAAAAAATACCAGTTGGGTGCATGGCAGGACTCAGAAGGGAAGGAGTGATTTTTGGTGGTGGAATGTTGGTGGGTGCTATGTCGCATTAGCAAGACCCCCAAAGCACCAATACAGTGGAACCCCCCCACAAGTGACCCCATTTTGCAAACTACACCCCTCAGGGAATTCATCTAGGGGTATAGTGTACATTTCAAACCCCCAGGGGTTTCACCAATTTTGATACAACTTGGCAGTGAAAATGAAAAATTACATTTTTTTTACACAAAAATGCAGTTCTGGCTCAAAATTTTTCATTTTCAGAAGGTATGAAGGAGAAAAAGCACCCCAAAATCTGTGCCCCAATTTCTCCCGAGTACGGCAATGCCTCACATGTGACCAAAAATTACCATTTGGGTGCATGGCAGGACTCAGAAGGGAAGGAGTGATTTTTGGATTTTGCAGCTCAGATTCTGGTGGAATTTTGGTGGGTGCTATGTCGCATTAGCAAGACCCCCCAAGCACCAATACAGTGGAACCCCCCCACAAGTGACCCCATTTTGCAAACTACACCCCTCAGGGAATTCATCTAGGGGTATAGTGTACATTTCAAACCCCCAGGGGTTTCACCAATTTTGATACAACTGGGCTGTGCAAATGCAAAATTACATTTTTTACACAAAAATGCAGTTCTGGCTCAAAATTTTTCATTTTCACAAGGAATGAAGGAGACAAAGCACCCCAAAATCTGTGCCCCAATTTCTCCCGAGTACGGCAATGCCTCACATGTGACCAAAAAATACCATTTGGGTGCATGGCAGGACTCAGAAAGGAAGGAGTGATTTTTGGATTTTGCAGCTCAGATTCTGGTGGAATGTTGGTGGGTGCTATGTTGCATTAGCAAGACCCCCCAAGCACCAATACAGTGGAACCCCCCCACAAGTGACCCCATTTTGCAAACTACACCCCTCAGGGAATTCATCTAGGGGTATAGTGTACATTTCAAACCCCCAGGGGTTTCACCAATTTTGATACAACTGGGCAGTGAAAATGAAAAATTACATTTTTTTTACACAAAAATGCAGTTCTGGCTCAAAATTTTTCATTTTCATAAGGTATGATGGAGAAAAAGCACCCCAAAATCTGTGCCCCAATTTCACCCGAGTATGGCAATGCCTCATATGTGACCAAAAAATACCAGTTGGGTGCATGGCAGGACTCAGAAGGGAAGGAGTGATTTTTGGTGGTGGAATGTTGGTGGGTGCTATGTCGCATTAGCAAGACCCCCAAAGCACCAATACAGTGGAACCCCCCCACAAGTGACCCCATTTTGCAAACTACACCCCTCAGGGAATTCATCTAGGGGTATAGTGTACATTTCAAACCCCCAGGGGTTTCACCAATTTTGATACAACTGGGCAGTGAAAATGAAAAATTACATTTTTTTACACAAAAATGCAGTTTTGGCTCAAAATTTTTCATTTTCAGAAGGTATGAAGGAGAAAAAGCACCCCAAAATCTGTGCCCCAATTTCTCCCGAGTACGGCAATGCCTCATGTGTGACCAAAAAGTGGCAGGACTCAGAAGGGAAGGAGTGATATTTGGATTTTGCAGCACAAATTCTGGTGGAATGTTGGTGGGTGCTATGTCGCATTAGCAAGACCCCCAAAGCACCAATACAGTGGAACCCCCCCACAAGTGACCCCATTTTGCAAACTACACACCTCAGGGAATTCATCTAGGGGTATAGTGTACATTTCAAACCCCCAGGGGTTTCACCAATTGTGGTACAACTGGGCAGTGAAAATGAAAAATTACATTTTTTTACACAAAAATGCAGTTCTGGCTCAAAATTTTTCATTTTCATAAGGTATGAAGGAGAAAAAGCACCCCAAAATCTGTGCCCCAATTTCTCCCGAGTATGGCAATGCCTCATATGTGACCAAAAAATACCAGTTGGGTGCATGGCAGGACTCAGAAGGGAAGGAGTGATTTTTGGATTTTGCAGCTCAGATTCTGGTGGAATGTTGGTGGGTGCTATGTGGCATTAGCAAGACCCCCGAAGCACGGTGAAATGATGAACCTAATAATCCATAGATGTGTGGTATATTTTAAAACACTCCTTTATACATAGGCCGGGTTTGTCGGGGCAAGTTTCACAGTGGAAAATAGTTTCCTTTCTTATTCCCTTTTTATAGCAAACTTTGCACCTTTTTTGTGTCCTGCCCTTTCTTGCAGTGGAGGGGATTTCGTTCGGAAAATGCTGCCCTGGTACAATACGGGGGCCAGTACTAGAAGTACTGGGGCCCTCTGCCTGCTGGTTCCCAAATACTAGGCCCTTTATGACTTCCTCTTGAAAGTGCATAAATGTCCCCCTCTGGCCGGTAGAACGGAATAGCACGTAAGCGTTATACAGTGCCATCTGGATGATATACACGGCCAGCTTCTTGTACCAGATTTTTGTTTTCCGCAGGGCACTGTACGGCTTCAGTACCTGATCTGAAAGATCCACTCCGCCCATGTACCTATTGTAATCCAGGATACAATTAGCTTTTGAGGTGTGGGTACTGGTACCTCGTACAGGGACGGAGGTGGTACTGTCTCCGTGAATTGTTGTCAGTATAAGGACATCCCTCTTGTCCTTATATTTGACCAACAACATATTTTCGGTGCATATTCCCCTGCTTTCACCCCTTCTCATTACTTGGGCAATGTGCGTTTTTGGGAGGCCTCTTTGGTTCTTGCGCACAGTACCGCAAGCTGCTGTACCTCTTGAACCAAGGGCCTTAAACAGGGGGATGCTAGTGTAAAAGTTATCCACATAGAGGTGATAACCTTTATCCAGGAAGGGGTGCACTAAATCCCAGACAATTTTTCCACTAACACCTACGAGGGAGGGGGGGCATTCTGGCGGTTCAATTCTTGAATCCTTCCCTTCATATACCCTAAACCTGTGAGTGTACCCTGAGGTGCTTTCACACAGCTTATACATTTTTATGCCATACCTTGCCCTCTTACTGGGAAGGTACTGGCGGAATTTAACCCTTCCTTTAAAATGTATAAGGGACTCGTCTATGCAAATGAATTTATCTGGGATGTACATCTCTTCAAATTTGGCACTGAAATGATCAATGACCGGCCTGACTTTGAATAGCCGGTCAAAGGTGGGATCATCTCTGGGTGGGCACTGTGCATTATCGTTGTAATGCAAAAATTTAAGGATCGTCTCAAATCGAGCCCGGGGCATGGCCATACGGTAAAATGGGGTGCTGTACAGAACATCTGTACTCCAATATTGCCTAATTTCTGGCTTTTTTACTATGCCCATATGAAACACCAGACCCCAAAACGTCATCATCTCTACTGCATCTACAGGGGTCCACCTAGCAAATGATGACGTGGGGTTTTGAGCAATAAACTGCTGGGCATATAAATTAGTTTGGTCCACCATTAAATTTATAAAATCATCAGAGAAAAATAATTTGAAAAAGTCAATTTCTCTGAGACCTGTGGAATCAAATTGGATTCCTGGCATGGCCAAAAACTCAGGAACCTGGGGCTCAAAATTGTCTGGTGGTGGGGTCCATACGAGATCAATTATTGGGGGGTGGGTCTCAGCTGCTCTACGGGGGCATCTTTGAGGGGGTCCCTCATCACCAGAGGAGGAAGAGGAGCTTAAGACGAATCCTTCAAATTCCCCGCTTGCATCACTGGCTGTGTCAGAGTCAGAGGCAAGCATGGCATATGCCTCCTCCGCTGAATACATTTTTCTGGATGACTGGGATGACATTTGGGATGACATTTGGGATGCCATTTTTATTTTTGTGTTACTGGTAGTGAAATGTTTCAACACGTGTATAGTGTAGGGGGGGGGGGTACAAACTTTATTTCAACCCGGGGGGTATGTAGTGTGTAGTGTGTATGTAGTGCAGAAAAAAAAAAATACTTTATACAAAAAAAAAAAATTGAAGGGGTTAAAAAAAAAAAAAAAATTGAAGGGGTTAAAAAAAAAAAATTGAAGGGGTTAAAAAAAAAAAAAAAAAAGGTCCTGCGCCAAAAATTGAGCACAGATGTTGGTCAGTAACGTCCGTCACTGAACAGCGCTCAAAGGCAACAGGAATTTGATCAAAAAAAAAAAAAAATAGATCAACCCTGTGCCGAAAAAGATGATCAGTGATGTACGTCACTGATCAGCGCACAGTGGCCACAGGACACCCACAAAATCACAGTGTGTGTAAAAAAAAAATTAAAAAAAGACCCCACAGCACCCACAAAACAAAAAAAGGTGATCAGTGATGCGACACTGATTACCAGTGAGGGGCAGCAGGTGCACAACCTTTGGTGCAACTGACAGTGCAACTGGCAGGTATATATATAAAAAACAAAAAACCTCTGCACCCCCAAAAAGTTGCTGATCACCTCAGATATAGTGATCAGCACAAAAGGCGGGGGCAGCAGACACAAAATTTAGCACTCTCTGTCACTATCTCTCTCTATCTCTCTATCTCTCACTATCTATCACTCTATGACACTGCAGCAGCAGCACTGACAGTTATATATATGAAAAATAACCCCTGCACCCCCAAAAAGTTGCTGGGGGTGCACAAAAGGGGGGCAGCAGACACAAAATATAGCAGTCTCTATCACTCTCTGTCACTATCTCTCTCTATCTCTCTATCTCTCACTATCTATCACTCTATGACACTGCAGCAGCAGCACTGACAGGTATATATATATATAAAAAAAACCCTGCGCCCCCAAAAAGTTGCTGATCAGTTAATTTATACTGATCAGCACAAAAGGGGGGGCAGCAGTCAGTTATATAAAAAATATATAGCACAATCTGTCACTATCTCTCTATCTCTCTCTCTCTATCTCTCTATCCAATAACTCGCAGCAGCACAACACAGCACAACACAGCACAGGATGTCACAAGAAGAAGCAAGATCCAGGCAGTGATCAGGTAAGTATTTAGCAAGGTTCTGGTCAGTAAATGGCGACAGCTGGGCACGGTGACCGCACTGCACGCTATTCCAGACCGGAATGGCGTCTGCAGTGCAGTCACGTTAGTTTAAACCCCCCTCCATGGCTGTGATTGGTCCGTCGGTCCGACGAACCAATCACGGCCTTTGGGGGCGGGCGGGGTGAGCACCAATCACCTCCGATCCCGTGTCACCGGCGAACGTTATTCGCCGGTGACACAGAAAACGCTGTGAATGGCTGTTCACACTGAACAGCCAATCACAGCGATCGCCGACGGGGGGGCGGCATCGCAGCCCCCCCTGGGCATGCAGGGACATGTCTGCTGTCAGGGACAGCAGACATCGTCCCTCTGTCACTGCGTCTCTAGACGCAGTGACAGTTTGAAGTCATGACGTATATATACGTCATGTGTCGGGAAGTACTTCCCGGCCATGACGTATATATACGTCAAATGTCGGGAAGGGGTTAAATATTGGCTTACCCTAAAGAAATATCTTGGGGATAGGCACTATGGGGGGTATTCAATCCCGGGTCACGACTGTCGATCCGGTCCGACAGCCGTGACCCTGGCCCGTTTTTGATTGACTGCAGATCGCCAGACGTGATTCAATGTCCCAAGTCGCGATTGGCGAAAAGGGGGCGTGTCCACATAAACGGCCGCGGATTGTCGATATATGGCTGCGATCGCGACAAATCATGGCCAAAATGGAATAAACTGGCATGACTGCTTTTAAAGTGGGGCCCATTCTGTCGATCTGCCTCTTCAATGCTGTCGGGAAAGACAGCATTGAATAGGCGGTCGCCGCTATTTGCCCCATCGCAAATTGCGGCCGGGATTGGATACCCCCCTAAGTCTAAATCTAAAATGAATTTGTTTCATATACATCTTATACACAAAGACTGAAGTTAATGGAATACAATATTTGCAGTAAGTTTGTGTACATACAGGAAAATGTATTTGTTTTATATACACCTTATACGCCTAATGACGGAATTCAATTAGCCACATAAAACTTTACTGCACAAAGTTTTGTCTTTTCTATTAATCCAGTTAATGGACATTTTTTTTTAAAATTTACCCTCTTTTTTCTGGGAGCTTGTCCCTATGTTTTTATGGCCACAAAGGTGAATCCGTATCCCTGATCATGCTGGCTATCAGCATCAGTTTTCTACATTTCCGTGTCAGCCAATCCCAGTGGCCGTTCAAAATTTTTACTTAATGTTTCTAAATAAACTTCAACCCTGACCTCTGTCATCACGGCTGTTAGTTTACCACGTCTAATTGAATCTCCCCATAGCATGAAGATAAATTTGTGTGTGATACAAAGTTAGTGACACCTTTGCTTTCTGATAATTTCATGCACACATTCTCAGTCATGCTCCAAAAATCCTGTACTTGTAGATAGTATTTTGCTTTAGGAATAACTTTAAATAGTTGATTATCTAAAGAAATATTTCATATTTACTATAATTAAAATGGGTTTGCCTGTGCTTGCTTAGTATGCAATGCATATTTTACTTAAGTCTAAATGGTCATTAATTCATAAACTGACATTTTCAGATAAGAACTAAAGCATAAAAGGCATGGACCAGTTGTCAGCTAATGTTGCACTGCTGCTGTCACAGTGGGGATCCAGTACTGTACTTTCTATAACCATTCAATCTTCTCCCACCTGATCAAGGCAGTGTATCTAATCTGATTCTATTAATACTAAGAAACTGATAAAAATATTTATCAAACCTTCTAAAGAGACCAAGCAGAGAAGTTAACAGTTATTATTATTTACAGTTTCGTATATATCGCATATTCCGCAGCGCTTTACAGAGAATATTTGAACATTCACATCAGTCCTTGCCCCAGTGGAGCTTACAATCTATATTCCTTACCACATACACACACACACAGACATTCTAGGGTTCATTTAGTTGGAAGCCAATTAACCTACTAGCATATTTTTGGATTGTGGGAGGAAACCGGAGTACCCGTAGGAAACCCACGCAAGCACGGGGAGAATATACAAAATCCGCACAGTTAGGGCCATGGTGGGAATCAAAACCATGACCTCAGTGCTGCAAGGCAGTAATGCTAACCATGACACCATCCTAGCTGTCCAAGACAATAGCTTTCATTCCTAATATTTCAAATCATATTAGCTGGTGACATATCTCCAAACCCAGGTTTTTACCACCTGTCCCACTCAGATTTAACTGGTTCCAGATAAACTCATAAATATTACATGACGCTCACCACCCACAAAGCAACTTAAATGTGCCCTATTGAATGCACGCTCTGTTTGCAACAAATTAACAATCATCCATGACCTCTCTCACAACTTCAACCTTCTGGCTGGTACAGGAACCTGGCTCACACAATCAGACACAGCCTCGCCTGCAGCACTGTCATCTCCACCATCATCCTGGGTGACGTATCACTGTTGACAGTCCACAATCTCTGCATGCTCCCAAACTCCTATCTTTAACCTCCTCTATTAGCCTCTTGCATTGGTCTGATTCCTCTACTCATGAGGAAGGCTGCCTTGACCTTGTTTCTGATTTTACTAACACTCCCTTCCCTCTCACAATCTCATTACCCTTTCGCTCTCCTCCATTCCCCCAAGCTCACTGACCCTGAAATCATGCAAGCTCACTCTAATACTAATGCTATTCATTTTCCACAACTTTCCACTTCTCTGCAACTCTTACCAATTTATACATTTATCTCTCCTGACGCTGTTTCTCACCTGTACCCAAATTCTTGAAACAGCCCTTGATGAAGTGGCTCCAGCTTCCCATTATACCCCACGCAGGCTTAGATGCCAGCCGTGGCACTCCAAAATAACAAGACAACTACAAAATCAGTCACGTAAAGTAGAATACCAGTGGCATAAATCTCGTAATCTGAGTGATTTCCTCACATATAAGACTATCTAGCACGCCTGCTACAATGCTTTGGACACTGCCAAACAAATATAATACCAATCTCTCATATCTTTTCATGCCACCAACCCCAGGCGATTTTTTAACACATTTAAATCTATTCTGTATCCTCCCCCACTGGCTACCATCATACTTTAAAGACAAGATTGATAACATACATCCAAGAGGAAATGGTATGCTCTTCTGCAGCCTCTAACCTACTTACTTCCCCGCCTGAACCCTCTGGCACTTTCTCTTCATTTGAGCCCACAACTGAAAAGGAAGTATCCACACTCTTATCGTCCTACTCCACTACCTCTCGTCGTAATCCTATACCTGCACAAGTCATTAACACTATCTCCTGTGCTTATCCCAAACTTAACTAAAATCTGCAATCTCTTGCTACTGGTACTTTTCCTTCTCTGTTCAAACATGCAGTAATTACTCCCATTCTGAAAAAAAAAACACAATTCTGACCCTAACTCATGTTCTGTCTCTCAGCTCCCATGCCTCTCCAAGCTACTTGAGAGACATGTCTACACTCGCCTCACACACTTTCTTAACCCTCACACCCTATTAGACCCACTTCAGTCAGGCTTTCCTTCCCAATACTTTACTGAGACAGCACTGACTAAAGTGGTGAAGGATCTGGTCACTGCTGAGTCTCAAGGCCATTACTCACCACTCATTCTTCTAGATCTTTCTGCTGCATTTGACACTGTTGATCGCACTCTTCTCATACAAATACTGCACTCCCTAGGTCTTAATGATACAGCACTTTCCTATTTCTCATCTTACCTATCTGATCGCTCTTTCAGTGTTCAGTTCTCTGACTCAACCTCCTCTTCACTACCTCTGTCAGTCGGAGTTCCGCAAGGCTCAGTCTTAGGTCCTCTGCTTTTCTCAATCTATACCTCATCTCTTGGCAAACGTATCAGCTCCTTCGGATTTCATTATCACTTGTATGTGGACAATAATCAAATCTATCAACCCCAGAGTTGTCACCAGTGCTTTTGGGCCGAGTCTCTGAAAACCTCTCTGCCATCTCATCTTGGATGTCTTCTCGCCACCTCAAACTCAATATGTCCAAAAATGTAATTAATTATATTCCCACCAGCCAAGAGCAGTTACCATCCTGATATCTCCATAACTGTTAACAACACGACAATCCAGCCTACCACACAAGCTCGTTACCTAAGGGGGTCATCCTCGACTCTGAACTGTCCTTTGTTCCCCACATTCAATCGGTCTCCAAATCATGTTACAGGCATCTAAAAAACATGTCCAAAATACAACCCTATCTTACACATGAAACTTCTAAATCTCTTATCCATGCACTCATTATATCCCGCATTGATTATTGCAATAGTCTCCTAACTGGTCTTCTGAAGAACAGACTCTCACCACTGCAATCCATTTTAAATGCTGCTGCTAGGCTAATCTTCCTAGCAAGACGATCATCATCTGCTGACCAGCTTTGCCAGTCCCTCCATTGGTTGCCTTTATTTTACCATATTCAATATAAAATACTTCTACTCACATATAAAGCTATTAACCATACTACACCAGCATACTGTATATCTCTTTACTTATCATAAAATATCTCCCAACTCGACCACTCCACTCTGCACAAGATCTGCATCTCTCTTCTGCATGGATCACTAGCTCCCATTCACTATTACAGGACTTTCATAGGGCTGTTCCTACCCTATGGAATGCCCTTCCACGCACAATAAGACTCTCCACTAGCCTCCAAACTTTCAAGTGTTCCCTCAAAACTCACCTCTTCAGGCATGCATATAATATTTCATTTCCACATGTATAACCCTCTGAGGCACTTATGTATTATATAGCTTTCTTTCTGGACTTGCAACTTGGTGGGACTGCTATGTTATTACTGGTGCCTGTTTTTGTGTTTACCTCCTATATCCCTATAGATTATAAGCTTGCAGCAGGGCCCTCCTACCTCCAAGTCTGTTGTTACCCAGTTAGTTTTATCACTGTCTACAATTGTAAAGTGCAACGGATTCTGCTGCGCTATAGAAGAAACTATAAATAAATAAGATTTCTTAACTAAGTAATAGCTGTATTAGCTATGTAATAACTGGAATGTGAATGGTTAGAATTGGCAACATGTTCACTATATAAGGTTTGCGTTGCAGTGACAATATTGCCCTGCCCTTCAATCTGAATTCATCTGAACAGTGCATTTCTGCAAAGCTAGTCCGTCTCAGTTTAGTTGTGGCTGTCCTCTCTCCTAACATGACAACCTGCAACATGGGTGAAAGGTGGATAAACTGTTCAGCTTATTAATAGTCTTTTACTTATGTGTCTGGTAATATTCATCTGTGGCTTTTCTTGATCTTTAATGGCCAATCATGTGAAACTTTTGCAATTGGACTGTTTAAGATTTGATTTTGAAATTTGATGTTATTTGAGTCAGTTTAAAAGTGCATTATTATCTTCTCAATTGTTATTAAAATATGCTTTTTTTTATAGAGCAATGACTAGAAAACGTCAGTATGGGGAAGTGGCCAACCTTCTACAGGGAGTAGTGAATGTATTGGAGCATTTTCAGAAGTACATGGGTATACCACAGATACGCCAGCTTTCAGAAAGGTGAGATATAATAATAAAAAATAATTGTAATAGGTGTTGGTATATACAGCATAATTACAAATTAGCTCACAATGGGGCAGATGTATTAAGCCTGATGAATAGATAAAGTGGTTAAAAGGTGGAGATAAAGTGGAAGGAGATAATGCACCAGCCAATTAGCTGTGTTTGAAATATGACAGTTGGGAGTTGATTGGCTGTGCCTTATCTCCTTCCACTTCTCCACCTTTTCTCCACTTTATCTCTTTGCCAGGTTTAATACATCTGGCACAAGGAGTGCTTTGAATTTGCTGATTTAAAAAAAAAAAATTATCCCCATATACACAGTGTGGGTCTCATTTAGACTGTACTTGCACATATATATTATTGAGTGCACCTTTTTCCGCCAATGAACAACAAAAATTGATTCCCAGCTCTCTTAGATTATGTTTACAGCAATGTAACTAATTACCTTAATGTGCTACATTTATTGACATTGCAGCAATGTAACTCTGAGGATATACCCCATGTGTGGTGCGACTGCTACCTGCTTTTTTTATTTTTATTTCTTGAGCATCACTTCACAGTGCACACTTGATATACAGTACAAAGAGAAAAGGGGGGACATATTGGATAATTGATACAGTTGCATTCACACACACAAAAATTCGTATCAACCTTCAGGACATCTTAATGACCATAACTTTCAACAAGAAGTACAGAAAGTGACAATATAATTATGTGCTTGTATGAGCATAGAAATATAGGTAACAGTCTGTTGGGCTTCCTTATCCTTCTATCTCTATATATACGAATTGGGGGTGTTCTGTGAATAAACACTTATCAGAATACTGCTACCTGCTTTTATAGTATACACCTCAAGATGTTAGATCAATGGATTGTTCGTGTGGTCTGCTAGTTCAATCATAGCTACCTTCCACTGAAAATCCATATGTATTACAATGCTGCTCTGTATTGAGTATTATTTGATAAACTACCCAGCATTTCTTTGGTGTTGTGACCTTATTCAAAGTTTGATTCAAGCAGACGTTCAATATGTGTCTGAAAAAAACTTTGCAACTGTAAATTTCTTTGAGAATTAGTCATATGCAAATCTAGAGCTTGAGCTCCCTTTATACCTGGCTTGCTGATGTGAGATTGTGACTGTTGCTGTAGCTTAGCTGTCAGTACATAAAATGCTGTACGCAATAGAAACATATTGCATTTAATAGCTGGATTGAGTAGATAATAAATAACAAAGTTTATCTGTAGTGCTTAATGAAGCAGTTTTAATTTCATTGACAACACTTCCGAGACTATGTAGCAGCTTCCCTATTGTGCCGGAAGGATTATATGTTTGTGTAAAGGGCGATTTTGAGCTGAAAGCAGCTCACTTTTACGTTTGATCTGCTTTCAGCTCAGTAGCCGTCCAGTGTGTATGACCTGGCAGTGAGCGCTGATATGCACTCCTGCATCATCACCCGCTGCCGCCACTTATTTGATAGTATTACCAGCAGAGGGACGGGGTGGACGGCTTTCCATAGCATCCTGCTTTGGAAAGCGGTTTGCCCTCGAGATGATCGCTTGGACGAGCAAAAATCTTTCAGTGCCTATGCACTGAGTGATTTTCGACCCATCGATTTTTACCCATCATCGCTGTGCATCCACGCTGGGGAAATAAATGTCCAGTGTGCATACACCTTAAGGAGAGGGTTTATTCCATTGTAAAATCAGAGCTAACTGGAGTAATGCCCTTCCAGGCAGCTAACTTACAGACTTTTCTGTACTTTTGCCACTGTGGTTACACTCATGCCTATTTCAGCCCTGGGCTCAGTACCCTAAGTTTATTAAGACAGATTGAAAAAGGAATGCATGTAAAAAACAAAAACAAAACAAAAGCGTAAGCGAAGACTGAAGTAATTCCAAACTTACACTTAGGAAGGACTTTGTTTGGGGGATCAGTTTTGTTTCACAGTAGGTTTTGGCTTTAGACTACAGGTTCCAGCTGATCCTGGATGCAAGGACAGATTGTTTGTAGGTTTACAAGTGCCAGCATTCTCTGGTAGCCATCGGTATTCTGATAGTTGTAGTTCAAAGAGCACTGGGAGCAGTTCGGGGCTGCCGGGGTTTCCTGAAAACCATAGTTCCCCAGGGAAAATCAGCATCATGTGCAGCTGTCTTACTCTTAAGCCCTGTACACACGGGGCGATATATCTATAGCACCGAGCAATATATCGCTCACAATGAGCAATATATCGCTCACAATGAGCGATATATCGCTCGTGTCCTGTTTGCATCAGTGACCAGAGATTGTCGCTGATGAAAAATAAACTTCCGGGGATCGCAACCAGCGATCACTACGGGCAGAAAATAGGAGCACGCACCCAGCGATTTATCACCGGTGCACACTCCAATTGCTGGCAATATGGTCGCCCAGCAACCATATTTCCAGCGATATTTGCTAGAATCGCTCCAGTGTGTACGCACCCTTAGAGTGCAAGTACATGCCTTTATTTATATGGGTCATTGCCTCTTTGGATGTGTATTTTCTGTGTGCATGCACTCTTAAAAGTTGTGTATTTTATGTTTAAAAGGGCCTTGTGCCTTGGTCAGAATGTCCTTGCCTGTGAAGCATGCCCCCCATCTATTTTCGGATTTTCCTCTACTTACTAAATCACATTCATTTTTAATGTTTATCTATATAATGCTTTTATGTGTCCTTATAATGTTAGTGTTATCACTTTGCAGATTACGCCAATAGCAGTACACATTTATAGAGCTTTCCATTATGTAGCCACATCCTTATCCTATTAGTGGAAACATTTCGAGAGACAGAGCAGGGTAAGGTTTTTCAGGCATTGATCACTGGAGAATAGATGGGAGCCCAGATGCCACCTCTGTATTTGAAATGTCAGTGGGAAACATGATGGATAGTTTATCCTTGATATTTTTAGTCCTCTCTTTACCAAGCTCCTTCCTAATGTTTACATTCTGATAACCATTCCATCTGGTTGTGATAGGAATCGTGATTTGTGCGGAAATGAAAGGCACACCCCGCACATTGCTTACATCTCCAGTGCTCACAATAAGGAAATACATCTAGTTAAAGCCAGAATAAATAGACTTGGGGCAGTTTTTCTCCTTCCCGTTTCTGACAACAGCTAAAATTCATTATTTCCATATTTGTTCCATTTCTAAAATGGATTCAAGTTGTTTATTGCTATATTTACAATTTAGTGCCATCCATGCTGTAGTATGTAAACACTGGAGATCTTAGAATACATGGACACAGGTATGTGCTTATGTATGGGGAAAAAAATCCTATTATATTTGCTACAATTCTGGGAGGAAACTTGCACAACCATACAAGTGTCACACACCGATATTTCCCTGGCCAGACGGGAACCCAGGTTCGTACAATAATATAGCAGCTTCATTACGGGCTTAGGATCACACCTCACTAATGGTATAGTAAATTCCTCCCTAAACATATTTGCATGTGCCTGAATACATTATAGTTATGGAAATTAAAACACTCCTTGACATGTAGATCCTCATAAACACAATATGTTGTGTTCTTGACCATTTATCTAATCATTACAGAATGTCTCTTTGCTCTTTTCTCTGTGATTAGCTAATTTGTTTCCAAGCCTCATGTGTTAAGCCCCATACACACTAGGCAATATTGACAGTATTGCTCAGAATAGGGCTTCTGAGCGATATTGTTCCCGGCATGGTAGCCTGGAATGCCGCCCTGTGGTCAGTGGCACTGTTGCAATACTGTTCAGAACAAAAATACATTCTGTGCACACACCCTGCATTCTGTAGAGTCATCTGAAACATTTAAGATTCTTTACATTTTCACATGTATTGCAGTGAGGCCATCATAGGTTGCCAGGGATCTCTGCCCTGGTGCTGATCCTTACATAGCATACATAAGTAGCCACACTCATTGTAACTCGCGGCATATGCATGCTGGGGTTGCAAGTTTGGCACGTTAAACACGCACAAGCAGCGGTATCGCAGCACCAATAAGTGCAGCTACATCTGTATGCCTGTGTGAATATTTTTTTCTATGTTACTTCTGTTGATAAAATTCTATTTTCCAGTAAGTAGAATATGGACCGACCCACCTAGGTCTGAGGGTACTTGAGGCGTTCAACAAGATTGGTTTTAAATCCAGCAGCTGATGTAAACAGGGTTGTTAGTACTGTGTTAACAAGGTAAACAAAAAAATAAGAGAACTAGCAGCACTATCCAGGTCCAAATGGAGTGGGTGTTTGTCCAGCAGGTTTCTGACACGTTTCTCCACACCTGGTCGCTTTATCAAAGCTAAATTACATCTGGTGATTCAACGCAACTATCTATATAGAGAAGAGGTTGCTGCCACTTGGAGAGGGATGGTCAATCCCTCAATAGGTACAAGCAAAAACAGAAAGAATAGTGGTGCTAAACATTAAATAATGAATTAATTTTAATATAGTAAAATATTGAATAGAATTGGTAGATAATCACAAATAAAAGCAAAGATAAAAACAAGGATGCAAAACAATGACATTTGGTTGCATATGGTGGACCTATAAGGAAAAGGAGTCGCTGGTGGAGTCCCTTTCCTATTATGCTGCCAAAGAATAGATGGTACTTTGGTAACCAGAATGTTGGGGAGGGTACTAGCTCAGATGTAATGAGCGTTCCCACAAATGTTTACCAAGCCGTTGGAGGTAATTAATCCCTTGAAGGAAAGCGTTTGCACCAAGAGTGTAGCATCAGTACTATTGAATAACAATTGGTACTTAATAAAGATGATTGGCAGGCCAACCTACACCGCATTCTAGGAGAATTAATTTCCTCCAGCGGCTTGGTAAATATTTGAATAGTGAATGAATTTAAATTTTACTATATTAAAATTCATTCATTATTGAATGTTTAGCGCCACTTTTCTTTCTGTTTTTGCTTAAATCACACCTGGTGGCTTTATCAAAAGTAAATCACCTTTTGATAATGCCATTAGGCTTGGTAAAATGCATAAGTTACCCGCTGGACAAACACCCACTCCATTTGGACCTGGATGGAAGCCCGAACCAGCTTCTATGTAATTCAGCTTCAGCAATAGCATGTCTCCAGGGCAGGGTGCGTTTTGAGGTTTTAAAAATGGGCAGGGTGCGGCACCCTGCAAAAAAAGCTTGGAGGGAGCAGGACTGACAGCAAGCTATCAGCACTGCTCGCCATCATAGTTCTCCCTCAGGGCATTGAATATAACTCATAGCATACATGTACTATAACCTTTGAGTTGTAGTAAGTATGACTTAATAAGCTGTGTAATAAGAACATTTTATTTCTTGCCCTACTTTGCCACAGTAATACAGCAAGTTTTTAGCTTTTAGTAAAATTTCTCATTGGTAAGAAATAATATATATATATTTGTTTCATGAAGAGGTTAAATGGACACTACAAATAATTGAAATGGCCTGGAAAGTATTTTAACTGAGACATAACAACTGTACCACAAGTCAGAAAAGAGCGGCTGCCTCAGCCCCTTTTTAAGCTGCACACTGCCAGTTCCTGTCTAAAATTTCTGGTAGGCTAAGCAAAAAGAACTTGTGGTTTTGTAAGACTTACTGTTATTTGAAAACTTGGGAAAATAAATGTGAATGTAAGGAAAAAATAAGAATTGCGACTTGAACTGGAAGCCGGGTGCCAGCTTTGGTATGCTTGTTAAGTAATCTGTTCACTAATCCTCTTGAATCTAAAAATCCGCATGTTCATAAATAAAGTTTGCAATAATACGATTTAAAGGGTCATTGCTGTTTAGAAAACATTGCTTTGTATATACAGGCATTTCCTGGCAAGTGAAGCAATCCTACTGCTGTGTCTGAGTGATGCATTGTTGAGGTATTGCTTGTTGCTGCCAGACACGTACTGTATATTGCCGTTTTCCATGATCATTTTTAAAATGGATACAATGTATGTGGCAGCTAATGTGTGTATTTACAAATATATGGAGGGATTTTTCACCTTGAGTTTCAGTAGATATTTTACTTTACATTTTCAGTTGTCTACTTTAGGCCATAGGCGCCGATTCTGTGGGGGCTCATGAAAATTCATGAGCACCCACTGGCCGCCCCCAAGTCCCACTGGTCGCCGTAGTACTACTACTGCAGCTGTTGAATCTGATTAATGAATCATCATACCCGCCGCGGCCGCTATAACAGCACTTCCGCCCTGCCTGCAGACTAGTGCACGCCTCGCGCAGTGCGCACTCTTACGCGACCTCCGTCACGCTCACCGCGACCCGCCGGGTGCCATCGCCAACCTCCCCTCCCTCTCCTCCGTGCGCAATCACACAGCGCGTCGGGTTTACCTGCTGCAGCAGGAGGAGGCAGCTTACCCGGTCCCCGTGAACCGTGACCCCGTCCCCAATGGATACTGGTAGCCTGGCAGGAGCGGGACCGCCTGACATCTAATTACAGTAAGTCCAGGCTTGTGGCTTTTGTCAATTTTAAATATATGCTCACTGAGCATTGCGGTCCAAAAATGTGTTAGTAGTTATTATTCCTGACTATTCTGGCTTTATGACTATTAAGTCATAAAGCCAGATTCCATAGAACAAAAATATCTTTAGCAACAACTATCTGTGCAATATTTCTCATCCTGAGCCTCAGGATGAGAAATGATGCACAGATAACTGTTGCTAAATATATTTTTGTTCTATGGAATCTGGCTTTATGACTAATAACAGGTATTATTTTGTGGCCAAGCCCCTCCCCCATTAAGCCACTCCCCTATAGTTTTGGCTTGAGCACCCACCCGCAAAAACATAAATCGGCACCTATGCTTTAGGCATGCTGACCGGTCCAGTGCATGGATGGAAAGGCTACCTTGCACTTGACTGAATGGGCATGGCGTTCTTCTAACAAGAACCGTTTTATAAGTTTCAGAACATGACTCCTGCATTTATCATACAATGGGGCAGATGTATTAAGTAAAGCACAATGGAATATGCTGCGCTATGTAAGAAACTGTAAATAGAGGTGCAGATAAAGTAGAAGGTGATAATGCACCAGCCAGTCAGCTATGTTTGAAAATGACAGAAGTTGAGCGGAGATAAAGTGGAAGTGATAATGTACCAGCCAATCAACTCCTAACTATCATTTTTCAAACATAGCTGTTTGGCTGGTGCGTTATCACCTTCTTCAGGGTTCTGAATTGTAATAAGTAATAGAATCCAGTTTTTGACAACCAAGGGATGTCAAATAGAATTTTACATTTAGGGGGATATTCCATCTCCGGCGAGCACCTCCCGCCGGGCCCTATTCAATGCTGTCTTCCCCGACAGCATTGAGCAGGGTATCTCGACAGAACGAGCCCGACATCACAAGCTGTCGGGCTCGTTCTGCCGAGAACAGCCGGGAAGTGACGAGCTGCCGGCTGCAGCTCGCCTCTTCCCGGCCGCAACTCGCGGCCACGCCCCCTTTTCGCTCCCCGGCAGGCGGGACATTGAATCCCGCCTGCGTGTTCTCGGTCGAGCTGACCGAGAACGGGACTGGGTCACGGCGGTCGAGCAAGCTCGACTGCCGTGACCCTGACATTGAATACCCCCCTTAATGTCCTGATAAAATAATGTTGCTTGATTATTTCAGAATATTTTTATTTGTTTTTGGCTATCTTGCTAGTCAAGTTGGATATTTTATCTGTAGACCTCGGTATTATGAGACTTGCATATTTTAATTAAACAGCTTAAGTTTGGAACACTGTTTATTTCTTTATTACCCTGGTGGCAGGTTTACTAGAGCTTCTAAAACAGACAAGTGGAGGTGTTACCCACAGCATCCAATCCAATTCCAATATTTTATAAGATGCAGTAGAGAAGTGAAATCAAAATGTAATTGGTCGCTATAAACACCACCTACTCTTTTTTTTTCAGCAGATTAATACTACTATATAATGTGCCAGCAATGTATATATTACTGGCTTATGTGTCATTGGTGCCCAGTGGTACAGTAATATATACATTGCTGGCATGTGCCAGCAATGTATATATTACTGCCTTAAAACAAAATCATTGGTGCCCAGTGGTGCAGTGGTCAGTGGCGTTATGTCCACACAGCAAAAGCAGGGAAGTCATCCTGGGGGTGGGGCTTTCTGCTGGTGGCGGGGCGTCACACCGGGCTGTATGTCCGGCCAGGGGAGTGGAGCAGAGAAGCTGTCACTGTGCAGCCGCAGCGTTAGAGCCGGAGGAGAGGCAGGCAGCTTTGGAGCAGGGAGGGGTGAGTATGAACAGGGGGAGGGAGCGGGCTGTCAGCTGGACTGAAAGACTTTTATCTTTCAGCTCGGCTGCTGTACACACTTGGCGATGATGGCTGAAAAACCAGCCAGCATCGCTAGGTGTGCTGGTAAAACCAGCAAATTGCCCACCTTGCTAGCGATGATGCAGGAGCGCGCATCATCGCTAGTCGGCAATCTGTGGGGCATACACACTAGGTGATTTTCAGCTGAAAAATCAGTCAGACCAACCAGGAGAGATGGTGAGCATTGAGCAGTGGATTAGAATGATCTGCACAATCATTGTTATACAGTTTGGGCCAAGCAGCCCAATTAATCACATTGTGTACTACTCTAGTACTGGTTCTCAGGGTTAGCTGGTGTTGCAAAAGCTTGTGCAAAGCTTGTGGGTTCACAACAGCTGGAGGGCCATAGTTTGGACATGACTGCCCTAGTTGATGCCTTTACCATATATTTTTCAATGTCAGTATTTGAGGAATAAAATCCTTGTTCTGCACGGGAATGCAGTACCTAATTGGGTCCAAACCAACAATTTGTTTAGGCCACAGCTAATTGGATATTTCCCTATGTTTATTTACCTTGGGCTATAGCTCTGTCAGGATTTTTTTTGGTGCTGTAATATTTCCATATTGTTTTTATGGGGTTTCCATGTTTATATGTTAATAAATTAGATTATATTGGACAAGTATATTAGCACTTTTTATATCTTTTACTGGAGGAGTTTGGCCAAGCCTACAATGGGACTCCTGTTATCCAGACCTTTTCCATACTGGCTGATTGCACTGTGCCTTAATACTTATTCAATTTTGAAAAAATTCCAATAACAGTTTATAGTTGCAGTAACGTGAATAGTTATGCATGACAAGTAAAACAAAAGATTTCTATCTTCCAATTAAAAGCACTTCTGAAAATATCATGGAATATATACATCTTATATAATTCTAATACTGTGTCAGACCAATCCATAATATATTCAAGTATAAAACTATAGGCATATAATAAAAAAGCCGCTAGCAATAAAGAACAATGTACAATAGTTAAAGCAGCTGCTCATTTATTTCACACTTTTTTCAAAAGTTTGTCATTCTCTATAAGGAGTCACTCAATATAACGGGTTTGTTACATTTTCAGCAAGATCATTAGGTGTAGAACATACGGTAAGTCTTGAAGATGTAAGCCAGATCAGAGGGTACCCTCTCCAAAATAGTATAGCTTTTATGAAAAGTTGAGGGATTTTGTCTAATGGTGTGTACACACGTTAGATGTGCCTTAAGATCCTATCCACGATCTGATCAGATAGGATCGTGGATAGGATCTTAAGGCACATCCGATTTGTATCCTATCTTGACTATATAGTGCAGATCTGCACTATATAGACAAGGCAGCCAAGACTTTCTGGCTTCCGATACGTGAACGCGCATCGGGATCGGATCGGAATCGCAAGGGTTAAAACCCTTGCGATCTGCATCAGATGCCGATCCGATGTTGACTATATTGTCAACATCAGAAAGGAAATCGGACCGTGTGTACACAGCATTACACTTATTAAAAGTTATAGGTAAGAGCCATTTTGAATAGTATTGATAGCTGCGACGTGTTAGCATTCCCGCCATTTATCCAGCAAATATTTTAACAAAAACTGTTGATTAAAAGTGTCAGAAATTTCATACACATTTATGCTAAAATTATTCTGTTTATGAGACTTCACAAGTATATTTATTCGTGTTTGAACCACAAATAAAATACAGGATGAGTTTCATTTATTGCCACTTCTGTATTGCAAGAGTATTTGATTAAGGGAAAAGGCAGACTAATCCTGGTTTGATTCATAAACCTTTATTAAGGTGAATGAAGACAGATAATTTATTTTTAATGCTTTCTTTGTTTACCTTCATTTTTAACCGCAAGATGATAGGTGCATGCCAAAATATACTAGCAATGAAGAAAATGTACAACTTTTGAAAAACTCATGGACTGTCTTTTGCGTCCAAATACTTTTTCTGATAATGAAATGTTATGAATTATATCATTTGTTATTGGTATTCTTCCAAAATGTACAATTTGTAACTTTTTTTCAAGAGTCTGATTACAATGGTTGTGTAAAATAATAATTTTTTTCCTGTTTTATTTTAAATATATTCTTACAAAGCAAACGCATATATTACGCAAATAATACAGAATTTTACCTAAACTAGGTTGCTTCATAAGCATTCTTAGGCTTTGGCCACACATTGGGTGAAATTTACTAAGATGTGAAATACACTTCACAGGTCATGTTTCTATGGGCAACCAATCAGATCCTCTCTACTATCTTCTAGAGGGTGGTAAATAAATAAAAAGTAGATTATGATTGGTTGGCCATAGCAACATGACCTGTGAAGTGTATTTCACATCAGTAAATTGCACCCATTGTGTTTTAACAGAATATAGCGGTACAGGACCTTCTAGGCAGGATAAACCTTTTTGGGGTTTTCACATTGTGCTTTAAGTGCATTCTGCTTGAACGCAATGTGATACACCTTTAACACAGGGCAGAGATTGTGGTACAACTGCACTGTGTACACACATACATTCAAATGCATGTGTTGTGTTTGTTATCCGATCGTCCTGTCATCCTGCTAAATAGCCGTATGCTGCAGTTGTATCTGGTGGCTGTGGTTCAGCAAGATGTGTAGACGGCCAACATAGAAATACATGGGCAGACTTCTTCCTGCCAAACAGGTCCCGTTGGATAGAACCTGGTAAACCACAATGTGTGGCCCAAGCCTAAACACAACCTCCCTTAAGCTGATTACAAACTAGAATGATCTCTGGCCAATATTTTGTTTCCGGCCAAATTGGAACAACATGCTGCACAGCCAACTGGATGATCACATGCACCGCCATGCAGTATAATAGAGGATGGAACGAGCGATTGATACATCATTCTGATGTGTACACACAGGGCCTGTTTCAGCATTGTTTCAAAGCAAAAAGCAAATGGGTTAAACCATGTAGGTGGAACAGATGTAATATATGTGAGAGCGTTAGATTTGGGTGGGTTGTGTTCATACTGAAATCTAAATTGCTGTGTAAATATCAAGCTGGCTAGTATATGTGAGCTACATGCAAAGACAGCCAGTATTGACCCTGCAAAGAAACAATATAAATGTGTTCCCCTTTACATAGCAACATGGTTTGTTCCAGACACAAAATTATTAGCATTTTTGCTTTACTGAATCTGTCTCACAGTACGATATGTCACCCCATGAACTACCATATCATCCAGGTAGACATCGCTCCACTGTGTACCTAGCTTTAAATGTTTTTCATTTGTTTTTGCTCTTTTTATAAATATGTATGGGACCTCAGGTTAAAAAGTATAATAACACAATGGGCGGTATTCAATGAGCCTGATTCGCCATGTTTTTATGGCGAATTTGTGCTGTTTGGCGAATTTCTGACTAAAACGGTGAATCACCCTATTCAATGACCACATGGCGAATACATTTCAAGGTTTTTATCACCATGATTCACAGAGTAGCAATCGCTATCTTTTTATGGTGAAGTGGAATGTGAACTTTTAAAATAAAGTGTTTTGTTTTTTACATTTGGTGTCAAAAAATCAGGAATTTTATTCTGAGGAGGGGCATGCTATTTTTATTCATGTGCTGTAAGCACATGAATATATATTTAATTTAAAAAAAAAATATTTATTTTTTTTACACAGCATCCAGCAGGGGGCGCCGGAGCTGAGCCGCTCATTACATATTCATATATTCACTGCACCCGATCGTTACGATCGTGTGTAGTGAATATACGCTCCCCTGCTGGCACCCCCGGGGGGCAGCCTGTGCTGCCTGGCACCCGGGGAGCCCACCTACCCCCCACAAAGTTCTGGGGCAGGCAGAGAGACTACCATCTCTCTGCCTGGCACCGTCCTCAGGCTCCCTGCGGAAATCACCGCAGGAGCTCATATTTGCCAGTCAGGAGCAGCGAGCCCCTGACACGTTGAATACCGGAGCCCGCCGGCTCCGGAACGTGGCGAATGTGCAGCGAATCCTAAAAAGGATTCGCTGCACCTCGCAGGTATTCTCATTGAATACCGCCCAATGTCTGTAAATAAGAATAAAATGGTAACAATAGAAATATCCCACATGGACGAGGATGACAACTGGGTTTGACAGTTGCTGAGAATTGGAGATCAAAGCACAAGGGTAGAGCCCATTTTAACATGTGAGATTAGGTTTTTGTAGAATGTTGGCTGTCTCTTTTGACTTTAATCATTTTACTATTGATAGAGTAGTTTTCCACTGTAATAGAACATAAAAATATGTTCACTTAGTCATTTTCTTTTTCATGAAATATGTTGGCCATTCTCTGCTCTATGTATTTATGCACTATTTTGCATGCTTATCTGTTTATATCCAGGTTTGAAACAGCAATACAAACCTTAAACAGACATATACAGAATATACTATAGGAAGCAAAGTTGTCATATATACTGTATTGTATTGTTTTAGAATTCTATCATTTGTTGCCATGCATTTCCTTGACCATATCACCATAAAAACCTTTGTTTTATAATGCAATAAATCCTGTGCATACCTTTTCATATACTGTAGTCCATTTTTTACTATGCAGGGTTAAAGCTGCTCAGACGGAATTGGGTCAACAGATATTAGCTGATTTTGAAGAAGCTTTCCCATCACAGGGTTCTAAGGTAATAATATATGTATCTAAACCATAATGCAGGTTACCGACAGTGCATGTTTAGTGTTTTTTATGCCATGGATTCATTCATATTTGCCAACTAGGACCAAATCCAAAGATGACAATCTCTGAAGGCCCACACACAGTGGGCGACTTTGAGCTGAAAGTCGCTCAAAACACCCAGTTTGAGCGGCTTTCAGCTCAAAGCCGCCCAGTGTGTATGCCCCAGTGATGAGCGGTGAGCGCTGCTGCGCACTCCCGCAACATCACCGGGAAAGCCGCTCATCTGTTGGTTATACCAGCAGATGAGTGGCTTTCAGGACGGCTTTGCATAGCACTCCGCTATGCAACGCCCCCCCTCAGTCGGCGCCGGGCAGGAGGAAAGCCGCTCAGTGTGTATGCACTGAGCGGCTATACCCCCGGCGATGATTGTCATCATCGCTGTCCATGCACGCTGGGCATAGTCGCCCAGTGTGTATGGATCTTAAAGCTGGCCATACACTTGTCCGATTTGGCCACTTTTCACCCTATTCCGACGGATCGGGCCAAGAAATCGGGTGAAAAGTGACCAAATCAGATGTGTTAGACATCTGATCCAATCTGATGCGTGGTCCCATGCGCATCGGAGTCAGAGATCGACCCTGCTTGCAGGTCAGACCTCCAACCTGGCTGCAGAAGGACCATATGAGATCCTGCCCCCTGGGATGCTCCCAGGCAGTTCATGGAATTTTTATGTGACTTATCCATTTTAAAAGTTGCATAAATGTATGGGGGGCCTTTAGTGTGAGACATGAGGATAAGGGCATTGACCTGCATGTAGTAAATACAAGCAAACAAAAATAAATTAAATGACTCCTTAACATTCGCTTTTATGAGTTCTTGAAATAATTTTCTTACTGACTATGCTTTCAAAGTTCAGTTTAATTCAAGCACAACTAATGGCCATCATTTTGATGTTTCTACCAGAGAACAGGAGGACCCAGCAATGTCCTGCGGGATGCCTGTTTGGTAGCCAATGTCCTTGATGTCCGGATTAAACAAGAGATCATCAAGAAATTTATCAGGCAGCATCTCTCTGAATACTCCGTGCTCTTTCAAGAAAATCAAGATGTAAGCATTACCTTGGTTAATGAGTTTAATCTTAATTTCACAGCCACTGACTACTTGAAATCATTAACTACGACAAACAACCTAGCCTCTTAAACATTTTCAAGGAACAGCAAAACGTGTTTTTTTTTACCATACGTCATTTTATGGAACATTAAGATCTTGCCATTTACTCTTAGTAAGGAAATAATTTATTTATCTGTAACTGTTTGTTATGTACTACTATCAATGGCTGCTGCTTTACTTAAGGTTTCCCCTAGTTGCCTGACAGCTAAAGACCAGCACAGTTTAATTTGTGGGATATGGAGAGTTCATGCATTCATGAAAAATATACAGTAGAGTTGAACATAGAAGCACTAGTAGAACATGCAGGTAGAAAATTAATGCAATAAATAGTTTAATAAAAGTTCAAATATTTTGATTGGAAATAGGAAGGGTGTCCTGGGGATGATAACGTTTTTCCTATGGTGAGGTTCCCCTCAGATATATGAGGATGAAATAGATGGGATTATTTCATGGAACTTCTATGATACTGTGATATTAGATTTCAGGGGTACAAAGTTCCTGAAATTCAGAATTGCTTTACAGAGTGTCATTCAATAACTTTTGCAGTAAAACCAGACACATTGCATCGACACCAACCTGTTTCAACCTCAATTCTGTATTGTAGGTAATATACTTGGGTATTTGCTTTCTCATCCACACATGAACCTATTCTGAGAGCCCCTAATTAGAAATATCAAGTTTGGTTACTTTCATCCACATACACACTGATATCTGGGCAATACTTCATAGGAAGAATATTGTCCCTGGGACTCCTTCCCATTTCCAAGTAAATAATTTCTTGGGTTGTTTTACACAAGCGCTTCTAAGTCTAACGCTATTGTATGTTTCTTAGTTACATCTTAGCAAATATCTGTGGTATTTTCTTAAAGTTCTCACCATTCTAGCTTTCAATCAAACTCAACTTAAAATGTAGCAACCCACTGGCAAAATTAGTTTACAGTGGCTTCTTTCAGCCTTTAATAACAATAAATCAATTATAATGATTAAATAGTACCACACATGTACATGTCCGATTTATAATATATTATCTATTATCACTTTGGAACTTTTCATTTGTTTCTGTGTCAGGTTGCCTGGCTTGATAAAATTGATAGACGTTATGCATGGATTAAACGCCAATTGGTGGATTATGAAGAAAAGTATGGTTGCATGTTCCCAGTGGACTGGTACATGACTGAGCGCATTGCTGTTGAGTTTTGCCATATAACCAGGTAAGTTTTCAAGCAGAGCTGTCATTATTCAGAACTTTTTTTTTCTAGTATTCCAAATCTACCAGTTAATGGGAAATGCAGAAAAAAAACAGTTATCATTTTATCTGAATATGAATTAATCAAACACCATGTGTGACCTTTTGGCAAAACAAAAATTATCCATGATCTGGCAAAAAAAGCTGGTGCAAAGAAAAAATGCCATCTGATACAAAGAGCTTCAAAATGCCATATTCAGTGCAATGGTGTGGTCCATCACCAGTGACTTTTCAGGCACAGCTTGCTCAGGCAGTACCAAGCACACATAGGTTTCTGGCTTGGCTAGAGAACCAAGGGATGTCCTATCACCTACTGTGGAGCATAGTGAGAATATACAAACTCTGCACTGTAAGGTTCATGGTGAAAATTGAACCCATGGCCGTCCGTGTAATCGAAGATATCGTGGTCTAAGGTCACTCCATAATTGGCAAAACCTGTAAAGTGTGCCAGCACATGCTAGTATGATTTGAACACTCCATCCCCCACCGGATTCCAATGGATTGGGCCAAGAAATTGTGTGAAAAGTGGGCAACTTGCATGCGTTTGACATTAGATCTGATCCATTGCTTGGAACTGTGCGTATCAGAGTTGGAAATTAGACCTGTTTCACGTTTGAGCTCCAACTCGGACAGCCTCCCAGCAGCGGGAAAGGGTATAGCATGCAATATATTGCATGAAAGGATTAAGAAGTTCAGAGTTGGCTTTTTGTTTAATCTGCTTTGGGGCAATTATTTATTTTCTCCTGATCCACACCGTGTAGCTTATAATGGTCAATCTCCTCCTTTATTGCATCTTTAGAAAAGACTTGGTAATCCTTAAGCCACAGTTGAGAAGCTTTAACCCCTTCCCGACATTTGACGTACATTTACGTCATGGTCGGGAAGTACTTCCCGACACATGACGTAAATGTACGTCATGACTTCAAAGTGTCACAGCGTCTAGGGACGCGGTGACAGAGGGATGATGTCTGCTGTCCCTGACAGCAGACATCTTCCCTCATTGCCCAGGGGGGGCAGCGTTTACCGTGTGATGTGCATAATTTTGACTCTGCTGCCCCCTAGTGTCCAAAAAAAATTAAAAGCAGGTTGAAATAATGATGTAATAATAAAGTATAGATATGGTCTTTGTTAGTTATTAACTATTTTGAGTGGTATGATTATTTGTCTCACAAGCAGAAAATGTAACATTTTGCAAATTGCAAAATGTTCATTTTTTTTACAAATTTTGGTATTTTTCACAAAAAAAAAAAAACTGTATCGACCAAAATTTATCACTAACTTGAAGTACAATGTGTCACGGGAAAACAATCTCAAAATCACTGGGATAAGTAAAAGCAAAAAAAAGTTATCCCCACTTAAGTGATACCTGTCAGATTTGAAAAAAAGGCCTCTGTCAGGAAGGCAAAAACATGCTGCGTTAATATTTAATATAGTTAATATTCAAAACAATAATAATTCTTACATATTTTTCATACTATCCGTCTTATCAATAGCCTATGACATGATATAATACACTGTTGTAGGACGGATGGTTGGTCTGGAAAGGCCCTAGTATTCTAACAAGCACAACAAGGGGCTCAGTCACATCTCCCGGGGGGAGTGGCCTAGCGGCACGCCCCCATCTTTCTCAATGCTGGGTGGCTAAGCAGAGCATCGGGAGCTTGTTCTTCTTTTGCAGTTTTTTTTTTATTATTTTACGAACAGCTTGATTTTTTGACACACATGGATTTGTTATTATTAAAAATGTTATTTACTTTTTAGGTTTTACAAAATGATTTCTGACCACTTTATCTCTGTTATTGCAGTTCAGGTTCATCTGTGAATCATTTTTTTGTATAGCTAAAGCAACACTATTCTTGTTCACTAGTTAAAAATAACAAGCACACATCCTCTTTACCTTGGTGAAAGCTTCTTCCCATAGTGAAAAGATTTCAGATTGCAAGACTTTTTCTGCCCAGCTTATACTATTCTATAATTTAATGGCTCATTCTGTGTGAGCTTACTCCAGGAAAAAGAAGAAATCCCCTGGAGATGAAAACATTCACAGTACAAGAGCTTTTACAATATCCTCTATACCTGTCATTGTTCTTTCTTTAATGAGAACTTCATCTGCTGCCAAAGCTTTGTTCTTCTAATACACAAACTGGCTTAAACCCCTCATGAGTTGTACCATGAACTCCTCACCTTTCCACAAACATGTTTCTTGCCCAGTATGAAGAGTAAAGGGCAAATCTGAGGCAAGTGGAAAGTCGTTGTTATCTTTTCATTTAGAATGAGTGTAGTTATGTAAGACCACTGATACTGAATGTCAGAAACAGAGATGACAATTCTTTCTATGTAATTGCAGTTCATTATGAGTGATGAAACCGTATTATCAACTTCCACTTTATTTCCAGGCACATAGATTAGAGACTTAGTATAGTTAAATAGTAAAAGTTAAGGAAAACTGTGTTGATGCTGACACTTTGGTAACATACAGCAATAAAGTTACAGAAAGAAAGAACCAATGTGGAATGGGCGCTGGTATCTTGTTTGCATCAAATGTGGCTCATAAAAGAAATGAAGAAATATGAACATACATTAGGGATATAAGTGTATGTTCTGCGGTCTTGGTTTAGATGCCCAAGATGGCACAGATGATATGGCTCAAATGGATATCATACCATCACTCACATGGAGTAACGAGTAGGCAAGCATATAAAGGTTTCTTTAAAACTTCAATGAAACATCACAATGCGCTGTCTTGTATGTAAAAAGAATGAATGCGTACCGTACTCACATGTACGAACACTTCTGCAATCCCATAAAGGTATCTTTTTAGGATTCCATAGATGCTTCTCGGTGTGTTAATAGCGAGTATCCTCCAAAAGTCCCCCAGCATAAAAAAGAAAGAAAACGTTCTTTCTTAATTAAAAGATTTTATTGGGGGTATAACAAAAAGGAAGTGCAGGGTGCAACCTGAACCCACAGATGTTCACAAGGACAAAGGAAAATCGTACCTGAAATGGCAGAGTATGGCCATCCACTGCCAAACAGGTGCTTCCAGGGTTACAGGTATAGGCTGCACAACTCCTCTCCACCAACGCGTTTCGACAGGTGAACTGTCTTTCTCAAGGCTGGAGAGCAGTAGTGCCTAGTGCTGGTATTTATAGTAATGGCTTTAATCATGTTGGACTCTCCCCCTAAAGGGGAGGAGACCCAACCGGATGTGTCAGTATAATACTGAAAACGGTGCTAAATAGCTTAAAGTAAAGGTCTCCTAAGCGACCTTGTATATTGTATAATGCCCCCTTCTACATATAAGAAAAAAGGCGTTCGTATACACTATTTAAGTGATACAAAATCGTATAAGGAGCAAACCAGGAAGCGGCGGGTGACACGCATCTGGAGCGCAAACGTCACTTCCGCCGCTTCAGATAGGTCGTGCAGCCGGAGGCTGGACCGTCTGGATCATACACCGAACGGAGCGTCACTTCCGTCTGTGTTCTATATGCGGAAGCGGTGGGTGACACGCAGACGTCACATCCGCCGCTTGTCCGTCCAAGACGGAACTATTACAAGAACGTCCCTCCAGTTTCCTACTAAACGTAACTGGTACCTCAATCGTGCGCAATTAAAGTGCAAATGCTAATGAAATATAAAAGGGGATATGTAAAGCATTAGCATATTTCATTAGCATTTGCACTTTAATCTATCATATGCGGTTCAAATGCGGGTCATGAGTCCTATATATTAATTGGGCTCTCTTTCCACGCTTATGATGAGTATTAGTGACGTCAGCGCGCTTTACAGAGCGCACGATTGAGGTACCAGTTACGTTTAGTAGGAAACTGGAGGGACGTTCTTGTAATAGTTCCGTCTTGGACGGACAAGCGGCGGATGTGACGTCTGCGTGTCACCCACCGCTTCCGCATATAGAACACAGACGGAAGTGACGCTCCGTTCTGTGTATGATCCAGACGGTCCAGCCTCCGGCTGCACGACCTATCTGAAGCGGCGGAAGTGACGTTTGCGCTCCAGATGCGTGTCACCCGCCGCTTCCTGGTTTGCTCCTTATACGATTTTGTATCACTTAAATAGTGTATACGAACGCCTTTTTTCTTATATGTAGAAGGGGGCATTATACAATATACAAGGTCGCTTAGGAGACCTTTACTTTAAGCTATTTAGCACCGTTTTCAGTATTATACTGACACATCCGGTTGGGTCTCCTCCCCTTTAGGGGGAGAGTCCAACATGATTAAAGCCATTACTATAAATACCAGCACTAGGCACTACTGCTCTCCAGCCTTGAGAAAGACAGTTCACCTGTCGAAACGCGTTGGTGGAGAGGAGTTGTGCAGCCTATACCTGTAACCCTGGAAGCACCTGTTTGGCAGTGGATGGCCATACTCTGCCATTTCAGGTACGATTTTCCTTTGTCCTTGTGAACATCTGTGGGTTCAGGTTGCACCCTGCACTTCCTTTTTGTTATACCCCCAATAAAATCTTTTAATTAAGAAAGAACGTTTTCTTTCTTTTTTATGCTGGGGGACTTTTGGAGGATACTCGCTATTAACACACCGAGAAGCATCTATGGAATCCTAAAAAGATACCTTTATGGGATTGCAGAAGTGTTCGTACATGTGAGTACGGTACGCATTCATTCTTTTTACATACAAGACAGCGCATTGTGATGTTTCATTGAAGTTTTAAAGAAACCTTTATATGCTTGCCTACTCGTTACTCCATGTGAGTGATGGTATGATATCCATTTGAGCCATATCATCTGTGCCATCTTGGGCATCTAAACCAAGACCGCAGAACATACACTTATATCCCTAATGTATGTTCATATTTCTTCATTTCTTTTATGAGCCACATTTGATGCAAACAAGATACCAGCGCCCATTCCACATTGGTTCTTTCTTTCTGTAACTCCGTCGTCAAGAGGTTTTTGGGTGAACCCCTTCTTCCAGTGTGCGGCTGCAGGATTCTGGCTTTGCGCCTTGGGACGTTTTCACTTTTGTGTATAAATTATACAGCAATAAAGTGTCTGAGTTCTTTGTAAAATAATGGCATGGAATCCTGCAATGAGAAGAGAGACCAGTGAGGAATTTGCCCATAGCATCTAATCTGCTTTCACTTGGAATTTGTCAAGTGTATTCGATAAAATCATAGATGCAAGCTGATTTGTTGCTATGGGCAGCTTCCCAACTGGTCCACTTCTCCACTCCCTTTTTTGGTCTTAATTTATTCACTTAAGTTATCATTTCTAGCTTAAAACCCCCTCCCCTTGTTGTAACCCTGCTTGGACCCGTGGCACTGTGCATGGGTTCAAGATGGGGTTTTCTGTACTTACCCCCCATTCACACATTGGTGATTAAATCAGAGATGTACCAGTGCTGGCTGTATAGCATTCTACAAACAATTTGAATATTATAAATATATATATAAAGATGGGAGCGGTTTCTTCTAAACGTAAACAATTTAATTATACAATTAAAAAAACTATATATATTTAGACCATATGGAATTCCATACTAAAATTACATATATTGTGCACGCAATTGGAAATATAAAATCAAACAAAGCACAATGCCTCTGATTGCATATAGATAATGTGAGATGGACTTTGTATAAACCAATATTTTGCCCAGCGTGTATGGACAGCAATGATAGCGCTCATCGCTGCGCGGAAAGCCGTTCAGTGCATACACACTGAGCGGCTTTCCACCTGCCCGGCGCCGACAGAGGGGGGGAGGAAGGCGTTGCATAGCGGAGCACTATGCAAAGCCGTCCTGAAAGCCGCTCATCTGCTTGTATAACCAGCAGATGAGCGGCTTTCCTGGCGATGTTGTGGGAGCGCGCAGCACCGCTCATCGCCGGGCCATACACACTGGGCAGCTTTGAGCTGAAAGCCGCTCAAACCTGCTGTTTTGAGCCACTTTCAGCTCAATCAACATTCCTTAGGTGCAATATGTAAACAAGCGACTCTTCATGTAATATAATGCTGTTACCTGAAACCTCGACTTCTACAACAATACAATTGGTTGCACCTACGTATTAAAATGTTGCTATCTTGGTTAGTAAAATAGAGCATTGCTCTTTAAAAACACATGACTGCCATGCAATTTGCATTATACATTCATCTATTTTACTTCATCGGACTATTGCCATTTTGTTCTTGTCTCCTCTTTTTGTGTCGGTGGCCCTATCTTAATAGTTTGCAGCTGAGACATTTTTAGAAATCTCTCCTTGCATAGGTTTGGAGTTGAGCCCATATCATTGAAAGCTTTGTAGCTGAGCCAAAGTTTATTGAAACTTTTCTTAGGCTTAGAACTCAGATTAGATTTAGGTCTCTCCATAACTGTGATCACAATGTTATGGTGGGGAAGATTCCTCTGACTGTTTTCAGTTGTAGTGTACAAGTCCAGACATGCGTTCCTTTTTATTTATCCCAAATTGGCTTATACTATTCCTGCTGCACACGGTCTTATTTGAATTATCGAAAGTACTGTACTTTTTTTTTAAATTTGGAGCAAGTGCATGGTATATTACAGTTTGTGTGCGTGTATACACAAATACAAATCTAATCGCTTATTCCACATTATCCTTATTCCAATGTGTCGGTCCTACCAATTGTATCTATTGCCTGTGTGCAGATGTAGCTTAGGACAGTAAGTACCTATGTAATGGAAAGTAACTACTGATGTACTATAGGTTCCCACCTGAATAAGATCACCTTGTCATGTTACATGGGTCTTCACAATTGTTCAGACCATACACTGGGAAGCTTTGGTTTATTTTCTGGGAAACTGTGTTGTGTGTTTGGAATTAAATTTGCCCATGAAAAGTTTGCAGAAACTAACTCGCTCCTAATATAAAATCCCAGAACTCAGCACCCGCTATAATAAACTCGTTCTGCATAATAAACTGATGTTTATTGAATGAGTGTATTATGGTGAATGCAGAGTGCTGTGATTTTTATTTATACTATATGGTCACATGCCACTTGAAGTATGAGTGTGTGTATGTGTATATATATATATATATATATATATATACTGTATATGTATACTGTCTATGCAGAAACACACACATATAGCCATCAAGTCATCTCTTCATTTTTATCACCTAAAATATTGCAGTATTAATGGTATAACACATTTTTATTTTGATTATATAGTTCTGATCTTTATTCCACTTTGTTTCAGGAATGACCTTTCAAAAATCATGAGGACAAGAGCTAAAGAAATAGAGGTGAAACTTCTGCTCTTTGCTATCCAGAGAACCACTAATTTTGAGGGTCTTCTAGCAAAACGTTTCTCTGGCTGCACTGTGACTGACATTGTTGTGGTAAGACTACTTATGCCAGATGCCTCCTGCTGCATTTCTATATAAAAGCAGGGCTGCTGCTACACTTTTTGCAACCACATTTGCTTCATCCCCAGTATGTGTCCTTGGAAAAGGCGCACAAACGTAACTGTACAATATATATGCATGATTCAGCAAGCTCAGCAATAGTAGCATATGCACCTTCTATACTTCTTCAGAGCACAGTTGTATATGTACTTGTAGTACCCCTGAACATCTGGCTGAACAAAGCAGTGTTCTCACCATTTTTTTTTTATTGGCTTCCGGGGTGGGGAGGCGGTAGGCTGCGGATCCTGACATGCCTCATGTGAGGGGGGGGGGGAGGTGTCCTACTCTGGGCACCTCTCCAGCAAGTTTACCGGGGTGAGTGAGATTTGGTAGACTGTTTCTCAGTGGGGGAGTCCCCTACATCTGCAGGGGCTCAGTGTATAGATGGTACATGGCCGGGAGCGAGTACAGCAGTGGCAAATCTCCTCACAGAGCGGCCGTCTCACCTCCTATCCCTTCTTGCTTGCCACTCCAGCCTGTCAGCAGCAGTGAACCATGGGGAACAGACGCCACAGGAAACTTACTCACACCTGGATCCTACGGAGAAGGAGAGTGTTAAAAATGCAGTATATGGAGAAATGGTTATTTAACATGCTGCCGTTAGCTGTTAAAAGATACAGCCCAGAATGCCCTGCCACATAAATGAGAAATTACCAAAACTGCGGAAGGGCTGGGATATGTTGTTCTACAACTGCTGGAGAACCACATGTTGAATGGGTGTCGATCATAGGGCCAACATGGGAGAAAGGTTGACACAGAAATGCCTTGGTCAGGTAAACAAAATATGGTACTTGTGTGTTATCTGGGCGCTCGATTTTTTGATTGTATGCCTTAACTTAAGGCATACAATCAGATGCGATGGACCCGATTTTTTCGGAAAACCAAATCGCATGCGATGCGATCAACCTGATTTTTACATTGGATCCAATGTTAAATGGTCCCTGAGACCCGATTTTACATTAGGTCCAATGTTAAATGCCCCCAGACCCCCCATTTTCTATTGTATACCCACCCTGTTCATACCTCCAATATCCAAGTGGGCAAGGAGTTGATTTTATATAGTGTGGCGAGCGCAAAGCATGGCGAGGGGACGCGGATTACTTAACATGTACCCGCGTCCCCTCGCGGGGCCCGCTGCGCTCACCACACTATATAAGGTCAACTCCATGCCCACTTGGATAGTGGGGGTATGAACAGGGTGGGTATACAATAGAAAATGGGGGTCTGGGGGGCATTTAACATTGGATCCAATGTAAAAATCGGGTCGATCACATTGCATGCGATTTGGTTGCATGCGATGCAATCGACCCGATTTTTCCGACCCGATAACAAAATCGGGTGCCCAGATATTACACAAGTACCCAAAATATTATACTGCCAGCAGCCGAGACTGATTAAACAGTCCCCAGGAAAACAGTTAGCAGTGGCTAATTGAATATGACCCTTAATGATAAAACACAACTGTGTGCTCTAAAATTATTCAGCACCAACTTACTGTACACAAGATAAAGTGCTGGATCTAGTTCTGCTTAAGTTACAATGCACATACCAGAACTACATTGCTTCTTAGAGCTTGTAATAGGCATCAGGGAATGGGGACAGAAGGCTTCCCTGCCCATCTCCGCTTCAGGGAGAAGGGAGGAGGGCTGCAGGGGTTCCAGGAGAATGGGGCGCAGGAGTGTCTCGTGTGACTGCGCCCCATTCTGTTTGACTCTGGCGGCTGATGGGGGGGGGGGGGGTGGAGAATGGCTATAGAATCATTAGGAGACGCTCTAATGAGAGCGGCTCCATCTGTACTTGCAAACATTTAAAATCTCAGCAAGTAAATGCATCTTTCTGCTTCAGAGAACAAGGTTGGGCTGCACTTCGCTACATTTTTGTGGTTGGGGCCTAGCGATGTTTCAGTCCGGAGGTAGGGGGCGGGGCTAAATGATGGCAATTTTTGTAATTTATTCCCCTCCACATGGCACCACTATTTCCTGCTGGTGATGTGTCCACTCTTCTGTGGATGCATAAAAGCATGTATGTTTATAGTGTAAGCTCTTGGTTTAACTAATAATGCAAAAACATGCTGCTCTTTTCTGAATACTAAAGGAAATTTGCAGAAAGTCCGAATTTCTCCACTAAATTTTTTTTATTTTTAAACTTCTTTGATATTTTTTAGTTATAAAACAATACATTTTTGAATAAACAGTGTTATCATTTCAGAACATAGAATCAAGTACTGTAAATTGATAATTTTGCTTTCTCTCTATAAATAAATAAAATGTCTTTCAGAAAAAGCCAGAGCCCCAACCTCCTGTTTCTACTAATCCATTCCTGGATGATGACAACATGGTGGAGGAGTCAGCTTTGCAGAATGATTTTGAAAAAGTGAGTATTGCAGGCTTCTTATACTTAAATTATGTAGATAATGTTGGATTATTATTATTTGTTCATGCTAAAATGATTTAGTTTTTCTATAGTGTGCGGTAACTGGTAAGCATAGCACTAAAGTCGCCTACAGTCTTTTTTGTTAGTATAAATGTCTGCTTGAAATCCCAAGGTGTGGAGGTTATGTTGTTACTCAATTTAAATCTAGTATAAACTCATGAGGGGCTTACTTGTCATACAACAGAAAAACCACAAGGGTTTTTTAAGCAAATTAACAGTGGTTTTACCTGGTTGAATTCCTAATTGATGTAGTTATTAAAGTTTAGGTCAGGTACCCTTTGGTGATTGTGGTTGATGCCAAGTACCCACTGACGATTGTGGTCTAGGAAAGGTACCCACTGTGGATTGTGGTTTTTAATGCTAGCAAGTATACAAGTCAACATTAAATATTTTCTGTAGATTCTGGGGGTTATGTTACACTTTGTCACTAACACAATGTTGAGGATGCAGAGTTTCATGTATGTCTGTTTGTGGAGTTCATCTTACATCTGTTCGCACTGCAAGTCTTCAATAACATACATAAGTACAACGGATTCATACACATTTTAGTTGCATCTCCTGAGTCAGCTTAACTGGACTGTAAAGGGACACCCTTATTTAGGCAGAGATGAATGAGGAATAGTGGATATATAGATGTATGGCATATATTCTGGTGGAAGTTCACGCTAGGGTGACCAACTTTCCAATGGCCCAACCCGGGACAGGTCTGGGCGGGCTCGACACCCCCCCGCGCGCGCGCACCAACCGCCGCGCCCCGCCCGGAATGTCGGGTAAGACACTGTAACGGAAGCTGTTGCGCTATATATAAGACGCTGTAACGGGATATGCTGCACACTATATAAGACACTGTACCAGAATCTGCTGCTCTATATAAGACACTGTAACGGAAGCTGTTGCGCTATATAAGACACTAACGGAATCTGCTACACAATATAGGTCACTGTAAATAAAATAAATAAATTTAATGGGATTTCCATTCTAGGTTTTGTATGGAATTATGTAATAAGTTTACATAGTGCTGTGTAAAACAAAATATAGTAACACAAGAGATTTCAGAAAGAGAAACTTCAATAAAAAGAGTTTATTGAATCAGATAGCCTATACATTTACAGGTCACAAATAGAATTAGGCCCCAACATGTCTTTGAACAAATGAAGGTGCATTAGCCACAAGTACAAACCTAGTAGGCCCCAACATGTCTTTGAACAAATGAAGGTGCATTAGCCACAAGTACAAACCTAGTAGGCCCCAACATGTCTTTGAACAAATTAAAGTGCAATAGCCACAAGTACAAACCTAGTAGGCCCCAACATGTCTTTGAACAAATGAAGGTGCAATAGTCACAAGTACAAACCTAGTAGGCCCCAACATGTCTTTGAACAAATGAAGGTGCAATAGTCACAAGTACAAACCTAGTAGGCACCAACATGTCTTTGAACAAATGAAGGTGCATTAGCCACAAGTACAAACCTAGTAGGCACCAACATGTCTTTGAACAAATGAAGGTGCATTAGCCACAAGTACAAACCTAGTAGGCCCCAACATGTCTTTGAACAAATGAAGGTGCAATAGTCACAAGTACAAACCTAGTAGGCCCCAACATGTCTTTAAACAAATGAAGGTGCAATAGTCACAAGTACAAACCTAGTAGGCCCCAACATGTCTTTGAACAAATGAAGGTGCAATAGTCACAAGTACAAACCTAGTAGGCCCCAACATGTCTTTGAACAAATGAAGGTGCAATAGTCACAAGTACAAACCTAGTAGGCCCCAACATGTCTTTGAACAAATGAAGGTGCAATAGTCACAAGTACAAACCTAGTAGGCCCCAACATGTCTTTGAACAAATGAAGGTGCATTAGCCACAAGTACAAACCTAGTAGGCACCAACATGTCTTTGAACAAATGAAGGTGCATTAGCCACAAGTACAAACCTAGTAGGCCCCAACATGTCTTTGAACAAATGAAGGTGCAATAGTCACAAGTACAAACCTAGTAGGCCCCAACATGTCTTTGAACAAATGAAGGTGCATTAGCCACAAGTACAAACCTAGTAGGCCCCAACATGTCTTTGAACAAATGAAGGTGCAATAGTCACAAGTACAAACCTAGTAGGCACCAACATGTCTTTGAACAAATGAAGGTGCATTAGCCACAAGTACAAACCTAGTAGGCCCCAACATGTCTTTGAACAAATGAAGGTGCAATAGTCACAAGTACAAACCTAGTAGGCCCCAACATGTCTTTGAACAAATGAAGGTGCAATAGTCACAAGTACAAACCTAGTAGGCACCAACATGTCTTTGAACAAATGACACTGTAACGGAATCTGCTGCGCTATATAAGACACTGCAACGGAATCTGCTGCACTATATAAGACACTATAACGGGATGTGCTGTGCTATATAAGATGCTGTAACTGTATCTGCTGCGCTATATAAGACACTGTAACGGAATCTGCTGCGCTATATAAGACACTGCAACGGAATCTGCTGCACTATATATAAGACGCTGTAACGGAATCTGCTGCACTAATATAACAAGACACTCTGCTGCACTAATAAGATGCTGCTATATAAGACACTTGAATGAAATAAAATAAATATAAGGGGATTATTTCCATTCCGTTACAGTGTAACGGCCCGGGGGGGCCCCACTGGGGGGACTGGGCTGGGGAGAGAGGGAGGAGGGAGGCAGAGGGCCTGCCTGGGCGCCGCGGCCCGCGGCCAGACTGCACACTGCAGCCGACTGACTGGAACGTCCTCCTCGAGGCGGCCAGGCCTACTAGACTACTCTCTGACTCTCACTCTCACTGTGAGTGTGAGAGTCTCACACACAGGCTCAGGCTGAGGCGAGCCGCTCAGCACAGCAGCAGCACACTGACAGGAAGCACGACTCACGAGCGAGCAGCGAGCGAGGGTAGGCCGCAGTAGGCCAGAGTCTACTCACTCAGTCTCCTCGCTCTCCCTCCAGGAGTCCACGCACTGCACTGCGCTGTCTCATGCGGTGGACGGTGCGAGTGGTGACCCGCTGCCGCGTCTCTCCTCGGCTCGTGGGCCACGAGTCGTGGCGTGGCCCGGGCGGTGGTGGTGACGGACGGGAGTCTACGCGCCGTGGTCCATCTCCGTCTTCTTGCGCGCCTGCCCCACCCCAGCATGCGCAGCACAGCTTTATATGGGGAGTGTGTGGGAGGTGTCCGGCCGGGTCACGGGTGGCTAAATAACCAATAACAAGGAAGCGGGAGGCCGGAGGGTGGGCGTAAGAGTTCCCTCCCCTCCCCCTGACCCCCTCACACTCATTTTTATGCTGCGCGGCTGCGCCGGTAATTGTTTGCACGCGGAGGGATCAAAACCCGGGACTTTCTGCGTCCCGGCATGGGTTCCCCCGGGACGCGGGATTTCACTATTGAAAACCAGGACAGTCCCGGCAAAAACGGGACGGTTGGTCACCCTAGTTCACGCTGATGGTGAAGATTGGTGTCCAGCCATGCCTAAGGATGGGGTTGGGTGTACCACAAAATACAGAAAACTCTGCATTTGGGCGAATATACACATTTTTAGTTTACAAACAAAACATTGTAATTTTAAGTATATGTGACCACAGTTACACAATCCATTTAATGTCTCTCTGCTAACTGAAATCCACTCCTAATGTGTTCTAACATTAGAAATGCAAATAAAATATTCTAATGCTGTGGGGTTTTTTGCAGCCAAAGAAACCCAAAACACCGGAAAATCCATTCCATGGCATAATTTCAAAGTGTTTTGAGCCTCATCTGTACGTGTACATAGAATCTCAAGACAAGTAAGTAATTTCACATATTGCACTTTTACATTACTAATTCATATTCTGAATTCCAACATCTGCTGTACAAGTGATTTATTTTCAGCTTTAAATAACTTCAAAAAAGTGATTTCCACATGGAACCAAAATTCCCTATTTTTATGCATACAGGATAGTGTGCCTAGAGGAGGGTATTGGTTTCAGTTACTTCTTGTGCCAATTACCATTTTCTCACATTCAGGCCTAGACTTCCTACACAGACTTGCTCCTATAATTTGACAAAAATAAATAAAAAAAAGTGCATTTTACTTTTTTCCAAAACATGTTGTAAATATTGCTCACTGCATCTTTTTGTAGATGCATATTATTGTGTCTTGTTGACATTGAGCGATTCCCTGATCTAAACCCTGAATGCAAGTACTTTTAAGTGGTTGCAAAGTATACCAATATCATGCAATTATGGGTTTTAGAAATGTAATTGCTTTGAAATTGTTTTATGGCACAGCCTGTTTTATATTTTTATGTGCCTTTTCTATTTCTCAGTAAAAAGGTTGTTTTTGAAAAATAAAAAAATGGTGATGCCAAACCCAGTTTCCTTTAGCAAATCAGCTTTGTACTTAAAACTGATTTAAGACTGAAAAGCGGAACTGTATAAACGGTATATGATTATTTTTTTTTATAAAACGTTAAGAAACCTCTTTCAACCTGGGTGCTTAATGGGATGATTACGTACTATGAAATTCATTTTGTTTTAAAAACATACTCTACTATATATGTTTCTTGCGAAACACTGAAAACATATTTTTAACTTTTGATGCATTTGGACAGGGGCCAAATTGTTGCTTTGGTGCCCACAAAGTTCTGACATAAAATATATCAACCTTGATTTATAACTTACACATATCACTGTAGATGACTAGCATCTAATGTTTTTTTAGGGGTGTATTTCCATTACATGTGATGGCCAAAATATGCAGTTTCAGAGTGGTGAATCATAACCAGCAACCTCACTAGTTATGCGCAAGGAAATTAGGGTACTTATATGTTAGTTGGGCACCCACTATAGTTAGTATGCTCATACCCCCACTATCTATGTTGGCATGGAGTTGATTTTATATAGTGTAGCGAGCCCCGCGGAAAACTAAGCAAATAGCTTAGTGGGCGCCCAACTAACATATAAGTACCGAAATTAGCAATCTTGCAGGAACCTTAATGAGCATATACAGTGTGCTCATATGCTATTTCTGCAGTTATACCAGACAGACCTTATCAGTCCATCCTTTGAGTGCCAACATCTCTGTGAGAGATGTGCAAAATATCAGCTAAAAATGCCAGCGTCGCTCACATTTGTTATATAAATTCAAATAAAATATGTTGTGTAAAAAATTATATTATTTCCTATATAAGTTCATTATAATAGGTCATAATGATAAACAAAAATGTTTGCTTGCCAATTTTCACACCTATTTTGACAAATTCACTTGGCACTCAAAAGATTAAGAAAGAAATATACAGTGCTGGTGCACTCTCCACAATTATAATAACCTCTGCTATATTGAGGTTCTTGGGGGTCACCCAAGGGAAGCACACTAGTGAAAAACTAAAACATTAGTGAGTTAATAAGAAATAAGCAAAAGCTAGAAGTTAAGAGGTGTACATAGGGTGAAAAAATGCTACAATGTGTAATATTAGTAAAACAATAATGTTAAAAGTGCTAAATAAATATTATAGTGTGCCACCCCAAGCCCAAGGCAACCCATGGGGAGCCGTGCTTTTAATTCCTCCCTAAAACTAGCACACTGTACAAATTTGTACCTTTAATTGTGCCTTTGGTTCCAATATGCAGCCTATAAATACTAGAGACCTAACTAGCTAAAGCTATTCAGGACAGGGTGGGGAGCTACTCTAAGTTGAAGTAGTCCAATCTTCAAATGTATAACACCTTTTAACCCTTAGCTTTTGTTTTTTTCTTATTAACTTATGTTCACTTCAGTTTCACAGTAGTGTACTTCCCTTGGGTGACTGGCTTTGGCCGGCTTTATTGGAGTCTTGCACCCTGGATTCAAGCTTAGTATTTTTTGATCCACCAGAGAGATAAGCTCACCTAGATGCTGATTGGTGGGTTATTATTTTTTGGCCATTAAATATTCCAAGAACCTTGATATTGCTCAAAATTGGATAACATAGCTTATTATAACTATTGTGGCGTGTGAATCAGTACTGTAGTTTTCTTTCTTTGTAGAACTACAAGTCCCATTATGATGCATCTCTTGATATATATGTGTGTGTGTGTGTGTGTGTGTAGTCAATTATCCCTTTCCCCATAGACCAGCTCAGCTTGCCAGGTCCCACACAATTTGCAACAAGCATCTTTTCTTCTGGAATGTGTGTCTTAATCACAATGCAATGCAACAAATCCACTTCACAAGACTGCAGTGATTAATCTAATAAGCGACACTTGCATATCTGTGTGCGACTGAGCCTGAATTTGTATGTTAATTGCTTGGCAAGTTTTGTTGTACTTCATTTATAGATTCAGGATATTCAAACTGGAATTCCGAATGTCGAAACGTCCCGACAGTCAGAATCCCGGGCCATTTAATTTCTGCCGACTGTAACTTGACAGCCGGAATTTAATATTCCGGTTGTGGAGTGTCGGAAAGTCTGTGGATCGACAAAAATGGCTGCGGTTGTTGAAAACCATCTGTGAATGCAACAATTGGTGCCCGTTTCGGACAAAACAATGCTGCCGTTAACGGCAGCAGCACTGAATAGGGAAGTGCCGATATTTCTCATCGGGAAATATTGTAACAGATTGAATACACCCTCACACATGTATTCAAGTATCACAGATCAAATTTATCAGTGCAGTCTTGTGATGCTTTGTTGTTGCATGACATTGCAATTAAGTAGCGCCCTGTGCGGGAAGCGGGCAGCGAACATCCGCTGACGTCATTTGCCCGCCCACTTCTCGCAGAGGGCGCTCGCAAATGTAAGGCACCAGAGTGGTGTCTTACACCTGCAAGAGTCTGTAGAAATCATTGATGGTCGCTGACTATCAAAATTTGGCCCCAGCACCCAAGGCTGCGAATGGATATTTATACTGAACATCCATTCGCAGCCATGCGGGGGAACTCGGTGAGCGAGGGGGGTGTGCAGGCGGTGAAATTCACAGCTTTGTGTGTGGACCAGAATAAGGACCTTAGTGTGCCACATGCTTGGCGTAATAGTCAAGATGTAAATGACTATTTAGCTGAAGTTTACACCAGCCTTGATTGTTGCAAGCAGGAATTCACCTTACCAGGGGCAAATGCAGGACTTGTCAGGAGGGGTTTCCTTCTTTGTATGCAGGTGTCACAGTCACCATTGCTGTCGTCACATCAATACATTCTAAAATATAAGTACTAGGTATAATTGACTGTGGTTTTTAGAGAAATAAAAATCTAAACGGTTGTATTTTCATTTTGCAAACTGACTGAAGATAGGGTATCCCTTCATATTTTTCCCAAGGATCCTTAACTGTAAATATTATTACTTTATTAGTCCTTACTAAGAACCGGCATATGTTCGGCTTTATTATTATTATTCCTTTTCAGTGTACCTTGCTAAGTGGGTCTGGTGCCTAATCCAATGCTGAACTAGTCCAAAACTGTCAGGGGTCTGTCATTCTTCCTGCCAACCAATGTAATCCCCGTTCTCAGTATTCCTGACACACCCTGTCCTGATTTTACATTGAAATTAATTTTTACTTTAGTCTTTTCCACTCAAGTCAGAAATGTTTTCCATTAGTGTTCCCCTTGCAGGCACCCTAAACTTGAAAGGAATTTGTAACCTTAGCTAAAGGTTTTGAGAAGAGAAAGTTTACAGTTTCCCAGATGATTATTCTAGTTGTGCTTAGAATATAGATGTGTTTTAGTGTAATATTTCTGTTTTTCTGGGTTTATTACTAGAATACTGTATATACAAACTGCACTGAAATGTATTGGAAACACTCCACTTGCTTGCATGTGTTAAATCTGTTCCTTCTATGTATAACCATTTACAGTGGCTTTTATTCTTACTGCTTATTGCTTGAGAAAAAGAGTATTACAATTTTATCATTTGTATTTAGTGTAAGCTTATATACTCCAATAATCATAACACATCATTTTCAAAAATACAAATACTGTATCTGAGATAACCCTTCTTGAGAAGATACAGGTTGAGTATCCCGTATCCAAAATGCTCGGGATCAGGAGAATTTTGGATAACTGATTATTCCGTATTTCTGAATATTTTAATATTTCAATGATGTGTTTTGCAGTATCTTGCATTTATGCTGTTTAAACACATCAAACACATGAAATACACACAAATATATTTTATTTGTTAAAAAAAACAAGGTTTCAAAACATGAAACAATTTGTGTACTATCTCAGATATTGAATTTGATTGCCAAGCAATCATTTTCTTGTACATATATAGTGCCAGTTACATATCATGTCCTCAGTAGTGCTGTTACAGATGTCCCCAGTGAGTTTTTAGCACTTTCTGGAATGTACGGTTTTCGGAATAATTCGGATAATGGATATTCGGATACGGGATACTAAACCTGTATAAGGCTGTGGTTCTCAAACTCGGTCCTCAGGACTCCACACAGTTCACGTTTTCCAGGTCACCTGACTGGTGCATTCATTACTGACTAACACATTTTTTTTTATTTTTTTTTTACTTTAGTGAGAGGGGCGGGAAGGGACATGGACAAAGGAACAGGGGGAAGGGGACAAAAGGCACACGGCAGGGGACACAACAAAAAAACGTTCGCCTGTTTAACTGGCTAACACATTTGAATCTAATTATTTCACTTTATTAGTTATCGTTATTCGTTAGTAGACCTGCAAAACATGCACTGTGTGGGGTCCTGAGAACCGTCTGTGATATAAGGGCGCTAAAGAAAGCCTTTCCTTGCCTAAAATGCCTAATGACATACACATTCTTTATATTGAGTACTATAAAACCTATCATGAATCTTCTCTCAAAAGCATTTTTTCTGATGACACCCATGGCTCAGTCAGTAGAATTGTAGGTATACCATAGTTCAGGAGGTACAAATCTTGTTTTGATTTATGGTAGATCTTTAAACTAACTAAAACTACACACGGGGCCACTGTGCTGAGTGATCTGAGCTATGTAGATGGCTAATATTGCTCAGCACACGGAGCGGCACAGCGATCTGTCAGGGCCAGTGATCTCGGGTGTGAACACTGGGACTGGCAACCTAACTAGATTTATCCTGCATGCAGGATCTTAATCATCCGGCAATTGCAAACGCGCATCGCTTTCGCCCCTACACACAGAGTGATGAAGGTCATTTTCACAGTGATCCAGTCAGATCATAGAAAATGTGCTGAAATCACCCTGTGTAGGCCCCATAAGACCATTGTATGGTTGTGAATCGAAGTTCTTCACTAAACTGCATTGATAAACACAAATACATTGTTCTTTATTTTTAACCTCCCTAAAAGCTTTTAGAGTTTAATAACTGATGAGGAGGTTTTAAAATCATATACAGTATATCATGTATAAGTATAATTTAAGTCATAAACTCCTACCAGGCCATATAGTTTTTCCTATTTTTAATCATTACACCAGATTTCTAGATTCATTGTTTTCTGATTGTTTGGCGGTTACAAATTGGGAATGAACATAAAATATATGATTTGAGTGGTGGAAATCACCTCAACCTACTTCACTGTCAATTCTATATAATTTGGTAAAAATGCTGTTCATGAACCGTACTATGACCATGTTGTTGTTATAGCCATTCTATTATTCTAACCTGCCCTTTAAATTTGGGAGAGGAAGGCATTGCACAGTAGCAGGAAGGCTTACACCAATTAATAAACATGCCTAATTCCATCGTTAGTGCAATTGTTTTGTGTCCTGCCCAGTTCCTTCTCTTCCCTGTAGTGTCAGGAAGCTGGACTCGTTGCTGGGTCGTTCTTAGAATGCGTTCTTTTCCTGTGTTCTATTTGTAGTTATTTGAAATCCAGAACATAATATAGAAATGGAAATGAATATTAACAGTCTCACAGAGTAATAACCACAAGGTCTCTAACCATAGCGTAGCAGGTTACTGGTTGTTTGTAGTAAATGGGAAGTTTTCTAGCAGGATAGGAATGTATTAAATATTCATGTTAGGTACTATTTGTTGGATACCCAAGCTTCAACACTATTTTTGTATTATTATTATTATTATCATCATCATCATCATCATCATCAGATATATGTGGTTGGTTTCCCCCTATCTCCATGTTTCTGGAAAGGCTTTCCAATATATTTTGAAATATGGCTTTGGGTATTCTCTTCCATTCAGCCATAAGAGCATTAGTGAGGTAAACCAGAAGACCTAGCTCATATTTGATGTTCCTTCTAATCCCAATGTTTGCTGGTGCTGTTAGGGCTAGCTCCAGTCATGTGCTTTTTTTTTTTTTTTGGTTTTGGTTGACCATGTTTTGTATATGTGAAAGACGAAAGGGCCTTCCTCCACCTGTTTCTCAGAATATCATTGTATGTTGTAGAGTTAATGTTTTTTATTAGTAATAAAAAAGGGCCCTTTTAAACCATGGAAGACCTCAACAGCCTATTATTCCACATCCACCAAACTGTAGAGTCTGCTATATGCACTGTAGGAACGTGGCATCATACACTCCGATTTAAATGTGAAATTAAATGTGCTCAGATGTTTATCTTATCATAAATCTGTGTGTGTTTCATGTTTCCAAACTGAAAAGAATGAACTTGCATAGTAATTATCAATATTGGGCGTACACATGGGGTGATTTCAGGGCATTTTCTAAGCGATCTCACTAGATCTCTTATAAAATGCCCCTACATCGCTCCGTGTGTAGAAGCCTTTGCGATAGTGATGTGCGGCCCGCATGCCGGTATCGACGGGGGATTAATATCCAGCATGCAGGATAAATCTAGTTACTCGCCGGTCAGGGCCAGTGCTCTCCCCGTAGATTGCTCAGCACGCATCTCCCCGTGTGTAGATGATTTAGGTCACAGTGACACAATCATCTTGGATTGTTATCTTGCAATGGAGGACTTCAATTACCTAAAATATATTACTGCAGGGTTTTTTTTTTTTACCTAAGTCTCTTGTTAGTACCCATTAACTTAATATGTTAATGGGTGTTAACACACCATCTATGATACATTCAAGGCCTTGTGTATTATCTCTGTCACAGCACCCATTTATCCCTCTAGTTATCAAGGGGGGGGGGGGGGTTGAAGTCAGACAGGTATAAATAATTCTCGATTCAATGCTGCCTGCGTGTTCACTTTGGGGCTAAGGGATCAATTACCATGACTAATTGAATTATTCCTTGTACAAAAATATTAAATAAGGCACCACAATTGGTAGTATTTAATAAGTTACTTTCTGTACAGTCCTTTTTAAACAAAAAAAAATTAAATAAAGGAGAGCAGTGCTGTTATATATTGACATTTTATTTCCCTAATCAAAAATATAACAAAATAAGGGTTGTAGCGTGCCATCTTTTCATACTGAAGCTAGTAAATTAAGTATGCCAGTTGTCAATAAATAAAATAGAATACACTACTTTGCTCAATTACACTTGTTGTGCTTGTGACCAAAAATTTACTATTAACCCTTTGAGTGCCAAGTGAATTTGTCAAAATAGGTGTGACGATTGCCCAAGCAACCATTTTCTTCATTTATATATATACCATATATACTCGAGTATAAGCCTACTATTTCCTTCATGCCATTGGTGGCCACTGGGACAGTGGGAAGGGGGCGGAGCCATGGCGACAGGCACCAAGTAGCTAACACTTTAGTGGTGCAGCCCAGGCCCCTCCTTCCCCACACTCCATTATAGGTCAGTTTTTTCTTGGTGCCTAGAAGCACAGGCACATTTTTAAGTAGCTGCTGCAGTTTTCTGCAGCGTTTTTTAAAGAACATGTTTTTTTTGTTTTTTTTTTATTACTCTTGCGGTGAGCAAGCCGGGTGGACCACCCAGGCTGCTCACCTGCTCCGGAGCCAGCTCGTCGTGAACTGCCACGGACCTGCAGGCTGGGTCCCAGCACAGAGGGATCGTGCGCCACGGAGCAGGTAAGCCGCACTTCCCCCCTCCCTCCCCACAGCACGCAGCGGTATCGCGGCTGGGTGAGACGCGAGGCAGAGAGGCTTCCCGATGGAAGCTTGACTCTGTCCCGCAACGGTGACCGCAGCGAGACGCTGGGCAGGGTGGCTTCCCGATGGAAGCTTGACTCTGTCTCGCAACGGTGACCGCTACTAGGCGTCTAGATGTAGATGCCGGAGGGAGGGAGCCCAGCGCACTTAGCCGCCGGGGGTTGGTGCGCTCCCGGCGGTTTCCTGGCAGTGACTTTCGGTCCCCACAGGGGAAACCGAGGCCACTAGACCACTAGGGCTGTTTTTGTAGCGGTGGGGGCCGCCATTTTTTTTTCTCAGCCCTGGCAAGGTTCCAGGAGGGGGGGAGGTCCCTCACTTTCTCCCCGCCCAATCCCCGGCAGGGAGCCGCTATATGAGTTCCCGCCGGGGACTGCCAGCGTCCCGTCCTGTTGGAAGCTTGACTCTGTCCCGCATCGGTGCAGCAGAGAGCAGCAGGAAGCAGCTTTTGTGTGGACACTGTGGCACCCTTCCTTCCCCGGTCTCCAGACGGGTCAGGTTGTACTGCGTTGACACTGCACCCTTGAGGTGTTCAGTGCTGTGTTTTCACACCCCTCTCTATATAGGGGTTTTCTGTGCAAATCTCTCTATTCACTCTGTCTCTTGTATTGAAGTGTGATAGAGCATAGCCATGACTTCTAAGTCAGGCTCAAAGTCCACAAGACCCTCGCGGTCAGGGGACGCTCCTGCCCTGAGGGCCTTTAAGTGTGTTAGGTGCAAGGAGAATTTTTCTTCCACCTCGGCAGACCATGGGGGGGTGTGTACACGCTGTAATGGTGGGGACTCTGTGGATTCAGCCCCGTCCCAGGCATCCCATTCCGTGGAACCGGGTTTTGCGCAGGCCCTGACGGCAGCCATGAGGGACCTTGCTGGACAGCTAGCCGCTTCCCGTTCACACCCTCAGCCCCCACCAGTGTTGAGTCAGCCTTCACAGGCGACTCCTCCACCAGCTCAACCGGCTCCGCTCACGCAGTCCCAGCCTCAGTTGCTGACGCTTGCGCCTGAGCCAGCTTGGGTACAGGGCCTTTCTTCCTCAGTGCAGGGACTGGTTCAGGTTTCTTCTTCTCTACAGAACCTGCTGGGTGCCGCTAGCAAGCGCAAGAACCCAAGAGCCCGCACCCAGAGAGCTGACTCTACGGGGACGGATACTTCAGGGGACGACCAGGCTGACACAGATGACCCTGATGACCCTGACGAGGAGGCTACATCCCAGGACGAGGTTATGACTCAATCCAGGGTAGATGCGCTGGTGAAGGCGGTCCGCTCTTGCTTAAACATACAAGAGCCAGACCAGCCCCCTGCGGAGGTGGCACCCTCTTTTAAGCGCAAGAAGAGGGATCCGGCTGTTTTCCCATCTTCGACGCAGCTGGAGGGAGACCTGGCAAAGGCCTGGTCTTCTCCTAATAAGAAATTTACGATTTCTAAAAGGATGGTTTCTTCTTATCCCTTTCCGGCGGACGGGCGCACGAAATGGGAACGCCCGCCTCAGGTGGATTCCCACATAGCCCGGCTGGTAAAGGCTACTACCTTGCCTATTCCCACTGTGGCGGCTCTAAAGGACCCCACTGATAGAAAGATGGAACATGTCTTTAAGTCTATCTTTACTCATGCGGGTACGCTTACTAGGCCAGCTTTGGCCTCGGCCTGGGTGGCTAGGGCGGTAGGCAAATGGGCAGATATGCTGACGGAGAACATTACGTCAGGCATACGCAGGTCGGAGCTGCTTTCTCTGGTGGACCATATCAGAGAAGCCTCCATGTATTTGGGCGAGGCGGCCCTGGACACGGCTACGTTAGCCTCTAGGATCTCGGCGTCTTCGGTTGCAGCCAGAAGAGCCTTGTGGCTCCGCACTTGGAATGCGGATGCAGAGTCCAAAAAGGCCCTGGAGGCCCTTCCTTTTGTGGGCGATATGCTTTTTGGTCTGGAGCTGGACAAGATTGTGACTACGGTAGCCACTTCCAAGACAGCCTTCCTCCCGTCGGCACCGTCTAAGCCGAAGCAGTCCTTTCGTTCCTTTCGGCCGCAGGGAAAGCCGAGGGGACAATCTTCAACAAGAAGCCGTCCTCCCAGGAGGGAGTCGTTTGGTAAGAACAGACAGTCCCAGTCTGGCAAACGTCAGCCTCCTAAGGCCCCTGAGAAGGCCTCCCAATGACTTGGGGACCCCTCAGGTCGACTCCCTGCCGGTAGGGGCTCGCCTTCTCCATTTTGCCAACAGGTGGAGGGAGACGACATCGGACAATTGGATTTTGAGTATAGTGTCGGAAGGATACTATCTGTCCTTCCGCCGACCCGATTCTTTATCACGGGGCGCCCAGCCTGTCCTCTGAAGGCGGAGGCTCTCAACGCCTCCATTCAGACTCTTCTCCAGTCTCAGGTGATAGAAGTGGTTCCTCCTCAGCAGAGGGGCCACGGCTATTACTCCAATTTATTCCTGATCGGGAAACCGGATGGTTCATTCCGACCAATCCTGAATCTCAAGGACCTCAATGGTTACCTGAACATTCCGCGGTTTCGCATGGAGTCCCTCCGGTCCATTCTACAGGCAATGGAGCCGGGGGATTTCATGGTATCTCTGGACATCAGAGATGCATACCTGCATGTTCCGATACTTCCGGATCACCGCAAGTACCTCCGGTTTGCAACCAAGGATCTTCATGTCCAATTTCGGGCTCTAACCTTCGGAATCTCTACAGCACCAAGAGTCTTTACGAAGGTGATGGGAGTTATGGCAGCCTTCCTTCGCCTCCAAGGAGTGCGGATTCTGCCTTATCTGGACGACCTTCTGATTCTGGGACAGTCCAGGGAACTACTGCTGCAACACCTAGGCCTTACGCTGGACCTGCTCCAGGCTCACGGTTGGCTAGTGAACTGGCACAAGTCCAGCCTGGAACCCTCCCAGGAGATGATACATCTGGGAGCGCATCTGGATTCCCAGGCCCAGAGGGTCTATCTTCCAGACAAGAAGCGGCTGGCTTTGCAGGCCCTCTTACGAGGGTTTCTCAAGCACAGGAGAGTCTCTCTTCATCTGTGTATGAAGATTTTGGGCAAGATGGTCTCGTGCTTCGAGATGGTGGAATTTGCCCAATTTCACTCTCGACCGTTGCAGCACCAGATCCTCAAGTATTGGAACCGTTCACCACAGGCTCTGAAAAGGCAGGAGGTAGTACTCTCTCAAGAGGTTCGACTATCAGTGCTCTGGTGGCTCAAGCCATGTCACCTGTCCATGGGACGGCCCTTCCTAGTCTCCGACTGGGTACTCTTGACGACAGATGCCAGCCTCAGGGGCTGGGGAGCGGTGGTGGAGGACCGATCCTACCAGGGAGTTTGGTCCCACCAGGAGTCGCGGTTGCCGATCAATATTCTAGAGCTCAGGGCGATCTACTTAGCCCTTCTCCAGGCGGCCCCCCTGATTTGCTCTCGTGCAGTCAAGGTACAGACAGACAACGCCACGGCGGTGGCGTACATCAATCACCAGGGGGGAACTCGGAGCAGAGCAGCCTTTCTGGAGGTACAGCCAATTCTTCGATGGGCAGAACGTCACCTCTTGGCATTGTCGGCAGTGTACATTCCCGGCGTTGAAAACTGGGAAGCAGACTTTCTGAGCCGCCAAGAGATCCACTCCGGAGAATGGTCTCTTCATCCGGAGGTGTTTCACTCTCTAACCCTTCGTTGGGGAAGGCCTCAGATAGACCTCCTGGCATCCCGGTGGAATCACAAGTTGCCTTGCTACGGGTCCAGGACTCGGGATCCAGGCGCATTTCTGGTCGACGCTCTGTCGGCACCTTGGCCGTTCGATCTGGCGTACGCCTTCCCGCCTGTGGCTCTTCTTCCTCGGTTCCTAAGAAGACTCAAGCGGGAACGGGTAAGGGTAATCCTGGTGGCCCCAAACTGGCCACGCAGGGTCTGGTATGCCGATCTCCTGCACATGGCGGAGGAACCTCAGTGGCGGTTACCTCTCCGGCCAGACCTTCTGTCTCAGGGACCCTGTCAACATCCCAACCTAGCTCGTCTCGGTTTGACGGTTTGGAGATCTTAAAAGACAGGGGGTTCTCAGATTCTGTGGTAAGAACCATGATAGCGGCCAGGAAGCCGTCTTCAGCAAGAGTCTACTACAGGATCTGGAGTTCTTTCTTTTGCTGGTGTGAAGAGAACGAGAAGAATCCAAGGAGGTTCTCGTTGCCCAATGTTTTGGCCTTCTTGCAGTCGGGAGTGGATTTGGGCCTTCAACATTCCACTTTGAAGGTTCAGGTCTCGGCGCTCTCGGTTCTGTTTCAGAGGCGCATTGCGACAAGACCGGAGGTTCGCACTTTCCTCCAGGGGGTCATGCACGTGACTCCTCCCTTTCGGAGTCCCTTAGTTCCGTGGGATCTACCTTTTGGTTCTGAAAGCTCTTCAGGTGGCTCCGTTTGAGCCTCTGGAGTCAGTGGAGTTGCGTTGGCTTTCATGGAAGGTGTGTTTCCATCTGGCAATTGCGTCAGCTAGGCGGGTCTCTGATTTGACCGCTCTATCTTGTAAGCCACCGTTTTTGGTTTTCCACCAAGATCGGGCAGTTCTCCGTACCAGGTTGGGTTACCTGCCAAAGGTGGTATCCAGGTTTCACTTAAACCAGGAAATCGTGGTTCCTTCTTTCCAGGATTCAAGAGGTGGAGAGTCTCTTGATGTGGTTCGGGCCCTTCGCATCTATGTGGATAGGACCAGGGAGATTAGAAGAACAGAAGCTTTGTTTGTTCTTTATGATCATCAGAAGCGGGGTTGGCCCGCATCCAAACAGTCCATTGCCAGGTGGTTGCGGCTTACGGTTCAGCAGGCATACCTCCTGGCGAATAGGCCGGCGCCAGCAGGGCTCACGGCCCATTCCACTCGCTCGGTAGGATCATCGTGGGCTGCGGCTTCCGGAGTCTCCGCAGAGCAGCTGTGCCGCGCAGCCACATGGTCTTCCATGCACACTTTTATACGCCACTACAGGTTTGATACTCTCACAGAGGTCGACTCTGCGTTCGGCCGTGGCGTTCTTTCTGCAGCTCAGGAGCGTTCCCTCCCGTGAGGGGACAGCGGTGGGACGTCCCACTGTCCCAGTGGCCACCAATGGCATGAAGGAAATAAGGGGATTTTTGTCCTTACCTGGAAAATCCTTATTTCTGAACCCTTTGGTGGACACTGGGCGCCCGCCCAGACGCCCCTGATCGGCTGATGGGTTGGTTTTAGGGAAAGCTCTTGTTCATGGTAATACAAGATCTCTCTTTTTCTTTTCTTTCATTCTCTCCTTTCCTGTGCTCCTAAGTCCGGTGGTAGTCTAAACTGACCTAGGATGGAGTGTGGGGAAGGAGGGGCCTGGGCTGCACCACTAAAGTGTTAGCTACTTGGTGCCTGTCGCCATGGGTCCGCCCCCTTCCCACTGTCCCAGTGTCCACCAAAGGATTCAGAAATAAAGATTTTCCAGGTAAGGACAAAAATCCCCTTTTTTCAGAACATTTTTTATGCTGAAAAAGCCCCCCTCGGCTTATACTCGAGTGAGGGTCCCATTTGAGTCAATACGTTTTCCCAGTTTTTTTGTTGTAAAATTAGGTGCATCGGCTTATATTCGGATCGACTTATACTCGAGTATATACGGTATGTCTAGTGTCCGTGTGACTTGGAAACGCTGCCATTTGTTGGCAGTGAGTGAAACTGCATCTCTTTCTCTCACACATGCGCAAACACAGAGGTAAGTGTTTGTGCATGTTTGTACAAGGTAGCAGACTAGCTTTTGAAGCATTCGCTTTGAGCAGGCTTACTAGTTAATCATAATGACCTGTAATGTTTACCTTATATAGGAAATATAATCTTTTGTAACACAACATTTTTTTATTTGATTTTATATAACAAATGTGAGCAACTCTTTTGAACATCTCCCACAGAGATGTTGGCACTCAAAAGGGTTAAGCCAAGCCTTTTCTGTGACTTTCCTTATGCATTTTCAATGAAAAGTACACTGAGTAAGTAACTTCATAGGGACATGTTTACTTTGCTTTGGAAGCAAGTAAAATATGATTTCTTCTGTTACTGGCAGGTTTTAGTAGAAATCAGATCTCCAGTTTTCTTCCATCAGGTATACGGAAAATAAACGTGGTTTGGAGGCAAACGTGAACATTTTTGGATAATAATGGAACATATAAAAACAGTAGAAATATAAAACCACTTTACTGCACATTAAATTTATATTGGTATGAGATCTGTTATCCAGAATGCTAGGGACTTGAGGTCTTCTTGGTAAGGGATTTTTCCACAATTTTGAGAAGTTTGCTTTAAATGTACTGAAATGTATTACAAAATGATTGTTTTCTTTATTTCCATCATTTACTTTTTGTAGCAATGTTCCTCACTATTGCTGTAGGAAGAAACACTTACCTCTATATTTACCTGTGATTGTGAGATTATCTCCCAAAAAGCGCAGTAGCCATTTACTTTTTTTTATGTTTTTCCAAACTCTGTATAGCAGGTTTACAGATAAAATATCCCATGCATATGTACACATACACACCTTGACAGAATTTGTCTTTATAATTTGTTGAACTATCTGACAGTGTATTGATAGTGCTTGTCTACAATTTTGCTTCAGTCAGAAGTATTACTTAAAGCAGGTGCTTTTTTTTTGTCCCTCACAGGAACCTTGGAGAATTAATTGATCGTTTTGTAGGAGACTTTAAGGCCCAGGGTCCACCAAAATCAACGTCAGAGGATGCAGGGGCCGTTCTCCCAAGTTGTGCGGACCTGTTTGTTTACTACAAGAAGTGTATGGTGCAGTGTTCCCAGCTTAGCACTGGGGAGCCAATGATTGCCCTTACCTCTATATTCCAGAAGTACCTGCGGGAATACGCTTTGAAAATTCTGTCTGGAAATTTGCCAAAGTAAGTTTTTTTTACACCTATTTTTTTCTAACGTCTTTTCTTTTATCTTTCTTTCTTTTCATCACTCTAGAAAAAAAATATTAATTTTGGCTCTGCTACGTATTGTACAGCTCTATCTGTTATTGATTTATGACATCCATGTTGATTTACTGTGAACCTCTATATAAATGAGAGTAGCAGAAAATGTTCTACTGTATCATTTTACATAAAAACCAGGCATTATATGGATATTCCTTCTTTAAGTATTATCTGTATAACCTATATAGGCAAAAAAAAAAAAAAATATATATATACATATTTCTGCAGTAGAGCTGGCACTCTTCCAATAAAGATAACTTGGCCCCGGTGCCTACAGATCACAGCAGCGCTGTGACCAAATACACAATACCAACACCAGTGGCACTCGGGTGAATCCAATAATGACAACACACAGCGGTGTTTAACAACGTTTCATTTCTCTAAACGGAAATTTTATCAGGTTACAAACAATGTGCATACAGGTGCTTACCTTATACCCCTCCGGTGGTCGCACAGGCAGCATCATTCGGGGCGTCATCCGGCCTCTCCGGTAACGTGCGTCGCCAGTCTGACGTCACCGCGTTCCCTGCACGCAGCGGGGCTAGTCACAAACCTCCGCCAGGCTCTGGGTCCTTTACTAATGACGTCATTACGCTCCTTCACGCAACCTGGAGTTGATTGGATCCTGCACCCGACGTGCTTATTACCCTGTCGCCATGGAGACATAAATACATATAATAAAATATACAATACAAAACAAACAGTGATACAGTGCTACAAGTTAATATAATGCATAAGAGAAAACTTATTTAAGCAATGTATAATACGCAAAATGCACAAAGATAAATCAAATTGACAGCGCAACATCACATCCCACTACAATGGAATGCGATGCTGCCGCTGAGTTTCTGGAACTATACCAATGCAACAAACCACCAATATAAAATATTATTTGAAGAGGTATTGTCTTTTGCAAAAAAGACACATACATATACTCTATGGTTCCCTTGTCAAAGGCAGAAAAAATTAATATTTAAATACATCAAAGAAAACAAGATAATGGAACCATATCATTTAAACCCTTTGGATGTAGCACATTAAGGCGATGGATCCAGCGTGCCTCACATCTCAAAAGGGCCGCACCTCTATCGCCACCTCGAATTGATCGTTCGACGTGGTCGATCATGCGGTACCTAAGGCTGGTTAGATTGTGTCTCTCCTGGGCAAAATGGCGGGCAACAGGTTGCTCACTACTGCCCGAAAGGAGAGCAGCCTTAATGGCAGAGCGATGCCCTGCCATACGCTCTTTGAACTTCCTTGTGGTCTTACCTATGTAGGTAAGACCACAAGGACAAATGATTTGGTACACCACGTGACTGCTTTCGCAAGTCAAGTGGTGTCTGATCTGGTAGACATTTCCATCATGGGGGTGATGAAATTTGTCCCCAGTAATCAGAAATTTGCATGTGGTACATGAACATTTAAAACAACCCCATCTTTTCTGTAAGAAATTCTTTGATGGAGGTACTCCTTTCCCGGCTATATCGGATTTAACTAGAATGTCTTTCAAGTTTTTTGGCCTGGAGAAACATGGCATCAGCCTTGTCTGTTCCAGGCCTAGATGTGGATCCGATTGTATGATCCTCCAGTTAGCTTTGGCAGTCTTATTCAGTTTCTCAGTAAGAACGTTATATTGACAGACCCACGGTATGATTTTTGATTTTGGATCTTCATTTCTGTTAATTGTTAAAAGTTGTTCACGGGTCTTGGATAATGCTTTATTCTTCGTATTCAACAAATCTCGCCAATGATAACCCCGTTCAATGAATCTGGAGATCAAGTCGTCGATTTGTTGGGTAGCCGTGATGATGTTAGTGTTAATACGGATTATCCTTAACATCTGGGAGTATGGCAAACTGGATTTAAATTTTGTAGGATGGAAGCTCCTATTGTGTAAGAAGGTATTACGGTCAGTGTCCTTTGAGAACACCGTTGTCTCAATTCCTTCTGCACCTAAAGAAATCCGCACGTCCAGGAAATCGATGTATTGTTGATGCATCTGGAACGTGAATTTGACTGGACTGGTGCTGTTATGAGCTTCCATGATGGATTCAAAATGTTCCTTAGTGCCACTCCAGAAGATCAATAGGTCGTCGATATAACGGGTGAAAAAAAATTATATTACTGGAAATATTGCTGTCAGAAAAGAAAAGTTCCTCCTCGACCCCAAACATAAAAATATTTGCGTAGGTCGGTGCTACTGATGACCCCATAGCACAGCCTCTTGACTGAAGATAAAACTCATTATCAAAAAGAAAAAAATTTTTTGTTAAAATTAATTCTAGAAGATGCAAGAGGATATTAATGGATTCTGATAAAAAGCTGCTGGAAGAAGTTAACAAGCGGTGCACTGCCGCTAGGCCCTCTACATGTGGTATTATAGTGTAGAGGCTTGAAACATCGGCAGTGATGAGCCAGAGATTATCAGGGAGATTGGTTAATTTCTGTAATTTTTGTAATAGTGAGGTTGTGTCCAGTAAAAAATTTGGATGCGTTTGAATCAGGGGTTGTAGTACAGAGTCCAGAAACACAGATGATGGTTGAAACAGGGATCCACGGGCTGATATTATAGGCCTGCCTGGTGGTGGCAGGCCCTTGTGGACCTTCGGAAGAGTATAAATTAATGGTACCAGAGGAAATTGAGGGATAAGAACATCATAAATTTCATCACTAATGACAGAAGCATCGCGAGCAAGAATCAGGGTTTCTTTTAATTCTTTGAGAAATGTTGGTGTTGGATCACCCTTTAATTTCTGATATACACCTGGTTCTGCGAGTTGTTTCTGGATTTCTTGTCTGTAATCTGTGATATTCTGCAAGACAATGGCTCCTCCTTTATCCGCAGGGCGAATAATTAGGGATGTGTTCTTGCGGAGATCAGACAATGCCTTGCGTTCAGAAAGCGATAAGTTGTGATGATGTTTTGTTTCCGATGTTTGAATCTCCTTTGACTCTTTGTCGATCAATCTCATATATGTCTTGATACTTGCGTTATTTGAAAGAGGATCGAACTGTGATGGAGCTTTAAACTGTTTTAATTTCTCTGGTAACTGTTGTTTAGGTATGGTCGTTATGACTTTATTGTTAAAAAATTCCTTGAGCTTCAGCTTCCTTTGTAACTGTGTCTTCTCCACTTGCCAGCGTAGGTCATCAAATTCATGTGTCGGAATAAACGACAGACCTTTTGATAATAATGATTTTTCTGGTGCTGACAATTCATGGCTAGACAGATTGAAGATTAATTCTTCTTGTTTGAGCTTGGTGGTTTTCTTGTATTGACTCTGACGCTTCCACTGGCCTCCCCTTCTGGTTGATCGTTTTTTGGGGGACCGCGGGTACGAGTTATCATGCTGAGGGGTGCTGATGGACCTCTGCGACGTCTCCTCCTCTTATCGCCATCACTTGCAGAGCTGTTATCTCCCGCAGATGTATCGGTGTCGATAGTTGTTCTGGGGTATCTTTGGCGGCGAAAGGGAGGGCGTCTATTCTCGTTATCAGTAACATGATTGCCGGAGAGCCATCTGTAGACCTGATGGTTCTCATAGTCCTTAGTGACTTTGGTCAACTTTTCTTTTTTAAATTTTATAAGGTCTCTTTTATAGATGGTAATTTGGTTACTGAGCTTCTCCAGCCAATCAGTATTGGAGTCAGACGTCAATATGGGCATATTGATTTTCTCAAATGCATCGATCTTGGCTTTAGTGCTGGTTACCTCTTTGTTGGAAAAGTCAATAACTAACAGCATCAGATCTGATGAGCACTTATTCAATATAGAAACCCATTTACAACAGAAATTTGGGTCAAAACGGCCAATCGTGGGGCAGTTACGGATGCGGAAGCCGCGTGGGATCATCCTTGTTTTAAAATAATCACTGAGCGTGATGGCATGTAACTCAAAATCAATTTCACGTTTTTTCAGTCTCATCAGGTCATTATATATCGATTCCGGTGAATGTGCTTCTTCCATGTCAACAAATTTACCCTTGCGCAGGATGCCCTCTGTCTCGGATTCCGAGTAACTGAAGAATTCCTGTACAGGGACTAGAAGAGGATTGAAAACATCATGGTCGGCTGCCTGTGAGGCCGTCATCTTCCCACTTCAATCCAAAGTCCTGCACTGTACCGCTGTCTATCACAATCACCCATGTGTTACACACAACACAGTGATGAGGGTATGTGAGAGGACGACAGGAGGAGATATAAGCCTGAGCAATCCAGTGGAAGATATAGACAAATGTACAGGTGCCTTGCTCTGGTCCAGTCCCGCGGGCTGTTCCAATAATACTTCTGCAGTAGAGCTGGCACTCTTCCAATAAAGATAACTTGGCCCCAGTGCCTACAGATCACAGCAGCGCTGTGACCAAATACACAATACCAACACCAGTGGCACTCGGGTGAATCCAATAATGACAACACACAGCGGTGTTTAACGACGTTTCATTTCTCTAAACGGAAATTTCATCAGGTTACAAACAATGTGCATACAGGTGCTTACCTTATACCCCTCCGGTGGTCGCACAGGCAGCATCATTCGGGGCGTCATCCGGCCTCTCCGGTAACGTGCGTCGCCAGTCTGACGTCACCGCGTTCCCTGCACGCAGCGGGGCTAGTCACAAACCTCCGCCAGGCTCTGGGTCCTTTACTAATGACGTCATTACGCTCCTTCACGCAACCTGGAGTTGATTGGATCCTGCACCCGACGTGCTATTACCCTGTCGCCATGGAGACATAAATACATATAATAAAATATACAATACAAAACAAACAGTGATACAGTGCTACAAGTTAATATAATGCATAAGAGAAAACTTATTTAAGCAATGTATAATGCGATTTATGACATCCATGTTGATTTACTGTGAACCTCTATATAAATGAGAGTAGCAGAAAATGTTCTACTGTATCATTTTACATAAAAACCAGGCATTATATGGATATTCCTTCTTTAAGTATTATCTGTATAACCTATATAGGCAAAAAAAAAATATATATATATATATATACATATATATATATATATATATAGTACAGGTTGAGTATCCCGTATCCGAGTATCCGTTATCCGAATTATTCCGAATTATTCCGAAAACCATACATTCCAGAAAGTGAAAAAAAAATATTTTTTTTGCTAAAAACTCACTGGGGACATTTGTAACAGCACTACTGGTGACATGATATGTAACTGGCACTATATATTCAAGAAAATGATTGATTGGCATTCAAATTCAATATCTGAGATAGTACACAAATTTTGTTTCATGTTTTGAAACCTTGTTTTTTGAACAAATAAATTATAATTGTGTGTATTTTATGTGGTAATAAAATATATTTGTGTGTATTTTATGTGTTTATACAGCATACATGCAAGATACTTCAAAATACATAATTGAAATATTAAAATATTCCGAAATACGGAATAATCCGTTATCCAAAATTCTCCTGGTCCCGAGCATTTTGGATACGGGATACTCAACCTGTAGTATGGGGTCTGGCAGCCCCACTTATATAGTTTCCCGGCGGGTGCCCGCAATCTGCTGTTTCCAGCAATGTAGCAAAACCATTTGAAGCAGCACTCCAGCCTTGAAGTAAAAATGTGTATTTATTTTCACAGCAATAAACGGCAACGTTTCAATACGATGTGTATTGTGTACTATGGCTGAGGAAAATACACATCGTATTGAAACGTTGCCGTTTATTGCTGTGAAAATAAATACACATTTTTACTTCAAGGCTGGAGTGCTGCTTCAAAAGGTTGATATATATATATATATATATATATATATATATATGCGGGGTAGAAATAAGCGGCACTCGGAGGCTGGAGTAACAGGTGAATTAACGTGGAAATTTATTCCATGTGCAATTAGAAAACGTTTCGGAGCTCGGGGGCTCCGTCGTCAGTTCAGGGAAAGCGATATATATAAATATATATATATATAATTTTATTATTACTATCAGCCTAAATTTGGGTACACACCTGACGATCATGTGACCCAGCAATGTGATGTAACAGCACATTGCACCGCCACATAAATTACAATCCGATGTATAATGGTGCATGTAACACCACTGGATATGCAACACCTCTAATGGAAGGATGTGACCACCAAATTCTTAAAATGGGGGATTTGTTGGAATAGAGGTACCCAGTTGAAGACTTTTGTAGAAACGTCTTTAGATTCCTTTTTCAGTTTTGTGACTGCTTATCTTGACAAAATTCAGTTGTAGTTGGGAAAAGCAGCTATCAGTTACATTACATCTGTATTTCCACTTTTTATACCATCTGCAATCTACAAACATTATTGCAAACATGATGTAATCAAAAAGTCAACAATAACCACGTTTGCATTCATAATGTTGACATCACAATGGTAACAGTTATGATGCCAATATTGTTATAATGCCAACATTCTCAGAATGTCAACAGATGGGCTATAGTGCAGGTTGGGTTAAGCTGTGGGTGCTGTATCAACATTTTTTGTCTGAAGATAAAAGTTGATTGAGAAATGCAAAAAATAAAATTAAGTCAGTTGTGCCTATCTGTCACCCTTAGTGTCAGTTATGTGTGGTGGTCTACAATTGTGCTTCTGATTGTCTTAATCAGGCATGTCCAACAATGGCCCTCCAGATGTTGTGAAACTACACATGCCAGCATGCTTTGCCACAGTTTTGCTATTAGAGAATGCTAAAAATATTGCAAAGCATGCTGGGATGTGTAGTTTTACAACATCTGGAGGGCCAACATTGGACATGCCTGGTCTAAATGATTTATGATTGGCAGTCAATCATGATTTGGTCCTGGACCACCAACCTGAGGCACCCCTGCAAGATTCTCAAGACACCCCAGGTTGCCCAGGCACACTGCTTGGAAAGCAATGGGTTAGGCACTAGAGGGAGCATTACGGGTTGGGAATAGAGTAGTTCACCTAAAACTCTGGTAGGATCAAAGTTCTGACCCAGAAGTGGTGGTCACTTGACCTCATAAACCCAGCAGATGCCACTAAAGCATTACTGTTGGATTACTGAGACATAGGGAGTGTTCAATCTTGGGCCACAGCTGTCGAGCTGGCTGGACAGCCGTGACCCTGTCCCGTTCTCTGTCTGCTCAACCAAGAAAAAGCAGGCGGGATGAGAAGGGGGTGTGGCTGCCAGCTGCGGCCGATAAGAGGCGAGCTGCAGCCGGGAAGTCACTTCCTGGCCTTTCTCGGCAGAACGAGCCTGACTGCTTGTGAAGTCGGGCTCGTTCTGCCGAGATCCCCTTTTCAATGCTATCGGGGAAGATAGCATTGAATAGAGCCCCGCAGTCATCTCCCCCGTCGGGGATGCTGCCATTACATTTTGACTGTATGGCTCTTTAATGTTTTTTTTCAAGTAAAAACGCTGCTACTGAAATGTGAGTGCTGGTCCTTTTTTCTTTTTTATTGCATGAAAAAGTGATTGTTATTTACTAATAGTTCTGGGCCCTGCACTGCCCTCTATCTTGGATATTAAGGGGGTTATTTTGGTTCACTCTTTCTGACAAGTTCTTTCTTAGATGGACAAAACCATGTGCACTGCAGGGGGGCAGATGTAAAATGTGCAGAGTGAATTCGATTTGGGTGAGTTATTTTGTTTCTGTGCAGGGAAAATACTGACTGCTTTATTTTTACACTGCAATATAGATCTCACTTGAAGTAAAACCCCACCCAAATCTTATTCTCTCTGCACAAGTTACATCTGCCCCACCTGCAGTGCACATGGTTTTGTCCATCTAAGAAAGAACTTGTCAGAAAGAGTGAACCAAAATAATCCCCTAAGTGCTGTCTCCCCTGTATATGTATATAAATGTATGTATGTGTGTGTGTGTGTGAATATATGTATAAAATGTCATCGCTGTTGGATATTCCAGAGTTATTTCGGTTCTAAATATCTGGGGAAGGGATTCACTATTGGATATTACTTTCATTCTACACTAGAAGGTGCACACTTACCCCCCTGACGTGAAAGGGTTCAAACCGGCACTCATACTTGAAGAAAACTTCTTTCAATCCATAAAGGTGTCCTTACAAGTGAAAGACAGGTAGCAGCAACTGTTTCAACTGGTCATAACCAGTTGAAATAGTTGTCGGGACTTGTATGGACACCTTTATGGATTAAAAGAAGTTATCTGAATCCTACCACGTCGTGGGGCTTAAGTGTGCTCTGTATTTGTTATGGATCTGGCACTGTAACAGTTATTTATTTAAATGGAGTGTTGTCAGTAAGTGTCATTGGACAGATCATATCTCGTGCCCATTTATTGTTTTTGCCACAATGGAAAATACTTTAAAACAAAAAAAAAGAGTCCGTAAAATTGAGTTCTACAAAGATCTTGCAGATTGCACTGATCTAAATGACAGAACAGGAAAATGTATTCAGGCCACTTTCGTAAGTTATACAAACCTTAGAATTCAAAGCGGTGCAATGCACTGGAGTGATATTACACATGCTACTTATTAATGAGTGCGTCTTCTCACCTTTCCCTTTTAATAAAGTGTGTTCAGATTTAGGAGCCAGTGGTGCTGAGCGCTTAATGTTTTCATTTCTACGCATGAGAATTCTCTTTTGATAGCAGCTGCACATTTCTTAAGTCGGGGTTCTCTGACACTCTGAAAATAAGCTACTTATGCTGTAGGAACAAAGCAGTAGTTTTGCAGTTGTGTGTTAGTTTCTTACAAGCAAAGTCTGAGCCGTGCGTCACTTTATTAATGTCTCAATGCTCAGACGGCTTGTAAATTCCCCACATATGTATAGCACAGTAAGGAAGCCCTTCTGTCGGCTGTTTTCCTTACAGATGAATGGCTGTTTTCATGCACATATATGATGTCTGTTGTTAAATGCAGTAGTAGCCCTGTAGTCCAATAAATCTTTATTCTGCTCTGAAATGAGAAGGGGGTCCATGTGGATCATTGTGCTCCTTGGAAAAGGTATGTGTTTTTTTTATACTTGCAACAAGACACCAGCAGATTCCTTTCCAATGAGAAACTCCTAAGACTTGTTTTCTTTTTTGGGGACTGAAAAAGGCATACCTGGAATTTGCTCTCCTTCATCCCTTTGAATAACAGCAGTTGCTTCCAAAACAAATATGTTCTGGATACAAGAAAGGAAGGAGTCTCCTTCGCCGTCTGTTAAAATAAGTCTTCATAATTGTTTGGAAATCCAAAAATTTTAATAGGTTTATGGCAAGTACAAGTTTTTCCCAACAGGTTATAGCCATTATACCGACCTTGAGTGACTGGCCTTCAGACATGTTCCAGGAACTATTCTTAGTTTGAGCATAAAGCCAGAGCATAGTTTATTGTCTTTTTTAAAGTCTGTCATCATATTTTAGTAAATTCTTAATCATGCCCTTTTCGTAACTTTTAAAGTGGATCTGTGCTAGTAAGAATATGTGAAGATATTCTGGAGTTGAATAAATAGTATTATGCTGATGTTGCTGCATATCCAAACAGCACAGTTGTTGTTTATTTATTTACAATTTCTTATATAGCGCAGCATATTCCGTTGCGCTTTATAATTGGAAACCGTTCATTGAGAACTTAAAAAAGAAGGCAATCGACTGTGATCGAAAAAAATAAGAATATTTATTAGTAGTAGGCATAAATATTGACCAGCCATCTGGATTAAATCAGGTTTGTGTACAAATTGTCTCGTTGGTACAGGTGCCCGGACACCCTCTCCAGGATGGGCATCGGGGTCCCTAATGTCTGCTGGCGGTGCTCCGGGGCTCCTGGTAACCCATTCCACATATGGTGGCAATGTCCCCTCATAATACCCTTCTGGTCTGAGATTTTCAAACTTTCTAGGATTACATTGGGAGACCCGGTTCCCACAGATCTGCGGTTCTGGTTGTTTCACCTCTCTCCCGCTCCTGCGCCCTTTAAATAATGCTGCTAAATCAGTTATACCGGTGAAATGGCGCTCCTCCTCTCCTCCAACAATTAGAGACTGGTTTAAAAAATAGATTTTTACATGAATATGGAGGATATCCTGTCCTCAGTGGATGATAGATATGCTTAATTCAGGGATACATGGTCCCGCTGGTTAGCCTTCTGGGATTCAAAGACCTATAGGGATGTCATGGCATCCCAATCCTTAGGCCCTCCCTATCCCTGTGACTTGCTTCTATTTTTGCCTTTATGGGTAAGCGAAACTTACTATATTCCTACTAAAAACAACCTGGAGTACTCCCTCCTTCTGCCCTCCTTCCCCCCTTAATTCATTGTTCTTCCTTGCTCTCTCCCACTCTCTTTTTGTATACTTCACTGTACAACTTCTTACCTTACATTTTGGTATGCGGATATTTCTCACCACTTTTTATACCATATGACATTGATACCAAAGATTGTTTATATACCTGTTGTTCCATTTAAAACCAATAAAATTTAATTTGCAGGTTTGTGCTATAGCTCGCAGACAATTTCTAGTTAGACACCATAGGTTGACACCAAAAGTTAGACATTCATTAGTTAGACATTGACAAAGTTAGACAGCTTTTTGTTGGTCACACCTCAATAAATTGACATTTTCATTTCTGCAGTTCCCAGGGCTCCACTAAGGTTAAGGTGAACACAGTTTACAAGTGTTACAAGTGCTTACAAGTGTTAACATTTATCCAGTTGTGCACCATTAAACTTATAAATATGAAATAACCAGAATTCTATCATTTGATTTTGATAGTATTACGGTTACTCTTAAGGTACTATTTTTTTTAAATGATTTCCATTAGTAAGTCTCTTGCTAAAAAAGAAAATAAAAAGCTGCTTTTTATTTTATTTTTCTCCTTAGAACCAGTAGCGGCAGCAGTGGATTGACAATTACCAGTCTCCTAAAGGAAAAGGAAGGCTCTGAAGTTGCAAAATTCACCACAGAGGAACTATGTCTGATCTGCAGTATTCTCAGTACTGCAGAGTACTGCCTAGCAACAACGCAACAAGTAAGCATTATTTATTTATTTGTCATGTTCTGTATATAGCACACACACATTCCGCAATATTTGGCTATTCACACCAGTCCTGCACCAGTGGAGCTTATGATTTATAGGGCCGTATTCAATGAGCCTAATTCACCATGTTTTCTGGCGATTTTGTGCTATTTACGGCGATTTTTTTGACTAAAACGGTGAATCACCCTATTCAATGACCAGATGACGAATACATTTCAAGGTTTTTATCGCCATGATTCACCGAGTAGCAATCGCTATCTTTTTATGGTGAAGTGGAATGTAAACTTTTAAAATAAAGTGTTTTGTTTTTTACATTTGGTGTCAAAAAATCAGGAATTTTATTCTAAGGAGGGGCATGCTATTTTTATTCATATGCTGTAAGCACATGAATATATATTTAATTTAAAAAAATATATATATATATTTTTTTTTTTACACAAGCAGCCAGCAGGAGGCCGGGAGCCAAGCCGCTCATTAGATATTCATATATTCACTGCACCCGATCTTTACATATGCACGATCGGGTGTAGTGAATACCCGGTCCCCTGTTGGCTATCCCGGGGGGCAGCCTGTGCTGCCTGGCACCCGGGGAGCCCACCTCCCCCCCCCCCACAAACTTCTGGGCAGGGAGACTTCCATCTCCCTGCCTGCCGCTGTCCTCAGGCTCCCTGCGGCATCCGCCGCAGGAGTTAAAATTCGCCGGTCAGTGGCAGCGAGCCCCTGACTTGTTGAATACTGGAGCCGGCGAGGCTCCGGAACGCAGTGGGCAGTGGCGAATGTGCAGCGAATCCTAAACAGGATTCGCTGCACGTCGTCATTTTTCTCATTGAATACTGCCCATATTCTCTACCACATGTACTGTACATGCGCACACACACACACTCTAGGGTTAATTTTGTTGGGAGCCAGTTGACCTACATGTATATTTTTGAATTGTGTGAGGATAATGGAGTCCACATGGGAAATACACAAACTCCACACAGTGGGAATCAGGCCATGGTGGAAATCAAACCCATAACCTCAGTGCTGTGAAGTAGTAATGCTAACCATTACGCTGTCCATACTTCTGATTCACTGCTTTATAAAAGCAGGCCTATCTACCATACTCGGCTCCACTGACACCTAACTGTCCTCTCTCCCAGATCCCCCTCCTTGTTACAGTACTCACTCTTATATCCCTTTTACACCGCCGAAAAATCCAGATCTGCGGCGGTGTAAATGGGGGGAAGCCGTGTCCATTTAAACGGGTCCTCTACCCAGGTCCTGACCTGGGTAGAACACGGCCAGGACCCGTGTAGAGACCGATGTAAATGGTCCCGCTGCGGGTTGAGGCACCCGCAGCAGGTCCTTCCACGGCGTGTAGCACTGTCCCCTCTGCAGGAGGAGGGGGGTGTCTACTGCTGCTGAGGGGGGGGGGGGGGGGGGGAGAAGCTGTCAGGCTGCTGAGGGGGCAGATGGAGGGGGTGCTGGCGGCAACCCTGCGGCGAATGGGATGTCAGTGGCGGGAGTCCCTGCGGCGGATGGGAACTAGTAGTTCCCATCCACCACAGGGACTCTGCCAATTAAAGCCCATTCGACGCAGGGACCCCGCGGCTGCAGGGGGGAGTTACAGCAGCAGCCGTGGCCAGCATCCCCTCCATATAAATACCTTAAGAAAGGGCGCCAGTCCCTCCTTCATTGACCCTGGCAGCTGGTGCCTATGGCGGGGTCAGCGGTGGCTGAAAGCCACGCCGTGCGGGGTTACCGTCATGTAAGGTGACGTCAGAGGGGGTATCCCCTGTAACTCCAATGTATGTGAGCGGCTATCTGAATAATGTTAAGTGTAAGGAGTAGAAGCACAGGCAGGTGTTGTGTATGCACTGTGCGACTCTATTGGGACTTGGAGAAAATGAGAATACCAGTGTCTGCTGATGGTAATGTGAAGCCGTATGTCCAATAAGCAGAGACACTTGTTGCTGATAATGTAACATATAGACATCAATTGGTCTGGATGAGCGGGATATTTTATTAATGAAGGGAGTGAATGTAATGTTACAATCAATATTGAAACTCAGGGGTAGATGTATGAAGCAGTGATAAGGGAGAAGTGATAAAATGCCTGGAGCTTTATCACCGTCCAATCAGCTCCTGATTGTAACTTAACAGTCTAGAGCTGATTGGCCACTTTATCACTTCTCCTCCATTATCATTGCTTCATACATCTGCCCATAAGATACAAAGTGGCAAGGGTTACAGGAGATACCCCAGCTGACGTCACCTTACATGACGGCAACCCCGCCGCAGGCACCAGCTGACAGGGTCAATGAAGGAGGGACTGGCGCCCTTTCTTAAGGTATTTATATGGCTAACTCCTACTATTTGTTACCCCTGATGAAAACAAGGACCCCCTGGTTGAAACAGCTGTTGGGCCGGCTGTCTGCATTGTTTTTCTAACATGCCTGTATTGTAAATACAAATCCGCATCTTTTCAATTGAACCGAGTGCTGGTCCTTGATGAGCAATTTCACCCCCCTTGGCAACAAGCAATTTCACCCCCCTTGGCAACGAGCAAGCATTTTTAATGACATCCACAAGAAAAAGCAGGGCTGACCCAGGTCCAGTGTAAATGGTGCAGACCCAGGTCCGACCCTGGTCGAAGTGCTGTGTAATACCCCATTCACACCAGCCTAAATTCCCGGGTTGAGTCCGGGAACAACCCGGTACTAGCACTGGTGTGAAAGGTTCCTGGGACAATATCCCGGGCAAATTTCAACCCGGCTAGGTACCAGGGTTGTTCCCGGGTTCAACCCGGGGACAGGGTATACTTACCCGGGTTGCCGTGTCCTGTCCGACGGAAATTAATGCAGGCGGCGGGCGCAAATGACGGGACAGCCGGTGGATGATGATGACGCAGCTCTCCGGCGGCAGTGAGGATGCCGGAGAGCTGCGTTATCTTCATCCGCAGCCTGTCATTTGCTCCGCCGCCTGTGTGGATCCCTGGCCTGCACGGAGGACCAGCAACCGGGGTGAGTATTCTACCCACCTCCGCCAACTGCCCGCCTCCTCCCCACCTCCTGCCGGCCTCCTTCCCACCCCCTTCTCACACCAGAAAATGCAGGGACATTTCTGGTGTGAAGGGTCCAAACCCGGGAATGTCCCTGCTTGTCCCGGGAACGGAATTCCCGGGTTTGTCCCTGCATTTCTGGTGTGAATGGGGTATAATGCAGGGTCAGATCCTGGAAACTCCAGTGTTCAAAGACCTGGGTCCAACCAGGGTTTTTGGTGTAATCTCCTTTTAGAACTATCCATGCTACCCTATCAGCAGTGCGTCATTGTTCCACTACTTCCCTTTTCCCCACTGGTCACTCTTATCATGTCTGTGTGATTGTTTAGAGATTTTACTCTCATTTACCACTGTTTTCTATCAATTCTCATGTGACCCGTCATTGCTTGCTTCTAAAAGACACTCCACTTCTCACTAACGGGGCTTACACACAAGGAGCTGTGGCTGAGCATTCTAAACTTTGCTAGATCACTCAGAACTCTCAGCAAGATCGCTCAGCACACAGTGATGTATCAGTGCTGTGTGCAGAGTGATCTGTCCATGATTAAGAAATTAATATACAGCATGCTGGATATTAATCGCCGGGCTATAGCGACATGTGGGACCATGCTTTGCTACACACGGAGCGATCTAAAGGGCATTTAGTGATTAGATTGCTTAGAAAATGCCCTGAAATCGCTACGTGTGTAGGCCCCATAACAATTCACCACCCTTTGGTTGTATCATCGTGTTTATAGTTATGCTATGTATTGCTTATCACAATATTGTGGTATGGACTCTCTGTGATGATCTATAATTAAAATATGCTATGTACACATGTATCCACATCCACATATAGCCTACTTAAAATGCCTTGCGCGAGTGATCAGACAGCTCTGCTAGAACTGGGGGGTTTTATGTATCTTTTTCACCTGTAAATCTTTTTAGTCTCAATGCGATGTGACTAGGACACATAAGGAGATGTACACACAAGTTTTGCATATCAAATTGATCTGTTCATGCTCCGGTGATATATACGCATTTTCACGTAAATAACGAGTTGGAACTTGTGTATTAGCACGGTGCCCACTAAGCAAATAGCTTAGTGGGCAATTCTGTGTAAGAAAATCGCATCGCATCACATCACATGCGTTTTTTTGCATGCGATGCGATTTTTCTTATGTAATTTATTCACCGCTTTCTCCCTTTGGGTGGTCTGATGCCATCGCATGCGATCTTATAGGGTGCGATGCCAATTACTTTACTATACATTTATAGGAGATGCAATGAGATTTAGGCACCTCCCACGCTCCACGCCACCCTGAAGTGTGGCGTGTGGCGGCGGAACGCGTCCTCCCAACCTTTTCATACCCCCACTATCCACGTCGGCGTAGAGTTGATTCTATATAGTGTGGCAAGCGCCGCGAGCCACCGATCCCGAAGCGTGGCGAGCGCAGCGAGCCCTGCGAGGGTATGTTGAATACTTGAAACGTAATCCGCGGCCGCTCGGTGGCTCGCTGTGCTCGCCACACAATATAACGTCAACTCCACGCCAACGTGGATAGTGGGGGTATGAAAAGGTCGGGATAACGCATTCCGCCGCCCCTCACGATGCTCGCTGCGCTCACCACGCTTCGTGGTGGTGTGGATAGTGGGGTGGTGCCTAAATGTCATTGCATCTCATAGAAGTGTATAGTAAACTAAATGGCATGGCACCCTATAAAATCACATGCGATTTTGTGTGCGATCGCATCGCACCTCCCGCGGGCAGAACGCAGTGAATAAATTACATAGGAAAATCGCATTGCACGCAAAAAAACACATGCAATGCGATTTTCCTACGGTGCCGTATTTATGCAAATAGGGCGCTGTGCTAATACACAAGTACCGCAGAGTCACTTGTGACATAGTGAATTGAGAGGGGCTGATTGGTGCAACTGCAGCAGTGTGTATGGTGTACATCTGTACCTAGTACAGTATTTGTGACAACATTGAGGAAAATCTACTACAATGAAGGAAAAGTAGCAAACAAGGAAAAAGTACACAAGGCAAATTTCAATATGAGTGACCCTCACCTTGCATAATTATGCTTAATCTGTGACTTTATGCCAAATGCTTTGTACAATAAAGCTTAGTACATGTACAATTTTTTTTTCTTCTTTATTTCATTTTATCCTGATAATGTTAATATAAGCACTTTTGAGCTGCATCAATCTTCATTTTATAACCATTGTATTACACATCTCTCAATAGCTTGAAGAGAAGCTGAAAGAAAAAGTAGACATGACACTGATAGAAAGAATAAATCTTACTGGCGAGATGGACACTTTTAGCACGTAAGCTTTCGGTTGAGTCTTTTTTTTTTTTTTGTTATATCAAGTATAGTAAATATCTGTAAATTACTTGGAATGAAATATTCAGTTTGTTCTCTTGCATACTCTCAGTATACATGTTTGTGGTTGCTGTATTTATTGTTTTTATTTATCGTTAGGGGGGGGCGCCCATACCCACCCCCCGCCGTCGCCCCGCCGCCTATGCTAACCCCCTCCCCCGCAGTCTTACCTATCGCGCTGCGCTGGTCCCGGCGGCTCCGTTCTTCTGCTGAGGACCACCACAAAATGGCCGCCCCCATACAGCAGACAGTTTCAGAGAACAGTGTGCTATATGGGTGCGGCCATTTTGTGGTGGTCCTCATCAGAAGAATGGAGCCGCCGGGACCAGCGAGATACGTAAGTCTGCGGGGGATTGGGGGGGGGTAACTATAGCACCGCAGCCCCCGGCGCCCCCACATGCACAGCGCCCCCCCGCGGTGGCGGGGGCTGCGGTGCTATAGTTACGCCCCTGGCTACCGCCAATTGTTAACTTAAAGTATATGAAACATGCACAATCTATAATGTAGCCAAATATTTCTAAATATAAACTGAATTTGTTGTAAACCACTGAGACTATCTCTTTTTGTTGCTTTTAGCTTTAATGCAATCAAATTAAAAGGATAGTAATAAATCTTATCAAACACAAATTAATTTGCACATTGTGGTGTTTCTTTGTCGAGAGAAAGACTTCAGTCATTAGAGGGGCAGCAATTTTTGCGTTTTTGGAGGCATCAGCGGAACACATAGGTTTATACCAGGGGCGAAATGTAATAGGGTGCGATTTTTTAGAAATGTGCGATTTTTGGTCAAAAACGGCAGAAATCGCACATTTTCCGAAAATCGCACATTTAATAGGTTAAAAATCGCGGTAAAAAGCGCACTTTTTACCGCGAAATCGCACATTTTAAAGATGCGATTTTCAGTCACACTGAAAATCGCATCCAGATGTTTTCCCATAGGAAACTATAGAACTCGCATATGTAATAGGATGCGAGTTCTAAAGTCGCATATGGGACCTTACCAAAAAACGCAAAAAAAATAGACCAGCTTCTTGCTGGCGATTTTTACAGAACCATGCACAAATCTGTGTGATCTGTGCATGGTTCTGTCCAAAAAAAGGCTAAAAGTTAAAGTAAAAAAAAAAAACGGCGTGGGGTCCCCCCTCCAGAGCATAACCAGCCCCGGGCTGAAAGAGCCGGTCCTGGTTTCATAAAATCACAGGAACAAACAAGTTGGGGTTCCGTGCATTTTATAAAACCAGCACCAGGCTCAAGGGCCGGTCCTGGTTCCCAAAATACGGGGGACAAAATGACTAGGGGTCCCCCGTATTTCAAGAACCAGCACCGGGCCCAACCAGCCAGCAGGGTAATGCCACAGCCGGGGGGAGACTTTTTATACAAGTCCCCCCGGCCAAAGCATTCAGCCCTCTGACCGGTCAGCATGGGCAGGGGTCCTGGGGGAGTGGGGACCCCCCCAAAGAAGGGGTCCCCCCCCTCCAGAACTTACCAGCCCATGCTGAAGCCCGGGGCTGTCCTCGATGCCCCTGGGCTGTGGGCATCGAGCTGATTAATTGTGTAAAAAAATAGAGAAATTCCTATTGTGTATTGCTGTGGAACTATGAGTCCCAGCAAGCCTGCACCACATGCAGGGACTTGGAGAACCACAAGTCCCAGCATGTGGGGCAATAAAGGGCCCGCTGGGACTAGTAGTCCCACAGTAGTACAAATAGTTAAAAAAGTACACAAACACACTGACAGTACAACTTTAATACACACCAAGCCCATTCATCCATACTCACCTATGTTGCCACGAAGCTTCGGTCCCCTTGTCCAGTAGAATCCAGAGGGGAGGCTGTGGAGAGAAATCATACTCACCACAGACGTCTTCAGCGCTTCTCCGGGTGCCCAGCAGCATTCTTCCCACGATCACCGTCCTCCGGTCTTCTGTTTACATCTGAGGCTCCGCCCCCCGACCGGGACTTAGGCCCGCCCATCAGCCAATCATGACCCGGCATGCCGGTTTTCAAGGACCATGATTGGCTGATGGGCGGGCCTAAGTCCCGGTCGGGGGGCGGAGCCTCAGATGTAAACAGAAGACCGGAGGACGGTGATCGTGGGAAGAATGCTGCTGGGCACCCGGAGAAGCGCTGAAGACGTCTGTGGTGAGTATGATTTCTCTCCACAGCCTCCCCTCTGGATTCTACTGGACAAGGGGACCGAAGCTTCGTGGCAACATAGGTGAGTATGGATGAATGGGCTTGGTGTGTATTAAAGTTGTACTGTCAGTGTGTTTGTGTACTTTTTTAACTATTTGTACTACTGTGGGACTACTAGTCCCAGCGGGCCCTTTATTGCCCCACATGCTGGGACTTGTGGTTCTCCAAGTCCCTGCATGTGGTGCAGGCTTGCTGGGACTCATAGTTCCACAGCAATACACAATAGGAATTTCTCTATTTTTTTACACAATTAATCAGCTCGATGCCCACAGCCCAGGGGCATCGAGGACAGCCCCGGGCTTCAGCATGGGCTGGTAAGTTCTGGAGGGGGGGGACCCCTTCTTTGGGGGGGTCCCCACTCCCCCAGGACCCCTGCCCATGCTGACCGGTCAGAGGGCTGAATGCTTTGGCCGGGGGGACTTGTATAAAAAGTCTCCCCCCGGCTGTGGCATTACCCTGCTGGCTGGTTGGGCCCGGTGCTGGTTCTTGAAATACGGGGGACCCCTAGTCATTTTGTCCCCCGTATTTTGGGAACCAGGACCGGCCCTTGAGCCTGGTGCTGGTTTTATAAAATGCACGGAACCCCAACTTGTTTGTTCCTGTGATTTTATGAAACCAGGACCGGCTCTTTCAGCCCGGGGCTGGTTATGCTCTGGAGGGGGGACCCCACGCCGTTTTTTTTTTTATTTTATTTTTTTACCCAAAATCGCATATATGAAAATGCGCACATTTTCATGACTGAAAATGCGCACATTTTCATGACTGAAAAGCGCCCGAAATCGCGGCAAATCGCATTTTTTGCCGCTAATTCGCATCTCATTACATATGCGAATTCGCGGCAAAAAACGCGATTTTTAAAGGTGCGATTTGGTGCGATTTTTTTTTAGTCTAAAAATCGCACCCTATTACATTTCGCCCCAGGTGTTTATTAAGACTACTACATACTTTTGCACAGCAGCTACTTACAAAGACAAAACTGCTGTGGTTATTGTGCCTGTGTTTGAATCAGACCCTATGTTTCTTTGTGAAATAATCTGGCATTCAAAACTAGCTGTAGAAATGACAGCAATTTTCATACTTGAGGGGAAGGCAGGGTTAGTTGTTAAAAAAAATACAGCTATTCATACAGATATTCATACGGTATACATACAGTATACTGTTGTAGTGTCAAAATATTCATTTGATGAAAATCACCTGCTTTTCTTAGAACCACCTATACAGAAAAGAAAAAACAACCTAAACTGAAAACAAAATAATGGTAGCACCATATCTCTCAACTATCCCAATTTTTGTGGGACAGTCTCATTTTTGGAACTCTCCCCCTTTCCCACCTGTAGGTAGCAGTTTTATGTGGTAGAACAGTTAGGAGACCACCTGTCACTAACTTGCACACAGCATCTATTCAAAGCAGACCGAGGGACTGGGGATATGCCAGCAGCTCACAGATTGCTGGGTATGCCCCCATAGTGATGACAAATATAGGCGTGGCTTGCATTTGTGGCATTGTTGTGAAGCCACACATGCTTTCCATGGCCACACATCCTTTTTGGAAGCACAGCCAAGCCATGTGCAGTAGTCCCGATTCCACAATTCTAACAGTTAGTCCTCCGGACCCCACACAGTGCATGTTTTGCAGGTTTCCTCACAGAATCAAGTGAAATAGCTCCACCTGTGGATCTTTTAAAATGTGTCAGTGATTAATGAGTGCACCTGTCAGGTGACCTGGAAAACGTGAACTGTGTGGGGTTCCGAGGACCGAGTTTGAGAACCAATGTTCTAAAAGTTTAGAACTATGAAGCACTGTGGTGCATGTTGCAGTTAATTTGCCTCTAATATTGTGTAACCACTTGCACCAAGTCATGTCAGATACCTAAAGTAGTGTACACACAATGAGATTCAGGGTCATTTCTATTCGATTTGGACTATTTAGTTTAAATCAAATAGAAAGTTAGTTTGAATCGCACTTGTACAGCCGCATTTTATGCCAATTTGATCCTGATGTGCGAAGCAGAAATAGATTGTTCAGGCAAATCTATTTCTTCCTGTTCGAAAAGAGGGTCATGCTGCTCTACAGAGCTGATTGGCTGGTTGTTTATCACTCTCCATTTTATCACTTTTTGAAGGTTGATACATTTGGCCCTTAGTGATTGAATAATACCTATAATTGGGCAGCTGCAGTGGTATGCAGTGTACCCATTTATGTTTTCATAGATAACCCATGCTGATCTGCTACACATTTTTCAGCTGACCATTGTATATCAAGTTTCTGTGTTACATTGATAGATTTTGCACCAGCTTTAATTGTTAACACTAAAATAAAACTTCCAATCCACCCTTTTGGGAGTTTGACTGACTATAATACAGGTAAATAAAAAATTCACGTGTACTAAACCTTTTTGCAGTAGGCTTTTTACAGTGTAGTTTCTAGGGGATGCAGTATTCTAGGGGTGCTGGACTTTTGTGTGAGTCTGCCTGTTTTCTTTTAAAGCAGCAATCATTACATGGCAAAGCCAACCTGGCTTTGCCTTGTAAATAATTGCTGCTTTAAAAAAAGAATTGGAAGGTTCGTCCAAAAGTTCTGCACCCCCAGAACTCTGAGGCTAGTACATTTTAGCCTTGTGTGTTGTCTGAATAGTGAAAAATATTTTTGAAATGTAGACTTTTATGTCTACCTTTTATTATAATAGGAAGTAGTATCACACTCTGTTGCTCTGTTTTTATGTTTTTTAGCGTGATTTCCAACAGTATTCAGCTTCTTGTACAAGATCTAGACTCTGCCTGTGATCCCGCACTTACTGCCATGAGTAAGGTATGTACTTTTCAGTTTCTTTTTCTCTTGCTGTCCATGTTCAGTATAAAAATATATATTGAGTCATTTGAATTGTTGCAGTAAGCCACCTATGGGCTACTGGGAAGATCAAAGACCACTGCTGTCTTGGATACCATTGCCATTGAGGGATGTGATTGGTCTGCATCAATGTTTAGGTAGGAGGTACATGTAAAAATATATACCCCATAAATCAGCAGCCCTCATTCCCAGATTTACCAACCAGCAATGATCAGTGCTTCATCATTATTATCAAGGAATTGGGGAAAATAAATTGTTAAAAATGCCCAATTAGCCAATCCGATCTGTTTTCTATCGGGATGAGGGAATTGGGATTTTTAAAATGTTTGCTGTTCCAGATTCCCCAACCTAAATAAAGTGAATACTAAGCGCTCACCTTAGTGGTGTGGTGTAGTATGTTATTAACTCTATAAACACAAAAACACTGATGTGAAAACAATATGTGTTTTATTTATCTTTTAGTGAGTAATAGCAAGTCAAATCACAGGAATAGGCCAGTGAGGTATCACTCTGTGTGGACCTTTACAGGGCTTAAGGGTGTCTTTTAGGGACCCCTGTGTACCAGCGTGACCGCAGCGGTCTCTGATTGGGCAGGGTTGGTTAGTGGGGATGTGTGCTTGAGCACTGGGGATGATGAATCCTGCTAGATGAGCAGTGTGTGTAAATACTCGCTCAAACTGGTGGGTGTTAATGAGGAAGTCTATGTCAATAAAGTAAATAAAGTCTTTCCAGGAAAGAAACAGTGTCAGCAGAGAGTGGCATCCTGCTGCTTACCCTTTTGCTGTGGTGGTGCTGGGGTGGGGAGTCCGGGTGTCCTTATGCGACTTCAGCCGCGGTAGGTGTCTGCTAGGCGAGATGGTCCTGCCTGGCTCCACAGCACACTGGTGCGCGAGACTTCTGGGATGCCGGTCTTGCGAGAGTTCGGCAAACAGGAGTCAGCACTGGACTGGCACTATGCGCTCGACTCCCGGCCAGGAGGAGGCTTAGCAAAGGGTGAGGGGATGGTGTCCTGGTGTTGGGTGCACTGTGATGAAGGTCCAAAATGTTTCAGCCACATAGGCCTTTTTCCAGGGTTACCAATTGTGCAATGTGTCTGGTTTATATGCCATGCATTTGAAGGAGGTCTCTGATTGCGATAGGTTAAAGGGTTTGATTCCCCAACCTGGCAACCGGAGAATTGAGACATTGCCCCAATATATCTATAAAGTATGGGGGACTTAATATTAACATGAATGCCAGAGCACAAGGTTTCCCAGCAAAATATTGCCTACAGCATCACACTGCCTTCCCTGGCTTGCTTTCTTCCCACAGTGCGTTTTGGTGCCATCTCTTCTCCAGATAAAAAATGTACCAGTCCTTCCAAATGATATAAAATAAATTGTGATTCATCCTCCATAGCTCCATGTTCCAGTTATGAGACTCACTTGCGCATTGTATGCGCTTTCGGTGGTGTATAGTAATTAGCATGGGCACTCTGACTAGTCTGTTCTGACACTTTTCTATCATAGCCAGAATTACCTTTTTCAGCAAGTTGTACTACAGTAACTTTCCTGTGGGATCAGACCAGACGGGCTGGCCTTTGCTCCCCACGTGCATCATTGAGTCTTGTGTGCCCATGACCATGTCACCAGTTCTTCAGTTGTACTTCCTTGGACCACTTTTGGCATGTACAAACTACAGCATACTGGGAAAACTCCACAAGACTAAACTGACTTTTTGGAGGTGCTCTATACCCAGCCATCTAGTCATCACAATTTGGCCCTCGCCAAGGTCACTCTCAAATCGATCTATTTGTTCTGGGTGTCATTTAATAGAATGAGATATTTAGACATTTGCGATTTTTAGTCAAAAAATGGCCACATTTGCACGTTTTTTCCGAAATTGCCAATTTAATAGGGTATTTGCAGTAAGAATCACTCAATGGCCAGTCCTAATTCCCAAAATACAAGGGACAAAATGAGTAGCGGTCCCCCGTATTTCCGCAACCAGCACCGGGCCCAAACAGTCAACAGGGTAATGCCACTATTTATGCAAGTTCCCTCGGCCAAAGCATTCACCCCCGTTGCTGGTCAGCACAGGCAAACACCTTGGTGGAGTGCCCCCACCACAATAAAGGGGTCCCCTTCTCCAGGGTTAACCCTGCCCAGGCTGAAGCCTTGGGCTGTCCACGATGCCCCTGGGGCGGTGGGCATCGGATTGATAAATGGTTAATAATAGATTAAATTGTGTAATGTTGTGGAACTGAAAGTCCCAGCAAGCCTGCACAGCATGTAGGGACTTGGGGAACTACAAGTTCCAACATGCGGGGCATTAAAGGGCTTGCTTGGTCTTGTAGTTCCACAACACGACCAATAGTGAAATAAAATACACACACACAGTATAACTTTATTACACACTAAATTCATTCACATTATCTATAGATTCGAAGGAATGTGATCTTATCCAAGTAGAGTTGGAACAGGTACCCATTGAGGGAAATTATATTCACCACACACCTCTTGGATCGATTTCTGCCTGCCAGTACCCCTGCGAGTGAAGCCCGCATAATTGTTTACATTTGCAGATCCTCCCACATCCTGGGGGATTAGTCCCGCCCACCAGCCAATAAGGAGTGGAATTACCCTGTTGGCTGTATGGGCTCGGTGCTGGTTGCCTAAATACGGGGACCCCTACTTATTTTGTCCCCCGTATTTTGGGAACAAGGACTGGCCCTTGAACCTGGTGCTGGTTTTATAAATCCTGGGGATCCCATATGTTTTTTGCCACCTGAATTTCTAAAGCCAGGACAGGTTCTTTGAGCCCTGAGCTGGTTATGCTCATACATTTTCATGACTAAAATTTGCACTTTATCGCATCACATCGCATTTTTCATACCTCAATTCGCATTCCATAAAATTGGCGATTTTGAAAAAAAAATTCCCAAAAATGCAATTTTGTGCGACTTCAGAAACTTACTTAAAAATCTCATCCTATTAAATGTCACCCATAATCTTTTTTTAATAGAACATTTTTTTATTTGGATTTATATAACATACTTGAGCGACACTGGCATTTTTAGCAGATATTTTGCACATCCCTCACAGAGATGTTCATAAAAGCTGCCAAATTTGCATTTGTATAATTTATTGCCCCTTTAGGAAGATTTAATTCATTGGGTAAAGCCATTGACTTGAATTAGCAAAGCTTTTTTTAAACCAGCAACTAAACAGAACTTTTTGCTTCTCTACATCAAAGATATACATATTTGTAATTCCACTGTAAGAAAGCAGCATAAGTGGCTAAATCACTTCCTAAACAAAGTGGAGCTTTCCTTAATCTTTTTCTTGAGAATTCTGTCAACTCCCTTGTAAACCTGCTGCTACTCCTTTACTCTGGTAAATAAGACCATGCTGTGTTTCTGAAGTCTGGTATAGATGTGTAAAAGTCAATGGTTTTTTTTTACCACAAAATAAATATAGAAACAGTATTTTAACAGAAACAGCCTGTGAGCAAAAGTAGGAATACAGACATGGCCAGCAATGGAATGTTATATTTCCTTGTTAGATTTATTCTTCATGGAAGAGCCGTTTCATAGTGAATGTTGCTGTACTATATTTCACCCATGTGAGCAACAGCAGCTAATCATAGAATAGGGATGTTATTTGCAGTTCCGTTCCTTGCCTTAATGATTATAAAATAATAGCAGCAAAATGTCTAATAAATGAGCTTTTTCCGTAAGTCCATGGCAAAAGTCTACAAGTTCCCTAAATACCGCAGCCAATCTTCTATAAGGGGGAGTTACGGTCTGGGATGGTAGTGTGCGCTACTACTAGATTCTGATCACGCCGCTACCCCATTAATGACCAGAGCTTTGTAAAGTTTAAACTGTTGTTGCAGTGGGAGCAATGTTTTGACTAACCGGTTCTTGCATGTTTCACCATCTGCAGTTGCTTGGGTCTTAAGTCAAATGCTGCTGGTATGGACCTTGCAAAGCTTGTAAAAGGGAATGGATACATAAAATATGGAAAGCTGATCAATTCCTTAACACTTTAAAATTCCTTAACCTAAACTTTGATATCAATAGCATACAAATTTGATAAATCCTATCCTCCTGTTTCTGCCCTGACCGTAAATGAATACTATTCACAGTTAATACCTAGAGCAAGTATTGCTCTCTGTTTCAACCTCACTCTTAAGGTGGCTTTACACAAACCTTTCATCAAGCGGTCTGTAACTGAACTTTGATAGGCTGGTTATGGAAAAACCAGGTGCCAAAAATCATATTCCACTGCAATAGGCCCTACCAATCATGTTCTGCAATAGTGCCATGCTGGGTTCCATAGTTCACTAAAGGAAAAGTGTGTGTATTGTGTTTTCACCATTATTGTACACACACCAGGCATTGAGTATGGGAAAAGCCCTAGTGCTAATGTCTTTAGAGCTTCTTATATCCGCGAGGTTGGTGCTGCACAGGTTTTTTTTCTTTTTTTTTGTGGTGGGGGGGGGTGATGACTTCCCTGGGGAAATTATCCCTATTGCCAACTGGTGTGTTAGAGAGCAGCTGTCACAATCTAAGTAGTCAAATGCTTGCTTGCAGAGTTCGGGGGGAGATTGGGGTGCAATATAGGTTAGTCTTGAAACCAGGACACCCCTAGTTATTGGTATGTCCTCTGTAACTGATATGTGGAAGCAGCTGTGATCGTATAGCCATGGACCAGCCAGTGACCAATAGTAGAGCAGGGTTCTATAGTATAGTTACAGTATGAAGGAGTTATTACTCTCCGTTGCTCCCATATATGTCTCTAGGGAGAGGAGAGAGATGCAGTCCAATTGTGTGATCCAAATTGCACGGGGCTGCTGGTAGTGACCAGGAGGGGCTGTTGTAGGAGGAGGGGAGAGAGGCCACCATATATACGAAGTCTCTTATATGTCCCCAGCTCAATACTAAGATTGCTTTAGCAGGAGTCAACTGGGACAGTGAGGCTATTACGTACCTGGCAGTAGCTGAGGTTATAAGCCCTATGGAAGCCGCTGAGAGCAGATGGGAGCCGAATTCAAGATGGCTGCCGGGAGCTCCATTTGTTTTATTTTTTCAAAATCACTGACCTGGGAGGAAATTTGTACATTTTTACCCAATATACTAAAACAATTGTAATATTTAAAAAAAATATCTTGTTGAGTATTGGTTATATCCAAAAAGTTGGAAAACCAAAACCAGTCTATCATATTTGTTCTCTGCTATCTTTTAACATTTTTTTTATGGTTTTGCGGCTCCTCAATCCTTCCTCAAACATACATGTAAGTAAGTTTAAGTTATATGCTTCGGAACAAAGGAAGGTCTGCTGGCGCTGAACTTGTTTGTCCACGGGATGAATACTCGTGATATGGATGGGAATATGAAAAATAATAATAATAAAAAATTTGATAAGATGATTGTGAAGTGAGAGTGCTTTCTGGTGAGACAAGAACACTCTGGGTGAGGGATTCGTACCAAAACTCACAAATAGTAGGTGCGTTATAAACATATAACGGTATCTTTTTATGGGTCCACCCGTGTGTGAGATGTGGAAGACAATACCAATAGTGAAGGAAAGTCTCAAGAAGGGTGTACCGTACTCACTGAATGATCAGGAGTAATCACGCACATAAAGGTATCTTTATGAGTGGGTAAATATGTAGTATCCAGGATAGATGCCTACCGTACTCACTGAGAACTCAGGCAGTATACACACATAGAGGTTTCTTTTAGAAGACACGAGGTCCACTCTCCAATAGAAGCCCTCAGCCTCAATGGCAGGGGTATATGCAAAAAAGGTGGAGGACCGTTCTTAGTAAAATGATTTAATGGAGGAACAACTGATATGTGGCCAATTGGCCAATAACCACAAAACAGAAGGTCCAATGAATGATAAAAAATGACAATAAAAACAGAATGAAACACTCACTTTTCTCCCAACATGTTTCGGCGGTCACAGCCGCCTTTTTCAAGGTAGAAAGTGAATGAACTGGCATGGCTGGGGAGCAAATCTGGTACAGTGGTGGCGCTATATTGACGACGTGCTGTTTATATGGAGGGGACAGGAGTCAGAGCTTGATAGGTTTTGAGCACACCTGAATAATAAGGTTTTAATATTCAGCTCTCCTTCAATATCATTAAAATTGAGGTGAATTTTCTTGATCTTAGATTTTTTTCAGAAAATGGGAAATTGGAGACCACGGTTTATTATAAACCATCAGACTCGAACTCCTACATTAATCCTTCGAGCAACCACCTCAAAAGATGGGTATCCAACGTCCCCAAAGGACAATTTGTGCGTTTGAAACGCAATTGCTCCAATTTGACCAACTTTGAGATGAGCGCAAATAAAATGAAGAAAAAATTCTTAAATAAAGGATATGATAATACATTATTAGATAAAGCTTTGGAAGAAACTAGGTCTCTCGCAAGAGATGACCTACTTAAAGATAAATCTACTAGTACAACTTCTCAGAAACAAAATTATACCATTGCTTTTAGTACCCAATATAATGCTTATTATAGGTCTATAGAGCAAATTTTTAAACAAAATTGGAAACTCCTAATGGAAGATCCTGTCTTGGCCAATGTTTTACCAATCAAACCAAAATTTATCTATAGGCGAGCAGCTAATCTTAAGGATAAATTGGTTAAAAGCGCTTTTATTGAACAGAATGTCATCTCCACGCGTAATAACGGGTTTCATCGTTGTGGAGATTGTGCCATCTGTAAATCTTGTCCATCAATGGTGAGGAAATATACAGAAATAAATCTTAATAACATCATCATTAAACCCAAACAATTTATAACATGCAATACTAATTATGTTCTTTACGCTATAAAGTGTTCATGCGAGAAACTATATATTGGTAAGACCAAAAGAACCATGAAAATACGTCTCGCTGAGCACGTACGCAACATTAAGAAGGGTTTTAAGGAACACCCTTTTTCATTGCATTTTCTGGAGGTCCATAATAGTTCCACCAAACATATCACAGGCTTTTGGGGCCTAGAGGCCGTCAAAAGTAATTGGAGATATAATAATAGGGATGTTCGCCTTGCCCAAACGGAGATGAGGTGGATATTTAATTTGTCCACCCTATCTCCTAATGGTCTAAACCATGAGTTTGATCTCAAATGGTTTCTGTAGATACATCACATAGTCACTTTTCATTATAAAATTCATATATATGTTTTTTTTGTTTTTTAATTGTCTTTTTTAGCATGTATTTTTAAGTATGTATATATGCTGCATTTTTTCCATGAATTGGTCCTTTTAGTAAATTCGCTATTACCATGTGTCATATAATATTTCGCTTAGATTAAATTATTATGATTTTTTCTATTCCATTGTCCGTCTGAAAACCATTAAGGAAATTAGGAACATTATTTCTGCTTGCACACCTGCTGTCCGGCCGTGCGTTTCACGGTCCGGAAGCAGGATTGTTAATATGACACATCAATGATAAGGATCCCGGCGGTGTGCTTTACACGGCGCACCGTGTCAATGCGGACTTAGACTTCCGGCTGTGCGTTCCAAATACGAAGGAACACGCATTAAAGTGCCGGTAAGAATAAAAGTTATATTTTATTACTTTTGAGATGGCGTCTTAACCAGCGGCACCATAGGCATGTGTATATATATTACATTAAGCCCTGTTTTATTCTTTACACGGATAATACTGGGACCCGGAAGTGCTTCCTTCATGGTGCTATATAAACCCTGCCAGTTCATTCACTTTCTACCTTGAAAAAGGCGGCTGTGACCGCCGAAACATGTTGGGAGAAAAGTGAGTGTTTCATTCTGTTTTTATTGTCATTTTTTATCATTCATTGGACCTTCTGTTTTGTGGTTATTGGCCAATTGGCCACATATCAGTTGTTCCTCAATTAAATCATTTTACTAAGAACGGTCCTCCTCCTTTTTTGCATATACCCCTGCCATTGAGGCTGAGGGCTTCTATTGGAGAGTGGACCTCGTGTCTTCTAAAAGAAACCCCTATGTGTGTATACTGCCTGCGTTCTCAGTGAGTACGGTAGGCATCTATCCTGGATACTACATATTTACCCACTCATAAAGATACCTTTATGTGCGTGATTACTCCTGATCATTCAGTGAGTACGGTACGCCCTTCTTGAGACTTTCCTTCACTATTGGTATTGTCTTCCACATCTCACACATGGGTGGACCCATAAAAAGATACCGTTATATGTTTATAACGCACCTACTATTTGTGAGTTTTGGTACGAATCCCTCACCCAGAGTGTTCTTGTCTCACCAGAAAGCACTCTCACTTCACAATCATCTCATCAAATTTTTTATTATTATTATTTTTCATATTCCCATCCACATCACGAGTATTCATCCCGTGGACAAACAAGTTCAGCGCCAGCAGACCTTCCTTTGTTCCGAAGCATCTACCAGAGAGGATTGTTCAGTGGTCCTCCAGTTTTGGTTTGCGGCTGCAAAGAATTTTTAGCGCCTTGGGACTTTTCAAACACCTTTTTTGTTAAGTTTAAGTTATATAGCGCACTTTCTTCAACAGGACTCAAGACAGCCATCAGCTCATCCCGCCCTGTGGGGGAAATTTACTAAGATGTGTATTCTACTTCACATGTGATGTTGCTATGGTTTTATTCCCACCCCCATCTCTCTGACTCATCCTCCAATGTTCATCAGCACAGCTTCATCCCCCTCTGTCAGCTTCATCCCCGTGTGTTGTAAGAAAATGTCTGCCATTCTCTAGCACGCAGATGTAGACATTGCTGCTTCTACCCATTGTTCTCTGTGCGGTTATTGGAGGGTGATAAGGTGAATATTATCATTGTGCTATGCTCAGCCCTCCATTTCTCTCTCGTATCCAGCTTCAGTTCAGGGTGATTGTCAGACTCTGAGGAGCCCAGAAAATGTCATGAGTCTAGCTAGCAGGTATTAGGGGAACTTTGGCAAATATGGTTTAGACTTCAATTTATATACTTCAAAAATAATTATTCCTAAACAGATATGATGAGCAACAAAAGCATATCTTGGGCATCGCAAGGTAAAAAATCTCGTCCATCGCATGCGACCAAAAAATCGCATGCGATGCGATCGACGCGATTTCATATAGGGAACAATGTTAAATGGTCCAATTGACCCGATTTTACATAGGGAACAATGTTAAATGGCCCACAGAGGCCAAATAGCCACCCTCAAGTGTGAAATGGCCCCCCCAATTGTAAACGCCACCCCACGATCAACGTCAACCCGAAGCGTGGCGGCGGTACGCGTCCTCCGACCTTTTTATACCCCCACTATCCACGTCGGCGTGGAGTTGAGAATAGAAAGTGTTACCATTTAACATTGTTCCCTATGTGAAATCGCGGTAATCGCGTCGGTCGCATCGCATGCGATTTTTGGTCGCATGCGACCGACGCGATTTACATTTTAACATTCATTTCTATGTGAAATCGCGGGCATCGCATCGGTCGCATCGCATGCCATAATGGCATGCGATGCCCGCGATGGGCGCCGTTCTAGGTAAAGAGTACCAAAGCATTTAATGGTTGTATCATAATTATTAGCAGGTGAATCTTAATATATTTGTGTTGCTGTTTGTACAGCACAGGATATATGAGGTTAATAATAGAGGAAATACTTAACATTTTACAAGAAAACATGCACCATTCTAAATGTTATATCTAAACTGAATTATGCATTCAAAATGTGGTTTGCTGTGTAAAAGTATGTATTGGATTATGTAGCGAAATTGAGGCAGGTAAATGATTTCCAAATCTAAAGACAACATCTTATATCAAACTCAGATCCAAATATTTGGTTTCAGATTGTTAACATAGTATATTCCATTGGCCAGGCATCTTCTTTTGAGAACATTTTACCTGCCAGTCTCAGCAGACAGGCACCTGTGTGCAGACAAATTGCAATCAGCAGGTAGCAATTGTATATGCTGGCTTTTTATTATTATACATGTTAGATGGGACCAGTTGAAAACTACCTGGCACATGCCCAAACAAAACACAAGGGGGAAAACGTTTAAGGCCAAATGAGAGAATTTATTCTGACAGCCACAGCGGAGTTCAGTTTTCCCTTAATGGATTTTCATGCTGCTGCTTCTCAAAGCAGCAGAAAAAGATGATAAACTAAATCTTGGTTCACAGCTATTTTCCAACCACTTTATTTAGTCAAAAAAGGAAAAATGTTTTGGGATTAAGGAAATGGGAAAGGAAAGTGACACAAATTGCTGCGCTGTAATCATAGACACTACAAATAATCCCTTTGTGCTACAGAGACTTAACAATTATTTACTGTATGGTAATGGTGCGTCATCAAAACTAGCAGGCTGTACTTTGACACATGAGTTCAATATGAATATTGCAAAAAGAGAAACTAAATGCAGGGTTCTGTAAAGTCCCTTCTTAGCTACATGTGTTCTTTTAGTCTTCCAAACACATTATTGGCAATTGCCAGAGTTTCTTTGAGTGTTGTCACACTGTGTATTGAATACTACATTTTTGTAGCTCAATATAACCTAATTACAAAGTTACTGTATTGGCACATAACTGTGTATGGGACATACTGAACCTGTGAAGCAATCATTTATTTAACATACATGCAGTATCTTTTAATCAATGACCCCATTTTACTGGCATACAACCTGTAAATTCTGTTTTTGTTGGTACCACCACCATAATATGCCATAATGATTTTCTTGCACATGGTCTCCATTATTCCTTCATTAATGTTGGTACTTGGGAATTGCAGTCTACATTTCTATTTTAGTAATTGTGTACAGCATGGGTCTTCAACCTGTGGCCCTCCAGATGTTGTGAAACTACATGTTCCACCATGCATTGCCACATTTTTTCCTATAAGAGCATGCCAAAACTGTCAGGGCATGCTGGGACATGTAGTTCCACAACATCTGGAGGACCACAGAATATTTCTGTCAACCATTGTGACACTGTATAATTTGCTATGGGAAATAACTGATCCATAACTCCATTGAAGGACCTTTTTAAATATATTGAAAAGTTAGTGACTGGGACTTCATTGGTCTTAGTTGCCTTGTAACAACATTAAGTACAATATTTCATAAGAAAATAAGAGCCTGTGGAAATGGATGTTTGTTTTTTTAACAATTACTAAAATATTCAAACATAAGTGCTAAATAAATTATTTGACTTTCCTATTTTGATGCAGGATGCAGTTTAAATCCCGGCGGTCGGGATCCCGGCGTTCAGAATCCCGACCGCCGAAATCCCGACACTTTCTCCCTCCGTGGGTGTCCACGACACCCCTGGAGGGAGAATAAATTAGCGTGGCGATCCACGTCCCCTCCTTGTCGGGATTTCGGCGGTCGGGATTCCGTTGTCGGGATTTTGACCGCCGGGATTTCATACTGAATCCTTTGATGCATGGGTTTTCAATAGAAATCCACATGGTTACACAAGACATCCCATTACCTAATTGGTTACTATCCGACTCCTATTCAGTCATTTTAATGAACATATACACGTGTTAGCTTTCAAGTCTCATAGGATTAACGGGTGCAACCACTTGTGAAAGAACAGTTGGATAGCTTGTACTCGTCTGTATTGTATAGTTCCTCTGTCACTATCCTGGTTTTTAGCCTCCTTTTTATGACGTGTTCTATGAGTGTCAGCTTCCTTTAACAGTTAATGTACCCAAGGCTCAGTCCTGGGTCCTCTATCTTTTTCTCTATCTATACCACTTCTTTTGGAAAACAAATTAGACCTTTATGCTGATTTTCACTCACAAAACGGTCATCATCTGCTGCTTTGCTATGTCATTCCCTTTATTTGTAACCTGTATTACAACCAAATTCAGTATTTATTACGTCTGCTTACTAGGCTGCCATTAAAACTACCCCAACATACAATACATGTGTTTGCTCATATCAAAATATCTCCCAACTTCACCCATACTTTTTTTACAAGATCTGTGTTTGTCATCCACACTGCTGTTATTTCAGTCTCCTTTGTTTGAACGGTTTTGTTCACCATTGTAACATATCATGCAATATGCTGCGGATATATAAATAAATGTTAATAACAATCTTAGAGAAATATTATTAGTGAGCTGAAATATTTATTGTTTTGGAACTTTCATTACATTCTGTTGGGGAAATTTACTAAGATGGGAGTTCTATTTCACATGTGATGTTGCTATGGGCAACCAATCAGAATCTACTTCTTATTTATATAGCACCTTCTAAAACAGTGGTGTCAAACTCATGGCCCTTCAGCTGTTGTGGAACTACACGTCCCAGCATGCCCTGCCACACTTATAGCAATAAATTATATAAAATCTGTGGCAGGGCATGCTGGGACGTGTAGTTCCACAACAGCTGAAGGGCCATGATTTTGACACCACTGTTCTAGAAGATAAGTTAATAGACAGGATCTGATTGATTGCCCAACATCTCATGTGAACTAGAACTCCCATCTTAGTAAAATTCCCCCCGTATGTTTTATATTGTGATACACACAAACTTTTATTAGGCAAGCTCATGTTATTTGTTGTATAAAACAAGAGGTGACAGTAGCATATTTAGAATTGGAGCATCTGTGCGTAGTGCACACAGGCCATTGGGTTCAGGGGGCACACACCCTGCACCCATGTTCTTTTAATATTGCGGTCAACAGGAAAATAACAGAAAACATTTTTCTGTATCCTCATAAGTTTTTGCTACAGTCACGTCAAACAACCCCCCTTGGCATGCGTGCTAGGTCCAGTGAAGGACTGCTAGTTTATGGCATCCTGTTTCCAAAAATTATTCTCAACACACTGTTACTAGGTCCCACCATGGCTGCGTTAATTAATTTAATTGCGAAACGTGTATATCTGGGTTTGACTGAGCCTCCGCGACTTTATCATAGCAAATTGTATGCAGATTCAATCGCATACAGATATACAAGTGTTGCATATCAAATTACATTTGATTGTTGACACTCAGACCATTTCCACATAAGGAATTCTGACATTCCTAATGTTGACATAGTATACTATACCCATTGTTTAGTTATTTTTCAATGTGTCCTAAATTTCTCTATCTGTTTCACATGCTGCCTTCAGTTGGATAACTGTACATACTTGTAGTCCTTGTTAAACATTTATTTGTGTTTGCATTCCCACTGTACTGTATTGTCTGGAGCAATTTAGCCTTATGCCACGTACATACGGGACGACAGGAGCCATTGTGCTGAGCGATCTAGTTAAGCACAGATTGTTCAGCTCACATCGCTGCACCAACGATGGTTGCTGAGCGATCTGTCACAACGAGTGTTTTCAATTGAGAGAACACTGGCAATGGCTAGATTTATACTGCATGCAGTATATATCTAGTAAGGTGATCATGACACGTGGAACAGTGCATTGCCATCGCCAGGGGCCAGACACATGGAGTGGTCCATGCTTCATTCCAAGGGTGTCTTTTATCTTGTCCTGTAGAGAACCTAAAATCTAGATTTCCCTGTATTGTACTTCTGTCACTGTGCTGTGACTTCTTGCCTGCTCTTTGATAAGGGCCATAAAACCTAATTGCAGATCCTGATTCCCTCTCTGACTTATGGAGGGTACACACCAGAACGACAAGGGCTTAATCCCATCAATCTAGATCCAATCCCGACCGATTGGATGTAGATCGTAGGTAGATTGTGCCCTTTTGTGCCTGTTCTGGTCCGATCCGGGCCGGGTCGGTTGGTCGTTATTCAGATCCTACCTGCAGCAGGTAGGATCTGAAAACAACCATACACCCGGGTGCAGGTCGCGATCGGATTGGAACCCTCTCACATTGCACATAGTGAGCTGGTCGTGCGCTCCACATAATTCTGAGCAGGTCATCCTGGTGTGTACCGGGCATTATATCTCATTATTCAAATGGAGTAGATAATGGCCACAATGTTTTCTTTTGCCTGCCAACGGATAAAAAGTATTTTTCGTGGAGCATAATTTATCTGCAGGGATTGGGTAATCATTCATTTATCACTTAATATGTATTTCTTTATGTTTAAAACATTTTTGTAGAATGCTACTCCTGATGGATTTGTCAGAGATTCTCTATTAAGTTAGCATTGGATACATTTTCAATTGTCATCTTTTTTTTTTGTTTTATCTTCTGTTTTCTTTTTTTACAAAAAAATTATCAAATGCTGCACTTGTGATGTCTGGAACGAACATTAAACTTTGTCTTGACAGCATGCCTGTTCTTAAAAGCAAATCTTCACCCAGGACTAATATTACACTGTTTCATCCTGCCTCCCCATAAATCAAGCCTCCCCCCTGAAAAACATAGTGGGGAGGCCACTATGTTTTTCAGGGGGGAGGCTTGATTTATAGTCACTTATGAGATATTAATTATAATCGCTCTCCGATTTCAATGCTCTTTTGCCTATTGTTTTTAGAACTTAAATTCAACAGCTGCCCAGGCAACCAATACATACACTATAGTCCCAAGGATTGGCAGCACATGAAACTAAACCATCTTGGTGTCCCACATATTGATCTGGACAGCAGATACCAGTATTTTTTCTAAGGGATGGATATCAAAATATAATTTACTGTACTGCAGTTCTAGAATTGGTTTCATGTAATGAATTGACTGTACTTTACTGTAAAATTGTACATTTTAATTGTTGAGCATACGGAGTACTATGATCATTCTGTATATGTGTTGCAGTTGTTAATCCGTTTTATTTTGATAAATAGATGCAGTGGCAAAATGTGGAACATGTTGGTGATCAAAGCCCATATGTCACATCAATTATTCTACATGTCAAGCAGAACGTCCCAATTATTCGAGATAACTTGGCATCAACCAGAAAGTACTTCACTCAGTTTTGTATCAAGTTTGCTAAGTAAGTAACTAAAGATTTACTGAACTTTTTCTATTTTTCTTTTTTACAATTCAGTGTAATTCAGTCCAAAACCAAGTTTTTCTAGTAGAATTACTACAGGGAATGTCACCATGGTTTAAAAAGAAAAAATGCCTCCACCATAAAAAAAAATCTTTAGTTAATAACAAGGACATACATTTGTTTTGAGTGCTCCTTTGGTTTAGTAGAGATTAATGAATTTTAAAAAAGGATCAAGACTCCAAAAATAATCGTTAACATATATTTGCATACATATATTTATGTAATTTCTTTCAGGTTTCTGGATATTTTAGAAAGATTCTGAAATGTGTATTTTTCTGGTTTCTACTGTTAAAACTGCTTCAACTTTTTCTTAGCAAATAAAATTTCATAACCACAGAAAACATTGCTAAATTTAAGTTTTCAAAAGGTAGTTCCACTTATCCCATTTCCCAAAAGCTTACATGTTTACAGTGCAGTACCACATTGACCTACTGTAGTTTGCCAGATCCTTCAACATTTTGCCCACAATCACTACAGACCTGGTTCCTGCAAATAAGATCAGCAGAACTAAGGTAAGTACAGCAGATATCACTGGAGTTTTTTTAGGCAGAAGGCATGTAATGTACACTGCCTGTGGGCGTATGCTGGAGCCAGGAGAACAGGACGCGCAGGAACAGGACATTGAGACCCTCCAAAATGTTTTCTTGGGATTGAATTTTAACTTGTTATGCTCTGTTTAACTTTTGTGTACCATATTCACTACTTATGGCTTTCGTTTTGCATTATTTTTTTTGTTTGTTTGTTTGTTTATTTTGCAGACTAGAGTATAAATTCGCCAAAAATAGGTAGTGGGCTTGGGTAAATAACACAAATTTAATTATCAAACTCAGATTTTGTCATTATTCGGTCATTTTAAACTGAAAATTAGTCAAATTGAACAACCCAAGTTCCTGGAGCTTCCTTCAATTCGTAGATCTATGTTAGTAGTTCTGAAACATATGTGTATATTTGAGCTTTCAGCTACTTGTGCCATGTAGTAGGATACAACATTTGTGTGCTTTACTCACTGGGGTGACACTTGATAGGGCCCAGAAATAATAGAGTGCATTGGTTGATTTTCTCGCAGCTTGCAAACCTATTCCTAATTTAAGTCTGTTTTTTTTTTAGGCTAGCCTGAAAATAAAAACTGACTTTAGTATTCAATTGGGGGCATTTTCACACTGACAAGTGGCTAAAAAAAGGGCCAAAAAGCCTGCAATTTCACCAAAAACACATGGATCGGCGTGTTTGTTGACCATGCAGATTTTTTTGATTTAGCTTAAAAAGCAGCACTAAAAATAGAAAAAGAGCACGAAATCAGAATGAAAAAAAAAACATTTCATAAATACTTAACTAAAGTATATTTATCCTAAGACCTATTTTACCCAAATACTAAACCATTTTCACTTTTCAAGCCTCCATACCTGCACTTCTAAGATAGGTGAAGTCAGGTATTTAAAAATGCCCTCAGATATTAAGCTGCTTCTCTGTGATGACATTTTTCAATTGAGTATGAAAGGGTTTTTTTATAACTGAAGTTTGTTCACAGATTAAAGGAAGTAGTCAGTCTTCAAAGCAGTTTACTGAATTTATATCTTGGATGAAATATTTTGTCACTGATTTGCAAGGAATTCAAAGGGCACGATTCCAAGACAACTATGGAATTAGAAAATTCATATTTTCATTCAAAATGGGTGTAAGTGACTGAAGATGATTTAGAATTATTGTTGTGAGGCACTTACACCTTTTAAAGGGTGACACAGCAAGTAGACATTACAAGAACTCTTAAAGTACAAATTGTGTGTTGAGTATATATTTAATAGGTACTAGTTTGGTAGCACGGTGCCGAGATTTATTACGTACGCAAACGTACTGAAATCGCATCGCGTTATGTTATAGTACCATGCGATGCGATTTTCCCTTTCCCGCTCCCTGTCATTCCCTCCTAAAACACCAGCACGACCCACACCACCCCGAAGCGTGGCGAGCGGCGGCGTAATGTGTCCTACGATTTTTTCATACCCCCACTATCCATCGGCGTGGAGTTGATTTTATATAGTGTGGTGAGCAGACGCGGATTACTTTACATGTATTCCAGGTCCCTTCGTGGGGCTCGCTGCACTCGGCACGCTTTGGACTCGGTGGCTCGCTGCGCTCGCAACACTATATAGAATCAACTCCACGGCGACGTGGATAGTGGGGATATCAAAGGGTCGGAGGACTTGTTCCGATACCCCTCGCTGCGCTCGCCACGCTTCGGGGTGGTGTTGATACTGGGGTTGACGCTAAACAATGGCATAGGTGCAGGTGCTTACAATTGTAAGCACCCATTACATCTCATACTATGCACACATCACATGTCATACCATCACATCTCATTGTAAGCACCCATCACATCTCATGGCATGGGTGCTTGTACAATGAAATATCGCATTGCATTTGGTGCACTGAGATCGGATTCGATATTTCATTGTATAAGCACTCCTGTGCACTTTATATGGACATTGCATCGCATCGCATTCTACTATAACGATTTCACTACGGAGAATAGCCCAGTAAGCATTTAGCGTACTGGGCGCCCTGCTAGGAAACAAGTACCATTTAATATAAATCAAACATTTGGAATACCATATTAAAAGATGTATGCACATTAATTTTGGATGTTTTTAGTTTGAGGGTTTCGAGTAAAGATTATACCCCTTCAAGTCCTCTAGTTAACTTGAAAATACATCCACACACCACATCTTAAAGACAACTGCATTGGGATAGTCCCTAGGCTTTTTGCAAAATAAAAGGCTCCATAATACTACAGTGGTCAAGAGGAATGGCAAACATTTTGCCACAGAGTTGATCATCTAAGTATTTTTATCCTCCCTCACCTCAGCAATTCAGTGATGTAAGAAGACCAGGAATCCAGTAAAAAAAAAAAATTCTAACTTTAGATAGTCCCTTTAAGCACACAAGTTTACAGATCAAAAACAAAAGCCAAAAAGCACCGCAATGATTGTTGACATAATTAGTATTACATATGTAAAGCCCTTCACACAATTCTGGTCCTTGAAGTTCTCAACACATTTGTAAATAGTGGACCGTGTGACTGCTTACATCCATCAACACTGTTATACATCTTTCACACCACACCTCGGATACAGTATATTACTAGGGGAATATGGTTGGGTGTCAGTGTGAAAGGATAATCCTGGGTTGTGTGTCCCGGGTCCTCAGCCATGGTCATGACCAGGTTAGGCAATAGTGTGAAAAATACATCCTGATTTTGTCTAACTGGGTTTCATTAATGCCTCTGTAACCTTAACTTAGGTTATCTATATTCAAACAGACACACAACTCAGGTGCCTCTGCAGAATTAGACCTAAATACCTTCTCCTTGTCTTATTGTGGAAGGGTCTAAAACAGGTATCAACACTGCTTGAAACTGTGTTGATAATACAGAGTTTGACTTGGGTTTTAGGTGTGAAGGGGATATTTCTTTCATGCCCCAGTTCAGCACAGAAATGGTCTTCTGACAGCAGTTATTTACAGGAAGGGACTGTTTGGGCGATTTAACAGGGAGTGGCTGCAAAAAAAGCAGGTGCAACATTACTGTTTTCAGTGTGCTTAGTCTGCGATCCCACTGGAACACTGGCTGAACCTTCAAAGTCAAGCAGCTAAGTACTGTGCATCCAAAGTACTTTTGAAAGTCTACAAATGTCAAGCTTGATAGCTCTTTATCAAGGCTTGTATGCCCCCCCACACAGACGGTCTTATAGAAGCATTCAAAAGGCAGTTCCAGTTCCACATGCCCCTATCAAAAGTGATGTCACATTGAATTATAATGACAGTAGTTATATAACAAAGTAAATCTTAAGCCCCATACACACTAGAAGATAAAGTGAAAGATATCTTTCAGAAAACCCATTGTAAAGGTCCATACACACTGGGCGATTATGCCCAGCATGAATGGACAGCGATGATCGCTAAGGGGAAAACCGCTCAATGCATATACACTGTAATGTGGGAGCGCGCAGCAGCGCTTACCGCTCATCGCCGGGCCATACACAAAGGGCGGCTTTGAGCTGAAAGCCGCACAAACTTGCTGCTCAAAGTCACCCAGTGTGTATGGGCTTTTAGAGATATATTTTACTTTATCTTCTAGTGTGGTTGCTTGATGTCGTCACTCCTCCCGTACTCCCCCCCCCCCCCCCCCCCCCCTTGTCGCTCACCTCATACCCGCATTGGCAAGTGTGTATGCACTTGCTGATGCCAGCACCCCCAGCTGGGCCTGGTGTGTATCGGGCTTTAAAGTCCACAATGTTCCAAATATAATATATACAGAGTATTCATAGCAGCTATTTGTCTGGGTCCTGTACTAGCACTCAACATGTGCTGCCGGTGTATGTTCTGCTGCATTTCCTGTTTTGAGATTTTGCCACACTTCTGGTTTTAAGTGCTCTGCCGAAATTCCAGTCTGCATTATATTTTCATATATTTTTGGTGAAGCGCCACTTTTTTTTTACTTGCGTTTGTTACAGTTGCAACTGTATTGTTGTGTGTGTTTTTTGTATGATATGTAGATATATTCTGAAGTTTGCATGCATTTGTTTGATACATACTGTATGTGCATTGTGGTTCTTATTGGTTAAATAACATGTCCTGATATCTTTATTATATCTGCCATATCATATGTGGAGGTTTTTTTTTTTTTAAATCCGCAGTTCTCCATCAGCTATTATATGGAAGCATTTGAAACCTGAAGACAAGTAAAATGTCTTAAATCAATATATAAAAGATTTCCTTAAAATAAGTTTGGTTTTCTTATGCATAGAAATGTACTTTAAAATGTAATATAATGCTGCTCCACTGTACATTCCTTTTGCCTAACCATTAGGGAGTTGTGTATGTGCTAGCAGCTAGCTTATTCACATTACTTCAGCGCCAATCTCGTCTGTTACATTTGCTGAATAAAAAGTGGTGACAACTGCTTAGATAAGAGAGGTGGATTTTGGTGGCTATACTGCAGTAGATGATATAGTCTGACTTCAATAATATATTAATATAACTGAAAATATGTGAATAAATGTGTTTTTCTAAGTAAATTATGTAAAAGTAGGGTTATATGTGGTATTCACTTCCCTGACAATATTTCCGACGGGGGAAAGAACGGACCCGAAGCAGTCAGGACATTTTGCAGAGGATGGTCATGGATTGTCGAGATTACGGCCATTTCCGCGGACACGCCCCTTCGTCGGCTGGCGGCACATTGACTCCCGCCTGCTGAATAACATGCGAGCGGGCCAGGGTCATGACTGTTGGGACGTCATGACTGTCGTGACCCAGGATTGAATACCCCCATAAATGAGTGTTATGAGTGTTTATGAGTCTTTTAATGGTAAGATTGTTTAACCAACATTTTATGATAAATTTGTTGAACTTTACAAATGCACCTATCTAATCTGTTGTGTGGCATTTATTTGTAATTGATCATATACTGTAGAAAGTAGTGTGGTTTGTTCTGTTTATTTAAATTGTCATACTGATTTTTTTAGTATTAAAATCTCGGATATAGTATTTACCATCTATTATTTTTTTTCTTGTTTTTCAGTTCCTTCATCCCTAAATTTATAAACCATCTTTTTAAATGCAAACCAATTAGTATGGTGGGTGCTGAACAGGTAAGCACTTCCTGGTCAATTAAAATGATAATTTATAAAAAAAAAATACTATGCAGTATTTTCCACACACATACAGCATAAAAAAATATATATATATATATATATATGTGTGTGTGTCTAGTGTATGATTGTGTGTCTCTGAAACACTGCCATCTGTTGGCAGCGAGTGAAACTGCATTTTTGGGGGTTATTCAATCTCCCGCAGCCTGGGCCCTATTCAGTGCTGTCTTCCCTGACAGCATTGAACAGGGGATCTCGGCAGAACGAGCCCGACATCACAAGCAGTCAGGCTCGTTCTGCCGAGAACGTCCGGGAAGCGACGAGTTCCCCGCTGCAGCTCGCCTCTTCCCAGCATGTGGGACGTTGAATCCCGCCTGCAAATTCTCTGTCAAGTAGACCGAGAACGGGACAGGGTCACGGCTGTTGGGCCAGCTCGACAGCCGTGACCCAAGATTGAATACCCCCCTTTAACTGTCACACATAAACAAATACAGAGCCAATCACAAGATAGCACACTAGCTTTCAAAGCATTTGCCTCGAGCAGGCTTACTAGTGTGTGTGTGTGTGTGTGTGTGTGTGTGTGTGTGTGTGTGTGTGTGTGTGTGTGTGTGTGTGTGTATAGATAGATATCTATATATTGTTAAATGTTAAAAAATGTATCAATAAATGAGCTGCAGTTTTTTTTTTTGTTAATCTAAGTCTGCCTTTGATACTGTGGATTGAATAGCAAAGGAAAATATATTTATATAATCCTCTATTGTTTCCAGAATTGGGCTTCTTAGTAGAGATTTAGCAATCATACAGTATTATTGCAGACTGTTCACATTTTACAGATAATGCCACACAAAATGAAAAACCTAGAAAATGAGTTTTGATGGAATAATGCCAGATACATACAAAAGGAAAATCTAATTTAGCTGCAATTTCCTGATTTCCAGTGCTGCTTGGAGATTGAATACAGCTATTCACAAGCAGGAGAGATGTCCTTGAACAGAATTTTAAAAGCATTACATTCCAAAATTGGAGCAGTGGTGTAGGGAATATAACTGACTTACAGATGCTGTAGTGACTGCTGTGGCCTCAGAGATGGATACTAACAGTTGCATAGAGGTGACTGCTATGACTAATGTCTATGTTAAGCGCCCATGAGCAGAGTTATTTAAAATACACTGAAACCGCTCCATATTAAACATAGCAAGAATTTGGTTCCTTGTGGGCATAAGTGGACTGGAAATCAATTAATACTTGTTCAACCATATGATGTATTATTTGTTTTTAATGTATTTAAACAATTTCATTTAAACATTGCATAGACCACAGGTTCTCCAACTCGGTCCTCAGGACCCCACACGGTGCATGTTTTGCAGGTCTCCTCACAGAATCACAAATGAAATAATTAGCTCCACCTGTGGTTCTTTTAAAATATGTCAGTGAGTAATGAGTGCACCTGTGCACCTGCTGGGTGACCTGGAAAACGTGAACTGTGTGGGGTCCTGAGGACTGAGTTTGAGAACCCCTGGCATAGACACAGGGCAGGCTGTTGGGAGAACTGCAATCACCAACTCAAGCTGCTCAACACCACTGCATTAGCCTCCTCTTCCATACATACATACATACATACATACATACTGTACACACTTTTCTCATCTTTTGTAACCGGGAAAACTTTGTTACATGATGAGAAATGTACATTTGTCAGTCATTTGTTCATTGTGCTCTTTATGATACTTCAGTTGGGGGTAACTTTTTTCTTCTGATACTTAGAGGGCATGTACAAGCCTACTCCAATGCTCTTGCCTGGCCTGGTCTTTACCAAGTACTGAGCCGCCACTGATATATTTTTGAGTATCAACATGCGTACACACGGGCATAAAATCGCTGGCAATATAGTCACTGAGCGACCATATTGCCAGCGATTGGAGTGTGCACCGACGATAAATCGCTGGGTGCGTGCTCCTGTTTTCAGCCCCCTAATGGTCGCTGGTCGGAGGAGCATGCTCCTCCGACCAGCGACTTCCCCTGCCTCATCTCCGGCAGTGTGTCATTTTCATCAGCGACCATCTCTGGTCGAGTTCCCTGACCACTGCCCTAGGTGTATAGGCACACAGTTTGGGAACCAATGGTGTAGACATAAGAATATCCATAAAAAATAACTTAGGATCAAATAGGTTTGAGGTTACCAAAAGACTTTGGTTCTCAATTTGACCTGAAATTCCATGTTTATAGCTTTCTGGTGAGATTTTGGCTATTTTGTACTATATTGACTATGTGATTTCCCTTGAACTTCCCAGAGCCCAGAATCATACAATCTTGACTATATTTACTTGAGATTTTGACTATGGACAATTTTTCTATACTAGAACACTAGACTGTATACAATATAGTCAAAATGACTTGTCTTCAGAGTTTATTTTTTCTTGCGACGCTGATCCCATGGGGGTGTGCATCAGCAGCGTAAGCTATATACACAGTCAGTCCGCAATTTGTGTTGGCTTTTCTTCTGATTTTGACTATATAATCAAAATCAAAAGCTCAAATCGCACAGTGTTGTATACACCTTAAGAGGTCTGCTTGGCCTCCAACTTCTCCAGATCTCACAATGATCAAGCATCTGTGGGATGTGATGGAAAAACGAGTCTGAGACATGGGTTCCCCACTTGTTTTTGCATGAATTGTTCAATTATTTATCCAACTAACTAGTTAAACGCCCATCAAAATGACATCATCTGCTATATTTTCATTTTGAGCTGTTACCATTTTTTAGCCTACAAACTCCCTATCTGCTCCTACCTCAGTCTGTCTTCACATCTCCCTCTCTCCATATCCAGAAATGGAGCAGTGTCCCTGCAAAAATTGCTTTCAATTTTTGTTATGACATCTTTTAGCACACATAGACATAATTTGGTCCGTTGCGTGTCCTCTAGTGGTCAGCAGCAGTACTTTACCTCATAGACGTCAGGAGTGTTGGCCTTTTTTTACATAGGAAGTGTATTAAAAACAAAGGTGTATTATGGCAAAAAGTACATGTGATGTTGTCAACGTATCGAGGCTTTGCCACATCACATGTATTTTTTGCTTTAAAACGCTTTTTGAATCAAAGTCTCCAGAGTGACACTGCCTCTTTTCCCGTTTCTTCTACACAGAAGGTAACGGAGTAATCTGCAGCTACAAGTGAGTGCTGGACCAGTACCTCCTTTTCTAGATGGATAGATAGATAGAAAACTTATATATAAAAAAATATTAGATCTGTAACTGGGCTGATCAGATGAAGTTGAATTGACAAATATTGAAAACCTGCATGTGTTGAAAATAATACTGCATCAATCAATCGATTCCTTCATTTTAGAGAACTGCATTTGAAGTCTTGTTGGTTTGGGGGTCAGAGGGTTGCTTAGGAGTGAGAGATTAAAGGTTATGCTGAATATACACTGCGATGTCGCGCACCACCGATATTGTTAACTATGTCAGTACCGCAGATTTCACAATATAGTGTATGGAATAGAGTTTATTTTCAATTGACCCTAGCATGAAAGTAGATGTCTTTTGAGTTTGTGATGTAAAATATATGTTCAAAAGAATGGAAACACTCTAATGTTCAATATTTAAAATCTCTAATATGTAAGGGAGACAACTGGGCTCATGGAAGCCTATTTTAAACTATGTCTATATAACAGTTGTCTCTGAATAATTATTTCGGTTTTTGCTTCTGAACTAATTCAGCATCTGCAATGTAACTTAAGCTGGAAAAAAAAATAGTAGCTGAATTTTTTTTCACACAAAGCCACTAAAGGAAAGCAGAGGTTTCATAAATAAAGGAAAAACCATTTAATAACAAGCTTTGTGTGCACTGTTTATTTTACTTTACAGCAGGAATTATTTAAAAAATGTTGCTTTACTACAAATAAAGCCATTTAAGCAAAACCACATTACTATCACTAGTTCATACTATTAATCATTCTAGCTTTGGTCTATTTGTCCTTTTACTTTTTTCTTTCTTTGAGTAGACGCATCCAATTGAATGTCATTCCGGGGGTTTGGAACAGGCTAGGCATACTGATCTATGCTTCCTGTCCGGCAGTTCTATTTATACTTAATTGTTGTACTTAATGCTTGTGCCAAGCAAACAGCACAGCACTATCGAGCACCTAGTCAGAAATTGTCAGCTACCATGTTGAGCTGCATTTAAAGTAATACCATATTGACAGAGTAACTAAGGGGAAGCTGTAAATCCATTTAATATGTATGTTCTTTAATGTCATTTTTTTATTCATTAACGGTGTACTCCCAACTCTTTTTCTACCTTCACACTCACTATATCCAGATAAAATGTTATAGCCACTGCTAAAAGTTCTATGCTATCCAATTTTGGAAGGCTGATGTTGTACAATTAGCTACCTTTTTTGTTGTTGTTATTATTATTTACCCTAGTCGTTATCCCTGGGTTGCTGTCTATTTGAGGTCAGAATCAGTAATTAATTCACCTTAATCAGCACTCATTCCTTTAGCGCCTTTAGGACTGGAATCGCGCAGGTCTTGATGTAGTGAGGGCAGAGCTGCTCACATCAATATTCTATCCTTCTGACTGTTATACCATATACCTCTCTAGTGCCACCACCCTTGGTAAATAAAGGGTGGTGGCACTATTACAATTACAGAATAAACTACTATGCAGATGTTTTTTCACCACCTGCTTTTAGCAATGAATAATAGTTTTAGCATATCCTAAGCAATCTAATAGAATCCTCAAATACAGGGTTCTGGAGTAAAAGGACACATTTGTAACAAGACTTCTCAGGTGCATGATGTTCTCGATTTCATTCTAATTTCCCTCAAGACCAGAGCAGGTAGGCAACTGTTTCATATCCTGGCCTTTAGACTGCACCTCATATCACTCATACTGTTCAACATCCGTTGTAAGATGTCTGGGTGGGTGGAAATGTAGTCAAACATTGAGCTGCATAGTGTGATCAGATTTCTGCATCTAAAGGGCATATAAGCAGCTATAATTCACCACCAGCTGGTTAAGGTGTCAGGGAATTTGGCTATGGCTTGGTGCACTGCCTTTGATAACAGCAGGACAGATATTCAAAATAAGATGAGATCAGGCCGACCACCACAGATACCAATTTCTCATTCAAGAGAACAGAGTCATTCGAGTTAGTGATATTTATGATGCATTGTATGTGCTCTTCAGACACACATCTCATCACACTACGTACCTCAACCTTTGCCCATGTTTCCACAAGCCCCTTATACCTGGTGTTGGGGCAGTATGACAGATACAGGGTCTGATTCAGATGTGGTTGGAGTGGCTATGGCTGCTGCTTCTTGGAAGTCAGCAGTGATAGCTTTGTATGTTAATGCAGCATTAGGCGTCTATTACAAGTAGATGCCTCTTGCTGTTTTAGTGATTCAACCTGCATCTTCTTCGCAATCTGAGGCCATTGTCTCCCCACTGTGAAACAGCAACACACTGTCAATAACTAACAGTCTATTGATTGCATGCTACGTCCTAGGACCCGTATGTGCACCGAAAATCAGTACTTTGGAGCATGCACCACAAAAAGGTCCAGACTTGTAGAAGGTCCCATACCTAATAGAAGGACTACATAAAGTCTCTTTGGACCTTTTGGTTAATTTCCAAGATGAATGGAAGGTCTATAGTTAGGAGCAACCAGAGGTTGATGTTTTGAAGCCCTGATTTGTTGCAGAATTGTTTTGTAGTTCACAAGGGCAGAGGTGATAAAGTCCTGCGGGTTTGAGCTTGACTGCCAAAGGCAACAGGACCTCCATAACCATATGTGTATATTAAATAATTAGAATGCAGGCAGGTTAACATTGGATTTATTGTTTCCCAAATTGGTTTTGCATCACCCATCTTGCACAGATCGTTTGCCACAAATTGAGAATTGTTCTACTTGATCATTGACATACCATCCAAATGATCAGAAATGGTAAATATTGACAAAGCTAATAGGTTCCAAGGCTTCAAGTGTCACATTTTTAAAATAAATTGATGATTACCTGTGGTGAAGCAGACAAGACTGAGACAAGACTTGTACTCAAAAATACCATCTTTTAAGAATAGAGGAAGCATGTCCAAGCAAATCCAGATTTGATAGTTGTCTTTGATAGAACAGCGTTTTTTTTTTTGTTTTTTTTGAAGACTTGCTACAAGAAGGTTCACCAGTGAATCAACATTACTTTAAAAATGTTCTAGAAACTTTGCTGGAAAGAATTGGAGGATGAAGCAATTGTTCCACGACACTGGCCTCTTCTGTCTGGACAAAACAGGTTTTTGGCAGCGAAACAGATTGTAGTGTTAGAACACCCTCCACGCTCACCAGGCCTAGTGACTTCTTTCTTTTCCCTACAGCTTTGACCAATTAATAATATTAAATGCAGTGGTGTGTAGAAGCCTGTGACTTTATTCAAACCTCTTCCCTGGTGTGCATTCATGCATATCAATGTGCATGAGTGAGATGCCCGCTTTCAGCATCAGTAGAAGCTGTAATACAACCTGGTGCTTATTTAGCAGCACCATCAAAACTTGCACTGGACCTGTGGTAGGTGACGACTTACCTTCTGAGTGTGGCCTCAAAAGTGAGTGATTAAGTGCAGAGGCAGGGCCAGATTGTTTTCAGGACATTTCTGATACAGTGCGTTGTAGATGTCCAATAGTTATATGTGGCACTATGGGTTTTTTAACTGTGGGGTTTGACTGTGAGTCACCAGTGTCCTTTCCAAGCTGTACTGACACACTCAAAGATGTGAAAATGCACAGTGTGGCACGGTTGGTTAATCACTGTTACGGGAAATATATGGGAACAGTCAGTTAGCTGGCTCCCCACATCAAGATGACTAAGCATCCTAAATGAAAGTTTATTTCCTCCATTTATTCATGAACGCACCGCTAAGCTAAGCTGCTTCAAAATTTAATTTTGGTCTAGAGTTTAAAATAATTAGGTTTTGTTTTTTTTCTGGGAGAACAAGCATTCCTCAAAATATGCTTGCAGGTGTCCTCACATGGTACAGATATAAACTGTGTGTTTCTTTCATTTGATTCCTGCTGTTAGGCAGTACATGATTAGTCATTTTACTCTCAAGCACAAGGTTGCCACTGTTATTTCTTAATCCCTACAATGTTTTTCAAATTATAATTCTGTAGCTCTCAAAGTCCAAGCAACACAGGAGTGCAGTAATTCCTAACTAGGGCATTCTTTCAATCAAGTTATTGGTGATCATAGTCTTCTCTCATTTTTATTTTTAATGCAATACATTTACATTGAACCATCTCTTAAGGTTAGCAAAAGCAAAATAATCACTCATGATAGTGTGCTAATAAGGGTATACACTAAGCAATATATCACCCGTTCGATATCGCAAGCCAGTCAGTAGATGTGTACACCCGATTTTCTGTTAATGAAGTCGTTTAGACATATCATGGTGGTGTGCAGCACAGACAATGCCCGTTGTATTTAAAGCTATATTGGTGCATTGGGCTGTGGATTGCCGGTGTGACTTCACCGCTGGGTGCGTGAGTTCAAGTGCCCGCCCAGCTGGGTGTCCTGACTGTCACATCAAGCAGCCGATTGGTAATTGTGCGTGTGTTTTCCTGAATTGGCCTCTCTGACGTTTCCACCATCAAATCGTGATGTGTGCACTTAGCCTTAGTCTTGTTTCCTTCATTACATATATTTTATACAATGACATATCCATGGTGGGAGCTGATGTGTAGTATTGGCAATATTCAGCAGTTCCATTGGTGCTAAGATACTGCTAGTGTGATTTCAGGAACAATAAATAAAAGGGGAAAAAAATTGTGAGTGTACTACAGATTATTATCTAAGCATTTCTGAAAATAAAGGAACAATTATTTGTTATGTTTACAGCTTCTCCTTGATACTCACTCTCTGAAAACAGTCCTTCTCGACCTGCCATCCATTGGTTCTCAAGTAGTACGAAAAGCTCCTGCAAGTTACACAAAAATTGTGGTAAAAGGCATGACCCGAGCTGAGATGATCCTGAAGGTGAGCTGCCCAGAAGTCTTTTAATGTCTGTTACAAACGACTGTATCCATTCCACCATTATGGATACACATGCAGTATGATAAGCATGGCATAGATAGGTTTTATGTGAAATAAGGACATGGTTTGGGATGGTGGGGGGTTGTGAAGCAAGCTCTCATTTGTTTAAAAAAAAGTTAAAGAATTTTTTTTTGCATTACAGTGGACGACTAAGCTTCCTATCCAGCATTTTAGAAGTTTAAAAAAATAAACATATACCAGGACAGTTTTATGACTGTCTAAAACTAATAGCTCAGACCACTTTAAATAAACTATCTGCAGGACACCACTTTGACAACTGTATTGCAGTGAGAGCAATTCAGAATTCTGGAGCTTTAGTTATGATTAAGAAGAAAGGACCATATGGAAGTGATTTATCAAATAATTCCTTTTTCCTCTGTTAACCAGCACAAGTGTTGGATGTTTATAGAAAGAACTATCCATTTTCAAAGGACATTTTGTACTGCTAAGCGAGCAACTCTATATATTAGTTAGCTTTTTATGGAATATTTCACATTCTTGTTTCTACTTCATAGTTGCTATTCCCTTTACTTATTCACCACAAACAACAGTAATTAAATAAATACTGTTTCTGTTCTTGAAGGGTTTCTCTACTGAGATTTACTGTAAATGATAATCAAGTGTTCTGTTCAATTACACTGATGACATAGTGTTTGTGCACAATACAGCTATATTCAGTTAAACTTACCTGCTTCTATAAAGGAATCTGGTTAAACATCACTCAGAATCCCCTACCTAATTACATTAATGCTCAGTGTGTTGGATTTGGAAGATAATCTTTTTTTTGGATGCAATGCCACTTATACCACGTTCAGAACATAAATGCTGGGTCATACCCGGGATTGGGATATGGGTCCGTCCCAGGAGCAACCCGGCATTTGCGGTCTGAAAGCTCCACGTCCGACCTGGCTTATTGCCGGGTCGGTGACGTCCCAAGGTGGTGAGGTTGAACGGCGGCCATCAGCAGGGCGTGGGGGAGGAAGCAGCGCTTGGAGCTGACAGCCTGCCTACACCATACTGTGTACAGGACGGGGGTACCTGAGTTATTTGTTGATACTGCACCTGACCAAGGTCAGAGCCATGTTCAACTGTGGTCATGACCAGGGTTGAACTCCCGAGTTGCTTGACCCTGGGTGGCCTTTTGAGGCCACACCTCCACCCGGGTTGGTGACATAACAACCCGGCAAAAACCCGGGTTGAGAGTGTGGTCTCAGGGGTTTTACAGTTGTATCTTTATACATAATTGCTTCATTTGTGCTAAAAATATATGCCACACTTGTATATCCGTGTTAAACTGAGACTAAGGGGGGTATTCAATCGAGGATCATGGTTGTTGATCCATCCCGACATCCGTGGTCCTGGCCCATTTGTGTTTTGATCAACAGGTGAACAACAGGCAAGATTCAGTGTCCCACCTGCCGAACGGCACAAAGGGGGCGTGGCCACATTACGGGCCCGACAGCTTCTAAAGTCTGTCCCGTTCTGCCCTGATTAGCATTGAATAGGGAGCCGGCGCTATTTCTCCATTGGGAATAGCTGTGGCACATTGAATACCCCCCTATGAACCTGAACATGAAATGCTGCAATGTAGAAGCTGTGACTTTTTTATCCAAAGTTTTTTGTTTTGCTCAATATATAGACTGTCACATTCAATATATTTATCACCTATCACATTAACATCAGACGCATTTTCGGCAAAAAAGAAACCCGACATTAGCAGATTTGCATAGGACCTAATGGCTCACTCATGCCAGTCATCTCATGCTGCATGGTGTATTGAGGCTAAGATGTACACCACTGTAGCACAAAAATGTTTACTGCACGCACCTCAAAACTAGGTAAGCATACGGAAGAGCTTGCTTGGCTATACTGTGTACAGGAAAGAGTGACAGGTGACTGGCAGAGTATCCATTTGCTTGATTTAGCACCATTAAAAGTTCAGGTATTTTCTTATTCTATTATTTGAAAATGTAATTGCATTTGATCTACTGTAGTTTTATTTGATGTTCTTTGTGCTTCTGACTTAGTTTTGTTAATATAAAATAGACAAATGTATATGCGCCTCTGTGAATGTACAGGGGTACCCCCGGCCCACAATTTAACTTACAACTCAAAAAGAGAGATGGAAACAGTGGGGCCAGAAAAGGTTGTTGTTAGGAGTTGTATGAATCAGAAACCTGACCTATATGGATTATAAAACCCATCAATGTAGGGACTGGAGTATGGTATATATGTGCATATATAAATAATTTTTGGAACCTTAATATTTTGACAATTAATTTTTTTAAATATAATTTTAACCCCTTCCCGACATTTGACGTATATATACGTCATGGCCGGGAAGTACTTCCCGACACATGACGTATATATACGTCATGACTTCTAACTGTCACTGCGTCTAGAGACGCAGTGACAGAGGGACGATGTCTGCTGTCCCTGACAGCAGACATGTCCCTGCATGCCCAGGGGGGGCTGCGATGCAGCCCCCCCGTCGGCGATCGCTGTGATTGGCTGTTCAGTGTGAACAGCCAATTACAGCGTTTTCTGTGTCACCGGCGAATAACGTTCGCCGGTGACACGGGATCGGAGGTGATTGGTGCTGTAAAGTACAGCACCAATCACCGCGGGGTGTAAGGGTGACACTGGTGTCACCCCACCTCACCCCGCCCGCCCCCAAAGGCCGTGATTGGTCCGTCGGACCGACGGACCAATCACAGCCATGGAGGGGGGTTTAAACTAACGGGGACTACACTGCAGACGCCATTCCGGTCTGGAATAGCGTGTAGTGCGGTCACCGTGCCCAGCTGTCGCCATTTACTGACCAGAACCTTGCTCAATACTTACCTGATCACTGCTTGGGATCTTGCTTCATCTTGTGACATCCTGTGCTGTGTTGTGCTGTGTTGTGCTGCTGCAGTGTCATCGAGTTAGAGAGAGAGAGAGATAGAGAGAGAGAGATAGAGAGGCCTAGTGACAGAGAGTGCTATATTTTGTGCTGCTGCAGTGTAATAGAGTTATAGATAGAGAGATAGAGAGAGATAGAGAGATAGAGAGATAGTGACAGATCGTGCTATATATTTTTTATATAACTGACTGCTGCCCCCCCTTTTGTGCTGATCAGTATAAATTAACTGATCAGCAACTTTTTGGGGGCGCAGGGTATTTTTTATATATATATACCTGTCAGTGCTGCTGCTGCAGTGTCATAGAGTGATAGATAGTGAGAGATAGAGAGATAGAGAGAGATAGTGACAGAGAGTGATAGAGACTGCTATATTTTGTGTCTGCTGCCCCCCTTTTGTGCACCCCCAGCAACTTTTTGGGGGTGCAGGGGTTATTTTTCATATATATATAACTGTCAGTGCTGCTGCTGCAGTGTCATAGAGTGATAGATAGTGAGAGATAGAGAGAGATAGTGACAGAGAGTGATAGAGAGTGCTAAATTTTGTGTCTGCTGCCCCCGCCTTTTGTGCTGATCACTATATCTGAGGTGATCAGCAACTTTTTAGGGGTGCAGAGGTTTTTTTTTTTTATATATATACCTGCCAGTTGCACTGTCAATTGCACCAAAGGTTGTGCACCTGCTGCCCCTCACTGGTAATCAGTGTCGCATCACTGATCACCTTTTTTTTTTTGTGTGTGCTGTGGGGTCTTTTTTTAATTTTTTTTTACACACACTGTGATTTTGGGGGTGTCCTGTGGCCGCTGTGCGCTGATCAGTGACGTACATCACTGATCATCTTTTTCGGCACAGGGTTGATCTATTTTTTTTTTTGATCAAATTCCTGTTGCCTTTGAGCGCTGTTCAGTGACGGACGTTACTGACCAACATCTGTGCTCAATTTTTGGCGCAGGACCCTTTTTTTTTTTTTTTAACCCCTTCAATTTTTTTTTTTTTAACCCCTTCAATTTTTTTTTTTTTTAACCCCTTCATTTTTTTTTTTTTGTATAAAGTATTTTTTTTTTCTGCACTACATACACACTACACACTACATACCCCCCTGGTTGAAATAAAGTTTGTACCCCCCCCTACACTATACACGTGTTGAAACATTTCACTACCAGTAACACAAAAATAAAAATGGCATCCCAAATGTCATCCCAGTCATCCAGAAGAATGTATTCAGTGGAGGAGGCATATGCCATGCTTGCTTCTGACTCTGACACAGCCAGTGATGCAAGCGGGGAATTTGAAGGATTCGCCTTAAGCTCCTCTTCCTCCTCTGGTGATGAGGGACCCCCTCAAAGACGCCCCCGTAGAGCAGCTGAGACCCCCCCCCCAATAATTGATCTCGTATGGACCCCACCACCAGACAATTTTGAGCCCCAGGTTCCTGAGTTTTTGGCCATGCCAGGAATCCAATTTGATTCCACAGGTCTCAGAGAAATTGACTTTTTCAAATTATTTTTCTCTGATGATATTATAAATTTAATGGTGGACCAAACTAATTTATATGCCCAGCAGTTTATTGCTCAAAACCCCACGTCATCATTTGCTAGGTGGACCCCTGTAGATGCAGTAGAGATGATGACGTTTTGGGGTCTGGTGTTTCATATGGGCATAGTAAAAAAGCCAGAAATTAGGCAATATTGGAGTACAGATGTTCTGTACAGCACCCCATTTTACCGTATGGCCATGCCCCGGGCTCGATTTGAGACGATCCTTAAATTTTTGCATTACAACGATAATGCACAGTGCCCACCCAGAGATGATCCCACCTTTGACCGGCTATTCAAAGTCAGGCCGGTCATTGATCATTTCAGTGCCAAATTTGAAGACATGTACATCCCAGATAAATTCATTTGCATAGACGAGTCCCTTATACATTTTAAAGGAAGGGTTAAATTCCGCCAGTACCTTCCCAGTAAGAGGGCAAGGTATGGCATAAAAATGTATAAGCTGTGTGAAAGCACCTCAGGGTACACTCACAGGTTTAGGGTATATGAAGGGAAGGATTCAAGAATTGAACCGCCAGAATGCCCCCCCTCCCTCGTAGGTGTTAGTGGAAAAATTGTCTGGGATTTAGTGCACCCCTTCCTGGATAAAGGTTATCGCCTCTATGTGGATAACTTTTACACTAGCATCCCCCTGTTTAAGGCCCTTGGTTCAAGAGGTACAGCAGCTTGCGGTACTGTGCGCAAGAACCAAAGAGGCCTCCCAAAAACGCACATTGCCCAAGTAATGAGAAGGGGTGAAAGCAGGGGAATATGCACCGAAAATATGTTGTTGGTCAAATATAAGGACAAGAGGGATGTCCTTATACTGACAACAATTCACGGAGACAGTACCACCTCCGTCCCTGTACGAGGTACCAGTACCCACACCTCAAAACCTAATTGTATCCTGGATTACAATAGGTACATGGGCGGAGTGGATCTTTCAGATCAGGTACTGAAGCCGTACAGTGCCCTGCGGAAAACAAAAATCTGGTACAAGAAGCTGGCCGTGTATATCATCCAGATGGCACTGTATAACGCTTACGTGCTATTCCGTTCTACCGGCCAGAGGGGGACATTTATGCACTTTCAAGAGGAAGTCATAAAGGGCCTAGTATTTGGGAACCAGCAGGCAGAGGGCCCCAGTACTTCTAGTACTGGCCCCCGTATTGTACCAGGGCAGCATTTTCCGAACGAAATCCCCTCCACTGCAAGAAAGGGCAGGACACAAAAAAGTTGCAAAGTTTGCTATAAAAAGGGAATAAGAAAGGAAACTATTTTCCACTGTGAAACTTGCCCCGACAAACCCGGCCTATGTATAAAGGAGTGTTTTAAAATATACCACACATCTATGGATTATTAGGTTCATCATTTCACCGTGCTTTGGGGGTCTTGCTAATGCCACATAGCACCCACCAACATTCCACCAGAATCTGAGCTGCAAAATCCAAAAATCACTCCTTCCCTTCTGAGTCCTGCCATGCACCCAACTGGTATTTTTTGGTCACATATGAGGCATTGCCATACTCGGGAGAAATTGGGGCACAGATTTTGGGGTGCTTTTTCTCCTTCATACCTTATGAAAATGAAAAATTTTGAGCCAGAACTGCATTTTTGTGTAAAAAAATGTAATTTTTCATTTTCACTGCCCAGTTGTATCAAAATTGGTGAAACCCCTGGGGGTTTGAAATGTACACTATACCCCTAGATGAATTCCCTGAGGGGTGTAGTTTGCAAAATGGGGTCACTTGTGGGGGGTTTCCACTGTATTGGTGCTTTGGGGGTCTTGCTAATGCGACATAGCACCCACCATCATTCCACCAGAATTTGTGCTGCAAAATCCAAATATCACTCCTTCCCTTCTGAGTCCTGCCACTTTTTGGTCACACATGAGGCATTGCCGTACTCGGGAGAAATTGGGGCACATTTTGGGGTGCTTTGTCTCCTTCATTCCTTCTGAAAATGAAAAATTTTGAGCCAGAACTGCATTTTTGTGTAAAAAAATGTAATTTTTCATTTTCACTGCCCACTTGTATCAAAATTGGTGAAACCCCTGGGGGTTTGAAATGTACACTATACCCCTAGATCAATTCCCTGAGGGGTGTAGTTTGCAAAATGGGGTGACTTGTGGGGGGGTTCCACTGTATTGGTGCAACATAGCACCCACCATTCATTCCACCAAAATCTGTGCTGCAAAATCCAAAAATCACTCCTTCCCTTCTGAGTCCTGCCATGCACCCAACTGGTATTTTTTGGTCACATGTGAGGCATTGCCGTACTCGGGAGAAATTGGGGCACAGATTTTGGGGTGCTTTTTCTCCTTCATACCTTCTGAAAATGAAAAATTTTGAGCCAGAACTGCATTTTTGTGTAAAAAAAATGTAATTTTTCATTTTCACTGCCCAGTTGTATCAAAATTGGTGAAACCCCTGGGGGTTTAAAATGTACACTATACCCCTAGATGAATTCCCTGAGGGGTGTAGTTTGCAAAATGGGGTCACTTGTGGGGGGGTTCCACTGTATTGGTGCTTGGGGGGTCTTGCTAATGCGACATAGCACCCACCAAAATTCCACCAGAATCTGAGCTGCAAAATCCAAAAATCACTCCTTCCCTTCTGAGTCCTGCCATGCACCCAACTGGTATTTTTTGGTCACATGTGAGGCATTGCCGTACTCGGGAGAAATTGGGGCACAGATTTTGGGGTGCTTTTTCTCCTTCATACCTTCTGAAAATGAAAAATTTTGAGCCAGAACTGCATTTTTGTGTAAAAAAATGTAATTTTTCATTTTCACTGCCCAGTTGTATCAAAATTGGTGAAACCCCTGGGGGTTTGAAATGTACACTATACCCCTAGATGAATTCCCTGAGGGGTGTAGTTTGCAAAATGGGGTCACTTGTGGGGGGGTTCCACTGTATTGGTGCTTGGGGGGTCTTGCTAATGCGACATAGCACCCACCAAAATTCCACCAGAATCTGAGCTGCAAAATCCAAAAATCACTCCTTCCCTTCTGAGTCCTGCCATGCACCCAACTGGTATTTTTTGGTCACGTGAGGCATTGCCGTACTCGGGAGAAATTGGGGCACATATTTTGGGGTGCTTTTTCTCCTTCATACCTTCTGAAAATGAAAAATTTTGAGCCAGAACTGCATTTTTGTGTAAAAAAATGTAATTTTTCATTTTCACTGCCCACTTGTATCAAAATTGGTGAAACCCCTGGGGGTTTGAAATGTACACTATACCCCTAGATCAATTCCCTGAGGGGTGTAGTTTGCAAAATGGGGTGACTTGTGGGGGGGTTCCACTGTATTGGTGCAACATAGCACCCACCATTCATTCCACCAAAATCTGTGCTGCAAAATCCAAAAATCACTCCTTCCCTTCTGAGTCCTGCCATGCACCCAACTGGTATTTTTTGGTCACATGTGAGGCATTGCCGTACTCGGGAGAAATTGGGGCACAGATTTTGGGGTGCTTTTTCTCCTTCATACCTTCTGAAAATGAAAAATTTTGAGCCAGAACTGCATTTTTGTGTAAAAAAATGTAATTTTTCATTTTCACTGCCCACTTGTATCAAAATTGGTGAAACCCCTGGGGGTTTGAAATGTACACTATACCCCTAGATGAATTCCCTGAGGGGTGTAGTTTGCAAAATGGGGTCACTTGTGGGGGGGTTCCTAACTTTTAGCATCTTATGGTGCCTAGAAACCTACATGGTGCCTAAAAAATAATCTCATAAAAAGGAGGCTCCAAAATCAAGTAGGTGCTCCTTCTATTTTGAAGCCTGTGGTTTGGTCAACGTGCACACTAGGGCCACATATAGGATATTTATGAAAACAAAAGAATTGGGGGAATCAATTTTTAGTCACATTTCTCTAGTAAAATGTACTGTGTTCCTTAGAAAAATGTATTAAAATTGCAAATCTGCAAAAAAAATGAAATTTTGAAATTTCACCTACACTTTGTTTTAATTCCTGTGAAACACCTAAAGGGTTAACAAACTTCCAAAATGCTGTTTTGAATACTGTGAGGGGTGCAGTTTTTGAAATGGTATCATTTATGGGGGTGTCTCACATACAAGTCCCTCAAAGTCACATCAGAACTGAACTGGTCCCTAAAAAAATCAGTGTTTGAAATTTTCTTGAAAATTTGAGAATTTGCTATTCATATTGTAAGCCTCCTAGTGTCCAAAAAAATTAAAAGGAAGTTGAAATAATGATGTCAACATAAAGTAGACATATGGTCTATGTTAGTTATTAACTATTTTGAGTGGTATGATTATTTGTCTCACAAGCAGAAAATTTAACATTTTGCAAATTGCTAAATTTTCCATTTTTTTACGACATTTTGGTATTTTTCACAAAAAAACACAGACTGTATCGACCCAAATTTACCACTAATTTGAAGTACAATGTGTCACGAAAAAACCATCTCAAAATCACTGGGATAAGTAAAAGCAAAAAAAAGTTATCCCCACTTAAGTGAGACATGTCAGATTTGAAAAAAAGGGCTCTGTCAGGAACGCAAAAACTGGCTCTGTCAGGAAGGGGTTAAAGGTACACTACCGGCCATTATTTTCAATACACCACCAAATTTTTGATTATTTTCTCAAGGAGAGATGCAAGTAAAAAGCTATTTTGTGATAAAAGTGGAGTTATCACATTTGATTTCAATTACAGGGTTTTCAAACAACTGGAAAGATTATTTAATTTTACTTTCATTAGAGAACGCACACCTGGCATTTTAGCTACCAATTTTTCTGAGTTTCAGCTCAGATTGCCCTCCACTCCTCTTGCAGTACCTCCCACAGATAATCTGGACTCATAATTTGCTCTTCTCAAAAGTATCTGATCCCACAAGAGTTCAGTTGGGTTACAATCTGGACTCTGGGGTGACCAAACCATATTTTCATCACATTTTGCCGTTCTATGCACACATAATTTTTTAAAATATTTGAGGTATGTTTGGTGTCATTGTCTTGCTGTAGGGTGAACCAATGACCGGTAAGGCAAATGTGCCAGAGGGAATGGTGTGACGCTGTCAGATGCTGTGATTGTGCTTTGAGACTGAATCCTTCTATTTTTACCAAATCACCAACAGATGCATTTCCAAAAGAGCCCCAGACCATGATAGAACCTCCACCATGCTTCACTGTAGGCTCAATGCATGCTGGGAGCATGCGCTCGCCTGGTATGTGATAGACGAACTTGCGCCTCTTTGACCCAAACTTTTGATTCATCCTTGCAAAGAAGCTTCTTCCATTGCTCAGACGGCCAGTCCTTGTGCACTTTAGCGCAGAGTAACCTTCTTTTTGTTAATGGGCCTCAGCAATGGTTTATGTGCTGCTACATACCCCTTTAACCCTGCAGCTTTGAGGCGGTGCTTGACAGTAGAGACTGACAGGCTCTTCTCTCATGAGCGCAGTGCTGTTTGGAACCTTTCCCATCTACTACTAACTAATATTTGTCCTCTTGTTTTGTGGTCACACTAGGCTGTCCAGGTTGCAGGCAATTATGCACACTGTTGGTTTTCGGCATGTCTTTTCTGGGGCAACTGCACCCCACCAAGGGAAATCTTCTCTTGCTGGACAATCTGTCATAAACTATAGCATGCCTTTCTCAAAGTGATGATGGCAGATTGTTTTTCAATCGATATCTCCATCCTGGGAGCCATTATTCATAACACATTGTACTCACAAATATATAGTATAATCACACCGGCACCGAACTTCATCAGCTATGTTTCCGGTACTGAATGAGCACCAGGCATGCACACAACCACGTGACTTTGAGCCTGAGTTTTAAACCATTCTGGGGATCATATACTGTTCTGATGTAAACCTCGTTATCTATCAAGTTATGAATATCGAGTATTTTACAACAACTATATGAAGAGATATTATATATGAATGAGAGCAGACATCCCTTACAATAGTAGTTCTACTCATTTAGGTGAGTCAATTATATAGTGCATAACTTTTAAAAATTTCAATTGAATAAAGATGTGCACTCACAATATTGCAGAAGATCAAAGCATATAAACAATGTCCGGGGCATGGCAGGTCACATGGATGTCCTCAGAAAAGGTAGTCCAGCTCCGGATCTGGTGGGTGCCGTCCAAAGGTACCAAGGGGTCTGGAGTCCCAACGGCTGATAATCCGAAGGAAGTGGCAAGGCACGCCAAACGCCTTTTGGATCGTAAGATCCTTCATCAGTAGCGTGTGACAGGAAATCTCTTTGTATGATTTTTAAACAATTTATTTGTATATTCTTGTGGAAAATAAATATTTGGACACCTACCAACCAGCAAGATTTCTGGCTCACAGACCTGTTATTTCTTCTTTAAGAAGCTCTTCTGTCCTCCACTCATTACCTGTATTAATGGCACCTGTTTGAACTGATTATCAGTATAAAATACACCTATCCACACCCTCAAACAGACTGCAACTTCTCCACCATGGCCAAGACCAGAGAGCTGTCTAAGGACACCAGGGACAAAATTGTAGAGCTGCATGAGGCTGGGATGAACTACTCGACACTATATAAAAGCACCTGGTTGAGAAGAGATCAACTGTTGGCACAATTATTAAAAAATGGAAGAAATACAAGATCACTGGCAATCTCTCTCAACCTGGGGCTCCATGCAAGATCTCACCTCGTGGGGTATACATGATCTTGACAACAGGGAGGAATAAGCACAGAACTACATGAGGGGACCTGGTCAATGACCTTGAGAGCTGGGACCACAGTCACAAAGGTTACCATTAGTAAAACACTATGTCGTCATGGGTTAAAATCCTGCAGCACCCGAAAGGTCACCCTGCTTAAGCCAGCACATATCCAGGCCTGTCTAAAGTTTGCCAGTGACTATCAGGATGATCCAGACAAGGATTGTGAGATTATGTGGTCAGATGACCGCAAAATTGAACTTTTTTTATATAAACTCCACACTCTGGTTTTAGAGGAAGAAGAATGATTAGTGGCATCCCCAAAAAAACATTCCCACTGTGAAGCAAGGGGGTGGAAACATCATGCTTTGAGACGCTGCTGTTCTGCAAAGGGGACATGATGACTGATCCATATTAAGGAGAGGATGAATGGGGCTATATATCATGAGATTTTTGCCAACAACCTCCTTCCATTAGTAAGAGCATTGAAGATGGAACGTGGCTGGGTCTTCCCCAGCATGACAATAACCCAAAACACAACACCTGGGTAACTAAGAAGTGGGCTCCGTAAGAAGCATTTAAAGTTCCTGGAGTGGCCTAGCCGGTCTCCAGACCTCAATAACAGATCTAGAGAAGATGTGCATGGAAGATTGGGCCAAAATTCCTGCTACAGTGTGTGCAAACCTGGTCAAGAACTACAGGAAGTATTGAGTTTAACTTTTTGATTGTCCAAATATTTATTTTCCGCAAGAATATACAAATAAATTGTTTAAAAATCATACAATGTGATTTCCTGCTGTTTTTTCCCCACATTCTGTCTCCCACAATTTAAGTGTACCTTTTGATGGAAAGTACAGACCTCTCTCATCTTTTAAAGTGGGTCCACTTGCACAATCGGTGGCTGTCCAAATACTTTTTTGCCCCACTGTAGGTGGTTGTCAGGTGTCATGGTATTAGAAACCATGAATGCATTATGAATCAGGACATACGCGCATCTCTGGTGAGAATTATCCAGAAGAGATGTTTATTTTATGTATACCTCCTGCTGTCTGACATTCCTCATTCCTTGTAAGCATGACAATGTCTGGTGACATGGACCCATAGTAATGCATCATATTGCTATTAAAGTTACACTAACAGCTACTTTTTCACCAGGTTTAACAGCCTGAGTCAATTTTTATTTAATAATATTAACAAAAAGAAAGGGGAGGGGGAAATCATGCATAATAAAGAAAATTGACAACAGTATTTGAAAAAATGCCAATCAATTAGAAAACATAAATCATGGTCACAGTTAAATATCAAATCCAATGAAGTGTTCTGGAAAGTGGAAAGGGACAAAAATAAGGGAGAGAAGGAGGAGGTTTATGGGGGGGGGGGGGGTGTGCTCACTGTCAGTCCAAAAAGAGACAATAAAATTACTCCTGCTGCGCTCAAACTCTAAAATGGGGAGGGAGTGAGCGAGCTAAAATGGCTTGAGAAAGGTTAAATAATCATTTTTAAAACAAATAAGTTAACATTCTCCAAATGGAGTGGCTTGAAGCTTCTCTACAAAAGGAAAAGTTCACTGGAAAAAAATTTGACTCTTGGGAGAGCTACATCAACACCCTATCTCCAACATTAAAAAAATTGGAAATTGTTTTAAAAACACATTATAGTACGAGACTCGGGTATGTGCACAGGATCCCCCCCCCCCTTCCCATAGAATACTGTTTACTTTGGAGCTCCACTCTTCCAGGTGTGACAGTACACCTAGGCCGCTCTTGTGACTCTCATTATATATAATCTTTCTATTTTATTTTCTTTCCTGTATGTTCATTGACTTCTTGAATGGAATGCTATTGCACGGTGAAAATGTCATGCATATTATTTGTGTGTGTGTCTTTACTTCTGTACCCACTGTACCTCTATTATATTGATCTGTAATGCTTCAATTAAAGAAACTTCATTGGGAAAAAAAATATATTTTTGAAAGTTGGAGAGATTCGATCCTCCATCCTTCCCCCTATATATATAGTATACAGAGACATACTCTTGGTCTCCTACCCGACCAAATAATTTAAGGCCAGTTTTCCACAGAGTTTAAGGAGGCTGGGACACATACTGGAGGGTGTTATAATAGATAAAGACATTGACATGTATTCAATGCCGGTGCGAGCGGCCGGCGAGGGGGTTAAACTGCGAGGATCGCAGAAAACCAGTGATCCTCGCAGTTTAACCCCCATGCCGGCCGCTCGCACTATGCAATGTTCCGGGGGAATCCTCGCAGTCACAGAACTGCGAGGATTCCCCTAAACTGTGAGAGTCGCGGCTAGTGCAGCAAACTCGCTGTAATTAGCCTTGATTCTCGCAGCTTTTGGAGGCACATACGCCAATTCTCCCTCGCTCAAAAAACGGAGCGAGGGGGAATTTGCGTATGAGGGGGGTCAGTTGAATACTGACAGGGTGAGCGGTGACTGCGAGCAAAAAGTCCTGCTCGCAGTCACCGCTCGCCCACGGCATTGAATATATGACATTGGGAGGCATATTTACTTTAATTGTACGGTCACTCCAATCCATCATAAAACTCTATCCAGGGTGCTCCATTCTTTTTAACAAACCTCATGATTGGAGGATAGTTAGCCATGCAGAGATTATCTTAATAAAAGTTAGATGAACACACAATTATTATTATTTTTTTTATCAGTACACCACCAGAGACAGGTAATAAAGTGGAGGAATTTCGATTTTGAGGAACATACTCTTAATTTTTTTGTTAAAATTGGAAAACGCTCTAAAAGAGCCGAGTTAACCCAGCAATGAGGGAAGAGAGACAACCTGAGTAGTGGTGGTGAGCAAAATATCATCAGCATAGAGCACAAGTTTGTGAACACTAGAGCCCGATGATATGCTGAAATCACCAGACAGACCGGAGATGTGATCCAATAGCACAGCTAATAAGATACATTTCGAGACACCCCTGCCTCGTGTTCTGCTGATGGGAAATGAAGCAGAAGTAAAACCATTTGCCACTACCTATTCACTATGGTTGACATTGAGAAGGGCCAAGTCACATATGAAGTCCACATGGAAACAAAAAACTTGCACTGGTTTGCCCATGGACTGCGGATCGGATGGGATTTCAAACACATTTTTAAATCACGATTTTGGCAGATTTCACCTCATTTCTTGACCAGATCCGTCCAAATCTGGTGAAATCGGCCCAAAATCGCATAAGTGCATGGGGGCCTTAATGTCTATACAGAACCACCACCTCAAGGAGGAGGAAATGGCCTAGACACCGCATGCTCTACAATGGAAAAGGCAGACAACTGCAGATCCACACAGTATACAAGTCTCCCCCCCCCTGGCCCCAGCTAACATCTATCAATGACATATTGTTTTTGTGGCAAAAATGAACACCCCTGTGCACATGAATGCAGTTGTGTGCACTGATAATTCTTACATTATCCAACGGTGAGCAATTCGACTCAATATTTTGTTCTACAAAACCCCACAGTAAATGAAAAATATAAAAATGTTGAAATCATCCTGTAACCTAAAAACGGGCAACTTAATATTTGTTAACATTTAACCTATCTATTATTATGCCAAAGAAAAATATTTGGAGCTCTTATCTTTTAAATGGATGGTTTTCTAGTTTTGTTTAGAACAGTTTAAACGGAAAGCTTTTTTTTTCTATAGGTAAATAATTGAAACTTCGTTTTGTGAGGGCATAAGCAAATTTCTGCTCATTTAAAGCAGGTGTGTTATAGCTTGCAAATTACTCTCTTGGTTTATAGTCAGTAGATTAACTGTAAGGTTTGACACAATCAAAAAATGTCAACATGGAAAGGTTGACACCTGAGCATGCAGACCCCCAATTAGTGTACAGGTCCCCAGAGTGCTTTTCCAAAGCTGTAATCGTTACCCCTGCCAATAGATTGAGATAGGAGATTTAGGGGGGTATGCAATCGCCGTCGAGCATCTCCCGTGGGGGAGATGCTCGACGGGCCCTATTCAATGCTGTCTTCCCCGACCGCATTGAACAGGGTTTCCTGGCAGAACGAGCCCGACATCTCTAGTTGTCGGGCTCGTTCTGCCGAGAACAGCCGGGAAGTGACGAGCTGCCGGCTGCATCTCGTCACTTCCCGGCCACAACTCGCGGCCACGCCCCCTTCTCGTCCCGCTGCAGGCGGGACATTGAATTCTCGAGCTGACCGAGAACGGGACTGGGTCATGGCGGGCGAGCAAGCTCGTCTGCCGTGACCCTAAGATTGAATACCCCCCTTTTTTGCAGAGTGAGTGACAGAAAGTCAGCATTTAAATTGATAAAGCCGCCCAGTGTGCGGCGAAACGCATCTTTTAAGGACCCACAAGCTCTGGTCTCATCAAGTGCAGGGGAACCGATACATCGTGCACCCAGCAAAACCCCCAGCACGGAGACACCGGCAGGCATTGACATTCGGCCGCTACACAGTGCCCTGCCCGGCTCATCACAGCCTCTTCTCCCCATCACGCTTGAACAGCCTGACCCGGGTACCTACTCCGGCGGCTCAGCAGGGAGACGCTGCATAGAATACAGAGCACAGGTGGACAATGCTTACACACATACAGTGTGCCAGCCAGCTATTCCATCAAAGCGGCAATCCAACAAGCCTTGGACATCAAGCCACCCGCACTATAGGGGAGGCGCACATCTGCACACGTAAGTGAGCATCAATTACAAACTGTTCATTGCTATTTTGCCATCTATTCAGTATAAGGGACGTTTTGGGACTCCAGAACCACAAGTGTGAATTACCCCACAGTGTGGACATTAACTTTTCAAAGTGGACCACCGAGCCCCTATACTAAACTAAAGGTCTGCACCTGACCAAATTGAATTATCTATGTGTACCTCTGATGTTTATCACAGTGCATAATACCACGTTCAATTGAGCAGATCCATTTTATTTATTTTATAATTTTTTCTTTTAAGGTTTAGTTTTATGTTTATTATATTTTATTTTCTATAATAATGTTTTTTTATATATTTGTATATGCAATTGATTCATTTTCTACATCCAGAGCGCCTAGTGGTAATTTTTTCCAGACCCCCCAATTAGTGTACAGGTCCCCAGAGTGCTTTTCAAAAGCTGTAATAGTTACCCCTGCTAATAGATTGAGATAGGAGATTTATTTGCAGAGTGAGTGACAAAGTCAGCATTTAGGGGCTGGTAACAGAGTATTTCTAGAACACCAAAGGCACGTCAGGACAATTTTTTGGTGTGCCCTATTTAGCCACTGCAAATTCGTAAGCTACAGAAGTGGGCCCGTGCAAGTTATACCCCTTTCACACCAGCCTAAATTCCCGGGTTGAGTCCAGGAACAACCCAGTACTAGCACTGGTGTGAAAGGTTCCCGGGACAAATTACCGGGCTAATTTGCCGGCAATCCAACCCTGCTAGGTAGCAGGGTTGTTCCCGGGTTCAACCCGGGGACCTGGCTGGTGTGAATGGGGTAGGGTATATTTACCCGGGTGCCGGTCCTCTGTGTCCTGTCCGGCCGGGAAGAATTGACGCAGGCGGCGGATGATGATGATGACGCAGCTCTGGGTCATCTTCATCCGCTGCCTGTCCTGTCATTTGCGCCGCTGCCTGTGTGGATCCCCAGCCTGCACAGAAGACAAGCAACCGGGGTGAGTATTCTCACCACCTCCTGCCCACCTCTGCCGCCATCCCGCCGACTACCCGCCTCCTCTCCACCTCCTGCTGGCCTCCTTCCCGCCCCTTCACACACCAGAAAATGCAGGGACTTTTCTGGTGTTAATGGGTCCAAACCCGGGAATGTCCCTGCTTGTCCCGGGACCTGAATTCCCGGGTTTGTCCCTGCATTTCTGGTGTGAAAGGGGTATTAGATACTCATTTTGAGACCACATAGAGTTACTGAGAGGTTTCATGGTTCGAGAGATTTTCCCATTTTTGTACAAGAGCCAGTAATGTGAGAAGACAGCAATGGGCATCTCTGCACATGACTGTGTCATTGCCATATTTTCACAAGTCAGCTGTGTATGAAATCACAGCTTTACATATAACTACATTAGCCTCTGAGTCGGGCCTTATCTCACACTTAGGGACTAATTCAATTAGCTGTGGTAATTTATTGCTTAGCTCAGGGGTCCTCAAACTATTTTTCTCTGGGACCCCATCAGACAATAAAAATAATGAGAGGACCCCAGCAAGTTACTGCAGAAGGTTATCACATAACATGTGTGGTCAGCAGACAGCAACTGCATGGCAGCATTGTGGAGGCACAAAATGATGGGAGGAGTCTAAAATAACAGACTCCTTGAATCACTGACTGAGATTAAAAAGTAATCAACCTGATGGTCAGCAACATGAAGTCATGACCCCACAATGAAAAGGTCGGGACCCACTTTGCGGTCAGGACCCACAGTTTGAGAACCACTGGCTTAGCTGATACTGCCTAGCTGTGCTCGAACACAGATCTGTGGTAAGTGCCCATATCACAGGTGCGCCAAATTCTTAAACCCATATCTCCAGGTTCTTATTGGCACAAATTTGGCTCTTTAATACCAGTTAAGCATCATTCAAAATGCTACAGCTTACCTGATTATTGATGCTGATTATGTGAAACCCTTCTAAAGGTTCCTATGGTTTAATGAATATTAGCTGCACAAGGAAACTATATTCTAATTGAATAGCTCTGGACTTAAAATTCAGAGGCTACCACCCCTTTCCTTAAGCAGTACGCCTTAGAGCCTAATTGAATGCAGACATTAATATCATATGTAATACATGTGTCAATTATTTTGTTGTCCATATAATATATTCTTGTGAATGAAGGGTACATTACTATATTACATATTTCAACTGGCAATGCAGGCAGAGAAAATGCTGTGTAGAGGTTTTGTGTCCATCCAGAGACCACAAGATCTCCCCAGGGAGGTGGAATGCTCTTTGGGGTTTTCTGGAAACTTTTCAGTCTGCTGGCAGCTTTTGCATTGTACATTCCAAGTGCAGGTTGGGCCTTCAGCCCAGAAATGAAGTTGGTCATAAGCATTCTGATCATCCAGTCTGCCACATTTAAAGTGCCAAGAACCCTCACAAAAGGCACTCACATCCCTAGCTTAAATTGTTACTATTCTGTTCTACTTGTGTTTATTAGATATATATATATATTTTTTTTAAATACATTTAAAGTGCCAAGAACCCTCACAAAAGGCACTCACATCCCTAGCTTAAATTGTTATTATTCTGTTCTACTTGTGTTTATTTTATTTATATATATATATATATATATATATATATATATATATATATATATGTAGATAGATAGATATGTAGATAGATAGATATAGATAGGGACTTGGCTATGTAAAGTACTTGATGAGAATGTATGAGAATGCACTTGGTGATGTGAATGTGTTGATCAACATGTTGAAAGCGAGTCGAAACCTTAGTACGTGTATTTAAGATTCTTATTGTCAATGTTTCCAACTGGTTTGGGAGATTGATGTTTACAAGATCATTGCTAAGGCAATGTGTTTTTATTTAGATTTCATTATAAGGTGTAGGCATTTTTGCTTAGGAGCTGGGCAAGTTTCCACCAAATAGATTAAGCCTTCCTTTTTTGTGAAATCAGGGAAGAATCTCTGATTATTTATGGCTAGTAAAAATGCACAATGCAACAAAGTATACTGTAATTGTAAGGAAAAAAGGTATTACGTATATGAATGTAAGCATGAATTAAATTGGTCAGTGTAGAAAAAAAGGATCGAGGTTTTAAAAAATGTAATTACATGCAGGGCCGGTGCTACCTTTAGGCAGCTGCCTAGAGCGCCGGCCACTGGAGGGCGCTCTTTGCTCAGCAGGCACCTCCAACAGCAGCCGCCTGTCTGACCTTACTCCACACCTTACACCTGTCTGGTGCACTGACCTGCCTAGGGTGCCAAGAAACCTAGCACCGGCCCTGATTTCATGGGTCATTAGATACCTTTTACATGTACTGTACATTATGTGGATACAAATATTTAATTACCCATACCCCACAACCACAATTCTACTCTTGCAGTAGTCTAAAGTGCTGGATTAAGCACCTGAGCATGATGCTTAAAAATCCCAATTGTGCTTAAGGGGCCATATTAACCCATGGCTGAGCCTCTAGGCTTCTCCAGGTATTTTGGGTCCCTTTGCCACTTCAATTTTTTTTTTTACTTTTATTGAAGCGTAAAAGAACAATTCAAGCCAAATAAGTCATGTACATAATTCAGTATGCAAGTCATAGAATAATTTGACAAAATAATAGAACATACCATAGTCTTATTTCAATGTGTCAACGTCATTTGTTCAATGAGGTATACATAGATATTCTTAGAAAATCATGTGGTGGGTCCAAGTCTACTGCCAAGCCAACACCTCTATTACTAACAGGCCCATATAAGCAGGGTATGTATTTAAGGTTGGACAGAATCAAATTAAATTGGGGGATCTTGCATATAAATTTGTGTTTTGAACCACAGTGTGGTTAAGGTTCGGTACTGAAGGGGTGGGTAATGCTGTGGGTTCCTCAGGCACCCACAGGCAAAATGGTCAAACTCTGAGATCCTTAGTGATTACTTTGTTAGGTAACTACTGTTAAGCTTATATTCTACAGTGGTTTGCAATAGAAACCACTGTGGAATAGAACATGCCATGGCGGGTCATCCTTAAGAAAATGCAGGGAATCCGTTAAGCACAAAAATATCTGGTTAGCAAAAATGCTATCATTTAGCCATATAAAACCTGTTGTAATTTGGTGGCAGGCTCTGGTGTTTTTTAAATGCCAACAAAATCACTTTGTAAATTTGGCCCTATATGTGTTTTGGGTACTTGTGAGTTATCCGGGCTCCCGATTTTTTGATTGTATGCCTTAAGTTAAGGCATACAATCAGATGCGATGCGATGCGATGCGATATCGCATCGCATCGCATCCGACCATCGGATGCGATGACCCGATTTTTCCATAGGAATCAATGTTAAAATGGACTGAGTCCATTTTAACATGGAATTCAATGGGAAAAAGGGGTCCTTTTCATACCCCTACTATCCAAGTGGGCATGGAGTTGGATATAAATGTGTGGCGAGCGTAGCGAGCCACCGAGCCCGAAGCGTGGCGAGCGAAGCGAGCCCCGCGAGGGGACGGTATTCCGTGTCCCCTCGCGGGGCTCGCTGCGCTCGCCATGCTTCGGGCTCGGTGGCTCGCTACGCTCGCCACAGGTTTATATCCAACTCCATGCCCACTTGGATAGTAGGGGTATGAAAAGGACCCGATTTTCCCATTGAATTCCATGTTAAAATGGACTCAGTCCATTTTAACATTGATTCCTATGGAAAAATCGGGTCATCGCATCGCATCGCATTGCATCCGATGGTCGCATGCGATGCGATGTCCCGATCCGACCCGATTTAAAAATCAGACGCCCGGATAACTCATAAGTACCGTGTTTTGTAACATGAGTTAATCCTGTTGGAAGTAACCTTTTAGAAGGGTTTCACATAATCAGCATCAATAATCAGGTAAGCTGTAGCATTTAAATGATGCTTAACTGGTATTAAAGAGCCAAATTTGTGCCAAGAAAACATTCTCGATGCTGTTACATAGCACCCCCCTACCAGCTAGAACCATTGACACAAGGCACAACAGACCCAAGGATTTATGTTTATATCTTTTTCTGACCCTGGCATCTGTATGTTGCAGTACAATTTGAGATTCATAAGACCTGGAGTTATTTTTCCAGTCTTCAACTGTGCAGTCTTAGTCCCCTTTCACACCAGAAAATGCAGGAACATACCCAGGAAAATGGTCCCTGGATCAAGCACCCATGTCCCCTGTATTTTCTGGTGTGAGGAGGGCAGCAGGGTCCAGACTGCGAGGATCCGGGCAGTGGTGGCTGGGCGCTTATAGCTATTTGCTGTGCAGCGGGGTAGAAAGCACTGGATTTGAAAACATATTGAAGAGACTAGCCATACGCTGATTGACTGAGAGCGTCCGGCAAGTCTTTTAAAAAGGTTTTCAAATTCAGCAGTGCTTTCCACCCTCTGCACAGCAAATAGCGTTACAAGCTATTTACTGGGCAGCAGGGAAGGGAAGCGCCGCCGAGTTTGAGAACAGTTGGAAAACACTGGCCGGACACTGATTGGCTGAGTGTGTCTGGCCAGCCTTTTCAATATTTTTCAAATCAAACACTTTCCGCCCCACAAATAGAGCTAGAAGCGTCCAGCCGCCGCTACCCGTATCCCCGCAGTATGGACCCCGCTGCCCCAGACCCCGCCACCCGATGCCCGGACCTGGGTAAGTACTTTTCACACCAGCCGGTTACCCGGGCTGGTCGCGGGAGCAATCCTGCTAGATAGCAGGGTTTAAATCCCAGCAAATTTTCCCTAGAATTTGGATCGGGAACCTTGCACACCAGCACTAGTCACGGGTTGTTCCCGGGACGAACCCTGGAATTTTGGCTGGTGTGAAAAGGGTAGTGAGTCTGTGCTCCGTGTTGCTTCAGTTCCTTCTTCTTTGTTGACAGGATTTTAACCCAGTGCTGTATGTTAAGAATTTCACACCACCGTTGCATTTTTGCTCACAGAACTAGTAAATCCCGCCTCATTTTTTCAATCCAGGAATTTAAAAAGTCTCAATCACAGGATTCCCAGGCCCTCCCCCTTTACTCCTGCAAAGATCTCTTTAAAAGAACACTATATACAGGACAGTAGGACAAGCCCAGCTTCAAATCAGGCAGCAATCATTGGCCAGTCCACTATTTTGCACACAGCAGCACAGTTTGTCTTGTCTTTGGCAAAACAGCAAAGTGCGGTGCAAGCAGGGCCAGGCCCTGGCTCATTGGGTGGTGGCATTAGTAGGCAGCAGTAGGGGCACGGGTACCAATACACTCCCATCATAAGTGCCACCATGAGCACAGGGAAGTGATCCTTGAGCCCCTCTCGTGCCATAGACACTGCTAAGTGTGACAATGTATCACTCTGAAGGTGAGGGCTGGCATAGGGCTGTGCAGCATTACCTCTCTGACATCACGCCATTCGCAGCTGCAGAGCCAGGCGGCCTCTGAGTGAAATGCTACCAGTGCTCAGTGCTTCCAGGTGAAAAACTAAACCCACTAAATCCCAGGATTGGAGGCTCCAGTCCCGAGATTCAGATCCCAGCATTTTTGTGGCAAAATTCTGGGATCCCGCCGATCCTGGAATTGGCCTCCTTTTACACAGAACTGATGCTCACTGGGTGGTTTTGTAAACCAGTTTCTGTAAACGTACTCTGTTATGCATGAAAATTCCAGGAGATCAGAGGTTTGTTGTTTTCTCTAGTCAGCCCATTTGGTACCAATAATCATTCCATGGTTAAAGTCCCTTACATTGTATTCTTTGCTTTATATTGTTTGTTTTGAGCCAAAACGAAACCTCTTAACCATGTTTGAATGTTTTTGTGCAATAAATTGCTGCTGTGATGGGCTGGTTAGATAATAGTAAATGAGTATGTGTGTCCGTCTACTAAAGTGACCCGGGAGGGGGTTCTGAGGCAGAGGTTGAGAATCACTGTGTTAGAGGATGGCTTAGTACTATCATTTCAACCCTGTTATGCTGTGGATGTTTTACTGACCAGGCTTATCGTATGTTGGATTTGCACAATGAAAATTATTTTATTAAGTGATGATAAAGACAATTTTTTGCTTATCTTGGATGTTTGCTGTCTCACTCTCCCTCTATCCCCTGTCTCTCTCGATAGATAGATAGATAGATAGATAGATAGATAGATAGATAGATAGATAGATAGATAGATAGATATATGCCAATATTAATCTGTAGTTCCCAATAAATTTGTAGATGTGATTTCCATCATTACAGGTTTTTTTTTTTTTACTTTTTTTATTGACCTACAACCAGTACACTTTTGCTCAACAGTTATATTGTTGATACATCACAGCATAGTACAGCAAGGAGCACGTATGCAGATGCAACTGCTATCCATTAGCTATAATGAGGCTGCAAATTAGTTAGGTGTTTCACTTAAAACCATAGCAGAGCAACAATATAGCAGTGTCACTTTGATGTTATAGTTAGCATTGCTAAAAAAAAAACATGACCGTAAAAGCTACATGCTGAATATCATTTTTAGCTTACATACCCTTTTCAATATTGTCCGCTATGAGTTATTTATTGATACTTTGTGTAGCTCTGAAGACCAATTGAGCTAATTGATACATTTAAATGTGTGTGTGTGTGTGTGTGTGTGACACTTTATTTATGTGTAAACCGTAAGTTCAAACATATGTTAAAGAAATGTACTGATGCTAGGTCTGAAATAACCAAACGGTTTTATTTTTATCAAATGCTTCTTCACCCCTCTGCAGCATTTTACTATATTATTAGGTTATTTACGAACTGAGCAGGCACGGTTTGACTGGTAGTTGTGCAGCCTTAATAAATAAAAGTGCGCTATTCATATTTGTAGATTAATAGACCAGTACAGGACTTACAATACTTCTGCAGCTCGAAATGGGTCAGTGAAAGTGTCTGCAGCTCGAAATGGGTCAGTGAAAGTGTCTATCAATGATGATTATTTTTTTATAGCTTATATCTCCTTGTCTCTCTTAAAGAGAAAATACGAGTATGCCATTTGGAATGCATATGCATGAACATATGTAACTGTATACCTGCTTGCTTCCTGACTTTTTAGGTAGTGATGGCGCCACATGAACCTTCTGTTGTGTTTGTGGATAATTACATCAAACTGCTCGCTGACTGTAACACAGAGACTTTTCAAAAGATATTGGAAATGAAGGTAAGAAGAGCACATGAAGTAAATCTGTGATACACATGTTTGTGCATGGCTGTCTCTTGTCACGTTTAAAATAACTGCATGCCATTTCCAGAGAGTCCATCTGTTGATTCACTAGACTAGATCGTAACCACATATATGATTTGTATGTGTCATTGAGGTTGGGCCTTAGCTAGTTTTGCATTTGGAGAGATTATAGCATTTTGACTACTGCTACAGCCATACAGTACACTGTCTTGACAGTGGGCATTTTTTAAATCCTTTAAATACAGTATGTGAAAAAAATGTTAATGTGGAAAAATGCACTTATTTAAGTACACTGAAAGTTCATATCCATTTTTTTATGTTTTAAGATTTCAGATCAGTACAAATAAAGCTAAAGGCAATGCAATGCCTAAATATATGATATGTAAAGAAAAGTTGTTACTCTTTATGTGAAAACAAATCGCTCTCATTAGTCAGTCTGGCAGTTCTCTCCCAAGCTGCAAGAATGAGAGGAATTCCCCCTCCACACATAAAACACTAACCCTACCTGTTGTCGTTGCCACACAGGGTTTTATTTGAGGTAAAGCATCAAAAGAAGCACCACCCTCACACAACATTTAATGCGCAGGGATATTCGTGGTTTTGTCTCAAAATTATTATCGTGTTCTGCTTTTAGCAGAACCACTCTGAAGTGTTTTGGATCGGTAGCAAATCTATAACAAAAAAAAGTTATATAAAAAAAAAAAGCTGATGAAAAACCATTTTGTGACACAAAACATTAAATTTCGATTTTATTATTGATCTCTAATTCTGAGCTGCAGGAATATCTGAACCAGGGCTTGTTTCAGATCGGATCTCATCAGGAGAATCAAACCATGCATCTCTAATAAAGAGAAGCTTTTAAAGTAAAAAATGCTGTTTCTTCCCTGTTTCATTTTGAGAGGAATATCTAGAAAGCACATTTGGGATGCTACTTTCTTAGTAAACAATGCTCTATCCATCCATTCCATACCAGCTCATTGTCGGTGCTTCTGGTGTATAGCACTGAAATGGACTCCAAAATATCCCAAAGAATAAGGAGGCATGATAAAAGTAGATATCTACTTCAATTAAACAGTAATTGTTTTGTATTCGGTGGCTGTATTGATGATAATGCAAGCTAAAATTAAATAGATTGAAGATATAGACAGAGATGCTGAAGGGGAAGAATAACCACCTGTTTGGCAAATAGTTGTACTTTTATAGCCATTCCCCATGAATTTGCCACACCTCCTTTAACCCTCTGAGCCATTGGTTTCTCATTTTAGCCACAGAGACAGATACTTTATTTAAACTATCCTGATTAGTAACGCTCACCAAATAATTGTACAGTGCTTAATTTGCTTTTAAATGACACTAATCTATTTCGGGCAGTGGTTGGTTTTGTCTTAGAGGAAGCCGAATAACTTGCCTACATGTGGCAAGTTATGACTAACTTCTAAACTGTTTGCTGCACCTCTTTTATTACAACCATGGTTGTCATACTTTTACTTGTTATTGTATTCATAATATGATAATATTCCTTATTTTTCTGTATGATTTAGTTATTAAAGTCTCTTAAGCCAGCAAGTGAATTATTGCTGCTTTGTTCTCATCTTTCAAGTAAAGTATTTATACAGAATTTCAGAGTCCTTTGGTGATAACAACCTATAAATTGTGTCTGGAAAAATATATTTTTTAGATTTATCATTCCAGTAGTTTTTTTTTTTTTTTTTTGAGGAATTGTAGGTATTTTGTTACATTTAATATTTTATTTTAATATTTTAACCTCCTGTTAATAAATGGGATCTGAAACACTACTAGAATATTATTTACATGGAACTTTAGCACCGTAATATGCACTGGGAGACTACTGTCAGTGAGCTATGCCTTGCACTATTTAACTGCCTGTGGCTTCCCACTTGCCCTATTTCCCTTGTTGCATTATGACACTCCACTGTGACATGCTGAATTAAGTTCTCAACATCACCTGAGTGAATGGGTAACTGTTGAGGTGAACATTCCAGTGGTTTTTATATTACCCACTTCAAAACTAGACATATTTGCATAAGAAGGATATTAAGAAGTATAAAATGCATAAAATCCAACACACTGTAAAAAGCAATTACGATAAACCATGCACATTCAATAGTATATTGTTTAAAATATTGTATACTGTAGTCCACTGTAATTTCCCCTTTAAACTTTTTGGTACTTGTTTCCTAGCACGGCGCCCACGATTTTGATCTTACAGCATCTTATACATTTCATAGATTTTTTTATTGTACAAGCACCCAGATGGGTGATTACAATGTTAAATGCACCCCCATTGTGAACGCCACCCCCACTATGAACGCCAACCCGAAGCGTGGCGAGCGGCGGCGGTACGCGTCCTCCGACATTTTCATAACCCCACTATCCACGTCGGGGTGGAGTTCATTTTAGATAGTGTGGCGAGCCACCGAGTCCGAAGCACGGCGAGCGCAGCGAGGGGATGCGGATGACTTAACATGTATTCCACGTCCCCTCATGGGCTCGCTGCGCTCGCCACACTATCTAAAATCAACTCCGTGCCGACGTGGATAGTGGGGGTATGAAAAGGTCGGAGGACGCGTACCGCCGCCGCTCGCCACGCTTCGGGTTGGCGTTGATAGTGGGGTGGCGTGGACAATGGGGGTGCATTTTACATTGTAAGCACCCATCATGGTTGTACAATTAAAAATTGCATCGCATCGCAGGCCATTTCGGGGCATGCGATGCTGTGCGACATTTAAATGTACAATCCGGCTCATTTACCCGATTATAGCATCGCATACCTTATGTAATGGTATGCGATGGGCGCCGTGCTAGGAAACAAGTACCAACTTTTTATAGCCGCATTAACTAGAAGGTTAACGCCCATACTTGCTGAAGGTAGACAGAGTGGATAGGGGTTTGGGGGGTTCTGCACACAAAAAACAAGGAATTGAAGCCCTCTATTTAACGGGCAATATACCACTGTATGTTGGTTCACCACAGTGGGGGTGCTATCCCAAACATTGGCATACAAAGACACAAAAGAGGAAAAGAGTTTGTATGGATGCACTCCTTAGTGGACAATCAAAAAACAAAATATAATTGGATTTTATTCCTTTTCAAATTTTGTTAAAAAATGTGGAGGTTCCTTTTATCTTTATTAGGACCTGGATGGATAAGGATACCACCACATATAGCGAAATAAGAGGTTAAAAGAGTTTTCTACATTGATCAACAAACAGTGTTTTTTAGGAGAGAAAAATGTGATTAAAGATTTTTAAAAGTGTAGGTAGATACGAATGTTGGTGCTAGTATTCTGACAAGAATTGGGGTGTATTCCCCACTAGAGTCCTTACATATATTGTCAAATCTGTATCAATAAAGAATTATTACCACACGTGTTTGTTTATTTTTGCCTTGTGGGGGCTTTCTCAGGTATGATGGATTGAATGCTCTCGAATGTATCGGTGCAGTATTCCACACGTACAAGGTCCCTGGATACAGTTAGTAGGAATTAGGGGTAGATTCCCCACACACCGTAGAGGTATAAGAACCCAATGTGTGTTCACAGAGGACGTTTGTTAGGGGGTGGGTTCCCCATAGGTATCCCCCAGCAAGATACAGTTTATACAAATTAGGGGTAGATTCCCCACTAGAGTTTTACCGGACAGTGTAAATTTTCCGGACAGTCGACGTATCTAGTATTAGTTCACCTGTGTAGGTCGGTCGACTCCTAGAATATTGTGCAGGGGGATACTTGGTATATGTGCCTCAATATAGTTGATCGGGTTTTTAGGGGTAAATTCCCCATACGGGTCTTTCAACAGCGTTGGTAGGTGTTAGGGGTAAAATTCCCTACACGTCGTCACTTGGGGTGCCTGGTGTCTATTTCACATTCAGAGGCTATGCATATATTTAAGGGGTGAATTCCCCGTGCACATCCCCTAGATACAATCTGTGAGAATTTAAGGGGTGAATTCCCCAGATGACGTCTGTTGTGAGGCCCCGTGTTAGTTTACCTATATCAACACTGTATGAGTCCAGGGGTGGGTTCTCTGCAGATATCCCAAAATATGATTTAATAACAATTAGAGGGTACACTCCCTGTGGGAGTCCCTAGGTGAGATTGTACGCACACCAATATAGAATCTGTGTAATTAGGGGTATATTCCCCAAAGAATATGATCCTATACAATTTTTAGGGTTAAATTCCCTGCAGAAGACCCAGAAAGATTTTTTGTATACGTTTAGAATTTTCTACTGAGATAGCCCAATAAATGTTTTTTATAACAGACAGGCAATATTTATCATGGGGGGTATATTCCCCTTAATTGTTGTGGTAATTAGTCTAAATATACATATGCAGGATCACTTTAATATAGTATGGAAGTGTATTCCTTTTATTCGGATTGCTGCATACCAACAATTAGTCTTCTGATGATATAAAGACTCTAACCACTTGGTGTGGATCAAGAGGTTGTTTTAGCCAGAGAGGAGAGTTTTACACAATATTTGTATCTTATTATCATACAAGGTTTGTAATGACGATACAAATGTGTTTATTATGTTGCAAATTGCAGCCAGAGCTTCTGAGACAGCTTAATACGTTGTCTCCATATATTTGTTAGCTCTGAGTGAGGTACAGCAGCGACACCTACTGGGGATTGCAGGGTACTGATGTTCAAGCACTATCTATATAGTATATGGTGCTGGGCTGCGTAAATGCTACCAGAGGTGGGTGAATAGCAAGACCACTGTTTGGTCTGCTAACACTGGCTGCTGCACATATACTGGCTACAACCTCCTGGATACAGATTAGTAAGGACGCTAGATATATCACAATAATTGTAGGAAATACATGTCTAAGCTAAACACCAAACATTCTATCTAACGCTACACGGACAGGACACGTGTTTCACTTTGTGAGCTTCTTCAAGCTTGAAGAAGCTCACAAAGCGAAACACGTGTCCTGTCCGTGTAGCGTTAGATAGAATGTTTGGTGTTTAGCTTAGACATGTATTTCCTACAATTATTGTGATATATCTAGCGTCCTTACTAATCTGTATCCAGGAGGTTGTAGCCAGTATATGTGCAGCAGCCAGTGTTAGCAGACCAAACAGTGGTCTTGCTATTCACCCACCTCTGGTAGCATTTACGCAGCCCAGCACCATATACTATATAGATAGTGCTTGAACATCAGTACCCTGCAATCCCCAGTAGGTGTCGCTGCTGTACCTCACTCAGAGCTAACAAATATATGGAGACAACGTATTAAGCTGTCTCAGAAGCTCTGGCTGCAATTTGCAACATAATAAACACATTTGTATCGTCATTACAAACCTTGTATGATAATAAGATACAAATATTGTGTAAAACTCTCCTCTCTGGCTAAAACAACCTCTTGATCCACACCAAGTGGTTAGAGTATTTATATCATCAGAAGACTAATTGTTGGTATGCAGCAATCCGAATAAAAGGAATACACTTCCATACTATATTAAAGTGATCCTGCATATGTATATTTAGACTAATTACCACAACAATTAAGGGGAATATACCCCCCATGATAAATATTGCCTGTCTGTTATAAAAAACATTTATTGGGCTATCTCAGTAGAAAATTCTAAACGTATACAAAAAATCTTTCTGGGTCTTCTGCAGGGAATTTAACCCTAAAAATTGTATAGGATCATATTCTTTGGGGAATATACCCCTAATTACACAGATTCTATATTGGTGTGCGTACAATCTCACCTAGGGACTCCCACAGGGAGTGTACCCTCTAATTGTTATTAAATCATATTTTGGGATATCTGCAGAGAACCCACCCCTGGACTCATACAGTGTTGATATAGGTAAACTAACACGGGGCCTCACAACAGACGTCATCTGGGGAATTCACCTCTTAAATTCTCACAGATTGTATCTAGGGGATGTGTACGGGGAATTCACCCCTTAAATATATGCATAGCCTCTGAATGTGAAATAGACACCAGGCACCCCAAGTGACGACGTGTAGGGAATTTTACCCCTAACACCTACCAACGCTGTTGAAAGACCCGTATGGGGAATTTACCCCTAAAAACCCGATCAACTATATTAAGGCACATATACCAAGTATCCCCCTGCACAATATTCTAGGAGTCGACCGACCTACACAGGTGAACTAATACTAGATACGTCGACTGTCCGGAAAATTTACACTGTCCGGTAAAACTCTAGTGGGGAATCTACCCCTAATTTGTATAAACTGTATCTTGCTGGGGGATACCTATGGGGAACCCACCCCCTAACAAACGTCCTCTGTGAACACACATTGGGTTCTTATACCTCTACGGTGTGTGGGGAATCTACCCCTAATTCCTACTAACTGTATCCAGGGACCTTGTACGTGTGGAATACTGCACCGATACATTCGAGAGCATTCAATCCATCATACCTGAGAAAGCCCCCACAAGGCAAAAATAAACAAACACGTGTGGTAATAATTCTTTATTGATACAGATTTGACAATATATGTAAGGACTCTAGTGGGGAATACACCCCAATTCTTATCAGAATACTAGCACCAACATTCGTATCTACCTACACTTTTAAAAATCTTTAATCACATTTTTCTCTCCTAAAAAACACTGTTTGTTGATCAATGTAGAAAACTCTTTTAACCTCTTATTTCGCTATATGTGGTGGTATCCTTATCCATCCAGGTCCTAATAAAGATAAAAGGAACCTCCACATTTTTTAACAAAATTTGAAAAGGAATAAAATCCAATTATATTTTGTTTTTTGATTGTCCACTAAGGAGTGCATCCATACAAACTCTTTTCCTCTTTTGTGTCTTTGAAGGTAGACAGGAAAGAAGTTTTCACTAAATAAGGCCACCACCTTCTTTGTTCCTTTTTCCGGTCTAGTTTTGATAGGCACTCCCTAGTAACATTTGTGAAGCTAAGGTGGTAACTTGCTGCACTGGTTTACAGTCCTTAAGGGAATCCAACACGAAATCTGCTTGTGTTTTGATCTTCAAGAAAGCTATTGTTGAGGGCCAGATGATCTCTGTTTCAAAAAGTGATAAAGTTGAGACTGTGATAAACAACCAGCCAATCAGCTCCTAGCTGTCATTTTTTAAACCACAGCCTGTGGCATGGCGGTTAGGATCTGGTTGGCTGATACTTTATCATTCTCCAATTTATCACATTTTGAAGCTTACTGCATCTGGCCCAATGAAGTATATTTTTTGAGACTTTAGGGTTTGCACTTGGCTGTGCCTTCTCCTAAGCATAGTTGATTTAAACTGCTCTCCCACCTCCTCCTTGGATTACCAAGGATCCATTAAACACCCCCATTGTGTAAACCTGTGGCATGTTCACGTTTGTTTAATTTCATGTGAGTAGAAATTGGAAAAAAGCAAGGAACCTGAAATGTCCTTCTCTTAAAAAAAAAATATTTCATTTTTAAACCTAGAATGAATGTTTTTTGATTGTCCAGTGATATAGTAAGGGATTTCTGAGAATGCAAACTATTCGACAGTAGGCTACACTATCTTACGTTCGTATACATAATGCATTCTTGGCTTCATTATATTTAGTCAATGCACATGTTGACTTTCTTTATGTTATGTTATAGTGTTGACATTGACCATATTGGTCCAACTGTGATCTATGCTATTCGGCTTCTTCTGGGTCTGATGATGATGCCTTTTGGCATTCAGCTGTACGTAACTTTGCTAACCCTAATCCTAACCTCCATCCTAGTGCCTAACCCTACCTCCCACCTCCTAAATCTAACCCACCTTTCCCGCAGCCTATCTCTAACTCACCCCTACAGAATAACTCTTACTTCCCCTTTTACAGCATAATTGCATTCTCAACATTGTAACAGTCAATGTAAGGACTGCATTTTTATAAGGTGCCGGTATAAAGTAGTGCAGTCATTGTGAGCTTTTTAACCTATCATTACATTATAGGATGGCACTTCTACTTCTTTCCTGGACATGGAAATGTGTGCCATTCCATGCTAATACAGCATTTATATTGGATGTCTAATTTGAAATTTGGCCCAAATTTCCATTCTATGATTTGATGATACAGCTGCTATTACAAATCGGGAGAATCGAGGAAGTTCCTGAAGACTATACACCAATGTTATGAGAGGCAAATCATACTGACCAGGCAGGACTTATAGCACAGGCAAGGAGGAATAGAGATTTTAATGCCGAGTTTAAGCACTGACCATCTGTGCTTCGTAAATGTACAGTCATGTCTGAGCACTGACCATCTGGGCAACATACATATATAGTCAAGCCTAAGCACTGACCCTCCATACTCACACAGTAATGCCTAAGCACTGGTATATCTGTGCTTCATATTCATACAGTAATGCCTAAGCACCGACCGTCTATTCATTCACATAAACAACCATAAAGCTTGCATTTCATGACCTTTTTTGCAGACTGTCAGAAGTTTGTCAGGATTACAGCAGATATCAATTTTTTAGGTTTTTCATTACATAGGTTGTACTTTAGTGCAAAGCAACTCACTGCAATCACACAGCACAAATTATTCCGACCATCCAAATTCATGGGTGCTATATAACCTGGGAGTGTTGAATGACTCAGTCAGATCAGTCTGTCTTAATGATTTTCAAAGTAAGAGCAGCAGCAAGCTAACCAAAAAAATTGCGTTGTTGTGCTGGGGATGTTTTCTTTGACAATCAGAGCACTTCTTGTTGTTTTTTGAAGGCCACAGAATCAAAAACTGAATCAGCCTTCCAGTAGTAGCAATACAATCGGTAATAAGGTGCCCTGCTCTCTATTAATCTGGAATAAATGGTATTTATAATGTGAAAGGTTGACAGTCTGAGGATGCTGCCAGAAGGGCCCAGGTTGTTTATGGTTAAGCTGTAGCGGGCCATAACTGTCAACCAATTTCCTTTGTGAAAAATAGCTCAACTTCCATTAATACCGATGCTGCTAATCTATATCAGGCAAGAGAAGACTGAAGTAGCTGTATTCTTTGTTAGGAGAACCTCTTCTGCTGCCTGCGAGACCAGTCTTACTACCTTGAGATCTGGTAAATCACCCACGACACCTTAATGTGAAGAGTGGGTTTAGAACTGGGGTAGCCAACCCTAGTCCTCGAGAGCTACATGTTTTGCAGGTCTCCTCACAGAATCACAAGTGAGCTAATTAGCTCCATCTGTGTATCTTTTAAAATGTGTCAGTGATTAATGAGTGCAGCTGTGCAGCAGCTAGGTTGTCTGGAAAACGTGAACTGTTGGTAGCTCTCGAGGGCTAGGGTTGGCTACCACTGGTTTAGAAATAGCTCAGAATATATATACTTAAATCCCTATACGTATATAGCCAGAACGTATACCATTACAGTACTGTATGTTTTAATGGAATTTATTAAAAAATATATTTTTTTCTTTTTTTAGTGACTTGAGTGAAGGGAACTTTGATCCTTGAATAGTCCCCCCCCCCCCCCCCACACACACACACACACACACACACACACACAAGATGATCTAGGGAAGTGATGGATATTCAGTTCTCTTTAGGGTGATGTTCCTGTAGTAATGCTGTGTACACACGGTCCGATTTCCTTTCCGATGTTGACTATATCGTCGGCATCGGATCGGAATCGGATGCAGATCGCAAGGGTTTTAACCCTTGCGATCCCGATGCGCGTTCACGTATCAGAAGCCAGAAAGTCTTGGCTGCCTTGTCTATATAGTGCAGATCTGCACTATATAGTCAAGATTAGATGCAAATCGGATGTGCCTTAAGATCCTATCCACGATCCTATCTGATCAGATCGTGGATAGGATCTTAAAGCACATCTGACCGTGTGTACACACCATTAGTTAAGGTACTTGTGTAGTTTCACGGCGCCAGTGTTTGTTTGTTAATCCAGACAGCTGTGTTTAATGTTTCTTTGAAAATTGGCAGCGGTACTTATGTAATATCTGGGCTCCCGTTTTTCTTAGGAGACCGCGTCCCCTCGCGGGGCTCGCTGCGCTCGCCACGCTTCGGGCGCGGTGGCTCGCTGCGCTCGCCACACTATATAAAATCAACTCCATGCGTATTTGGATAGTAGGGGTATGAAAAAATGGGGTGCATTTAACATGGGAGTCCAGATAATACATAAGTACCTTGGCAGCTTGCCAGAGTCTGTGATTACTGTAAAATTTGGCAGGTTTCCAGACTCCTACACTGTAGTAGGCTAGCGTGTGCTTAATCGGTATAACTGTACTAAGGTACGTTATCCGTGAAATAGCGGGGGGGGTGGTTTTGTGCTGCAGTAGCGTCCCAGTCACAAACAGCGGCTGTAGTCGCAAACTGCATCTAGTTGGCCGCAGTCAGAATTTGAGTCCCAGTCACAAACACACTTTCCACGCCACCCCGAAGCGTGGCGAGCACACACGGTACACATCCGACTGACCTTTTAATATCCCCGCTATCCACTCACTGCGCTCGCAACGCTTCGGGTTGGCGTGGAAAGTGTGTTTGTGACTGGAACGCAACTGTGACTGGGGCTCAAATTCTGACTGCGGCCAACTAGACGCAGTTTGTGACTAAAGCCGCTGTTTGTGACGCTACCACAGCGCAAAAAAACCCGCTATTTCACCGATAACGTACCTTAGTACAGTTATAGTGTGTACACATGGTCCGATTTCCTTTCCGATGTTGATGATATAGTCAACATCGGATCGGAATCGGATGCAGATCGCAAGGGTTTTAACCCTTGCGATCCCGATGCGCGTTCACATATCAGAAGCCAGAAAGTCTTGGCTGCCTTGTCTATATAGTGCAGATCTGCACTATATAGTCAAGGTTGGATGCAAATCGGATGTGCCTTAAGATCCTATCCACGATCCAATCTGATCGGATCGTGGATAGGATCTTAAGTCACATCTGACCGTGTGTACACACCATTACACAGATTAAGCAGCCAAGTTTCACATTTAAAGTAAACACTGACTCAGGACGTGGACTCTGGCATGCTGCCAATTTTCACAGCTGTCTGGATTAAAAAACAAACACTGGCGCCGTGAAACTATACAAGTACCTAAGTTAATTAAAGAAATAAATCTGGAATTAGTTTATAGATCGATTTCACCAAGCAGAAGAGATGGATTATTCATATAATGGGGCCTTTAAGTTAGACTTTTGTTACACCCTTAACCACCATGCCACATCTTAACCACCATGTCACCAACGCCCACCTGCCAGATTCCATGTTAGCTGGTAAATCATTTAACCTACCTACACTCCCACCAACTTAACGCACTCTACTCAATTCTTCACTCTCATCTACCAACTTTCACTCCTATTCCACACTCCTAAATACACTCACACCCCCAAACTCCGCGTTTACTAATTTAACCAATATGAACTCACTGCTTTACCCCAACACTACCCACTTGTCCAACACCATTATCAATGACACTTCCCCCTACATTAACCTTTACACCTCCATCTCCATAAGCCCTCACACCTCCATTACCAACCTTCACCAATGACAACATCATTACTCTACTCACAATTCCACACCAACTGCACTCCCCCTCCACTAACAGCCACCAGAGAGCATCAATCGGACACTGCCTGCTGCACTAACTGTGGCATCTCAACATAGCCATTAAACATGACATTCATCTGGCTATTGGTTGAAAAGATATCAATCTGTGGGGCTCTCCAGGTGTGATTGGTGCACATGGTCTCCCTGACCATACGGCCATCTTGTTGCTTTTCCAGGAACCTCATTATGACTGAGAATGACTGCAACAGAGATGACTGCGTCTGTCCTACTGAATCTGACATTTAATGCAGCACGAATTGTCATCTGTGTTGGATGTGCTTGGCCGGCCAGATCACTGCTCATTATGAACATCTGTCCTGCTGTTATCAAAAGCAGTGCACCAAACCCAAGCCAGTTTCTGTGACATTATGTAACGCCTCGACAAGTTGGCAGTGAATTTCAGCTGCTGATGTGCCCTTTTAAATTTGCTAACTCTACGCACCTTAATTTTTGCCATGTTTTCACCAGCCCACCTTCTTAAAATTGATGTTGAGACCTTATGACTGATATGAGGTGTAGTCTAATGGCTGTGAGGGGAAGGGTCGATCTGGGTGGAATCTTACTGCCCAGGATCACATTGCAATATGCAACCCCATTGGTGCTATCTATTGGTGCTTTGCATTCCTGATTTTGGTAAATCATGCAGCATCGCATCCCCCATTGAAACCTATGGGGATATGATTATGTGTGGCAATGGGGGGATCGCAACAGATATCGGAGATACCTGCTGCTGTCTCTTTCATTAAGTATGTACTTAATATTTGCGGGTGACAAGTTATCGGGGATATAGCCGCAAATATACTTTTCATAAATAGGCATAATAATGGCTGAGAGAGGCTGTTTGGTATCTGTCAGGTTCTGTGCCATAAAAATGTGCATCAGAAACAATGTCCTGCAAGTGATTACTAGATGTCTGAATGCCTTCAGATGTCAGCCTGATAGACCATGAGCTGATAGAAGCCTGCACTTTGAAAACATCTGCTCACTGATAAATCTTCGTTATTCTGCCATTTATTGCTTTTTTTTTTTAAGAATCTGCATTTTAAATGTAGAATTAATTTAAACACATTCCGAGGGCAGCTAAAGTGCATACATATATTGTACTGCATAGTACAGCTTGATTTAATAAAACCTATATTTTCCTTTTAGTCATTGTACTGTTACATTGTAGATCTTTGATTTCTAATGGTAAATGCTATGAGAAACAAATTTGAGCCTGTAGTTTAACAATATTTCTCCCTTTGTAAAGGTTTACTATTCTCAAGAATGGCTTGCTTTTCTTAAATCAACGTTTAGGGCTACATTTACCAAGGTTTTCCGTATACGGCCAATCTCTGTACGAACGGTTGGAAGTCAATACTGCAACTATCGACTTCGGCAGCTGCAGGGTGGCGATGCCTTATTCCTACAGCAGTGACAGCGCTGTGCCTACTGCCGGCTCCGTGCTGCGCTGGAGATCTCGCACCTGCATAGTACAGCCAGCTGGGTAGGCAGAGACAGTGCGTCAGCATGAACTGATGCGCTGTGCATAGATGGGGGCATCGCTGGAGAGGGGAGTTTTCACTCCCCCGCTTTGGCATACAAGATGTTAATATACGAAGCAGGAAGTGTTACAATGGCACAATAAGCGCCACTATACATCTCCCCCAGAGCCCTGTGGGAAGCGCATCGGCAGCCCCACCAGGAGGAGGCACTTCATTGCACAATATAAAACATTGCTGCAGCCTCCTTTCCAAGGGCCCTTTAAAATGAAAAAAAAGGTCCACACAGTGCAGGGGATCCAGAACAAAATGACAGGGGAGGCACCATGACAGGGAAAGGAGGGGGCTTTTTTTGCAGGCGGCGAAACTGAAAGAACTCCTTTATAATGTGGGTGTGCTTGCAACAAGGGGAAAGGGAAAACCTATATACACAAGCAACACCCACATTGGAGAGGCAATAGATGATGCCAGTAAATGGGTGATGTAGATGATAGGCAGTGGGTGACGAGGAGAGTGAAGACTGAGAGTGAGTAAAGATAGTGGGATTTGGAGAGGAAGTGTGTGGCAGGAAATGGTTACAGGGTTAGGCAGTAAGTGACATGGAGGAAGTGATGGAGAGAGGCAGATAGTGAAATATAGGGAGGGGGGGGTACTAGGCTGAATGGAAAAGGGGCGCCACTCACCAAGAATGGGATGCGCGTTCAGGAGAGATGCTCGCGGGTCTCCTTCTCGGCGAATGGCTGGCTGAGAAGGAACGCTTTGGTACGCTGTTGGGTTGAGTAATTCTCCTAATATCTCTCACTTTCTGATTGGGAACCCCTAAAACAGTATTGGCAAATATTTAAAGCACTGACATACAGAGTTGATCATTTTCTGTTTTTTGATCATTTTATATTCTTCTTTCCAGGGATTGAAAAGAAGTGAGCAGAGCAGCATGCTGGAGCTGTTTCGACAAAGGCTTCCAACTCCTCCTTCGGGTGCTGATAGCAGTTCTGCGAACCTTCAGACCCCAACCCCTGAACAGGAGTCCTCACGAATACGGAAACTGGAAAAACTCATCAAGAAACGTCTATAAGCCAAGTACAGAGCCCTGTGCGCGTCACAGTGGTGTGGTAGCCGTGTTAAAAGCAAGTCTGGTGTAACACTGTAACAGCTATCCTGTTTTGTTGTCATCCCCTTTAATCAATAATTTGAAGTGTCAACACTGCAGGAAATGAAGGACTGAGAGAACATTGGTCTGGCTGAATGGTATGAGTTTGTCTCTGTCTAGACAGAACATATCTTGATCAGCCGTTCCCTCAAGCATGTTAAAAACACTGCGAGGGAGTATTGTGGTTACACAGAATTATTCCTTGTAATTTTTCTATTTAGTTTTTCATGGGGCTTGTATGTAGGCACATAGCCGCAAGTCCTGTCTATTTAGGCAGACACTTCTGTTCCTGCTGTGTTTTAACCACTAAAACACATCACAGGTTCTAGCCTGAGCAAACTATTGCTTTGTTTTCTGTATCTATTACACTGAAGCAATTGCCACAACATACAAATTTGATGTGAGTCAGGAAAATAATTTTCAATGGTAAAAGTTTTCCACCAATACAAATAGTTGGTGTTTTCTTAGACTAACAGCAGAGCTAAATTGGGTTTTTAGTCACCCTGTTTAAACTGACTGTAAAATACCTGCTAGTTTCCTGAGTCCAAATGAGCATTAGAAACTTTATTTAGATAAGTGCGATTTTATTTTCCTTACACGGACACAGTAGTTATTATATTAATTCTAGAACTTGGCAGGGAGAAAATATGATGTGAATACTGGCATTAAGAGATTTAGTTTTCGTAATACCTGTACATGATACCACGGTCTTGTGTAATTGTTATACAGAAACAAATAACTAAACACTCCAAGAGAAATGTAAATCTCCAATATCTTCCAAGTGATATTAAGATGCTTTGCAAATCATCACTCAGGGGTGAATTTATGAAGCTTGGAGAAGTGTTATCTATCCCCATAAAGAACGTTATGAGCAAGGTGATAATGGTTCAGCCAATCAGCTCTTACCTGTCAATTTACATATTGTAGCTGATTGGCTGAACCATTATCACCTTGCTCATAACGTTCTTTATGGGGATAGATAACACTTCTCCAAGCTTCATAAATTCACCCCTCAATTCTGTGCTGCTGTTTGGTAGAAAATTAAGAATGTTATTTATAACCTACATATCTTCTTAGTAACTGGATATTATGGATGACATGGATTAATGGTCTGGTCTCAATTTACTTACTTTTTCCTATTAAGTACAGTATAGAAAGACCTTTTGTTTTTTTATATTGCATGATGTGAATCCTTAATGCTGCAGAGGAACGGAGCATTGTACATTTTGCTTTCAACCATAACGTACCATTTTTTTTGTTGTTGTTGTTCATTACGTTGTCAGATCTGTATTAAAAAAATGGGTAATCCTTGACTTTAAGGAATTCATCAATTGCATATTGCTACTGGAACACCGCATATTTGTACCAAAGAGTACTGCAATACATTATTCTCTATTGTTACCAACCAATCATAGGTTGCTGGGTTGTGATGAGCGATTTGTACAATACTTATTTTTGCTGATTTAAAATATACCAATTTCACTTAAAGGATATAGTTGTTGGATATATTCCACATGCATAAATCTCGCTTTTCTCCCTGTCTGATTTGAAGGTTCGGTTCATTATCTATGGGTATGTAAGGTCTATTCTGCGCATGCTTTGAACAGGCTGTGAGTTGACGCCCCTCTTTTGCCTTATTGACAGGCAGCAGAGAGGGCGGTGTTACCGAAATCGGGGGGTGGGGGTGCAGAGAGCCGAGGTCTCTGTGTCATCACGGAGACGTCCTGGTCTCGCAGCCTGGAGGCTTTATCTGCTGGGAACCAAGAGTCACAATGTTGGATCCCATCCTGCAACATCAGTCACAGTGCTCGAATCTCATCTATATGCAGGAGGCATCTCTTCTATGGAGACGTCTCCTTATACTGCATACCCCTCCTAGAGATCAGACAGGAACTCCATGCTGCTTTCATACTACCCTGATATTCCATCCATCTCTGAACCAGGCCCATGGTCATCACTTGAACATAAGTATTGCATTGTCTTCGTCCATAGTTTTTACTAGCAAGTTTTCACTGTATTTAACTAAGATCAGATAATGTTTTTTTTTCTGTTTTGTTTATTTTTTGTCTGGGATTTAGTAGAATTACCACTGTCCTCTTCAAGGACAGGGTATAGAGCACCAGCAACCATATATTTCTATCTCTCGATACGGTTACTGATAAATAGCATATTAATGACTTTATTTATAGATATGCTGATGCCCTATGAGTACTACAATGGATAACTATAGGCTTCAGGTGATGCAAGCTGTAAATTGATGCGGTTGATGTATATCTTATTTTGCAGAGAGTAGGGATTTAAATGAAAAAGCACGCGCTATTCAGTCATTTTGTTTATTTTAGGATGTTTAAGAACTATTTAATGGCATGCATTCTGCACTTAATGTATGTTTCCAGTCTGACAGGCTCGCTAAAAGCAGAGAATATCTACATTTCCAAGACAATATAGAGACTGTAATTATTTCATTAAAAATGTTTGTTTTTGTTTCTCTTACATTACAAATTTGGATTCTAAAATGATGTTTGAAACTGATTGTTTAACTGTATATTTTCTTTATTTTATAAAATGTATCTGAGTGAGGATTGCTTTACGCAATCGTAAAATTCCCAAGAATTCAAAAGTACATTCGGATTTAATTATATAAATGTCAGTATTTAAAACAAATGTTTGTTTTCTGTGCTGGTAGTGTGTGTGTGTGTGTGTGTGTGTGTGTGTGTGTGTGTGTGTGTGTGTGTGTGTGTGTGTGTGTGTGTGTGTGTGTGTCTAATAAAGTTTAAGGTCTCCTTTTACTGTTGACAAGATTATAATTATGTAAACAAAACTGCATAATATGTACTTCACTTTTATGTCAAGTACAATTGGAAATGTATACTATATGTAAGGGTCATCTATATATATCTGTACAAAACACTAATCAATATTTTATCAACCATTATTTAATTACTTTTTCCAAAGTACTTTAGATTCTTCTGCATATGTCATCTGGTATGTTAAAGTTTATAGGAATGGCATTGCCTTAATGCATCAATAAGTTTGTGTAAATCATAGGTTTATCTAATAAAGGTTCCCTTAAAAACACTTTACTGTATTGAAGAAATTTTATTTGTCATTTCTGCTAATTAATATCCTTTATTTACACATTTGGAAAGCTATATTTAAGACTTTTCTGGACTGTTAACCAGAATTTGAGGTAAGATATCGCTACCCTGATGTTCATGTGTCCAGGGCGTGATTGGATTTAGGTTTAGCGCCTTCTGGCTTTCGCTTTATCAGAGTTTGGAGTTTAAGAGCCTATAACTGCAGTTGGAAGTTTGGAAAAGGCTCTGAAAGGTGGCGCCTTTATAAGTAGGAAGGAATTTGGTGGGAGATGAATGAAGTGTCAGTGCTCTATTTTACACTTACCCTGTATGGAGGAAAACAACCTACAGGAAACTCCTTTTCTTTTTAATATCTGCAAAATGGTATACAGTGACTAGGTCGACTTGTCGGAAGGTAAACAACCCTTTTGAATGTCGACCTTGCCCATGTTTAACTAATGACCCTGTCAACTTAACCCCATGTTGATCATCAGCATAAACATAATGCATGTTGACCTTACTCTTGTCGGTCCTATGACCCACACCCCTGCAAACATCTAACTATTTTGCCGTCATCCAGATGTAATTAAACCAATAAGCACACATTTTCTGCTTATTGTTTTTTTTACCAGCAGGTATGGTCTGGCCATAAGAAGCCTAGCCAAACCAGTCTGCTTTCCAGAGCTCTTTGCTCTGCTAAGACTAATGTGCTACATTCATTCAGACCATGCACTAAGATTGGGTGGACTGTGGCAAAGTGGACTATCTGTTATTCATCAAGTGTGGCCCTCCAACCTTCAGAAAAGCTGTACATTACAGTAATTACTACCAAAAAAATTGATTCAAAAACAACATTGGCAGACCTGGCTGTGCACTTATAGGATGTTTTTTATTTTTTTTGTGGCACAGACCCTACAATCTGTCAGTTTGGACTAACTGTATGTAGCCTAGTGTTTTTCTTTTGTATCGTGTTTGCTGCTGGAAAAAGCCAGGTCTTTTATCCCTTCATGTTTGGTGGCAACTACTGTCACCAAATAGGCAGTGGGGATCACCAGACCACAAAACAAGGAACAGCATTAAAAAAACGCATTGACAATTAATCTTACTAGATCCAGGAGCTTATATGGGATGAAATTCAGCAGATATTCTAAACAACATTGTTCTTGGTGTGGTGGTGCTCCATGAAGCAACCACAATGATTTGCCACCACCTTCGCAAAATTTTAGATTAGGCATGTCCAAACCGTGGCCCTCCAGCTGTTGTTAAACTACACATCCCAGCATGCCTTGCCATAGTTTTAGCATTCCCTAATAGCAAAACTGTGGCAAGGCATGATGGGACTTTTAGTTTCACAACAGCTAGAGGGCCACAGGTTGGACATGTTTTAAATGATCTGTATTGGTGAGAACATTACACTAGGATGCAGAGATGGCAGCTCAGCATTCTCCAACATCCTACCACATGCCAAAACAATAGTTTAGTAATACATAGTTGTCACACATACTAGATGTAATGTGAATTTCACAAAAATTGGGTATTAAAAAAAAAATTACATACAATATGTGATTGCCATTAGTACTATAAGCAGACAATTACGTGAAATGATTGTGCAGTAATTAGTCTATAAATAAACATAAAATACAATGCATATGCAGTGAAACTAGACACCGAGCATGATAACAGTGGTCACTCAAATGTGCCAATATGGAATTGAAATGTCCGTCTCACAATGCAGCTGAATCAAATTGACCTGGCCACTGCAAAAGGCAGAACACGCATGTGAAGCATACTTGGAAGGCAAAGTTACAATTCAGGTAGCCATAACCAACGTGTATGGTTTCTGTAAAATGTCATCAGGGGAGTTTGTTTTGGTAGTCCCTATGCATAAAATAATTGCTTTTTTTTCTGTTGCAATATGCTTAAATGAATGTAAAACAATTACAGTGTACTTACAAGCAAGCTAACTTTTGTACAGTCAGTCATGTTTGGATAAGAGTATATTTGAAACATTTGACCTTTTTGCAGGTGGGAGCAACAAATCGGCTTAGTGCTTCTAATTATTTTTCTTTTATACGGTTTGTTGATACAAATGAAGCTGACATTCCAAAAACATCATGACGGGCCAATTTTCTTAATGTATTGAAAATATGTCTGCTTTTATCGGCTTTGTTTTGTTAGTGAGCAGTCACACCGAGCCACCAAGCTGTGTGTTTAACCTGAAGGTCCAGTTATTTGATTAATAAGCACAAAATATGGAAAATAAAGCACAAAAGTCAAACTCTTCTAAATCTGTTCTTCCTTGTAACTGTTACTGGGAGAGTCCAGTTCACTATTTTCTCAACTCGTTCTTGCTGATGACTAAACATAAATTATAGTTGGACATTTATTTCTAGCTCTGCTGTTTTTCCTTTTTTTAATGTGATCCTCCACGTATTTCTTTTTTCCACCTTCATAAATTTCTGTGGCTTCCGTGAATAGCCTCTTTAGCACAATATCCACATTCACTTGCTCCACATGTGTGTACTGTATTCATCTAGTATTCTACTAAGAGTCCGCAAAACAATATATAGAATTACAAGAATTAGAATCGCTCTATTAAATCTATTTCAGACCAAGAAAATAGGTTGCAGAAAAGAGTTTTAAGCCACAAAATATTGAATTGCATTTCATACCTAAGGTGCATACAAATAAGATCTTATTCTGGTTGATTCATTCGGATACACATTTGCTCACAGCCAAGTGAACGAACTGCACACAGGGATTGAAGGCACGCCTGTAAGGCCACCAAAGCCGTTCGTTCGGATAATCACAAAGGGGAGTGGTCACGTACGCTACCGTGTGCATACGGATCTTGCAGCGCATGGACGGCTGCTGGTGTTTAACATGCCACAGCAATAATCCGCACAGAAGTAATACTCAAACCATTACCCAATTATCCAAAGTGTATGTTGTTTATTGCATTCAATTGACTAATTGCCTCCCCCCAATTACACTACACTAATAGCAGTTAAGAATATTGCTGCATTTGTGTGTAAAAGCTATGCAATGTCAGCTATGAATGCAGAGAAGTGTAAATGGTTAAACTGCAAAAGTGATCTTCCTGTGTTGCTGCCATGTAGTTAATTGAAAAGTTAGCAAAACATCTATGCTGCATGGGTGTGTATTGCGTGCTGAAAGTAATTTCGCTATTGTGCGTGTTGATTGTCCGAGCGAATGCGCGCCCGCTGATGCGGCAGGGCTGTGAGGCGTGTGACTTGCTTTTTTCATGCGAGGTGTACACCCAGTACTTGTTGTCACTATCCACATACACGCCCCGGTTACCGCCCAGTTTTGCCCACTTTTAATGCTGCGCCCTATATTACGCCCACTGTGTCCGAGCGTGCTCGGCAGAGTATTTCTGTTCGCTGAGTCACGTCCATACACGGTTCAATGTGGCCACACATGTGCATTGCAAATGGTATGCATGCGCAGTAGGCTAAGAAACGCACTCTGAGTGACAACGTATCTAAGTGAGTCAATCAGAATAACCTCTACAGTGCAATTTGAGCTTCCGATTTCAAGAATATAGTCACAAAGTTAGCAAAAATCACATAGTGCATACAGTTTGTGATCCCGATGCGTGCACTAGTGGGATCGGCATCGCAAGAAAAAAAATTAACTGTGCAGGCAAGCCAATATTGACTACATTTTTACAGTGTTCTAGTATACGGTTCCGGGTTCAAGGGAAATCTCATAGTCAAAATCGTACATTGACAAAATGCGCTTCAAACCTGAGACAGTGGTCTGACCTCCTTCCCAATGCGGTGGGCAGCTCATAGTGGCAGGCAGCGGGGTCCGAGCAGCGGCAGCCGGGAGGCTGGAGTGGCATTTTGCCGGGCGGGATGCAGGTGCTGAATATTTTTAAATGATTGGCCAGGTGTGGATTGGCTGTGAGAATTCTCTCTTCAATCAGTGTCTGCTCAGTCATTTCAAAATATTCAGCATTCGCATCCCGCCCCGCCGCCCAGCAAAAAGAGGCTACAAGCTCCCAGCCACTACTCGGACATACCCTGCTGCCGGCTACCATCACCAGCTAGCCGGAACCCACTGCCCGCCCTCCGCTGCCGCAGCAGTTCAACGGGAGTGTTACATGCATACGATTTATTGCATGTAAAATGGCACATCAAGTGCCAGATCGCATGTGAGCCTCTAGCGGAGTTGCCGGGGGCTCTCAAGGGCAAACTGGTCCGACTTGTCCATAGGACAAATTGGCCCATTGTATGGGGGCCTTTAGATTCTATTTCACATCAGCTCAAAGTCTAGTCGAAAGACATTATAACAAATGTGAGCGACGCTGGCGTTTTCAGCAGATATTTTGCACATCTCTGACCGAGATGTTGGCACTCAAAGGTTAAGGAATTTCTGCCCATTTACATGTACTTTTCTCTTATGCAAAGCGACAAATAGTCTTTTTTTCAATAATCTTTGAACTTGCTACTGAGCATTTGTCCCGGTACCTTCTGGCCATATAAAGTCTACTCGTCCACTAAATGCTATGGGTCATTAGGTCGACATGTGAAATGGGTCGACACAAGCATTAGGTCTACAATGTGATGGTCAACAGTCAAAAGGTCGACATGAGTTCACAGGTTTTCGTCCCGAATGTCAACATAGTTAACATGGACACCGTCAAAGTGTAGCGCATCCTTTCCTTCCAATTGTTGACCTAATGCTTGTGTTAACCTTCAAACCTTGTTGACCTTAGCCTTGGCAACCTAAGCCTAAGCCATGTTGACCTTTAGTGGTCGACCAAATGACCGTATAACCACTAAAAGTCTGTTATGTAATATATAAGTTCTGTATGACGACTGGTAATATGATGTTATGTTAACTGGTGTAGATGATACAGCCCTGTGTCCATCTGCAACCAGTTTCGGACTATAACCAAGGGGAGACTGAGCTTAATGCTGGCTCACCTCTGGTTTCCCACTGACAGTCTCTGTATCCAGCAGATTGATTGCAATTTTGTGACTTTTGACTATTTAAAAATTATTAGAATAATCCAAAGATATTTATAAGTTACACATAGTGGGTGAGATTTAATAGGATGAGAGATTCAGAAAGTGGGAGATTTGGTAAGAATTCTCCAGCTTTTTTAAAGTGGCAATCATTTACACTGCAAAATCAAACTGGTTTTGCCGTGTAAATGATTGCCGCTAAAAAAAAAAATGGAGATTTCTTACCAAATCTCCCACTTTCTGAATCTCTCATCCTATTAAATCTCACCCATAGGCCCTTATTCAGATCTGATTGCAGTACAAATTTGTTCTCAAAATGGGCAAAACCATGTGCGCTGCAGGTGGGGCAGATGTAACATGTATAGAGAGAGTTAGATTTATGTGAGTTATTTTGTTTCTGTGCCGGGTAAATACTGACTGCATTATTTTTACACTGCAATTTAGATTTCAGTTTCAACACACCCCACCCAAATGTAACTCTCTCTGCACATGTTACATTTGCCCCACCTGCAGTGCACATGGTTTTGCCCATTTTGAGAACAATTTTGTACTGAAATCAGATCTGAATAAGGACCATAGTCTTTGTATTATACTTCTCATTTTTATAGTCAAAACTGAAGTACAGGATAATGACGTATGACTGGTGGGACTCTGCCTCACTTCATATCAATGAGTCCTAATTTAACAACCTGGGAGACACTGCAGCAATAGTAATGACAATGCTGACACAGCATTTTCAAGGGTTCAGTGGTTTCACAATATGCTTAGGATTATACATTTTATGCAAGTAAAGAATGTACACACAGACCTGGAAATTAAATGTATACATGTGCTTAACTATTGTAAGTGAAATCTAACTTTCTAATTGCACTTTAGCTTCCTAGCAATTACTTAAATCCAGGGGGAACGTCATTCCCTAAGGCAGAGAGCAGTAACCGCTCTACAGGAAAGTTCACCATTTGGAGATGATTTTCCACGGTTCTCAAATAACTATTGGTTTCTAAATTTGAATTCAAGAGTTCCTCTACAGATGGATATCAATGAGACTATTGTTTGCTGCTAGGAGTGGGTATTGTTAATGCTCATAATAATGGGCTGTACAATAGAGGAAGGTTTCTCCTATAACATAAATAGTTATCCAGCATCCTCATTGCTTTCCAACACAGAGACAATAAATAAAACAGAGGTTTAAGTGCTTATAAAACACACTGATGATCATCTGTTAAGTTAATTGCTGAGGATGACTAGGCTAAACAGAAATGGGGCTAATGAGTCTGGCTGTAAATGAGCAATATAGCCAGGGCCTGAGTCATCACTGGGCTCTCACAAATGTGTTGTTACCACAGACAGACATATCATAAATTAGAGACGGCTACTGGGGATGAGTAATGTAACAGGAACAACATAAACAAATATGTTCTTCTCTTTATGCCATTAGATAATATAAATGATGCATGTGTGTGTTATAATATAATCCATGTGTTTATTTTCATGGATTTACTAATTAAAATCACACTTGCAGAAGTTATTGTATCCGAATATACAGTAATACACCTGGGCGGCTAATGTGTATCATTCACATGCCTAGTTGTTACTGTTCTGTATACAAATAGAACCCATGTTCATTCAAAACTAAAGGTCCCCATACACTTATGTGACTTCACAGAAGTACAGTAATCGCATCAGATTTCCTTTGCGCTGCCGGACAGGATTGCATATGATACATCACTTATGATAGTAGTAGTAGTAGTAGTACGTTTATTTATAAGGCGCCACAAAGTGTCCGCAGCGCCGTACATAGCAAACAAAAAAAAAACAAATTACAGGGTAACGTACAGGGTGTGTAGAAAGATACAGTATAAATAGGGGTATAGCTGGTAGAACTAAAATCAGCATCAGTTCAGAAGTAGGTGTCAAAATAGTCAAGGAGACCGAAGATGAAGTAGAGGAAGGGAAGAACAGGACAGGAGCACAGGTGAGGTAATGAGGTAGGGTGAGTACGTGAGGAAGGAGGGCCCTGCTCATAAGAGTTAACATACTAAAAATAGGTGGGTGGACAAACGAAATACAATAGGATAAGTAGGAACGGAGGGTAATGGAGGCAGGATAGGAGGATCAAAAGAGGTTAGGAGGAGGGATAGGCTAGTCGAAAAAAGTGGGTTTTGAGGGAGTGCTTGAAGGAGGTAAGGGAATCAGATAGCCTGATGGGTGGCGGGAGGTTGTTCCAGTGCAGGGGGGCAGCGCGAGAGAAATCTTGGACACGGGAGTGGGAGGAGGTGATTAGGTGAGAGGGCGGTCAGCGATGGAGCGAAGAGGACGGGAGGGAGTGTGGATAGAGATCAGTGAAGAGAGGTAGGGAGCTGTGGAGGAGGAGAGAGCCTTGTAGGTGGTGGTGAGGAGTTTAAAGAGAACTCGGAAAGGAATGGGGAGCCAGTGAAGAGATAAACAGAGGGGGGAGGCGGAGGTAGAGCGGCGGGAGAGGAAGATGAGCCTAGCAGCAGCGTTAAGAATGGATTGGAGAGGTGCGAGGCGGGTGAGAGGTAGCCCAGAGAGAAGGATGTTGCAGTAGTCAAGGCGGGAGATGACAAGAGAGTGAATGAGAATTTTGGTCGCGTCAGTGGAGAGGAATGGTCTGATGCGTGAGATGTTGCGTAGGTGAAAGCGGCAAGACTGTGAGAGAGCACGAATGTGGGGGGTGAAAGAGAGGGAGGAGTCAATGATGACACCGAGGCAGCGCGTTTGGTCGGTGGACGTGATCTCGGTTTCACCAATGCTGATGGAGATAGTGGGAGAAGAGGGGATGTTCGGGGGATGGAAGATTAGAAGTTCAGTTTTAGCCATGTTTAGTTTCAGGAAGCGTTGGGTCATCCAGGCTGAGATGGCCGTGAGGCATTCGGAGACCTTGGACAGAAGTGATGGGGATAAGTCGGGGGAGGAGAGATAGATTAGGGTATCATCAGCATAAAGGTGGTAATGAAAACCATAGGAGCTGATGAGGGTGCCCAGAGAGGTGGTGTAGAGGGAGAAGAGGAGAGGGCCAAGGACTGACCCTTGGGGAACACCGACTGGCTGGGGGGTAGTAGGAGAGGAGGAGCTCGGAGTGGAGACGGAGAAGGAGCGATCGGAGAGGTATGAGGTGAACCAGGAGAAGACCGTGCCAGTGATGCCAAAGGAGCGGAGGGTGTTGAGCAGGAGAGGGTGGTCAACAGTGTCAAAGGCAGCCGACAGATCAAGCTGGATGAGGATAGAGAAGAGGCCTTTGGATTTAGCCGATAGTAGATCGTTAGTGACTTTGGTCAGGGCAGTTTCAGTGGAATGTAAAGGGCGGAACCCGGATTGGAGGGGGTCTAGAATGGAGTTAGCAGTAAGGTGGCTTAGGAGACGATTATAGGTCAGACGTTCTAGGAGTTTGGAGGCAAAAGGGAGGAGGGAGATGGGCCTGTAGTTGGATGGAGAGTTGGGGTCCAGATTTGTTTTTTTGAGAATTGGGGAGACAAGAGCGTGTTTGAAGGAGGAAGGGAAGATCCCAGAGGATAGGGAAAGATTAAAGAGGTGAGCCAGGTGAGAGCAGACTGATGGACTGAGACGACGGATAATATTGGAGGGGATAGGATCAAGCGGGCAGGTGGAGGGAGAAGCGGATTGAAGGATAGAGTGGACTTCAGCAGCAGTGGTGGGGTAAAATGAGGACAGGGGTTGGAAGGAGGGGAGTGGAGATGTAGGAGGGGAGGAGGGAGAGGGTGAGGTCATGGCAGCAGTGATGGCAGTCCTGAGAGAGGAGATTTTGGTTGAAAAGTAGGTAGCAAAATCAGCGGCTACGATGGAGGACGGAAGAGCTGGAGGAGGGGGGGAGAGCAAGGAGTTGAAGGTGGCGAAGAGCCTGCGGGGATTGGATGATTGGGAAAGGATGAGTGACTTAAAGTAGGATTCCTTGGCCAGAGCAAGGGCAGAGCTGAAGGAGGAAAGAATGAATTTGAAATGGAGATAATCCGCAAGGGAGCGTGATTTCTTCCAGAAGCGCTCAGCAGTGCGAGAGCACTTTTTAAGGAATCGGGTGATAGGTGAGTGCCACGGTTGGGGGTTGGAGCATCGAAGGGGGATAGAGGAGGGAGGGCAGGCAGAGTCCAATGCCGAAGATAGGGTGTCATTATAGAGGGAGGCAGCGAGGTTCGGGCAGGACATGAGGGCGATTGGGGCGAGAAGAGGACACAGCGTGTTTGAGAAGGCAGCAAGATCAAGGCCCTTATTCTGATTGATGCGGACTTTACCGCGTTCTTACGGATCGCGTCTTTACGGCGTCTGCGCATGCGTGGAGAACGCTACGCGCATGTGCCACGCCTTGACTCGGTACCAGTTCGGACAAAGCCCGTCCAAAACTGGTCACCGCAATCAGTCGGGAAATAGGGGCGTATTATGGGCGTCATGCGGAATGACACATGGGCGTAGTTTCAAAGTGGGCAAAACGGGGCGGAAACATGGGCGGACACGGGGGAGTACACTTATGTTGGGGGGCGTACATTCGGAAACCACTCCGAATGCACGCGAGCAAAAAGGGCTGAAATGTGCGGTGTCCACAAGTGTACTATTGCTTTGCGGACACCACTCGTTCATGCGGTAGGCGAACGTACGCCTAATGACTACAACCATTAACACCTGAACCCAATACAATCTACTCCTTTACTCATTACTCACTAATAGGACGCTTGTCAGTGCTTTAATTGAAACCATTGCTGCTTCAAGGAAACCTTAGTAATCCCCCACATATGCTGTACTTGTCCCACACTTAAAAACTGCTAACAATTGACATGACAGAATATTAATACTAGCAATACACATGTGTATTCGACATGTACTCATGAAACCACACATTTTGGGTAAAGTAAACACATTTATTTATATTCATGTCACACTCAATGCCACTGTCATGCAATGACCATAAAATTAAACATCAAAACTATAAACAACATGCCAGGAATGCAGCAAAATAAATAATAATAAAACACAAATATAATAGCACACAGATGGACTCCAGCACCTCCTATGTGCCACTGCACATGTAGCCAGTGGGAAATGAGGAGGCTGCTGGCCCTTCTACAGCAGGGCAAGCTGCACCTGACCATTCTCCAGCAGGGCACCCTACACCTGGCCCTTCTGCAGCAGGCCAACCTGCAGGACCTCAAGGACCAGCTTCTTTAATTTTGATTTTTATATTTTTTAAATTATGTTAATTGTGGCATTAATAAAATTGTTTATGCAAGTTCACAGTTGTTGGTTTTATTTGCACTTTAAATAGTATATGTGTAGATTGATTATAATCTTTTACACAGGGTGTAATACAAAGCATTGCACTTACATTGCTGTAAGGGTTAATGTGTGCTATGCATGTGTTAGGCATGCTTGTAAGGATATATTGGAATCTAATTGATTCCAATTCCAAATAAGCAGTTTTTTATGAGGATAGGTAATTGAATAAGTGGGTCATGTGATGTCTTGCAGAAGATACTTCATAGTGGGTTGTTTGGCGTAAATCCTCCGCTTACGTGCGGTAGCACCGCTTGGCTCCCGTTCGGATGCGGTATTCCCGAGCATACTCTGTAATACTCTGTAATACCGTGCCGAATCGGAGTGTTTCTCCCGCACACGCATGGTTTGTATGTCGTCCGTAAACACGCCCTGTTCTTAAAGAGTGAGTCCGTCCGAATGCGGAGGACCCGTGGGCGTTTCTACGGACGATGGCCGCACGCGGCAAAACACCGTGGCGTGCGGACCGCTCCGTAAGAATGCGGGAATATCCGCACAGATCAGAATAAGGGCCCAAGTGTGTTGACGTTATGCCGTGAGACAACATTGCTTATGATGTATCATATGCGATCCTAGCAAGGACTGCGGGATCTGGTACATCTTCAGTGCAACAATCTCCATCTCTGTTCCGTTGCTCACAGGACTACACATCGGATTAGAATTGGAGGTGAAGCACATGCAATTTGACACTTTTTCCTCAGTCTGATCAGTTGAAATTGCGTGAAAGGGGCCCATAATGCACTAGTATGCAAAAGGTTTAGGATCAAGACCAGGTAAGAACATTTTATTGTTCCATAGAAAGGTCATGAGCAGGCAGAGAACGCTCCACTGCAGCAGTCCCAAATCAACAGGGAGAAGCAAAGAGTAGGAGGGAGAAGAGGAGGGGTTGTATTTTTTAAGTCTAGCGGCAACTAAATGATACAGAAAAAAAAAATAGATCTTTAAGTTTGCTGAGGTTCAACAGACAACAGTGGTAATGGTTGTTATATCACACACAGTATACATAGCAGTGACATAATTAGTAATTTTGTGCCCCCCCCCAAAAAAAAATCTGTCACCCCCTACCCCCCCTCACACACACAGACACACACATTAATCAAAAAATTTTTTTACAAATATCGTTCCCCTGCCCCCATCACAATTATCCCTCCTGTGCCCCCATCACAAATATCCCCTATGTGCCTTTTCCTCCCATCGAACATAGAACTTAAAGGAATTTCAGACCTGACACAGAATAGGAGTCATAGTCCCAGGTCCTCCTGATGCCATTGGTGCCCGGCAGGATCCAGGAGCAGGTGTCCGACACAGTAGGGAAGTTCATGTGCTTCTTTCAGCACTCCGCTCACTCGGACTGTGGCAGACTCTATAATCTATCCATAGTAGGGATGGACAAATGATGGCTGGGCATCTGCCATCAAATCTTTCAATGAGATGGTCACTGATCATCGCATCAAAAGTATTTGCTAGACATTTATTTTATTATTATTGGCACATGCGCAATCATCTTCAGTCTTGCCACGCATGCGCAAATGCACTGCAGCGTGGCTGGCTGGTGGGCAGGTCTATCGGAACACCATCAAATGTTTACCATTCGATGGCGGCAAACATTGGAATGAACGGTAAAACCGGTACCATCAAAACAAAAACATTGATGGTAGTGAAACATCACGATGTGTTGTCCATCCCTAATCCATAACCTCACTGTAATGTACTTGACTGTGAGGATTTTAGGTTGATTGTACAGTCTGCCCTAGTCTATGTATATCAAGTGTGGTTGAGGGAAAGGAGAGTGCGGTCTTCATGATGCTGGAAAACTGACAAGGTGAGTTTCCAGTTTGATCAATTCTCTGGATTTAAATTGAGGGATGATTCTCTCCGAAAAAAAATGAATAACACTTTATTGGATTTTTTTTCTTTTACATCCTCTGAACAAAAATGACCATTTAACTTCTTAATGATTGAGAAAGAGTTTTTAAGAGCCATTGTAATTCTAAAGAAAAAAATGTAGAAATAATAAATAAGTATAGCTTTTCCTAATGTATGATCTCAACTTGCAAATATGTATAGTAAGCCCTACTAATGGCACAATTATAATGGGTACAGGGGGTGTGGTGCACACTGCACACCCTGATGTTCCCGCAAACATGGTGGGGGTGCCATGTTCCTGGAGACATGTGCATGTGTGGTAGACAGTGGCACAAAGCCAGAGTCTACTACACTGCTAGGCCGGAGGGGACACACATGGAGCCTACACACAGACCCTCTCCTCCTGTCTTAAACGACCATGCATATCTCATCACCTGCTGGGTTTCCAGAGAAATGGATCATTCGAGAAAATACCTATACATTTAGGAAACCACTAATGCTTTAATACGTAAAGACACATTGTAGTTGGTTACGGTATAAATAGTAGACCTTGACATGGTCGACATACCCAAGATCGGCATTGACAAAAGGTAGACACACGCGTATGGTCGACATAGACAGGGTCAAATGAATAAGGTTGACATGAATTTTTCACATTTTTTGGTGTCTGTCGACACGGACACCGTAGAAGTGTACTCGCTGTGCTCGCCATGCTTCAGGCACAGGGTCTCGCTCGGCACACTATTATATTCACACTCTATGCCCACTTGGATAGTTAAGTATGAAAAACCACCTTTTAAAAAAAGAAAAAGCTTGAAAAACCCATGTAGACTTTATTCATGTCAACCATTTCAATGTGTCGTTCTAGTCACTGTCGACCAATGGTGGTCAACCTGATGACTGTCAACCATGGTATGAGGTCTACCCAGTGACCGCATACCATTGTAGATTGAGATTATTATAGGACAACATATTTTGGGGAAGATGTATTAAGCCTTGAAAAGTGATGAAGTGGAGGGAGATGAACTACAAATCAGCTCCTAACTATAATTTTTCCAAACAGCCTGTAACATGGAAGTTGGGAGCTGGTAGTTTATATCTCTCACTTTTCAAGGCTCAGTGCTTATGCCCCTAATTACCAATCATTTATCTGACAATGCTCTATAAATATAAGGGGCATGGCTTTGGGAGAAATGAATTACTAACCAATCAGCTCCTGTAGTTTTCGAATAAATCCTGACAAATTAACTTTGTCTCCCTGCAAGCTTTGATACATAAATTTGTTACAAAATGAATGAGCTCATTAGGAGATACTGGAACATTGCAGCCTGCCAGTTTATCTTTGATTTATTTTGTCATTGCAACCAATCGGACATATGGGTTGCTTGGCTATATAGCCAAATTGACCTGCATGTTCAGCAGACATCAGTCATCGTAAACGATATTTAGTGTACACATATATAAGATATTGTGAAATATATCACTCAGAAGCCCAATATCTTTCACAATATCCTCTAGTTCTGGGGTAGCCAACCCTAGTCCTCGAGAGCTACCAACAGTGCATGTTTTGCAGGTCTCCTCACAGAATCACAAGTAAGCTAATTAGCTCCATCTGTGTATCTTTTAAAATGTGTCAGTGATTAATGAGTGCAGCTGTGCAGCAGCTAGGTTGTCTGAAAAATGTGAACTGTTGGTAGCTACCGAGAGCTAGGGTTGGCTACCACTGCTCTAGTGCATATGGGGCTTTAGACACATTTTGGTGAGCGCAGACATGAGGCAAGAAAAATAGGGAGGGATGCAGCTATACAACAAAGGGCATGGAAAAAAAAACGTAACATAGCAAGTTTAAAATTAAATTAAGGGGAGAGATGACAAAATGGTATATAAAGTTGACCAACATACTGTAAGCAAGGGCCAAACATTACATGAGAAAGGCAGACCTATGATTAGAAAGTAGATCAGGGGTGGGCAATGTACAACCTGTGAACCATATGCAGCCCGCAAACCGATTCTGCCTGGCCCGCTCAGGTGCGAAAGCCGCAGCACTGCACGACAATGTGGCCACTTCTGACAGAACTCTCAGACCTGCGCCACCGCTGTCCATAGCTTCTAGTGTAGCCGAGTAGCCAGGCAGCACTACCCCTGCAGCTTCTGCTCCAGTTCTTCTCCCCGCTTCCAGACTTCTCCTGCAGGAGTAGTGTGCCCCCCCTTCGTTTAACCATGTGGAGCTGGCATCCTATCCGACCTCGCGGACCGTCACCCATAGCACAAAAAGCGTGCACAATATTTGAAATGTCTGCTGGACTCAGCTGGAGGGGAGCAGGATCATGCTCTGCACTTCGCTCTGCTCCTCTCTCCATAGAAGCAGCTGTGTCAGCAAAGACTGGCCCTCATAAAAATTTACAGTAAGTGGCACTTTTGGGGGCATTGCTTAAGGGACATAATGTGTGGCTTCATGTGTAATAGGCATTACAGTGTGTAGCATCATGTGTAAGGGGCAATTCAATGTGTGGCATCATGTGGAATGTGTACTATGGTGTGCGTCATTATGTGTAATGTGTACTTTGGTGTGCGTCATTATGTGTAATGTGTACTATGGTGTGCGGCATCATGTGTAATGTGGGTGCTTTTTTCCTAGCAGGGTGCCCAGATTTCTTGCGTACGCAAACGTAGTGAAATCGCATCTCATCACATGGTGTACAAGCACCCATGCCATGAGATGTGATGGGTGCTTACAATGAGATGTGATCAGGGCTATTTTTCTGCAGGCTCCAGCAGGAACTGTGGCCCTTATTCAAGTTCACTCTTTCTGACAAAATATTTCTTAGATGGACAAAACCATGTGCACTGCAGGTGAGGCAGGTGTAAAACCCCACCCAAATCTAATTATCTCTGCACAAGTAACACCTGCCCCACCTGCAGTGCACATGGTTTTGTCCATCTAAGAAATATTTTGTCAGAAAGAGTGAACTAGAATAAGGGCCACAGTTCCTGCTGGAGCCTGCAGAAAAATAGCCCTGGATGTGATGCTATGTGATGTGTGCATAGTATGTGATGTGATGGGTGCTTACAATTGTATGTGATGGGTGCTTTCTGCTGCTGCTCACCACGATTCGGGGTGGCGTGGATACTGGGGTTGACGCTAAACAATGTTGTAGGTGCCAATCACATCACATACTATGCGCACATCACATAGTATTACATCTCATTGTAAGCACCCATCACATCTCATTGTAAGCACCCATCTCATGGCATGGGTGCTTGTACAATGAAATATCGCATCGCATTTGGTGCTATGCGATATTTCATTGTATAAACACTCCTGTGCAGTTAACATGGACATCGTATCGCACAGCACCATAGACGGTACGCAATGCGATGCAATTTTCCTACGCAGAATAGCGCACTAAGCTATTTGCTTAGTGGGCGCCCTGCTAGGAAACAAGTACCATAATGTGTACTATGGTGTGCGGCATCATATGTAAAGTGTACTATGATGTGCAGAATCATGTGTAATGTGTACTATGGTGTGCGGCATCATATGTAAGGGGCAAGTGTAAGGGGATCCACTATTGTGGCTTGTAATCTGTATAAGGCATATACAGTATGGTGTCGTACATTACACTCAAGGACAAACCCTTTTGAGTGGTCAAACCCCTTTTGAGTGGCCACACTCCATTCTGGAGTGCGGCCCTCAAATATTTAATGGAAGTGCCCCCCCCCCAGCTAAAATAATTGCCCACCCCTGGAGTAGATGGAACATGTAGGGAGGTCTGTTGGAAGCAATGTGGCAAAATAAAATCTAGATAGATATTATATGATATTCTGATCATTATTGACCCTACACAATGACCACGATCTCAGAAAGTAAAAGGTCCACCTACCATTTGTTGGTTGACCTTACATATCTGATGCTAGAGGTCCCCAACTGTGGTGAGTTTATATATTGTCTTTTTGGTACTTATGTAGTAACTGGGCTGCCGATTTTGAAATCGGGTCCATCGCATCGCATCGCACCCGACCAAATCGCATGCGATGCGATGCGATGCGATGGACCCGATTTTTCCATAGGATTCAATGTTAAAATGGACTGAGTCCATTTCAACATGGAATTCAATGGGAAAAGGGGTCCTTTTCATACCCCTACTATCCAAGTGGGCATGGAGTTGGATATAAACCTGTGGCGAGCGTAGCGAGGCGAGCGTAGCGAGCCCCGCGAGGGGACACAGAATACCGTCCCCTCGCGGGGCTCGCTTCGCTCGCCACGCTTCGGGCTCGGTGGCTCGCTACGCTCGCCACAGGTTTATATCCAACTCCATGCCCACTTGGATAGTAGGGGTATGAAAAGGACCCCTTTTCCCATTGAATTCCATGTTGAAATGGACTCAGTCCATTTTAACATTGAATCCTATGGAAAAATCGGGTCATCGCATCGCATCGCATCGCATCTGATTGTATGCCTTAACTTAAGGCATACAATCAAAAAATCGGCAGCCCAGATACTACATAAGTACCGTCTTTTTTATATGAGCTGACTGGATTTTAATTGTTTGAAACAAAAGAACAATGGCCCTTGGAATTAGATTTGGGTGGGGTTTCATTCCAAAGTGAGATCTTTAGTGCAGTGTAAAATAAAGCAGTCAATATTTTCCCTGCACAGAAACAAAATAGCTCACCCAAATCTAATTCTCTCTGCACATGTTACATCTGCCCCCCTGCAATGCACATGGTTTTATCCATTTGAAAAGGAATTTGCCAATGTGAGTGAACCGGAATAAGGGCCAAAGTATCTAATATCTGTCCATCTGAATTCCGTTGCAAATAGCTACAAGTAATACTATTAAGCACATGTGTATTTCATAAGTCTTCTGTTTTAAATGGCAATCTAAAGTGCCTAATAGACAGTATATACAACACTATGAGTTTGACTGTTAATTAAAATGTCGTTGGTGACCTAAAGGCTGAAAAAAGTCAATTCAGTTTAAATTCTTCTTCTAGAAGTGCAGACCGTTCTACTAGTTCGTTTTGTAAAAGCCCAGCTGGCACGAGAACATCATGACTGAACAGGTTGGCATAAGCCACCTCCCTTAGGAGTCACTGAATTTAATTATGAAACCATAATTTTGCAGACAGCCGGCCTGTAACATAAACACGGCAGTGGTGTACTAATGAATGCCCTTTTGTGTCAACTGGAGGGAGACAACAAAAGTTATACTTGCCAGCGAGAAGGAAATATGCTGAGTTACAAACTGCAGTTTATGTTTAGGAAATTGAATTGAATAAACAAAGAACAAGTACATTAATGCATTTGTGCCTAAATCAGACACATGCGATGTAACAGAAAACTAAAGAAGCATTGCCAATATCTGTTCTCATTCAAACTTCTAATGCTTTAAACCACAACAAGGAAAAGTATTGGAATAAGAAAGAAAATGTAAAGTGAATGATTTAGTTTAACTTGTCAGTGTGGCTGGACTTGGAAAGGAAATATCCATATGTGTGTATTTATGTTTGTGTGTTATATGATTGATATATTTGTGTGTATATCCCTGCATGAGATTGATATATCCATGCGATGTAATCCATTATGGAATTGCGGATTGGGCCGTTTTTTCTCGCATTTGTATTCTCAGATGCGGATGGTGTTAAATTGGTCCCTAATAGTCAGTGCCTTGTACCTGAGGGATTGATAGAGGGCCTGATTCAGATCTGATTGTTGCTGTGTGAATTCGCAATGCAGATTATTATCGAACTACTGCAAAGGTTGTTCGATATTGCATGTAGCGCGCATGCATTAGCCTACGCAGTACCAAAATCCAGCATCTATTCTGATCGTTAGCCATTTGTAAGTTGATTGTCAGGAAGCCGGCATTTGTGGGTGGTAACCTTCCATTTTCTGGGAGTGTCAGGGAAAATGGCGTTGACAGGGAGGGTATGTAATGTCAGCTCCAGCCTCGATCAGCCTGTTACTATTGCACAGTTAGAGTAGGTTCCTGGTTATGCACAGACTGGGAAAATAATTCCATGGTGGGTGATTTGCGAATGGATTTGCAGCTACTCCAAATCTGGGAGGCAATGGAGTCATCTTCTACCAGGCTTCTGCTCTGTGAGTTTAAATCAGTTGATTGAAAGCTGTTGTTATCACTTTTGTGGCTTACTCCCCCTCCAAGCAGGACAACAGACAACACACTCTTTTTATTCTAAATATAGTCTTACAAGTGTCACACCCTGTATTCAGAGCCAGATTAAGGTCTAAATGGGCCTGGAGCTGAAAATTATCAAGGGCCTATTATGTGCAATAATAGAGGTTGTGGCCAGCACCTAATAATGTGGGGGGCGTGACCAGTGTTCTGGTTGGGTGGTCAGCTCATGGGTGTGTCTGTATTTGTGTAAATACTTTTATTAATGCTTAGCTAATTATATATGCCTGGAAAAGGCAGGGGGCTGACATAAGAAAAATGCAGGGAGATATATTGGCGGGTGCACTCCAAAGGTGCACCCGCAGGATGCCGATGTCCTAAGATATTTGTGGGGTGAGCCGACACTCCAGTCATAAAAAAAATGCTGAAAGCTGAAACTTGGTAGACAACATTTCAGCACCTTTTATGTGGCCACCTAAGTTTACCACACCATATACCCCTTATACAAATCATGCAACACAATAGTAACCCCCTTATACTGTACTTGCCTTTTACACATTATGCCACACTGATTTAGCCAAAATTCCCACTATGGCACACAGATTGAGTCAAAATTCACATTATGTCACATGGATTGAGCCAAAATACACACTATACCAGGCATGTCCAAACAGAGGCCCTCCAGATGTTGTGAAACTACACGTCCCAGCATGCCTTGACATAGTTTTAGCATTCCCTAATAGCAAAACTGTGGCAATGCATGATGGGACTTGTAGTTTCACAACAGCTGGAGAGCCATAGTTTGGACATGCCTGCACTATACCAAACAGATTGAGCAATAAAGCAGAATATGCTTCATAAATAGGCACGCATTAAAATTTTACACCATAATGCCCATTACATGTTAAGCCTCACACCATAATCTCCAATACGTATTATGCCAAACATCATAATGCCTATTAAAAATTATAATTGTTGCTTACCTACATGTTCATTGCCAGGGGTTCCATGTTTATTGCCAGGGGCTCCATGCTCGTTGCTATGTGGGATTACATGCTCATTGCCAACGAGGAATATATGCTTGCGGTAAGTGGGGGACAGCTGCCGCTGGGCAGAAATGACAGCCATTGACAGCCGGGCAGAGAGCAGGGGGCTGCCCGGCTGAATTCAGAGCACTGCATGTCCTGGCTATTTGAAATAATACCCCTTTCATACCAGAAAATGCAGGGATTTACCTGGGAATATGGTCCCAGGGTCATGCAGGGACATTCCCGGACTGGCCCATTCCCGGACTGGCCCCTTTTACACCAGCCTAGTCAGAGCCGGCCTTAGGCATAGGCAAACTAGGCAATTGCCGAGGGCATTTGGAATGCCCAAGGGCATAAGCAGCTTCTGCTGATTAAAATTATATGCAGCATGCCTATATTCTGTGTGTGAGTGAGGCTGTATCTGCATATGAAATAGTGTATTCACGGAAATCACTGTAACATAGTTCCGTATGCAGGTACAGCCACAGTCGCACACAGAATATAGGTATGCCGCTGGTCATATCAATGCAAATAAGAAGAATTTTCATCAAAAAAAGGCACCCAAACTTAGCAGAACTGGCCAGGAGCTGCATGGCCTATTGAGGTAAGATGTATGAGGAAACATCTGTATCCAAGCAGAGGCAGAGGTCACAGTGATAGCGGCTGTGCGAGTGCTGTCTGCACAATGGTTGGTTGGTTGTGCAATAGTGTTCGGCATATGTGTAAGGGGCATTATGTGTGTCATGTATAAACGCATTATTAATGTGCGACATATGTGTAACAGGCATTATTTGTGTCATGTGTATGAGGGCATCAATAATGTGCAACATATGTGTAAGGGGCATTATGCGTGTCATGTATCAACGCATTATTAATGTGCGACATATGTGTAACAGGCATTATGTGTGTCATGTGTATGAGGGCATCAATAATGTGCAACATATGTGTAAGGGGCATTATGTGTGTCATTATGTGTATGAAGGGCATTAATAAAGGTTGGCATAATGTGTAAGGGGCATTATGGTTATAAGGACATTTAATAATGTGTGTCATGTGTGAGGGGCATTACTGTGTGGTATTATCAGGGGTGCCGAGAGAAAGGGGTAGGGGGTACAAATTACCCAGGCCAAAGTCTGATGGAAGGGCCCAGTGGGGGCCCTGGGCCCTCTCCCCTTAAGTGACAGCAGCAGCTGCAGCTCTTCTCCTCTGCCCAGCACACACTGCTTTGTGCTGGGTTGTAGTGTGGCCATGGAGGTGCTTAAAATACAATATTTTCTCAGGATTTTTTTCTAAGGGTATAATGTGAATAATGTGAGGAGTAATGTACATAAGGTAAAGTGGTACTACACTGTGTGATGTAACGTGAATAAGGGACACCATCACATGATATAATGTGAATAAAGTTGCACTACTGTGTGGCATAATTTGAATTGTGGGTATTATTGTGTGGCCATGCCCCTTCCCAGCAAGAACACACCCCTGTTTGGGCTGCGCACCGAATGTGTGCACTGTTTCTATTTAAAATATTGCGGGCAGGGGCACCAAAATGATTACTGCTATGATGAGGGTTGATGGTGCTGGGAAAGGGGAGCAGGGTCAGAGGCGGAACTAGTGGCGGTGCTAGGGGGCACCAGCTAAAATCTTGCATAGGGCGTCATTTAGGCTAGGGCCGGCTCTGAGCCTAGTCCCGGCATTTTCTGGTGTGAGGGGAAGAGAAAACCACCCTTACCCCCCTTTAAAAAACCAGCTATATCTTCGGAACCAACTGACCCATTTACATGTAGACTTCGAATGATTTTGGTCTCGTGAAACTGGGCCGTTTGGTTCCAGAGAAATCTGTCCTCAAACAACATGAACAGCCATGAAATTACATTTCGGAAATGAAATAAATTGGTTTACCAGCAATATCTCTAGAACCAATGAACCCATAGGGACCAGGTATAAAATTGAAGGCCCAGCGAATTGGGTTAGACTGAGATCAACCTCGAGCTTCTGTGATGCCAGAGGGGGGAGGAACTGGCAGCCGTTGGAACCGGGTGGTCGGAATTAGCGGGTCCCATGTTATCCTATGGGGAAAACGTTCCAGGTTTGCCTGGCGGTATCTCCGGTTCCTGGGGGGCTAGCAACGCGGGGCTGGGCTCTTTGGAAAGCCCTGGCCCTCAGCTACAACATGGGCCTATTTGGAGAGTGGGCCTGGAGCTGTAGCTCCATCAGGCCCATTGTTAATCCGGCCCTGCCTGTATTACAACCCATGACCTGTTCCACTAGAAGCAGACACCTTACTGATTAAGTAATTTGCTCCTGCATAGGAAGCGTGTGAATTCTCGCTATATGACGTTACTACACAGATCTGCCCAGTACTATTTTTCTGAAAAAATAGGTCCATGAACTCAGGGTCTGGGGGTGTGTGGATCGACATGATTCTAGGTCGACATGGGTCAAGGTTGACAGGTGTCTAGGTCGACATGGGTCGGCTTGACAGGTCATTAGGTTGACACGCTGGAGCACTCATATCACACCAACCTACCAACATAATTATCACTACAGCAACCATACGCATTGCTGGAGAATTTGGACGATCCAGCCGGTCACGTGACCCGGAAGAACATAACGGGATGGAGCCGCCGTCAATCAGAACATCATAGGGCGAGAAGACCGGACCCAGGAACGAGTGAGAAGGACACAGGGGATAGTAAGGTGAGTGCGACAGGGTCCATAGTGGAAGGCTTAGCGAGGGACAATCAGCGGTCCAGCTGCGGTCTCGCTCACCTCCCAGACAGACCGAAGGCAACCTGTGGAAGCCCGGCGCCAGCTGCACCCAGCCAATCCTCCCGGCGTCAGCGGCGTTTGTGCGCACCAGGGAACCAGCAGGTCCGGACAGAAACTGTCACTCCCAATGGGTCCACTATTACCACTGACAAATCCAATACATATTTTGCGGGACGTGGCATTATGTCAAACACCTGTTAACTTTTTCAAATACTTCGGCAAGCCCGGCAAGCTGCCCGCCCCCCACAACATTGGGGACAAAAACTGTGTTTTCCAAAAAACTTGAGTCCAGAATCCCCCACATATTGGGGTACACATATGAACCCAAGTTAAACCAGCCGAATGTATTGAGACAACTCTCATCAGTACTGTTACTACTAACCTGTGCACACCATATGTGCAAAAAAATGTTTTGCTTATTTTAAAGCGTAAACTGCATGCAGTAGTTTGATGGAATAATTAAATTATAGTTTGTTGTTTGTATGTAATATGTATATATATATATATAGATATAGATATACACACACACACATATACACACATATATATATATATATATATTTTTTTATTTATTTATTTATTTAGATTTGTTTATATCACTTTTATGATTAAATACCATTTATTTCAACATTGTATATCGTTTATACCACAGATATTGCAACATAATTGTTTGTTCATTTTGAGCGTGTTTCCTGTTTTATTTATATTTTAATGTTGTGTGCAATAAATGCTTACACTTCTCAAACTTCTTTGAATCATGACACCCTGGAGTGTCAGCTTTTTTTCACAGCACCCATGCCAAAAGTTTTTTTTATTGAGAAATTCTGCAAAAATGATTAAACTAAGTAGATTGTTCTTATATGTCATCCTTAAGGGGCATACACACAGGACGATTTAAGCAATTTTTCTAAGCAATCTGCCTTGAAGCACAGATCAATCCGTGTATACACCCTATAGCATGGGTCTTCAAACTGTGGCCCTCCAGATGTTGTGAAACTACAAATCCCAGCATGCCTTGCCACAGTTTTAACACTCCCTTATAGCAAAACTGTGGCAAGGCATGCAGGGATTTGTAGATTCACAACATCTGGAGGGCCACAGTTTGAAGACCCATGCCCTATAGCACAGGGATAGCCAACTCCAGTCCTCGAGAGCTACCAACAGTGAACGTTTTCCATGTCTCCTCACAGAATCACAAGTGAAGTAATTAGCTCCACCTGTGGATCATTCATAATGTGTCAGTCAGTAATGAGTGCACCTGTGTACCTGCCAGGTGATCTACAAAATGTGAACCGTTGGTAGCTCTCGAGGACTGGAGTTGGCTACCACTGATATAGCATTTAGTTTTATTTACATGTTTGGTGGACTGGGTTGTAATTCTGTTTTTCCACATATTTTATTGTTGACAGCCATTAGTTCTGGGCCTACCTACAATATACATCATTTGATTTGGCTCTGGACTACCAGCCTGTGGTTCTCCTGCAAATGTCTCAGGCACACTAAAGTGCCACTGTACCCAGTTCGGGAACCACTGACTTAGGGATATATTTAAAAGAAAAAAAGGCTTACATTGATTGCACCATAACCGATGTAAGACAGTGTCACTGTCTCTTGCCTCACTACAGCAGCAGTTGTCCTGATGAAGGGGCATGGTATGGACCAGAAACACTGCGTTGACAAAGTGGTTATTTTGCCATTATTATGGGGAGGGGGCTGGTCATTATGGACTGGGAAGCCTATATCAAAGAAGCCCAGAGGCTTCTGGGTGACAATGTATGATCCTATACCATCCTACCAAATGATCTCAAGGAAAATTACATTGAGAACTCCGGACACTACTTCTACAGGGCCTGTGTATAAACACTATCACAAAAAAAAGAGTTCCAATATCTGATTCCCTGACTTTAAATCTATCCAAATACATGAATATATTCCTTAACAAATATGTGAAGGATCTACCCTAATATCTGAAGGATACAACAACAGTTTTAAATCTTATGAAGAATTTTAAATATAATAAACATATACCACTGGGTAACCAAGGATGTACAATCCTTGTACATGTGCATTGAACATTCTAAAAGATATTGAGGCATGTAGGGGATATCTTGAAAGTAATACTTCTCTCACCATAGGACACAGATTATTAATTTGTGATTTTTTTTTTGTCAAAACTTCTTCAAATTTTTAGATCAATTTTACTTACAAAGGTGTGGCAAGGCTATGGGGACTATTTTTGCCCCTAGATTCACCATCCTTTTTATTCATGTTTTTAAACATAATATCATATTTTATAGAAGATATATCAATGAAATTTTAAATGTGTGGGAAGGCACAGAGAATCAATTTTATATTTTTTTTTTTTTTTAAGTGTTTCTTTATTTCATTTTCTTGACATATAAAAAGAAGACATATGATACATAAAACATACAAAGACAGACTTACAAAACAGTGTACATTGCTTGGCTGTGGGAAATCCCCCCGCACATTCTTATATGTAGAGATATATGTAGAGATATAGATATACAATAAAATTCCTCCTCTATCAATCCCTATGTTAGAAATCTATACCGGGCATGTATCCCTTATATATAGAGCTATACTAGGCTCGGCATTTTTCCAATCGGCAAGTGTGTAGTGGCCCTTTTACGTTGGTCATTATGATGCTGCATTTTTCTTTTCTTTTTCTTTTCCCTCCTCTTCCTTCCCCTCCCTCCCACCCCTCTCCCCCTTCTTCCCCCCAATTAATTACCCCTTTTCCCCTGTACTATAAAGTGGAGCAGATCCAAATTGAAGGGAAAAAAAAAAAAAGGGGGGATTTTCTACCACTATGCTATGCAAACCTATGTAGTGTAGTTATAGTTTATTTATTTTAATTATCTTAATTGCTTCTTGTAAAAAAAAAAAAAAAAAAAAAAAAAGAAGGGGAAAAATTTTTATACCACTATGCTAACCTATGTAGTGTAATTATAATTTATTTATTTTAATTATCTTAATTGCTTCTTGTGAATGTGAAAGGGAAAAAAAAAAAAAAAAAAAATTTTTTTTTTTATACCACTAGGCAGACCTATGTAGTGTAATTATAGTTTATTTATTTTACTTATCTTAATTGTTACGTGTGAACGTGAAAAAGAGAGTGGGATAAAAGGTGAAAAGAGAAAAAAAAAAAAAAAAAAAGGGAAAAGGAGTTTTTATCGCTATGTACACCTGTGTAGTGTGATTATAGTTTGTTTATTTTCAATATCTTAATTACTTCTTGTGGATGTGCAAAAAATTGTGACTATTCAATAAAACTATTATCCTATTACTGTAACTTTCCTTAGTTACTCTTCCATTTACCCCAATTCTTATAAAACTTCACTAAAGTGTTCCTTTCTGTGTGTAAAATTCTCTCATGTTTAATCGTAAATTCAACCAACGCTTTCCATTCTATCAGGGAGGGACCGTTTTTAGCAAACCACGTTCTGGCCACTATCATCTTGGCCAATGCCATTACATTACATATAAACTCTTTATCCGGGTGTCTCTGGTATTGCTGCGTTACAATATTCAATAGGCAACTTCTTGGGGTCATCATATCCTGTGGTATCCCTAACCCCCCTATGGTATTCTTCACCTTGGTCCAAAATCCTTGAACCACCTCACATTCCCAGATCAGATGAAAAAACGATCCCACTCCTTCATTACATTTGGGGCAACTAGTTGTTGATCTACCACCAAATTTCGCCATTCTCACTGAGGAAATATACGCTCTATGCAAGATATATATCTGTGTTTGTTGAACCCTAATTGAGTTAGTAGCTTTTGGAATTAAGGCTACCGCACATTTCCAATCCTGATTTTCTATAAGGCCCACCTCTTTCTCCCATTTTGCCTTAAGAGCTAATAACCCATCACTGCTTTTAGCCTGCAACAATTCCTGGTATATCTTAGAGACCATTTTGGGTTTCCTACCCATCTCCACCCATTCTCTCACTGGGCTAGTTCCAAAGGTAGGTATAGAACCTCCAAAAATACTCACAAGCGCACTTTTAATTTGCATATATCTCCAGCTATAAGAGTCTGGGAGCCCAAACTCCAATTTTAATTGATTGAACGTCTTAAGACCCCCATTTTCATACAGCTGGGATAGTGCTTTTACCCCCAAGGGCACCCATATTTTATCGATCTGGAGTTTTTCAAGTGCTTTAAGCTTATGATAATCACACAACGGATGTTCAATCTCCCAATCCGAAAATTGCAAGATCTTATTTGCTTCTACCCAGGTTTTCACCACTGCCTTAGTTAATGGGAGGTCTCCTGCTTCCCTTTGTCCTTTTATTATCTTTTGAAGCGGTGTCGCCCCTTCTGATGCGTATCTGTCCTTAACTATCTCTAAGTCGATCCAATCCGACATTTGGGCAATCTGGCCTGCCAGATAATATAATTTCATGTCTGGGACTGCCATCCCCCCTTCATCTCTTGTTCTCATGAGTGATTTAAGACGGACTTTGGGACGTTTCTTACCCCAGATAAAGGTAGAGAACATGCTATTGACTTTCCTAAAAAATGCTTCTGGAATTATTATAGGGGCCTGATTTAATATGTATAAAAATTTAGGTAAGATAATCATTTTCAGCATATTCGCCCTCCCCATCGGTATCAAAGGCAGTCTACCCCATATCTTAATTTTTCCCCCCAGGTACTGCACAAGAGGTTCCAAATTTAATTTACAAAAATCCGTTGGATTGCGTGAGACCTGAATCCCCAAGTATTTGAAGCCATCCACTAGTTGAAACTGGGCATCCTCTACGCCTTCCCAAGTTTGACCTGTTCTCAGAAGCATAAGATTGGATTTGCTCTTATTTACTCTGAATCCCGTGTATCTACCATATTCATCTAGCACCATGTTTATCGCAGGAATTGCCTTACCTGCATCTGCCACAAACACTATAAGATCATCGGCATATAATGCCAAGACATCCGAACCCATGCCTGATCTCATTCCATCAATCCCCGGATGCCTCCTAAGTATACATGCCAGGGGTTCGATAAATAGTGCAAAGAGACTAGGAGATAAGGGACATCCTTGTCTCGTCCCCCTATATAGAAAGAAAGGTTGCGAAATATCGCCATTTATCGCCATTCTGGCCTGGGGAGCAGAGTACAATAATTGTACCCATTTAATATATCTTACTCCAAAGCCAAACTGTCTCATTACTTCCCAAAGAAAAGGCCATTCGACCGAATCAAAGGCCTTAGTGGCGTCCAGGGAGAGAACTGCCGGGCATGCATACTCCTCCCTTACCAACTGTAGGTGTAGAGAAAGCCTCCGTAGGTTGATGGATGTGGACTTACCTGGCATAAAGCCAGTTTGGTCCGAGTGGACTATCTTATACATATACTGATTTAATCTTTTTGCCAAAATTTTGGCTAACACTTTTGCTTCGAAAGAAATCAAAGAGATAGGCCTATAGGAGTCTAATGAGGCTGGATCCTTATCTGCTTTCAGTAACACTATAATCTTGGCTTCCAACATAGATAAAGAGATTGCGTTATCTTGAAAACCAGAATTAAATACCTCAAGTAAGATAGGAGCTAGAGTCTGAATACAGCTTTTATAAACCTCCCCTGGAAGACCATCTAGCCCTGCCGCTTTCCCATTTGGAGAGGATCCAATGGCTTCTTTAACCTCTAATAAACTGAGGGGCACCTCCAGGGCCATACTCTCTTCTACCGACAGGGATGGAAGCCCTATATTATTAAGAAAAGCTTTTATCTCTTCCTCCCCACATTCCGATCTAGACTCATAAATATTAGCAAAATATTCCCGGAAGGCATTCTGGATATCTGGGTTAGATGTTGCCATTTCCCCCTTTATATCCCTTATCTTTGTAACCGTGTTACTACCATCCTCGATCCGGGCCAGATGGGCCATTAATTTACCAGAACGATCCCAGTTTTTATATTTCATATATAGACCTCTAGCAAGTATTCTATCATTTTCCTCCTGTAGACACAACAGCCACTCCTGTTGGGCTGCCACCCAGGCTAATCTCGCATCCTCCGAGCCCGTCTCTATAAAGCTCATCTCTTTCTCTCTACACCGAGATTCCAAGCTTGAGATCCTATCCCTCTTTTTCTTTTTAATTATGTTCACCTGTTTTTTTAGTGTACCCCTCATAAAGGCCTTCATGGAATCCCACACTACTGACATGGATGCAGACCCTTTATTAACTAGCCAATATTCTTTCCAACTTTCTTCCACTTCCTCCAGGCTTTCTAAATTATTTAACCACCTAGGATCGAATTTCCAGAAGGTCTGCCGCCTGGCGTTATCGTCAATAAGCTCCAAAATAATAGGGGAGTGATCGGAGATCCCTCTGTTTTTATATTCAACTTCTTTTACCTGGGGCAACAGCTCTTCAGAAACTAACATAAGATCTATCCTTGAGAGCGAGAGATGAGAGGTCGAGAAACAGGAGAATTGAATTTCCTCTGGGAATCTCTCTCTCCAAGGATCTACCCACCCCAGGCTACTGATAAACCCCTGAAGTCCCACATTCCCCTTTCTATTGCCTCCCTCCCCTTTACTCCATCTATCTCGCTGTACATCCAGCACATTATTAAAATCCCCTGTACAGATTACAGGTATGTCAGGTGTCTGCAGTGTAAACTCCACCGCTTTAGATAAAATTTCATAAGAAAATGGCGGTGGGATATATATTGCTAAAAGCAACACTCGCCTAGCATTTATCGAGCAATCGAGGAAAACATACCTCCCCCATGGATCAGAGGATACCCTATTGCATGAAAAGGGTAAAGATTTTTTAATTAATATTGACACCCCCCTAGATGCTGAAGTGAATTGAGAGTGGTAAGCATGGCCCACCCAGGCTTTTTTTAACGACATAAGCTTATTGTCAACCAAATGGGTCTCAACCAAACACAAAACATCTGGATTGCATTTCTTAGCATATCCCAATACCAGCGATCTTTTCACTTTTTCGTTTATACCTCTAACGTTCCATGTGACAACTCTCACCATGGTCTTACGTTATCACTATAGTTCTCCCCCGGACATAACATATTTGAATCATCTTATATTTAACATGGCCACGGAAGTATAGAGTTCTGCAGTCATCAAACAAATACCTATAGCACTCAAAACACTCCATAAATCCTTTGCAGTCCCTACACAGTAGATCATAAATGCAGCTCAACCTAAACCAATGTACACACATAAACAGACACAAAACACACACCCCCCCCCTATCCCACCCCCACCCCCCACCCCGTATACCTACTCCCCCTGGCATACCTAATTCCCGCCCTACCCTTGACCCTAACCCTGTGGGGCTTTTACCTTAGGGCCACCAAAGTGCGGTGAGCTCCCTGCTTTATCATTACCATATTTATTCAGTGCTAACCGCTAATTGTCTAGGCCCTGGAGCCCACTGATCCAACCAGCTAGCCGCCTCTTTAGCTGACTGGAAAAAGAGCGTGGAGCCATCTGCAATGACCCTTAGTTTAGCAGGGAAGATCAGAGAATATTTCACACCCTTTTCCCTCAATCTTTTTTTAATGTCCATGAATTTGGCCCTCTCCTTCTGCACCTCAATCGCAAAATCAGGAAAAAGTGCAACCTTTACTCCATTGTACAGCAATGGGCCTTTTATACGGGCCTGATTTAAAATAATGTCCCGATCTTGGAAGTTCAACACTTTAAAGAGCATTGTTCTAGGAGGTGAGCCAGGCGGGCCAGGTCTAAAGGGGACCCTATGTGCCCTTTCAATTGAGAAAAATTTAGACAAGCATTCTTCTCCAATTTGTGCTTTAATCCAATTTTCCAGAAATCTTATAGGGTCAACCCCTTCCACACGTTCTGGAAGTCCTACCATCCTAATATTGGATCGCCTAAGTCTCCCCTCCATATCCGCCATCTTGCTCATAACCTCTTTCATTTGGGCTGCCAGATTTTCCACTCTGGACACCAAGACAATATTGCTATCTTCCACCTTAGAGATACGGTTTTCTACTTCAAGGATTTGGACTTTAATTTCTTTGATATCCGATCTCATGAGAGTAAGTTCAGATTGCACTTCTGTAATTTTTTGAGTCAACCTTTGTTCGGAGCCATTTACTGCTTCAATCACTTGCTGCCAAGAATTTTCTGTGGTTTCGCAGGGCTTATTCCCTTTAACAGGGGTTGACTGCGGTGTATTGGAAGGTGTCTGGGTTTCATTGGCAGGCTGCGTCCTCGCGAATCTTTCCAAACGGGCAGCTGTGGCTGCATTGCCGGTTTTGCCCATTGCAGCGTAGGACAAAAAGCGTGGACTATTTCTTTAAAAGTTCACAAGATATTTTCAACAACAGGCAGCTATATGCACCATAGGTTACAGGTCTATCTTTCTGTATACTGAGGCTGTTAGAGATATTTTCTTCTATGAGGCTGACTATCCCTGGGGCAGATAGTGCACTTGCGATAGACTAGTATGGTAGCTTTACAACCAGCTTAGATATGGACAAAGTAGCTTGGACACTATCTCTTATTCCTGCACACCGAACTTCAATCAAAGCCAGGTGAGCTCTTCCAACACCCGTGCATACCAAACAGTGGGATTACTAGGCGAACAGTTTGTTTCCTTAAAGCTGGAGAGTCATGTAACACACAGTCACTTATGCAATAGATTGTAACACCAGGTTCGCAGCCGACTTTAAAAGGTCTCTGTTGTAGCCCACACAGCTTCCAGCAGTTCACCGCAAAAAAAAAAGGTAACAGAGCAGCTGCCGCTGTATCTTACCGCACCTTCTCTTGGCACACAAATTTGTCCAGAATATTGATGTCACGAAGCACGCCTGCTGCCCCAGGTAACACAGCGCGTTCCGATCTACTGCAGCCGCCTCAGCCCAGTTCGTTCGCCCGGTCAGCAGCTCGTCTGTTTGACGCGTGTGCACTACCTTGACAAGCACACAGTACACGGCGCGTCAGCTCCGGTGCCTGTCTCCTTCCTCCTCTCGACTTTCTCTGCCCCACTCCTCCACGCCTCCGGCAGTCTCAAGCAGTCTCCAGCAGCCTCCCAGCCAGCGTATTTTAGCACAGTAATCCGAGCCGTCAGCACATCAGATTAGGACGCCATAGCAGGGAGCTCCCACCACACACTCCTCTACTCCCGCGCCGCCGTGGCCCCGCCCCACAGAGAATCAATTTAAGTATTTGGAGATTAATGACATTAATCTTCGATTCGCTTACCACATAAAAAGTGACAACATCAAATTTTTTAACTTAATCATAATAGGAGCAGAAAATGAGGTAGTGACAAAGAATTTCATCAAGAGTGTGGAAAGTTACTTACATCATAAAAGTAACCATCTGAAAAGTAACCATCTCGCAATTCCATATAGTATGTACACACGGTAAGATATGCCTTCCGATGTTGATAATATATCATCAACATCGTGTCGGCATTGCATGCAGATCGCAAGGGTTTTAACCCTTGCGATCTGCTTGCGATCCCGATGCGGGTTCACGTAACACAAGACAGATAGTCTTGGCTGCATTGACTATATAGTGCAGATCTGCACTATATAGTCAAAATTGTGCCACTGCATGCATTCCGTGCGATGTGAGTCCCGATACGATCGTATCGGGACTCGCATAGCACGGCATATCTTCACCGTGTGTACACACCAATAGATTGAAAAGGAATTGCAGCAGGACAGAAGACTGCGAAGAACAACTAATGTTATACCGCAAAAAATTCAAAGAATTGTCATAATACAGAAGACAAAAAAAAAAAAGAGCCACTAACCGTTAGTGGCTCTTTTTTTTTTGTCTTCTGTATTATGACAATTCTTTGAATTTTTTGCGGTATAACATTAGTGACTAACGGATTCTCTACTCCAGTACAAAGCTAAAGAAAACAAGAAAGAGTCAGTCGCTTTTGTTGCTACCTACAACCAAAAAGAAAAACGACATCCTTGAAAATTCAATGGGAGATAATCCTCTCACCCAAATTTAAGATTGTTTTAGGAAATATAACAGTTTGAAAGGACCTACTTGCACCTAGTATGCTAAAAGAGATTTCCCATACCAATTCAACATTACCAAAATGCATAGGTTCATATAAATGTGGAAAATGTGTTATATATAAATACCTCCATCCCACTCGTAAGAGCTTCTATGACACAGTAAAGAAGAATGAGTTTCAATTAAGGACTTCATGAATTGTTATAGTGCAAACACATGGTTTGATTCTGTTTTCGATTTGATTTTGATTACATTTGGCCTATTCGACCTGTTCTGAAGTTTTTTCTACTCCTTTTCGATTTTCACTATTTTTCATTTGATTTATTATTTGATGTGCATATAATTTGCACTTGCACAGATTTGCAATTTGATCTCAAAGTGTTCTTGATCCTTCAGGCAGGAGATTGATATCAAATCTGGATTGAATCGAATGCAGCAGTGAACACATTAGATATGCACTATCTACTATTAAGGCCCCCATACACTATGCGATTTGGGCATGATTTCACCCGATTCGGATGAATCGGGCCGTGAAATCGGCCCACATCGCACTTGCAGACACCCCCTCCGTTCCGATGCGCGGTCCTGTGCGCGTCAGATCGGGGTCGGGAGGTCAGACAGGCTGCACATAAGATTTGCTAAATCTTATGTGCAGCCCAGCCCCGGAGCCGTGCGGGGGATGACAGCAGGCGGGGGATGCCGGCTATATAGAGCCGAGCAGGGGGAGGCTGCATAGCGAGCCGAGCAGGAGGAGGCTGTTGTGGTGAGAGAGGTCTCAGCCAATCAATGACTTGCTAGTCATCTGTATGGGCTTTTTTTTTTTTCAAATTATCTGTTCCTCCCGGGCCGGCTCCTACCACTGCCCGGCAGCCAGCGTGCGTCATCCTCCTTGCTCGGCGCCCTGCTCTCGCTGTCACCCCACCACAACAGCCTCCTCCTGCTCTCTATTAGCCGGCATCCCCCGCCCGCTGATGTCCCCTGCATGGCTCCCTCCTCCTGCAGCTCCCCGGGGACTGCATATGATAAATCCATGCGATTTATTATATGCAAACCTTGGCACATCAAGTTAGTCATCTATTAGGTAATGACTATTGAACCTGCTCTGAAGTTTTTTCAAGATTTTTCAATCAATGTGCATTAGAGTTGCTATTAGATTTGCTGTTACATAAACACTGGCTTCAGGGAGGAGATGGACATGGAATCGAATGCTGCAGTGAACACAATAGATTGAACACAATAGATTTGCACTATCTACTATTAGATTTCCACTATATAGTGTTGGCTGCCAAGACTATTTTTCTATTTGATTTACACTACACAAGAGCGCGCATTGTGATCAAATCTACATTGAATGTAGAAAAACCATTCAATGCCCATTCAATTTTCTAGTCGATTTTGCTTCTATAATTAAAATCGAATAGAAAAATAGTGAATATCTCACAGTGTGGATGCCCTATAACAGTACTTCATATCTCCTGAAATGCACCTGCGGAAAAAAAGGAATCGGTACATCTGTCAGAATGAACTTAGGTCTACAGTCATTAGGTCGACCCCACTAGGTCGACTGGCAGGAAGGTCGACCTGATTTAAGGTCGACATGGGCCAAGGTCGACATGAGTTAAGGTCGAATTTGCATAAAGGTCGACATGAGGAAGGTCGACTGGTCATAAGGTCGACATGGGTTTTTCACTGGTTTTTGATCTGAATGTCGACACAGTCGACATGGACACAGTTGGCAATGAAATTCGGACCCTCGCATTGCTCGCTTCGCTCGCAATGCTTCGGGCACGGTGGCTCGCTTCGCTCGCCACAGCTTTAATATCCTCCTCCACGCCCTAGTGGATGGTAGGGCATGAAATACCGCCTGTCGGCACATGTCGGCTCAAAAAACAGTGAAAAACCCCATGTCGACCTTATGACCAGTCGACCTTCCTCATGTCGACCTTTATGCAAATTCGACCTTAAGTCATGTCGACCTTGGCCCATGTCGACCTTAAGTCAGGTCGACCTTCCTGCCAGTCGACCTAGTGGGGTCGACCTAATGACTGTAGACCTAAGTTCATTCTAATAGATGACCGTTTCCCGGAAAAAAAGTATGTGGGCAAAATGTAAGAAATATTAAAAACAAAGTGGACACCCACACCATTCCAAGACATTTTACCTCTGCACATGACTCCAACCCAGATGAACTTATGTTTAAAGCTATAGAACATGAACTACCTATCTGCTCCACTTTTCCTGTTTAGAGGGACTAGGCAGGGTTGCCTCTGTCACCTTTGCGGTTCACTTTAGCAATAGAACCTCTGGCAATAACCTTGCGTGCCTCGCAGGATTTCACGGGAATCCGGGTGAATACCTCTGAGGTGAAACTTTTGGCCCCCATACATCAGCAATCACAATTAATTGCTTCTCAGATCCAGTGATTTTTTTTCCCCCAGATAAATTGTTTCTTCAATCTATTTGACTTGCCCACACACTACAGATTTGTTTCAGTGATCGGCAGATTTTTCCTGTAGAATGCCCACACATACAAAAGGAAACTCCAATAAAACCAGATTTTTTGAACATGTTTAAAAATCTGCTTCAGCAATCGATTGGCGATCCCTATTAATTTTTGATTGGGATTGCCAAAAGGGGGAGCCCGCACATTAAGGATTAATTGTGACAATCATCTCCAGAACGGAGGATTGTCACAATTAATTGCTGATGTATGGGGCCCACTAGTTTATTCGCAGAGGATGTACTATTGTTCATATCTAACCCTAATGTTTCGATCCCTGCCATACAACAGATTTTACCTCACTTTTCCCATTTCTCAGGTTTCCGAGTAAATTTTGATAAATCCCGCCTACTGCCCCTACATGCCTCGTCCCCATACTTCAATTCTTCCTCTTTCACATCGCAGTTCACTATTTGTCCAGCTAAGCTTAAATTCCTGGGAGTCCTGATTCCTAAAAAAATTAGATGATCTATATGATGTGAATATTCCTCCTTCCTATACTTCAGTAGATAAATTATTGACTGGATGGATGGAGCTGCCCTTATCTTTGGTGGGCAGAGTAGCTGTGATTAAGTGCACAGCCTTTCCTAAATTACCTTACCTAATACAAATATTGCCACTGCAGCTACGAAACATAGATCTGCAACAATTTAAGTAATTATTCCTTAAGTTTGCCTGGGCTGGAAAGAGAGCGCGAATTCCGTTCGATCGCCTAAATCAGACATGTCCAACGTTGGCCCTCCAGATGTTTTGAAACTACACATCCCAGCATGCTTTGCAATAGTTTTAGCATACTCTAATAGCAAAACTGTGGCAAAGCAGGCTGGGATGTGTAGTTTCACAACATCTGGAGGGCCAACGTTGGACATGCCTGGCCTAAATCTTCATAAATCCGATGGAGGGTTTGGCATGCCTGAATCATTTTCACAAGCAACCCATTTTAGATATATTACGGATTGGTATACAGCCAGATCTGAATATACTTTCCCCTCCTTTGAGAAGCAGATATTCCACCCGTATTTCCCAGCAGCCCTACTACATGCCCCACTCAAATTAATACCTAAACAGATCAGAGGTTCTGTGCTGTTCAGAGACACTTACAGGTCCTGGAAACGGATTAATAAGACTCTACACAGGAGGTTCACTTGCTTCTCCTTTACTACTCTGTGGGGCAACCCCCAGTTTGCCACAGGGCTTGAGAATGCAGAATTCCTTGGCTGGAGAGATAAGGGTATTTCTAACATATGCAATGTATTTGACCCGGGAGGCACGATACTGCCATACTAAAAACTGGCAGAGAAGTTTGATTTGCCCAGCTGCCAATTTTATATGTACCTCCAGTTAAGACATTTTGCACAGTCTAAACTACCCCCTAAGGAAGTCCATTTATTTATATATGCAAAGTCTATCTAATTTATTCATGTCGCACGCAACCAATAAGCGAATGTCCAGAATTATAATCAATGAATATTATTTATAAATGTAAGCAGATGAAACTGTATCATGGATTATACAATATAACAATACAGGTATTATAATTAATAACGATTATTACACCAGCATCCTTAAATACAGTTAACCTCAGTGTTATATATGTGTATGTGAATACAGTGCGGGAGGCGTGGCTATACAGTAGCATGAACGAACCTGATTGTCGGCCATTTTGTCCAGAGCACATGTTGGTCTGCCGCATGGCATTCCGCCATTTTGTGGTAGACAATGATGAACACGACCCTGCATCAAACAACACTCACAATCCAGAATATAACTTGCACATTCAGCAAACACACTAAACCTGCAGCATACACAATTTGAATATCATCAAGCTACAATGTACTTCTCTGAACAGAGCACCTAAATGGCACTATACAATCCAAGGCCTAGCTATACCATAATCACATCACATGGCATTACACACATACCATCCGAGCACATGCAAACAACACTTGTTACATATAAGTTGGTTTTATCCGCCAGTTTATCTAGATATTCTCACTGGATATTACACAAAGCATTCACACACTTGAATACAAAGAGTCCATACAATATACTATAAAACTCTTCTACAACCATACTAGGACACACATGGGCTAGTTCAGACACCAATGATAACCGTTTACCTACACAAAAGCCACACTGTGGGCCGGGGCCTGAGCACATGTTTCCAATTGATTCCAGGCCTCATTCTTTTTAACCCTCTGGTATGATACAGGATAGTATCTCAATCTAACAAGCCAAACATATCCTCTCCTAACAGATCAAACCACCACACTACTAACACAATAGACCTCCACATGTCCAGGGCCAACACACCACACCAATATCCTGCTGAACCACATATGTCTATGTATGATATGTTATTACAATGCCTTATCTCAATGATCCTAGCTAAACATTATTCACACAGGTCAATCTCAAACACAGACACAAGCTTTCTTTGTGTAACTATATGTAAATATACTCTGGGCCTAAGCACATGTTAATATCCGAAGATAACTAAGAATGGAAGTTAACTGCTCCTACTTTCTAACATAATCCATGTTCCATAACCGTGGGTCCTTTTACACTGTTCATATCAGTCCTATAAGTATACAATATATATATGTATATATATATATATATATAACAGATTCCAATCATCACTACTCTCTTACAGTCACGTTTCACATACCTTCCAATCATTTGACCTTCTCAGACATTCAACACTCCGTACCTGAACCATACTCTCATGAATAAGCTCTATCCATTATCAATATTCCGAGCCATGCCTGATACACAGTAAATAACATTAGATACTTATTCCTCAACATGTCCTGGCGAAGTCAGTCCCATATCTCCTTCCGTCTGCTGCTAAAAACACACTGCCTTAGTTGATTAAATTCCCTTTACAAGAAAACTCCCTTTGGTGGGCTCCATTCATCACTGGCCCACCCCTTTGTTTACGGTATCCTGTGACTGGTTCAGGTGGGTCCTTTTGTCTTTCCAGGAACCATTCATCACATTCTATCAATAGCCTGCAGACACGCCCCTTGTTACTGTATCTTAATCTATAGTGTGAACTTATAACTTGTATAACATGTGAGTGCAACTTGATATGAAATTCTAATAACTGTCATCTGACAGCTAATATGATTCCACTCATTTAGAGACTAAACATGGCATTATGGACTAAAATGTGTAACTTGATATGCAATATTTTCCTGGTTTATGTGATAAAGATTATTTATCTCAGACTATATTAATGTTATGGGCATGGTTAAAAATATAATTATGGAAATTATATGCTGGGAAAAATTAGGCATTGACAGTCGTCCCTTTGGCAGTATATAAAACTGTCACATTAAAATTAATAATGCATAATTTCCGCATTAATTTCCATAATTCATAAAATTTCAATTTTTTTTTTTTTTATAAAAATATTTTTCATTGATAAATTTTTTTTTTGAAGTGTGGAACATATGTGTATATGTAGAAAGAAGGGGATGTATCATTTTTGCGCAATGGCTTAATCCTAGATTAATAATAAATGGGGGAGTGCATTTACTTAACGCCGGCATGTCCAGACCATGACCTCACAATAGTTGCAGGGCCACAGCCCAGACACACACGACTGAATGATACACTTGAGGAATGTATGTGTAGATGTCTATGTGGGTGTAGTGTTCCTGCATAGGTGTTGTGTTACCTACCGCAGGATGTACAGGGGTGGACAACCTTCATATGTCCTACAAAGGATGCTGGGAAAACATTGATGAACAACATAACAAACAATTTAACAGAGTATTATAAAGATTTCCTGAAAGAGTGGAGAACAGTCATTTCTCCTTGGGCAGTAGGGGATTAAAAACCTGGATAGGGTCCCAGGACAAAAACCTTTTACGCCCTTTGGATTCTTCCTAATGTCCCTTGACATTAAAACTAAGGCCTAAAGAGTCTCTAGTGGGTCTTCTGCGCATCACGACGTGGGGTCGTCTAGGGGTCATCATTCTCTTGGTCGTCTTGTGTATTTCGTCGGCTCTTGGGGCTTTCTAGCTGGGTTCCTGTCCAGTCATCTGTCGGTATCCAAGGCGTCATCTCGAGGGCCATCATCTGTCTACAGCTGGGCTTGTCTCTCCATTGCATCTGTAGGAAAAAGAAGTATCAATATTTTTTTATTTCCACCTTTTTCCCTACCATTCTTGGCATCTTGTATTCCATCCGATCCACTTGTAGACTTCCGATAGTTCTGTCGTCGATTTGTTTCCCTGCAGGGACATAAACAGAAAAACTTTCCCAAGCATTAAAAATATCCCGCCTCCCACATCTGTGAAGCTTCTACACTCTAGAGTGCTACAGTTTAACCCTCGCCTTACTGTCTCTTGACACTAGGTGGCGCTCTAATTTATTTAAGGATATTTCTACCCTGTACTACCAAACCTCTTTCAGTTTAACCTCTATACCACTCCATATATTACAAATACAGTTTTCTGAGCCAAATAATCTGTGTTCTTCTTTGGAAAAATGTGACTAGAGGAAGTCTGAGATATTCAGCTTCCGTTTCGATATTCAATCTCTCATTTTCCTCTTCTCTGTCCAATCACTAGGGACTATCCGTTACTTGACATCTGGACCTAACACTATCAATATTTTGAGATTTTTAAGTCTCAATTAAAAACACTGTAATATATATCTCGTTGTCTAGGGGATGAAACTTTTTCAATGTTAGGTCCATACGCTCTCCATGCAATTAGGAGCAACAGGGGTTTCCAAATCCAATGCGTCACATTTGACCGGGTCCAAACACAGCTCTTTCCGGCTTAACTAAACAACAAAAGTAAAACAAATCTTTAGACACCTTACATGACATATGTCTGATTCTGAGAACCATCAAAACAAACAATAACAATCAAACAAACAAACAAAAGAGAGAACATACAGACTACCTTCCATTTCTCCTTACTTGATTCCTAAGAACCTGAACTGACAATTACATCACATACAAGTCACCACTTCCCTATATCTATGTGTTTACATACATATGTGTCATGGGAACTATATGTCATGTAATGAACAAGCATGTTTCAAAATCAAATTTCCCAATACGTCGTCACCCTGGTACCGAGGGCGGATCGTATGCAGTACTCCTTTGAATAGAACATGTTATCTTGTTCTCTATCTTTCCTCGTGTTCTATACCTGTATGTCTTACCATAGTCTAAACCTTCATGTGTTCGCTGTAATCTTATGTTCTATGCTTAAATCTTTAATCTACTTGTTAAAAGGGGAGAAAGAAAGTTTAGGAGTCTTGCTAGCTACCGTTCTTCATTTGTGCGACATCGCTGCTTCTCTATACCTACAGCAGTTATTAACCTGGGGATGTAATTAATTTCAAATACAATTTGGCATTCTCAATTTATCTTGTTACCTTAATACTTATTACCTGAGTCAGTGTGAAACCAGTATACCTACTTCTCCAGCTGTGTCAATTTGGCATCAACCGTACCGTCTCTTACCACTTGGGAAAAACAGCATCCTCTCTGGCTGTTTAACTCCGCCTTACATTCGACTTATCTCGTCTCGGAGACGACAGTGGTCTGGAACATTACTTCAACACTTACTAATCCTTAACAAGGAGTTGACACAGGGTATAGGTTAGTCAGTTTCACAATTTCATCAGACACCTTAGAATAACTGGTCCCATTATATACAAATGGGGGGGTATTGCTATTCCTCTTTAACAGTCTAATTGCACCTGTACCATCACTTTTCCTATTGCCTCTTCCTATACCACAGTTTTAAACAATCACTATGCCTTTTCTTACCTCGCGTTGATGAGAGCAGACATATTTTCAATTCTTATTGTGTAATTCATCCGGTTCGAAGCAATCAACCCTGGGAAATTCTAACTTGCTGCCTTGTGTCATTTTCTTTTGGTAAACAACTGCTCGTTCACTGTGCTCACAGCACATAATGAAGACTGCCGACCCTTTAGGTCGACTAGCTTCCTCCCTAACTGACACGTTATCACTGCGTGACCCGTTATTACCCATAATTACAGGAATAAACGTTCACAGCTAGTAGACACCGGTGGGTTGTTTAAGTTGAGAGCTCCCCAAACACTCACTTCTCAGCGACCTAGAACACTCCCACAACCAAGTGAGGTGCGAAGGCTACGAGGCAATAATACTCAATCACCAAGTCTTTCAACTAATAGCGAACTACTAGTCAACTTGCAAGATGCGGCCAAATTTTTCCGGGACACAAAACTAGTTTTTCCTGTATCCCCAAAAACTGTTTTTTCTAAAGCAGCTGATCGGATCACTGGGTTCCGATTTAGCTTCTTGTACCCTCCTAGTGGATCAAAATAGGTAGTTCCATGGAAGGGGCAGTTCCTATGGGCACGTCGTCACGTGCACCCTGTCCTACCCGGACTGTCCTACACTGGACTACACTGCCCTTGAGTCGTGCCGTCACACACCCGTTCACCTCAGTTTTGTTTCACGCTGGGTGCTAGTTACACCTAGGTCTTATGCTTAAACTTGAAATATTTCTGTACAGAAAAATCTTCCCAGGTTGGTAGCTCTTCTACTGGATGTCACACGAGTGTTCCCTTGACTATCAGTGGGAATTTAATCAATACTATTTGAATTTCTTGAATTTTGAACAATAATAAAAGAATCCTGTTAGTAACTCAACAGGAGTCTTCACTACCCATCCTTGGGCATTTACCTGTACAGCTTACGTAGGCAATCACACGTGCCAGCACATGTGTCCATCACGCAAACTGTGTCTCACTGAGCGGCAGACATTGACACCCATGTGTCCGAGTCCCGCCTTCTTTTGCATACTTATGGGTTCACACAATGCCACTTGGCATTGTCTCTATCCCACAGTAACTTAACTATTCAAGAAATCCAAACAGTACACTCTTTCTATAACATTTGTGGTTAGCAAGGATATGGCACTATGAATTTAACACCTCTTACAATACTGTAGATATCTCACATTCACAGGGGAAAAAAAACAAATGCAATTTTACTCTTAACAGGTACAAACTCCACACAATACAATACCTCTTACCAGTTTTCATGCACCTATGCATTTGGGGTAAAAGATCACAACAGGAAAAAAAGAAATATTCTGTCTCTATTGTGCCTATTCCAAACTACAGTCGCTGCTGGGAGAGTATAAATGAGCCATTCCTATTCAAATTCTACCTTTGGCTATGGTTGTAAATCTATTGTCTCAACACCTTAATTTACATCTAAATACCCTCTGGCTGGCACTTTTAAAGTTAAGAAATCTTTGTGCTGTGTTGTTTACATGTTTAGGGGAAATCTGTCTTTTAGCCTGGAATAAAAAAAAGAAAATGTTATTTATCATATTTGGTAACAATTAGTTTCAGATTTAATACTTTAGAGTAACATTCAAATTTCATACTGTTGTATTTAGAATACTTCTGGTTCAATCCTACCAATTATGGGAAAGATAGTTTACCATTAAACAATCTGTACATTGCTCACTTTAGTATTCACAGTACTTCCCACTGTGCTTAGTTATGCCATTATTGTATGCTAGAAAAGATATCTAAAAAATTTTTTTCCTTTCCTAGAACAAGCATTTTATCCCAGAAATCTTTGAAACACAAACAAACCGTTTACACAATTATCAATGGCTCCTTCAGGTTGAATAACTGGCTGCAACATACTTGCAGTTTATGACTATGCATATATACTTTATAATCCGCTTCTGCTGCTATTATAAAAATGTGTATTTTATTTAAAATTTGCACTGCTTACAAAACAATTCAAATTTTACTAAAACAATTCAACCTGAATCAGCCCTTGCCAATCATATCTGACTATTATTCAAAAGATAAACATCAAAAGGAGATAACATCGCATGAGAGAAAACAAATTATTATAACATATATACTTATAGAATCGCATCTTGGTATTTAAATATAAATAAATGTTTTTCCTTTTGTCCCAAAGTTCAAATTAGTATTTTACAGATTATGCATATGCAGGCCCGGACTATCAGCATTAGAAAAAACCCAAAACAAAACCGAAAAATTTTAAATAATTATTTCTATTCTATATGTGATCCCTCCCTTGCTGATTGGCTCAAATCTGCATAATATTGCATATCTTTAAGTATATAATATCCCATGACGAGCACGCATCTAAGGAAGTCCATTTATTTATATATGCAAAGTCTATCTAATTTATTCATGTCGCACGCAACCAATAAGCGAATGTCCAGAATTATAATCAATGAATATTATTTATAAATGTAAGCAGATGAAACTGTATCATGGATTATACAATATAACAATACAGGTATTATAATTAATAACGATTATTACACCAGCATCCTTAAATACAGTTAACCTCAGTGTTATATATGTGTATGTGAATACAGTGCGGGAGGCGTGGCTATACAGTAGCATGAACGAACCTGATTGTCGGCCATTTTGTCCAGAGCACATGTTGGTCTGCCGCATGGCATTTCGCCATTTTGTGGTAGACAATGATGAACACGACCCTGCATCAAACAACACTCACAATCCGGAATATAACTTGCACATTCAGCAAACACACTAAACCTGCAGCATACACAATTTGAATATCATCAAGCTACAATGTACTTCTCTGAACAGAGCACCTAAATGGCACTATACAATCCAAGGCCTAGCTATACCATAATCACATCACATGGCATTACACACATACCATCCGAGCACATGCAAACAACACTTGTTACATATAAGTTGGTTTTATCCGCCAGTTTATCTAGATATTCTCACTGGATATTACACAAAGCATTCACACACTTGAATACAAAGAGTCCATACAATATACTATAAAACTCTTCTACAACCATACTAGGACACACATGTTCTAGTTCAGACACCAATGATAACCGTTTACCTACACAAAGGCCACACTGTGGGCCGGGGCCTGAGCACATGTTTCCAATTGATTCCAGGCCTCATTCTGCTTAACCCTCTGGTATGATACAGGATAGTATCTCAATCTAACAAGCCAAACATATCCTCTCCTAACAGATCAAACCACCACACTACCAACACAATAGACCTCCACACGTCCAGGGCCAACACACCACACCAATATCCTGCTGAACCACATATGTCTATGTATGATATGTTATTACAATGCCTTATCTCAATGATCCTAGCTAAACATTAGTCACACAGGTCAATCTCAAACACAGACACAAGCTTTCTTTGTGTAACTATATGTAAATATACTCTGGGCCTAAGCACATGTTAATATCCGAAGATAACTAAGAATGGAAGTTAACTGCTCCTACTTTCTAACATAATCCATGTTCCATAACCGTGGGTCCTTTTACACTGTTCATATCAGTCCTATAAGTATACAATATATATATGTATATATATATAACAGATTCCAATCATCACTACTCTCTTACAGTCACGTTTCACATACCTTCCAATCATTTGACCTTCTCAGACATTCAACACTCCGTACCTGAACCATACTCTCATGAATAAGCTCTATCCATTATCAATATTCCGAGCCATGCCTGATACACAGTAAATAACATTAGATACTTATTCCTCAACATGTCCTGGCGAAGTCAGTCCCATATCTCCTTCCAGAAAAATATATAGGATTTTGAGTGGTGCGCTATCACTAAGCAGCCGGCACTGGGTTGTCAAGCCCAAAAATATCGTATAGGAAAAAGGGGGAATGTGCCGGCGCTGTCTGCTTCAATAAAGGATACCCAACGGTTTTAAAAATGTAGAAATTTATTAATCAAATTAAACTAGACATTTCATGTATAAAAACACATAATAATGTATGCATACATATACACTATAGGGGGAAAGATAAAATCAAGAGATTCACTTGAAGCTGCGGAATAGCACTGCTGTAGGTTTTAGGGTGTTAAGCAGTATGCACAGTACAAAGTCTATAACTCCAAATTAGGAAATAAAGTTACCATCCTTATGGTGTTTTGTCTGGATATGAATTGATCCCAGGAGAGTGACTCCAGAGTGTCCTTGCCTTGATGATGAAAGGCTCCCTATTTGGCGATGTCCTCTTATTTAGGCTGGAATTAGGGATATGGCGTGTATCCCAGGTGAAGGTCCAGTTGGAGATGAGGCACTTTGTCGTCGTCGGGACTAGGACTGGTCATGTTAGCTGCCGTCGGCAGTCACATCAGGTTGCTATGGCAACCCAGATGCGACCACAATGCTGGAGCTAACTTTGGTCTGGTCAGGCCACCATCCTGCTCTGACATCAGACCAGGAAATGTGTGGGCGGTGGCAGGGTATTTCAGGGAGGCTTTTGCTGCAAACAGGTGCTGCTGATATTTCCTGCTTTCACTTAGGTGTCAGACTTGTCTGTAGTCAGTCAGCCTTATCCTGTGTGATTATTCCTGTGTGATTAATTAGTCAGCCTGTACTTAGTTGAAATCTTGTCTAGTCAGTCAGTTAGCAGTATTAGAGAAGCAATTTGTGAGACTTTAGTCAGCTAGTCAGCCAGTTTATCTGTGTACAAATTGTTAGACTAATCCTGCTAGTCTGTTCTCTGAGAGGGATTTTCAGCCTGAGACTAGAACACTGAATTGTAACAGCTGCAGAGAGTTCCAGCCTTTACCTGTATGTGAGCTTTGGAGTGGTGTGTTCTCCCTGCCATTACTCCTTAGTGTCAGTACAGGTAAACCTGCAGCTGAGCGATTCAGTCGAGCTGGTGGTTCTGCCGACACAGTCGGTTCTGGTACCTCCAGTCGGTCTCATCAAAACCTGGTAACACACTACTCCATCTGGTGTGTTTCAGATTATATACTGTGTAAAACACCACACATTTATTTATTAGGGATCTGTATACATCAGGGTGATTATTTCATCTTTGTCATCTCTGGTGGAGTATCAGATTCACTACTTATACCATCCTTCGTATTGTTACGAGATCAGTAATATTACCTACATCTCTGTACCATACTCTAGGTACATCATTTGTGTGTCATCTTTTACGTATTGTTACGTGTGGCCAGTTGTGAGTAAACAACCATGTCTCATCCATGCAGGTTACAGTACTGTATCTGTCAAACCAGCTAGCTCCCTGCTAACATTATCAGCAGCCTCAAATACTTACTCCTGTGCTGTAGTTTTGTTTGTTATGGAGGGGACTCCACCAAACGCTATGCAGCAGGTGGTTGATAGGGTTAACGCCCTGATACTACAATTCCAGGAGCTATCTCTTCGGGTAGAGGCCCAGGCAGATGTAGGTGAGGCAGCTGGAGACAGTATAACTGTAGTAAAAGAACCTAAGGTTAATTTACCCGACCGCTTTTGTGGGGACCGCTTGAAGTTTTTTAACTTCAGGGAAAGCTGTAAGCTTTACTTTAGACTGAGACCACGATCCTCTGGTTCTGAGGAACAGCGGGTGGGCCTAGTTATTTCCCTATTACAGGGTGACCCACAGACTTGGGCTTTTGGCCTAGATCCCAATAGTGCCACACTAAGAAATGTTGACATTTTCTTTGCTGCACTGGGGGTGTTGTATGATGACCCCGACAGAACAGCCTCTGCAGAGGCACAGTTGCGACCCCTGAAACAGGGGCAGAGAGCCGCAGAGGTATATTGTACTGAATTCAGACGGCTGGCACATGACACTCAGTGGAATGACCCGGCACTGCGGAGTCAATTCCGAGTGGGGCTGTCAGACCATATAAAAGATATTTTGGTGCAATATCCGTCTCCCGCAACTCTGGACAACTTAATGCAATTGTCCATTAGAATAGACAGACGCCTTAGGGAACGGCGTCAGGAGAGGGATGTTTCCACTGTCCGTTCCTTTAATTTCTGTCAGGAGAACGCGGGGGGTACAGATGAACCCCTGCAGATTGGGGCTAACAGACTGTCTTCCAGGGAGAAAAACAGAAGACTTGTACAGGGATTGTGTTTATATTGTGGAGGAAGAGGTCATGTAGTGGGATCCTGCCCTGAGAAGGCGGAAAAACTACAAGGTCTGAGAGTGACGGGGAGAATTCTGTCAGGCCTATCTTCCATAATCCCCAATAAATCCATTTTAATTCCTGTGCAGATTTCATTTGAGGGCCACTGCATTAATACCAAGGCTTTTTTGGACAGTGGTGCGGATGGAAATTTTATTGACATCAGTTTTGCTCACCAGGCTAAAATTTCCATTATCAAACTCCCCAATAAAATAACCATCTGTGGCCTTGATGGGGAGACGTTATCTCAGGGTCAGATCTCCTCTCGTACCTCCTCCATTGAGTTGTCAGTAGGTGCTACACATTTTGAAAAAATTTCATTCTTTTTAGTTAAGTGTTCATTTGCACCAGTAGTTTTGGGTTTACCTTGGCTCAAACAACATAACCCTGTGGTCGATTGGGTGTCAGGGGAGATTCTCAGATGGGGAGATCAGTGTATATCTTCTTGCAGTCGTCTTCCTATTAGGATGTCTCAGACTCAATTAGAGGGGCTACCAGCATCATATCAGGAATTTGCAGATGTCTTCTCTAAAAAAGAGTCTGAGATATTGCCTCCACATCGGCAATACGATTGCGCTATTGATTTGATTCCCGGAGCTAAATTGCCCAAGAGTCGTTTATATTCCTTGTCGCTGCCTGAGTCGCAGGCGATGACAGAATATATCAAAGAAAGTCTAAGAAAGGGATTCATTAGGCCTTCTCAGTCCCCAGTGGGATCAGGTTTTTTCTTTGTGGGCAAGAAGGACGGGTCATTGCGACCTTGCATTGACTTTCGTGAGCTTAACCGGATTACTGTTAAGAACTCCTATCCGCTGCCACTCATCTCTGTTCTCTTTGATCAGCTGCGTACTGCAGTAGTCTTTTCCAAGATTGATTTGCGGGGTGCTTACAATCTTGTGAGGATCAGAGAAGGAGATGAGTGGAAGACAGCATTTAATACACACTCTGGGCATTACGAGTACCTAGTTATGCCTTTTGGGTTGTCCAATGCGCCTGCTGTATTCCAGGACTTCATCAATGATGTTTTACGGGAGTTCCTGGACAGGTTCTTGGTCGTGTATCTAGATGACATCCTGATTTATTCTAGTTCTATTTCAGAACATAGAACCCATGTTAAGGCAGTTCTTCAGAAGCTAAGAGAACATAATCTGTTTGCCAAATTGGAAAAATGTCAGTTTGAGGTACAGCAAATATCCTTTTTGGGGTATGTCATCTCCCCTAAAGGATTTAGCATGGAGAATTCTAAAGTGCAGGCTGTCGTGGATTGGGTGCAGCCCTCTAGCCTTAAAGCGATTCAAAGATTTCTTGGTTTCGCAAATTTCTACAGGCGTTTTATCCCAGGGTTTTCTACCATCGTGGCTCCCATAGTGGCGCTGACCAAAAAGGGGGTTGAAGTCACGAATTGGTCCAAGGAAGCTAAGGATGCTTTTGCTAATCTTAAAAAGGCATTTATCTCTGCTAAAGTCCTTCGACATCCTAACCCAGATCTTCCCTTTGTGGTTGAGGTGGATGCTTCGGAGGTTGGTGTTGGGGCAGTGTTGTCTCAGGAAGACACTCTGGATAAAAAATTACACCCGTGTGCCTTCTTTTCGAAGAAATTTTTGCCAGCCGAGGTCAATTACGATGTCGGTAACAGGGAGTTGTTGGCTATAAAGTGTGCTCTGGAGGAATGGAGACACTGGTTGGAGGGAGCCAAGTTTCAGGTGACGATTCTTACCGACCATAAGAACCTGGCATATTTGCAGGCAGCCAGACGCCTGAGTGCCAGGCAGGCACGGTGGGCCTTATTTTTTACCCGGTTCAATTTTGTAATCACCTTTCGACCGGGATCAAAGAATGTCAAAGCGGATGCATTGTCCCGTAGTTTTGCTCCAATTCAGGACTCTAGGGAACATGAAAAACCTATAATTCCCATTACCAAGATCAAAGTTGGCATCACACAAGATTTATTATCACTTGTTTTAAGGTCGCAGGATCAGGCTCCTAGTGACAATCCTGATGGATTACTTTTTATTCCATTACGGCTCCGTAAACGGGTTTTTTCAGAATTCCATGAGCATAGAGTGGCAGGTCATCCCGGAGTGGCCAGAACTCTAGAACTCATGTCTAGGTCTGTTTGGTGGCCATCTATGCCTAAAGATGTGAAGAATCTGGTTCAGGCTTGTGAGGTTTGCGCCAGAAATAAAACTCTCAGAGGACGTTCGGTGGGTCCCCTGCATCCTCTGTCCATTCCCAGTAGACCGTGGTCCCACTTGTCCATGGATTTTATTGTGGAGTTGCCCAGGTCTGCAGGTATGACGGTCATTTGGGTGGTAGTGGACAGGTTCAGTAAGATGGCTCACTTTGTCCCCTTACCGAGTCTTCCATCGGCCAAGACTTTGGCGAAAATTTTTCTCCAGCATGTGGTTCGTCTGCATGGGGTCCCCGTTGATATTGTATCAGATCGGGGTTCCCAGTTTGTAGCACGATTCTGGAGAGCTTTCTGTGCAGTGTTTCGTATCAATCTCAGTCTGTCCTCGGGTTATCATCCTCAGTCAAATGGACAGACAGAGCGGGTCAACCAGTCACTGGAACAGTTCTTGAGATGTTATGTGGCTAAGTGCCAAAATGATTGGGTGGACCAATTGCCTCTTGCTGAATTTGCCTACAATAATGCCACACATTCAGCTACGGGAGTTTCACCCTTTTTCTGCCTATATGGATGTCACCCGAAGGCCAGTTCCTTTGAAGCTGCGGAGTCTAAGCCCAGTGGCTCGACTTTTGCAACTCATCTCAGGAATGTTTGGAGAAGGGTGGGTCAGGCATTGTCATCTGCATCAGTAAAATCTAAGCAGATATTTGACAGAAATAAGAGACCTTGTTCCTTTAAATTGGGAGATCTGGTATGGCTATCGACTAAAAATATCAAATTGAAACAACCTTCATTTAAATTGGGTCCTCGTTTTATTGGTCCATTCCGCATTATCAAGGTGGTCAACCCTGTCGCATTCCGTCTTCTGTTACCACGAACTTTGAAGATTAACAACACTTTTCACTGTTCACTCCTCAAGCCTGCCATACAGCATAGCACCATTTTCCGGAAACCGTCTCCAGTCATGGTGCAGGGCAGAAGGGAGTTTGTGGTGGAAAAAATCTTGAATTCCAGGGTTACGCGGGGTCGCTTGTATTTTTTGGTACACTGGAAAGGTTACGGCCCTGAGGAGAGATCTTGGGTGTCGGATGGTGATCTCAATGCGCCAAAGCTTAAGCGCCTCTTCTTCCTTAAATTTCCAGAAAAACCAGGATTTAGGGGCTCCTTGGCCCCTCGTCAAGGGGGGGGTACTGTTAGCTGCCGTCGGCAGTCACATCAGGTTGCTATGGCAACCCAGATGCGACCACAATGCTGGAGCTAACTTTGGTCTGGTCAGGCCACCATCCTGCTCTGACATCAGACCAGGAAATGTGTGGGCGGTGGCAGGGTATTTCAGGGAGGCTTTTGCTGCAAACAGGTGCTGCTGATATTTCCTGCTTTCACTTAGGTGTCAGACTTGTCTGTAGTCAGTCAGCCTTATCCTGTGTGATTATTCCTGTGTGATTAATTAGTCAGCCTGTACTTAGTTGAAATCTTGTCTAGTCAGTCAGTTAGCAGTATTAGAGAAGCAATTTGTGAGACTTTAGTCAGCTAGTCAGCCAGTTTATCTGTGTACAAATTGTTAGACTAATCCTGCTAGTCTGTTCTCTGAGAGGGATTTTCAGCCTGAGACTAGAACACTGAATTGTAACAGCTGCAGAGAGTTCCAGCCTTTACCTGTATGTGAGCTTTGGAGTGGTGTGTTCTCCCTGCCATTACTCCTTAGTGTCAGTACAGGTAAACCTGCAGCTGAGCGATTCAGTCGAGCTGGTGGTTCTGCCGACACAGTCGGTTCTGGTACCTCCAGTCGGTCTCATCAAAACCTGGTAACACACTACTCCATCTGGTGTGTTTCAGATTATATACTGTGTAAAACACCACACATTTATTTATTAGGGATCTGTATACATCAGGGTGATTATTTCATCTTTGTCATCTCTGGTGGAGTATCAGATTCACTACTTATACCATCCTTCGTATTGTTACGAGATCAGTAATATTACCTACATCTCTGTACCATACTCTAGGTACATCATTTGTGTGTCATCTTTTACGTATTGTTACGTGTGGCCAGTTGTGAGTAAACAACCATGTCTCATCCATGCAGGTTACAGTACTGTATCTGTCAAACCAGCTAGCTCCCTGCTAACAGGTCACTTGTGAAATGGATGGAAGGTCCAAATGAGAATAATATCAGGCTCAACGCGTTTCCCCGGCTGTATCAGTGGCCGGCTTCCTCAGGAGCAAGTGTGGACTGGTATTCCCAGTCCAGTTTAAATAGCAGTTGGATTACTCTCTTGATTGGTGTTTGATTGTTACACCTGTGTTCTATTAGGCACCTGTTGTGGTGCACTGACATTTACTCACATCTAGGTATGCATATAAAATGAAATATACAAAATAAAATAACCGTTGAGTATCAGTATTGATAACTATCAGTCCTGGAGGCAGATAGGACTGATAGAGGAACATTTTGAGCATAATAAACACAATTTCAATAAATAATACACATTTGTTTTGGTCACGTGACCCGGAGCTTACGATCAAAATAAATGATCCTTATGCGGTAAACCTTTCTTTCATATCTTTTTGTCCCGACTCTTCTCAGTGCGGCGCGGGGTGCCCAAGGGTGCCCCCGCCCACCTCCGATTGCCGGTATCGGTGGTATGAGCGGAGAAAAACCCATAGGCAGCCCGCGCCGCGTCCGCCGCGTTGCTTAGGAACGGGCGCGTCAGAGTGACGTGTCACACAATGTGACGACGCACAGTGTGACGCTGCTCCGTCCCGTGAACGAGGGGACGCCGGTACTGCCTCCAGCTCCACAGGGAAGCGTGCGCCCAACGTGCATTAGCTTACTGCACGTGAACACACGCCCCCTGCGTTGCCGGGCAACAGGGACAGCGTCTCCTGTGACATTTGTATGCCACTCGGCGGAGAATCCCTAGGGATAACTGGATAATCGGGAATAATAGACATAGTATATCCCATCGAAAAGAGGCAGATATTATTCTAAACATATAAATTAGATGTTATCTATATATTTTCACTATGTGGGTAAACATTGAATTGTTATAGAGAAAACGTATATGTACTTCAACATTCTTATTTGGTTTTGGGCGATCAATTATAGTCAAAGACATATAATGTACATATTTATGTATATATTTTAAACTCGATATTTCTCAAACTTGCTAAAGATATTATTATGACAGAGTTTTGGCAGAGATTAGTGATATACAAGGCAATAAAATTATTAAATAAAAACAAATACAAGAAATAAATATAAATAATTAAGAAATTTTGTTATACATAGAAAAGACCAGAGAAAAAACCAGAATAAACACAGTAAGGATATTCCAATAAAGAAAGTCTCTCATAACCACATAGTGGTCATTAGAAGCATAATACAGATATAGATATTTCTTCCTATGTCAAACATAGATCGTGTTCATCAATATATATTATTATTTCTTATCCGTCTTTGGTTTTTTATTATTTTTTATCCCTTATCTTTGTTATTTATAGAATAAACTCCTATAACACTGTATTTAGTTCAATTGTTTCATTTAGTCCATCTGGATGAAGAGAATTGAACTTGAGAGTCCAGAATATTTCTCTTTTGCACAGTAGATTGTAGCGATCCCCTCCACGTGAAGTACCCGCTATGTATTCCAGACCTATTATTCTAAGACATGATGGATCTGATCCATGTTCCAATTTGTAGTGTCTGGAGACACTGTGTTTGATGAAACCTTTTAAAATGTTTCTCCTGTGCTCCATAAAACGAGTACGGAGTGTTCTGGTTGTTCTTCCAATATATGGAAGATTACAGCTACATTTTAGTAGGTATATTATATGAGTGGAATCACAGTTGATAAATGATTTAAATTGATGAGGCATATCAAGATAAATTGTTAAATGATTGGTTATATCTTTAGGAATATGCAAACATGTAGTGCATTTATTTTTACCACATTTAAAGAAACCTCTGGGTTTTTCTGGAAGCCAACTTAAATGTGTGTCAATTTTATCTGATTGTTTGGCAATATTTTGTTTTTGTAGATGGCTGGGGGCTAATATAGTTTTTAAAGTTCTGTTCTTTTTATAAATAATCATAGGTTTTTGGGGGATAATGTTGGATAAGATCTTGTCCTGGTGTAGGACTCTATAGTTTCGCAGTATGATATTTCTTATCTCAGGGGTACGATTATTATATTTACTGATAAATGAGATTTCTCTATCAGTTTCTTGTCTTTTATTTTTTGTTTTATTTTTATTTTTATTATTGTTTTTAAGTAACGTGTCTCTATCCATCAGCAACACTTCAGACAATGCAGTCTGGAGTAAAGCTTCAGGATATTCTCTCTCTCTAAAAGAATCCATCATTGTGTGAGCTTGTTCTAAAAACTGTTTTGTGTCACTGCAATTTCTACGGAGTCGCATTATTTGTCCTTTGGGAATATTTGTCTTCCAAGGAGTGTGGTGTGCGCTCCTAAAATGTATATATGAATTTGTATTGACTGGTTTTACATAATTGGAAGATATGATTTTATTTTCCCTGATCTCGAGGGTCACGTCCAGGAAGTCTACAGAAGTGAGACTATAGGTGTGTGTAAAGGATAAATTATATTTGTTTGAATTTAAATTCTGAACAAAAAGTGATGCCGAAGTGAGATCCCCTTCCCAAATTATAATAAGGTCATCTATATAACGGCCATAGAAAACCAGGTTCGCCGCCCAGCCGCTCCCCCACACATGGGTCTCCTCCACCTCCCCCATGTATAGGTTTGCATAGCTGGGGGCGAACCTGGTCCCCATGGCCGTCCCCATTACCTGTAAATAATAATCACCGTGAAAAATAAAATAATTGTGAGTTAGGATAAAAAGTATACTTTTCAAAATAAAATCCCTATGTTCCAAATCCAACTGTTCGTCTAGAAGGAGTCTCCTCTGTATCACATCACATCCCAATTGATGTGGGATGTGTGTGTACAGGGAGTTTACATCAAGAGTTAGGAAAGCATAATTTTCTTTCCAGGTTATAGTTTGAATTTTATTTAAAAGGTCCGTAGTGTCCTTTATATAAGATTTGAGAAATGGAACATAGGGTTGTAAATGAAAATCAACAAACTGTGACAGATTAGCAGTGAGGGAACTAATGCCAGAAACTATAGGGCGCCCAGGAGGTGCTGTGAGGGACTTGTGAATTTTGGGGAGAAAATAAAAAGTAGGTGTGATGGGGTGTGTGGGTAATAAAAATCTGTATTCGTCCTTTGACGTGACCCCCGAGGCCAGGGCTTCCTTTAGCAGTTCACTAAGCTCACACAAGAAATCGTTAGTGGGATCTTTAGTTAATTTTATGTAGAATTCCTGATCCAGAAGTTGCCTGTAGGCTTCAGACATGTAATATTCTCTTTTAAGGAGGACAACCCCCCCCCCCCTTGTCGGCCTCCTTAATTATGAGGTGTTCATCCTTTTGTAAATCCTTGAGAGCCTCTTTCTCCTTTCTAGTTAAATTGGATGGTCTGAAGGGTTTATTTTTTTGTTCTTTCCTACAAAGATCTTTGAAGTCTTCTAATGTAATTTTGTAAAAAGACTCTATGCTTGAGCGAAAAGCTCAAGCATAGAGTCTTTTTACAAAATTACATTAGAAGACTTCAAAGATCTTTGTAGGAAAGAACAAAAAAATAAACCCTTCAGACCATCCAATTTAACTAGAAAGGAGAAAGAGGCTCTCAAGGATTTACAAAAGGATGAACACCTCATAATTAAGGAGGCCGACAAGGGGGGGGGGGGTTGTCCTCCTTAAAAGAGAATATTACATGTCTGAAGCCTACAGGCAACTTCTGGATCAGGAATTCTACATAAAATTAACTAAAGATCCCACTAACGATTTCTTGTGTGAGCTTAGTGAACTGCTAAAGGAAGCCCTGGCCTCGGGGGTCACGTCAAAGGACGAATACAGATTTTTATTACCCACACACCCCATCACACCTACTTTTTATTTTCTCCCCAAAATTCACAAGTCCCTCACAGCACCTCCTGGGCGCCCTATAGTTTCTGGCATTAGTTCCCTCACTGCTAATCTGTCACAGTTTGTTGATTTTCATTTACAACCCTATGTTCCATTTCTCAAATCTTATATAAAGGACACTACGGACCTTTTAAATAAAATTCAAACTATAACCTGGAAAGAAAATTATGATTTCCTAACTCTTGATGTAAACTCCCTGTACACACACATCCCACATCAATTGGGATGTGATGTGATACAGAGGAGACTCCTTCTAGACGAACAGTTGGATTTGGAACATAGGGATTTTATTTTGAAAAGTATACTTTTTATCCTAACTCACAATTATTTTATTTTTCACGGTGATTATTATTTACAGGTAATGGGGACGGCCATGGGGACCAGGTTCGCCCCCAGCTATGCAAACCTATACATGGGGGAGGTGGAGGAGACCCATGTGTGGGGGAGCGGCTGGGCGGCGAACCTGGTTTTCTATGGCCGTTATATAGATGACCTTATTATAATTTGGGAAGGGGATCTCACTTCGGCATCACTTTTTGTTCAGAATTTAAATTCAAACAAATATAATTTATCCTTTACACACACCTATAGTCTCACTTCTGTAGACTTCCTGGACGTGACCCTCGAGATCAGGGAAAATAAAATCATATCTTCCAATTATGTAAAACCAGTCAATACAAATTCATATATACATTTTAGGAGCGCACACCACACTCCTTGGAAGACAAATATTCCCAAAGGACAAATAATGCGACTCCGTAGAAATTGCAGTGACACAAAACAGTTTTTAGAACAAGCTCACACAATGATGGATTCTTTTAGAGAGAGAGAATATCCTGAAGCTTTACTCCAGACTGCATTGTCTGAAGTGTTGCTGATGGATAGAGACACGTTACTTAAAAACAATAATAAAAATAAAAATAAAACAAAAAATAAAAGACAAGAAACTGATAGAGAAATCTCATTTATCAGTAAATATAATAATCGTACCCCTGAGATAAGAAATATCATACTGCGAAACTATAGAGTCCTACACCAGGACAAGATCTTATCCAACATTATCCCCCAAAAACCTATGATTATTTATAAAAAGAACAGAACTTTAAAAACTATATTAGCCCCCAGCCATCTACAAAAACAAAATATTGCCAAACAATCAGATAAAATTGACACACATTTAAGTTGGCTTCCAGAAAAACCCAGAGGTTTCTTTAAATGTGGTAAAAATAAATGCACTACATGTTTGCATATTCCTAAAGATATAACCAATCATTTAACAATTTATCTTGATATGCCTCATCAATTTAAATCATTTATCAACTGTGATTCCACTCATATAATATACCTACTAAAATGTAGCTGTAATCTTCCATATATTGGAAGAACAACCAGAACACTCCGTACTCGTTTTATGGAGCACAGGAGAAACATTTTAAAAGGTTTCATCAAACACAGTGTCTCCAGACACTACAAATTGGAACATGGATCAGATCCATCATGTCTTAGAATAATAGGTCTGGAATACATAGCGGGTACTTCACGTGGAGGGGATCGCTACAATCTACTGTGCAAAAGAGAAATATTCTGGACTCTCAAGTTCAATTCTCTTCATCCAGATGGACTAAATGAAACAATTGAACTAAATACAGTGTTATAGGAGTTTATTCTATAAATAACAAAGATAAGGGATAAAAAATAATAAAAAACCAAAGACGGATAAGAAATAATAATATATATTGATGAACACGATCTATGTTTGACATAGGAAGAAATATCTATATCTGTATTATGCTTCTAATGACCACTATGTGGTTATGAGAGACTTTCTTTATTGGAATATCCTTACTGTGTTTATTCTGGTTTTTTCTCTGGTCTTTTCTATGTATAACAAAATTTCTTAATTATTTATATTTATTTCTTGTATTTGTTTTTATTTAATAATTTTATTGCCTTGTATATCACTAATCTCTGCCAAAACTCTGTCATAATAATATCTTTAGCAAGTTTGAGAAATATCGAGTTTAAAATATATACATAAATATGTACATTATATGTCTTTGACTATAATTGATCGCCCAAAACCAAATAAGAATGTTGAAGTACATATACGTTTTCTCTATAACAATTCAATGTTTACCCACATAGTGAAAATATATAGATAACATCTAATTTATATGTTTAGAATAATATCTGCCTCTTTTCGATGGGATATACTATGTCTATTATTCCCGATTATCCAGTTATCCCTAGGGATTCTCCGCCGAGTGGCATACAAATGTCACAGGAGACGCTGTCCCTGTTGCCCGGCAACGCAGGGGGCGTGTGTTCACGTGCAGTAAGCTAATGCACGTTGGGCGCACGCTTCCCTGTGGAGCTGGAGGCAGTACCGGCGTCCCCTCGTTCACGGGACGGAGCAGCGTCACACTGTGCGTCGTCACATTGTGTGACACGTCACTCTGACGCGCCCGTTCCTAAGCAACGCGGCGGACGCGGCGCGGGCTGCCTACGGGTTTTTCTCCGCTCATACCACCGATACCGGCAATCGGAGGTGGGCGGGGGCACCCTTGGGCACCCCGCGCCGCACTGAGAAGAGTCGGGACAAAAAGATATGAAAGAAAGGTTTACCGCATAAGGATCATTTATTTTGATCGTAAGCTCCGGGTCACGTGACCAAAACAAATGTGTATTATTTATTGAAATTGTGTTTATTATGCTCAAAATGTTCCTCTATCAGTCCTATCTGCCTCCAGGACTGATAGTTATCAATACTGATACTCAACGGTTATTTTATTTTGTATATTTCATTTTATATGCATACCTAGATGTGAGTAAATGTCAGTGCACCACAACAGGTGCCTAATAGAACACAGGTGTAACAATCAAACACCAATCAAGAGAGTAATCCAACTGCTATTTAAACTAGACTGGGAATACCAGTCCACACTTGCTCCTGAGGAAGCCGGCCACTGATACAGCCGGGGAAACGCGTTGAGCCTGATATTATTCTCATTTGGACCTTCCATCCATTTCACAAGTGACCAGTCCTAGTCCCGACGACGACAAAGTGCCTCATCTCCAACTGGACCTTCACCTGGGATACACGCCATATCCCTAATTCCAGCCTAAATAAGAGGACATCGCCAAATAGGGAGCCTTTCATCATCAAGGCAAGGACACTCTGGAGTCACTCTCCTGGGATCAATTCATATCCAGACAAAACACCATAAGGATGGTAACTTTATTTCCTAATTTGGAGTTATAGACTTTGTACTGTGCATACTGCTTAACACCCTAAAACCTACAGCAGTGCTATTCCGCAGCTTCAAGTGAATCTCTTGATTTTATCTTTCCCCCTATAGTGTATATGTATGCATACATTATTATGTGTTTTTATACATGAAATGTCTAGTTTAATTTGATTAATAAATTTCTACATTTTTAAAACCGTTGGGTATCCTTTATTGAAGCAGACAGCGCCGGCACATTCCCATATCTCCTTCCGTCTGCTGCTAAAAACACACTGCCTTAGTTGATTAAATTCCCTTTACAAGAAAACTCCCTTTGGTGGGCTCCATTCATCACTGGCCCACCCCTTTGTTTACGGTATCCTGTGACTGGTTCAGGTGGGTCCTTTTGTCTTTCCAGGAACCATTCATCACATTCTATCAATAGCCTGCAGACACGCCCCTTGTTACTGTATCTTAATCTATAGTGTGAACTTATAACTTGTATAACATGTGAGTGCAACTTGATATGAAATTCTAATAACTAGAGACAGGATTATATGCATTTGCATATTTGCATATGCATTTGCATATTTTGCCCATTCTCACTGGTTATTGCATATTTTACCTAAAATCTAGTGATGGTGCATATTTTAGGCCCTGCCCCCTTTCCACCCGCGAGTCACAGCACTGCTTTGTCCTGCTGCTGCTGGCCAGGTAGTGGTAGAGTGTACAGGCTGGGGCAATTGGAATTACGCTATGTCTGACACTGCTTTGGGCTGCCAATCCATGTTGATAAAAGTCAGACGGGGCAGATGCCATTACGAAGCTCCTGAACCTTTGCCTGCCCCTGGCCTGGGACTTTACACCAAGAGATAAACTTCTGCAGCAGAGGAGGCGGGCAGAACGGTTGTGACATCACGCGGCGCAGAGTAAATGCTGTGTCACAGTGAGTATGCGGCGCAGGGAGGAAGCCTTTCACTGCGCCGCCCTCACACGCTTTGCTGACATTTGATCCATCGGCTCTGGAGATGAGGGTCCATGTAGTTGATGCAAGAAGAGCTTTGGACGCTGCAGTATGCTGTAGCAGCCAGGAAGAAAAAAAATCCTGTTTATAGCACTAGACATCTGAAGATGCTGTGTGCCTATTTTTGAGGTTTACTTGCAACTAATTTTATGCTGATTTTTAAATAAGTAAAAAATTACTTTTTTATATTATTTAATGTAGCATATTTTAACACTTTTCATGCATATTTTAAGTATTTGTCTTGCATATTTGCATGCATATTTCAAGCTTTTTAAGGTGCATATAATCCTGTCTCTACTAATAACTGTCATCTGACAGCCAATATGATTCCACTCATTTAGAGACTAAACATGGCATTATGGGCTAAAATGTGTAACTTGATATGCAATATTTTCCTGGTTTATGTGATAAAGATTATTTATCTCAGACTATATTAATGTTATGGGCATGGTTAAAAATATAATTATGGAAATTATATGCTGGGAAAAATTAGGCATTGACACCCCTATAGAAAAAGATACTGAGACAGACCCAGTAGAGTCTCTGTTGAGACCTGAATATGTATTGGGATATCAAATTAGATATTTGTACTCGACTCTCATTGCAACGGGGACAAAGTTTCATCACCATAAGCTCCATACTCGATGGCTGCTGGATATTCCTGATCTTCCCGCACTACCTGGTCTATTTAATAAATTGCCATTTACTATGAAATATTTGCAGTCGGCTGCTTTGCAGGAGACTCCTATCAAGTTTTTGAACAGGGCATACATAACACCAGTGCAGAGGGCACATTTTGTCCTCAGCAACACTGGATGTTGTTACAAATGGCAGAAATCTAATGCCTCTTACTACCACAATTTCTGGGAGTGCGGGAGGATCAGATTCTTTTGGGATAAGTTGATTAATTATATTAATGGCATTTACGCTCTGAGACTTCGGAAGCACGCGGCTGCATGTCCATTTTTATAATTTCAGGGATGGGACCTTCGCCCTAAAAAGTCACAGATTATACCAGTGTTGACGATTATCCTAACAATTGCCAAAAAGCTAATTATTACGCACTGGATCCATAGGGGTTTCCCTTCTATTATGGAGCTGAAGAAAGCAGTCCTGAATACATTGTTCTATGAAAGACGGGCCTTGTGGTCATATTTGGAAAAAGGTGCTCCTGGCTTTTATAGAAAGTGGGAGCTGTACACTCTTAGCCTAATTGAATAGATTTGTATTTTCTTTAGATATATCGGAATGTGATTTGTTATGTTGATTTGTTCTCAATAACCATTTTTGATATAGTGTTTTAGATGAATAAAGTCGGAGACATAGCGATGTTAGGATGACATTAGATATTGATAATTATAACACTGACTCTTATGCGGTACAAGTTATATATTCTGGAATAAATCTGGATGATTGTTGTTTATTTGATTGTTCAGCGATTTTTTTTTCTACCACATTTTTGATATATCTGATCATATATATCTGAATGTATATTGTACGCTGTTTATTATTGCAAAATACAATAAAAATTGTTTACAACAAAAAAAAAGCTATAGAACATGTTGGGAGAGAGAGGAGATGTATTGAACAAGCTGTCTAAAAGAGATATGTACTGGATAGTTCAGATTCAAACTCAGCAGATAAATACCTGAACCCTGCAATATGGGTACAATCACTACCCAAAGATAATTCTCACTTCCTTGTATAATTTCCATAGGTATATAAATAAATAAAACTATTCACTCTAAACTATTACACTTATATTACTTATATTATTATATTTATTATTAATTAATATTATATATTTATCTTCTATTTATGTTATAACTAAGCCCTTCATGCAAATAGATCATAATAAGGTTTCACCTCTTTCTTAATAAACACGCCCCCACATATAGTATAAGCTGATAATTACAAATAAACACAAATATTGATATAAATGTCTAAACAGATTCACACATTTAATCATTGTTATTCTATATCCCTGTATGTTATATTGGAGACTACAATCTATATTTTGGACTCTGTGAGAAATCTTGTTGCCTAGTAATGAAATTTGCTTCCAAACTACTTCTACAGGATGGTGAACAGCTGCCTCCGAAAGTTGTCGATCCATTACATCAACGAAAAAAATGTCTGCCGCTAATTTAAGACTATGCTAAAGAATCACACCACCGATGGTTATGAAGCTAACACAGTTTGGCTCTATTCCCGCAGACACACAGCCAAGAGACCATGCACATGATGGCTGCACACCAACTTCCGGCAATGTTATTGTGATTTTGGCAAAACATTAATATGATAACATATAATGGATACACGCATCCATACAGGATGTGATGTCACTAGTAATTGACAAAGTCTCCTCTTCACCCCTTGAAAAACTCTATCGACAAAACGTGTTGGGTGGTGCCTGTAAACCTCCTCTTGAAAAAGATAAACTGTTTTTATCTCCTCTTTTATACGCAATTGTTATATATATATATACATATATATATATATATATATATATATATATATTTTAGCTATATTATTTTCTGCCTTTTTAGACTGCTTTTTACTACAGTATCTCCATTGTCATAAATAAAATTGTTTGTTTTGTTTTCCAATATAAAATAGACTCTAGTGTCTGGCATATTGGTCGCTGAACCCCAATTCCTTTTTTAAATATTCCTAATCTTAGTCCTTTACCAGGGCTTACTATTTAGGGGACTTCTGTCACCTTATATAGAAAATAGGATTGCTTGCACATATATTTTTACTGTTTTTTTTAAAGACTATACTGTAAGGAGTTATAATACCTCATCTAAAGGAATAGTTACGCACGTGGCACCAAGGAATTCACGTTCCTGGCTGTGTGGGAGATTTGTTGTCCCCAGGGGTATGGGTCATTGAGTTGACCACTGAAGCTCCACATTGAATAGCTCCTGGCAGACCTTTACAACAAGTGTACAGCCCAACGTGCTTCCATCTGCAACTGGAAATGATCTTTTATTTTGAAGCTATAAGATAGTAAAGCATTTGTGCCTGTGGATAAGCGGTACACTTATCTGCTGTTGTATGACCACATGAATTGTGCTTGATTTACACACATGCTAGAGTATGTACAGTAATCTTTGTTCAAGGTACTTCTGTGTTGTAAAAATATATTACAAGACATGAGATAACGTGATAGAACATTAGCTATACATTTGTCTTCCTCTAACGAGTACAGAACTAAAAGGGAAACTTAAGCCTTCAGCGTCTGCAGGTATTAAAGCCCCTTCTGGGATTTTCAGCACCATGCCTACTTTACAGCCCTCCCGAGGAGGTTTTGGGGATAAAGTCCTACAAACCTTGAATAAGATTGATACTTCTATATGAGCGACTTTAGTTTTTCAGTGCTCAGGATGTGCAGTCTACAACCGTCCGCCTGTCAGTATTTCTACAAAGAATGTAAATTCCTTTAGGAAGTATCAGCAGTTACTGTCAGAACATAACTGCAGACCACAGACGCCCGAGGCTCTAGTCTGCTTTTAATTTTGGTTGCAGAAGAATTTCTTTTTTCTCAGGATTTTCAGTTCACTTGAGCTGGACATATCAAGGCGTTCTGTGCGTGTGTTACAGATCAGCTGAATGTTTGTTTTGGCTCACAATCCTATTTTTACAAAGGATACGGAGGCATAATCAGACTGAAATATCTGAATAGGCTGCACCCATTGCAAAGGTGATTTACCTTTTGCGGTTCTTCCTTTGTTAAAAGGACACATGTTTACATTGAAATAAAAAACACCAGTTTATTTATATATTGGGGAAATAACAAAGGTCACACCATCATATGCTATTTATTTATTCAATAATTCTTTCTTTCTGGTGGCTAAAACTTAAGGGGCTACATCGCTTGGAACACTTCGGTAAGATCGCTCAACACACAGCGATGTGTCAGTGCTGTGTGCTGAGCGATCTGTCAGGGCCAGTGTTCTCCGCATCGCTATGGCCCCTACACCATACCTCCCAACTGTCCCGCTTATTGCGGGAACGTCCTGATTTTGTACGCAAACACACCCGCTCGCATGCGGCCAAAGGGGAGAGAAATCATTTGATGGTCGCCAAATGCAGAAATAAAATGACACCCATTCAGGGCCACCACACCCCAAACCCTTGTTAACCCCAATGTGGGGCATGTAAATAACTAGTATTTATCCACATGATAATAGCTCATACTTAAATATACATAAACAAAGAGCACCCTACCTAGAGCAACCCACAGTGCTCCATATGGTATGTCAGGACCAGCACTTCCTCTTAATGCTAGCTCCGTTATGCCTCTCATAACAGAAATATGTATTGACAGACGCTCAATCAATTTAGTGATACAGGTTGAGTATCCATTATCCAAAATGCTCGGGACCAGAAGAATTTTGGATTACGGATTATTCCGTATTTCAGAATATTTTTATATTTCAGTGATGTATCTTGAGGTATCTTGCATGTATGTTGTATAAGCACATCAAACACATGAAATACACACAAATATATTTTATTTGTGCATAAAACAAGGACATGAAACACAATTTGTGTACAATCTGAGATACTGAATTTAAATGCCAAGCAATCATTTTCTTGCACATATTAAGTGCTAGTGACAAATCATGTCCTCGGTTAGTGCCAGTTACATATGTCCCAGTAGTAATTTGACTCACGTCACACGGCATGCCCTCTCTATCTGGCTGCCGATATGCGCTCACACGGTAGCGCGCATCGGCAGCACATCAGGCTCGGAAGCCCTAAAAAAGCATGCGATTTGGCTTCCGATGTTCCCTATATCGGGAACATCGGAAGCCGAATCTAACCATGTGTACACACTATAAGTAATATCACTAAACTGAATTTGCATCACCTTAGTAAGAAAATACGTTTCTGAGCCTTACTAACCCCAACTGATATGTGAGAGGACTAAGTCAGATCCATCAGATCCTCAGTAAAATGAATCCCTAAAAACTTGATGCTACTGACCCTTTCAACCTCCTCACCATTTTAAAACATTTGTGGATTTCTTAGATCAAGCATGTCCAAATTATGCCCCCCCCCCCCCAGCTGTTGTGAAACTACAAGTCCCATCATGCCTTGCCACAGTTTTGCTGTTAGGGAATACAAAAAACTATAGCAAGGCATGCTAGGATGTGTAGTTTCACAACAGCTGGAGGGCCACAGTTTGGACATGCCTGTCCTAGGTCTTTTAAAATCTGGTGCCGGATGACTGAAAGGCAGTCGGGATTCCGACAATCATTACACCGACGTCGGAATCCCGACTGTTAAAACCCTGAAACTCGGGATCCCAACGGCACCTCTTCTCTGTTTCTGTCCTAATTTCCATAACCACTCAAACCCACCTAGCGTGGTATCTTCCGCAAATTTTACATTGATTTGGACTTGAAAGACAATCCAAAGTATACAATGAATATAAAAAAGCACTCAGGACTCATCCTTGAGTAACACGTGTAATTTTGATCAGTTTATTAGAGCCCATCCTAACTATCAGTTAAAAATTACAAAAAACAATTACACTTTGGCACAAACAACAATCTATCATAGGGTTTTCTAAATGAAGAACCCAATGAAGAATTGTAAGAGCAGCACCAGCACCAAAACCCACCAGAATGCCACCCTTAAGCTGTTCCAAAACACTTTATAAGTAATTATATAAGAACAATTGGGCAATAACCATTTAAGTTAGATACTACTGTGCATCACCAACCACTTGATAGCCAGATCACCCCTCACCACTAAAGTACCCACAACTATTGTTTAGCACCCACCCCTTTCTACCTTGAATACTCCTAAAGACTCCAGCACCCAGCACTTATGCTCTGTTCCACCATTCATCACCTTAACAACCACCCCTTGTAGGCCTAGTATTCATCATTTTCAACCCAAGACACTCTTGTCACCTCCGCAAGGCTAAATTAAGTCCAGTGCAAATAAGTTGTAGGGCCCCAAATACATCAAACATTATTTCCCCCCACCAGTGACACTACTTTGCCCTTAGGAGATCAGGAGAGAGTGAGATGAGAAAGAGAAACAGAGACAGAAAGGATGTCAGGGTGAGCAAGATAGAGAGTGAAGGGGAAAGAAAGAAGGGATAGTAAAAGAGAGGGACAGTGACAGTGAGTGGGAAAAATTTACACGAGATATAGAGTGAGTGTCAGGTGGAGAGAGAGTAACAGAGAGAGGGGAGAGAGAGTGGAGAGAGACAGAGAGATGGGCACAAGAGAGGCAGCATGGATGGTGTAATGGTTAGCATTCCTGCCTCACAGCGCTGAGGTCATAGGTTCAATACCCACCATGGCTCTAACTGTGCAGAGTTTGTATATTCTCCCCATGATTGCGTGGGTTTACTATGGGTACTCCAGTTTCCTCCCACAATCCAAAAATATACTGGTAGGTCAATTGGCTTCCAACAAAATTAACCCTAGAATGTCTGTGTGTGCATGTACATGAACATAGATTATAAGCTCCACTGGGGCAGGGACTGATGTGTATGAACTATACTCTGTAAAGCGCTGTGGAATATGTATGCGCTATATAAGAAACCTAAATATGTATGCGCTATATAAGAAACCTAATAAATAATAAATAAGAGAGGGTGTCAGGTGAGAAAGAATGGGAGAGAGTGGGTGTCGTGAAGAGAGACAAAGAAAGAGAGAGAGGAGCAAGAGAGGGAGAGAGTGTGTCAAAGACAAAGGGGGAGATTCCCTTCGCCGCCCATAGCATTTATATGCGATAATTATAGCAAAGGACAGCTCTTGCGTTAAGAGCTGTCCTTTGCGGTGAGAGTCGCCGGGTCCCAGCAGGTCCCGGCGGCTCCCCCCTCCCTCACACACCCGGCGCTGCTGCTGCTGCGCTGGGCTCTCCTCCTCCCTGCACCCGGAAGAGGATCAGTGCAGGGAGGAGGTCAAAGGTCCGGGCAGCACTGCGCTGTGCTGCCCAGACACAGGTGAAGGAGGAGGGGGCGATGCGGGGCGGCGGGGGTCCGTGCGGGGCGGCGGCGGGTCGTTGCGGGTCGGCGGTGGGATGCGGTAGAAGCCCATTGGCTTCTATGGGGCATCGCCAGATTTTTCTGGCGATGCCCCCTGCCACGTTAACCCGGCGGGGGATGCTTACAGCATCCCAAAATGCGGTAAAAACCCTGATAACGGGGTTTTTACCGCATTTCTTGCATATAGAATCTCCCCCTTTTTGCTTAGAGAATCTCCCCCAAAGAGAGGGAGAGTATCAGGGATGGAAAAAGAAAGGGCATGAAAGAAGATGTCAGGGAGAGAAGAAGGGGGAGTGAGAAAGAGAGAGAGTGTGTTATGTGCACAAAGAGGTGTGCCTTCAATAATCAGACATGCCCACTTACTGTAGAGTTGAAGACAAAGCTGTTAATATCAAAAGATAAATATCATCACTGACTGTGATACTGGTGTAGAAATGACTGTGCAGACTGTGATACTGGTGCAGAAATGGACAGGTCAGGCAAATGGAGAAATGGTTTCCACATTATGGGGAATCCCACTTTGTGGATGACTGCCCTGTCTGCCCCAGCTATAATCTGGCCCTACACCCTAGCACCCAAACTTTAACAACCAGACCACCCTTAGTGCCCTTAGAACCCAAAATGTGCTAGCCAGACCACAAATAACCACCATAAAGCATCCTCCACTAGTGGGTGTAACACAGTGGTAGCCAACCCTAGCCCTCGAGAGCTACCAACAGTTCTCATTTTCCAGACAACCTAGCTGCTGCACAGCTGCACTCATTAATCACTGACACATTTTTAAAAGATACACAGATGGAGCTAATTAGCTCACTTGTGATTCTGTGAGGAGACCTGCAAAACATGCACTGTTGGTAGCTCTCGAGGACTAGGGTTGGCTACCCCAGGTGTAACACATTGCGGACACCTTTTTGACTGATGACATGTAGATTGTTTATACTTTGCACCATGTCGATATGCTGATTGTCAACATTTGATTATTGACATTTTTAACCTGTCAGCATTTTCACTGTCACCAGTTTTTACCAGCACCCTCCATTATAGACAAGATGTGTGCATGAAATAGTTTCCCAGTTAAGGGTATCAAAGCAGCAAATATGTCTAACGCTGTGTACACATGGGACTCAGCCCCGGCAATTTTGGCTGAGCCCCGTGTGTATCAAGATGTAGTTAAGCCATCAGAAAGATTTGGCTGGGCGATAGTGATGCTGCGGGGCCGCACATTGCTATCGCCCACTGTGTACACACGGGGCGATTCAGGCAAATCTACTAAGCGATTCTGACGATGTAGTCAAAATTGTTTAGAAGAATCACCCAGTGTGTACATCCCTTTATGTCAGTGGTTCCCAACCCTGGTCCTCAAGTACCCCCAACAGTGCACGTTTTCCAGGTCTCCACACAGAATCACAAGTGCTATAATTAGCTCCACCTGAGGATCTTTTCAAATGTGTCTGAATAATGAGTACACCTGCTGGGTGACCTGGAAAACGTGCACTGTTGGGGGTACTTGAGGACCAGGGTTGGGAACCACTGCTTTATGTGATCCAAGTACCAAGCACTCATAGCCTGGGCTCATCACTCTATGGGTGAGATATACTAAGCCTTGAAATGTGATATCATGGAGAGTGATAAAACACCAATTAGCTCCTACCTGTCATTTTTCAAACCCAGCTTGTGACATGACAGGATCTGATTGGCTGGTGGTTTATCACTCTCCATTTTATCACTTTTCAAGCTTAGTACAACTGGCCCTATGAAAGGTAAACTGAATACATTGCTTTAGAGACCAGTGCGAACAATTGTACAATCACAATCCTTGAGATTATTATTGAATAGGAAATGTACTAATTTGAATAAAGGTCTCTACATCTTGTAATGATGGGTAATGTGTAAATAATGGAGATACAGTATGTAGGTTAGTTTTCAGGATGGAAATGTGTATGTTGGCAAGGTATTGGTGGGACTATTGAAGGGATTGATGGAACTGGTGAAGGTGCTGGTAGTTGTGTAGTAAATGTGGCAATATTGAAATATAATGTGACAAATATCTTTGGTGATGCATCTGTAGGACTTGGCCTTATCTAGAAGGTAAGAATGTGCTGTATACAGAAGTTATTATGGGTAATTGGTTGTGATGTGGAACTGTTTAGAGGGGTAAGACTAATCAAATACACAAGGTTTCGTTTTGAAATAAAACCTGTTTTGGTTTATCTTAAATTACGTAAAAGGCCTAAAAGTTCACTCTGTTTTCTTTTTTTACATCTAAAAGTTAGATTTTATCTTCCATCGTTCACTATCTCACATTTATGTCTTCGCTAATAAATAAATATATAATTGATCACTTGACAATGTTTTTGCCATTTACTGTAGATTGTTTTTAATTAAGTCTGTTTTTTGTTGTGTACTTTGTTTTTCATTAAAAAGATGGCACCATTTTTTGCTCTTAAATTTCATGCACTTCTAATTTTTATAGGGCAAGTAGGTGGTTTTTAGTTTGATGGCACCGCAATCAATGACACTTAAACACTAAGGGCGGTATTCAATGAGAATACCTGCGAGGTGCAGCGAATCCTTTTTAGGATTCGCTGCACATTCGCCACGTTCCGGAGCCGGCGGGCTCCGGTATTCAACGTGTCAGGGGCTCGCTGCCCCTGACTGGCGAATATGAGCTCCTGCGGCGATTGCCGCAGGGAGCCTGAGGACGGTGGCAGGCAGAGAGATGGAAGTCTCTCTGCCTGCCCCAGAACTTTGTGGGGGGGAGGTGGGCTCCCCGGGTGCCAGGCAGCACAGGCTGCCCCCCCGGGGGTGCCAGCAGGGGACCGTATATTCACTATACCCGATCGTAACGATCGGGTGCAGTGAATATATGAATATGTAATGAGCGGCTCGGCTCCGGCGCCCCCTGCTGGCTGCTGTGTAAAAAAAAAAAAAAAAAAAAAAAAATTTTTTTACAAATTAAATATATATTCATGTGCTTACAGCACATGAATAAAAATAGCATGCCCCTCCTCAGAATAAAATTCCTGATTTTTTTACACCAAATGTAAAAAACAAAACACTTTTTTTTAAAAGTTCACATTCCACTTCACCATAAAAAGATAGCGATTGCTACTCGGTGAATCATGGCGAAAAAAACCTTCAAATGTATTCGCCATGTGGTCATTGAATAGGGTGATTCACCGTTTTAGTCAGAAATTCGCCAAACAGCACAAATTCGCCATAAAAACATGGCGAATCAGGCTCATTGAATACCGCCCTAAATGTGTGACACACAGCCCCCACCTCCATACACACACACAACATGGAGCACTAGACAACTGCTTATTTTCACCCAGTGGAAGGCCCTAGTGTCATGTGCTGCACATAAGTAACTTCTAGTTATAACAAATATAAATGGTTTTCTGTACTTTTTTAAATAAATAAATATGTTTACTGTTTCACTATAATAAATACCAATTTTATAATAGGATATGTTATTCAAACATATGTACATATAATGTAAGTAAAGTGGTTTAACAACAAGTGAATACTTAAACCACCAGTAACGTATTACCCAAGCTCAGAGGTGTAAGTTCATCCCAGTCACCCAGAGGCAAGTTGGAATTTGGTGCCCCCTTAAAAAAAAAAAAAGGAAAACATACGAGCGGTGATGTAATGGAAGTTAGACGTTAGAATGCCTGACTTTTTACAGGAACTCAGTAATTGTAATGGTTTGCGTCTTTAATGCTCTGGGTGAAAATCGAATCAGACTTCTCATAGTGTTTTATTAGACATGGGAGTGTCTGATTTTTTTTAAGACTAACCGTAATGTGTGTTATAGTATAACAGTTGCAGACCAGGATATAATGGTAGCCAAATTAGCAAGTCTCACACAAAATGGCTCTTTAAAGTAGGACATTATTAAACTTTTTTGGGGGGTGAGTTGTATGTTTTATGTGTTTGCACTTACAAGTGAAAAATTAGAGCATATTTGTAGCATCAAAAAAATGTATACAAACATTTCTAACCTTATAAATGCTAAATATACTTTGATCTGTCAAAATAGCTCATGTACTGTACATGTCATTTTTTTTCCACATTAAGCACATCTTAAACGCATTGGGGATGCTAATCAAATGCACAAGCAGCTTCTGTTGACTAAAATGATATACAGCTTCCCTATATTCTGTAATTGTGACTGTATCTACAATGGAGTCTGCTACAGTGTTTCTCAATCAAACAGCATAACATTTTGGTATGCACATGCCTTGATGCAGGTGAGTCAATTGTATCTGGGAGGTTCGCTGGGTGGGAGTAGATCCAGTTTAACAAAAAAAACCTCAAATTGTAAATTTGAACCCAAGGGCCACCTGGAGTCACAAGAAAATAAATGGAACAGGAAAAAACAACTGCAAGGGTGACTGACCAAGGCTGAAAGTAGGATTTTCATCACCTGGTGCAAGGCAGTTATTGGCTCCGCTCCATCTTCCCCCGGCATGCACTTATGGGTGTCACATCCAACACCTGGGGTATGGGGCCCACTTCACCACAGTAACCCTAAACAATTTAGAGCATGACAGCGAGAAGGTATGTAAGGTATAAGCCAGGGGTGTCCAAACTTTTTGCGACAAGGGCCAGATTTGTTGAGGTGTAAATGTGTGGGGGCCGGCCATTCAGCCTGACATTCTTTGAATCATTAATCACATCAGAATGGTCCCCCACTCTGCCCCCATTCACTTTATGTCCCCCAGCGATCCTTCATTCACTGTATGTCCTCCAGCGTGCCCCCATTCACTGTATGTCCCCCAGCCTGCCCCTTCACGGTATGTCCTCCACTCTGCCCCCTTCACATTATATTCCCCTGCCTGACCATCCTTCTCTGTATGTCCCCCAGCCTGCCCCTCCTTCACTGTATGCCCCCCATTCACTATGTCCCAGAGCTTGCCCCCCCTTCTCTGAATGTCCAGGGGTTGGACACACACTCATTTGAAAGCCGCCAAACACATCTCACTGTGGCTGCCGGCACCTCCTCACTGCTGCAGACAGCAAGGTAAGGGCGTGCTCGCCAGGACCCCACCTTTAGTGTCCTGTGCTGTGCATCTGATGCTCCACCCGCTTCTGGCTGGAGACTGCGGGCCACTTGAAATGACGGCATGGGCCGCAATTGGCCCCCGGGCTGGACTTTGGACATGCCTGGGATAATCTATTCAACAGTCTAACATGCATTTCAGAGTGGTTTATACAAAAATTACTTGTATCCTTCTACTATAAAAGCAAAGAACAAGTTTTCTTTAAACAGCAACAGGAAAGGAGGTGTACAAAGGGTGAATTCTGGGTCAGGGAAGGAAGTGAAGAAAAGGGTCCAATGTTGCTAAATACATTTCTTCATGGCTGTGGACAGAATGAGAATTATTTTGCTGCCAGATGTTAGTTTAGTTATTTCAGTAATAGGCATACCTAATACCAAGAGTGTGCAATATGAGCAACACACCATGCCTAGTACATCCATTTCAGTCAATGATCTAAAGAGGATTCTATAGTTGCACAATTTACTCCTATCAAGTTATAGCTTGGCATTAAAAGGGAGACAAATAGCTTCTGTAAAAGATCCATCTATATATATGTATGTATGTATATATGTATGTATGTAGTAGCTGGTAAGAACTTGACACTGGAAGATGGTGCTAGTCTTTAGTAGCCCATGGGCTACTATATGGAGGATTCTCTGGCCCCCTGCTGAAGCATGCACTGAAGGAGACCCACGCAATAAGATGCCAAACTAAATCTTCTGAGCTTGTGTCCTTGCAAGAGGTTGATTTTGAAAAATCTTTATATGAAACGTTAAATTTTCATGTCGAAAATGTAGACATAAAAAATGCATTGTAATTAATTGGATGCGATCACCCAACACAAAATATTGTGCCATTGTACGGCGGATCATGCAGTGTGTCCGCAGGCCACAAGATCACGTTGGCCCATCGTAAAATCGCTGGTTACATTTAGGTGTATACCCTGATTAAGTACATCTGTCAAAGGCCACTACAGGAGCATAAAATATCTAAACAGAAAGATTATATTATCTTATATAAGCATGTAATATAGGGCTCATTAAGTTAAAAAAAAAAGCATTTCTTCTGTAATTCTGTTTTTTTTTAGCAGCTATAGCCATGGAAAATTAAAGTAAATATGATGTAGTAACACAGTGCAAATGAGTTTTATGGCTTTTTTTAAACTATATAGCGATGACAATCTCTCTAAAGAAAGGAGTAAAGGAGAAGTATGAAAGGTAAGTACACTAGTATATTCCCACATCTACATTTTATATACATTTACAGTGAGAGTTGCAGGGAGCAAAAGGTATCTTATCTCAAGGGAGATGGCAGGGCAGCCTGACTAGTGTACAGGATTGTCAGAATCATGGCTGTGTGACAGATCGCTCAGCTAACTGTACATGGTGATTCAGATTCTGCAGTTGCTGAACTTTTGATTTTGTGGAAGGGAAAGACAGTGTGCACTGTGCTATGTGAAAGGAATGCCATTAGTCTTCCAGGGGTTAAGCTGGTAGAGGAGCCAGGCTGGGGTGTTTGGGATACTACTTTCTAAGCATCCAAAACTATACTGCTGTCTAAGTAAATACACTGCTATCTAGCTAGGTTTCCTCTAAAGTAATGGCTCTGTTCTTTCCTGATGCAGTCCCCCATGGGGGAGATTTACTTTCACAGGTCCTCCAACCGAGTAGAGACATTGTCCAAATCCTGGCCCACATCAAGTCCTTCCTTCAAAACAAGATATAAAGTTACTTAAATTTCAGCTGTCTTCCAAAAAAAAGCCAGGTCTGAATTGACATTGTCCATCTGAGTTTGAAGGTTGCTATTCTGTAGGCTGATATGGACAACTCAGATTGGCTTCTTCTGAGTTTGAAGGTTGCTATTCTGTAGGCTGATATGGACAACTCAGATTGGCTTCTTATGTAACTTTGTGAGATGGGGATCCACCACACCATCAAGGTAAAAGCTCTTTGATAATAGGGGTATGAAACAATGTTTATATCTGAAGTCTCCCTGAAGATGTTTCCACACTTATTGTTGCTTTTTTTTTTTAAATGTGGCAAAATCCTGAAGTTGTATCCCAGCAACAAAAATAACATATTTTGGGCTCATAGGTTATTAATGTCAAAAAGTCAGTCTGGAGATTTTATCTGTCCATTACGTCTTGCAAAAGGAAGTCCTGCAATACTCCAGAAACTGCAACATTTGGATGGCATGTAGGGACATTTAATGTACACTGGCTACCAATTTTTAAGATCTCTCTTGATATACACTAATACACTGTAAAGTGCTTCATGCCAACATAATCTCTACAGATGGGATTTCTTTTTAACTATGACTACCTGGTCACCGTCAGATGTCTTTAACCCAGGTTAAGATTGCTCCGTGATGCTCCTATGTTTTTGTGTTCTCTCTATACTCTATAGGACAAGCCTGGACAACAGTTGTTATGAAACAACACATCCAATGATCCACTTATACAGTGTTAGCAATCACTAATAGCAAAACTGTGGTAGTTTTACTATAGCTGGATAGCCCCTGGTTGGCCAGGCAGTGCCTGCTCCAGGACCCGCACCTCCCCTTTTTTTAAATGTTTATATTTGTCTCTGTGCTACTGATTGTGTAGATTATTTCATGCTTATATGACAGTTCTATCTATAATTCTCATGACATCCTGAATGTATGGCATCAGGAATCACCAATATCTCAGCAATGGCACCTTTTTACCCCCAAGCCATAGACCCTCTAGTGTTAAAATCTCATAGTTAATTCTTGCAGGCTCTAATTTATGGGTGTGGTATAGGGGTCAGACAGTCGGCATCTCCCGACAGTCATTATCCCGATGTCGGGATCCTGACTGCCCAGACCCAGACAGCATGGTGAGCGCAACTAAGCCCCTTGCGGGCTCGCTGCACTCGCATCACTGCGGGAACGGTGGCTCGCTACGCGAGCCACCTATTCTGTTCTCCCTCTATGGGGGTCATGGACCCCCACAAGGGAAAATAGCAAGTGGCCGTCGGGTACCCAGCTGTCGGTGTTTTGACAGTTGGGGTCCCGACGTCAGGTGAATGTCTGTCTGGATCCCAACTGTCAGAACCCCGTCCGGCACCCCTAATTTATCTATTAACATTACCTATGTATCACAGCCACCGTGCAGACCTGGGACTCGTTAGGCTTCATACTCCTAAACTCACCCACAGACTCCTGTGAAACAAGCCAATGAGAGTCTGGGGGTAGGCTAAGCCCCCAATCCCCTACGCAGACATATCTGAAGCTATAAATCTCTTCACATTTACCTTGAACTCTCCCAGATATCTGATCTTTCACTTTCCTTTAAGAGAGCTATTCCTAATGCTTGCTGAGTCCGAGATTCACAACAGTGGCTGAGCACTGGGCCTCTGCACCTATTGTGTACTCACATTGTTGCGGTATTTAAAAATGGACACAATTTTTTTACTTTACTTGAAAATAACTGCTCCTTAGAATTTTGTTTATTATGAATGAATGTACAATTTATTAACCAGTTACATGTGAATACATAATTATTGCCTGAGAGAATTAAGGTTTTTTTTTTTTTTTTAACAGGGTAACAGGCTGGTGGTGTGGGCTTGTCAAGCGGACACTTTTTGAAAACATTTTGGTGTAAGAAGGTGGCAGACTGGCAATGTGGACTTGTAAAGCGGACACTTTTTGAGATTTTTTCCAGGACCACTTTAAATTCCCAATCCACATATGACACCTGGGAATGGCAATGTAGTGGAATAACCATAAGTCACCAATGCAGGAAAAGACACACACAGTGGTGTCCAAACTCAGAATTAGTTCATATGAGAAGGGATCCTGCCCCCTCAACACACCCCTCCCCATGAGGGCCGCATCACCCGAAATCCCCTGCCAACCCCCCCCCCCCCCCAGCCCGCACCAGAACGCTGCCGCAATCACCGGCGCACACCCCCCCCCCCTGTACAGAGGCTGGGGGCGAGTGAGCACCGGAGCATCCCCCGTACCCCCTGCCTGGGGCGCTCCGGTGCCTTACACCGGCACTGGGCAAGTACAGTATAAGGGGGTTACTATTGTGTTGCATGATTTGTATAAGGGGTATATGGTAAACTTAGGTGACCACATAAAAGGGGCTGAAATGTTGTCTACCAAGTTTTGGCTTTCAGTATTTTTTATATGACTGGAGTGCTGCCTCACCCTGCAAGTATTTTAGGACATCGGCATCCTGTGGGTGCTCCTTTGGAGTGCACCCACCAATATATATCCCTACATTTTTCTTATGCCAGCCCCCTACCTTTTCCAGCCATATATAATTAGTTCAAAGCATTTACACAAAATGAAACACAACCATGAGAAGACCACCCAACCAGAACACTGGTCACGCCCCCCACATTATTAGGTGCTGGCCACAACCACTATTATTGCGCATAATAGGCCCTTGATCATTTTCAGCTCCAGGCCCATTTAGACCTTAATCTGGCTCTGGTTGGGAGGTGTTCAGCGGCCGCCCAGTCTTTCGAATAGGATTTTTTCTATTTTTTCTATTCTCCCGCTCGCCGCAGGGTCCGGTGTAGTGGCGAGCGGGGGGGGGGGGATCCTGTTTAAAACGCTGAGCTGTGGAGACACTGCTGGGCTGCTGGTGGGGTGCGCTGCTAGAAGGGCAGAGGCAGCGTGCAGGGGATGTTGTGGGGGACAGTGACCGTGACGGAGAGCCGGGCAGGGGGAGGCGGGAGCTGTCAGTGCGGAGAAAAAAAATCCCATACAAATGATTGGCCGAGCGCTCTCTCAGCCAATTTCTGACTGGCTAAGAGAGCGCTCAGCCAATCACAGGCTGCCCATTTATTGTATGGGCTTTTTTTTGTTCCCAGCACTGACAGCTCCCGGCTCCCCCTGCCATGCTCTCTGTTACTGCCGCCTCTGTCCCCGGAGCATCCGCTGCCTCTGCCCTACTAGCAGCGTCCCCCGCCATCCACCCCGCAGTGTCCCAGCCACCCTGCTCCCTCCACCTTCCCGGAGCACAGCTCCGTGCTCCGGCGTCCCCTGCCCAGCTGCACATAAGATTTAGCAAATCTTATGTGCAGCCAGTCCGACCTCCCGACTCTGATCCGATGCGCACGGGACCGCGCATAGGGTCGGACCGGGTGTCTGGACTTGAGATTTGGCCCGATTTCACTGCCCGATCCATCTGAATCGGGTGAAATCGGGACCAAATCGCATAGTGTATGGGGGCCTTTAGAGTTGCAGTGCAATAGAAGCCCATTGGCTAAAGATGGTGTTACCCACTGCATCCAAGCCCTGGAATCCATTGCATTCTGGGGTGGCCAAACCTCCAAAAACTGCATTTTTGGAGTTTTGGATGAATTTTTAAGTTTCTTGCATACCGCCCCTGGCACCTCATTGCACACTCCTCATAAAAATATATTTTTGTTGTATATTATAAGGGTATATTTTCTAATACAGTAGCTGTTCATACATGAATTGACACCATGCATACATAAAGACAGTCCATACTTCCCAACATGATCCTCTCCAGGAGGGACACAATACTGCTCCTGGACATTCCTCTTATTGTATGACTGCCATCACCTGTGTTAAACAGGTTAATTGAAAAGAAAGGTGCTTCAACACAGGTGATGGCAATCATACAATAAGAGGAAGGCGCAGAAGCAGAGAAATGTGTCCCTCCTGGAGAGGGTCATGTTGGGAGTTATGCAGACATACATGCATACATTATATCAGGCAGGGCTGCCACTAGAAATGTTGGGGCCCGGGACTGACCTACAGTCCGGGCCCCCAGCGGCACAGCGCCATATCTCTGAATATGCTTCACTATACAAGAAACTGTTAATAAATAAACCCAGCATTATGTACTATATAATTATTTTAACAGTGCAGAATATTTCTACATGACAAATCTGTTAAAGCCAGAACTGCTACAGTTGTGGTACCAGATCCTGTACTTACAGATATATATATATATATATATATATATATATATATATATATATATATAATTTTAGTGAAACAGTGACCTTAGGCGTGAGAAATCCCATGCCTGCATATTAACAATTAACTAAAGCTTAATAATAAACCCTGCCAGCCCAGCTGTAAAGCAAAAGCTTGGGGGGGGAGGCATTTTAAGGCGGGTCTATCCCACACTGTGCTGCTACTATTGCAGGGACAAGTTCCCTAAATTCTGCTGCTGCTGTTACTCTGTCTCTCACATTCACCAGCAGGCAGCAGCCTTGGGGGCTCCCCTGATACTTGGGGTATCTCTGCAAGGATTGATACTCACCTTCTCAATCTGTAGTGCTTGTGGTGTCAGCATAGGGAATTTTACTGGTCTGCTTTAGAGTGTCCTGTTTGTTTATAGCTGTATACACTTGGACTTGGACGTGGCTAGCAGCATCTTACAAGGGGACACAGCCATCCACACATCTAGCCGAGCACTAAGTAGCAATGGTTGGGAGGCTAAACCTGCAGGATGTCCCCGATCTACTGGATATGAAGAAGAAGGGTGAGAGGGTGCTGGACAGCCCGGATTCTGGGCTCCCTCCTAGCCCCTGCCCCAGTAACTGGCTCGTGACTCCAGCAGCAGCAGAGAAGTCATCGTATCACGATGTCCCCGGGCAAACCATGCCGGTGGTGAGTACAGTGCTGCTGGGCACCGAGCACAGGGGCAGCAGCCAGTGCTTAGAGGAATACATGTTACTAATTTAGTTGCAAATGCTACGTGTCACATGGGGAAAAACACACTGGAGGAAAAGCATTTGTACGAGCTTGTAGTACAGTTAGTGTCATACATTTGGGGTCAATTTAGTAAACTGAGTTTTTAAGAAGTGAAAGATGTTGCCTATAGCATCACCCACATTCTGTTCTCTGAAAGGTGCAAAGTGCGCCTTGCATCACCATCGCAGGAAAATGACATGCAATGTGTCACTTTTCATGCGATCCATCGCATTGCGTTGGAATCGCATAAAAAGTGGCCATATCGCACTAGTGGATGGCCGCCTTTAGAGAAATAAGTAGAATCTGATTGGTTGCTATGGGCAACAACTGCGCTTTAGTAAATTTACCCCATGGGATCACCTCTGTTGCTCAATGAGCATACAGAACATCATCGAGTTGCAGCTGGATGGATTCCGTTTGTATTTGAAGTTGAAATGTGTATTTGTCACTATAAATAGTTACTGTTTGCACTATAAATAGCATGAGCTGTGAGCTGTAACTGTAGTACTTCCTTACAGATGAGATGTGTAGTTATGTAACAGATTCATACAAGGAGAAACAAGGTTTTCCTTAAACCAGACAGCTGACCCTAAATGTCCTCAGACTCCCCTAACTCCCAATACTAGGCAGGAAGGAGAGCACTCAGCAGTTACTTGTTGTTGCAAGTGCAGCACACACTGTGTAGGTAGTGTTTCAGCTCTGCAGCTGCAGCTTTCAGAATAGAGCACTATATAATCCATCTGTCTCATCTGGTACATTGTAACAATGTATTCATTTGTCAACGTGTCTTAAAAATGTGAAATAACACATTACATCTGTCTGCGTCCTCCTTTCTCTAGCTCTCTTTATTCATTTAAGAATTTAATCTATCCAGCTTTCACATATTTTAATCTTATGTGTATTAAAACTGGTGGGGACTTGTGGGAAGACTAAAAACTCATATTTACAGAAATATTGTTATTCCCAGGTTTTGCACTTTGGGAAGCATCACTTGAATAAGATTAACTCTTGTGTCAGTTAATTCGAATTTTATATTAAGAGACACAGCTTTGCCTGTATATACACATGCCTAGCAAAGTCATACAAACTGTAACCAAGCCTTGCATATCCCCTGTCTAAGAGCATACTTTCCTACCTGACCCTCTCCTTCAGGGAGAAAATGCTCTGTTCCTGGACTTCCCTGGTAATGTATGATTGCCAGCACCTGTGGTGAAAAACCTATCATACATTACCAGGGAAGTCCAGGACCAGAGCATTTTCTCCCGCATGGAGTGGGTCAGGTAAGCAAGTATGTCTATGAGCAGATACAGTATATATAGTCCCTCCCGGCTCCTGCAGCATGACAGGCAGTCAGTATGAATGAATGATCTGGGGGCAGTGGATGGTGTGCTCTGATATCATGATTTGTGCACATAGTCATTCATAGCATACCATTTGCTTTCTTGTTCAATCACCAGCAATCTTTATTGTATTTTAATGTTTTGGATACTTTATAATGGGATTAGTTATGAATCCTGGTGGTCGGAATCCCGACGCGGTATCCCGACAAGGGGGGTGGGGTGTGCGTGGATGCCCCCCCCCCCCCCCTTGCAGGCTCGCTGCGCTCACCACGCAGCGGACCCGGTGTCTAGCTACGCTCGGAACACTAATTTATTCTCCCTCTATGGGTGTCGTGGACACCCACAGAGGGAGAACGTGTCGGGATTGTAACTGCATTACTTTCTAATAAAGGTAACCTAAATACCAGTATTTTATGTAGTTCTACTGTGAAACAGGCTGCCAGAAAATAACAATCTTAGCAATCGCCAGCACTGCTGATAAACTGTTGTATACAGTACACACAATAGACCTGATTCAGCCCTGTTCGCTAGGCTGCATGTACTTGCAGCCTAGCGAACAGATGAACACTGCCCCGCTGGACCGCCCCCGCACACTCCCCACATTTGCAAATTTACACATCCACCTGCATGCGGCCGAACTAAGGAAAAATCATTCAATGGTTGCTCCCCTTCGAATTATTTTTTCGTCCATTCGTAATAACAAGAAAGCCAGGACCTACTTTTCATTTCAACGCTGTCCTCCGAATTCAGAGCAGGCATCAATACGCCTGTGTCTTCAAGGGTATGCCCACCATATTTATGGGCATGCCCCTGCTCCAGCCACATGCCCGCACCCCCCCCCCCTCCTTGAGCAAATTCCCTGAAACTCGCAGAAGGTGTTTACATCCGGGGATATGAACATGCGCAAGCCCCGACCATCGGGGACAGGGACATATCACGTCAATGAGTAATCAGATCTGAATCGGCCCCAATGGGATATGAGATCCTTGCTGATCTGCTATAATAAATGCTGCATAGACCAAGAAGGGGGGGAGGGGGGCACTGTAAATAGGTCAAAATGCAGACATTGGTCATAATCCCAACACATTTTGGTAAATACTGCTACCTAACCCACTCCGCAGCCTAAAGGCCCATACACACTGGGCGACTGAGGTGAAAGTCGCTCAAAGCCGCCCAGTGTGTTTGGCCTGGCGATGAGCGGTGTGCGCTCCCGCAACATCGCCAGGAAAGCTGTTCATCAGCAGATGAGCGACTTTCAGGATGGCTTTGCATAGCGCTCAAAGCCATAGCATAGCCTCCCCCCCCCCCCCCACCCTCTGTCAGGGCCGGGCAGGGGGAAAGCCGCTCAGTGTGTATGCACTGAGCAGCTTTCCCTGCAGCGATGAATGCTATCATTGCTGTCCATACACGCTGGGCAGAGTCGTCCAGTGTGTATGGACCTTTACTCTAACCTCCCCCACCCTGAAGCCTGACTCTAACCTCCCCACCCTGCGGCCTAACCCTAATACTTAATGGTGGAATGAGTCAGGATTCAAACAGTCGGAATGCCACAGTCAATAAAGTTGCTTATAGCAATCAATCAGCTTCAACCAATCATTTCAGAGGAACAATTTGATAAATTAAATCTTGAAGCTTATTAGTTGCTATGGTCAACTTTTCCACTGCTACACTTCTTAAGGAGCCTATACACGGTCCGTTGTGGACCGGCTCCGTTCTGTACTATGCGATGAGCGCTCCCGCGCATCACATAGTACAGTACAAAAGTATATGCTGCACATACTTTTTGTACTAGCTACACATTGGATCGCAGTGCATGCACAAGGCATGCGATGCAATGTGTGATATTTAAGTCCCGAATGGATCCATTAAATGGACCGTGTATGAGGACCTTTACTCTTTTCAATGCTTGATAAAATAACCCCAAAACAGGGGCGGACTGGGACCAGAAATCTGGCCTGGCATTTTGAGCACACAGGCCCACCGCACTAGGCGGGACCTTTGCGCGGTGAAGCCGCCCTGTGAAACTGGGGCGAGGCCTCATGGATAGGAGATGTGGCATCACAAAAAGAAGGCATTGCACTTCCCATTACACATTATGAAACACACCATTATGCCCATTACACATTATGGAACACACAATAATGCCCATTCCACATTATGCTGCACAACGTGATGCCCATTACACAAAATGCCTTGTGTAATGGGCATCACAAAATGGCATTACACAAAATGGCTTGCACTGTGGCACTGCAGGATGGATCCGACTACAGTCACCACGTGGCTGGCTCTGCCCGGCCCTCTGCTTAAATAGCACCCCACCACCGTAGCCCCTTCTGCAGATTCTCCCGCCGGGGAAATTATACATTTGATGAGTCTAATGACGAACGGGCATTGCAGAGTGACAGGCAGCCAGGACTGGAGGCAGCGGGCTCTGGAGCTAGGTGCTTTACAGTGATGGACAGGGAGGCAGCAGGCTCAGGTCGAAGTTTCTGAACAAAATCTGCCCTTCTAGCATTTGCCAGATCTGCCATATGGCCAGTCCGGCCCTGCCCCAAAATATGAGCCAGTCACTATGAAATACCTAAGCCTTCATCTGTGGTTTACCACAAATGTCCTACAATATGTATTTATTTATTTATTTTGAGGAATGAATTTGCTCTTGTGCTGATCTGGTACTCTTGTGGGTATCCACTACCTTGAAGTAGCTATCATGCTTGCTGCTGGAAACGGAGCCAGGACAGTTGTTCTTCATGTTACGCTGTCTCCAAGGAGTCTGCTGAAATCATCAGATTAGGAACTAAGATGGCTACCACAATGACAGCTGATTCCCTGTGTGATGGCACTTCTTGGCATTACCTTTTTTCAACAGACTTGTGAGACCTGTATTATATGGGTGAGTGTATGGGGCTGATTAAAAGTGCTGTTGTGTGCATGTGTTAATGAGCATGGCTCAAGTTGAACATACCTTGATTACATGAGACAATGGAAGGTGTTCAATACTGTATTCCGAATGTTGGAACATCCGGACAGTCAGAATCCTGGGCCGTTTTCGCACAGCTTGACTGTAATTCAATGTTCCGGCTGTCGAGTGTTGGAAAGTGTGCACGCCACGCGGTTAGTCGAAAAACGGCTGAGATATTTTATTTGTTCCTTTTTGCTTTATGCCCAACTCAAAATCAGGCCCTAAGTGTCCGGAGTGCTCAAAGTTTACCCATTGTATTTGAGCAGTCTCTGTCACAATGGACATTATTCAGGGCCGGTTGTTGTTGCTGCGGTGAATGCAGCAGTACCAATATTTCTGCAATGTAGGAAGCAGGCCGGCATCAGACTTGTCAGTATGATACCATTTTTGGGGTTGTGAATGGGCGATGATGGCATCTGTTTGTGAGAATGGAGGTGTGTCACCACTGTTTAGGAGGGAGGCATGCAGCCAGGCATCAGGGGAACGCCCAGTGTTTTAGGGGAGTCCACCTGAAAACTTTGGGTGTTCCTCTGGGAACGCAGGCATTGTGTACCCTGTTCGGGGAGGGTGGCTTACATCACATGACGTCCGTGTCCGTCCCGTCTTTGGCGAACAGCGGCTGTAAAAAAATAAATAAAAAATAAAGTCGGTATAGACTGACTTTTATTACCGACGGTAGGAGAAATCATTCGATGGTGAGCGAGCATTGAATGACTTCTCCTGGTAGCAGCCATGTGCGAGGAGATATGTTGGTGAACACATCCCCTCGCATGCTAATGAGGGGATTCAGATGGCTGGGGGTGGCCGTTCGGCAGGGTGGCGTTAAGGTGCTTGCTAGGCAGAGAATGTACGCTGCTTAGCGAGCCAGCTTGAATCAGGTGCTAAGTTGCCATATTTTAAGAACTGTTACAAAATTCAATATAAATCATCAGTGTTTAAAATATTGGAAGGGAGCGCCTAGAAATAGTGGTTACATACGTCTCATTTTATGTGAATACTACATTTACTACAACTTGATATTAATTGTTTTCTTAATTTTATTGTAACAATGATGTACTGTAGTGCAAAGATGACTTCTGAAATGTCTTAGGCACGTCCTATCCTACCTATTAGTTAGGCAATTCTGACATTCCTGTGTCAGTTACTGGCATTGACGCATTGGCTAATCCTTCCTTTACACAACTTTACACAACTGCTCATATTCCCTCTGTGCAGTAGTGTTCTAAATAACATGAATGCAATTTCTAAACTTTTTCCTTTTGTGTGTATATATATATATGTATGTATGTGTGTGTGTATATATATATATATATATATATATATATATATATATATATATATATATATATATATATATATATATATATATATATATATATATATAATTTCAAGAAGTATTTCTAGAAACCAGCGCTAAGAGGATGTGCAGCTAGGGTAACAAATGAAGATGGTGTTTGTCAATCACCACAAGAAATATTTGTGTAAAGAAAAATCATTCAAAGCGCTTATGGGATTTGAATGATTTTTCTATATATTTTATTTAACAGAACTGCCTCGGTGTTCCCCGGTTTTGTAGAACTGTTCCCGACAGACTGGCACATGCGCAGTACAGATCCTGCACACTTGTCCAATCGGTAATCATCTGAGTTGTGCACAAACCATCAAGTTTACGTACAACTCCGAATCAGACCCAAAGTTGTTACTACTCCTCTAACACTACAAAGTGACCTCATGCAGATGGTACATATAGTATAGTCTATTCCTGTAACATCTTACATAGTGCAACCATAAACGTTGGTTCAAGTGGGATCAGCAGTCAATACAGTAGTTACTTGGAACTATTAAAAACTAAGACAGCTCTCAGAAATAGGCACTCATCCATTTATTATTTGTCTCCCCCTGCTGGTGTTAGATCCTTATATACCTATATTTGGTAGTTGTAAGTGCTCTGATCCCTAAAACAGAGTTAGAGAAGGCACAATTGACACAAGCAAAAGGTTGACATGGAGAAGGCCAACATTGAAAAAGGTTGACATTGTTTTTTTGGGTGTCTATGTGGACCAGGAAGGAGACTGAGCACTACATCCTTGATGTGGCAAAGAGGTAAGAGGACCTCTCCTGTATGGCTGCCCCTTTTTTAATCTTCTTTTGTTTCCTTCCCTGCCTAGGGAGCATTCTGTATAAGTGTCACTGCAGGGGGTAATATGTGTAAGCGGCACTAAGGGGTGAATATGTGTAAGGGACACTAAAGGGCAAATTATCTGGATAAGTGGCAATTATTATTATTACATTTTATTTATAAGGCACCACAAGTGTTTTGCAGCACCATACAAAGGACATACAACAGAACAGCACTACAGGGGGAATTCTGTTTAAGTGGCACTGCAGGGGCATTTCGTATAAGCCCCCCCCCCCCCCAGGCAATACAGTGGCATACCTCCCAGCAGTCCCGAAAACCGTGGGAATGTCGCGGTTTTCAGGGACATTCCCGCGTCCCTCCTGCGGCTGGCAGTGTCCCGCGGCGAGGGGGGGGGGGGGGCGGTTGGGAGTTCCCCTGTCGGCTGCTGAGCAGCGGGGAATAAACACTGTGCGCACAGCGTCTATTCCCGCAGCCAGGGGGCTGGGGGCATGGCTAGAGGCTCACAGAGCCTCTGGGTCATGCCCCCATAGCGTCAAAACGGGGGCGTGGCCTTGCGGGAGAGCCGCGAGTATAGGCCATGCCCCCAAAATTAGGCCACGCCCCGTAATTTCCGGCGCCCCTCCGGCACGCAACAGTCTGTCCCTCCTCCTTCTTCCTTAAAGTTGGGAGGTATGCAGTGGGTGACACCAACCCTAGTTGATGCCTCTGAGTCCTTCATTTAAATAATACTAAATATGTTCTGCTACATTTTTGGGGAAGTTGATGAAAATATTTAATGAGAAATGGGCCCCTTGGTCAATACAGGTGAAGTTCCCCTTCCCACAGCATGTAGATGCAATGTTAAAAGTGCAGCATATACTGTGGGTTATGGCTGTGCATTGCATCGGATCAGTGGTTCCCAACCTCTGTCAAGTACTCCCAGACAATAAATGACCTTTATTTTAGGATTCAAATTACATATTGCTATATTGAGTAGATCTGTATATTTACTTCATTCAGTATAATATAATGTGCTGTAGTGGAAATACTATATTTCCATTCCAGAACTATAGAGCTGTTCCCAGCATTACTAGAGAGGTGATAATACAATGCTATTCATTATTCCTGAGGTGCAGACAGAATGCTGCTCGTTATTAGCAGAGTGCGGATACGGAGCAGTCATTATTTTTGTGATGCAGTAAGAACGCTATTCATCATTTCTGTAGTGTAAATAGCGCTGCTACGTATCATTTCTTGAGTAATAAAACTGTCTCTATAGCATTTTATGATCTTCAGAAAGGCCTGAGGAAAAAGGGCTCACAATTTATGGGAATTGCAAAATTTTCTGTAGAAAGAAGAAAACATAACTGTAAAACCCAGGTAGGTAATGCATTGATTTGAAGTGATGCCAAGTAGATTGAAACCTCCCAGTTTAGGTTGGCACAGATTCGGATGTATGGTACACTTGCTGCTGACCTTCATAGCCGTCTCCCATGACACGTGGTATTGCCCATGCTTGTATTGATACCACAACAGTAACTATTGGGAAGTATGTAAGTGTCCTCTGCATAGGAGCATTTTCATATTTGCATACCTCCCAAAATTGGTAGCAGTGGAGGTGGGATACTTGCGCATAGAGAAGGAATGCACCTGAAAATAGGGGCCATGGCCTTGTGGTACGGAGGTGGGGCCTATGGTTGCGGTACTGCAGCAAGGTCACACCCTTGTTTCCCCCTGCTGCGGGATGCATGGCCCTAGCCTTTCTGTCTCACTGAATAGACGCTGTGCACATCCTGGGTCCAACCAGTGTGTGGTGTGAAAGGGGTATAATTGTTTCAGAGATACTCTTTATAGTTCTCCCTGTGTTTACTGGCAAATCCTACGGTACACTGATCACCACCAGCAAAGGACATCTTGGAAGGAAATTCCATGTCAGTACAAGTCTCTGAGAGCTCATTGGGGCGGGCACAGACGCTGGCGCTGACATGAATGTTATGTTCTGTAATTTTTATGGTCTGGTAACTAGTAAAATTTAAAAAAGATTAGTACAAAGGTGAAATGTCGGGATGTTAATGAATATCATCCTGAAGTCTTGGTGAACCAATTAACAAATTTAAGAGCTTTCAATGAGGGATATCATAGTTTATTTCACTTTTATAGAAGTTGTGGTATGTGCAGGTTTTAACATAAATCTTAGTGAACACCGTAAAACCTTGCATCTCTACACTAAAGACTGTGATTATTGGTATACAATAACATTGTTCTACTTTGTTAGTTGAGAAGTGACTGGGTCTGTCATTCCATGAAATAGGGTGTTTTTGGTCTGGGACTGGGCAGTTACAATGCAATGGCACATAACCACCCTGACTTGTGCGATTGTTGTGGGCATGTATGAAAAGCTCTGGGCATATCTGGCTAATGTATGCAGGGAAGGGAGGCCTGTTAGCATAGGAATGGTGGAAGTGCACATAGTAATGGTGACAATATAGCTGGGCAACATAAAATCTGCGGTACTTGTTTCCTAGCATGGCGCCCACTATGCAAATAGCTTAGTGGGCTATTCTGCGATGTCCATATTAAGTGCACAGGAGTGCTTATACAAATGAAATATCGCATGGCACCAAATGCGATGCAATACGATATTTCATTGTATAAGCACCCATGCCATGTGATGTGATGGTGCTTACTATGCCATTGCGTCACCCCCAGTATCCATGCCACCCCAAAGCGTGTCGAGCGCAGCGGAACGCGTCCTCCGACCTTTTCATAACCCCCCCCCCCCCAACTATCCATATCGGCGTTGAGATGATTTTATATAGTGTGGCGAGCCACCGAGCCCGAAGTGTGGCGAGCGGACACAGAATACATGTAAAGTAATGCGTGGGGCTCGCTGCGCTCGCCACACTATAAAAAATCAACTCCACGCCGACATGGATAGTGGGGGTATGAAAAGGTCGGAGGACGCGTTCCACCGCCGCTCGTCACGCTTCGGGTGGCGTGGATAGTGGGGGTGTTTTAGGAACACATTCACACCAGCCATATCATACATCTGAGACAGTAAAGACGATCATGTGTTATCAATGCGTGAATCCAACTGTCTGAATGCCCTGACAGTCGGAATCTGGGACCGTTTTCGGGCAGCTCGCCTGCAACTCGACAGCTGGTGTTCAATGTTCCGCCTGTCGAATGGTGAAAAGGGTGTTGTGCCGGTGTAAACATCTGTGGATTGTCGAGAAACGGCCGATTCGAACAAAACGGATCTGACTGGTTTTAAAGTTGGATCTGTTTTGTCGAAATCTGCCTTCAATTCTGTTGGAAATGGCAGCGTTGAATAGGTGGCGGGCGCTATTTTCCCTGTCAGAAATAGTGCCCAAGATAGAATACCGCCCTTTATCAGAAGTGTAGTGCTGCACCACTTTACTTTTCACAAACTACAGGTGTAGCCCTAGGTCTGTCTTCCTGGGTGAGAGCAATTCCTTATCTAATCTCTGCCCACACTGCTGATATAGAGGACAGAGTTTGCTTTTTACTGTGTATGAAAGTGCTGTACAAATTCAAAGGCAATCAGACTTGTGTGCTGAGCTGAAGATGAAGGATATTCTTCATGAGTCTGTTGGGGAGAGTCACTTCTATGACCGTGAGGTATGTTACTGCTTGAATTTGTACACTGAGAATTACTTAATTATTGTTTAAAAATTAGTATATCTGCCTCCTGCTTAACCTGGTGGAGTAGTAGCAGTTAATTATAACACCTTAAGTTATTTTCAGATGGGATTTTTCCTGTTAAATATAATCTGCATTTCTGAAGTACACTAAATCTGAATCTACATGAAGTAAAGCATGTGAATATGTGTGGCAGAATTGGGTCCATAGTGGCTAGTATAACTGCCTCACAGAGCAGGGTTTATGCATACCTCCCAACAGCCCTGATTACCTCGGAAATGTCCCGGTTTTCAGGGACATTCCTGTGTCCCTCCCACGGCCAGCATTGTCCCGCGGCAAGGGGGGGGGGGGCGGTTGGGAGTTCCCCTGTCGGCTGCTGAGCAGCGGGGAATAAACTCATGTGCACAGCGTCTATTACCGCAGCCAGGGGGCTGGGGGCATGGCTAGAGGCTCAAAGAGCCTCTGGGTCATGCCCCCATAGCGGCAAAACGGGGCGTGGCCTCACGGGAGAGTATAGACCACACCCCTTTACTTGGACCATGCACCCGAAATTTACAGCGTGCCCGAGGCGCACATCCATCTGTCCCTCCTCCGTCTCTTATTCCGTTACATTTTTATATGGAGCTAGTATATGTTCTCCACATTTTTGTATGGCTTTTTTCCTACACTCCACAGCCGGGATTGATATGAAATACCGGTGGTCGAAATACCGACACCGGAATCCCGACTGCCACGCAGCGGGCCCGGTCCCTCGCTACACTCGGCACACTATTTTATTCACCCTCTATGGGTGTCGTGGACACCCATAGAGGGACAAAGTGCCGGCATTGCAGCGGTCGGGATTCCTGAGTTGGTATTTAGACTGTCGGTGTTTCGACTGCATCCCCCACAGCCAACATTAATCTGTATGATTGTGAACCCAGCTGAGTTTGGGTGGATGTGGTTGACTAAAGGGGCCTACACGTAGCGATATACAGGCATTTTCTAAACAATCTCAGTAGATTGCTGAGAATTGCCCCACTTCGCTCCTTGTGTAGGGGCTTAACATCACTTGGCCACAAAACCGTGATTTGTGGGGCGCGGAGAGAGGCGGGGCTTAAATGACGCGGATACATTTAGCCCCGCCCCCTCTCCACGGACCCGCGATTTCAGGTAATTAAACTAGGGATGGCCATCGTTGCCATTGCCATCGATTGCAATTCTGCAACTGGCCATCGATAGTGCTTAACTATGCAATGCATGACCATCAATATTTTTACATATCGATGGTCATCCATTGTATTTGATTGATTGGCCTGTGGGCCAATCAAAACAGAGGGGGTGGGGCTACGCTCATTGTCCCGGCACCTTAAAAAAAAAAATAGCAAAACATTGTTTTGCTATTCCATCGATTGAGGGAAACCATCTGGTTCTCCCCCATCGATGGGAAAAGTATTTAACATCGGCCGTGAACCATCGATTATTCCGAATCATCGATGGCTATCCCTAAATTAAACCAGCGGGCAAGGGGGGAGCGGGGGAAATTACCAGAATGAGGGAGACTTGCCCACCTTCCCGGGAGGCGGACACGATTTCCGGGAGGCACCAGGCCATTCCGGGAGGGTAGGCAAGCCTGATCGAACTCTCTGCACGTGTTACATTTGCCCCACCTGCAGTGCACATAGTTTTGTCCAATAGAGAAAAAAAATTCTTTGAGATCCATGCTGAATCAGGCCCTAAATGTTCTGTTTTAAGTACTGTGGAATATGTAGGTGATATGTTAAAGGTTAATAGGTACTCTTTACCTAGAACGGCGCCCATGGCGGTGATCGCGACATCGCGGGCAGTACATAAACGGCCGCGACGCGATGCCCGCGATCACCGCGATTTTCCTATAGGGAACAATGTTAAAAAGCCTAATTGACCGCGATTTTGCATTCAATGCCTCAATGCCCGCGATTTTCCCATAGGAATCAATGTTAAATGGGCTACAGAGCCCAAATAGGCACAATTAACCCTTAAATGTCCCCCCAATTTTTGTACGCCACCCCACGATCCACGCCAACCCGAAGCGTGGCGAGCGCAGCGAGCCCGCGAGGGGCGGCGGTACGCGTCCTCCGACCTTTTCATGCCCTACTATCCACGTCGGCGTGGAGTTGAAAATAGAATAGTGTGGCGAGCGCAGCGAGCCACCGAGCCCGAAGCGTGGCGAGCGGACGCGGATACCTTCACAGTTATACGCGTCCCCTCGCGGACTTCACAGGTGTCCGTGGCGACGCGGACACCTGTGAAGCCCGCGAAGGGACGCGTTTACCTGTGAAGGTATCCGCGTCCCCTCGCGGGGCTCGCTGCGCTCGCCACGCTTCGGGCTCGGTGGCTCGCTGCGCTCGCCACACTATTCTATTCTCAACTCCACGCCGACGTGGATAGTAGGGCATGAAAAGGTCGGAGGACGCGTACCGCCGCCCCTCGCGGGCTCGCTGCGCTCGCCACGCTTCGGGTTGGCGTGGATCGTGGGGTGGCGTACAAAAATTGGGGGGACATTTAAGGGTTAATTGGGGCTATTTGGGCTCTGTAGCCCATTTAACATTGATTCCTATGGGAAAATCGCGGGCATTGAGGCATTGAATGCAAAATCGCGGTCAATTAGGCTTTTTAACATTGTTCCCTATGGGAAAATCGCGGTGATCGCGGGTACCCGATTTTGATGTACCCGCGATGCCCGCGATGACCGCGATTTTTTACCCCCGACGCCCGCGATTCTGATCGCGGGCGCCGTTCTAGGTAAAGAGTACCGGTTAATAAATAAAGAAAATGAGGCGGCTTCATGCATATATTTACCAAGGGATTTTAATTTATGAACATGTGCTGTTTATTAGCTGGGAAGTTCCAGGTGGGGAAGTTCTGTGCCCTCCCCTGCAGGCACACATTAGTGTGGCCTGTGAGTATGAGTAATATGTTAGGCACTTTTATATTTGGTGCTTAATTTAGCTTTTTCTGAAGGTGTGAAAGGCAAACAGATTTATTAGAAAATGTGCCTTGTCATAAAGCAAATATATTTTATCCTCAGAAGATTGTATTGGTAATCGAAAAGCAGGTATGCATTTCATTTCATATTTTACTTTTCATGACCTACATTTATACTCATGCTCTTTACCTGATTTTCTAGAAATAATGGTATATTTTGCATTCTTCTTAGATGTGAAACATATGTAATTATTTTAAGGATATATCATTTGGTAGAGCTTATTACAGAAGATAGAATGGGTAACATTCAATTATGGCCTATTTTTTTCGGTGAACTGGGCTGTTTTTCAGTGACACTGTGAAAATGATATTCGCTGTATTCAGTGTTGACTCTTCTTTTTATTTTTTATTTTTTTGGTGTCAAAAAATCAGTAGATTTATTATTTAAAGGGTCTTGCTATATGGATTTATAAACTTGCAGCATGTAAATATATATTTAATTTTTAGTTTTTTTACAGATGACATCAGCAGGGGGGCGGGAACCCGCTCATTAATATCTATGGTGCTGGGTCCCACTCATTACATATGCATGAGCGGGACCAAGCAGCGCTCCCTGCACCTCCCCCCCCCCCCCCCGTGCCCAGTCTCCTGGGGCCACAGCTTCTGCTGCCTGTGTCCCCACCATCCCTTCTTCTCCCCATGCTGCTGTGTGTGACGCAGGCAGGGAGGCGGCCATCTCCCTGCCTTCCGCCATCTTCCTGGCTCCATGCGGCATACGAGAGGGAGAGGGAGGGCTGGCGGCGGATAGTCCAGCCCGGAGAATGCCGGCAAATGTGGTGTGTGTGTGATGTAATTGAATTTATGATGTTGCCTGAGGCTTACAGACCACGAATAAAGCCAACATGAGCCGAATGAGGGAATAATCAGAGTGAGCTGGTAGCTAGAATCTTTGCAAGTTTGAAAACTACATCTAGGAGTAGGAGCACAGCCTATAGACTCCTGAATCCTGATCACTATCTAGTCATTGTGCAGCTGGGCATGGTCACAATGATGTAATTTTCTTTGCATCAACAACCATATTTCGGCAGGATGATAAAGTATATAAAGCCAGGAAGATTTATTTATTTACTAAAGCTCTCTGAGAACCCTACTGCCCCCCCCCCGTGCTTTTATCGTACTCCTATAAAGATACTACCCAAGCTACTGCCCCCACCATCTGGGCCGGCGCCACCACTAGGCAGCTTTAGGCATTTGCCTAGGGCACCGGCCAGTGGAGGGCGGCACCGCACGCTGCCGAAGAACATTTGTTGTTCCCTAAAATCAGATCAGCTCCTTCTTTTCCTTAAGGGAGTGGAGCAGAGATGCAGCGGCCGCCTAAATGTTAACAGATGGCTTTTTGACCAGTGCTCCATATATATTGCTCCGTATGCTCTACTCCATGATTAACAACACTGAAATAAGCCGTCCCCACCGCCACGCCCCCCTCCCCTGGCATATTCCCGCAACTCACCCCTAAATATGTCCACTCACTTCCTTCTTTCTGCCGCCCCCATCACCCGGCTTATTGCCGCAATTCACTGGAAATCACTGGCTACACCAACCGTCTCCCCCATCCCTTACCCTGTGACTTTTAATTGGTCAAGGTGGTGGGCAGCTCCTTCCTGTTGGTGCCGCCGCCGAAGAGAAGCAGCAGCCCCGACCAGCCCTGCAGCAGAAGCCGACAGCAGCCTCCTGCCAGTGCTGGGTACAATTGGGTAACAGATTCTGTAGCTGACTGCAGCATGACCCGACCAGACACCTTGGTCACGCTGTATGTATATTGCACTTGGTGGACAATCAAGCCCATCAAGTATGTATTTATTTATATAACTGTATTTTTGTATATTTGTGTGATATATATATATATATATATATATATATATATGTAGCAGGCCCCATATTTTGGTTGATGGCCCTGCCCATACATGTCAACAGCCGTCAGAATGCCCCCCCCCCCCCCCAGCGCTCAGCGTATTCCCACGATTCACGTCAAAAGTTACCCGCCACCCCTCAGCTCTCTTCGCTGGGACCACAAACCGTGTAAGGAGACCAGAGATGGCCCATTCACCAGGGCATATATTTTTGAGATCATAATCCTAACCCCTAACTGTAATACAGTAAACAATACCTAATTATCTTACCCGAACCATTAAAGTAACCCAATCTACTAAATTATCAGACTGCGGAACACACTGTGTTCACACTTTTTCATCTGAGGGGCTCAGTATTTTGGCGGGGGTGGGAGTGTGTGTGTTGAGCTGACAATTTGCCTAGGGTGCCGAGAAACCTTGAACCGGCTCTGCCCACCATAACTGTAACAATCTCTTCCCTTAATCACACAAGCTTCTATTACTTTAGAAGAAAGTTACCTCCCTCATGAGCAAGACCCCTTTCTACCTTTTGTTTCTCTACATACATGTATTTTGCCTATTGTTCTGTCCCTGTCTTGGGTATCTCTTGTATCCTCTACTGTCCCCCACTTTCCAGAGCACCTTCCACATCAACAATAATAATCTGAGAAATCCCTACACTTTATGCTAACCTAATAAATGTCAGTGTACATAATTGTATTCTTTTGGAACACATTTACTTTAATAAAGAAAGACTCTTTTTTTTTTAATTTTTATTGGTAACAGTCATACTTTCATGTATTTTATTAGCTAAAATACTTCTGCAATCATAGCTTCTTTGTTTTCAGTTGAGTGTTTTAAAAAAACAATTAGAATTTTTGATTTCAGTTATGTTTAGTTTAACTTTAACAGGCGTCAAGCACTTCAAAATACCCATGATCCACCATCATGCCCATGCTTGTTAGCTTGGTAAAGACAGTGTAAGAAAAACACTGACTGAGCTAAGGGGAAAAAAAAAATTTAACTATGCTTTTACTTCTAGTTATTTAACAAAAAGGGCTGTGCCTGCTTTACATGCATGAGTTACTCCTACTAATGCCAAACACTGTAAGAAGGGACGATAACAAGCTTCTTCTACAGTACACCGATCAGGAAGCTGCTGAGGTCTCCAATGCTTAGTGGATATTTTCCCTGACCTTTTTAGGACCCTCACAATAAAAAGTTTCAAACAAATTGCCCAATTTCGCAATGCGGTATTTTAACTCATTGCAAGGATGTATCAAATATTGCATGCAGGGTCAAAGCTTGCGAGAAAGTTCTGTACCTGTGAATCCACTCCCTGAACTTTTCAATAAATACCCCGCTACTATGTTTCTCCTTGCTCAGCTAAAATACTTACCTACAGCCAGGGATAGCCAATTGGTGCCCATCAGACACACACCGCTAATCAGAGCCAGAGAGTATGTGAAATGGGGAGAAAGTCTCTGGAATATAGTGTTATTGTTGCAGGGCTCACTCAAGTAATTTTCAGACCCCGTGGCTGCTTGGGGGAGCAGCACCAGAAGTCTGTGGTGGACCCTGTTGGCATAACTGACAGGCGACCCAGGCAGCAATGTATTGAACTGGGTCCCCGCTAATTAGATCTCTCAGCGCTCATTGCTGCCTGAGTCGCCTGTCAGTTCAGCCAGTGGCGCCCACCACAGACGTCACTCCCCCAAGCCGCCACATATGTAGCTACACCACTGTTGGAGGAGAATGTTGTGACTTCTTTTTTAATTGCCCCATCGTACATTTCTGTGACACTAAAATAATGTGGATTGGGTGTGAAAGACCTACATTTAAAAAAAAAAAATGTGGAAAAATTATTTTGTGAAATAAGCCTGTCAGTCTTGTGTGAACGTGAAGTTTGTTTTTAATCAGCTACTTAGAAAGTTCCCCTGTGAAAAAACAAAACAAAACCATAACATTTGGCCTAATTCACGTTTGTATGCAATTGCTAATGTTCACGCAAAAGAGCGATTATCTGCAGGGTACATATGTGCTGTAATTGCAATGCGCATGCGTCATGGTGCTGCTGTGATCTCATTCGCAATGTGGATTCATGATTTAATGATTGAGAAAAAGTGACCATTTGGAGATGTTAACAGGGCTTGATTTGGGAAACGCAGGCAGGTCATGGCCATTTTCTGGGATTGTATCTGTCATCTTGTACATTCAAAAACATGGTGTCTGCATTGCAAGTGCTGTGTCCAGTCTGCGTATCCATGGGCCTACCCTTAAACTCAATGTTTTTGCTTATAAAATGCAAATGTGTACACCATTGCAGATTAATTTAGTGGCCACTAACATTTATTAAGTGGCCAGTGGCTGTCTTTCCATTTCTGATTGGCAGCTGCACTTGCTCACAATAGCGGCTCCATAGCCTAGAAAATCGTAAATGCAATTTTAATTTGCGTAAAAACATGAATTTGGCACGTTGTGCAGGACTTTCACCCCTTATTTATTTAATACCAGTAAACAGCATAGCTTTAAAGGGCTACAAGTATTATTATTATTGACATTTATTGATATATATATATATATACTGTTCTTTTTAGTTGGGCTTCTAAACCAAAAAGATGTTTTATTAGTTATTTATATTAACTTGCATTTTACATTTGTAATGTAATAAAATTAACAATAACAAAACAAGTGGATTTAAGTGGTCATTTATCATTTCAGTTAAAACTGTTTTATGATACCCATTTTTTAGGTTTTCTAATGAGAAATTATTTAAATGCCATCATAGCCACTGACTTTCCTCAATCTTGATATTTTGGGTAGTTGGTAACAACTTTTTGTTATGTTTTCTTTCATTTTTAGAGTACTTCACCCTCATTAAGTTTGTCAAGCAGCTACACCCCACGGCTATGTCCTTTGTCATTTGGAGAAGGTGTGGAGTTTGATCCACTGCCACCAAAGGAGATAAGGTAACACAGTAACCTTATGTAGGTTAACCTTAACACTATGACTTCCCAACATAAAATCATTTGATAACCATATACAGTAGCGAAATCAAATGTTCTTTGAAATATTGTATATTGAATGTTGTGTTGCACATCAGAACTACTGATAACAATTACAGATTTACAAGTAATGGATTCATCAACTTATTGGGACTGAAGATATGTAAGACAAAATTCTGACTGTGATGGACATAGTTTTCCTATGGCAAATCATCAGTAATCCCCTTGTAGGACAATTGGTTAGTAATCTCCTCCCTTGTCGGGCTCATCCTTATCCAAATGGATACTAGTAAACTGCTAGTCAAAGAAAGAATCAAGCTACTATAACTATTGCTCTCTACACTATGCCGTATGAATTGTTCACCTGAGCAGACATAACATATTCAGTAAAGAGGTAATCTTGAAGCCTCATTCATTGGTGGATGCAATACCTGTCTTTGTGCACAGCAAATGCTAAAAGATATGCCAATGCTGCAGCCACTGGGATTTGTATTCTGACACTCACTGCTAGCTTCTCTGTTGCTTGCCTACAAAGATGCACATCGATCACACCATCGGACCTTTGAACACCCCTTTTGTTGCTCAGGATATCCGTTGCAGGTCAGTTGCTGGGGCCAGTGGATATGTGTCTGAAGACGCAGTTAATGTCTTCGACTTGCCCTTGAAATGGTTGTACATGCCAGCGTTTTAGTAGCAACCCCCAATTACCACCCACAAACAGTCACTGTTTGTCTTTCACTCTCTGACTACCATTACAAGAACACCATGGCTCATGCGCAAGGCAACTCAGATGTGTGCACAAAAAAAATCATCAACTGCACAAACATCTGCATTGCATTCACATATGAATCAAGCCCATGTCAAGGTATGGAATTTTTGTTGTGAATGTTATTAGAATTTATTTTTTATAATGTATCTTGTAATTTAGGTTTGGTAGCCCTTTAGGAACTGCAGTCCTGTTAAATAAGGGGGCTTGTTTCTTTGGGAGGTTTTTTAATATATATTCTATGTGGTATAAGACAGAGGCGTTACTAGGGCCTTTGCTGCCCAGGGCAAAATGAAAAATGACAAACCCCCCCCCCCCCCCAAAAAAAATAAAATAAATTCCCATGACCATAACAGTCACATGTAATGGTGAGAGTCTTTGGAATGCTCCTCTGAACGTCATCCACTCTGCATAACATAAAACCTTCCCTCTTTCCCTAGGAGCTGCAATCCTGTTCCTACTATATTTTTGCAACATCCAGAGATTTTTAAATGGAGATAATGATTTGTTAGAGGGCTGCTTAGAAAAATGATTATAAAATGTCTGCTTTAAATGTACTTAACGTACTGGGTAAATAAACGTGTGGTTGCTGCTTTCAGAGAATAGCATTCTCACAGTACATCTACAACTTTAGTACAGGAATAGATTTACAGGAGCGGAGCAAGCAATCAGCAATGCTATAATACAAAGGGTGTGTAAGCTTTATAGTTCTGGTATTTGCACTCCAAACATCTGACCCACACAAATATGTTAGTTGCTGAAGTATGAACTTCTGCTAACAGCTGATTTGTGTTAATACTTCGCCACAGAGTACACTTGCTCTTACTTCCTATCTGAAAATCAGTCCTTATATTACCTGTTCTTTTATATGTAGTGTAGTCTGTTTGTTAAGCAAAGTAAATAACTTTTAATTAAATGTTCCTCATTTTATATATTGTTGTACTTCTTGCTTCAAAAATCATCCTAAACTATGACTAATTCAACATGCGTAGCAAACAATAGCTTGATGTGCATTGTTGATTGCGCCTCCTTTTCTGTAAATCAATGTAGACAAAAGCGGAATTATATTGCAAGAAAACCTTAGTCGGTACCGTCTTGCATGGCTGTTCCTACAATGATGCCAACTGAGAACTGCATTTTAGCTGGCACACATCGAGCGCTTTTCCTGTCATCCCCGATGACATTCTAACCTAGCCTCCCATTTCTTTTAATACTTTTTGTATCTTTTCAAACGCTCCCTACTTTCTTTATCTAGTGACTTCAAGAGAAAGTACACATACTGTACATTTCACTGTGTATTTTTATTTTCTAGTCAGTGCCTAATGGGGAGACTAGAGACAGACAGGGCTTTACCCAGCGCATTTGCTCTTGTTACTTAGTCAGTCAGGTTCTACTGAAGCATAGGGTGTTTCTGGTCACACATGTATGTTCATACAGTTATCACAGTGGCATATCTATAATGGGTGGGGTGCCCAAAGGCTCCTAGGTTCAAAGGGGCCCATACCATACACCTTGCACCATTGCATTATTTACTTTCTTGTGCAGAATGTGAAGGTCTCTGGAACTAGCTTTGGAAACCTAGGCCCTTTTTTTTTTTTTTTTTTTTTCTGGTTGACTCACAAGGCTGCAAATTTCGCAGCCTTGCAGGTCCACCAAATGCCACCTGCACGGCCGCCTGCCCCCTCTCACGCTGCAATCCCACGTGTGGCTGTGAATGGGTGTTTAGCATAAACATCCATTTGCAGCCTTGGGTGCTGGGGAGAAATCATTTAATGGTCAGCCAACATTGAATGATTTCTCCGGCGCTCGCAGATCTGAGACACCTCTGTGGTGTCTGAGATCTGTGGCTGCCCTGTGCAGGAAGTAGGCGGCAGCTGCCCGCCCCTGCACACGTGTCATTGGGGACTTACCATGAGAACGCCCATCATTTTCATGGGAATGCCCATGAAATGCTGGAGTTCCCATGGGTTCATCCCCAGCACGCCCCCCCCCCCCTCGCCTGCACTGTTGTGTGCGAGCGCCCGATGAATACTTTATTCACAGTGGCCGTTCGCACACAGTGGCTGCACCTGCGCATAAATAACTATGCGCATGCAAAAACCGCTCCCCTGCGAGTACAAGCAGGGGAGTGTGTCATTCAGAATAGGCTCCATAGTGCTCGCCGGCACAATATTTCTGAAGACTGTGCCGTAAGTATGCGCATGTGCAGATTACAATGAGACCGTGCAACTGCTGTTTTTTCCCAAGGAGGAAGAGGATCCAAGGAGATTCTTTCCTGTCTTAATACCCCCTGAATGATCACATGAGGAAAGCAGCAACTGACACATTCTATAAACTTACCTCAGAAGGAAGAGAGAGGCCACGATAACACTTTCCAGAGAGTTAAAGAATGTAAGAAGCAGCACTTTATCTGTGTTTAAATGGCATAGGAGACAATAACGCCTGTGAATACTCACTGTTAATGACTTCCAAAGCAAATAACTTACAATAATAACTTTTGAATTGTGAAATCTCTTGTATTTTGTTAATGGGCTGTGTTTCAGTATAAATTTATTAGAATCCTTCCTATCTGTATACTGAATAGTAAATGCAGTACGTATATGTAAACATATCTATATTCAATGGCTGGCTTTCATTGCAGTATAATAATCCAGCATGCATTACCTGGGAGCTAAATAACTTTACCGATACCCTATTAAACTTTCAACTTCTGTTCTACCAGATACCGCTCCAATATTTCTTGGCGGTCGTCTGGTTATATGGAAATACATCCCAATCTCTAGACTTATCAAAGCTCATTTTATTGCCTCCTTGGTCTCATGCTTTCTCCTCCTATTAACCACCATTGGACCTTTTTTGCATTTTGATGAAGATGTAATTGAGAAGTAAACACATTTATTTTCTAACATGTCCCAAAACATGTTTCGGTTAAATGATTTTATTGAACCGATTATCCTTAGATAAATACCAATAGTGGACACTGGGATACGCAGTCACAGTGTGAAACACTAGTATAGCTTTTCCACCTGAGAACTGCTTTCTGCAGAAAGCTACCAGACATTTCAGATTTCACGGTTAAACTGAATGCCTTCCAGATGATTGTAAAACCGGATGGTAAATTTAAGCACTGAATGTTCAAAGCATAATCTTGGCAATGGAAATTCCCCTGAATATCACATTTGTAACATCCAGCTAAAACTAAGGTATCGTGTTCTTTGAAACGGGAATTGTTTTTCATATTGTTTTGTTCTCCTTTTTGCTTTGAACTGTATATACATAACTGAATACAGTTTATCTGCATTATTTTTATTATAATGGAAATAAAAATACAACTGCTGTACATATTTAGATATATAAAATGTTCCTAATACATATCAGTCTACCAATTCCACTTGCTGATTTAAAGGAAAAAGTCTGCAGATAACATCTCACAAAGAATGTATTATATGGCATGTTATTACAGGTTCAGTATGTGAATAATTACTTCCTTAAAGCTTAGTGCATTTACAGTGCTCAGTGATACACAAATTGTTGCCCATTATCTTGATTGACTCATTCTTATATATGCAGGGGGAAAAAAATGTATATTTTTAAACATTAATACAAGATAGATATTTTGTCATGTCAGTTAGTATAAGCTACATAAAAAAAAATCTTTAAAAAAAAAAAGGTTGTTAGTACTTTTATCCAGGCTATTATAAAGAGATATACACCCACAGCATGTTTTCATTACATGGTATAACTTTATTATGAAAGGTTTAAACTGGCCATTGAAAGTGTGCCATTGCATCCAGCTGCTGGAATGGTGTGGGTTATTAGACAGTGTCTAGACCAGGGTTGCCGACCCTCCCGGAATTTGTGGGAGTCTCCCTAAAATCGGGTCCCCCCTCCCGGCCCTGGAAGGGTGGGCAACCCTCCCGGAATCAGGGGAACCCCGATCGCGGCATTTAAATGCCGCAATCCGCGGGTCTCAGAGGAGGGGGCGGAGCTAAAATGGCACAATTGTGTAATTTTAGCCCCGCCCCCTCCATTGAGATCAGTTATTTCGGCTATTTGTCATAATGGGGGCGGGGCTTAATGATGTCACCGGTAAGCCCCGCCCCCGAACTCGTAATGAAAGATTCCTCTCCGGGCTTCTCCCGGAGAGGATTATATGCAAGTCGGCAACCCTGGTCTAGACAGACATTCAATATGTCGACCAAAAAAGGTGGACATGCAATAGATCGACCGGGTCAAAAGATTGAAAGGGTGGAAATATCGATATAAAAAAGGTAGACACACGAAAAGATGGACATGATGTTTTCACATTTGTTTGGTGTCAATGTCAACAACTGTTGACATGAACCCCCCAATTAGTGTAACGCATAATCTCATTCGGCATGCTTCGCCACACTATTGTATTCTCCCTCTATGCCGACATGGATGGTGAAGTAAGAACAAGTCGGTTTAAAAAATAAATAAAAATGAAAAACTCATGTTGACCTAGTCATATGTCTACCTTTTTCATGTTGACCCCATCTACCAATGTCTATGGATCTGTGTTTATATGTATGTATTATTGCTGCAGTATAGCTGTTATATGGTTCAATTAATTAAATTATATCCATACCAAACACGTCAAAGTTTTGGTGAATTCTTTCCATCTTTTAGAAGTTAATAGTTTAATTTTTTTTTATTAATTAACAACATGTAGAAAAGGTGGGTGGAAGTCTGCACACACTCTATACACAAGTCTCTTCAACAGAGAGCCACTGGTTTCGAGTTTATACCAGTGGGGGTGCTGTCATGAACTCAAAAATGTAGAGTTAGGGCGGGGGGGGGCCCAAGGGCCAAGGAGTTCATAGGAGACGCACACCGAGAAAGATATAGCAATTAACAATCCCAATCAAACACTGATGCAGTAAATAATTAAAAAGATATGTGCTCCATCTATCTTTATTAAATCTTTAATTGAATAAGGAGACAAATATCTTCAGCGAAATGAGGTTAAAATCACAGACAAGACATATATTGTGTGGACCAAAAAGTAAGAAAATGGGTGAGAAAGATTTAAAAGATAGGTCGTAGCGGCCTGCAGCAGAGGTATTTATTTTATGGTACCAGTAATAATTTTACAGTACTGTTCCCCAATTTTTGGGGGATTATTGATCTTTAGAATACACACTGTTGTTTCCCCACAGACTAATAAATCAGAAAATATCTAGGATTAATTTCCTTAATATTCATATGGAGCAACAGTGTATAGGTATGGATACAATGTGGCCTTTATTTAAAACTTGGCAGGATTCCCAGGCAGGATATAAGTCAGTGTGATTATTCTTGAGACAATGCTGACATCTACTGGAGATTCATAGTATTGTTGCCTCCTGAAGTCAGCAACAAACCTATGTTACTTTGATAGATCAATCATAATAATGATGAGATACTAGGAGGCATCCAAGAGTAACATACATAGTCAATAGTAAAAATTGTATGTCACCATTGCTCTGGTGCCTGCACTATCAGTTGCCACCGTCTAATCCTTCATATGATCCTAATATAAACAGTAACTGACTGGAATTCAATATATTATATTAACATGCTGCAGGTCCCTAACTCACACTATCATAAACAAACACAGAACACGTGTTTCGCTGGAACGCTTCTTCTAGCTGACCACCAGATCGTTTCCAGTGTTCTCATTATATTGGGGAAGGTGTCCTATCGGGAGCAGATGGGGTGTCAGGTGACCTGTGTCTACCAATGATGAGTGCCTGTACTAAGGGCTCATTTCCGCCCTCTCAATGCGTGTAATCGGGCGTCCGCCCTTACTCACGTCATCACGCATGTCACGTGGTCTCGCGCGATGACGCGCGCGAGGTCACGTGACTCCTATGAACCAATCACGCTTCTGAATTGAGAAATCCGGAACTAATGTCTACCTAGCCCTAACCCCTTAATCTGGATGGTTTATAACCGTGCAAAGAAAAAACATAATTTAAACCATATTGAGATATGTAATAAGAGCGCTAAGCTCTTTAGAGGATTGACGCAATATTGAGGTTTGTTCCCCGCATATTATCATTTTATGTCCTGTGGATTTAAGCTGACATATGATTATTTGATATTACAAAATGCCCCTAAATTTTCCGGGGTAATGTCTACCTGCTCTTACAACTCGCAATTAATTTATCATATACATGATGCTTCTGCTCAGTGGCAATAATGTATGTTGCTCCCGGATATGGGAGCTATTATGGATATAAGAAGTTGGATTCAGGTATCTATATATAGGGAATAAAAAGTCTCATGATGTCAATTTATTATTGATCGCCCCGGCCTCTGTATGATGTAAATGGACCTTCTCATCAATGGTCCAGATCTGTTAGACGAGTATAGGGGTATAGGTAGATTGATGAGTATTGATTAAAGATTTAAAGATTCATATCGAATCTTAATAAGATTATTGTAGAGAATTTCATACTGTAAAAAGAATTAACTTAAGTAACATCAGTTAATGAGACAGCTATGTGATTGGTGATAGATGGTGAAAAAAGAAAAAAAATTTTTTTATAGAAAAAGGATTCCGTGGTATGCCTATTGGGTGCATGTATTTGTGTTACTGTACAGCTGTTTGTGCATTGATATGTGTTAAATTCATTATTGAAGGTGCTGAGAAAACAACGTGATATGCTGCTATCAAAGAATAAAAACAGGTGCAGATTCGTCCAGTAGGACGACTGAGAAGAAAAAATAACAAAGATATAATGATGAGACAATAAAATAAATTGTTATGATGGGGAAGGAGTATAGAGACTCCAGACCATTCAGTGCGTGAGATAAAACTGGTGCAAAAATATTTCATTTGTGTTGGTGAGCACTACAAAGCAGATAAAGTGATAATAAAATGGAGTGGAGTGAATTGGATTGGTTGAATGAGGTGTCCCTGATAAGGTGTTGAGGTGTGAAGTATAATGAATAACAATAATTCCTCCTGTTCTAATAATATTTGGAGGAAGAGTGAATAATGGATGGGTATTTCCTTCTATATTATCATGGGAAAACCGCTTGTCATGACACAGGATGAAAAATACCAGAGTGATTAAACAGATATGTATCGTGGTCCAGATATGTGTAGGACCAAAGGTACAAAGAGAAAGAAATCCGATGTCTATATACTCCTTCAATCCTCTTGGGGAGGTTGGCATCTTGATCCAGTAATTAATTTCTACATGCAGGTAAGTATGTAAAGTCAAAACAATCAAAAAAATCAAAAAAATTAAAAAAATTATTATAACGTAAATAGTAAATACAGGTAAGTAAATGCAGGTAAGTATATGAAATCATAAAAAAAGGGGTAAAATGAGTAATAACCAGGTTAGGGGAATCGCTTGGACTAGGATCTCTTCTTCATATTAATAGTACCCAGTCAAAAAGAGGACGATAAGTGGTCCAATAAGCAGGACCAGTTTATGGGTCCAGAGCCATCAATCCTACATTCTATTACAAAGGGGGGATTTAGAAAGAGGGTTAGGAATCCTCGGTAGCCGTGATTGGTAAGGTACAAAAATGTATGGAGATGGTACTGCTATTCATATTACCAGAAAATCGAAGATGAGCATATGAATATGAAGATTTGTTTCAAAGGAGATTCTTTCTTTAGGGAAATTTTTCAAAAAGAAAAGAAAAAAAGGGGGGGGAAAAGAGGGGAGGAAGGAGGGAAGCGTATGAACCATGGTCTCATAAATAGGGTAAGTAGCTATTGTATTCGTTGAGGCCATGTGGTTGGATAGAATTCAGTAGAAAAATCATTTTGGTTTCCATTTTTAGGAGCTCCCTGTCAAGGTCTCCTCCTCTAATCCCAAGTCGGATATGTTTTATCCCAAAGATTTCAAGGCCAGTGGGATCACTGTTATGCTTCTGAAAGAAGTGTCTGGCTACCGGGCTCAACTTTTTGAAGTTATTCATGTCTCTTTGGGAATTTCGTATGGATCCCACATGTTCCAATGCTCTCACCTTAAGGGGTCTCTTGGTTTTCCCCACATATCTTTTACCACAGGGACATTGGAGGTGGTAAACCACCCCAATGGTGGTACATGTGATATGTTCTTTGATTTTCCAGATTTTGCTGAATTTGATAGACATCTCGCCATCTATTATTAAGCGTACCAATAAACCTAATAGGTTCTTCCTTATTAGGAGTACGGACTTTGGGTATCAACAGGGATTCCCTTGGTATTTTACGGACTTGCTGTTGAGATTTATTGATTACTGTCCTGCTGTATCCCCTTTCTTGCAATCTGGATGATAGTTCTTGTTGTCTTTTTTCAAAAACTTCGGGGTTAGAACAATTTCTCTTGGTCCTGATCAATTCCCCCTTCGGGATACCTCGTATGGTACTCGGAAGATGTGCACTCGACGCGTGCAAAATGCTATTGCTTGCTGTCTCCTTTCGGAACATGTCTGTGCACAGGTTGCCCAGGGTATCTATACTGATTGTCAGGTCTAGGAAGTGTATCTTTTCCTGACTTATTTCCGATGAGAGTTTGAGATTTAGGTCATTGATGTTCAGCATATTAACAAATGTATTGAGATCATCCAACTCCCCATCCCACAGCATCAAGATGTCATCTATATATCTGAGGAATAAGATGATATGGTCCGTATATTTGCTGTTATTCTCATGGAAGACAATCTCCCTCTCCCACCACCCCAGGTACAGGTTGGCATATGTGGGGGCACAAGCCGTCCCCATAGCCGTGCCCCGTACCTGGAGGTAGTGGGAGCCCAGGCATGTGAAGAAGTTCTTGGTCAGAATAAATTCGAGGGATTCAATCAGGAATTTATTGAACTGGTAGTTGGTATCCATGTTCAAAAAATATGCGACAGCTGTTAGTCCTTTTTGGTGATTTATGCTGGTATAAAGACTCTCGACGTCTAGAGATACCAGCCATGTTCCTACATTGACACTTAGATTTTCAAGTTTTTTGAGGACATCCATGGAGTCACGTAAGTATGATGGCAGTGCTGTAACATGCTTTCTCAAGAATTGGTCCACATATATGCTCAGGTGTTCTGTCAAACTATTTTTCCCGGAAACAATAGGCCTGCCCGGTGGAGTTCGTGCGTTCTTGTGAATTTTTGGTAACAAGTATAGTGTAGGAGTGGTCGGATTTTCAATTTGCAAAAATTTATAATCACTGTCAGATATGATTTTGATATCATATGCTGAAGAGATTAATTTCTGATATTGTTTCAGAAAATCCCTGCTTGGGCTAAAAATGAGTTTGGTATAGCATTTGTGGTCATTTAGCTGTCTCTTCAATTCTTGAACATACAAATCCCGTGGCCATAGTACCACGTTCCCCCCCTTATCAGAGGGTTTAACGATGGTATCTTCCCAAGATGCTATTTCTCTGATGGTTTGTTTTTCTACCTTACTCAGATTTGAGGGAGAAAAATGTCTTTGTGTTAGCAGGGTATCTAAATCTTTGGATACTAATGCTTGAAAAACTTGGACCTGCGGGCAAATCTTAGCATCTGGTATAAACGTGGAACGTTTTTTAATTTTAGATTTGTCATGGGGTTAGGGCTAGGTAGACATTAGTTCCGGATTTCTCAATTCAGAAGCGTGATTGGTTCATAGGAGTCACGTGACCTCGCGCGCGTCATCGCGCGAGACCACGTGACATGCGTGATGACGTGAGTAAGGGCGGACGCCCGATTACACGCATTGAGAGGGCGGAAATGAGCCCTTAGTACAGGCACTCATCATTGGTAGACACAGGTCACCTGACACCCCATCTGCTCCCGATAGGACACCTTCCCCAATATAATGAGAACACTGGAAACGATCTGGTGGTCAGCTAGAAGAAGCGTTCCAGCGAAACACGTGTTCTGTGTTTGTTTATGATAGTGTGAGTTAGGGACCTGCAGCATGTTAATATAATATATTGAATTCCAGTCAGTTACTGTTTATATTAGGATCATATGAAGGATTAGACGGTGGCAACTGATAGTGCAGGCACCAGAGCAATGGTGACATACAATTTTTACTATTGACTATGTATGTTACTCTTGGATGCCTCCTAGTATCTCATCATTATTATGATTGATCTATCAAAGTAACATAGGTTTGTTGCTGACTTCAGGAGGCAACAATACTATGAATCTCCAGTAGATGTCAGCATTGTCTCAAGAATAATCACACTGACTTATATCCTGCCTGGGAATCCTGCCAAGTTTTAAATAAAGGCCACATTGTATCCATACCTATACACTGTTGCTCCATATGAATATTAAGGAAATTAATCCTAGATATTTTCTGATTTATTAGTCTGTGGGGAAACAACAGTGTGTATTCTAAAGATCAATAATCCCCCAAAAATTGGGGAACAGTACTGTAAAATTATTACTGGTACCATAAAATAAATACCTCTGCTGCAGGCCGCTACGACCTATCTTTTAAATCTTTCTCACCCATTTTCTTACTTTTTGGTCCACACAATATATGTCTTGTCTGTGATTTTAACCTCATTTCGCTGAAGATATTTGTCTCCTTATTCAATTAAAGATTTAATAAAGATAGATGGAGCACATATCTTTTTAATTATTTACTGCATCAGTGTTTGATTGGGATTGTTAATTGCTATATCTTTCTCGGTGTGCGTCTCCTATGAACTCCTTGGCCCTTGGGCCCCCCCCGCCCTAACTCTTAATTAACAACATGCAAGTCAATGAATAGAAGAGAAATCTAAATCAAATCAATATTTGCCTTCAAATCAGCATCAGTTCTTCTAGGTACACTTACACACTGTTTTTGATGGACATAACATCTTGGAGAACTAATCGTCGATCTTCTGTGTATGAAAGCTTGTCTAAATACATCTGTCTCTTAGTGTTATCCCAGACAGACTCGATGTTGAGATCAGGGCTCTGTGGGGCCATATCATCACTTCCAGGCCTCCCTGTTGGTACTGCATGATGGATAAGTACCCTCCTGTGTTAAGCATTGAATACCCCATTAACCTTGACCGAAATCCTAACTCCATTTGCTGAAATGCAACCTTTCATTTGCAAGGAACCTCCACCATACTTCACTGTTACCTACATACACTCATTGTACTGCTCCCCAGTCCTTCAGCAAACAAACCGCCTTCTGTTACAGCCAAATTGTTCACATTTTGACTCCTCAGTCCAGAGCACTTGCTACAACTTTCTGCACCCCAGTTCCTATGTTTTCATGTATAATGAAGTTGACTTCTCTGAACAGTAGATACCTGGTACCACTGATTTCTGCCAGTGCTAAGCTGATGGCAGTGTTTTCCCACCTCATTTTCTGACAGCCATTTTAGTTAATTGATTTATGGTTATTTCAGTCAGTTATTTCAGGTCAGTGAATTATGACCGTGTCAATTATCACAGTTCATTAAAGTTATTCTCCAAATCAATCCAGTGGAAGGCCCATTCTCACAATGTCAAATTTCTTCCTAGCATACACCTCAGCCCTCTAGTACTGTATGTCTTCTGGGATGTTACCACTCGCTGAAGTTTTTGTCCAAATACATCTAGTGGAAGGCTCAGAATAGGCTCCGTGGGTGAGTTCTGCCCTGCATAGCACAAACCAAGGTCAGCCCAGGACCCTAACCTCCCCCATTTAAATGAATGAATGAAAAAAAAAAATCTATCTATATATATATATATATTTCAATAATACACAAACAGTGCCCTTCTGCTAAAATCAAGATACACTTTCACTGATTTAAACCAATAACCATTTAAAGTCTGTAAAATTTTCATTGAAGTATGGATTTCTGAAAGAAGATATAAACTCCAGCTTGGAGCAACAATTCCTTCTTCTTGAGCACCCAAGGATGTCCTTATAGTATTTCTTTATAGAGTTGTTAGTCTATTGGATCCTGGAATTATACCCTCACACCAAAATAGTAATAAAAAAATGCCAATGGCCACTTATTAGTACATTCTAAATATATCTATTTTTTTTGTAAAAAAATAATTATTATTTGCAATCCAAAAAAGGCTTACACTGCACTAAAGACGCACATTTATTCCCATACACTGGTGCCATATTTCTCATCACTTTGGAAGAGATGTTTCTACTTTCCAGTCTGCATCCTTGGGTGATAGCTCACAGACAGTGACTTTATCAACTGTATATGAATCCAGCACCCAACACCAGGGCTGGCTAAATGTATCTTTCCAGAATCAGCCGCTGGTTATTAGTATGTTCCAGAGTGTGCAAAACTGGAAGCTATATGAAGCTGTCCTTTAGCTGCAATAGACACTAATACTTTACAGACTTTACACAGTTAATGGTTTAAATCAGTGAAATTTTATCTTGAATTTATTGGTAGTGCTCTCCTGGTGTTTTTATTGTTCATATTTTTGGGAAATTCTGCTAATGGGATTTACTGGGAGGAGCAGCTGTTTGTAATAACTTTTTTAGTGCAGGATAAGGCATTTATCTGTACATCATGATCAGTGCTGCAGAGTGCATAAAAGCGGCCAACTAAGGGACAACCTCTACACGTTTTGTCCATTATTAGTGTTTAGGATGTCCAAACACACACACTATAGCTATACATACAGTATTATGTTGTATGGAAAGCATTTTGAGAACATTTTATTTTTTAACTCCATGTGTATTCCTCTGCCAGTAGTTCTATGATAACAGCCAACTAATGCTGGACTTTTTGTCATGTATCCACCAGGTATACCTCATCCGTGAAATATGACTCTGAAAAGCATTTCATCGACAACATCTACATGCCAGTGGGCCTGGGTGTCTCCTCGTGCAGCCAGACGGTGATCTGCGTTCCTAACTGTACATGGCGCAACTACAGAGCTGAAGTTTACTTTGAACCCAAGAACAAGGCCCAGAGATTCACCAGCACCACCATTGTGTATCCTAAGCACACAAAAACAGTCTACACCACCACACTGGATTATAACTGCAAGAAATGTTTGAGGCGTTTTCTGTCCAGTGTAGAGCTGGAGTCAGCTGAACACATGGGCAGCGAGTGCTTTGTGGATGAGTTCTGATTGCTTGTGTACCTACCTCTATGCTTTAGAGGACTATAAAGAATATGTAGCCTTTTATCTCAGATTGATCTGGAGTAATAGACCAGCGGGATCTTAGATTCAATCCAAGGCAAGCCATGTATCTGCAAATTGACTGGTGATGGCTCTTCATGCCCATACAACACTGTAACCAGTCAGAGAAGTATTTGCTTTGAATATTTACAGGACTGTGAAAGTCTATTTTCTGAACTTCTCCAAAAACCGACGGGTATTTTACAAGCCACTAAAATACTATTTCACATGTCATTTGCATCGTACAAAGCATATTGGACACTAGACTAAAATTAGAAAGGAAATATTGTAAAGCTTGTCCAAAAGAACATGTTAATATGGACAATATTAGAGTCGGGATTTATCCAGCTGCTGGCCCAGGTACTGGATGTAGATGTCCATAACCGCTGTTGGCTCTATTGTACAACAAACTTGCATATACAGTACTGTATCTGTCACATGTAGGTGCCCTTCAACAGTGGACAGTTCATTATTCAATACTCCACGTATATATCAAATGCCATCATCGACACCATTTATGGACATTTCATTAAATGATAAGATACCTTCGTTTGTTGGGTACGGAAGACTTTTTTGATACCCATCAGCTTTGTACAGAGAATAAAGCACTTGGCTTTAAGCTGATTAACTGAACAATTTAAAATGCAATGATCAAATATTAAACTGTCTTAATGCCATCCTTGCTAAATCCATTTTTAGTAATGATGGTTATACTGTATGCTGCAGCACTGAGAATGCAAACAACTAAAATATAGAGGGAAGATAATTAGCAAGTGTAAAAGGAAGTACAAGGTCAGTAGAGAATCTTTTTGTGAGAAGACAGGACCATGTAAGTGAATGAAGCCAAAGACCAGATTTTTAGAGACAGGTGGCTGTGTGCACTGTAGCAAGAACTTACTCTGCCTTAGTACATGCAGTGCTGTTATTCACCTCAATCAGCCATAAACATTGGGTGACAAACAGTGGTGGCAAAGGACTTTAATGAGCAGGATCGAGTATACAAAATATATAGCATGACTTCTGGGGGGAGGGAACCAGAATACACATTTGTCTTCAAATACATCTCGAATTAGATTAATACTTAGTTTTAAGGAGGAAACACAAGATATATATGAAATAGACCAAGGCCTTAAGGTGCATACACACTGTACAATTTTTTTGACCAATTTCGTTCATTTTGGCCCTTCTGAACAATATTGGTCAAAATATCTTTCAGAGTTTATGCGACGAATGACGACTGATATGCGCATACCCACCAGTTATTCATCAAGGTTCGTCAACTGTGCATGCTGCTCAATTTGGATATCTTTCATCTTTCATCAACATCTTTCATCCAGGACACTGGGTTCAAGGGAAATTGATCATCATTGTCTTTCAGTGTAGACACTGAAAGATATTTTGAACAATATCGTTCAGAAGGGACAAAATGAATGAAATTGGTCAAAAAGAAATGGTACAGTGGGTATGCACCTTTAGAGATGGATGCTGGGCCTATCCTATTGTAATGACTAATTTTATCAAGATGACTTCTGGGTCCCATTTATATAAGCTATATGTCAATAGTTTATAAAGGCTTCTAGTTCTCATTAGCAATGCAGAAACATCAGTGTTCCACTTTGTGTTCTGAAGGGTTGTGTCGTAGCCCAAGGGCCTGTATGGCGGGTCACGGTGATTTGAGCTTATGCAGAGGTCCATCTGATTTCAGAGTGATAACTTGCACCAGTGATAAGGCTGTTGCAGATATGTACTGACATTGATGCCGACTTCATCCACACGCCAAGGTATAGGGGTGCAGCTGCTGTATAGATGCATGCAACTCTATACAGGTGAAGACACACATTTATTCCCATGCACACAATGCGGCTGCACTTACATACAAGTCAGCCCCTTTATGAATTGCCACAATACATTAACCATGCATAAGACATTTGCTTCAACAATGTAGGTGTGATTACAGTTGTCTATCCCCAAAATAGTTTTTTCTTATCTCTGAAAACAACACAATCTGCTTAATGCTGTTCAACTTTAGCACTTTCTTGGTACTGTCAATGTTATTGTGAATGCCATTCATCATAAAGGATCTAAAATTCTAGATCATGCACAAAAGCCAAAAAAAATGACACTATATTTAGACTTTGGAAGAAGGCTCAGTCTTTTAACCCTTTTGAGTGTCAACATTGCTGTGAGAAGTTTAGTTCAATATTGCACCCCCCCCCCCCCCCAAAAAAAAAAAAGTCGCTTTGAGCGTCACAGGCATTTCTAGCAGATATTTTGAGGATCTCGCTCAGCAATGTTGGCACTCAAAAGGTTAATATACTGATGCTGCTATGGGCTAGACACAGCCAGCAGAATATAAACAACAATAATATAAAGAAATACACTTGTGTTTGCCATGCTAATAAATATGTTCATATAATTTGCAAATAAAGGCATTTAAATTGAATCACACACCATACAGATCCCACTTGATTAAACAATACATGAATACATGAAAACGCATAAAGAAAAGCCTGGGAAATAACACCACACTTCTATACTAAGCAGAAATAGAAAATAAATAACGTGGAGCTCCTTTCCACTGGCGCTTCTAAATGTTGTGAGATCTACACTCTCCAGTCCTGATAGTCCAATCCATGGGTTTTCAAACTGTGGCCCTCCAGATGTTGTGGAACTACATGTCCCAGCATGCCCTGACAGTTTTGCCATGCTCTTATAGGAAAAAATGTGGCAATGCATGTTGAAACATGTAGTTTCACAACATCTGGAGGGTCACAGTTTGAAGACCCATGGTCCAATCAAATAGATCAAAATAAAGGTGCCCACACACTTGAATGATTATTTGCAGATTGGCTGATTTCCGACTGATCGCCCGACCACATTTTTAGTGCAAATCGGTCAGATACGCGCTCCTGCGGATATTTTGATGTCTTCTGATCTTAAATGCTACATGAAAGATCGGAAGATTAAGAAAAAGAGCAATAGGAAAGCACATCAGATCTTTGGAAAAATCGTTGGTGAAAATGTGCGTTTGCCAGAAATCTTTTGTCCAGGACGGACAAAACATTTCAAGGCAAATTTATGCGCACATTTTAAGATTGCTGATCTTTCTAGTGTGTGGGCACCTCAAGTCCCTGTAAAGAAGCCTTCTTTTTCATTTCCTTACTTTCTTCTCATATAAAATTACTTCTTCCATATGGTATGAGAAGAAAAGAAAAAAGGAAGTAATATGGTGTAGTATGATCAAAATGACCTTAGTAACCCATGTGGCTATGCAGGGAATAATAGATCTGTGTCAAAAGGGATGTGTGCCATGCAAAATCTCTTCTTACAAGAAAAAAATGTGTGCAGGCATATCTCAGATTTCTTTTCCTGTTAAACCTCCTCCAAAGACCTTTGTATGCCTCACAAAATAAATAAAAGACAACTGGTAATGCAAATTATCTCTCTTATTTTTCATAAAAGACTAGCATTAACATTTAGGGGGTACTCAATCCCAGATCCCGACTGTCAGTACGTCTCAACAGTCAGCACCCTGGCCCATTTTCATCTTGCTCGCCAGTTTATCGGCCGGTGTCCCGTCTGCCGATTGTCGAAACGAGAGTGTGTCTGTGAAAACGGCCATGGATTGTCGTGATCCTCCCATGATCTCATCAATCCACGGCCGTTTTCATCATAACGGGCCCAACTGCTTTTACAGTCGGGTTCGTTCTGTCGAGCTGCCTCTTCAATGCTGTTGGCAATGCCACTATCTCTACTGTCGGAAATAGCGTCGGGGACTCAATACCCTCCCTTAAACCGTTAACAATATATAGCCACACACTGGGCTCCAACTGGAAAAATAATGTTAAATAATCCTAGTACAGTGGTTCCTGAAATCACTTTATCAGATTTATTAAGCCTGGCGAAGCGATAAAGTGTCCAGTGATAACACACCAGCAAATCAGCTCATAACTGTCAAGTTGCAGGCTAGGTTTGAAAAATGTAAGTATGGGGCTGATGAGTTATCTCTTCATCAGGCTTAATACATCTGTCTCTCGGTTGTCAAAGCACCCTGTTGGGATTCGGCATGAAATGTCGGCGGTCGTAATCCTGACGGTCGAAACACAGATACCGGAATCCTGACCGCTGAAATGCCGACGCTCGGCACACTAATTTATTCTCCCTGTATGGGTGTCGTGGACACCCATAGTGGGACAAAATGCCGGCATTGTGGCAGTTGGGAGTCCGTCAGGATTCTGACTGCCGGTATATTGACCACATCCCCCTTTTGGTGCAGGATTTAAAGATATCCATGGCTCAGCACAGATGGTTAAAGCAAACCGATATAATAATTAAGTCACCTTTGGAGAAGCATGGATATACTTAATATCTGGACCATTAATGTGCCTTGAGAACTGAGTTTGGATCCTCTGGCCTAGACATTTGCCCTCAGGATTGAATATATTACCAGACGCACAGGACCGGATCCAACCCCCAGGTGATTACCAGTGGGGTCCACAAGTAGAGACACTCTCCCACCAAATGGTTTTGACTGTCAGTCTTTTTGAAAGTGTGATAGGGGAGTGTCTGTTACTGTAAGTTTATTTTAGTTACCTGAGACAAATTGGAGTTCAGTGCCCCTTATATATACACACAAGATTTAGGCACCCATCCACTAGTCAGATTTGGCCTGTTTTCTTCAGATTTAAGCTATGTACACACACTTCGTTATGCTTTAGATCGATGTTAGATTTGATTTTATATTACATCTGGCATTATATCTTCCCATTCAATTTGGCATTAGATCTGTACTTTTGCATTAGATATCGATTTCGATATTGAAGTCGATTTACATTCATGGTACATTGTACACATTTGATTTACTGGATCGAATTCGATATTTCCTTGGCTGCACAGTCTATTTTTCTTTTCGATTTTGAGAAAACGGCAGCGTGCATCGAATCGAATGCAGATCGAAAGTGTCCTAAAAACCATTCGATGTAGATTCAATTTTGCTTCTATAAGCAAAATCTAATCAAAAACTGAAAACCGAGGCGTGTGTACACAGTTTAAGATGGATCTGACAGACCGATCTGAAGAAAAAAAGCCAAATCTGAGCTCCCTCTGATCAGATGTGCGGCTGACAAAAAAATCATTGGTGCTGCACCAAAGATCCACCCGATCTGAAGCCGTAAGGGGTCTATCATAGATCTGATCAGATGTATCTGAGTGAAATATCCCATGTAAGATAACTGAGCGGAAAACCTGAAGAGATTTATAGCTTCAGATATGTCTGCGTAGTGGATGCATAAATGTATAAATAGTGCTCTCAGCCAGTCTACAGGGACCAGAGCCCACATTTGTCATCCTTCAGCTATACTGTGAATCAGCCACCTGCAGCATACAGAATCAGCCTTCAACGGTGGGTCCCATCTCTCAGTTCAGCGGTGATAGATGCACCATCTCTTGCTGCAGTGCAGACTCCTGGGTTAGAGTCAACTAAGTACTGTATGCAGCAGCAGTGGGTGCATAAAAGAACTTCATTGGAAGATCAGCGCTCACAATTGGATCCTGCTGTGAACAACACCTGTGCAGCTGTACATGCAGGTGCCCCTTCAGAGCTTGTCATCGCCATTGCCTCTGGGATATATGCCCTGGCTCATTCAGAATGGTAAGAAAGAAGTTGCTTATGTAGTGCAGCTAGCAAATGATGTTCAATATATGCCTGTTTGCAGAGCACATCTTGCATGTTTTACCACTAGACATGTTTTGAAATGTGTGCCAAGTGCAGAGCAACAGTGTCAATCTCATCTGCATTACTGACTGAAGAGGCATATGAGAATGATCTCTCACAGTCAAACTTTAGTGAGGGCTGCAGGCAGGCTATACAGAGTTGCGCTTTGCATAGAATAGATGCAATTATGTACTGATGATGATGATGATGACTAGAAGAAAGCCATGGGTACATGTACAGCAGGAGCTGCTGTTTCTCAGAATGGCAATACATGTATTTTCCCCACACATTTCTTCAGAGCAACATATACATAATTAAAACTTTGAATCAGCCAATATGGGCTAAAAACACTGATTGATACACAGGCATTGGCATATTTCAGACATTAATAATTTACAGCCGACTATATGGTACAATGTGCTAGGACCTTCAGCAAAAAGTCCAAAATCTAACATCCGATACACTGGATATATTGGAACAAGCATATCGTAAAAAAAAAAGATGTACCTGTAGTTCATTTAAGAGCCAAGAATGTGTCAGTAAGATGGCACATGGCAACTTTGTCAGGGCTTGGGTTTCTGGTGTGCCCGGCTGTGGCAGCAGTGAGCCAGTGAGCTCAGGTAAGGGTAGTTCATATAGCACTGGGCACTGCGGGCACCACTGACTGTTTTCACCAGGGACCCCCGGAAGGAGGTTTGGACTCTGCTGTGTTCAGTGGTGAGGTTGCAGCCCTCTGACTGAGTTCCCACATCTAACTGGCCAAGCCGAGAGGGTTGTCGACGGTCTGGGAGCTGAACAGGATGTTGATGGCCTGGGAGCCAACAAGGAATGTTGATGGCCTGGGAGCCATGGACAGACAGTGAGGACTTTAGAGTCGATGCCTGAGTCAACTTGGGAGTCGATGATGGTAATGGCTTTGAGAGCCAATAGCAATCTCTGCTGGAATGCTCTGACCTCTTTCCTTTGGGAGCTGTAGATGTTAATCAGCATGGAAGGTTACCTGGCATGTGGATGGTTAGTCAGGGAGCTTAGAATAGCAGCAGCGGATCACACTGATATAACACAGGACCTCTGGAACAGAAAACCTGGAGCCTTGCATGCTGGCTTCTGGAGGTACTCAGGGATCAGACTAGTTGTTCATGGCAAGAAGTAAGGCCAGAGGCCTCACCTATTTCCCTGCTGCCTGTCTGTGATTGACTGCAAGTCGCAGCATCAATCAACTCCAGGAAGTAACTGTGCACACCTTGATCACATGGGCCAATGCACAGGTCAGAGTGTCAAGGTCACAGGAAAACCCTTGGGAGATTCAGTCATGTGACTGCAAGTGTCATGGCAGCGCCCATGCAACGTGGGACTGGCTTGGGATCAATGTGGGAAGCTGACTAGGCCCCAGGGAAGCACCATGCAGATCTTGCCATGGAGAACACTTGAGGACAGCGCAGTACAGGGACTTGTGCCACAGGACACACCAGCGCATGGGTAAGGAACATGGACGCGTTCGTAGATGCGATCATGCGCTGCAATTTCTGACAACACTAGTCCAGATTTTCTGGTATGTCGCATGCAAGTTTAGTTTTCTGGCTTTCATTCATAGTGGGTTATTCTTATTCATTCGGTCCTCTGTGACATGGATACGTCTATTGGCAGTCACATGTCTGACTTTATTCAAATACTGCAATAAAGCTTGTATACATACGTGCAACAGAATGTGCTATGATGCCACTGTCACCATCCAAAGGAGCCAAAATACTGTATGATGCGTTGTAAGATGCGCTATTGCAACCTGTGCCAGCACTATGGCATTGCAATTTCTCAGTCTGAGAGTATGTGAGCGGCCTGTTTACAACGCAACACTTTCATAATACACCCATTAAATGGACTATTTCCCTGCAACTGACCAGAAAAGCCCATGACTTTTCCACAACTTTTCTGATACCGTGAATCTCGATTGCAACAGCGACTTGAATTGCCCCTAACTGTCACATGACCTGTGAGTAGTTATAGCATACACTGTAGGTTCCTAGTACCTTGCATTCCATTGCCCCACTCTCAAGATGGCAGTTTTTTGCCTCAGTAGGATTGTTAAAAATTCCTTTAGTCCCTTCTGAAAACACAGCGCCATGTTTTGTTTCCTGTGTACATGTGTAAAAGTGTGTAACAAAGCATTATGCCATTTGTGTCTCAGTAGTCAGTAGTAGGCAACTAAATGAGAAATCCAGAATTATATTTTAAACAGATCTCTACATATTCTCTCTGTCTTTTCTTCCCTTTTCTTTTCCCAATGAGCACATTGTGTCTGATACAGTATTTACTCAAGAAGACCCAGGGGAGAAATGAACAGCGCAGTACTGAAGATGCTGCCTAACTGTTTTTGCAGCAGGTACATCAAGGTTTGCCGAGACAAACAGGAAAGTCAGCATTGTTAGATGTAATATCGAGCTGTCTGTTTTCAACAAACAGACCTATTTATTGTGTAGTGTTTTCAAAACATTACTACCATGTGGGCAATTTGATATTTTAATAATCCATATAAAGCAGTATCCGTGATGGCCAGCATCCTGGGAAAGTTTTTGGACACACATGTTATAGGACAGGATGTAATAAAAAGTATGCCCTGGTAAACTGCCTTGTGTTCATCTATATTTAAACTCAAGCACAATAAGTTAGCTGTCAAAGAGCTGTTAGAAATGTGTTCTGCACCTCTGAGTGCAACAAAATTTGTGTCAAATTAAGACATGTGGAGATTGGCATGTGCAGCACTTTATTCAGTTCTATAAAAGAAGCCCACACCATAAAAATTGTTCTAATAGAAATGTTGGTGTGTGTTTTCCTGCTTTTCTGATGTACTGTGCAGGGTGTAGTATTATATTGCATGAAACGCATAGAAAATGTACATCTATACAAAAGCCCAGTTCAAACATGAAGCACAATGAATAACCACACACAGAATACTTTAATACCCCAGGAGGGTGAATATATAATAAAATTACCTATATTTAACCAGGGTTAAATTAATATGGTAAAGTAATGCTATTTAGACACAACTACCCTTTTTTGACAATTCAGTCTGTGTAATTCCACATTGGAATGTACTGGGCAGTGGCGTAACTAACCCGCCGCCTGCACATTAAAGTTGTCTTGCCGCTGCCGGGAGCTCACCTGTGGTCGGAGCCCAGGACCCGCAGAAGATTTTTCTTTCTCCCTTGTCCGCTCCGTCATGATTCCAGCGTCTAATGAAAACGGACCATCACAAAATCTCCGCCCCCATACAGCAGACAGATTTCTACTGTATGGGGGATTACATTTTGTGATAGTCCGTTTAGATTGGAAGCAGAAGCCAGGAGGGGATAGGGGAGCGGGGACCGCATAAAAATCTTCTGTTGGGGGGGCGTGGCCTGGCCAAGACGCGGTGAGGCTGCTTTTTGTTGAGGCTCCCCTACCCATCCAGAATCGGGGCCACTTTACCCTGTTAGCAGACACCCTTTACCCCCCTTACGGACTCTGCCTGACTGCCGCCGAAGAGGGACACAGAACGCGACGCTCCACGAGTCCGGGAGACGCAGGGAAGCTGTGCTGCGGGACGCGGCCTAGCCTTCCCCAGGCGCCGGGACCTAGATTTTAACACACAGCCGCCGGCTGAGCTCCGTGGCGTGCTGGACGGACGCAGCGGCGGTCGGAGCAGCGGCGTCTTCTTCTGCTGCCTCCGGTCCCCCCCCGCTACTAGCAGGCTGGATGACAGTGACCTCAGGACACCGGGGGCTGAGGTAAGAGAGAGACAGCACACCAACGCCGCACACCCTGTCAGACCCTGCTGCCTGGGGTGACGGCGGCCATCTTGCAGACACCTCCCTCTCTCCCCCAGCAGCTAGAAATATCCCTGGAGCCTGATTTAAGATTCTGTCAAACACCTGGGGAGGCTTCCCATCCCTTGGCTGCCCCAAGGGAGTGCCTGGCGGGACCCGTGCCCTCCATCTTGGGGCCACAAATAAAAACATACTAGCCCAGGAACGAGTGGCTCTCAGCGAGCGGAACACCCCCCTCTGCCTCTCCCTGTATCTGAGGTGGACTGGCAGACCTAGAGACCCCCCCTGCATACCTGAACTATACACCAAGAAAATCAGGTCTGGTAGTGACTAATCCCTCACTGCCTGCCCAACACTAGGTGCCACATAAGACTCTTCTCAACCCAGCCTGGACTGAATCTGACTATAACTACAGCTTTAACCCTGTAATAACAGCCTGTCCCATACCTGCTGGAAAGGGAGACCCCTCCCCCAGTTTCGTACTGGGGACCTCAAGTTTCAAAAACTAGCACTGGCTCTCTTACAGTGCAATAAGCCTCTCCAACTAGACAACGTTTTCGGGCAGTGACCTTCTGCACCTAAACTCGCCCACAATAACTTTCTCCAGCAAGTACAAGCTACTGGCACATCCGCCCTCATTCCCCCGACCAGACCACTGATTTGGCGTTTGAGTGCATGAATATTCGCGATGGCCCTACAAACCCCATGATGGCTGAGTGATCCCACTCAGGGGGGATGGCGGCGAAGTCCCACTGCATCAGACCTATATATGCAACAAAGGCCATGAGATAAGAGATATACTCTAAGATGGACTGTGAACCTCAGCAATAAAACTTCAACCAACTTCTGCCTGTGCTACTGTTTCTTCCCTCCCATACCTGCTGACTCTGAACCTAATCACTGCAATGTACCCTACACAGCTACTTAACTTAATGAGTGGACATACATGAGTTCCAAGAGACGTAGGGGAAAAGGGGGAAGCACTCGCTCTTCACAAACTCAGCCCACCGTTGACCTCCGAAAATACTTGAGGTCCCAGACAGACAAAGTGATGGCGACCCCATCGAACCCTGCCTCCCCAACCCACTCAGAGGCATCAGAGGGCTCGTCTAACCCAAGCGATACAACCCCACAAACAGACAACCGAGATCTGCAAAAAATTTTCAAACTTCTACAAACTCTGCCCACCAAAGCAGAAGTACCCACGAAGGAGGACTTTACCTCCTTAGAGACCAAGCTGCGAGAAGTAGTCCATACGGAAGTATCCAGCCTTAAACAAGAGCTGCTCCAACTCGGCTCACGAGTGGAATCTCTGGAAGCTGCAGGAGAAGAATCTGATGCCTTCAATAAATCTCTGGCGGATGCAGTTAGATCACAGGCAGAGGAAATACAGTCACTCCGCGATCATCTGGATGATATCGATAACAGAGGGCGGAGAAACAATCTGAGAGTAAGAGGTATCCCAGAAGACATTCCCTCGCAAGGCCTCAGTGATGTCCTTACAAAAATCTTTAATGGAATACTGGAAAATGATCCCAATGACTCTATAATCTTCGACAGAGCCCACAGAGCGCTCCGCCCCAGAGGCCTACAGTCTGACCGTCCCAGAGATGTAATCTGCAGGCTCCATTATTTTTCCCAGAAGGATGAAATCCTTAGGAAAACACGCTCCTCAACGGGCCTAGAACTCGATGGGCACCCAATCCAGATATTCCAAGATCTCTCCTGGCTCACACTTCAGTCCAGGCGTCAGATTAAGCCTCTGACAGACACTATGAGGAAATTAAACATCAAATACAGATGGGGATACCCTTTCAGTATTACAGCATCCCATGGAGGGAAAACCGCGACACTCCGCAACCCTGAAGACCTGGACTCTTTTTGTGCTACCCTCGGCATACCTCCAGTGAAAGCCCCTGAATGGCGCTCTCTTCGTTCCCAGATATCTCCTCCTTTGCCTCCCGCGAGGAACCCTCCATTTCAGACCGTCGAAAAGTCATCGAAGCCCCACAACAGGTCACAGTCCTCGAGATCTCCAAACTCCCCCTCCTTTGCACAACCAATAACCTGACTTATAACTGTCATGCCGCTAGGTCTTCAATTATCAGAAAACCCCGCAGAGGTCAGAGACCTTAGTTAAACATTTCTACAGTCATGTTACAGTGTTTTAGTTAAGCAGCCTTATAGAGGCAAGTATACTTGGTCTTATTGGTCCCATTTAACCGAAGTTTAGCCCACTCTCCTGAGTGCCTCGGGGATCAGTTATCCCCTAAACTCATATGTTATAAATGTAATTTTGCATGTTTCAGTTAGCATTTATGTTTCTGATGTATTTGGGATGGGCCCTAGCCCAACCCCCTGTTGCCCCCCGATACACTGCAACCTACAGTCTCAGACACAGGGAAGGGAGCGCTTTTGCTCCCGCCTGGTGGACTGAGAGCAGTGTTGTTATTTTTGTTATGCCTATCTCTAACTCACTTAATGTTCTATAGATATGTATCATGTATTCCTGACTTTCTTCCTGTCCTTTTCTCACTCTCTTCCCCAAATCCACCTCTATATCCCCCACGCCGCGACTCTCAGAGCACACTAAAAAACATATGCCTGGTAGTACAACCAGTATGACTGATTTTAAACTCCTAACTGTTAATGCCAGAGGTCTCAATGTCCCTGAGAAAAGGTCCAGAGTGCTAAGAGAATTGAAAATAGAAAAAGCGGACATAGTGTTCTTACAAGAAACACACTTTAAAGAGGGGGCTTCCCCTCCTCTTGGAAATAGAGACTTCCCGGTGGGTTTCTTCTCCAACAACCCACTGGGCAAAACGCTAGGGGTAGCTATCCTATTCTCTCGCCACATAAATGTAACTGATGTAGTCCCCCACCATCTGGTTCCAGGAAGAGCCCTTCTAATAACCTGTAAAATCTCTAACAACGAATTCTCTCTGCTTAATATTTATGCTCCCAATAAGAACCAACCGGCTTTCCTGGAAAAAGCGTTATCTCTAGCTCAACCTCACCTACAGGGGGTCTTTATGTGTGGGGGAGACTTTAATTGGATGATAGATCCTAGAATTGATTCATCACAGGCTTCCATGCGCTACTCAGACAAACTCCACCGTAGAGTACGTAGGACCCTCCACTCCTATCAACTAGCAGACCCATGGCGTATCCAGCATCCCTTGTCAAAAGACTATTCCTTCTATTCGCACCCCCATAATGTATACACCAGAATAGACTACATCCTGATATCACATAGATTCTTACACCTCATCCACAAATCCAACATTGGCCAGATTTCATGGTCGGACCATGCACCAGTATCTCTAACCGTTAATTACCCATCTCCATCTCCTAAGAAATACACTTGGAAATTAAACACGTCACTTATACAAAACCCACTATTCCAACAGCAAATTAGAACAACTATACAAGACTATATAATGACTAATGACATTCCAGAGACTTCTAAAGCCGTGATATGGGAAGCGCACAAATGCGTAATTAGAGGTAAGCTAATTCAACTAGGGGCCCAATTAAAAAGACAAAGACAGGCAAGACGAGAGATGCTAGTCCAAAAAATAAACTCACTGGAACTCTTGCATAAATCCTCTCTCTCTGCCAATATCTTAAATGAACTAGCAGAAGCCCGGAAGGAATTAAACTCCTTTATGTCCGAGAAACTTAAAATGGAAGCACGCAAATGCCGTAATCGCTTTTTCCTGTTTGGAAATAAACCTGGTAAACTACTAGCAAGAGCATTACGTGCACAACGCTCCACAACATTTATCCCCAATGTCAAATCCCAAGACGGCCATACACTTACTTCAACTAGGGACATTGCCGCAGCCTTTAATGCCTTCTACTCTCAATTATATAACCTCACTAAGAAGCAGGGACTAGACTCAGAGGCACTTAAGAAAGCAGCTATAGAGAGCTATTTGATAGAAATTGAGTTTCCGAAACTGTCAACCAAGGAAGTTGAAGCCCTTGACCTCCCTTTTTCCCTTGAGGAATTAGAAATAGCTATAAAAACCACCCCGAATGGTAAAAGTCCCGGCCCAGACGGCTTCCCCATAGAGTACTACAAGACATTTGGCGATGCCCTATCCCCCCTGATGCTCGCCTCCTTTAATCAGATCGCTGATGATACCCCATTCCCAAAGCAATCTTTGCTTGCCCATATCTCCGTTATCCCCAAGGAGGGGAAGGACCCAACACAATGTGCTAGCTATAGACCGATCTCCCTGTTGAATGTTGATCTGAAATTGTATGCAAAGCTGATGGCTAACCGCTTCAAACTGCTTCTTCCAGGTTTGATCCACTCTGACCAGGTTGGCTTTGTACCTGGCCGTGAGGCCAGAGACAACACAGCAAAAGTCCTGGATTTAATTCACGCCGCTAAATGCGGCTCCACCCCAGCTATCATGCTTTCAACGGATGCGGAGAAAGCATTCAACAGGGTAGACTGGGACTTTCTTCTAGGGATAATGACACATATAGGCGTAGGCCCCCGGGGATACCAGAGAATTAAAGCCCTATACTCAGCCCCTGCTGCACAGGTCAGAGTCAATGGAGATCTCTCCGATACGTTTCAGATAGCTAACGGCACTCGACAAGGTTGTCCTCTGTCTCCTGTGATTTTCGTTCTCTGTATGGAGGCATTGGCGAGGGCAATTAGAAAAAACAACAATATACAGGGACTCAAGATAGCGAGTAGAGAATACAAGCTGGCCTTATTCGCAGATGATTTACTGGCGATAATCTCAAACCCCTTAACCTCGATCCCCAATTTATTAGACGAATTTCGTCGTTACGGCGAGCTCTCTAATTTCAAAGTGAACCTATCCAAATCAGTTGCATTGAACCTAACACTGGACCAGACAAGTTTGCAAACCTTGAAACAGGTGTCCCCATTCACGTGGCACCCTACACAACTTAAATACTTAGGGGTAAACCTCACTAGAAACACCTCTGATATATACGCCATTAATTTCCCCCCGCTATTAAATAAGTTACAGGCCGACCTATCCTCTTGGGGAGCAAAAAGGATCTCTTGGCTAGGACGAATCAATGTAATAAAGATGAATATCCTACCCAGGATCTTGTATTTATTACAGACACTGCCGGTCAGTATTCCTAACTCATGGTTTCTATCTTTACAACGTAAATTACGGGATTATATCTGGGCGGGTCGAAAGCCGAGGTTCAAGCATGAGATCCTTTTTAAAAGGAAACACGCGGGGGGTCTCCAACTCCCTCACTTCTCTTCATATTACAATGCAGTCATGCTGACCAGAATAATGGAGTGGTCCTCTCAATCGGGTAAAAAACAGTGGGTAGACCTAGAATTAGCCACCATTCCAAAAGCCCACCCCGACCTCCCCTGGTGCAAAAAACCCCCGAAAATCACACATCCACTAGCATCCCCCATGTTTGACTGTTGGACTCGACTCCGCTCTTCCCCCGTGATTTCCCCTCCCGGGTCCCCTCTAATGCCTCTATTTGGGAATCCGGAATTCCCTCCGGGTATGGTTGAAAATTCATTCGCCGCGTGGAGATCTAGAGGGATATCCCGAATAGATCAATTAATAACCACGATGGGGGTCCTGCCATTCCCGGAAATTCAAGAGAAATGGGACTTACCGGGTGGGGAGATCTGGAGATATCTACAGATCAAACATTTTCTCCTAAGCTTAGGCCCACCAGCAAAAAAGCTGAGGTCCATTACCCTATTTGAAAAACTATGCAGTGCTGAAACATACCCCAGACACCTCCTTTCATACATCTACAAACTGGTCATTGAGGATATCTTTCCATCTAAACCGAAATTTATGGAGGATTGGGAAAGAGATCTTCACGACCTCAAAGGAGATGATGATTGGCCAGAAATTCTTAGAAACACCTTCTCCTCGTCACTAAACGTCTTGACGACCGAAACCCACTATAAAGTCCTTACTAGATGGTACCGGTGCCCGACCTTGCTAGCAAAAATATACCCTGGAGTCTCCAATCTTTGCTGGAGATGTAAGGCACATCCGGGTACAATGTTGCACATATGGTGGGATTGTCCGCTCATTCAGCCATATTGGAAAAAGGTAATTGAAACTGCAAACGTTGTCCTGCAAGATGATTTCCCCGCCACCCCCAGCTTCTGGCTACTCAATCTTATACACAGACCCCAATCCAACTATAAAAAATCCCTAGTTAGACATATTCTTAGCGCATCAAAAGCGGTGATTCCAGTACATTGGAAATCCACCACTATCCCCTCAATGGCAGACTGGTGCAACCGAATCGATCAATATATGGCAATGGACGACCTGGTACATTCCATAACCTCCAAAGACCAAACTTTCAATGCGACTTGGCTCCCATGGTTAACATACAAAGAATCAGATCACTACAAAACATTAAAATGATATCCTCTGGGGTCTTTTTATTTAAAATAAATAAATAAATATAAAAAATAAAAATCTTAATACCAAAGTATCTTCCGAATTACACAGCACAAGGCATGAGAGTCGCACCGACACCCAACCTTCTTTCCCCCACTTCTTCTTTCTTCCCTTATACAACTCTAAAACTTTCCTTCTTCTTCTCTCTGAAATGAGAAACAAGGAGATTCTCACCTTAGTATCTAACAACATTTGAATATTAAAGATATCCTTGTTCTTTGGTTTATTTTGTAACAGAGAGTACGAAGCGTTCTGCATCGCTCAATATTTGCTTACTCTGTTTCTGATGCGATATGTTCCTGTTTGAAAATCTTAATAAAAACTATTTGCAAAAAAAAAAAAAAATCTTCTGTTGGTCCCAGGCTCCGACCACAGGTGAGCTCTCGGCAGTGGCATTACAATAGTCCCACAGACCCCGGCGCCCACACCTATACAGCTCCTTCCCCCCACCACGGGGTCTACGGGGCTATTGTTACGCCACTGGTACTTGGTACAAATTCTATAACTAAACATTTTTGGAAACCATAACTACAGTAAAATACTATATGTCGCTAAATATGAAACTACTCCCAGCTGCGGCCAAATAGTCTTATAAATATTCTAAAGGATACCCAAAAATTAATAAATTGATAGCGCTCAGGGTGGTCTGAAAGCCCAGAGTTATTGAATAACAGGGTACAAGCCTGACATTGAATAACACCTTAACTGTGGCTCCCTCAAGACTGCTCATAGATTGATTACAGGTCTGTAATTGAATACCTTTAGATATCTTGATTGTGACCTCAGGACATCTGTAAAATTAAGGGACTTGTGTGAGATATAATGAGAGGTGAGTTTATAGTAAGAGTTCATTATTTAGTCACTTCCTTGAGTTGTCTTTTCCTAATTGCTGATGTGAGTTTGTGCACTTGATTCAATATGGCGTGTGTAGGCATTTACATACATGTATATACACTCTGTTTCAAAATGTATTTTATTCATTGTTAAGTTACCCATTTATGCTATTTTGTTGTTATTTCACATTCGTTTACTAATATTAGGACTAGCTTAATAGGCACACTGGTCCTTTTGGACTGCAGATAAAAACACTTCCTACATCTAGGATACTCCTGTGCCTTTCTCCTCTGCGATACTCATTACTGGTGCTTTCCTGAGTACACTGCTCATATGTTAGTGAGCACACTCTTGTAAATTCCAGATTCTTTCTCACAGCTCTCGAACAGCTTCCTCTATGCCAGGGGTGGCCAAACTTGTCCTCAAGGTCTACCAACGGTGCATGTTTTCCAGGCAACCTGTGAATCTATAGTAGGAATGAATGCAGCAGGTTTTAAATTGTTAGTAATGACTACAGCTGTGCACCAGCTAGGTAACCTTGAAAACGTGGACCTTTGGTAGATCTCGAGGACCGGTTTGGCCACCCCTGCTCTATGCTGTGCTCACATTCAATCTAGCATCTCTTCACTCCCTGCCCTCTCATTGCTTCCCACTTCCTGAGTTCAGACCATTGATGGGGTTGTGTTGGAAGGTCTAATATAGTAGCAGCAACATGTTCCCTTGCAAGGTTGAAGTCATTTAAGCCCAACATGGACATTTGTATATCGCTGTTTTTTGGAAATAATTAGCTGGACAGTATTATGAATAGAGACACTGCCCCAGCCCAGACATGGTTGCTATGACCAGCATCCCATCTTCAATAGAACTCCCATCTTAGTAAATTTACCCCTTAATGCCCAAATGTTTAACCTTGGTCTCATTATATCAGAGGAAGTGTTCCTGCATGTTTTTGAGGCAATTAAATTAATTTGAATACAAAATGTAGATGGGCTGGAATGTATTTTTCTTGTGAGAACTCACTTCCGTCTTACGACCCTACATAGTAGACCAGATTAATTCAGAAGATAGTAGATTGTTGTCACTTGAAGTGACCAGTTCCTGACAGAAAGTCCTGCCACTCTGGGTCTTGCTGTTGGCCTCATGGTAGCCTATCTGGTGACTTTCTACTTTATCCTGACATCAACTTTTAATAGATGTTTTGATGTAATTCTGCCTCTTGAAAAAGCACCAGTCACTGGACTTTTACCACATCTTTGTGCCTTCTATTACCATCTTTGTGTAAGTAAACACTCATAGACATGACAATTCATCTTGCTAAAGGCCACTGCCATGGATAGGGATGGGAGCTCAGAGCAATAACACAGCCTGACTGCACCACTAGAGCTCTCCCGGGTACAGGACTATTTATATTGCACTCTTGCTGTTAAGTCCTTGCTTCCGACTAATGCTGGCCACACATCAGACCAACTTTCCTCCAACCATCCAACTAGTTAGTTGGTTGGACTGAAAATCTGGCACTGTATGGGGGCAAATGTCAATAAGCAATTTGCTCAGAAACTCAGGAGAATGGACAAAAACATTCAGTGAAATTGTTTAAATCAAATAGGTCCCACTACAGCGCATTGTCTGAGTGACAGTTGTTGTCCATTTTCCGATTTGGGAAACAAATGACTTAATTACAAATTACATTTGCTCCAATCCAGTACCAGGGTTTTATTCCATCCAACCAACTAGTTCGGTGGTTGGAGGAAAGTTGGTCTGATGTGTGGCCAGCATAAGATTGATATGGATCTTGACACTTTATCTGCAAACCACCAGCAGAGACCAGAAGAGTTCACCAGTGGTGAGTTTAATAGCTGCAGATGCACCTGTGAACTAACAGGAGCAGCTTTCCCACTGCATTGACACTGAGGTGTCTCAATGGCATTCATAACCACTGGGTCTGTTCATTTTTTCACCATCAGTTCATTATATACCAGGATTGACTGAAACATTAGATTTCTGCTTGGATTTGGATGCTATTGAATACACTCTATTTGCACCACAACTTACATCACAGTGAGACATTGTCATATGGGTGAGAACCCAAATAGTTTCCCATGGTATTGGTATTGGTACCATAAAGTGCCAATACCCTCAGCAGGTGTGCAGCAGCTACTTACCTTACATCATACTAGCCTACTGAGACAGCTCCTGGAGTTTGAAATTTATAATCTGTGAAATCTTTAATACATGGACTATTGGGAATAACGAAGAGGATGGTTTTGAAGACCACTCTAATAATTTGCTCAAAACTGACGTACATTAAGTACATTTGAGAATTTAATGTATCATCTCACTTTTCTCTAGGACAGAAACCATATACATTTATTGAACCATCAAACAACAGTACACATAACTAATTATAAACCAAAGTGGGTAGACGGAAAGATCATGTTTAAAAGGTTTATGCACTATAGAACACACATTTTAAATAACATAGTTCATCCTAATTACTAATGCTGAATGACTAACCCGTAATGTTAATGTATAAACATCTGTGAAATTATAAAAAGTTGACAAGTGTAATAGAAAGCAATGCGATAAAATGTTTCCTTTATTATTCAACAAATAGCCTGTAATACATTTGGCTTGAAGTTATTATGTATTTAAAAAACAACTCTAATTTCTCAGAATATAAAAAATTATAAAAATATTCATGCAGAGAAAAAAAACGTACACACAGCTTGGCAATAAAAGTCACACAGACACCAATAATACCACCTTGTGGTCAAACAATGAGGTGTAAGAGAAAATAAGATATGTAAAGGAAGTGTCCAGACAGGAAAAATAATTTGGAAGTAGTATTTTTAGTACAGGAACAGAATACAATTCGGTAGAATATTTGAGAAGGTTAACAATAATATCAAACAAGTTTGTCTTGTTTTCAAAGTTACTCTTTAATATGTAAAGGCTGGGGAAAAGTACAAAAGAAGTTTCAAGAGAGAAAATGTGTAACGTTAGAAGATAAAACATGTGAAAGAGGCATAGATCTTCGGCATGTGAGTAGAGGGGTCAAGTTTGGAGACAGGGTAACATATACAGTATATGTTGGCACACTATTGTAAATACTTTGGGGCATATTAATATTTGTGGTGTGTGCCTCAGAAAATAGAAATTTTGATATCACCACAATTTACGGCAACTAACTGAGTCGTTCTAAATAGAGCTACATACTGTACAAGCATGGGGGTCATCAATAGAGTAGCCCATAGGCTACTATGTGATTACATTATCTTCAGCTGGAGATAGCGCCCTTGGACAAGCCTAGAATACTTAGTGTTTGTAAATTTGACAATTAAGCACCACCCAAATGGGGGCTACTTTTGTGGGTGGAAATAGACAGTCCCTTATTCTTAATTCTTGGGAAACCTGAATATTTGTGAGTTTACCTGGAAAAACAGGTATCCAGCAAATATTCTTTAATAACAGTCCTCTTGTATGGTAGAAGTATCATATTTGCCTCCTACCCAAACTGTCTGTAAGACTCCTGCATCTAGGAGTGAGATCTTGTATCCCAGATCCCTTGGGAACTGGCAGTTGATACAATTTCCAGGAAATCTCCTAATTGTGGCCAACCCCCTCCGTGTATAATGCTAATATAGTGCATAGCAGGGTATGGACCACGATAGAGTGAATCCGCATTGTGCTCCCCTACCCCTTCTAACACCTCCTTCCTGGACCATCACACCTAGGATTATTCCATATCTTAATTTTAATAGTGAGTTATATGTTTTTTTTTTTTTTTGTAAAGCAACTCTCCATTCAAATAGATTGGATGACAATCCGGTATGAAAGACCAATAAAATCGAATTGCAATAGTAAGTGTAGGAGGCAATAAGTAAATCGTTTACATTTTTTTTGTATAGTTACCTATATGAAAGTCATTCATGTGAAACAAACTCAGTATCATTTTCAGATTTCTGCTCAACACACATAATATAAACAGATAAACTGACCATAGGCATAACATCACACCATTGGCAAATAAACATCAATTGTGCTTTCTGTATAAAGTGAACTAAACATTCGTTTCACACATGTATGATTTGAAATCCCAAGATCAGAAACAAATGCTTCTCTTGGAGGGGGACAACATGATCACATGTATCAATTTTGTTTATTACATGTATAATAGTTTTACTCTTCAGCTTTAACAAGGATACAATACTATTTAGAAACCAGTTCTAAGCACTTTTACTTAGCAGTGCTGTCCGTGGCACATCAGAGCTCAGCTTTGTACATCTTGTTCTGAATTAGTGTCGGTTGAGAATTTTGTGCCGCTGTCCGCAGCTGCACATGGATCTTGCTTCCAGTCTACATGAGGTGGTTCCCTATGCACTTGGGTTGAAGGCAAAGCATTAGGGGATATTTTCTGAGCAGCGAGCAGATAACGTTTCCGCCTGTTGATTTTATATTGGCAAATTCTCTCTTCTTCTGCTGTTGGGTCATTGAGAACTCCATCCCACCGCAAGCTCTCATTAATGGGATGTTCTTGTGGTATGGTGGATAAACAGTCACTGTCAGCAGATTCATTCTCTTTCTTGCTTTCCAGCTCATTTAACTGGACATTGGAGTCCCTTATGACAGTTATCTGTAGCTCTGAAGATGGGGGGATTGTTGATTGATTCTTTATGTTCTTTCTGATCCCCTTTTCTGTAAAATAAATGTTTACATGAAAACTTGTACTGTTAAGCTCGCCATTACATCAGGACAACCAGCATCATATCCAAGTTGTCTAATGATTTCCCCAGGACACCCAGGGCCGCCGAGAGGGGGGGGGGGGGGTACTAATAACCAAGGCCCGGACCCCCCCTCCCCCTCTGTCCCTCTCGGGCAGCAGCAGCACACACTTACAGCATGTGCTGTGCTGACAGCAGGCTCAGCATGAGCGTCTCACTGACAGCGTGTGTGCTGTTGCTGAGGGGGAATGACAATAACACTCCTCCCTTGACTTTAGAGTGTTTTTTTTAACCCCCACGTAACATTTTGGAGCATGGACTAATCGCCATGCCTCCCGCGATTAGGCCACGTCCCCAACATTTTACCAGGGCCCCGCATGCCTCTTGGCGGCCCTGCAGACACCTGATATATCTTATTTGTAATTTCACATAAGATCTGTCGTAAGATCTGCAACTCCCAGCATACTGGTTGTTAGCAGCTTGTTCAGATCTTACATGCAGCATATAAGATCTGAGGATCGTACTCTCGACCTGCGGAACAGCACATCGTAACGAAACACCAGACAATGTACAATCAAAACACACACAATGCACCACACGACCTGTCAAAATCGTGCGTCGGGACCTGCAGCTGCCCCCCACCAGGCCCTGTTTGAGAAGTTCGGAGCTGTTCAGGAGCCCTCGAGCATTCGGGTGCCTGAACACACTAACACCTCACAACCGACCACCCCCCCTTGAGCGGCCCCAGGGGAGCAGGGGCTGCCACAGAAGTCAGTGGCTGCACCAGTGTACCTTGTGTGGTAGGTCAAATCTGCCCTGGTAGGTTTGTCCTGCCCCAGGAAAACCCACCACTCAAGGGGTTAATGCTTCATGGAACACACTGAGAACTTTGCTGTGCAGAAATAATGGGTTAGGGGCCGGTTTAGTAAGCACAAAATAATCTCTGATAATTAACCTATTAAACATATACAATTGTGTAAGCGGTGATTACTTAAGCAGGTGGCCTGGTACCTGGAAGCAGGTGAACTATTGATAAACTTATGCCTTGAGTCCTGTTGGAGAAAGTGCGCTATATAAAATAAACTTACTTACTAAACAATTTTTTCTATTGGTGCAACATCCAGTAATAAAAATTAGAATTATCAAGGCAAAATGGTGCTTAATCATGACCAAATCCCTGTATGGGATAGTGTAATTTCTAGTGATGGTGGTTGGGGAGGAGGAATCCCGCCACAGGTATAAAGCTATTTAGAGTATTTTATTTGTGCAGGTGTTAGAGCATGCTTTTAATTATGCCAGAATCCTGATGCCGGTATACTGTAGTGAGTTCTTCATACTCACTGGGGCATTGTGAGGGTCAACCTTCTGACCACACACACACCATGTAATTAAATATGAATTTAAAGGCATTATAGTATCATATCTATATATTTCTATATCTATCTCTATTATATGTCTAATGCTGCTCCTCACCACTGTGGTGCTTCTGGTGGACAGTGGAGGGTGGTGAACGGGTCTGTGTTCCAGGCACATACACACAGACCCCATGTACACTGCACCCGCCCCCCCCCACCAAATACCACCCCTATATACACGGTACTTCTCCACCCCCCATTATATACTACCCCTACGTATCACCATACCCCTCCATATAGTGCTCCCTACATACAGGGCACCTCCATATACTGCTTCCTTTCACCATATATACTACATACTCTGTACCCCCTCCTTTACATACTGTGCTGCAATCCCAGGTTACCTGCCATCCCAGGAGTTGGCTATAAGTAGCAGCCATGACCAGGAAGCAGATGCAATAACCACCACACAGTCCAAAAGCGCTCATAGCGGAGGCAACGGGAGCACATGTGGCCACTTACTGGTGGGGGTAGAAGGTGGACCAGTCCAACTCTGCATCAGTCCCTATACAGCAATATGGAATCAATAAATCGGCAGAGGATGTAATGAGCACATGAATTGGGGGTACCCCACACTGCCCACCATGCATTGTTTTGCTAGGTGGCTGAATGATTACCCTGGTGATTTATGTGTGCAGTCTCCTCCAGCTGGGTCCTCTGCTCTCTTCCGTGAGTAGCAGTGTCTGAGCACTAGAGCAGACCCTACTACGCATGCACAGATCGCTGGAAAAATGGCATGGTGGACATTTTTCCAGTAATTTCTGAAGTGCTGCTTCCTCCATCCCTGGACTCTGGGTGGTAAGTAATTTAAAAATGGGTGCAGCGTGTGTACCCTGGGACTCAGGGGCCCATGTGCACCACAAACACTGCACCCATTATAAATACGCCACAGCTGCCAATCATATACCTATCTGAGTGCAATATAATATCTTACATAGTTACATAGTAGGTGAGGCTGAATAAAGACTTGCGTCCATCTAGTTCAACATATGTTTATATTAGCTTATCCCTTGTTGTATAGTATGTTCTGATATTTTAAAGACAGATTATGTTACTTATTCGTACCCATGGATGTTTTTAACCAATAAATGTTTATCCACCCTTATTTTAAACGTATTTATAGTGTCTGCCGACACCACTTCTCCAGGAACAGAGTTCCAAAGTTTGACTGCTCTGACTGTAAAGAAATTTTTTCTTTTAGATGAACAAAATATTTTTTCTTCTAATCTAAACTCGCGCCCTCGCGTCCTACATTCCTTTCTAGTAGAAAAAAGGGTATTTGACAGTTCCTTATATTGGCCCCTAATATATTTATACATGTTGAGCATATCCCCCCTTAAACGTCTTTTCTCTAGTGTAAATAGTCCCAAATTGTTTAATCTTTCCTCATAGCTTAAATTCTCCATTCCCCTAATAAGCTTTGTTGCTCTTCTTTGGATTTTTTCTAATTCTATGATGTCCTTTTTATAGTGTGGGGCCCAGAACTGCACTGCGTATTCGAGGTGAGGTCTAACCAATGATTTGTATATCTATTTGAACATTGCATAATAAAGAAATTATTTATTAACTCAGGGTGTACTATAAAGATTAGATTGTTCAACTGTCCATGACATGTATCATTTAGTGAAAAGGCAATAGTAAACATTGAGTTTACTGTTGAACTGTAATGCATGAATTTTCTAGACAAGGCCAGCTATGGTTTATGAAATTGGAGTTAGCTAATTGATACCATTGAACCATTGATTTCTGTGTCTCTAGAACACAGCTTCTCAAAGTCAGTCCTCAGGACCCCACACAGTGCATGTTTTGCAGGTCTCCTCACAGAATCACAAGTGAAATAAATAGGTCGACCAGTGGATCTTTGAAAATGTGTCAATGAATAATTAATGCACCAGTGCATCTGCAGGGTGATCTTGAAAAATGTGAACTGTGTGGGGTCAGAGACAGGTATTCAATGCTCTGGCGAGCGCAAGGTAGCGAATCCTGTTTTGGATTCGCTGTGCGCTCGCCAGCAAATATCGCTGATCTTGAATTCGTGTGGCTCCCCCGGCCCACACTATTCAATGCGTCAGGGGCTCGCTGCCCCTGACTTCGAATACAGGCGAATGGTAGTGGGGAATGCCCCCCCCAGCGCGCACAGCCCGCAGCAGCAGTCCTCCAGCTCCGGCAGCCCCAGCGCTGACATCACCGTGCTGTGGCTGCCGGAGCCAAAGGCCTGCTGCTGCTGCGTCCCTGTGGGGGCTCCCGGCATGAGTGAGGGGGGCAGACGGCAGGCGGACGAATCCCTGAGGCGAATCCCCCTTTCCTCCCCCCCCCCCGCACAGCCTGCAGCAGCAGTCCTCCGGCAGCCCCAGCGCTGACATCAAGAGGTCTGCTACTGCTGGAGCCGCATATCTCTCCCCCCTCCCGTCCCCTCTCCTCCCTCCCCTCACCTCACCCCCAGCAGAAGGGCAGGGTGCTGCTGGGGTCGGAGCCGCTGCACTCACTGGTCCCGATCGTGCCTATGTAATGATCGGGACCAGTGTGCAGTGAATATATGAATATTAATGAGCGGCTCCGGCTCCCGGCCCCCTGCTGGCGAATGTGTAAAAAAAAAAATATATATATATATTGTTTAAAAAAAAAAAAAATATTGAAAATATATTCATGTGCTGCAAGTATATGAATAAAAATAGCATGCCCTTTCATAGAAAAAATATTCTGATTTTTTAACACCAAAAAAATAAATAAAAACGCTTTAATTTAAAAGAACACATTACAGTTCACCTAAAAAAGATGACGAATGCTAAACGGAGACTCATGGCGAATTTCAATGGAGAATGCAGCACTCGAATTGAGCATTGAATACACTGTCGGCGAATTCCACTGAAAACCCCATTGAAAATCACAGGCGAATTGTGGAGAATCATTTTCGGCGAATCGGCAGACATTCGTGGTTCATTTATGGCGAATTGCCTCCATAGAATATGGCGAATTGTTTTTTCTAACAGAAAATTCGCCATTCAACCAGGGAATTGCCAGATTCACTGAAAAAAACGGCGAATCTGAGGCATTGAATACTGGCCAGAGTCTGAGAACCCCTGATCAAGAGCATGATGGAAGTATGTTCCCATGAGTCCACATCACTCTAGTGTGTACCCAGCCTAACTAGATGTAGATCAGCGAAAAATTTGTCGATCCGCGTATTTTTCAACCAGGCCGGATATTTCCACGGTTGAAAAATTGGCACTTTAATTGAATAGGTTGAAAGTAAATTTGACCTAAAAGCATCAAAAATTTTTTTTTAAATCCATCACGGAATTGTATACCCCTCTTAGCCTAGGACCTGCTTGGGAAAATTACATACCCAATAGTGAAAATCACATATCAGTAGGTTCTGTGGTTTTAGTAAAATATAACAATAACAATAATAGTGATAATAACAGTAGTCACTAAAAAGGTGGCTATATTTATACAGTGGGGATCAAAAGTTTGGGCACCCCAGGCAAAAATTAATTTTAATGTGCAAAAAGAAGCCATTGAAAGATTTACACTTTCAAAATAACAGAAAACAAAAAAATGGCATCTGCAAAAGTTTTGGCACCCTGCAGAGTTAATACCTTGTACTGCTCCCTTTGGCAAGTGTCACAGCTTGTAAACGCCTTTTGTAGCAAGCCAAGAGTCTTTCAATTCTTGTTTGAGGTATCTTTGCCCATTCTTCCTTACAAAAGTCGACCAGTTCTTTGAGATTCCTGGGCTGACGAACTGCTCTTTTAAGGTCTATCCATAGATTTTCAATTATGTTGAGGTCAGGAGATTGTGAAGGCCATGGCCAAACCTTCAGTGTACGCCTTTTGATGTAATCCACCGTGGATTTTGAGGTGTGTTTAGGATCATTATCCATTTGTAGAAGCCAGCCTCTCTTTAACTTCAGCTTTTTCACAGATGGCATCAAGTTAGCGATCAAAATTTGCTGGAATCTTATTGAATCCAATTTTCCTTCTACTCGTGAAATGTTCCCTTGCCACTGGCTGCAATACAACCCCAAAGCATGATTGATCCACCCCCATGCTTAACAGTTGGACAGAGGTTCTTCTCATTAAATTCTGTGCCCTTCCTTCTCCAAACGTACCTTTGCTCATTCCAGCCAAAAAGTTAGATTTTAACCTAATCGGTCCACAGAACTTGATTCCAAAATGCATAAGGCTTGTCTATATGTTCGTTTGCAAACTTCAAACGCTGATTTTTGAGGTGAGGACGTAGAAGAGGTTTTCTTCTGATGACTCTTCCATGAAGACCATATTTGTACAAGTATTTCTTTAAAGAGGAATAGTGTACCACAACTCCAGTGTCTGCCAGATCTTCCTGGAGGGATCGTGCAGTCAAACATGGATTTTGACTTGCTTTTCTCACAATTCTGCGAGCTGTTCTGTCTGATATTTTTCTTGGTCTTCCAGATCTTGCTTTAACTATCATTGTTCCTGATGACTGCCATTTTTTAATTACATTCCGAACAGAGGATATGGGCATCTGATAACACTTTTCTATCTTCTTATAGCTTTCTCCTGCTTTGTGAGCGTCAACTATTCTCAGTTTCAGTGTTCTACACAACTGCTTAGAGGAACCCATGGTGCTGATTGTTGGTTGGGGCAAGGTCAGATGAGTCTGGGCTTTTAAAACCTTTGAGATTGGAAAGACCAGGTGATGTCAGACGATGATTGAGAACAATCCATGACACTGCCAGGTCTCAGCTGTCCAAAGGGGGCGGTGCATGCTATAAACTCTGCAGGATGCCCAAACTTTTGCAGACGCCATTTTTTGTTTTCTGTTATTTTGAAAGTGCAAATAATGGAAATAAAATCAAACTGTTTTTTTGATATGTTATAAGAATGTCTAATCTGTAATTTGATGCCTTTTGGCAATTTTTTCATCTTTCCTTGGCTTCTTTTTGCACATTAAAATTAATTTTTGCCTGGGGTGCCCAAACTTTCGATCTCCACTCTAGTGTAATAGAATAAAAACGTGTTGATTGAATTATGTTTTAAATATAAAACAAGACATTTTATTTGCTGTAGAAATCTTAATTCCAATCATCATAGAAAAAAATTAATTACAATTGCCTGAACATAACCTGATATACAGCAAAACATATATAACAAGTTTTTTCTTTTTTTTTTTTTTAAATGACTAGAGTGCCATCTGCTGGCCTCACATAGCAATCTGGGGATTGTTATTTTTTGTTCTGCAATTATACTCTGCATTTTTTTATTTATTTGTTTACAGTTTCTTATATAGCGACGCATATTCCGTTGCGCTTTACAATTGGATTTCTAAACTTAATGGTTTTATTTAGAAAGCAAATAATAAAAAAACGAAGCCTCACCACAATAGCAGTACTAAATTTCTTTATAAAACTGAAAAGATTGGTTACTCCTCCCAGAAAAATTGAACAGTAAATTAAATTCATTACAGATGATCACTGGTTAAGTTATGACATCACAGTGACTTGTATCACTCATGACCAGAGAATGTAATAATTCCAGTATAGGCATATTGGATGCCTATGAAAAATCAGACAGGTTTTGAATATACAGTAACTCACAAGATTTATTCTGAGAGCAGCAGCCAATCGCAGAGCAGCTACATTGGCGGGTTACACAATAGAATTGATAGAAGTGAGGAATGCATGAGATCAAAATTTGTAGAGTATGGGGGTAGGGGATGGACAATCTTTGAGGCTCTGTGTGCTGCAAAGCTGGGCCAGAAAGCTGAGGAAGCAGCCAACCAAGAGGAGCAGGAAAGCGTGTACAGCAAATAAGTTTGCTGATATTTTAAACTGCAACTGTGTTCACAAGGACATACATAACGAACGGACATATTGTTGGCCAAGGTACAGTAACACTTACATTGATGACATGTGGGGTTCTTTTGGGCAGGAGAGGGGGAAAGCTTATAGGCATGGGGTAGATGTAAGGGTCATACAGTTAGAAATGAGGTCTGATGACATGTGCGGGGCCTGATAAGCATTTAGTTTGATTTGAGGATACAAGATGATATGTGGGGCCCAATGGGCATGTGGTTTGACATGAGTGGCATGAGAGACAGGGCCCTATTAATAGCATAGTACACCCAGAACAGTGCATTGGGGCCATTACACAGCCATTCACAGGATCCAATTATAAAAATATCTGAACGTGCCTCTCCTGCAGTGCTGTGCCATCTTTCCACATGTGTCCATATACTGAATGGCTGTCAGCACTCTGTAGCTCCAGCCATCCATCAATCAGCATGCTGGAAGTCATTCACTGTCCAGCTTCAGGCTTGGGAGTAGGTAGAGAATTCTGCCTGGGCACACTAAAAGTGTGGCAACCACCCGTCACTGCTCGGGGAGATCTCTAGAATTGTGGGGCCCTGGTCAGCTGCCCAGTGTGTTTATGCATTAAGATGGTCTGATGAGAACTGAACTAGAGTTTTCCCATAGAGCTTATGTTCTGAGAAAATGAGTAGGCCAGATGGCTGCCTCACCTGCTACTTTTAAGGGCTTGATGAACACCCTGTTAAACAATTTATGCACTTTGTATCTTGTTAGTCACTGTTCATTTTATCTGCCGATATTGGCTGTGGCAGGGTTCCGGCATCGACAAGTGCACACACACTTGCCGATGCCAGTGGGGGGGGGGGGGGGGTTGCGGGGTTTATTGGGGCGACAGCCATGCTGCATGTTGTTAACAAGAACCTTCCTCTATGGTCAAAAACGTTATGTTTTCTGGACGTTTGTGATATTGCAGGAAAGCTCAGGCAGTTTTTGGGTGGGTCTCTAATAAGGCTGCTTAGCGAGCCCTTTAACGCTGCCCGTCCCAATGCGAATGGATGCTTTACATACACATCCATTCAGATGGGAGCGTAAGGACCGAAAATCATTTGATGGTCACCGTCCATCGAATGATTTTTGACCCATCCGTAAATAAAAGTCAGTCTAGGCTGACTTTTATTATCAGAAAACATGGCGATCATCAGGCGCTTACCCCGTGCAGGCTTCACACCATTTTGGGGGGAACGCCCAGACAGCGGCCCTTTAGCAAAAACATCAATACCCAGAGCGAATACGCCAGGGACCGATCATTACAGAAATAGGCCCATTATTTTTATCTTACCCAATATGTGACATCCGTCCAGGCATTGCCTAGCCCTATTATAATCAGTGTAATATATAGTGAGCCTAAAATGGCTGCTTCCCTTGGACCCTTTGTGGGTAGAATGAATAATAGTTGAAAATGAAAACCCAAAATGGATGCCATGCTTTTGTATTATATTTATAGTTTCTATATTTTATGAAATGTAACCCTCTGTATTATGTCCCATTGGAGATAAGCACTATATAAATGAAATAATAATTAATACTTTGGAAAAATAAAAATGCAAACATTGATTGAACATTTCATTTACGGTTCAAAATCCTGTTAATCAAGTTAAATGAAAGTAACACTGTTCTTGGCCATTACCACTTGTGAAGTGATTTTAAACCTTTTTCAAGCAGTGGCACAATGAACAAGATTTAAAAATTGGCCAGGCACACCATCAGTTTGTTTTTATTAAATATAGGTTAATATTTGTTATTATTGACAGGTTTTTAGGATGTTGTGGGTGTTGGCAGGGCTGCCATCAGAATTTATGGGGCACCAGCACACAACCAGTGATGGGGAAGGGGAGTGTGTTTGGCTGTTTCCCATACACACAAGGAATTCTCAGCAGTTGCATGTGTGGCAGGTAGTGTCGCAGAGCATCAGAATGACTGACTGGATGTCATTACAATGTGACGATAATGCAAAGCTCTCAGTCTGCTCTACACATGCTTACCTACTTTACTGTCCTCCTCTCCGGGAGAAGCCCGAAGAGGAGACACTGACCTGCAGTCCAGGGGGTGGAGCAAATGCTGACATCATTGAGCCCCACTGCAGCCAAATCCCGTGATTCGCAGCAGTTCAGTGAGAGGGCGGGGCTAAAATGACACATAATTATGCAAATTTGCATCATTTTAGCCCCAACCCCTCCCGAACTGCCGCGAATGTTAGCTTTGAACTCACTTCCTCTGGGCAATGCAGGACGGCAGGCGGGAGGTCCGGGGTCAAAGTAAAAATGTGGGCAATTGCCTAGCTTTCTGTGGAGGGGGCGTGAGGCAGATCCAATTTTAAGGATGCTCCCGGACATTCCGAGAGGGTAGGCAAGTATGGCTTTACAGCATCTGTACATCGGTATTATGAGCAGGGAAGCTCTAAAGCCCCATACACACTGGGCTATATAATGAGTGATGTCGCTCATTTTAGTACTTCTATGCGATATTTGTTATTATATTACCCAGTGTTTATGCCTCCACAGATGAATTGTTAAAGACCCCCCTCTGTTGTCTATTGCTTGTACGGAGGAGGGAGGAGAATGCATCATGGATTCCACCCCCCCTGCCATCAGCAAGTATGTATGCACTTGCTGATGCCAGCAGCCCACCGGATCCCCGCAGTGGCCACAATCATACAGTGTGTACAGACCTTGGGATATTATCCCAAAACTTGTGAGACAGGGAGCTTATAACAAGAAAGAAAGAAAAAGGTTTTGCACTGTGGACGCACTCCTGGAGAAAGAATTAGAATTTTTCTTAAAACTTGAAACTTTATTGAATTACGTTTTAAAAGATAAGGGGGAGGGGGGGGGGGGGTGGGGGTGGTGGTTACCTCTCTGTGTCGGTTTAGCATATAAGTACACGTAAGTTTCAAGTTTTAAGAAAAATTCAAATTCTTTCTCCAGGAGTGCGTACACAGTGCAAAACCTTTTTCTTTCTTTCTTGTCTTGTTATAAACTGTACCCCATTTGCCTGGATTGCACCCCCGCCACAAAATAAATAACAAAGGCGGATCCCCAGAATTCCCAAATTAAAGGGAATCTCCAACTGTGTGCGAATTATCAACCCCTAAGTGTGCCGTGGCACAGAGGTTGAAAAGCACTGATCAGTGTTCGTGCTTCTAGGCAAGATGTCTTTCAGGGTAGTAATTGGAATCTGTTTCTTTAAAGACACAGCGACACCAAGATGCACTGAAACATATAAAAGGTTCAGCAGGCAAAGACAAAACACAGACTGTGTACACAGGAAATGTGCAGGTGAGAGAGCAAAGTGTAATACAGGGAGAGGCTTTTACAGCTTAACCCCTTCCTGGCACTACTATGATGGCTAGGTCACTGTTTACACTAACAGGTGTTCCATTCATCCTTCAGCTACTGAAATCCATTCCTGCAAGTTTGTGACTCCATGGTACAGTATTACCCTCTTTGTAAAGATTAGTATTGCTTATAATGAGATATATATATATATGAATGATAACTCACAGACTTTTCTTTTACTCAAGGTTAGTGGATGGGTGAAGCCATTTATTGCCAAACAACTCTTTTTAAATCATAATGACAACAGAAACTACCCAAATGACCATGATCAAAAGTTTACATACCCTGGAGATTTTGGCCTGATAACATGCACACAAGTTGACATAAATGGGTTTCAATGGCTACTAAAGGTAACCATCCTCACCTGTGATCTGTTTGCTTGTAATCAGTGTGTGTGTATGTATAAAAGGATAGTGAGTTTCTGGTCTCCTAAAAGACCCTTGCATCTTTCATCCAGTGCTGCACTGACGTCTGGATTCTCATTCATGGGGAAAGCAAAAGAATTGTCAAAGGATCTGCGGGAAAAGGTAAATGAACTGTATAAAACAGGAAATGGATATAAAAAGATGTTCAAGCAATTGAGAATGCCAATCAGCAGTGTGCAAACTCTAATTAAGAAGTGGAAAATGGGTGATTCTGTGGAAACCAAATCACGTTCAGGTAGACCAACAAAAATTTCCACCACAACTGCCAAGAAAATTGTTTGGGATGCAAAGAAAAATCCACAAATAACTTCTGCTGAAATACAGTACTCTCTGGAAAAAAAAAAGTGTTGTGGTTGTTTCAAGATGTACAATAAGGAGGCATTTGAAGAAAACTGGGCTGCATGGTCAAGTCGCTAGAAGCAAACCATTACTATGCAAATGCCACAAAGCATCCCACTTACATTACTCCAAACAGCACAGAGACAAGCCTCAAAAGTCATTTGGAGAGATGAGACAAAAATGTAACTTTGTTCACAACCATAAACGTTACGTTTTGAGAGGAGTCAACAAGGCCTATGATGAAAGGTACACCATTCCTACTGTGAAACACGGAGGTGGATTGCTGATATTTTGGGGATGTGTGTACTGCAAATGTTATGGTTTTGGGTTTGAACCCATAGTCGGGACCTCTGTTTAGACCGGCAACGATGCACCCTACACTACCTCTGTTGACGTCCTCAGACAGATGGCTGAAACCTGCAGAAACTAGGCTTCACCTTTAGTCGCCACGTTTGGAGGGACGAATTAAGTCTGCCCCAACTCCGGTGCAACCAGGCCTCATCAGAGGTAGTGTCAAGAGGCGATCTAACTACAGGGCCTGCCTGGGAGAAACAACCTACCTAACAGCACCAGGCCAAGGACGTGGAAGGCGACCTAGTCACAGACACTTCAAACAAAAGAACCGTGGTACCTCCAGTAAAACCTATGCCAGAAATACGACAACCAAAACAACTTCAACCAAGGAGTATAATGCACATCGCCGCACAGGACTGAACAGGGATGGAACAAATAAATAAAAAACCAACACAAGTAATTGGCAGCTTGCCCGATAACAGGGATTAATAAAGAAACAGAACCAGGCTCCAATGGAGCACTTACGTGACCATACTCTGGCATGGGCGGACCAGGGATCAACCAGCAGCAGTGGAGATGAAGAAGCAAGCTGGGATAGACAGACAGGACACCGGAGCATGGCTGAGGAAGACTGAACTGCAGATGGAAGAGGCAGGGCGGAATAACCAGACACTGGGAGAACAGGGAGGAACTGACCAAAGACCAGCAGATGGCAGGTGAGCTCCTAACAGAGCAGTAACCTGACAGGTGAACAGCAGGAAACAGGAAACTATCACTGGTGGGGAAGTGCTGGGGAGAATGCCCTTGGGAAAGATCCAGCCCAGCTCCCCAGTCCTAATGCTGCCAGCTGAAGCTGGTATAACGAGGTCATTATACCACAGCCTTGTGCATAGAGCAACTCACAGAAGATTGAGCTGCAAAGGCACAGGCTCAACCCCGGAAAGACCACAGAACTGACATGAAAGTAATGAGCCATAATAATGGCTCATGACTGCAAGATGAATGCAGCATGTTATCAGAAAGTACTGGAGGAAATTTTGCACTCAACAGCCCGAAAGTTGCGCATGGGACGGACTTGGACATTCCAACATGACAATGATCCAAAACACAAGGACAAGTCGACCTGCCATTGGCTACAGCAGAATAAAGTGAAGGTTCTAGAGTTGCTATCTCAGTCTCCTGACCTCAATATCATTGAGTCACTCTGGGGAGATCTCAAACGTGCAGTTCATGCAAAACAGCCCAAGAAACTGGAGGCTTTTTGCCAAGAAGAATGGGCAGCTTCACCATCTGAGAAAATAAAGATCCGCATCCACAACTACCACAACAGACTTCAAGCTGTCATTGATGTTAAAGGGGGCAATACATGGTATTAAGAACTGGGGTATGTAAACTTTTTATCAGGGTAATTTGGGTAGTTTCTGTTGTCATTATGATTTAAAAAGAGTAAATGAATAATTTTACCAAACTTTCAAAAAGATCTGCTACAGGTCTCTTCTAGAGGTCCATACATGCCCAACTGCGGTCTTGGATAAACAATGGAAAGACTTGCATTCCGTATTTTGACCCATTTTCGATGTTGGGGGGGGGGTCTACGTATGTGCAAACCCATTGTGCGAAAGTCTTCGGTGAGTATCACACTCGCCGAGGCATTCGCACAGTAATGGGAGGGCCGGGGGCAGGCAGGAGCAGGGGAACATCCAGCGTTTTATGGGCGTTCCAATAAAAACTTTGGCATTCTGCTAGGAATGCAGGTGTGTCGATGCCTGTGTGGGGCGGCGGCTGACATCACATGACGTCAGTGCCTGCTCAAATTTGGACTGCAGCAGCCATCTGAAAAGTAAGTATTGACTTACTTTTCAGACTGAAGGCTGCAGAAATCATTCAATGGTCAGCAACCATGATTTGTCTCCCAGGCGGCCACATACAAGGCATGCTAGTGAGTGGATTCTGGGGAGGGGTAGGCTTTCGGCGAGGAGGGACTTACTTGTTAGCTAGGCTGCGAGTATACACAGCCTAGCAAATTGGTGTGAATCAGGCCCAATGTTTCTAAGAATGGACCATTACCATCAAATTCTATGTTCTATGTTTTTAACTTCTGTTTTTCTGAGATCCATGTCTACCATTATCTCTGCACTGCTCAGCTCGTAATGTTCCTACATTTTTGCTTCTGTATGATTACCCACCTATTGTCCGCACAACCCGAACACTCCCCATCAAACCCCTTGTCTGGACACTCCAAGGAGCAGCCACCCCACCAGGACATTTTTCTTTTACAGACAGAGGTGGCATGAGCTTGACAGCCGAAGAGAGCAGCTTTTATCTGGGGAACATGGAACACAAGATGTGCTTGCTGCATATTTCTTGTTAAATGTCATTTCATTGTAGCAGATATGGAAATGGAATACAAGGAAAGGAACTATCAACTGCTGTGCAAATTTTTGTAATGGCCTTCAGAGTTTCTGAAACGTTGTTTGCTAACCAAATTCTGTCACTCTGGAAAATGTGGAGCAGCTTGACAATATTCACCTGCTTTGGATTCATGTATTTTTTAAGCTCCTTTGAAATGAATTACGGTAGTATGTGCTTCTAAACATATTTGGAATTTTTAAGTACATTTTAACCTTAGAAGAAAATGTTTTTTTTTTTTTTGCAGTGGCTTAACTATAAAATTAGCTTGCTCCCCCCAGCCAAAATAGCTTCTGCCCCCCCCCCCCCTTTACACTATACGACACACTATAATGACAATTACACAACACAAAAAAATGACCCTTACCTATAGACAGATGATTCCCGATTCCCATCATATAGCACCCATGACATGATGGCAGTGAGATAGATACATAGTGGTCACTGTATATAGGGCTTATGGGTGGGTGGGTGAGGGCACCCATTACATTGCACACATGAAGACAGTGAGACAGCCACTTGCATATATAGGGGACACTGTACATAGGGGTTAGTGGGTGGGTGCTGGCCCCCATCACTTAGGCCCCCTGATGACAGGGAGACAGGCACCTAGATACCTAGGGGGCACTGTACATAGTGCCAGGGGTGTGTGGGTGGTGGCCCCCTGATGACTGAAAGATTGCACCCCTCCCGATACTGTGTTGCAGAACAGTGATCGAGCAGTGCTGACTGTTAAATATAAGCATACAATCTCCAGACTAAATGTTCCTCAGGTAGTGTGCTGTGCCTGCCCAGCTGCCATGCAACCAATAAACTGCTAAGTAATAAGTTGAACAACCATTTACAACTTACTTACTACTGGACTGGCCTGGTCAGGTTTCTGCCAGTGCTAGGAATTTTCTCCTTGGAGAGTACAGAAGAAGCTGCAGTCTTCTCTCTTCCTCTACCTGTCCAGGGCTCCAGGCAGCGCAGTAGAGTACACGGGGGCCTGGGGGAGAGCGTGTGGGTGGGCGGCCAGACAGGTGCAAGGGTGCTTGCTTTGGCTGGTGTAATAACATATTGCTGCATGCCTAGGATTCTGAGCATCCCATCCATCTGTTTTCAGCCATCGTGGGCTGCGGGCGGGATGCGACAGGGGAGAGAGATTAGCTGGGCAGATATAGAGCAGCAGTAGCCAGGACACGGAAGAGGAGCGGGAGCCGGAAATCACACTGCCACAGCATAGCCCTGCTCTGTACACAGACTAAGCAGAGAGGGTAAAGAAGGGATCCCGCCTCCCGCCGCAGGTGATTGGTGCAGCTGCCTTCCTGCTTCAGGTAATGCTCTGCGGTTGACCAGCAGACTGCGGGGCGATCATCTGCGGCGCAAACTGTGGGAATTCCCTGAGTGACCCTGCACCCTGGTGGCTCCGGCGCCGTAGCTACTGTATGCCACTGGGTTTGTGGATAATATTCGTAATTGGAAAAGGGCTTGATATAGTGTGAGTTCCGCTAGTGCAACTGAAGTAGCTCTAAGCACTGTGAAGGAAAGTGATCTACAAAAACTAATATTCCAATTAACTCATAGGATAGTAGGATTCTGAAATAAAGATGTCTGACGTAATATCGTGAAGACCTGTCAACCACAGGCCGACCAGGTCTTAATGTAAGCTTTTTCTTCCCTTGATTGATGATGCCCACCAGAAACATACTGTATGGGGACTAAATCTATTATAATTTTTTGGATTCTGTGATGCCCTGCTATTAAGAGGAGCTAGTAACAATTGAAACATTAAGGAACTACAATTATCAGGCAATTGTGTTGTAAGACCCTTTGTGAACTTGCGGATGCCAAGTGCAGTCCATCAGCACAGGAGCCCTCCAGGGCTGTGTACTCTCACCCCTGCCGTACACCAACGGCTGCACCTCAGAGGTGTAATCAGTAAAGATAATTAAATTCGCCGATGATAAGGACAGGGATGAATCGACCTACAGACAATAAGTGGACCGATTGGCCCGGTGGTGCAGCAGCAGCAACCTACTAGAGCTAAACGCACTCATAACTGTTGAGATGGTTGTGGACTTTAGGAAGAAGTCTGTTGGTGTTCCTCCGCTAACAATTGCTGACAGTGTGGTGTCACTAGTGGACTACTTCAAGTTCCTAGGAACCACAATCTTCAGGGACCTTAAATGGGGGACCAACACTGATACTATTGGAAAAGCGCAGCAGAGGCTGTTTTTCCTTAGGCAACTGAGGAAGTTCAACAACCCACAGAAGATTCTGCTCATCTTCTACTCCACGATTGTGGAGTCTGTACTGGTCTGGTACGGCTCCGCCAGCGAGAGAGACAAATGCAGACTCCAAAAGGTAGTCAGAACTGCGGAGAAGATCATCAGGATGGACCTTCCCTCTGTCCAGGACCTGTACCCATTCAGAGCAAAAAAGCGGGCAACGAGGATAGTCAAGGACCACTTAAATCCTGGCCATGGCTTGTTTAACCTGCTGCCTTTAGGCAGGGCCATTCCCACCAGGTCCACCAGAAGCCTAAAAAGTTTCTTCCCTCAAGCAGTTCACGTGAACACCTCACTGTCTAGTCACGCCATAACCCTTTACACATAATCTAACACCATGTCCCTTCAAAATAACTTTCTGTATGACTGTACATATTCCCCCACCTGTTTGTATTGTTATTGTTTATATTGTATACCGTTTACTTTTTACCCACCTGGCTGCTGCACAGCAAACCGAAAACAAATTCCTAGTATACGCAAGTATACCTGGCCAATAAAGCTGATTCTGATGCTTAGTAGGATCTTGTTCGGAGGCACAAAGGAAGTCTTGTGAATGATTTGTCTGGGAAGTTACCAAATTGCTAGTTTAAGGCATCTACCTAACCATTTCGGAATACAACTAAATCTGGGGACAAATAGGACCCAGCACACTTGCTGTGACTCAAGGGGTGAGATTTAATAGGATGAGATATTCAGAAAGTGAGAGATTTGGGAAGAAATCTCCAGTTTTTTTAAAGCGGCAATCATTTACACTTAAAAATCAAACTGGTTTTGCAGTGTAAAGGATTGCCGCTTTAAAAAACTGGAGATTTCTTCCCAAATCTCTCACTTTCTGAATATCTCATCCTATTAAATCTCACCCAAGCTGTTTATATTTTCATTTTGACCACATTTTAACTAGTGGTATAGAACAGGCTTGCCTACCCCCGCATTCAGCGGGAGGTTCCCGATTTTTGCATGAGCCTCCCGCTGCCCCGCAATCCCCCTCCTTCCTCCCGGTTTTTTTGTAAGCCTCCATTGAATTTGGACTGCGCATGCACGTGTCCTGAATTGGCCGGGGGTGGGGCCTGTATAGGGAAGTCGCACCGCTGGGTAGTTGTTGGTAGCGCCGGGGGCCGAGCTGCTGGGCACACAGACAGGAAGTCCAGACTGTCTGTCTGTGCACTGGGAGAAGGAGAAATAGCAACCGGGGCTTCCTGAGGCTGGCCCCGCCCCCACACTGAGGCTCCTCCGTGTGTGTCAGTCCTGCAGGCTGCAGCTGCTCTAGTCTCACAGCTCCTCGTCTTCTGCCTGTAATGTGATGACTTCCTGCACTGCCTGGAAGGAAGAACACAGCCAAGTGAGTGCTGTGGTAATGGGGGGTGTATATAATGTGTGTATGGGGGGGGGGGGGGGTCAGGTGTGTGTGTAATATAACGTGTGCTCACTGGTTGTGGGGGGTCTGTGTATAATTTAGTATTGTGTTATGTGCTGTGTGTTTTGAGTGCAATATGGGGGAGGGGAGCTGTGTATAATGTACTATGTTGTGTATGTGAATGTACTGGGTGCAATGTGCTGTGTGTATTGAGTGCCATATGGGGGGGGGGGCTGTGTATAATATACTATGTTGTATATGTGAATGTACTAGGTCCAATATGGGGTGGGGGTGTATAATGTACTGGGTATTATAATGTACTACGGTGTGTTATATGGGGGGCAGACTTGCCTTCCCTCCTGCATTTTGCAGAAGGCTCCTGCTTTTAGCCCAAGCGCAGTGCCAGTATTCCCCAAAGCTGCCCCCTCTTACAATGTGGATTGCGCATGCGCAAGTTTAGAATAAATGGGGATGGGGATTGAAAGGATAGCTGGTAGTCCTGTGGGAAGAACACAGCACGTGGCCCCTCCCCAAGCAGTGCATCGCCCCAAGCAGTGTGTCAGTCACCATGCTTACAGGCTCACATCCCACTCCTGACACCCCTCCCTCACAGGTACCCCTCTCCTAACTTTCTCCTCACATCCCCCTATCCACGGCACCCCTGACCACCTACCCACTCCACAAATGTATCCCTCTCCTGCTAACTCTCATCACATCCCCCTTTACCCACGGCACTAGGTTAGAGCCTCTGGTTCGTCTATTTTAGATGTACATTCTTCATTGCTGTCTCCTTTCCCAGGACATGACTCCGGCATGGACGCAACTTGGCTGCTGACGTCTGACATCAGCAGTTCCTCACAGTCACCTCCATGCTGCCTGGTTAGTGCTCTCTTCTGCCCCATCTCCGACTGGCAGGGGTGGCGATACCCCTTCTATCGCTGTCCCCGCGACCCCCCTCCCGTCCTCCATCAATCTCCTCCTCCCCCAGCAGGTGTCACAGCAGGGAGGACATCCGGCTGCAGGGGGAGGAGGAGATGCAGAGGGACACTGACAGCTGCCGGGATGTGACGGAGACCCCCGCAGACCACATCACAGGTATCGCGGGGGTCTCCGTCACCGCATCCGATGCCAGCCGCATATGTTAGTACATATGTGTTAGCATCGTGGCGGCTGGCAGGCGAGGGGCGGCGATGTATATTAATACATCCCTCCCTGGGCCAAATGTACTAAGCTTGAAAAGTGATAAGATGGAGAGTGATAAACCACCAGCCAATCAGCTCCTACATGCCATGCCACAGTTTGAAAAATGACAGGTAGGAGCTGATTGGCTGGTGGTTTATCACTCTCCATTTTATCACTTTTCAAGGCTTAGTACATCTCACCCTCTATCCCTGACATCCTTTTCTCTCTTCCCCCTCTCTATCCTGGACACCCTCTCTCAGCCCTTTCTGTCTCTTCTCTCACCTCCTACTCTCCTCTCCTTTTCATCCCCTCTCTATCTCCTTCGCCTTCTCACTCTCACCCCCCCTCTCTCTATCCCTGAGACCCTCTCTCTATTCCCTCTCTCAATCCCCCATCTCTCTATCCTTGACACCCTCTCTTTCGCTCCCCCTTCTCTCTCTTAGCCCTCTATCCGTTACACCTTCTCTCACCCACTCTCTATCTGTGACACCCTCTCTATTCCTGACATTCTCTCATCCCCTTTCTTTCTTTCTTCCCTCTCTCACAGCACCTTTCTCTATCCATGACACCTTCTCTCTTATCCCCCTTCTCTATATCCCTGACATCATCTGTCACCCCCTTCTTCTCATGCCCCTCTGACACCCTCTATCACCCCATTTTTCTCTTCCCTCTCTCTCAGCCCCTTTCTCTGTCCGTGACACTCACTCTCTCTTTCACCCCAATTATATCATCTCCAGCAACTCTCTATCCTGGGAACTCTCTCTCTCTCACCCTCTCTTTATCTTTGACACTTTCTCACTCTTTCTGCCATTCCCTCACTTTTCCTTACAGCCAAATTATTTATCTCATATCTTTCACACACTCTGACACTCTCTCATTCTCCTCCTCACGTTTCCTTCATTTACCTACCCCCCCTGACATTCTCTATGTCTCTCTTTCGCGCGCACGCACGCACACACACACTTTCTCTCTTTCACTTCTCTCTGTTTGTCCCTGATTCCCCCTGTCTCATATTCTAATAGGGTGGGACCTGCAGAGGAGATGTCTAGTTTAAACCCCCCCAAGGTGCCCTGTTTAAAAAAAAAAAACTACCACAAGTCTACCAAATGTATAGTATGTCACATATACTCTATATAATGATGTATATGTCAGTATTATGCTCTGCTGTGTAATGTCAGCATGCAGCCCTCATGTGTTATGTCAATGTGTAGCCCTGCTATGTGATGTCAGTCATGCTGTGTAATGTAGCTGTGATGTCAGGGAGTAGCCCTTCCGTGTAATGTAGCTGAGAGATCAGTGTGTAGCCAGTACTGCGCTTTGTACTTTCGTTTTTATGTGCCGCTGCAGGACACACCACTTGGTCACAGTAGACACACCCATATATGGAGATAGACACACCCCTTGGGTAGAATGTGACACGCCCCCTCAAGAGTGCTCTGCACAATGCCTTTCAGTGCGATCTATAATCTCCCTGAAACTAATTTTCTAAAGTAGGCAAATATGGTATAGAACAGCTGCTTTCCTTTCCTTCCCCAAACCAATGTTGAACTCAATGGAATAATCTAGTATTAAACAGGACCTTACACATAAAACATTTTAATGTCAACAAATCCAAATAACCATTTTGTCTTATCAATATATGGTGTGGCCTAAGCCACCTCTTCACCTTTTATTTAAGACATGGTTTAGAACAGGTTCTAGGCTGCATTACTAACATCTAGGTGGCACTGAGCTAGGAATTATGTATACTGAGTGTGTCCTCCATCAAACCTCTAAGATAACTTCATCAAAGGCTCACAAACCATTTTGGAAGCCAGATGAACATTAGCTGGCTGCAAATCAGTGCTTAAGGAGGAATAGCCTGTGCCGTATCCAGATGATAGCTTCACAATGTATTAGTCAACAGTCAATGTACCAACCCCATATGGTCGACATGCATAAGTGCGACAGTTACAAAAGGTTGATGATTTCAAATGGTGGAGCCATGTTTTGGGTTTTGCACATGTTTGCATAACAGTTGCTTGCTTCCCTATCCACATGAACATCTACTGCCCGAAGATGGTGGTCATCTAACATGAAATATACAATATTTGTAAAACAAAACACGGGTTGACCATTAGTGTGTTGACCATCAATTTTTGTACCTGTTAACCAATACTGTACATTGTTGATCCATTGATCCACACCCACTTGTGCTGCCTGAATACATCTATCCTACTCAGGGATTAAAGTGGTCATACAGAGGTAGGGGAACTAATTTCTCAGTACCACCTAATTACCCCTCTCCCCTACCCCCATTAGCCTTAGACAGGGCCAGTGGTAGGGTTTGGCATCTGCCTGCAAACTAGAATGCTTTTCTATGAGAATTACTGTGCAGGGCCAATGTGGAGGTTAAAATGTTCCACCTCACCATTAGAGGTGGTGGAATTCAGTTGAATCTCATTTTAACCCCTGATCCTACTGCATAGCAATGAGCTGTGCTTACAAATACTTTATGAATGAGGGCAGCCTTGGTAGTCTGCAGATTTGTTCCAGCAGAATCCAACTCTATTGGCCATATTATTCTACCATATGGTTCAGGTATATATGGGATGCATTTCCAGTGGTTGGCGCTGGCTATATACTCACCTAATCCCTACCGGGATTCCCTCCATCAGGATGCCGGCTCAGGCAACCACACCGCCGGTCATCCGTATGTATCCCTGTTTTTAATATCTGATCGACTCTAATAATATAAGACAGACAAGCACTAGTAATAATCAAGCATTAAATGCAGGGAAGATTCCCTTAAACTTAGTGGAGGCTGGTGATGCCATCCTCTCGTGGCATCAAAAAGTCAGAGTGGCATGCATGCGCTGTGAAACCAGGGAACTCAGTTGTGGGCAGAGCCTCCAGGTGCACTGATGGATAATGGTTGTGAACAGCCTTGATACATACCAGCATCGAACCTGCTGTAAACAAGACACACGCACCAGGTAGGAGGATAATTAAGTATATTTTTACATATTTGTACTTTCTGAAATAACATCGCTTTTGTTTAGTTATTGCCAGTGCTGCAAACATGAATAGCTTTGTCATTTTGTAATCATATATAATCCATCAATCAACCTGGCTGTTCTTTCTTGTACAAATGTTGGCAAACAGTTGCTGCACCTTTTTCTGCAATTGGCTATTGTGAAGAGGTATGAGAATTAAAGGCCTTGTACTGGAGACTAGGATACAGCCAAAGATGATCCCTGTACTTGTGCTTGTCTAGTTTTGCCATTCAGTGGATTCCTCCCTAAGTGTATTGTTTATTCATGTTGATCCTCGTTGACAGATATCAATTAAATTATAAAACCGACATTTGGCAATACTATATCCGAAAAGAATGTCCTTCAGATTAAAGGGATGTAGCATTATTCATCTATATGCCAACATATAGTATCTACGAGCAGGGTCAAATTTATGGATAAGGGCGCCCCTAGGCACAGCAGTTATGGCCACCCCTCACCGAAATGTATTATTTTCATTGATTCTTTTTTTATAAGCCCTCATTTGAGGATAGCCAATTTAATATAATAATAAAAGATCCAGTAATTATGCCTTTTTTTATTTTGAATTATGAATACATATTTACTAAGCAGGGAAGCTAATGGTGTGTACACACGGGGGCGATATGGCTTCCGATGTTCCCGATATAGTGAACATCGGAAGCCATATTGCATATCAATTGTCAGCTTTTTAGGGCTAACGAGCCCGATGCGCTGCCGATGCACGCTCCCAAGTGAGCGCAAATCGGCAGCGATATAGTGAGGGCAGGCAAGACTATATAGTGCAGATCTGCACTATATAGTCTAAATTGTTCCTCTGCAGCATGCCGTGCTATGCGAGTCCCGACACCATCTGATCGTATAGGGACTCGCATAGCACGGCATGTCTGCCGTGTGTACACACTATAACAGTGGCAGTATATTTATGTCCTTCCCGTTTACACTCCATTCAAGATGGAGTGCAGTACAGTACTATACTGTGGAAATATCTTGCATTCAAGTGCTGCCTCCAACAAGTGCCACCCCTAGGCATTTACATAAAAGGAAATTTCCCACTATTTTAGAGGAGGATCAGTATTAAAGGCCCCAATACACTAGTCCAATTTGGCCACTTGTCACCTGGTTCCGGTGGTTCGGGCTAAGAAATCGGGTGTAAAGTGGCCAAATCAGATGTGTTTGACCTCCGATCAAATCTGATGCGTGGTCCCATGCACCTGCTGCACATCTGACCTCAGACTCTGCCCCCTTCCCTGGAGCAGGGACCAGGATCGCATGAGATAAGTCACATGCAGAAGGACCACATGTGATCCTGCCGCCCGGGAAGGTCTCAGGCGGCTTAAGGGGGCTTCTCGCGGTAGTGTATGGCCACCTTGTGGTTTAGAATGCCATCACTTTTTTCTACAGGGGATTTGTACATAGTAGAACACAACATAGCAGTGCGGAACATGTACGGCTTATAAGAGGGAAAGGACAGTTCTAACATGACAGAAACATCCAATTATAGGTAATATTCTGGAAGGCAGTATTTAAAAATAAATAAAATAAAAAGTATTTGTACATCAAGGGGACACAGTTTACAATTAGAGGAGGAAGACCGTATGGAAACTTAGGTAAGAAGGTTTCCTTGTTGACATTGGGTCAGTAAAATTCCTGGTAGGTTCTTTTCTACCTTCACATTCTGTAGTTGACAAACTGACAATTGTGGCACACAGTACAGCAGTAAAACTAGTGTATGGTTAGTTTACTCAGAAAGGGGGAGGAATTTAACTAAGAGAATACAAAGAGGTATGCTCCAATTCTAAGGGGTTTATTTACTAAGATGTGAATTCTATTGAAGATGGGATGTTGCTATGGGTAACCAATCAGACTCTACTTATTTATTTAGCACCTCCAAGAAGATAATATAATCTGTCTGGTTGTCCATAGCAACATCCTATCTTTAATAGAACTCCCATGTTAGTAAATAAAACCCTAAGAGGGTAAATGTAATAGTGTACAACCAGAACTTTGAGGGCCACACTTCTAGATTTTAAAGCAGCCCCACTTCTCTGATCTCTCAGTCAGATGCTTGCATTATTTTGTGCCTCCACAATTCTGCCATACATGTGCGGTTTAAGTCCACGAGTTTTGCAACTGTTCTGCGGTAAATTGCTGGTGTCCCGTAATCATTTTTGTCTGATGCTAGAGACAAATCCCTGTTCTAGAGACACCTCTCTCTGCGGCTGTTCTTTTATGACATCATTGCGACTGGCAAGGGGGTTAAACGGCGAGGATCGCAGAAAACAAGTGATCCTTAGGGCTGTTTCACACAGTACGGTTCCTGCCGCACGGTGAAATCCCGTACGGCCAGGGAGCCGTGCCGCACTCAGCAGTTGTGAATGGACACTATTGTGTCCATTCACACGGGACGGCCACGGCCCGGCCGCACGGCTGCAGCCGGATCCCCCCACTGGAAGGGACGGCTGCCGGGCTGTGGCCATCCCTGCCATTATAAAATTCTGAGTGCGGCGCGGCTCCCTGACCGTACGGGATTTCACCGTGCGGCAGGAACCGTACTGTGTGAAACAGCCCTTAGGCTGGTTTCACACACTCCGGCTCCTGCCGGACGATGAAATCCCGCACGGCCAGGGAGCCGTGCCGCACACACTAGTTTATCATGGAAGGGATGGCCACAGCCCGGCAGCCGTCCCTTCCAGTGGCGGGATCCGGCTGCAACCGTGCGGCCGGGTCGTGGCCGTCCCGTGTGAATGGACACAATAGTGTCCATTCACAACTAATGTGTGCGGCACGGCTCCCTGGCCGTGCGGGATTTCACCGTCCGGCAGGAGCCAGAGTGTGTGAAACCAGCCTTAGGCCGGTTTCACACACTCCGGCTCCTGCCGGACGGTGAAATCCCGCACGGCCAGGGAGCCGTGCCGCACTCAGCAGTTGTGAATGGACACTATTGTGTCCATTCACACGGGACGGCCACAGCCCGGCCGCACGGCTGCAGCCGGATCCCCCCACTGGAAGGGACGGCTGCCGGGCTGTGGCCATCCCTGCCATTATAAAATTCTGAGTGCGGCGCGGCTCCCTGACCGTACGGGATTTCACCGTGCGGCAGGAACCGTACTGTGTGAAACAGCCCTTACTGTTTAACCTCCATGCCGGCCGCTCACCCTATTCAATGTTCTGGGGGAATCCTCGCTGTCAGAGGACAGCAAGGATTCCCCCAAACAGAGAGGCTCGAGGCTAATGCAGGGAATTTTGCTGCGAGTCTCGATGTTTAGCGGCCGCATATGCCGATTCCCCCTTGCTCCAAAAATGAAGTGAGGGGGAATCAGCATATGCAGGGGGTCAGTTGAATACTGACCCTGCGAGCTGTGACAGCAAGCATACAGCGCTGCTCACTGTCACAGCTCGCCAGCAGCATTAAAACTGTTCATGCCAGAATTTTCTACATCGCATTGTACCACACTGTGCCTACAGTAAGCTACATTGTAGTGTCTCAGTGTCTACCCCTATTCTTCCGACATGTCTTCCCCATTTTTTTTATTAGAACAGATGTATTACAGAGCAAGGCTTATTTTATAGGCTACAAATCTTACCAGTCTCATCAGAAGCAGAGGAGGTGCTGGAGCTGTGCCCCTTCCTCTTGTTATTGATGTTGCTGGCCTTATGGACACTTTTCTCCTTCTTCTTGGTCTTCTTTAAGGTCCTCTCTGCAGACTGGACTGAGGCTTTGGCACCCTGTCTGCCATTAGCCCCCAGCAGCTTCGCTTTAGCCTGGCCATGGCCCCCAGCATCAGCCATAGTATTTTACCTAGCCAGTAACTCAGCAGCAGTCAGGGCCACGGGGGTCACCGAAAACTCTCTTGAACCCATGGAAAATGCACTTATGTATATAGAAGCGGCACACTCATTTTCCGGACAGCGACCTGTCTGCTTGAACTCCCATACGCCCCATGTACTGTACAGCAGCTGCACATCGCCGGCCGCACGTGCTCAGGGACGCGTCTCCATGGTAACCGGGCGGGGAGTAATAAACTCAGCGTGGACAGAAGGGGGCGCCCGCTGCTGCATACACCCGGAGTCACGGGTGCACAGCGCTGCTGTATAGTAGTCAGTATTGCGCCGTGCGACTGTGTAGGCAAAGTGAGGCGTGATATATCTCTACTGTCACCGACCTGTGCTGCTGCATATACCACCTACCCAGTGACATGGGTAAGGGGAGGTAGCTGCCATGTTTGCCAGCTACAGTATGCAGCCTGTCTACTTTTACATTTTAAGCTTTGCAAGTGGAACGGATTCAGACCTGATCGCAGTTTGCAAATGACTGCACCACCCAGACAGAGGGTTCGATTCAGTCCTGATTGCACAGATGCGAATTTGCCAGGCAGCGCATGTGTACAGCCCATACTTGCCTACCTGACCCTCTCCTTCATGGAAAAAATGCTCTGTTCCTGGACCTCCCTGGTAATGTATGATTACCATCACCTGTGGTGAAACACCTTTCTTGTCCATTACCTAGCTCACCACAGGTGATGGCAATCACATATTACCAGGGAAGTCCAGGAACAGAGCATTTTCTCCCTCATGGAGAGTCAGGTAAGTAAGTATGGTGCAGCCTGTGATTATGCATGCGCGAGGCCATCCTGAGATGAACTTCAGAAACTATTTCTATATGCATGTCGTTTGCAAGGTGATTGGCAGGAAGTAGGTGGCAGGGGGGGGTGAAAATCAGCTGTTTAGTGGGAGTGCTAATAAAATGCAGGCGTGCCTAGAGAAACAAAAAAAGAAAAAATATTGGCGCTAAACCCAACTACCACACTACGTTCTTATTGGCGTACAATTATTAGGTATAGACCCTATACACTGCTGCACACAAATACTAATGGAATATATGTACAAGTATGCAACAGGTTCCTGCAGCGTTTATATATGGAAATGCCTATTTCCAAGGATGCAGAAAACAAAGAAAAAAATCACATAAAACGTGCTGGAAACATTGTATATAAAAAAGGAAATATATTTATTACACTAATATTCACTGGCCAGTGATCTGATACACAATTAAAAATTAAATGAAATTAGATTAACAATATAAAAAACATTTGTTTATAAAGACAGATAATCTGACACAGCAAGTGAATTCTAAGCGCCCCAGCGGGGATAGATGGTATTTGCCACAAGAACTGTTGCTGTTCCCAGCTCTATGGTGTCCCCCTGGGGAGTGGATAAATGATGATATGTCCACTATAAAGAAGACAGAGGCATGGGCTCTCTGTTTGCTTGGCTGGCCAGACACAAAAAATAGAGATTTAAAAAGAAAGGGAGGTACCTCCCTGTACCTGCACTGATACGTCGGGTTAAGTAGGTTTGTGGCTGTATTCAGCAGTAGTCCAGCTCTGGAAGCCCGGGCTCCTGATTTACAGCAGAGTTACTGTTCCTTTATGAACTGTAGAGTTCGGCAGGTGACAGAGGGACGGTACTCCATTGCTCAATGATGAAATAAACAATGACTCGTTTCTCCGCCTCCTTAGGGACTCAGCGGCTTCCTCAGATATTGAGCTAGAAAAACACTCGGAGTGTCCAGGAAAATGCTAGGGTGCCTGATCATTTTAGAGGAGGTGTGCGATATCAGCTCCAGCCCAGATATGCCTTTTACCATAGCACCGCCGAGTAAGTCCAGGGCTAAGCGGCGCCTGCGATGAGTTGTGGCCAGTGTAAAATCATTATATGGAAGGCCTGTTACAATGAGTTTTGGACACAGCTGCTTTGGGGATGTGTAGTCGTAAACATCCATTTGCACAGTGATTACATTCATTCGCAAGGTGCGATTTCTATAGATTGTAAGCTTGCAGCAGGGCCCTCCTACCTCCAAGTCTGTATGTTGTTACCCAGTTTGTTTTATCACTGTCTACTATTGTAAAGCGCAACGGAATCTGCTGCGCTATATAAGAACCTGTAAATAAATAAATAAATAAATAATTTCACTCTAGCGGTGCAGTGGCTTAACTGGAAGCTGGCCGCTGCGAATTCACGACGTGCAATAAGGTCTGGATTGGGCCCAGATTGAAAACCCTCCCTGTGCATATCTGCAAGTGAATTGCAAAAATGTCGCTATTCGCTATCCTGTCACACATTTATACACAATTCAATCACCATACAATGAAGTTTCCAGTGTATGCATAACCCTGACCCTTCTACAACTGTGACAGAGACAGGTTGATCCAGGCTGGTACTGATGTCATATACCCTCCCTGAAATCACTTGAGCACACCTGCATTTTTCTGGACACTTCAAGTAAACAACAGGTTACCACCCACAAATGCCAACTTCCTGTCTGTCAAATTGCAAGGAGAGTACTATTAGATATTTTGGTCACTATTTTGTCACGTTGTTCAATAATCAATAGGATTGCAAATTCGCAAAATATTGATCAACTCTGAATCGGGTCCAGTAAACAGTGTTTCACAAAACTTGATATATCACCCAAATCTAATAAGAGAACCAGAATGCTGGAGATATAAGTAATATCTGTTGTAGGGTTCCGGTCCAGTGTATTATAGAACAGAATATAGAAAGATGGTACATTTTAAGGAGGACAGAAAAGAGTGCCTTTTCTTGGTGCACCTAGAGAAATAATACTTAGTAAAACATCACTTTTATTGAGTTCATTTAAAATAGTTGCGAAAATATAAAAAGGACTGGACAACATATAGGACAACACATAGTGATTTTAAAAAGGATAAGAATCCTCACCTAGCGGGACCCCACTATCCGTTATCCCCGCTATTATTTATAATAGATATAGTGTGGCACAGAAGACTTGTTTATATTACCAAAGTCATGTAATGTGGATAAGTCAGGTTTGTAACTTTATTATATACAATGTATCACAATAGTCCTGAGGCTCACTTAGTGCAGCCACCAGCACGCGCTTGAAAACGGATGTGATGCCGTTTCAGTGCTGCTGTTAGGCTTGCTGGAGCCAGTAGTTCCACGACCTGCGTTCCAACCGCAGGGCTAAGTCTGAGGTGTGCCTGTGTGCACTCCCTCGCTCATGCGGATCTAGAACAGGCAGGGACACACACGGCTCTGGCGCCAGAGACCGTGTCAGTGTACTGGTTGGGGACCGTGTCCAACGGAAACCCCAATGTAGCCAACAACAAATATATATACAGTTTGTAAGTGGGGAGGGGAAAGTGGGGTATTAGACACACTAGGTGTGTAGTTAGTCGAGCGTACGCTTTCGCAAAAAAAGCTTCCTCAGGACCACTGGGCAAGCAGCCGGAAGCTCCTTAAGTACCGGTTCCTCCATGCATATTCATGATATGCAAATTAGGGTGGGAGTGGATTAACCAACTCCTTTGTGTTATCGATTGCCTGAGTTGGTGGTCAGGTTTCCATATGTGTACGCATTTGCCTATGCGATAATTCATCAAGGTATATTAGAGACCTGTTGTGAGCGCTGAGTTTTATTTAGTTTGGCAGTGTCGCCGTAGCGATCATCTCTCTGCACATTTTAATATGCTGCGACTAATTCCCTAAATTTTTAGAAGGCAGCCAGATGTTTGGTACTGTATGGTAATCATGATAAAAGTACCTTGAAAAAGTGATGACATTTTTATTATTAGACATTCCATCAAATTGATACATGTGTCATATGTATTTTGGATTGCCGATTGCTTATTTGTCAGTGCCTACATGTTTTAAAACACATCCATCAGTTGTAATTGATGTCTGATCATGTCATACGTTATGATTACTTGTAAGGGCTTAGCGGTAATTTCGCATGTCCTATCCAGTTTTTATTGGCGTTCATATTATAGTTTTGGCAGATCGTCTGATACGATCAGCATGCTTATTAGTTGTCTGAGTTGGTGATCAGATTGCCATGTGTGTGTGCATTCACCTGTACAATCTTTTATCAGGGTATAGTGCAAATTTGTTAAGAGCGCAGAGTTTTATTCTATTTGACAGTGTCACTTTAGAGATCATCTCTCTACGCTTTAGATGCACTGTGCGTGGTTTCCTGAGTTTTGAGAAGGTAGCCAGAGGTATGATACCATGTGGCAGTCATCTTAAAAATACATTGAAAAAATAATGATAATTAATTAATTAATTAAGTTGAACATTAAGTTGAACATTCCATCAGATTGATACATGTTTCACATGTATGTATTACACCTACATATTCTGGAATAATGTTGGATAGTGTCATAGATTGAGCGTATCCTGTCCAACCTTAATTGGTGTTAATATCGTGCTGACACAGGTCCAATCTGGTGGGACACGGTGAGTTGATTCATTTTTCTCATGCTAGTGGGTATGCTAGTGGGGTCATAAAAATGGTTTATTATAGGGTGAGCATGGAGTCCCCTAGCCGTCAAGACAGGTAAGTGTGTTTACATTAGTAAATTGATTCTGCTCCTATTGCTGTGGTGTTAACTGACATGTCAGGATCGGCTTCAAAGAAGTTGGCACATAGTGCTCAGGCTTTATTATTGTGAGGGCTCTCATGTCGGTTGGTTATGTAGTGCTGTCGGATCCAGTGAGGTGGCACGCATTAATTTGGTTCATTCTGCTGAACGATCTCACTACCTACGGATGTCTGTTTGTCAGTACTTTCGGTTTTCTTAATACCGTGACATTTTTGAGTTCAGAATGACGATTAATACTCATACTAGTTGGTATGCTGGAGGAGTCATAATGTTTGTTTATTATAGGGTGGATAAGCATCTGGAGCGCAAGCCCCCCGGCCGTCAAGACAGGTAAGTGTGTTTACATCAGTCAATTGATTCCGCTCCTATTGCTGTTATATTAAATGACACATCAGGGTCGGCTTGAGAATAGTTGGCACAAGGTGCTCAGGCTTTATTGTTATGTGGGCTCTTCTGCCGGCTGGTTTCATGGTGCTGTCGGGTCCGGTGGGGTGGCATACATTGATTGGGTTCATTCTGCTGAAAGGTATCTCTATCTACGAGTGCTTGTTTGTCAGCACTTATCGTATTTGATTTATAATAAGTAAGGCATGATCACTCCAAAGATATGGCTTTTAGGAATATCATTGATTTCAAAGGCATTATGTTTATTAATGGGGCGACACAAGGATCTAAAGCGCGACTCACACACCGACAGGTCGGGTAAGTGAAATGGTGTTACTGGGTTTATGCCATGTGTCACATTGTTGTCGGGAGATGCAGAGGGAGTCTGCCAGTTCGTGACCCCGATCTTGATCTGGGAAAACGGGGTATATCATGAGGGTTGGAAGAGAAAAGAGAGATTGGGAAGGTATGCGGTAGATATTTAACCCTTCTTACATATGATTGTTGGTGGGAAGATTCAATGTCTCTTGTTTAGTAGACTGGACACCCCACTCGGTGAAGGGTATATTACTTCCATAAATAATCGATTAAGAAGGTGGAGGACCCATATGGTGTGTGTTAGTGAGGGTGATAAACATAACTGCAAACGTGACAAAAAATATATAAAATACAAAAAGGTGAAGGAACTGTGACGTATGGTAGTAGCTGTGGAGATTTGTAAAAAAATGGTAATCTGGGGTAGATAAATATAGGGGATATGTGATGGTGAATCTGAATGGAGGTAATAAATAAATAAAAGTGATATTCTTGGTGTTTGTCAATATTTGGTCAATAATTGTGACATCCTTCTAATTCGAAATAGAAGGTAGGTGACCTAAGGGGTGATGGGGTGTGCAAAGTAATCTAATAAGAATTAAAATGTTACATAAGAAATTTATTGATAAATGTGAGAAAAATAAATAAATAAATGAAATAACATATAAATAATAAATAAATAAATAATAGTGGTGTCCAGGATAGAATTGAGTCAGGGGATGTCTCTTTTAGCTGAGTCACATGGAACATCCTGCTGCGAATAATGAGAACAAATTGAATATATTCCGTTTAATGAAGAATTTTAATTTTAAACGAGAAAAAGAGAAGGAGAAGAATTTATCAAAGTGTTTGAGTGAAAGATGTTGGGTCAGAGGAAAACAGTGTAATTGTTCTCCTCATTGAGGCCTTTAGGGGACATGCTTCCCATGAGAAAGATAAGTCTAGATTCCTGTTTATGGAGTTCCCTATAGAAAGATGGTACACCCACTGGCGAAATGTAGTAACTTACACACCAAACAAGCTAAGCAGGTCCAAAAAGTCAGAATGATAATCTGAAACAATATGGACAAAAAACAAGACCATGGTACAGTATTGTAGGCCACTCCAAGCTGTTTTAATTAATACAGTACACTCACATAGAGCGATAAGGAATGCGCATATCACAGGTCCTTTACAATCTTCCTCCACTTTTGTTTGAACCTGTAGGGCTTGTAAAAGAACTTGATAGTGCAATATTGTTTGGTATAAAGATGAACAAAGTTTTATTGATACACTCACAATTTATAAAAGAATAAAAACATATCACCCATTTCAGGGTAGAAGTCCCGGAAACCGGCTGGTCCAACTCACGGAAGGGAAATGGAATCTCCTGTCTGGTCCCCACTGCGGTAAACCTGGTCCGGTCCGTTCGGTGATGACAAAAAGCTTAAGTGCGCTTTCGGGCCAATGAAGCCCTTCCTCAGAAGCGTAGTGTCTGAAATATTGCGGGGTTTGAAGTATTGTCCCACAAGTAAGGTGGAGGATTTTGATTTTTTTGTTGATTTACAAAGATATATCAGAAAACTCACGGTTAAAAAATTCTGTTTAAATAAAGAGGAAATACTGTAGAAGCTGAGGAAACCAGAGGTCCATCAGGGCCTCAGTTTCGTCCAAAATTTACCTTTTATCCGACTCACCAAAGAGGTGCATTTATTGACTGCTTTAATAAAGTAGTCTTAGAAGAAGTGGAGGAAGTGTTAAAGAAAAAACACAGAAAATGTAATTTAACAAAAAGAGAGTGGAATGCATTACAGTCTTTGAAAAAAACAGAAAGATGTATTAATAAAACCGGCAGATAAGGGGGGGGGGGGGGTTGTTCTTATGGACGGGGAGGACTATGTAAAAGAAATCGATACACAACTACATGAGGGTAATACTTATGTCAAACTAAAAACTGATCCATTACCCAAAATATCAAAAATACTTTTAGATTTCACCAATCAGACTTTGGAAAAGGGTGTAATAACAAAGTCTGAATTTGAATATCTTAACCTAAAACATCCTTCCACGCCCACAATATATGTCCTCCCGAAAATTCATAAGGACCCCCTTCACCCCCCGGAAGACCTATAGTCTCTGGGACTAATAGCATCACTGCCAATCTGTCCGCCATGTTGGACCATTATTTACAGCCCCTGGTGAAACAAACTAGAGCATACCTAAAAGATTCAAATGAAGTTCTAAAAATACTCAATGATGTACAGTGGAGAGAGGGCTATATAATGGCCAGTGCAGATGTCTCAACACTGTACACCATTATACAGGAGAATAAAGGTATTGAGGCTGTAAAATTCTATTTGGAAACCTCAGATTATTCGGCAGACCTGAAGAATTTAATTGTTGAGGGTATCAAGTTGATTCTTCGCAACAATTATTTCTTCTTTAATGGCCATTACTATGTCCAACAGGTCGGTACAGCCATGGGCACCAGGTTTGCCCCCAGCTATGCCAATCTCTTCATGTCATATTGGGAGTCACAATCCATTTGGCATGGAGGGGAGCTGGGGGCAGGCCTGGTGCTATGGCGTCGCTATATCGACGACGTCCTGTTCATTTGGAACAGAGGCCTTGAAGAGCTGGAAGTTTTCTGCAATTCATTAAATATAAATTATCGAAATATAAAATTAACTTTTCTAAAAGCGAGGAAGAATTGCATTTTCTCGATTTATGTCTTTATATAAAAAGGGGGTATTCTTAATACCAAGGAATACCGTAAGACCACAGACTCAAATAGCTTTATTGAAAAAACAAGCCAACATCATGCAAATTGGCTCGATGGAATACCTTACGGGCAACTGCTTAGGGTCAAAAGGAATTGCACGGAGCCAGAAGTATAGGAAATATAATCGGAAGAAATGGCAGTGCGATTCCTAGAAAAAGGATACCCACAAACTGTTATAGACAAGGCAAAAGATAGAGTTGAAAAAAACCACTAGAGAATCCCTGATTTATCAAGACAAAAAAGTAAAAGAAAATGAAGAAGGAGCACAATGGTCCTTTATTAGTCAGTACCATTGCCAGCATAGGGAGGTAGAAAATATTTTTAGGAAAAACTGGAAGATCCTGTTAAAGGACTCAGTTATAGGTCCACAACTTCCCCCTGGTCCCCGCTTCATATATAGACGTTCCAAGACCATCAAAGATGCTATAGTTAGGAGCGCTATGGATGTTCCTAAAAGAAGTAGCATCCGTAGACAGGGTTTTCATCGCTGTGGCCTCTGCCAGATGTGCAGATCGATGAAAGGCCCTAGTAAAATTAAAGAGTTTCAGGTCAAGGGAACTAATTATCCAATAAAGGATTCTAGGAACTTATGTATTATCTGGGCTCCCATGTTAAATGCACCCCATTTTTCATACCCCTACTATCCAACTACGCATGGAGTTGATTCTATATAGTGTGGCGAGCGCAGCGAGCCACCGTGCCCGAAGCGTGGCGAGCAGACGCGGTCTCATAAGAAAAACGGGAGCCCAGATATTACATAAGTACTGGATTTTATTACGTGCAACACACGAAATGTAGTATATGCCGTAGAGTGTAAATGTGGTCTGGTATATGTGGGCAAAACCACAAGAAGCCTAAAGACTCGACTGTCCGAACATGTGTAAAATATAAAAAAAGGACTCGACAGCCACATATTATCTGCACATTTTAAGAAAAGTCACCATTCAGACCCATGTCAAATAAAATCGTTTTGGGGGATCCAACAGGTCAATTCGAACTGGCGCTGTAATGACATAGAAGTATGCCTTGCAAAAACAGAAATGCAATGGATTTATAAACTAAAAACTTTGGTACCAACAGGCCTGAATGGTGACTTCGAATTAAAATGGTTTCATTGATCTTTTTTTTTTTGAACATTAAATTTTTATTGCAAGAAATTTCGTCTGAAAGACATTTTTTATGTGGGGGGGGGGGGGGGGTACAGAAAGAAAAAAGGGAGGGAAGGGTACATGTACAAAAGAGCGATACAGAGAGCAGTTGCATCGAACTGCTTATCTAATAACAATCAAAATTGCACAAATGGATATCTCTGATATAGAAAAATGGAAGCATACCAGTGTTTAAATCAGTTGGTGTACAGTCTGACTCTAGAGGTATATAAGGTAACACTATATAATATAGATCTAGGGCTAAGGGCCATCAGAAGTTGAAATTAGAGTTGAGGCCTCAGAGGCATCGCTTAACAAGTTTGTGGCGCCCACTTTGTCACAGTAGAGGGACCATCCAAACCATTTCATCAGGATTGAATTTGATGCAGAGGAGTATTTTGCTCCAGTAGTTTCAAAAGTATAATGTTTGTGGATTTTTTTACGGATGGAGTCTACTGTCGGGATGACATCTGATTTCCATAGTTTAGCAATCAAGGCTTTGGTGGCTATCAACACATGTCCAACTAAATATCTGTCCGCAGCAGAGAAATAGGGTGGAAAAATGTGAAGCAGTGCAAATGCTGGGTCTGGGGCAATGGGGCGGGTAAGTACAATGCTTATCAGGAGAAATACCTCAGCCCAGAGAGGCCGCAAAGCCGGGCACTCCCAGAAGACGTGGATCAGGTCTCCAACCAAACCACATCCCCTCCAACAGAGGTTCGAGGTGGATGGCCAGATCCTGTGCAACCTCTCCGGGGTGAAGTAGGCTCTGTGGATGAGTTTAAAAAACATTTCAGAGTGGTGCAAGCACCGCGAGATCTTAAAACACGACTTGAAAATATCGTCCCAGTCCTCCTCAGAGAGGGACACTTTTAGGTCCCTTTCCCACTGTGTTTGGGGAGGTGATTTATGCCCATCTGAGGCTGGGGTGAGCTGGGTATACCATTTAGAGATTCCTCCCTTGTGGGAAGGGACACTCGTTAAATTTTTAATATATGTAGGGAGGAAGGGGGATTGGCTTGATGCTGGTAGGTGTGTTTGGAGCCAGCTTCTTAACTGTAAATATATAAAGAAGTCCTGCTTTGGGATATTAAAGTTATTCTGTAATTCGGTGAACGACCTGAGGTGTCCTCCTATGTAGAGATCGCCCACTGAGGATATGCCCTGAACAATCCATCTATTCAGCTGAGGTATAGGGATTAAAGACTTAAGGGTCTTGAGTGACAAAGAAGGGGCTGGTAGGGTTGCCTTATCTGTAGATTCTACCACTTTATGCCAAGCTTCAAGTGTTACTTGGATAGATTTACACTGTGCTGCAAGTTTACGTGATATCGCAGGGGGAAGCCACAACAAGTCTACCAATGGAATCGGGTGGGAATAGGAGCTTTCCAGGACTACCCAGGGTTTTTGGTCGAGAGGTGATGTCCAGTCCCTAATTTGATTTAGGGTACATGAGGCAAGGTAGCGCTCTAGATCAGGGAAGGCCACACCGCCGTTTGTTTTGGGTTTTATTAGAGTTTTCTTTGCTATCTTCGGTCTAGCCCCCTTCCAGACATATTTAGTTACAAGTTGGTTAAATCTTTGAAGAACGGACTTAGAGGGAGGTCTTGGGATAGACCTAAAAAGGTACATTAATTTTGGTAGAAGAACCATTTTGGCAGCCGCAATTCTCCCTAGCCACGAAACGTCGTGCATCATCCAGTCTCTAGTTAAATCCGAGAATACCCTTAATAGGGGTTGTAATTACAATCAATGATATGTTTTCCGGGAGCCAATTGAATTCCTAAGTATTTTAAAGAGCAAGGCTGCCAAGAGTAGTTGTATTTTTCTTTCAACTTGATGACCAGGTCAGGCGGGAGGCCTAACGGGAGGGCCTCCGTCTTACTAGTATTGAGTTTATAGTATGAAACTTCGGAGTATTCTCGCAATACTTTATGTAGAGCGGGAAGGGAATTTATGGGATCTAGGATACATAATAGAACATCGTCGGCGAATAAACTGATCTTATGGGACAGATTGCCAATTATCGGACCTAGAATGGAGTCATCGCATCTAATGCGTTCAGCTAGTGGCTCAATTGCAAGAGCAAATATTAGGGGGGATAGAGGGCATCCTTGGCGAGTGCCATTGGTGATTTGGAAGCTTTGTGATGTGCAGCCATTGGTGAATACTTTAGCGGAGGGTTGAGAGTAAAGGGCCAAAATGGAATCTAATATACGTCCCTGAAAGCCAAACCTCTCCAAGGCTGATTGCATAAAGCCCCAGTGGAGCCTATCGAATGCCTTCTCGGCGTCCAACGATAGGACTAATAGGGGGATCTTTCCTGCCGAGCAATGTTCAATAACGTCTATTACTCTGCGCGTGTTATCTGGGGCCTGTCTATTTAAGACGAATCCCACCTGGTCATTTTTAATGAGGGAAGGGAGGAGAGGGCTTATTCGATTTGCGACAAGTTTAGCATAGAGCTTCAGGTCCGAATTGAGAAGTGCAATGGGTCTATAGTTTTGGACAGATGTAGGAGGTTTACCTGGTTTAGGTATAGTGACTATGCGGGATTCAAGCATTTCTGGGGGGAAACATTTCGCTTCAGAGGCCTCGTTGAAAACTTTGACAAGTATAGGGGATAGTTGGGATTTAAATGTCTTATAAAAATGGGATGGGAAGCCGTCTGGTCCCGGGGCCTTGTCATTCGGAAGGGAGTCAATGGCGCCCTGGACCTCCTCCGAAGTCCAAGGGGCATTAAGGGATAAACGAGCCTCCGGGGACAAAGTAGGGAGGGTGATTTTGTCGAAGAAATCCCCCATTCCCCCAGCATCAGGCTGAGGGGTCGAGGGATCCCCCCGCAAATTGTAAAGTTTAGAGTAGTATGTCGAGAAGACATTGGCTATCTCGTTCGGATCGTATACTTTCATTCCGTGTTCTGAATAAATCAGGTGGATCTTTTCTTTGGCTCTCTTGCCCCTCAACTTTCTAGCCAACATCCTACCCGCTCTGTCGCCGAGGAGATAGTATTTTTGGTTCAGCCTAGCGATATTGCGGTGCACAGTGGCTAGATAGTGACCATTAACCTTGTCTCTGGTTTCGTTTAGCCGCTTATATAGGGATTTGTCAGTCGGGTCGGCCTTATGGGCTGCTTCCAAGGAGGCAAGGGTAGCTTCCTCTTGTTCTAAGGACTTTCTATAGGCTTTTTTAAGCTTGGCCGCTATCTGAATCGCGGATCCCCTTACCACCGCCTTAAGGGCACACCAGTGGGTAAATATGGAGGTGTCCCCGGGAGAGTTTTCTGAGAGATAATGCTCTACAGAATCCTGAATTACTTTGTGGGATTCTGGCTGGTTGAGGCTTTGAGAACCCAACCTCCAAGGGCCTGGGGCGATTTTCCTATTGGCTATGTCCCACTTCAGATACAGCGGAGAGTGGTCCGACCACGATCTGGGGAGTATTTTGACCTGATGAAAAGAGTTAATAGACCATTTATCCGAGAGAGCAAGGTCGATTCTCGAATATGTACTGTGGGGGTGTGAAAAGAAGGTGTAGTCCCTCACTGTTGGATTTTTAACCCGCCATAAATCGAATAGGTCGTATTCTATGAGTAGCTGCTTGATACTCTTCGAGGGGGGGAGGGAATGGCTCCGGGGCGTGAAATGAGTTCGTGAACTATCTATTGATGGGTCTGGTACTAAATTAAAGTCTCCTAGCAGTAGTAGGGCTCCTTTAGCTAATTGTTGGATCTTGGTGAAGAGTTTTCTGCAGAATGCAATTTGCTTAGTGTTGGGGGCATAACAAGATACTAAAGTCACTTCCCTATTCTCTAAAAGGCCCGTTAAAATAAAAAATCTGCCTTCAGGGTCAGAGAACTGGGAAGTGAGGGAGAAAGGACACTGTTGGGAGATCAAAATTGCAACCCCTGCCTTCTTGGCTGGGCCATTGGCTGTATAACAGTAAGGAAAGTGTCTATCATAGAACCTCGGAGGGGCAGAGGCCATAAAATGAGTTTCTTGTACTGCCACAACATTGGCCCTATGTTTGTGGAAGTAATCCAGTGCTAGTCTCCTCTTATTTGGTGAATTGAGGCCCTTAGCATTAATAGAGAGACAGTTAACCATAATCAAAATATGGGTACATAATATAGGATACCATAGTCAGATATAAAGGCGAAGGTAGCTGGTATGTGATGAGAATGACAGGGGAGCGAGGTGAGGGGGAGAGAAAGTAGAGGGGTTGGGTGGGATAGAAACCCCCTGAAGGGGGGATGATAGGGTGCCAAACCATGGCAACTCGGAACATTAGTGAGGGGGTAGTGGGTGAGCAGGCGGGGAACCACCACACCTGGACATTTGATCAGGGTCCAGAGGCTGGGTGGAAAGGAAGAGAGAGGGGACATGGAAGAACAATAACCTGTCTGAAATAAAGATACTTTCAACATTGAAGATATATGGTGAATAATGAGTCTCTGGGCCACCCAGGTTTCAGTACTAAATACTGCGAGGTATCGACAGACCGTATGTCTGGCGGCAACATCTTGACCTATAGGGAGGCCCCATCGACAATTTTATGTAAATAAACTAATAAGACTAACTTTACTAGGTAAATTCAAGTTCTATATCTAGCGGTAACAAGCCCATGGGGACCTTAGGAAGAAACATAGTATAAGATACCATTTCTAGTGATCCGTAGCCGGGGCAGACCAGTCCAGCTGAAGTCCACTCCCAGACGGACGGCCTGGCGACGATCCAGCAGGGTTCAGGGTTGAAAGAAAGTGCTTCCCTTCTTCAATAGTTGAGAGAACTACTGTGGAGCCGCCTCTATTAATCAGCAGTTTGGTAGGGTAGCCCCATCTGTAGAGGATGTTTTCTTTTCTGAGAGCAGCAGTGATAGGATAAAAGGAACGTCTTTTGGCCAGCGTGTCTCGGGAGAGATCCCCGAAGATTTGTAGGGAACCTAGGGCTTTGGCCGATTCCTCCGAAGGTCGTGCTGCCTTGAGAATTGCTTCCTTTATGTGAAAGAAATGGATCCTCATGAGGACGTCGCGAGGGGCTTCAGACGGGGCGCCTTTGTTTTTGGGCAGTCTATGGATCCGATCAATCAGTAGATCTGAGGATGAGGTGTTTGGAAGGAGTTTCCAGAAAATATCTGTGGCGAAATCGCTCAGGCTGCTGTTGGAAATTGATTCCGGGACCCCTCGGAGTTTGATGTTGTTTCGACGAGACCTGTCCTCCAGATCTGAGAGCTTGTCTCGCAGGGAAGCGACCTCGGCCTGCAATGCTTCGTGGGAAGAGATCAGAACGTTGTGTGAAGAGGCAAATTCACCCATTTTGGATTCCATATGATCTGTACGGTCCCCCAAGTCATCAATCGATTTCTGGCATTCTTGTAGAGTGATCTTAAATTCCTCCGATACGTCTTTCTTAAATTGAGATAAAAGAAGCTTCATGGTGCCCACTGTAAGGGGGGCTTGGTTGTCATCCAAGGCATTAGCATCTGAAGGAGAATGGTCAATCGATGATGAGGAGGGCTGCGCAGAGGAGGAAGAATGAGGTTTAGGTGAATGTGACCTCATTTCACTTTCTTTCTTAGAGCCCAGGGAGGGGGACTTAAAGAAGGCCACTTGTGGCACCGGTTTGGGTGTCTTGCAGCGTTTGCTAGGCATTCTTGAGGCCGGCAGCGCTTCCCCAGCTGGATTGTGGGGAGATCAGGATCTAGTAGATAGAGGCGGTTAGAATGGAAATGACAGGTGTTGGATCACATAAAGGGCATATCCAGGTGTATAGGTATCCGCCTAGGGCATTGCTTCTAGAAAGGCATTCAGTTTATAGGCCGCAGACATGACCAGCACCTCTAGGTGGCGCCCCAGCCCAAGGGATCTCTGGGTCAGTGATATAGTAATAGTAACAATGCAGGCAGTATGGAGGTTTGCTGAACAAGAGAATATTCAATGGGGGTGAGGAACACTGACCTGGTTAGAGGCAAGTACCTCACTGAGTCCAGATAAAATCTAGGTGAAATGAGCCAGCATAAGTCACTGGGATACTGCAGAGATTAATGGAGGGACCTGGGGGGGCTGTAAGAGCAACCTGAATTAGAGGTACCTGGATGCTTGCAGGGCTCCTGTTAGGGTGAGGTCTTGTGTGTTTCCCCTGGAAGTTAGGTATGTGCCAGGGGTTTCCATAGGTCTGGGCAGGTGTCCGCTGGGCCTGGGGAGTTATATGAAGGCTTGGGATCTCTTCCCAGCCTCCCTGGGATGATGGAGCTCACGCGGCGGCTGCAGGTATTAATCTAGGCCCCGGCTTCAGCTCTGATGTAGGCCTCCGCCTCCGGACCTCCGCCGGGCAGCGCCCGATTCCCCAGCGCTCTTCTCCACGTTCCGGAGGGCACGGGGGTGGCCAGGGGAAGCCCCCAGAGGCGGCGGGGAGCCCCAGAAGGAGGGAGAGCCGTATCGGCGCGAACGGCCAAATCCAAGATGGCCGCCGCTGCTTGTGATGAGGAAGGGCGCCCCCGCACCTCTCGTCCACGGAGCTCCCCTGTCGGCACAGCAGCTAGGAGGCGGCGGGGACTCCCACCGCTCACCGCCCCCAGGAGAGACCGCTCGACAGGTAGCCCCGGGAGCCCGGTAGTTGCGTCGCTGGGATTGCGGAGCTTCTCCTCCAGGCTCTAAGTCCCACCTGAGGCCGCGGCCTCAGTGCAGATGAGGGCCGCAACCCGCAGGGAGAGATTTCTCCCCCCCCGGTTCCGCAGCTCCTCTTGGTGTCTAACGGAGGTCACCTGGGGTATCTCTGGGCTGCAGGTGGTAAAGTATACTGGTCTGCTGGGCAGTAAAGAGCACTTTTCAGGATATAATTGCAGGAGCTCACTGTAATGGCGTCCTGTCGCTTACACAGCTAGGCCACGCCCCCTTTCATTGATCTTTTATATATTTTTAATATTTTTTCACTTTTCTACTTGAATATTTGTCTTTTAAAAATATTTGTCTTTTAAAAATGTTTTTTTTTAGAAATAATTGTTTTTTAAAAATAATTTTCTTAAACCTTGATAAGGAAAAACAAAGTATAGTATTCTTTTTATCTAATGCGTTCCTTTTTATATTGTATTTTGGGTATATGGACAATAGAATATGGACATTTCCGCAAATATGGTCATGCGTTCCAAACAAAAGGAAGAGAAATAATCAGTGGAACGCAAATGGAGGAAATACATACGGGACGTTAAACAGTGCCGGACTGGATATGACAGCTTCCGGCTCCAAGACATGGCGATACGTCATATCCGGATCAAGCGGCCAGAAACAACGGCTGTCCTGCATTATTGTTGATTAGGAATGGGGAATTTAAGAGCCGCCCCGTCCGATGGTGACACTACGCTTCTGAGGAAGGGCTTCATTGGCCCGAAAGCGCGCTTAAGCTTTTTGTCATCACCGAATGGACCGGACCAGGTTTACCGCAGTGGGGACCAGACAGGAGATTCCATTTCCCTTCCGTGAGTTGGACCAGCCGGTTTCCGGGACTTCTACCCTGAAATGGGTGATCTGTTTTTATTCTTTTACAAATTGTGAGTGTATCAATAAAACTTTGTTCATCTTTATACCAAACAATATTGCACTATCAAGTTCTTTTACAAGCCCTACAGGTTCAAACAAAAGTGGAGGAAGATTGTAAAGGACCTGTGATATGCGCATTCCTTATCGCTCTATGTGAGTGTACTGTCAGCGGCGTAACTATAGCACCGCAGCCCCCGCCACCGCGGGGGGCGCTGTGCATGTGGGGGCGCCGGGGGCTGCGGTGCTATAGTTACAACCCCCCCCAATCCCCCGCAGACTTACCTATCTCGCTGGTCCCGGCGGCTTCGTTCTTCTGCTGAGGACCACCACAAAATGGCCGCCCCCATATAGCACACAGTTCTCTGAAACTGTCTGCTGTATGGGGTGGCCATTTTGTGGTGGTCCTCAGCAGAAGAAGAACGGAGCCGCCGGGACCAGCGAGATAGGTAAGGCTGCAGGGGATTGGGGGGGGGGGGGTTTGCATGGGCGGCGGGGGATTGGGGGAGCTTGGCGGCGGTGGGGGGGCGCCCAAAACTTAGTTACGCCACTGTGTACTGTATTAATTAAAAAAGCTTGGAGTGGCCTACAATACTGTACCATGGTCTTGTTTTTTGTCAATATTGTTTCAGATTATCATTCTGACTTTTTGGACCTGCTTAGCTTGTTTGGTGTGTAAATTACTACATTTTGCCAGTGGGTGTACCATGTTTCTATATTCTGTTGTATTCTCAAGCTTTATGGTGAAAGCTTTTTGGAGATCAGTCTTTTCGTTTTGCCAGTGTATTATAGAGCACCCACAGGGACAAGGGCGCCAAAAGATGCCCATCCTTGCAATGGGTTGAGTGATGAATCAGTACTATTGCAAAAGTGTGGTCTGACAGATACTCTATATTTGTGGCTAACCTCCAAAAATGTGTGTTTTCCGGGAACAAGCTACAAATGTTTTTGATAGATTTTTCCCTCAATATCCAAAGATAGTACTAGATACTCTCAGGACAGTTTGTATTGTCCACTGGACCAGTACTAGTGTTTATCACTTGTGTACTGCACCATTATCACCGCATTATCATCCATCTACCCTGTTGTAACTAGTCAAGAGTGGCATGTGGGGCAATTTTGGAAGGACATTCAGGGATAAATGCTGGTGTTGGGGCTGATTTTTTTTCTACTAAATGAAGTATAGCAGTCTATCCTTTTGAAGGTTGCTGAACCTTAAAAGCTGCAAAGAGTAGCCACCCAGTGCCAGTTCAGATGTGTAGGCAGGGCAGAGTCAGCGGAGCATGAGCTCCGGGCGCCGAGACATCAAAGGGCGCCAGAGCCGTGCAGCCCGCTCCCTCCCCCACCCACTCCCAGCTCTGCCCGGCTTTGCTGAACCCTGTCCTCCGCTATTAACTCTGCCGCTGGACCACTAGCCAATAGGCGCTTGCGATCCAGCAGACAATGAGAAGCAGCATTGATGGCTGCTGGACTGCAAGCACCTATTGGCTAGCGGTCCAGCGACAGACTTAAGTGAAAATAGCTGTGGACAGGGCGGGCAGCTCAGCCAGGCAGAGCAGGGAGTGGGCGGGTGTCCCCCTTGGCAACAAGCAATAATAGTCCCCCTTGGCAATGAGCAATAATAGTCCCCCTTGGCAACAAGCAATAATATTTCTCCTTAGCAACAAGCAATAATATTCATCCGGTACTTGTGGATTATCACGGCTCCCATCGCATGCCATATATAGTGGCATGCGATTGGATGCGATTTTTGCCGTTTTTACCGTTTTTTACAAAATCGCATGCGTATTTTAACAGAAAAGCATCTAAATGCATTGAAATTAGTATGAAACATGTTCAATGGCCCCCAAATGTCATTTTTGAGGCTGTACCACCCCCACTATCAACGCAAATAGAGTTAAGAATAGAAAGTGTTGCGAGCGCAGCGAGCCACCGAGCCCGAAGCGTGGCGAGGGGACGCGGACACCTGTGAAGCCCGAGAGGGGACGTGTATACCTGTGAAGGTATCCGTGTCCCCTCGCCACGCTTCGGGCTCGGTGGCTCGCTGCGCTTGACACACTTTCTATTCTCAACTCCACGCCGACGTGGATAGTGGGGGTATGAAAAGGTCGTAGGACGCGTACCGCCGCCCCTCGTGGGCTTGCTGCGTTCACCACGCTTCGGGTTTGCGTTGATAGTGGGGGTGGTACAGCCTCAAAAATGACATTTGGGGGCCATTGAACATGTTTCATACTAATTTCAATGCATTTGGATGCTTTTCTGTTAAAAATCGCATGCGATGCGATCACATGCGATGCGATGTGATTTTTTCCCGTGCGATGGCCATCGCGGGAGCCGTGATACTCCACAAGTACCATTCATCCTTAGCAACGAGAAAGATTAGTCCCCCTTGGCAACGAGCAATAATAGTCCCCTTAGCAATGATCAATAATTGTCCCCCTTGGCAACGAGCAAGATTAGTCCCCCTTGGCAATGAGCAAGATTAGTCCCCCTTGGCAATGAGCAATGATAGCCCCCCTTGGCAACGAGCAAGATAAAGAAGTGGGTTGTTGTGCCGCGCTCTGTCACTGAAATTCTACAAGTGATTTGACAAAATATGGTGTTGTTTATTTATTAACACATGTAGCTATACACACAAGATGATTGGCCTTTTCAATATACTGTCTAGTCATTGGTGGCTAGAATAGTAGATTCCTTCAAGGTCAATAATCACTTAAAATACAGTATGAATGACATACAACTTAACGAATGAAAGATGTGCCTGAAATACATACTGTAAACAGTTATATATGAAACAAAAAAAAAAAAATACAAGAGAAAAATAGGAAAAATGATGCAAAAATAGTAGAGCATAAATTGTAAATCCAATAAATTGTGTGGTGTGTACACTCAGATTGGATGTCGTGTACACAATAACGTCTGGGTTTCTAAAAGAAATCCTGAATTCTTGCGGTGTGCAATGGTGAAGCGGCGTCCCGCTATTTGTAATACTTTATGGGTGATTGGTCCTGCAAAAGAATGATGGTATCTGTGCGTGCAGTGCTTCGTGTTCGGGAGTGGTTTTCTCTGCTTAAGGTGGCTGGGGAACCCCGGGTCCCGGACTAGGGGTGCTACGTCTGTGTCCTGTTCAGCAACGGCAGCTCCGTGCAGAGCATGGCTGACCGGGCTCCAGTGGTCAGAGACGCTGCTCCCTGTCTGTATGAGATGTCGCGGCTCACCGTTTCAGGATGCCTTGTTGTCCTTTGCGGTGACCACTTGCCTCGTTTACAGGACCCTGCTGGCTCACCCTGCTCCCCCTCCTGTTGATACTCACCACTGCCGTTACACTTGCTCCGTGTCAGTCTCTCTCCGGCTTCTGTTACGTAGTGGTGTGTGCACCCGCCGCTCGCCTTTTCGTAGGATTTTTCACAGGTGTTGGTTCTCTGGTTAGCTGGAAATGTGGGTGATAATGGTCTGGACCCTCCTACGCGTTTCGGCTCTTATGCCTTCTTCTAGGGTGAAGAAGGGACATCTTTCATTCATTAATTTGTATGTCATTCATATTTTAAGTGATTATTGACCTTGAAGGAATCTACTATTCGAGCCACCAATGACTAGACAGTATATTGAAAAGGCCAATCATCTTGTGTGTATAGCTACATGTGTTAATAAATAAACAACACCATATTTTGTCAAACCACTTGTAGAATTTCAGTGACAGAGCGCGGCACAACAACCCACTTCTTTATCTTGCAACAATAAACGGACCCAGTCATCTGTTTAAGTGCAACTGCTAGTCATAAGAAACACACAAAGATAGATTCAGTGCGCAGGTATAAAAACATTCTCTTTTATACTTGGCAACAAGCAAGATCAGTCCCCCTTGGCAATGAGCAAGATTAGTCCCCCTTGGCAACGAGCAATATTAGTCCCCCTTGGCAACGAGCAATATTAGTCCCCCTTGACAACGAGCACTTTCAGTGCCCCTTGGCAACAAGCTCTTTCAGTGCCCCTTGACAACAAGCTATTTCTGTCCCCCTTGGCATTGAGCATGAAGCCCCTTGGCATTGATCATGAAGCCCCTGGCATCGAGCATGAAGTTCCTAGCAATGAGCATGTACGTAAGTAGCACTTATGTGTCAGATGTGTCATGGGCATTACGGTTTGTTATATAGTATGTACTGGGCATCATGTGTGGCCTTATGTGTAATTGGTATTACAGCATGTGGCTTTATGTGTAATGGGTATTACAAAGTTTGCTAAAATGTGCATTGGGCATTACGGTGTGTGGTATAATGTGAGACCGCCCAAGAGCCCCGTCTACTACAAATCGTAGCCAGGTGCCACAGTGCCCTTGCTCCGGGCACTGTGGCACCTGGCTACACTACTGTGCCAGTTACCCTTCAAGTTGTTGGTAAGCTGAAGCTGTTAAAGTTGATTTTAATGTATTTATAATGTAATTATTTCTTTTTTAGTTATTATATTATTAGTTTTGTTTTATATTATTTGACTGGCTCTAACCATTAGTAAGTATGTCTCATTAATAACACTATTCTCTGAATTTTAGACAACAGTGGCTCCCATGTTAAGTGCATCCAGCACTGCTTACATAATCATTTAATCATTTGTATGTTTGGTCATAACTTGTACCTTGTAGGATTCTCCTATTGTGGATAAACTGATAATGCAATTCACCAATTATAAACACTTAAGGCCCATACACACTGGGCGACTTTGAGCTGAAAGTCGCTCAAAACAGGAGGTTTGAGCAGCTTTCAGCTCAAAGCCGCCCAGTGTGTATACCCCAGCGATGACCGGTGAGCGCTGCTGCGCACTCCCGCAACATCGCTGGGAAAGCCGTTCATCTGCTGGTTATACCAGCAGATGAGCGGCTTTCAGGACGGCTTTGCATAGTGCTCCGCTATGCAACGCCGTCCTCCCCCCCTCCGTCGACGCCAGGCAGGGGGAAAGCCGCTCAGTGTGTATGCACTGAGCTGCTTTCCTCGCAGCGCTGATAGTGATTATCGCTGTCTATACACGCTGGGCATAGTCGCCTAGTGTGTATGGACCTTTACCTACTCTCCCAGACATTGTAGGAGACTAACACTTTTTGGGGGGTTATTTCCCTGCAAGGGTAGGCAGGTATCCCACATTCCGTATCATAAATAGGTGATTCCTGCACCAGGATAACGAAATACTTTTCATGTACTCTGAGGAATATAATACTGTATCTGTATTAAAGCCCTTTCACATTGCATCTCAAACCTGGGTTATTGCCGGGTTGGTGACGTATGGAACAACCTGCCAGTTTGACCCAGGTTATAAGAAGGGTTAAACCTGGGTCATCCTCTGTATAATGGGTGACCTGACTTTGCGATATGAAAGGGGTATTAGTATAGTATCACATAAATTGTATTTGGTGGTAATCACTTGTTCAAATATACAGGTATGTCAAGATTCAAACAAAAGAAAAGGGAACCAATGTGGTTCGGTACAATCTTACTTCCTCAAGTGCACCCTACCAAACTGGTTCCCTTTTCTTTCTTGTTTAAATCTAGGTCTCCCGCATTCTACCTGCTTTCTAATGAAGCGTGGAGGATGGAGAGATAATCACGGTAATCACAGCGCAGTCTATGTGTGTGTGTGTGTTGGTTGGGGGGGAGGCTTAATGATACAAAAAAGTAGGCAATTATATGATGCAATTACTGGTATACTTAATGATACAAGTCTATTGGGCATGCTCCCTTATCCTTGGTTCTGCCAATAGGATAAATAAAGGGGCAGACTAGATGGGCCACGTGGTTCTTATCTGTTATAAAATTCTATGTTTCTATATATATGGAATTACTATAACTAGGAATACATAAAATAAATAAGATTAAGTGGCACCATTGGGAAAGCAGATGTTTGTGGGAATATTTAAAACCCAAATTACATGCATGAAAGGAATTTAAATACTACTACTACTGGGCCGGGGATGGTCGCATGCAGGAGAGCTCCGTCCTCCATCCTCGGAGCTCCCATGCCCCGGCCCCCGGAGAAGGGGAGCTCAGCATGGCGTGGATGGTGGGAGGTCAGGGGAGGATGCAGGGGGAGATGAAGAGTCCCTGGCGCCACAGCCGTGCCCCCCCAGATGCGGAGACACCATCGGCCTGGCGTTGAGGAGCATCGGCTGCTGCAGGTCAGTCTGGAGGTCCCACTGGCAGCCCTGAGAGTGTGCCCAGCAGCGGTGGAGCAGCAGCGGCCAGAGAGACGTCAGCGGCAAGGGAGGAGAGAAGGTCGGGATCCCCCCAGGCAGCGGCAGTCTGGCCTAGCAGAGGCCCCACGCCAACATCTGAAGGCATCCAGGCTCAGGTCCAGGATCCTGGCGACCATCGGTGAGGTGAGGAGGATCCCTGGCCCACTCCCTCGCAGGACGGTAGGAGAGGAGACTTCTGCTCCTGCGAGACACCGGCATCCCCTTCCCTGCAGGCCCAGCATTGGCCCCCCTGTCTCACACTCTGGCCTACTGCTCAGTTGCAGCCCCCAACAAAGGCCCCAGGACACATTGGAAGTGATCAGGCTGCAGGCCCCAGCCACTGACCCCCAGCACCAGAAGATGCGGGAGCCCTCTATTCTGTGGCGGCGCCCCCCCACCCCCCAGGGAGGAGGTATGATAAGACTATCGGGAGCAGCAGCGTGGAACTCAGCCCAGGGAGGGCCCAACTCCAGCCCCAAGCCTCACTGACTCTCCCCAGGCCTCAGTGGCTCCCCCCCGCCCCCTCCCTCCACCACCACCACCGCAAATGGCTGCCTAGGATCTGTGCACTCAGCCATATTTAACCTCGTGTCCCATGTGTGATAACTGTACTGTCTCTGCTATCTCTGCTATAACTGCGATGTCTTTGCTCATATTGTTACCTACCTGGCTGCTGCAATGACCAGTGGTGCCGCTGATGGCTGCCTAGGCGCTGTGCAGCTTGGCGGGTATGTGTTCTCTGTGTGCCAGTATACTGTCCCTGCTTATATTGCCACCTACCTGGCTGCTGCAGCGACCAGTGGCGCCGCTGACGGCTGCCTAGGCGTTGTGCAGCTTGGTGAGTATATGTTCCCTTTGTGATAACTGTACTCTCCCTGCTTATACTGTTACCTACCTGGCTGCTGCAGCGACCAGTGGCGCCACTGATGGCTACCTAGGCGCTGTGCTGCTGGGCAGGCATGTGTTCCCCGCATGTAATGTCTCAATGTAATGTATGTAATGCCTCCCTTCCTCCCCCCCTTCATCCCTTCTTGATGCTGCACTGTATATCCACAAAAAATTCCTAGTGTGCGCAAGCATACATGGCCAATAAAGTTAGATCTATTCTATTCTACTACTATTATTATTATTATTATTAATAATAATAATAATGAATTATTATTAAGGTAGTACCAACCCTTATTATGCAGTCCTGTAAAGTAGGTATTCATTCACATGGGAACAGAATAAAAAGAAGAAACAATAATACAGGAAAACATCATCAAAACGGATATAATTTTTTTTTCCACCGTGGGGACCAGACCTCAAATTATCACATAAAGAATATTTGCCACATGTCTGAAACCTCACAAGGTTTAGGTGATCAAAATATAAATCAGTTAAATCTGTTTAGTAGAAGCCATTTGTAACGTGCAAAAATGAATTATACAAGTTATTCCCTAGGATTACCATATATAAATACACTTAAGATTTAATATAATCTTATCATGTACATAAACAAAATTTACGGCAATGGCAACATATGATTTTGTGATAATTCTGTCTCTGGACAGATAAATGGCGTAATAGCAATTAGAGTCTCCTCTTCTGCCATGAATGAGGGTTGCCAGGACAACCTGTTGTCTACCGTCATAGTTTGAAGTACGCACCCAGAGTGACTGGCTTAGAGGAAGCTATGTGAATGAAATTTATATTTGTTCTATGAAAGAAGAAAAAAGACAACGGGTCTTGTGTCAGTATTGACGTGGAATAGTCAGTGTCTTTGATACAATTAGCCTAACATTTATACTTTTAAAGGTGTTTTATATTATTATGAAGCTAGTAAATCTGCATTCTGTAATTACTGCCTTTGCTAACATTTTACTTATTCAGTTCCCCATACAGAACCATTTTTTTTTTATGATGATGCTGGCAAATTATACTGTGTATATAAAGGTAAAACACAGTTATATTGCTTAATTGAAGTGTTTTGTTTACAAACAATGCTCCATATACAGAATGAAAGAACAGATACATATTCAGATCCCTACCATTTTCCTATGCTGATGCACTCTGAATTGACAGTATATTGGATCGTTTTCTTAATGGAGTGGGGCTAGTCGGAAAGCCAAAATCATATACTGTACAGTAGTTAAAATTGGCCATTAGCCTGAATTGTACCATGTGCATGCACACACCATTATGGCGTGTACACATGGTGTGATTCAGGCTAATGACCAATTTTGACAATCCGATATCGGCTATTCAAATTTGGTTAACTGCAATAAGATCTAATTTAGATATACACTATCTTGCTATTTCACCCTAGGACACATACATTTCTACAGGAGGCATAGTTAAGATAGACTTGCCTGAACAGTCTATTTAGCCATGCAAGAAGGATGCCACGGGCCGCGCATCGGTATTGGATGTGGCTGAACACTGCGATTTTGACTAACTTGCAATGCGATTAGAACTATATAGTCAAAATCAATAGCCAAAATCACACTCAACGCAGCATTTTTGCAGATCATGATTTTTGCAGGTCTGCGCAACCAACCGTTTTTGGGACACGTTTCCAGGGAGCTACAGGCGATTGCGAGCAATTCACTATGTACTGAAGTTTCCGTGATCCACTGTTGCATCTAAAGATGCACCATTGGATAACTCAGCTTGACCATCGTCATCTGAATAATCTACAGCTAGGTGCAGCTAGGCATCGCCTAAGTCGCCAAGGATTAGTGGTTGCCTAAAGCACAGAATGGGTGACAAATGTTTTTCATCAAGTGTTTTTAATACCCCAGCTGCTTATATAAAAATGAAGTAGTAGGCAGTTCTTATATGTAACATTGCTCCTGAGGAAGGTGTTAGCCCATGACACCAAAACGCACTGAGCTTTTCTGCGCCTCTTTCACCTTGTTCGGGACCAGCGCGAACACTACGGAGGATGAGAACCCTGCAATTGGTTTGCCTTGCAAAGTGCCATTTGCTAACACAGGGACCATTTCAGAAGGACTTGAATTACCGTTAGGGTAACTATCATACCCCAAACTGGGCATTATAACGGTATATTTACGTTAGTCGATTTTTTACTAAATATAGCGATTTCGGAAAATGCGATAATGTGCGATTTCAGAACCTTACCAAAATCGCATCCCATTAAATGTCACCCTCAGGGTCTAAAAAAGATGGGGGATCCCCGCAATTTCTAAAACCAGCACAAGGCTCAAGAACGAAATGATTTACAGGTTGAACACCGATTATCCGCCATAATCGAAACGATTGAGCCGGATTACAGAATTTACCGGATTATCAGTGATACTATTTTAAAGCACCGTGACCCCTGCAGTGTGACCTTCACAGCCCAGCTCTCACCTCCCTCAGCTTCTGTCCAGCTCACAGGGCATTCCACCTCCCGCAGAGTTTATCGGTCCTCGCAGCACAACCCCCCACCTGCAACTTGATCCCCCCTGCATCCCAATACCCTCCCACTCCCTCTCTAAACCCTCCCACTGCCCTCGCAACTACTTCTAAGCCCTCCCACAGTACCCAGTGTGTCTAAAAGGCAAACAATACTTACTTCCGGCAGGCACCCGATGTGTCCGGATTAAAGAAGTTGGTACTTATGTAATATCTGGGCTCCCGTTTTTCTTATGAGACCACGTCCCCTCGCCACACTTCGGGCACGGTGGCTCGCTGCGCTCGCCACACTATATAAAATCAACTCCATGCGTAGTTGGATAGTAGGGGTATGAAAAAATGGGGTGCATTTAACATGGGAGCCCAGATAATACATAAGTACCAAGAAGTTTCTGGACCAACAGATTCAGGAAAATCGGGGTTGTACCTGTATTTTCTATTCAATTCCGATCGAATCGCAGGGTAGCTGAGATGGTGGTCATGACAAGCTTCTTGTATATACACACATCCTGTTTAGCAGGATACAGCAGGCTTGTATATATATCCTCTTGAGTAAGCATTCTACTAAACAGCTCCTGTTCAACTGTATCCTGCTAAAACGCAATGTGTAGACTCAGCCATGGTAATGAGGCATTGGGCACAGGCGGGGAGCATTGCCCCCAAGCAGACACGCATCTGTAAGGTTGCTCTGAGGCAATGGTCGGCGACCATTGAATGATGGGGGCGGACCCAGAAGGCTGCAAATGAATGTTACTGTGTAATATCCATTTGCATGCCCTACGTGCACATTTGCCTTGTGAATGGGTGGCACCCAGCCACCAGTCGCAAGGTGAGGTTTGGTGGACTCGCAAGGCTGCAAATGTGCAGCCTTGCGAATCAACCTGAATAACCTCCATATTTGCAGTACTTTACAGAGAATATTTGAACATTCACATCAGTCCCTGCCCCAGTGGAGCTTACAATCTATATTCCCTACCACATGTACATGCACACTCATTCATTCTAGGGTTAATTTTTGTTAGGTGCCAAATCACCTACCAGTTACCAAGGGGTGGCGGCAACGGGCTGTGCCCATGGGAACAGCTAGCGTTTTATGTGCATGCTCATGAAAACGCTGGGCATTCCCATGGTACTTTCCCCAATGACACGGGTGCAGTGGTCGGGCAGCTGATGCAGCTACCTATGTGCTTCCTGCAGAGGGCGCCCGCAGATGTAAGACACCAAAGAGGTGTCTTATATCTGCGTGCGCTGTGGAAATCATTCCTTCCTGCACGCAAGCTGTGAATGGAGGATTATGCAAAACATCAATTTGCATGCGTGCGGGGAGATTTGTGCGGGTGGAGTTGAAATGACACACAGAGCTGTGAATTTCAGAGCTTTGCATGTCAACCAGAATAGGGCCCTATATACAAAAAGGATGATGATGATGATAACAACAAAAATGGAATATACTGGAAATAATTTATGTGAATATGAGTTCAGTGGAATGTTTCAAATAACATGTCTACGTTCATGATGCAGACTTGTTCTGTCCCTGATAAGCTACAGAAGACTATTTATCATCACACTGTTATGTGCTATCACAACAAAAGGTTAGCTTTGCATCTGAAATGATCTCATTATTGTGATGTGAAGTAAGCTGTTACCAGTCTGCAGAGATTGACAGTGAAAAGTAGGTGGCATTTAGAAACAGTATTAGTTAAAACTTTAGTTAAATTGAGAGATAGGTTTTATAATGAGATGTTCAGTGCTCTGATCTGTGTACAGACTGTGTCAGATGGCAATGGCATGGGACTGCCACCAACATTTCATATTAGTAACATATGCTGCTAATTAAGATGAACCAAATATCTAGACATGATCAAACATAGGGCCGTATCCTAGTTCACTCTTTCTAACAAAATCCTTCTTAGATGGACAAAACCATGGGCCTTATTTTGGTTCATTCTTTCTGACAAAATCCTTCTTAGATGGACAAAACCATGTGCACTGCAGGGGGGGCAGATGTAACATGTGCAGAGAGAATTAGATTTGGGTGAGTTATTTTGTTTCTGTGCAGGGAAAATACTGACTGCTTTATTTTACACTGCAATATAGATCTCACTTTGAAGTAAAACCCCACCCAAATCTAATTCTCTCTACACATGTTACATCTGCCCCACCTGCAGTGCACATGGTTTTGCCCATCTAAGAAGGATTTTGTCAGAAAGAATGAACCAAAATAAGGCCCCATGTGCACTGCAGGGGGGCAGATGTAAAATGTGCAGAGAGAATTAGATTTGGGTGAGTTATTTAGTTTCTGTGCAGGGTAATTACTGGCTGCTTTATTTTTACACTGCAATATAGATCTCACTTAAAGTAAACCCCCACCCAAACAGGGCCGGCCACTGGAGGGCGGCAGTTCGCCCCTCGCCCCCCGTGCAAAGAGGGTACCTGCTGCGCCGTCTGGGGAGTGGGCAGGGGGGTCCGTGCCGGCTTCGCCGCGCGGGTACCTGCGGCGCTTTGTATAAAGCTGGCGGTGGTGGGGGGTCAGAAATAACTAGCGCTATCCGCCGGGCTATGCGGCGGCACGGGAAAGGTTGCCGGGTTTGAAAACTCTGGCCGCACGCCGGCGGCCAGTGTTTTCAAAACAGAAGTGCTTCCCACGCCGCCGCATAGCACTAGTTATTTCTTATTCACTGCAGGGACCCCCCTGCCGCCGCCAGCTTTATACACAGTGCCGCAGGTACCCGCGTGGCAAGGATACCACTGCAGGCTCTTGTCAGACGCCAGCATGGACCCCCCCTGCCCGCTCCCCAGATGGCGCAACAGGTAACCCCCGGCACTGGGGCGCCCCCACCCCAACTTGCCCTGCACCCAAATCTAATTCTCTCTGCACAAGTTACATCTGCCCCACCTGCTGTGCACATGGTTTAGTCCATCTAAGAAGGATTTTGTCAGAAAGAGTGAACTAGAATAAGGCCCATAGATTTGTGACATCAGAAGGAAAGAGGATTGAAAGAGTATGGAAGAATGTGATCAAAAGTGGTTATTATGATAATAATCAAGATAGTATTTAGATCCAATTCATACCCCTTTCATACCACACTGACCCAGGTTATCTGTGCGGTGTGAAAAGGCGCTTTGAGAAATCCCAGGTCCAGCAATGTGAATGCCCCGCCCCACCACTCTGCCCTGCTTTCCCGATGTCATCAGCAATTTGACTTATTGCCAGATTGCTGTTGTAGCTTCACCTTGCAAATATGGGGTTGCTCCCTGGACAGAACTGTGTCCAAATCCCGGGTGCATTCGTGATGTGAAAGGGGTATCAGGCACTGTTGGTTTGGCTATGCTTTCTCAGAAGCACAGAGTATTATGGGTAAGTGGTCTTTTACTATCAGCTGTAATGCCACAGGTTGCGACTCTCTGGTCAAGCCTCAGACATGGCATGAAGGGACTGAGAGAAGACATTGGGTATATTCAATGCTTTTTGTGAACTGTGACAGCGAGCAGGGTCAGTATTCAACTGACCCTCCAGCACATGCTTTTTCCACCTCGCTAGGTTTTTCGCAGTGATGGGGAAACGGCATTTGCGGCCTCTAAAACAGCAAGGCTCATGGCTAAATGTAGCAGCCTCCCTGTATTAGCTGCAAGCCTCGCTGTTTGGGGGAATCCTCGCTGTCCTCTAAATGGCATGGAGTCCGCCCTGCTGAGCATAAACAGCGCCAGGATCATATGGGGGGTGGGGAACTGTGGTTCCCCCATATTTTGGAACCAGCACTGTGCTCCCAGAGCCCGTGGAGTAATGCCACAGCCGGGGGACAATTTTTCTGTAAGGTCCCCAGGCTGTACCATGCTCACTGTGGGTCAGATGCACTAAGCTTCAAAAGTGATAAAATGGAGAATGATAAACAACCAACCAATCAGCTCCTGCCTGACATTTTTCAAACACAGTCTGTGACATGGCAGGTAAGAGCTTATTGGCTGGCTGTTTATCACTCTCCATTTTATCACTTTTGAAGCTTAGTGCATCTGGCCCTGTGACTGGTCAGCCTTGAAAGGGGTACCTGGGGGAGTGGAGACCCCCTCAATAAAGGGGTCCCCCCAGGCTTCACCCCTCCAGGGCTGAGTGCTTCTATAGCAGGATGACAGCTATTTTTTTGTCTAAGCTTTTCCACCAGAGTGGATTCTGCTCTGTCTTCCTTGTCATAGTATATTTAGGAGATAAAAGATCTGTGTGAAAGTATCTGTTTAACAGCATCTATTCTGCTTTGCAAGGCAGAAGAGGGGACATTGCCTTTGTTCACATAGAAGTTTAGTCATCTTCTACACCCCCCAAGTATGCGTTCTCTCCCCTCTGCTCTTCTCTCTCTACACAAATGACTGCACCTCAGCTGAGCAGTCAGTGAAAATCATCAAATTTGCAGATGACACCACTATCATTGGCCTAATCAAGGATGGTGACAAGACCTCATACAGGGGTGCAGTGGAGAAGCTGACACAGCTGTGCAGCAGCAACAACCTCGATCTAAACCCCACCAAAACAGTTGAGATGGTAGTAGACTACAGGAAAAAAACAAATGCACTAGTCCCACTAACAATAGCCAATGCAGTGGTGTCGTGGGTTGAATCCTTCAAATTCTTAGGAACAACCATGTCCAGCGACCTTCGATGGGGATTAAACATAACCACAAACATCAAAAAGGCCCAACAGCACCTGTTCCTTCTGAGGCAACTCAGGAAATTCAACATCCCAAAGGAGCTGCTGTGCGTATTATACACCCCATCATGGAGTCTGTCTTATGTTTCTCGATCACAATCTGGTACGGTGGCGCAAGCGAGAACGACAAACAAAAACTGCAGAGGGTAGTGAAGACTGCGGAAAGGATCATAGGGACTGACCTCCCCCCGATAAGGGATCTGTTCTCATCCAGGGTAAGGAAACGTGCTGAGAAGATCGCGAAGGACAAGCTGCATCCCGGTCACAACCTGTTCGACATCCTACCATCCGGAAGACGCTTCAGGTCCATCCCCGTCAAAACGTCCAGATCAGCAAAAAGCTTCTTTCCATTAGCTGTCCATCATCTGAACCATCCAATCAAAGCGAATGCATCCCAATATCAACAACCAAACAAAGGAGGTTATTCTGGTTGGTGCGGTCTGTTCCGAATTCTTTCGGAGCTGACCGAACGCCACGCTGTGCGGACATTGTAAGAACAAATGCCCACAGGTCCTCCGCATTCGGAGGGACTCACTCTCTAAGAAGAGGGTGTGTTTTCGGACTACATCCAAACCGTGCATGTGCGGTGGCCACAGAAAGAGTTGCACGAGCGTCAGAACGGACGAGAAGCTGGCCGTACGCACCGATGCGGGGTATGTCCGCAAAACTCACGACTGTTATCTAAAGTCATACATCTGACACATGACACACTTATGCAATTAGGCAACCTCATAAAAAATGGATTGTTTGTAATTGTCCCAAATCTTTCATTTTGCTATGTGTGTCAACCTAATGTGTGCAACCCAATCCCGTGCAAAGGGTACACTAATTTGTGGTTCCTTCGGTTGGAATGTTTTGGTTGGTTCCCCTGTTGCCCTCTTTCGGCTACCATTACTGTCTTCTGTTCTTGAAGTGTTGGTCATATTCTTTTGTTGTGAAGCCACCTGATGTGTTCCTAAAGATTGTATGAAATGGCAAAAATTTTATACATTTTGTTTTTGTTTGCTAATTATTTGTATGTTACCTTTCTTTTTTGGCATGTGCCAAATAACATGCACGAAAATTCATATGTTTTCCACCAATTTAATAAATGTTATTTTTACCCCCAAATGTGTGATTATTGCTGAATGTAAAAGTGACATGTAAAATTATATTATTGGTAGCAATTTCTGACCATTGCTTGCAGTGTAAATGTGGGTAAAATAGCAAACATGCAGTGGTGTTTTAGGTTATCTTTGAGTATTTAGTAATGCTCCATTTAGGCAGCAATGCTTCCAATTGAAGCAATGAAAAGAGTGTAATTAATGAGTAAAGGAGTGGATTGCATTGTGTTCAGCTGACAGTGTTTCAGGTGCGGGCGTACTAATTGGGCGAACCGAATGCCTAGCACAAGAACAAGTGGTCTCCGCAAAGTGAAACTTGCTTATGAAGACCGCATATTTCATGCGTGTTGGTTCGTTTGCAGTCGGTGTGCTGTCCGAATGCACGCCTACCACAGTTAGTGCACTCCCTCGTGTACGCCCATATTTACGCCCAGTTTTTCCCACTTTGAAACCACGCCCTTGTGTAAGTCCGATTGATGCCCAAAAATGCCCATATTTCCCGATTCAATTCGGTGGACATTTCTGTACGGTATTAGTGAGAACGAGTACGGAGACCATGCGTGGCACATGCGCATAGCGTTGCCTACGCATGCGCAGACGGCTAAAAAGCTCACTCCGAAAGAATTCGGAACGGACCGCATCGACCAGAATAAGGCCCAAAGTGTCCCTACTTGGCGACCTGACCACCATAGTCGTAGCTAGAAATGTAATGCATGTAATGTCTTTATGTAATATATTTAATGTCTCCCCCCCCCCTTTTCATCCCTGCTTGATGCTGCACTGTATAATACACAAAAATTGTAGTGCGTGCAGGGCACCTGGAGGGCGGCAGTTCGCCCCTCACCCCCAGCGAACTGTGTAAAAAAATTGCTGCCCCTGCGTCCCTGCAGTGCTGGGGCGGTCAGGGGTGTCCGTGCCGTAGGGGTACCTGCGGCACCATCATGTGTATAAAGCTGGCTGCGGCCGGCGGGGTCCCTGTAGCGAATAGCAAATAACTAGCGCTATGCGCAGGGCGGCGCCGAAAGCGCTAGTTATTTGCGATTCACTACAGGGACCCCGCCGGCCTCAGCCAGCTTTATACACATGACAGCGCCGCAGGTACCCCTATGGCACGGACACCCCTGACCGCCCCAGCACTGCAGGGACGCCAGGGCAGCAATTTTTTATACAGGTTCGACGTTTCGGGGTCCCATGCACCCCGTCTCTCACCTTGAAATCGGGGCGCATGGGACCCTGAAACGTTGGACCATGAGATTTGTGTATTGTTTACATTAAATATGTTATTTTGAATATTTCATTTCTGTTGTGCCGCGGCAACCCCAGCAGCTTTTATCTGAATGAATGCATGCATGTATATATATATATATACACACACACACACACACACACACACACACACACACACACACACACACACACACATACATACATACACACACACACAGTGTTCACTCTAGGATTTTTTCTAGGGCAGGGTGCTGACCATCGATCAATATGTATGTATGTATGTATGTATGTATGTATATACACACATACATACATACATATACTGTACACACACACACAGTGTTCACTCTAGGATATTTTTAGGGCAGGGTGCTGACCATCGAGTAGGGCACATTTTTCAATTGGGAGGCACGTTTTACATTAGAAATTTACGTTAGAAAAAAATATATACACATATATATAAAATAATTGCACACTGTACCGGGATTATGCCACATTACACATTATGGCACACACTATTATGCCCAATACACATTATAGCACACACCATCATGCCCATTCCACATTATGGCACACACCATTATGCCCATTCCACAATATGGCACACACCGTTATGCCATTCCCCATTATGCTGCGCTATATAAGAAACTACAAATAAATAAATAAATTATGGCACACACCGTTATGCCCATTCCACATTATGGCACACACCGTCATGTCCATAGCACAATATGGCACACACCATTATGCCCATTCCACCTCATGGCACACACCATTATGCCCATTCCACATTATGGCACACATAGTTATGCCCATTGTGGCACACACCATCATACCCATTGCACAATATGGTACACACCATCATGTCCATTGCACAGTAAGGCACAAACAGTCATGCCCAATGCACAGTATGGCACACACTGTTATGCCCATTACATATTATGGCACACACCATTATGCCCATTGCACATTATGGCACCACCTGCCAAACCCCCCTCCCCATAAATAAAAACACCAAGAGGATGTCTGGCCAAACCTCCCCCATTTGTAATACCCTTCCTTGTATCAGGATCCAACAGAGTTGTCGGTTCCCATGGGGCAAGGTAAGTTGAGGGAGGGGTGAGCTGGGCACAGGGGGGTGAGTTGTGGGTGAGGTGAGCTGAGCACAGGGTAGGGTAAGGGAGGCACAAAGAGGAGTGAGGTGGGCACAGGGTTGGATGAGGATGTTTCATAGGGTGATGGTTGTCACAGGGAGGGGTGAGCTGGGCACGAGGGGGCACAGAGAGGTGTGAGGGGGGCACACAGTGTAGGATGAGGGGTAGTTTCACGGCGCCACCGCGCGCACAGTATGTGTTTGAAACTTGGCAGCTTGCCAGACTCTGTGTTTAACTGTGCGCGTGCCGCTCTAGCTGTTCTCAGCGCAGTGCGTGGCTGCTTTACATATGTAATCTATGTTATCAGCGTAGCGCTGGGCAGCAGCAGCGCTCGCTGCCCAGCGCTGACAGGTCAGTGTGGTACTTGTAGTTCCACAGTGAAATAGACTGTCCTGTACACCGCTGACAACGGGGGCATGTAAACTGGACACCCCGGCACACCGCTAACGTACAGGGCTTCTAAACTAGACACCCCGGCACACGCTAAACTTTAGATGCTATAGCGTCTAAATCCAGACTCCCTGCACCCCGCCACACGCTAAAATTTAGACGCTAAAGCGTTTAAATCCAGACTCCCTGGAAACCACTAAGAAGGGGGTATCTACATAGGGGTGCACTGTGCAAAACACTCTTAAACCTGTTCACAATGACACTAGCCGACGTAACAGCTGTGGACCTTGTTAATTTCACTATCCACGCCACCCTGAAGCGTGGCGAACGCAGCGAGCCCCGCGAGGGGATGCGGTACGCGTCCGACCGACCGTTTCATACCCCCACTATGGGGCCACCGAGCCTGAAGCGTGGCGAGCGCAGCAAGCCCCGTGAGGGGACACGTATACCTGTGAAGTAATCCGTGTCCCCTCGCCACGCTTCGGGCTCGCCACACTTTAGAAAATTAACTCCACACCGACGTGGATAGTGGGAGTCTGGATTTAGACGCTTTAGCGTCTAAATTTTAGCGTGTGCCGGGGTGCAGGGAGTCTGGATTTAGACGTTTTAGCATCTAAATTTTAGCGTGTGCCAGGGTGCAGGGAGTCTGGATTTAGACGCTTTAGCGTCTAAATTTTAGCGTGTGCCGGGGTGTCTAGTTTAGAAGCCCCGTACGTTAGCGGTGTGCCGGGGTGTCCAGTTTACATGCCCCCGTTGTCAGCGGTGTGCAGGACTGTCTATTTCACTGTGGAACTACAAGTACCACAGTGACCTGTCAGCGCTGGGCAGCGCGCGCTGCTGATGCCCAGCGTTACGCTGATAACGTAGATTACATATGTAAAGCAGCCACAGAACAGCTAGAGCGGCACGCGCACAGTTAAACACAGAGTCTGGCAAGCTGCCAAGTTTCAAACAGACTGTGCGCGCGGTGGCGCCGTGAAACGACACAAGTACCGGATGAGGAGGTTTCATAAGGTGAAGGTGGTCAGAGGGAGGTGTGAGGTATGCACAAGGAATGGTAAGTTGAGGGGAAAAACCCTGATTCCCCCATCATGTAAAACAGCATCACCCCACTGTACTCACCAGCCATGGTCTAAGACTCCATGAGCCCCCTGTGGCAGCAGCAGCAGCACCACCAGCTCCCCCATAGAAAGCACTCAGGCTGCATGGCCAGTCCCACAGCTGATTGACCATAGCAGGGTGTGGCAACTGGCCCAGGCTTATTAATACCTCTGCCAGGCAGGTTGACCGGCCAGCAGGTGGGGTGAGCCAACCGGATGGTGAAATGTGTTGGAGTGAGAGGAACCCGGCCCAGGCGTGTCAGAACGGCAGTGGGGAATGCTGCTCAGTACACAGGCAGACAGGCTCGGGGCTCGGGGGTGGTGGCGTGAGGAACAATAAGATCATGAAGCAGCCTAGGCTTAGTGGGTGGGGGAGAGGTATGTTTACACTTACACTGCCGCACCAGGGCCGTCTTTTCGTATGGGCTTAATGGGCACTTGCCCAGGGGCCCCAGGTGTATAAGGGCCCTATGCTGATAGCTGAGGATCCCCTTTTTCCAGGGATACCAGAATTTTGAAAATCGGCCCTGGGGAACTTGAGATATCCAACTTCAAAGCAGCAGTCCACATCCGACCTGTTAATTGCAATTCCCAGTCATATTTCTCAGGTTTCATAACACAGAGTTTTTCTGAATGTGTATATTCCAAAAGCTGGGACTCTCCTCTTTCTGTTGACACTAGGGGCTTGTCTCTATCCTATAGATTGTAAGCTTGCGAGCAGGGCCCTCCTACATTTTGACTGTCTGTAAATACACTGTTTTGTTGTATCACTGTCTGCTATTGTAAAGCGCAACGGAATATGCTGCGCTATATAAGAAACTGTTAATAAATAATAATAATAATCATGCCGAGAACCAGAGATATAAGCCTTCCAGCAGCCGGTCCCTGCTCCAGCTCCAAACGTCGGGTGTACAGTTTTATAATTTTGTCAGTGGATTGCTCTGGCTCCTGATCTCTGATCCCCAAGTTCCCAGCACCTCCTGAAAGTTGGGACTCTAGGTTTTTATACTATTGAAGGCTAAGAAATTTATTTCCAGATAATGGAGATATCTGCAGTCAAACAAGCTGCCCTTCCACCGGAAAATGAGGAATATTAAGCCCACTCCATTATCCAACCCTCCCCTGCGTAAAAGACACCCCCTACCTCCCTGGAAGTCATTTACAAGGGACCCTTCATTCAGCTCAGTGCCCCCTTCCACTCGTTAGTGTTCTCCCTCCCACCACCTGTGCAGTACAGGAGTAATTAGCAGAAGTTACTGCTCCAGGTCCTACATGTTGAATGGAAGATAGAGCACCTCCTGCCACCCGTGGGACAGCAAAGCTGCTGCTGATAGCACCCCCACCCCTAGGAGGGGAGAATGGGTAAGGGCCCCAGTGCATTGCTTTGCCCAGGGGCCCGCACTGCTGTTAAGACGGCCCTGTGCCGCACTCGTGCTCCCGCTGCCCGGCTCTCCTGGTCCCGGCTCTCCTGGTCCCACTCATTGCCGCTGGTGCTGCAGCACCTTAGTTCTCCCTTCCGCTGCCTCTTCTACTCCGGGGCCGGGCGCTGCCGCTGCTGCTGCTGCTCGTCCTTGTCCTCCTGCCTCCACAGCCATACAAAATAGAGTCTCACTCTCCGCTCCTACGGCCAACCCATACAGCCCGGTGGTGGGCGGGATTTAAATATCATGACGGACATAAAGATGTCATGACGTCGCACATGCATGCCCCGCATTCGCGCATGCACAATCAGATTTTTCCTCTAAAGGGACCAAAAACCGGGAGGAACCAAGGGATTTCCGGGGAGCGGGAGAATGATTGAAAAAACGGGAATGCGGGAGGGTCGGGAACACTGCATTATGCCACACGGTATGAGCCAAAACTCACATTATGACACACGGTATGAGCCAAAACTCACATTATGACACACGGTAAGAGCCAAAAATCACATTATGCCATACAGTATGAGCCAAAAATTACATTATGCCACATGATATGAGCCAAAAATCACATAATGACACACGGTATGAGCCGAAAGTCATGTTATGCCACACAGTATGAGCCACAACTCACATTATGACACACTGTTTGAGCCAAAACTCACATTATGACACACGGTATGAGCCAAAATTCACATCATGACACACGGTATGAGCCAAAATTCACATTATGACAAACGGTATGAGCCAAAATTCACATTATACCACAGGGAATGGGCCAAATATCAGGAACAGAGAGAGGGAAAGCAAGGAAATAGGGACAGAAAGAATGACAGCAGGGACAGAGAAAGTGGTGACAGGGACAGAAAAGAATGTCTCTGTGTGGTGCACCTAGAGCAGCGGTGGCCAACCCGCGGCTCTCGGCTCTCCCCCTTCTAAAGTGCGGCTCCTGCTCGCACTGCTGCCCGACGCGGCACCCACTGTCTGTCCCCCATCACCCGCTGCCAGCCCGGTTCCCGAATACATTCTGAGGGTAGGAGAGCGCGCATCGCGCATCTCTCCTATCCCTCACTGTGCATCCTTGTGACTTGGCCGCCCGCCAATCACAGCTTGCGGGCCGGCAGCCAATCAGGAGCCGGCCCGCGAGATTTGATTGGTGGACGGCCCAGTCACAGGGAAGTGAGAGGGGAAGGAGATGCGCAGTGTGCTCTCCTCCCCTCGGCGACCTGATTGACAGGACTGCAGGGGGACACCAGACTGCCCTCTCCCCGCCCGGCAGCAGCAGCAACAACAACGGTGAGTGCTGCTGCTGGGAAATTATCACTGGGGGCATAACTAGCACTGTGGGGGGCATATGTGGCATTGTGGTAACATATCTGGCACTGGGCACATAACTAGCACTGTGGGGGGCATATGTGTGGCATTGTGGGGACATACCTGGCACTTGGCACATAACTAGCACTGTGGGGGCATATGTGTGGCATTGTGGTAACATATCTGGCACTGGGCACATAACTAGCACTGTGGGGGCATATGTGTGGCATTGTGGTAACATATCTGGCACTGGACACATAACTAGCACTGTGGGGGCATATGTGTGGCATTGTGGGGGTATATATGGCACTGGGCACAAACTAGCACTGTGGGGGCATATGTGTGGCATTGTGGGGGCATATCTGGCACTGGGCGCATAACTAGCACTGTGGGGGGCATATGTGGGGCATTGTGGGGGTATATCTGGCACTGGGGACATACCTAGCACTGTGGGGGGCATATGTGTGGCATTGTAATAACATATCTGGCACTGGGCACATAACTAGCACTGTGGGGGGCATATGTGTGGCACTGTGGGGGCATATCTGGCACCGTGAGGCATATATGTGTGGCACTGGGGGCATATCTGGCACCGTGGGGCATATATGTGTGGCACTGGGGGCATATCTGGCACCGTGGGGCATATATGTGTAGCACTGGGGGCATACCTAGCACTGTGGGGGGCATATCTGGCACTGGAGGCATAAAGTTTTGTCATGTTGTTTTATATTTCGCAGTCTTTTAAAAGATAATTGAATAAAAGTTAAATTTTACTATTCTCTAGGTACACCACACAGAGACATTCTCTTTCTTGTGCCAGTAACTCATTGTGTCCATAGGCGAGTCTAAGGGGTGGTCCGGGGGTGCACCGGACCACCCATTAGACTGCCCGATGCCTGTAGCTTTAAATATTAAATGTGCCCGCCGCAGGCTTGCCTAACCTCCCCCCGTGGCTGAGCTGCTGTCACCTGTAACGCTGCCGTTGACAGGAAGTCATCGGAAGGACGGAGAGAGGAGAGAGCTAACAGCCAGAGCTCTGCTTCTTCCTGGAGGCTGGCCCCACACACCTAACTGTCTGAGCTCCATGAGGCCAGCTCTCCCTGCTCTTCATGGCTGCTTCTGACTGAACCTGCAGTGAGCTGCCTCCCCCACCACACTGCCGGGTCCCTGCACCTTCCAGGCTGGAGCAGCACAGCCAGGTGAGTGCTGTGTATACTGGGGGAGTGGGGTGTGTATATAATGTGTGTGTGTGTGTGTGTGGGGGGGGGTTGTATATAATGTGGGGGAGTGGGGTGTGTATATAATGTTGGAGGTGTATATAATGTGCAGGAGTGTATATAATGAGGAGTGTGTATATAATGTGGGGGAGTGGGGTGTGTATATAATGTGGGAGGTGTATATAATGTGGGGGAGTGGAGTGTGTATATAATGTGGGGGGTGTATATAATAATGGAGGTGTATATAGTGTGCAGGAGTGTATATAATGAGGAGTGCGTATAAAAAAAGGGGTGGGAGTGGGGTGTGTATATAATGTGGGAGGTGTATATAATGTGGGGGAGTGGGGTGTGTATATAATGTGGGGTGTGTATATAATGTGCAGGAGTGTATATAATGAGGATTGTGTATATAATGTGGGGGAGTGGGGTGTGTATATAATGTGTGAGGTGTAAATAATGTGGGGGAGTGGGGTGTGTATATAATGTGGGGTGTGTTTATAATGTGGGGTGTGAATATAATGTGGGGAAGGGGGGTTGTAAATAATGTGGGGGGTGTAAATAAAGTGGGAGGTGTATATAATGTGGGGGAGTGGGGTGTGTATATAATGTGGAGTGTGTATATAATGTGCAGGAGTGTATATAATTAGAAGTGTGTATATAATGTGGGGGAGTGGGGTGTGTATATAATGTGGGGTGTGTATATAATGTGGGGGAGGGGGATGTATAATGTGGGAGGTGTATATAATGTGGGGGAGTGGGGTGTGTATATAATGTGGGGGAGGGTGGTTGTATATAATGTATATACAATTATATAATGTATATAATTCTGTTTTCTTCTGCCACTGCAGGTCACACCCCTTAATGGCAATAGTTACGCCCATAGATGAAGTTAGACACACCCTCTCGGTGGCAAGGCGCAGTCTACTAGCAGCGAAAATCTCCCTGAAACTAGTTTTCAAAAGTAGGCAAGTATGGCCCGCAGCTGCCCGGAATTTACATTATAAATATGCTCACAGGACCCGGGAGGGCTGCGCGCATGCCTGACTGCACGCAGCTCCTCCCACGGTCCTTTGCGGAGCGTGCGCCGCCACGTGACCTTGGGCGGATCAGTCTTCATCCTCCTCCATCCTCCCTCCCTCCTGCATGTGCTGCTGCAGTGGGGGCTAGCGCACACATGTGTGTGTGTGGCTCAGCAGCCCGGCCAGCACAGGACACGCGTTGTCGGGAATTAGCAAACTCCCATTGACTCCCATCGTGCAGCAGTGAGAGTGACTCACTGCTGCCTGTGATTTCCATTATGCAATGTGAAACCTATTGCCCAGTGCCAGCCCAGCAATGGCTTTTATTTTTAAAAAAGTCTGTAATCTTTCCCAGTGCCCTGCCCAGTGTCCAGCAATGGCTTTTATTTAAAAAAAAACACTGCAGTCTCTCAGTGCCCTGAGGCAGGGCACTGGGAAAGATTACAGCATTTTTTTTAAAAATAAAAGCCATTACTGGGCACTGGGCATCCCAATGAATCTGTGGACATGGCACATACCCCTACAGCGGTGAAAAAATGGAGGAGTGACTTGCCCCTGTTAAGCCACACCCCCGAAATGGTGCCACACCCCCTTTAGGCCACGCCCCTACATTTTTTCTGCGCGCAAATCCAATGTCTCTAGTCTGGGACCACCCATTACCATATTTCTAGATTTGCCTATGATTGTGTCCTGTGGTAGCACACCCCCCAATCAGATATATGTCACGTTGACTAAAACTTATTCATGAGGGGTCCACCATGAATTAACCCTAGATATTTTCTGTGCGGCTAGTCACCCCCCCCCCCCCCCCCCAAAAAAAACAAAAAAAAACAAAAACCTTTGTCTGGTGACAGGGACAGCAGGGAAAGGTAGAGGGACAGAACCACACATGTAACCAGGGCCGGATTAAAGCAGGGGCAAAAAGGGGTCAGTACCTAGCTAGGGGCCCCCTGTGGTTGGCATGTATTAATTTTTTTTTTTTTTTTAGCTAAAGGTTTTGTGCATGGGAGTGGGGTAGTGCTGCAGCTTCACCTATCTGCCAATGATTAATGGTGCTGAGCATGGGGTTCCAAGTCACACTGACTGCACAAGTGTGCACTGCATTACTGGGAGTTGACTAAGTCTCATGAGACTTTGCACAAGAGGTCACGGGCTGAGAGGTTTGTGCTGAGCTCTGATTGGTGGAGCTCATTACATGCCTCTCAGGCCCATGGAGGACAGCAGCAGCCTAGTCATGGGAGGTTTTTTTTTTATCAGAGGCAGCACTGGGACTGTGAGGTGTCCTACAGAGTAAGGAGCAGAGGGAAAAACACAGGCTTTTCATGTGGTATGTATATGTATGAAAAAAAATATATATATATTTAATAAATATCCATATCCCCTGCAGTTACCCATTGCCTTTACTCTGTGTTTTGACAGTGTAATATTCTCCCATGCAGTTTGTGGCAAGTAATGACAAGTGCAAGGGGCCCCCCTGTCTAAAGTGCCCCGGGCTCCCCGAAGGCTTAATGTGGCACTGCATGTAACAGGATATAATAAATATATATTATATATACAATTCTATCATAGGCAGCAACTGGTACAAACTTACACTTGTGAAGAGAGTGTAATATAAAATGTTTTTATATGCTGTTATGCGTGGGAGCGGGTTTCTTCTTTACAAGTTTAAGTTCATCCCAGTTGCCTGTGAAATAAATATAAATATAGACCTACCTCCCCCTCTGTACCAGCCATTTATTAAATAAATCTTACAGACAATTGCCCTTAACAATGCCCGATGTGTTGCTGCTGTTCCTTCACGCTGCCGCTGCTGAACGGCCATTCCGCCACCACAAAAGGCCCCCACACATATATTTTTCTATGCCCACTGCCCAGCAATGTATATATTTTTATATGCCCACTGATGTATATATTTATACACCCACTGCCTACCAATGTGTATATATTATTTATACACCCAAGGCCCACCAATGTGTATATATTATTTATACATCCACTGCCCACCAATGTATACATTTTTAGATACCCACTGATGTATATATTTTCCTCTGCCTACTGCTACCAATGTATATTTGAACACCACCGCCCACCAATGTTTATTAATATTAGGCGGTAACATATACAGTATATTGCTGGCCTGCACCAGTAATTTATACGTTACCACCTATTATTAATAAACATTGGTGGGCATTGGTGTTTAATGATACATTGATAGCAGTAGGCATAGAAAAATATATACATCAGTGGGCATCTAAAAATGTATACATTGGTGGGCAGTGGATGTATAAATAATATATACACATGGTGGGCAGTGGGTGTATAAATATTATATACAGATTGGTGGGCAGTGGGTGTATAAATAATATATACACATGGTGGGCAGTGGGTGTATAAATATTATATACAGATTGGTGGGCAGTGGGTGTATAAATAATATATACACATTGGTGGGCAGTGGATGAATAAATAATATATACACATTGGTAGGCAGTGGGTGTATAAATATGATATACAGATTGGTGGGCAGTGGATGTATAAATAATATATACACATTAATGGGCAGTGGGTGTATAAATAATATATACACATCGGTGGGCAGTGGGTGTATAAATATATACATTGGTGGGCAGTGGGTGTATAAATAATATATACACATTGGTGGGCAGTGGGTGTATAAATAATATAAACACATTGGTGGGCAGTGGGTGTATAAATAATATATACACATCGGTGGGCAGTGGGTCTATAAATAATATATACATTGGTGGGCAGTAGATGTATAAATAATATATACACATTGGTGGGCAGTGGGTGTATAAATAATATATACACATTGGTGGGCAGTGGGTGTATAAATAATATATGTATTTATTAACAATTTCTTATATAGCGCACACATATTCTGCAGCGCTTAACAGAGAATAATTGAACATTCACATCAGTTCCTGCCCCAGTGGAGCTTACAATCTATATTCCCTACCACATGTACACGCACACAGAAATTCTAGTGTTAATTTGTTGGAAGCCAAATAACCTACCAGTATATTTTTGGATTGTGGGAGGTAACTGGAGTACCCGGGAGAATATACAAACTCCGCACAGTTAGAGCCATGTTGGGAATCGAACCCATGACCTCAGTGCTGCGAGGCAGTAATGCTAACCATTACACCATCCGTGCTGTCCCAATATATACACATTAGCGGGCAGTGGGTGTATAAAAATATTGGTGGGCAGTGGTGGGCATATAAAAATAAACACATTGGTGGGCAGTGTGCACGCATTCCCCCTCCCCCCCCTCCCGGCACTTTTAATGGATTTTTACCTTAGGGCCGGGGTCAAAGACTCAGGGTGGCTGGCAGCTCCTCTCTCCAATTGATGCAGCATCCAGCAAGTCTCCTGGTCAGGGCACATTTTGTACCTTTAAATTCGGTCAGCGGGGCACCGCTCTTCTACTAAAGCAGCCGTGTGAGAACACTACATAGTTAATACCTTCTCTTTGGACCATTCTGCTTCAGGATTTTAACAGAGCACTCAGTGAATGAGCACAAAAACAGCATTACTGACATTGTGCTCTCCATAATACAAGTGCATACACTCCTGTTGTGATCTAATTTTTATTCCCATTCCAAATGCTTTTCTTATCCACATTAATGCAGAGACATGCTGTCTACAACAACTAGGTCGAGAAGCATTGGGTCATCACCACTAGGTCGACATGTAGCAAGGTGGACATGGGTTAGGGTTGACATGGGTCAAGGTCAACATGGAACTATGTTGACATGGGTCTAGGTCGACATGACAGTAGGTCGACATGAGTATTAGGTTGACATGGGCTAGGTCGACAGTCAAAAGGTTGACATGGGGGTTTTCACAGTTTTTTTACCCGAATGTCGACACAGTCGACATGGACACAGTTGGAAGTGCACCACATCCCCTCGCATCACTCGCTATGCTTCGGGCAAGGTACATCGCTATGCTTGGCACACTATTTTATTCTCCCACCACGCCCTAGTGGATGGTAGGGCATGAAATACCACCTGTCGGCACATGTCGGCTCAAAAAACAGTGAAAAACCCCATGCCACCTTTTGACTGTCGACCTAGCCCATGTCGAACTAATGCTTGTGTCGACCTAATGTCATGTCGACCTAGATCCATGTCGACCCAATGCTTGTCGACCTAGTTGTTGTAGACCTAATGACCGTATCCCCTTACATCCATGCAAGATCATGCATGCATTGTATATATAGATATGGTATACTATGCAATGGTAGCCTTTCCCCTATAAAGGCAGGGTTAAGATACTATGCAAGTCTCTCTTTTTTTATATAAACTAGTACTGTAGTTGGATTGTGTTATTGCTTTTTCATTCTGCATTTACCTAAATTAAATATAACCCTGCAAGCTATAAATTTGTGCCCCCCCCCATACTTTACAAAGAGAGAGTTCTTGCTGACGTGCACTTGCTCATGTCTTCCTCACAGTCCCCCCCCTCATGTCCACTATGCAGTTGCACCCATGTATCCACCTCACAGCCCCCTCCCCCCCTCATGTCCACCTGGCAGCCCCATTCCTCATGTCCATCTTGCAGTCCCCCCCCTCATGTCAACCTGGAAGTCCACCCCTCATGTCCACATGGCAATCCATGCCTTATGTGCCCCTCATGTCCACTACCCAGTCATCCCCTCATGTCCACCTCTCAGCCCCCCCCCTCATATCCACCTCACACCCCCTCATATGCAGCTCTAAGCCCCTTTAGCACCCTCATGTACATACTTCTTGTGTCCACCTTGCAATAATCCCCTCATGTCCACCTCAAAGTCCCCCTCATATCCACCTCGCAGCCCCCTCTCTCCCCTATAGCCAGAAATATTACCTGCTTTTTTTTACTGGACCCCCCGTTCTGCAGATGTTCCTCGACAGCAGCTTGCTCCCCTGCACAGTGGCGCGCAGCCTGAAGTCAGGTGATGATGATGAGCTCATGGGGGTGGAGCTGTCCAGTTGCATCTGTAGTGTTACAGCACAGACAGAGTGGCCCGGGGTCCATCCAGGAAGTGTTTCCTGCAGCTCTTCATTCCTCCGGCGACCAGCTTGCCACTGCTCCACTCCTGCCCCCCACTGTCTGTTCCCATCTGCTGGCTGCATGCTGAGCTCCCTGATCGGAGCTCAGCGGTAGTGTGATCCCCGCCCCCTCATGGAGACCAGTGAAAACCTGCCTTGCAAATAAATGTGTGCACTGTGTGAATGGACGTGTTCCTGTGCCAAATATCCAAAACCCATCGCAACAGGCTCATCTTTGAATGATTTTACACTGACCACAACTCATTGCAGCCGTCGCATAGCCCAGGACTTACTCTGCGGCTGTGATGATTACAGGCATATCCGGCCTGCTACTGATGTCACACACCCTTCCCTAACAGGCTATGGCACACCTGCATTTTCCCTGACACTCCTAGCATTGTTTTTGGCACGCCCATAAAAACGGTTGGTTAGAACCCCACACGCCCACTCCCTGTCAATCACTTTTCAAATGGACAGCAAACAGAAAAAGTTGCAAGAGTTCATTGCAGCACAGCCTCGGGCAAGCATACTCCGAAGCGTACATATGCACAGTGTACCGATATTTGCCTGCTGTGCGAATTCGCAGCCATATGATCAGGTCTGAATTGGGCCCATAGTGCAGTTATCACTGTTGAGAAGAATGCGTGTCAGGTGTCCATTTACTACATTTCCTAAGATTTGTTTACCATCATTTGTTTATGGTTTCTTCTTCGCTTTCAATTTGTACTAGGTGCAGTATGTTAATTATATATGAATTACATCATTATAATAATCACCTTGAACTAATGAATAATCTCAAAATCTAACAATCTTTCATTGCTGTGTTGTAATTTTTTTCTCTGGTTCTCCTACTTTGCAACAGATTTAAAGTAATGGCCCCCATACATTGCGGCGACTTCTCCCCTCATAGAAGTCGCCCACAATGCTCCCTTGAGGTTGAATTTCATTTTGCATTCAGGGGAGTATTGTTTCGACATCAGTCTGACTGGAAACACCACTCATATTGGTTTTTCTCAAAGAAATTCTACGCAGCAGAATAGGAATGTGAAATCGGAGGTGAGGAATTGTTGCTCATACAATTATCTCTTCTAGAATTACATCACTTGTTGGAGGGAGTAGATTTTGTAGATTATAGAAACCTACTATTATTATCATGCTCATTGGTTGAATCCACAGCAAGCAAGATGGGCATTAATTTTCTCTCACTTTGATCTTATCATTAACTTCCAGAAAGATAATGATTCCGATTGGTTGTTATGGGCAGCATTGCCTCTTATAAAAGCTTTATTAAATGTACCTCTAGCAATGGGAAAGCTCATGGACTTTCCTGCTTTGTTGACTCTTCTGACATTGAAAATGTTCCTCAACCTAAACCAGTTCTAGAACGAGGATGTTAAGTATTATGTAAAATGCAATCCAAAAACACAAAAATCGTGCGTCACAAATGCGCTGCCAGTAGTTATCCCACCACCTTTAAAACAGTACTTTCCTGTTTTGGTGCAATACTTGATAGATGGTGTAAATGTTTTCTGAAACTCAGAAATACAAAAACATAGTGTTTAAACAGAGTATTGTTTAAACAGAATTATAATCTCTTTGTTCCTTTAAATGCACTCACATGAAGTTGGAACAAAGAGCTTTGAGATCCTCTCAGTGTAACCAATGACTTTTTTGAAATCCTTCCCTTGAGACCAACAATTCTAAGGGGCTCAAAATATAGAAACAAAGTGCAATTCCATTTTCAAAACATTTAAAATGTATTACACAAATGCACTCACAATAAACATATAAAAAGATAGCATGTCACCACAATGGGTAAAACGATATCCACTCTGTATCTGTACCCTGGATCCACTGGTTATGCCGAAATACGTCAGCTGTCCACGGGCAAAGAATGGAGTGTCCAAATTTTCTGATCAGGTGTGTGCTTAAGCACGCTTTCGGACCCACGGTCCTTCCTCAGAAGCATAGTCACCTCCCTGCCTGATCTCATATTTATACCTCTCCTAATTGGATAATGCGGTTCAATACATCACATAATTATTTCCGGAAATCACACTCAGTGTTACACAAAATAATGTCCTAAAGACAACAACAACAACAACAACAACAACATCTCGTCTTAGTTCCCCGTGGTTCTCTCCCACATTAGGACTACCTGCACATGTAGCTGGCGTCCGCACACAGAAAGACCCGTCCTTTTGACGGATGTACGCTGTTCGACGCGCACTCTGGAAGTCCTCTTGTATCACTGTCCAGATGGCGTTGGCGGAACTAACTTGTTCTATACTTCCGCGTTCCAAATATGCGTTACACCCACTCTTCTATAGGAAATGACGTTCCGGCTTTCTTATATTTCCATATTAACATTCCTTATGTTTCTCCCGGAGATTGCGTTCCGGAATTTTCAAATTCTGAATGATATTGCACTCATTGTCCCATATTATTTTGGTCCTTAATAAATAGTCCACATACAAGAAAAATATATAGGAGTAAAAAGATACCAATTAATACTTTAAAACACTATAAAAACCATTTTATTCCAAAGTCTATGTTAAGACCACTAGGACATAATGTTTTTAATTTATAGATCCATTTAATTTCGGTTTTGGCCAACCTAACCTCTAGGTCTTTTGACTTCCAAGTGGGATTAATTTGCTCAATGCCGCAAAAGAATTTTATGGCACAAGGATTACAATTATGTACTTTTTTTAAATGTGTGGAGACTGAGTGGGTATCTAGGCCCTTCTTTATATTATTTACATGTTCGGCCAGTCTGGTTTTTAGACTTCTACAGGTTTTTCCCACGTAAAACAGATTACAATCACACTCTAAAATATAAATAATGCTTCGAGGATTACATGTAATAAAATATTTGATGGGTTACGTCTCCTCCTTCACTTTAAAATCCTTTATTTTACTGTTCCCTTTTGTTACTCTACACATACTACATAATCCACATCTATAAAAACCTTTACTTCTGATGCTGTTCCTTAAAGGATTTTCTATTGTACTTTTAACTAATCTATTTTTTTATAGATGGTGCTCTCCTATAAATAAAACCAGGTCTATCTGGTATCTCTTTTCCTATTACAGGATACTGCATTAAAATTCTAGTTTTTAAAAAAACATTTTCAATATCTTTAAACTGTGAGTTATAATTGCTGATAGAAAAACCTACAAAAATGGAAACTAGACAATGGTTTTGTATTTTCTTTTCAATTAGGAGTTCTCTCCTGTCTATTCCATCAGCTCTTTTTAGTGCTTGATCAATAAAATCCTTTGTGTATCCTTTATCTAAAAACCTAGTGCTCATTTCTGCCCCCTGTGCTTGGTAAATCCCTTCATCAGTGCAATTCTGCTTCACTCTTAAAAACTGGCTGAATGGTATCCCATCCAGCCAGTTATCATGGTGTTTGATTGTTCAATCAAACTATTTGAATCGGTTGGTTTCCTTGGTTTTTAGGTTTTTCGGTTGGTTTCCTTGGTTTTTAGGTGGTTTTCTTCTACATATAAACATAAATCCAAGTACATGATTTCAGAATTGCTAATATTAAAACTCAAATTTATAATAAAATCATTTGTGTTTAAAAATTGACAGAACTTGTTAAGATCATCGGTTGGTCCCGCCCAAATAAATAGAACATAGTCAATAAATCGGCACCAGAGCACCAGGCTCGCCCCCAACTCGCAACCTGGCCATACTACTTTTCTTCCCAGTATGACATAAAAAGGTTGGCATAGCTGGGGGCAAACCTGGTGCCCATCGCCGTACCAATTTTCTGGATGTAGTAGGAGCCATTAGAATAAAAGTAATTGTTTTTTAAAATGAAGCTAATACGATTAAGAATAAAAATCTTCAATTCCTCCGAGTAATCGGTTTTGTTTAAAAAATATATTATTGCCTCTATTCCTTTCTGTTCCTTGATTATGGAATATAATGTTGATACATCAGCACTGATAAGGTTTTATGAATCATTCCAAGTTACTTCATCTAGAATCCTCAAAACATCACTTGTGTCTTTTAAAAATGCCTTGGTTTTTTTCACAAAAGGTTGAAGATAGTAGTCAACCAAAGCTGACAAGTTCGAAGTGATGCTGTTACACCCGGATACTATAGGTCGTCCCGGTGGGTGGAGGTGGACATTATTTTGTGTAACACTGAGTGTGATTTCCAGAAATAATTATGGGATGTATTGAACCGCATTATCCAATTAGGAGAGGTATAAATATGAGATCAGGCAGGGAGGTGACTATGCTTCTGAGGAAGGACCGTGGGTCCGAAAGCGCGCTTAAGTATACACCTGATCAGAAAAATTTGGATACTCCATTCTTTGCCCGTGGACAGCTGACGGATTTCGGCATAACCAGTGAATCCAGGGGACAGATACGGAGTGTATATCGTTTTACCCATTGTGGTGACATGCTATCTTTTATATGTTTATTGTGAGTGCATTTGTGTAATACATTTTAAATGTTTTGAAAATGGAATTGTACTATGTTTCTATATTTTGAGCCCCTTAGAATTGTTGGTCTCAAGGCAAGGATTCGAAGAAAGTCATTGGTCCCACTGTGAGGATCTCAAAGCTGTTTTTGTTCCAACTTCATGTGAGTGCATTTAAAAGGAACAAAGAGATTATAATTCTGTTTAAACAATGCTTTGCACTATGTTTTTGTATTTCTGAGTTTCAGAAAACATTTACACCATCTATCAAGTATTGCGCCAAAACAGGAAAGTACTGTTTTAGAGGTGGTGGGATAACTACTGGCAGCGCATTTGTGACGCTCCATTTTTGTGTTTTTGGATTGTATTTCTTGGGTTGTATGGTGTTAAACCCTAGTGTGTCACAGGCAGCAGCGGGAAGGTGTGCGCATAATTCTATCACACAACACAGAAAGAACATGTAAAATGCCACTTGTTGATCTCGCCTGTGTTCCAACGTCCACATGTCCAAATTGGCCCAGGATAGAATTTGTTTTCACCCGTGTGGTACTGTATGTGCTTAAGATACATTTCCACCTTGTAAGCCTTGATGTCCACTTTTACCGTTGCTTGGACGAATCATCCTTGGACAAAAACTTTGTCCAAGGATGACTGGGATGTCAGCAGGAGTGCCACTTCATTGTAATATACCATCATTGTTGATATACTCTGTACTTGACATGTTTTTACACCTTTTCTTTGTATTAGTTTTGTTTGAAACTCTTTCTTGCTTATTTTCTCTCTCACCTTACTATTATATAGCATTCTCCCTCCATTCATACATATTTTGTTTACTTGTACAAGACATCGACATTGTGTGTATTTATCTCTAGATTTTTAAAATTCACATTTCTTTATGTTTATACATTCTATACTTACACAGGTTATATGTGTAAGGGCAGACGCTTCGGCCAAGTTCTATGTTCTTGTTTCCATTTTCTCTTTCTTTGGTGTGTTATTCTAATATTATTTTTAATATTTGATATTTTCTTTTTCATATTTTATATTTACTCTCAATTGTCTGATTGTTTTCTAGTTTGTCATAATCCTTGGTCGATCTCGTCCCCCTTTTCATTTCACATATCTATGTGGTATCCCTTCTTTTAGGCCTTGTTGATATTTTGTCTCTACAGTGTAACCCAATCCTAATCAGCTTGCTGGTGCTCGTTTAAGCCATTAGTTACATTTTTATTTTTCTCGAATGGGATTCCATTATTTAATGTTGTTTGTGTATACCATATTGTGTCGACAAAAGAGTTTCTCAGGGCTGTTTGTAGGGTCGGTGTCAATGTTTTTATGTATGGCAACCATACCTCCATGAAGTATTTAGTGTGTTTCTCTTTCTGTATCGCTGTCTCTGTCCAATCCATTAGGAATAGATGTATAAATCTTGGGTGGGCTAGAGACATTGTGGTCGGTGTGTTTGTAATCCACTGTGCTTTTTTTCATACACAAAACACCCCTGTGTTGTACTTACTATTCATGCATGGTTTTTTTGAATTGAGTCATTTTTTATTATTTTTTCACAAATCAAACATAAACTACTACTTGAATTAGAAAAATATAGATAAATAAGTAAATAAATAAAAAAAAAAAAAAATTAATTACATTATAATATAAAAGACTATTCATGCATGGTTCATTAGACACACAGGGGGGAAATTTACTAAGATGTGTATTCTACTTCACATGTGATGTTGCTATGGGCAACCAATCAGATCCTGTCTACTATCTTCTAGAGGGTGCTAAATAAATAAGAAGTAGATTCTGATTGGTTGCCCATAGCAACATCACATATGAAGTAGAATACACATCTTAGTAAATTTCCCCCACTGGGTTTCCTAATGGCTTTAAAGCACTTGGTCTATATGAAATTGGCTAATTGTGCATAACTGCCCCTCCGCCTTCAACTTCCCATAAACACAAATGTAAAGTTTGCAGTTAAAAGGGTAATAAACACCCACCTGTTTGCTTGAAACAGGCTGAATGATAAGAAAACAGTCAGTTCCATCCCCAGTGAATCTGTGATCTGTGCATCAAAGGTAAGTTTGTGTTTTATTTAACTCCCTTAAAATTTGTTGTTGTAAATCTTCTTTAACATTGCGCGCTCTCTCTCTCTCTCTCTCTCTCTCTATATATATGAAAAAAACATATTGTTCCTGCAGACACCTCTATAACTGCATTACAAAGAACCCAATGTATTCTTTGTTAGGCTTTCTTTCTAGCATATGCGTTTGGCCGTGCCTTCTCTATACATCACCTGCCACTTCAAGGTCTCTAAATAGCATTATAATATGAGTTACAGCTCCAAAACAACATTAATAAGCAAGTAACATTTCAAGTAAATGTCAATGACAATATTCTCACCTTTCTGCAAATGTGGGGGTTGCTTTTGTGAGGAAAACGTAAACTGAATAACATTTAGTGAGAGATATTAAAATATATATATAATAAAGCACATTACTTGCATATATGGCGAAAATATGAGAAGTCATATATAGCTAATCAAAGACCAGTTCTCATGCTTGCTTCTCACCCAAATATCTGCTATTACGGTATTTCTCAGTTTTAAACATACTGGGATGTCCAGTATGTATGAAGCAGTGGTAAGGGAGGAGAAGTGAGCCAGAGGAGATGTGGCCCATGTCAACCAATCAGCTGCTCTGTATAATGTTATATTATGCAAATTATAGCTGTTACTTTAGTGCTGATTGGTTGCCATGGGTCACTTCTCTTCTGGCTCATGTTTCCTCCCTTATCACTGCTTCATACTTCTACCCTACCATGAATAATTATATAGATCCAAACTGATAGATGCTGCTTTACAGGTCAGTCTTTTAGATGATGCTCATCTTCCAAAATTGTCTCTTGATCAAAGTAGCATAATGGAAAGAGACATAACTATGGATGAAATCTTGTATTCCATATCTGGCCTCCAATCCCACAAAGCTCCATGCCCAGATGGGTTTACTTCTGACTATTCTAAAATACTATGGCATGAATATGCTGGACCTTTGACAACTGATACATAGGTAGCCTCCTACTTGTCGTACTTTGAATTCCTCCCACACCATTTTTCTGCTGAAACCCAATATAGGCCCCCAATTAGTTGCTTCTTACTGACTAATAACCTTACTCAATCACCGTCAGTTTACTCAATCTAGGCTTTAAAATCCTAGCAAAAATTGCTCCCAGCAGATTACAGTTCATTCTCCCAGATAGTTTGACTCCTCATCAGCTCAGCTGTGTGAAAGGTCGTCACTCAGTAAAAGGTATTTGATCTCCTTTGCCACTACAATGGTTTCCTGTCAGGACCCCTCCTCTCCTAATCTATTGCTTAGTCTTGAAGTTCCTTCACATAAATCATTTGGTCAAGCTTTTATAGGGACAATGTATAGGGTCACCCGGCAGCGATGTCCTTTGTACCCCCCTTCTTTTTTAATCTATGCTTAGACGCACTTCTCCATTTGAGCCAACATTTGATGGCATATGAGTAGATTCAAGGGAAAGCTTTTGCCTTTCTGCTCCACAGGAGCCCTGAACTCACCTTAGGACACCTGTGTTACAGTTTGACAGCTGTCCTGCCGCAGTCATACTCCCCACCTGTCACTGTCCCCGGAGCGGGTCACACTTGAGTTGCGGATGACCTATTGCTTTATGTGTCTCAGCCCACCGTATTCATACCACATCTGATGTCCTTTCTTTGAGATATTGAGGATATCTCCAGACCATGTTTATCTGGAAAAATCTGTTGTTTTATATGTTTGGCAGGGTTTTGCCCACCCATTTTGACATGCTAGTATACCCTGGGCGAGAGTTTGGGAACCACTGCCCTAACAGAACATGTTTTCTAAATCTCCTTGCTGTACACAGGTGTATTCCTTATGGAATGACCCTTTTTGAAAGATAAGCAGGTGTTCCACTTGCAATTCTGTTAGGAAAACATGCACTGTTATTGTGTCTAAAGGAGCAGCTGGGAGAGATAGCATAAGGGGAAGGTCAATGTATAAACTGCAGAGCAACTACTTACCATCTGTATTTGTGTATGTATGGTTTTCTATAGTTGCCCAGTATTCTAATCCAATATTTGCTGTTATTTGCAGTAAATATTAAGTAATTCCTAAATGTAAGAACTTCAGCAGGTATCTTCGATACCCAGTGCAAACCTCCCCTGCTGCCCTCCTGCAGCCTAAAAGTGCAGCTGTGCATGTGTGGTCAATGGGAGTACGCATGTGTGAGAGCACACCGAGCATATGGCAGGGACGAAGAAGCCCTTGTACCTACAGGTGCTTTGTAATACTAGTGCCCAGGATTGCATTGAATGTGCGATTAATAATAAATGGGCCCCTTAGAACATTGTGTTTATCTGAGTGTCACAGACAGTTCATGTGTGTGTCACAATCAGTTAGGCAGAGCAGGTGCTTTTTGACTGTGAATCTCTGAGACATCGAGTTGTATCATTCTCGAAAGCCTGTCTCATGATTACCCAGAGCTCCCTTTGGTTTGCTTTTAGCAGGATATTTATTTCACTTGTATAATAGTACATCAAAGTAACAAGTATCTGGTTTGTTTATACAATTAAAACATTAAGAGTAAAATATTGCTGTTTGATGTTTACAGCTAATTTACATGCGTCACACACATTGCTAATGTACAATCGTTGTGGATATGCTTTTGCACAAAATTAGGCAAATTGTATTATTTTTAATTGAGTAAAAATGATAATGAGATGCACAAACAGTGATCTGTTTACATATTATGCTAATACTTAATTAAGGTTTAGTATATCTCTGAACCAAAAGATAGGTGGAAAGATATGTTTTCGCTAGCTGATGTGATGCTAATTTATTCATGAATCTTTAATGAGGTTTTTATTTTTCAAATAACAAAGTGTGTGTTTAATATGTATCATTGTTGCATTACTTCTTTGCTCCAGGACAATTTCACAGTTTTGCTTTTGGTGCATAACATTGATACAGTACTGTGTATAAAAGAATCTATGGGGATTGTGATTGCATCATTCGCACAAGATATGTACTGACGATACAAATTATATCCTAGCGGTGGGGATGCCAGCAGTCAAAAGACTGACCCCAGCATCCCGATACAGAGAATGCCAACAAGGGCTCTGTTGTCAAGCTTATACTCTCCCCCTACCCCCTTAACATAACCCTCCCTTGCAGCAGCCTAACCCTACCTCCAGAACGCCTGACCTTAACCCTCCCCGCTAGTAGTGCCTAATCCCGCATCCTGCCACCTAAACCTTACCCCGCCCACTGCCTAACTCTGAAACCCCCCTCTAAGTGCCTAACTGTAACGCTCCTCACTCCGCACTGAGTATAGCTGTGCCCATCACCAAGCAACAAAATATAACCCGCTCTGTTATTCATGTCTTCTACTCGCCATCACAGTATCAAACATGCCGATCTGATCTGCCAGCATTTTAGTGCTGGAACCAGACATTTTGTTAGAGAAATACTGTGCAGCAAAGAGATAGTAGAACAAGACAGAGCATGGAGACTGTGAGTGAGACACAGGGGTACATTTACTAAGACGGGAGTTCTGTTGAAAATGCCCATAGCAACCAATAAGATCCTACTTCTTATTTATTTAGCACCTTCTAGAAGATAATAGATAGAATCTGATTGGCTACTATGGAGTGGGTGCAAGAAGAGAATAAAAAGGGGAATTGTCATGCGCTCACCTTATGTGCATGCTCTACGAAAAGATGATGTGGAAATGCAGTCTGATTATGTAAAATGCGTTTATTATAATATATCAAATGAAATAAAGTACAGTGAGAGGTATGCGGTGCTAGGTCCGGAGGGTAAGTCTGTGACCTGGCGGTGGTGGCGGTGGGTGGTGGGTGGGGGTGGGTGAAAAACTGGGAGCCCTGGTAGGGAATGGGGGTCTCAGCAGAGCCCTTTTACCATAAACCTCCTTTGGTTTATGTCTCACAGCAGCAGTGGTGGGGGGGGGGGGGGGGGGGGAGGGGGAGAGGGGGGGATGATCTGGAAATGCTATGAGCCCTTGCAAGGATGGGGGTATCAAAGGAACCCCTTTTACCATAAATCTCCTATGATTTATGTCTCATGCATCAGGCACCGGTGGGAGAGAGTAATAAAGTACATAAAGTATAAAGTATCATAAATCATAGGAGATTTATGGTAAAAGGGGTTCCTTTGATACCCCCATCCCCGCAAGGGCTCATAGCATTTCCAGATCATCCCCCCCTCTCCCCCCCCCCCACCACCGCTGCTGTGAGACATAAACCAAAGGAGGTTTATGGTAAAAGGGCTCTGCTGAGACCCCCATTCCCTACCAGGGCTCCCAGTTTTTCACCCACCCCCACCCACCACCCACCGCCACCACCGCCAGGTCACAGACTTACCCTCCGGACCTAGCACCGCATACCTCTCACTGTACTTTATTTCATTTGATATATTATAATAAACGCATTTTACATAATCAGACTGCATTTCCACATCATCTTTTCGTAGAGCATGCACATAAGGTGAGCGCATGACAATTCCCCTTTTTTTCTACTGCACTAATTGTGAGATTTGACCACTCAGTCATAGCTGCTCCCACAGACATAGTGATTATTAGCGCCGTAACCTACCTTCTCCATTAACCTGCAAGAAGAGAATAGCAAAATATGTTAATTTATAGATCTCTTTTTATCTAAATAAATGAAGTAAGAGGTAGTGAAATAATGTCTCACTGGTCAACAAAAGTCGCTTTTCACTTGTGAATTTATATGTGCTTTTTTGTGAAAAAATATGACATGCTTAAATTGCATAGACCTAATATCCAAATGAGCATGCACACTGACATGCATTATTTACATTGGCTTATTAGTGGAGCTATCCCATTAATCTACTGCTGTGGAGCAGATGGAAGGGGCAGACTAGATGGGTCAAATGGTTCTTATCTGCCATCAAATTCTATGTTTCTATAGCTGGCTGGTGCAATGCAGTGACTGCTTCATGTTATCTGTAGGCCAGGGTATAGGAAGATTTCCAGCACAGGGCATGTTGTTTTAACCTAATGCAGCTGTTCAAATAACTATCAGAATCATAACTGTATTTAACTGTGAAAGGAGGAAATAACCTCTACTTTATACATAGAAGGGTGTTTACACTTTATTACAGTTTACATATTTACATATTTATCAAAAAAAACTACAATAGGCATTTAAAAATGTCCTGCCTCCCACTTTCTATATTGTGCATGTTTGTTTAATGCTCTTGGACTGTCCAGGAGTTTTGGGTAATTCTCCTGCACTCCTGATATTACAGACCAGCCTCCTTTATTGTATTAGGGACATATTTGATTAATTATACGGTTTTGCACACAAAAGAAAATAATTGGACCGTTTTAAATTACTGTAGGTATGCAGTATGCACGCTCCTTATACCCACAGTACTGCATTTTCAAAAAGTGCTGGCTGCTGCACTCCCATCCAATAAACTGAAGCCTTCCAGACAGAGGTAAGTTACTGCACAATGATGGGGTGATGGATTTCGGTACTTGTTTCCTAGCACGGCACCCAATTTTTTCATCTTCTGGCATCTTATGCCATCACATTGCATTGCATGCCATATAGCCGCATACGATGCATGCGATGCGATTTTTTATTGTATAAGCACCCTAATGGGTGCTTACAATGTTAAATGCACCCCCACGCCAACTCCACTATCAACGCGAACCTGAAGCGTGGCGAGCCCGCGAGGGGCGGCGGTCCGCGTCCTCCGACCTTTTCATACCCCCACTATCCACGTAGGCGTGGAGTTGATTTTATATAGCGTGGTGAGCGCAGCGAGCCACCGAGCCCGAAGCGTGGCGAGCCCCGCGAGGGGACGCGTATTAGTTTACATGTATTCCACGGCCCCTCACCACGCTTCGGGCTTGGTGGCTGCGCTCGCCACGCTATATAAAATCAAATCCGCGCCGATGTGGATAGTGGAGGTATGAAAAGGTCGCAGGACGAGTACTGCTGCCCCTTGCAGGCTCGCTGCACTCGCCATGCTTCGGGTTGGCGTTGATAGTGGGGGTCATTTAACATTGTAAGGAACCATCTGGGTGGTTGTACAATAAAAAAATCGTATACCATCGCATTGTATGCCATTGTATGGCATACAATGCCATACAATTTTTTATTGTACAACATCACGCAGCATCGCATCGCATTGCATACCATATTTAGTCTTATGGTATACAATGCGATGGGCTCCGTGCTAGGAAACAAGTACCTGGATTTCACATACACCAATCTCATGCATAGGAATCTTAAGGTGCCCATACACCTGAAGGATATCAGGCCCCGAACGTACAAGCACATACTGTAGGATCACTCTTGTGATTGCTCTTATGACCTGCATACTAATCGGGTCACATGCAGTTTATTCTGATGAATGGCCAGCTTTACCGTATGCTCTGGAAGACTTCAGAGGAGGAGCCACTTCAGCATGTCAGGGATGCTTCTCCAGATGACAGCACTTCCAGGAGGTACAGTAAGTACTAGTGTGGTTTAATAAGTAATATAACTAGTCCACCCACATGTGTAATGTTGTATTTTTCATCATAATTTCCTGCCAGAGCAGGGAGACCCATGCTTCTCCTCATGGCCATTAGAATGCAACTCATATCAATCATACTGTCCCAATATAAGTTGTAGAATGTCGGGGCTGGTCAAAACATGGTCAAACAATGAAGTGGCAGAGTGTGTCAGGCATAACTTGCAGAGACTTCAGCAACAAATCAGCACTTTCCAGGTTACCTTTAGCCTACCACTCTTCTCTAGTACCTTTGTCATAGGAGCATATTTTTACACCCAGGCAAGTATCTAGTTAAAAAACACTTTAAGTATTTATACCAAAATTCCAACAGATCCTGACCCACTACAATGATTTTAAAAGAACGCTTAGGCATAAAGGCACAGTGCCATACTGCTCTCTGTGTAGCCAGCAAGCAGAGAGCACTACACTACAAGTCTCAGCAGGTAGCACCTCATATGTCCAGGGTGTGCAGTTTAGGGCCCCTCCCCCTATGTACTATATATTGTGTATTCATACACACTGGAAGGAACTAGAGACGCCTTCCTCCTTAACTAGCACCCCACCCACCTGTCCCAGATTGATTTTAACTAGGTTGGAGTCCCAACATTCAAGACTGCACACCTCAGCTTGGCACTATGAGGGTAAGTCCTACTATACATATATGCTGAGTGTTGGTCTGTGGGACTGTGTTTGGGGTGCTGGGCTCTTTGGGCTGCTGTTGCTGGGCTGCTCCATGGCATCATATCGTATACTTTCAATCACCCCTTTCGTTTGTTTAATATATATGTAGCACCCTTCACATTTATTATTACTTCTTACCTAGGTAAGTCCTATCACATATAATTTCCCCTATCCCTTTTACTATCACTTTAATTTCACACTAATGTGATGCCATGGGGGTGGTTCTGCTGGGCTGGCCTGGGGGGCCCTGTGCCCTGGACCTGTCCCAGAGTAGTGTTAGGGACTTGTCCTATTGAGGTAACCTGAATGCGGTGGACAAGCCCATACTAATGGCCATTACTATGCTAATAACCTCAAATGCAATATAGCAAGATATTAAAAGGTCTAGCATATATATTTAGTGTGCACCTGCAAACTCCTCCTCCTGCTTGCTGCACTACAAGTCTCAGCAGGTAGCACCTCATATGTCCAGGGTGTGCAGTTTAGGGCCCCTCCCTCTCTGTGTAGCCAACCTTAAGTCCAGGGCCAGCGCCACCACTAGGCAGGTCTAGGCATTTGCCTAGGGTGCCGGCCACTGGAGGGCGGTAGTGAGCTGGAAAGCTCTACCACCGCAGCAGCAGCGGAGCAGAAGAGCCGGAGGGAGAAGCAGGTGTTCGGTGAGTGAACACTCTCTCCTCCCCCTCAGCAGCACTGTGACCATATCGCACCCCCCCACACCGCAGAGCAGGAGAGCCGGAGGGAGAAGCAGTGTTCGGTGAGTGAACACTCTCTTCCCCCCCGCACCACGGCGATCATATCGCTTGTCTGGGAAGACACACCGCGCTCCGCCCCACCCCCTGTGTCCGGGCAGACACACCGCGCACCCCCCTCCCAGCAGGGCAGAGACTCCGCAATCCCCCCCCCCGGCGGCCGGGCAGAGAGACAGCGCACCCCCCGCCTCCCCCCGGCGGTCGGGCAGAGGACACCGCGCAAACCCCCCCCCGCGGCCGGGCAGAGACCATGCTCACCCCCCCCCCAGCAGTTGAGCACCAGGCACCCCTCCCGCCTGGGGCGCTCTGTTGCCTAGCACCGGCCCTGCTTAAGCCCAATTTTCGATTCGTTTTTGCTTATAGAAGCAAAATTGAATCGAATCCTAAACGAAATGAATGGTTTTTGTGTCACTTTCGATCTGCATTCGATTCGATGCGCTCTCCTGTTTTCACAAAATCGAACAGAAAAATCTACTGTGCAGCCAAGGAAATATCGAATTCGATCTAGTAAATCGAATGTGTACAATGTACCATGAATGTATATCGAATTCGATATCTAATGCAAAAGTACAGATATAATGCCAAATCCAATGGAAATAACTAATGCCAGATCTAATAGAAAATCGAATCAAAAGCAAATCCATGTGTATGTACAGGGCTTGAGGCTTAATCCTTCTGTACAGAGGCTTGCCCACTGATGCTGCTGAAGTGCAGTGGTCCTGTTTCACAGTGACCCTACTTTCAGCGGGCATGAGAACCCACAAGACCTGCAGTGAATCAATAGGAAGAAAGATAATTGGCAGCATTCAGATTCCTATACATTCCTTTTATTACATGTTGCAATTTTTCAGCCAGTCCAACATGAGCTTTATTACCTTGCTAATCATGACATCTAACGCCAGTATTATATATCATTATTGCCCCTCTCATTCCTGAATCCTCTAAATGGGGTAGATATAGAGGGTGCAGGGAGTCCAATTGCTATGGGGCCCAGAGGCTTAGGGATCCCCGGAATCTTACATTAAATAGATTTTACCAATTTATCGGCAAAGCGGTTGGGTCCGTCCTGTGGAGCGGCATGAATTGGGTGACATTCTACTTTCAGTTAGAGGTGTTGTTTAGTAAATGTTCTAATTACTATTTTGCTCCCAATTGTAAACTGTTATTAAAGATGCAGACACTATATAAGTAACTTTTATTATAACTATAATAATTACTATTTAATAATTGCAGCTGAGTTTTAGAACTAAACTGCACACCTTTCTCAGAAATACAAACTTCATATATACTTAGTTTCATTAAAAACCCGAGTATGTGAAACATAGCTCTTGATCCCCTTGCACTGGTTCTAAAAGCATATTATCCTTGTATTGTCCAGACTAATCTCTTGGATAGATGAGATTCAGCATTGGCCCATTACTTCCCCCTCAATTACAGTCTGACTCATGCTGCATTTTCCTGGCTGAGGCACTTCAATACAGGTGGAAATAACAAGCTGACAGGATGTGTGAGCAGAACTGCTGCTCACATGAAATATCTAGTGTGGGACACTTTCAGAAGCCCCAGTTGCAATTTATATGATAATATTAATAACAATGATTTTTCTAATATGTACTTTTATAATTTTGCATATTTTTTTTGTACCATTGAACTGAACATGCACCTCTTAAAAAGGCTGATAATTGCACAGTGTACATCCACAACCAAGCATTAGTTATTGTTCTGTCAATCGAGAGAAATCATTCAGTATTTCTGACAGATGCGATTATTGGTGCTCAGATTTGCTATTGGATATACTCACCATTGAAAGAGATTATAGGGGTATTTAATCCCCGCCGGTATTTCTGACGAGGGAAATAGAGGCAGGCACTTATTCAATGCTGTCTTTCCCAACAGCATTGAAGAGGCTTCTCGTCAGAATGGACCCAACTTTAAAAGCCCTAAGGGGGGTATTTAATTCCGGGTCACGACTGTCGGCCTGATTGGCTGCCGGCCTGCGAGCTCTGATTGGCTCACGGGCCAACAGCCAATCAGGAGATGGCCCACAAGCTCTGATGGGCTGATGGCCCAGTCACAGGGATAAAGTGAGGGGAAGGAGAGACGCGTGATGCGCTCTTCTCCTCTCTGAAGGGAATCGGCAGGGGGAGCTGATGCCCCGGTGGATATAGCAGTGGTGGACAAGCCGTGCAGACATGCACGGCTTGTGCGCCTCTAGAAACAGCCCTAAAAGTTATTTTTACATTTCAGCCAGCAACTATTATTTTCCCTTTGGGGTTATTGGAAAATAATAATCATTTAGTGCATTAGATCAATTTTGTAATTTAAATCAGAGGATCTCAACCTTGATCCTCAATAGTTCACATTTCTATGTCTCCAAATAGAATCACAAAAGGAACAAAGAATTGGTAGCAGCGCTCAAATGATAGAGTAGGTGAATCAATTGCAATTTAAAAATAAATTTTTTATAAAACATGATTAACAATAAACACCTAATGGCAATAGCAGCAAGGGTTTCCTGATCCTGTAAATAATAAATAGTAATGAACCAATGGTAACCTGCACTGTCCATGTTAGACAAAAGTCCCAATCATGGATGGGGTCCTCACTGCAATGATCCTGAGTACTGTACGAGGGAGTGGCAGATGTATGGCTGCAGCCCACCTTCAACCTCACGGTACAATGTCCCGGTGGCTGTCTGAGGGAGTGGCTTGTTGTTTGTAGCCCACCTACCACCTCACAGCAGATGATATCCAAATGTTCCAGGGGAATTTAGCCGGAGGACAACCAATGGTTTGTGGGATCCAAGTGGTCAGAACAATGAGCAGGTAGGTCCAGTAGTGGTGGTCAGGGATCAGGAGCTGATGGCCCAGTCACAGGGATAAAGTGAGGGGAAGGAGAGACGCATGATGCACTCTTCTCCTCTCTGAAGGGAAGCGGCAGGGGGAGCTGATGCCCCGGTGGATATAGCAGTGGTGGACAAGCCGTGCAGACATGCACGGCTTGTGCACCTCTAGAAACGGCCCTAAAAGTTATTTTTACATTTCAGCCAGCAACTATTATTTTCCCTTGGGGTTAGTGGAAAATAATTATCATTTAGTGCATTAGATCAATTTTGTAATTTAAATCAGTGGATCTCAACAGTTCACATTTCTAGGTCTCCAAATAGAATCACAAGTGACATAATTAGCTTCACTTGTGATCTTCAAAAATGTGTCAGTGAGTAATATGTGTACCTGCCAGGTGACCTGGTAAACGTGCACTGTTGGGGTACTTGAGGACCTAGGTTGAGAACCACTGATTTAAATGAACTTGTGATATTACTGTATGTTTATGGTATTTACTTTAATGCTAAAACAAACAAGGTAGCTTTAAAAGGTTAAAACAGTGGCACTTTACCTTCTGTCCAGATAACAAACAACATCAACCAAATAATGGACGCAGATTTTCCATCTCTATAGTAAATGTGTCCACCATACTTACTGCAGTACCAAATATACTTCATCTGTGCGACAGATGAAGCTAACTTTTTCTATATTATATAGTGTGTAATAAAACCTTGTAACTATACTGGGGCACATGTAATAGTGTACGATTACAAAGAGAACATTTTTTTAAAGCAGCAATCATTTACACAAGGCATGGTTTATCCTTTTAAATGAGTGCTGCTTATAAAACGTACAAGTTCACACCTCTGTCAAAATTGGACCCTATGTCCACTGTTTAAAAACATTATGTGAATAAACAACACTTTGAGGCATATTCAATTGGCCACACAGTTTATTCCACAGCCAATTGACAGTGCTACTTGATTAACCCATTGAGTGCCAACGGAATATGTTAAATTGGGTGGGAAAATTGGCAAGCAAACCTTTTTATTAACCCTTTAAATGTCAACGTTGCTTTGGCATTCAAAGGATTAAGTTAACAGCAGGAACCCTAAGTGCTAATTGCAAGAGGCAGTATTGTTCCTTACCGCCAGATCTGCGCTAAAATGCAGAATCTGCATATTATTAACACAAGAGAAACCCATTACTTTCACCTTGGGAAAAGGCTTATTAATTGAATAGCTTTTCCCTGTGTGGAACTGACAATTAGCTAGCAGCTAGTTGAACATGCCTCTTTGTGACTCAGCTATACTTATTATTAATGCAGAACTAGATCTACAATTTTAAATGTGTTTTGTAAAAAGCGTTTTTTTTTTCATTTACTTTGTTCCGAAATTAAGTATTTGGAATCACCCTATATAGAAATCCTGTGTCTACCCTCTGCAATTTTACAATTCTGAATACCACACATAAAACAGTGTGTACAAGGTGTATTATATCAATATGCAACATGGCTAAGTAGTTTTTTTGAACCATTTATATGACAATCTAGTTGACACATGTCCTTTACATCCCTGAAGATGACAAATGATCAGACACACATGTAGTTCCCCACCTCTGACTCAGCCATCAAGCTGTCCTTGTGACGTGCACCCAACTCCTGTGTGACTGCCTGTCCAGGTCTTCGCTTGTTTGCAGCTGTTCACTCGGCTGCTAATTGAAACATTTATTCAGGGTTTGAGTGATACTAGTTGTTGTTCGTTTACCTCCTGTCGCAGATACCAACTGATCTCTTTATACCTGTCTATGAACTGGGGGAAAGATTTAACCTGACACGTACATCTGCTGCGGTAAGTTTCCTTTCACTGCTGCTGTGTTTCATTTTTGTTCTACAGCCCTTAAAAGGTTTAGTGCTGTGATTGATGTTATCTTTAGAACGGATTGTACTTTTTTTTTGGTTCTAATGGTTTGTTCTGCTGTATTTGAGTTTTTAGTTTTCAATTATTAGACGATTACTAAAACTCAACAAAATAGAAAAAGTTCCTCTTCCGACTCGCACCTTTTCTAGCATATAAACCTTAACATGCAGTGTTCCCATTTATAGTACTGTACTGTATGAGTTGATCCTGGTAATATACTATATACCTGAGTAGCACGCCATTGTGGCAGTTCCCACGCTCTCTGAGGCTCACACTTCTTTAGTAAGGAATTTATAGAATTAAATATAATTTGTATTGCATATTTAGAAAATATATTATTATTTGGATGTAAGTTTTTATATAAAGATAACTTGCTCACAATATTTTATAATGGTTAGATACTTGTCTAGCCTTTTGATATTTTTACTCACTTGCTGAGACTATTTACATTTAATTCATTTTTGTTACACACAAATGCTAAAACCCTGTAATACATGTAGTTACAATGTAATACATGTAGTTACAAATAAGCTAAAACAATACACTACATTTTTTAAATAGTTATTTAAATTCAAATATACTGCACACATAATCCTCATTGAATAATGTCAAGGTTTATCTACAGGACATAAATTCTTGTGGCACATCCAATACTGTGGGGTCTATTCAATGCCGTGGGCGAGCGGTGACAGCGAGCAGGGCTTCCTGCTCGCTATCACCGCTTGCCCTGTCAGTATTCAACTCACCCCCCCTCATACATCAATTCCCCCTTGCTCCGTTTTTTGAGCGAGGGGGAATCGGCGTATGTGGCTCCAGAAGCAGCGAGACTCGCGGCTAAATACTGCGGGTTCACTGCATTAGCCGCGGGTCTTGCTGTTTGGGGGAATCCTTGCCGTCCTGTGACGGCGAGGATTCCTCCGGAACGTATAATAGGGCGAGCAGCTGGCGAGGAGGCAAAACAGCAAACAGATTTTCTGTGATCCTCGCTGTTTAACCCCCTCGCTCACCGCAGTGAGCGGCATTGAATACTACCCTGTATGTTATGGTGATACACCAGTGTGTCCTACCTACAGTGGTTTGGACTCATTGGGGTATATTCAATGCCGTGGGCAAGCGGTGACAGCGAGCAGGGCTTCCTGCTCGCTGTCACCACTCACCCTGTATTCAACTCACAAGTATTCAACTCCCCCCCCCCCCCCATACGCCAATTCCCCCTCGCTCCGTTTTTTGAGCGAGGGGGAATTGGCGTATGCGGCTGTAGAAGCAGCGAGACTCGCAGCTAAATACAGCGGGTTCTCTGAATTATCCATGGGTCTTGCTGTTTGGGGGAATCCTCGCCATCCTGTGACGGTGATTATTCCCTCTGAACGTTGAATAGGGCGAGCGGCTGGCGAGGGGGTTAAACAGCGAAGATCGCTGGTTTTCTTCGATCCTCGCTGTTTAACCCCCTCGCCGGCCGGGTTGAATACTACCCATTGTTGTAGCGTACCATCTAATTATTAATAACAAAAATGCTGCTATAGATCAGTTTGCAGTTATCGGTCCTGATTCATGCAACTGTGCATGTGTGAAGATTCCTAGAAACTACTTTGGGGCGTGTGTCACAGAGTGAGTATGCACAGTTGCAACTGATATGCACACTATCAGAAACGTTGTGGTAAGCTTCACAGTGTTCCATGTTGGTGATTAGATGCAAATGCTTTGCGTTTCCTAGTCTTATAAGTGTCAGTGACAGCGGCTGTGTACAGAAACAGACAGCCATACATATAGGAGGTCCTAGTGAGATGGAGAAACGGCAGCTTCCATAGGACTGGTACAACATCACAGCAGCTAATATGACTGCTGGGATGCAGTTACAATCCCGGCGGTTGGGATCCCGGCGTTCAGAATCTTGACGCCGGAATCCCGACCACCGAAATGCAGACACATTATCCCTCCGTGGGTGTCCACGACACCCCTGGAGGGAGAATAAATTAGTGTGCCGAGCGTAGCAAGGCACCGGGCCCGCTGCGTGGCGAGCACAGCGAGCCCGCAAGGGGGGGCGATCCACGTCCCCCCCCTTGTCGGCATTTCGGCTGTCGGGATTCCGGCTTCGGGATTCTGAACGCCGGGATCCCGACCGCCGGGATTCAATACTGAATCCTTACTGCTTGTATAGACAATCAAAGTAGATGTTTTGGTCCTTGCATGTTCATATGAATGCTTGTACACCAGGGGAAGGTCTTATACTGTGCACATACCTTCCAACAGCGGGTAAATGATACTTGGAACTCTGGCGTATGCATGTGGCCAAAAATGGAGTGCGTGTGCGGCCTCATGGAATATGAGCAGCACCACACAGTGGCATCACTAGCCGGGGGTCAATGCAGAGTGCACACCAGTTATCACCACACCCGATGATGCCTCTGGCATCATGTACCCATTTTTTGTCACTGTAAGGGCATGGCCAGAGCTGCTGGACTTAGCATCTATTCACAGGAGAGAGGGGCTGATGGTATGAGTAACCTCTGCTTGGTGAGTGAGAGGAGGCCTCTGAACTCCCCACCACCACCACTGCGGGACATTGTAGCCCATAGGGGGATAATGCCTGCAAACTAGGACAGTTGGGAGGTATGTACAGTACTAACATCAGTGGCACAAGTAAGGGGGTACGGTATACCTGTAAGAAATATATTGCAGGTACGCCATACCACTACCCCGACCCACTGTCACTGCTTTTGCACACCGGCTAACCCAGCAGAACGAGCCAATGTGACAGGTGGGCAGAGAGCGGTAGGCTGCCTGGCTCTCTGCCCACCTGGCAGCCCACCACTCTCTGCCAGGCTGTCACATCACTTCCATTCTGCTGGGCTCGTGGCTGTCACCGTGAGCCTCACTCCCCCATGACAATGAGCATGAATTGACTTGTCAGAGCATGTAATCCCATGTGGCAATGAGCATGGAACCCTTGACATTGAGAAAGAAACTCCTAGCAATGAGCATGTGGGTAAGTGGCACTTATGTGGCATTATATATAATGGGCACCATGGTGTGTGGAGTCATGTGGGCATTACAATGAGACATAATGTGCTATGGGCATTACCGTGTGGAGTGTAATGGGCATTGCGGTGTGAGGTAAAATGTGTAAGATTATGGTGTGGCATAATGTGGACATGCCTCTATTGTCTTGTAACCACTCGTCTAGTTTCATATGGCCATGCCCCCTCATTACATATGGCCATGCCACTTTTGGCACGCACACCTGTGGTACCACTAAGAAATAATTTCTACTTGCGCCACTGACTAGCATTTGCATAAAGTTGCACATGCAACTATGGCAACAAACACAAAAGCTGAATCTTGACCATAAGGTGTGTATTTGTTTGTGTGTGGCATGTATGGGTAGTAGGGTGGGACTCTAAAAGATTTTGTTGTTGTTAGTGAGGGTTAAATAATAATAATAATAATAATAATAATAATAATAATGTTATATCTAAAAAAGGACTGTGACACATTGGTAGGGGGTGTACAGTCTATTGACACTAGGGGTACAGGGGGAGGATCTACAAGGTTATCTGTCACCATCAGAGGTTTACAATTCAGGGATCTTATGCCACAAGGGGGAATATTTCTGATTAGGGGTTGGAAGTAAAATAAGCACTGCAGGGGACATAGGGCCTGATTCAGACCCATTCGGACGGCTGCACATTCACAGACCGTCCAATAATCAAAAGGCCGTGCATGCGTACAGTCCGCGGTGTGCATGCGCGGGGTCCCCTGTGTACAGACTATGCAAAGACTAGCCTTCACTGCCAATATGCAAGATGATGGACAGGCACTGGGCATTTGGGGGTGTGCCACAGGTGTTTACTGGGAGTGCCCCAGAAAATGTAGGAGTTGCCCTGCCATTGGGAGGGAGGGAGGGCCGCTGACATCTCATTCTCCCCATGGCCTGCGCAGTGCTGAGTATGTCTAGACTTACTCAGAGCTGCAAGCAGTGGGAAAATCATTTGATGGTGAGCTTGGGGCGGATGGAGTCTACCTGCTCGATGGGCTCCGAACACCTGCAGCATCATTGCGCACATGTGTTGACATCTCATGCCCATCATTTATTTTTGGGTGGATGTCAGTGTAGCAAGATTGGAATTAAAAAATAAATAAATCAATCAGATAGGCAATGCTTTACTAGGGCTTACTATGTATATACATATATGTATTGCATATGATTACTATTTAATAAAATGTTTAGATTTTCCTATATATGTGAGCAATAAATGTTATAAAATGTAAGAATAATGACACAAGAATAGAATGACTTACACATATATATTTCCCACATATTACATGTTAAGACAAAGTCCAAATTGAGAACCTAATGGGTTGTACACACGACTTTTATTTTTATCTGATCGCAGTACAAATTTGTTCTCAAAATGGGCAAAACCATGTGCACTGCGGGTGGGGCAGATGTAACATGTGCAGAGAGAGTTACATTTGGGTGGGGAGTGTTGAAACTGAAATCTAAATTGCAGTGTAAATATAATGCAGCCAGTATTTACCCTGCAGAGTAACAAAATAACTCACACAAACCTAACTCTCTCTATACATGTTACATCTGCCCCACCTGCAGTGCACATGGTTTTGCCTATTTTAAGAACCAATTTGTACTGCGATCAGGTCTGATAAAGAGCCACGGAGCGATATTCAGACATTTTCTGAGCGATCTGAAATCATTTCACTAAATTGCTCAGAAAATGCCTGAATATCGCTGTGGTTGTAGACCACACAGCGATCTAAATGCGCGGCCCCGGCAATCTGAATCTGCCTCCAATTAACCAATTCCAGTTTTACCCCCCCTCCCCCTTCCCTTTCCTGTTTTTTTTAGACTGTACAGTAATCTCTCATGAGCAGGCCCTCTGCACCTCTTGGCTCTCATCTGTTTGTAATATACTCGCATTCAATGGCTCTGATCCCTTCTGTCCACCCTTCCCATGCATGAGTACTACTGTCAATAACTTTTATTGTATAGTTACCTCACTGTTTGAATTTGCCCCAGTATTGTCTGTTGTAACGCTGATTACATTGTATTGTTTGTTTATTCTATTGGAACACTCAGTGCAGTGCACTACCTACACTTTGGTGGCACTATATAAATAAAAGATTATATATTTTCCTTAATGTAGCTTGTTTTTGTAATTTACAATCCACTCTTGCCTGTAAACTGTCTGAGTTTATCCATACATTACCATTTCTATATACAAGTCTTCCTAAAACCTGCCTCCATATGTTCTTGGGTGTTTCTAAATAAAATTAATACCATAACATTTTAGGCCAGAATAATTCACATTTCAAATTTACTGCTGATCAAAGTACTTTTTTGTCAGTGGCGTAATTAGAAATTTTAAACCCCCCTGCCAAAAAAGTTTCTCGCCCCCCCCCCCCCCCCCAATTATTTTATTTTTACCTACATGCTCGTTGCTGGGGGTTTCTATTCCTGTAGTCAGGGGGTTACATGCTTGCTGCCATGGTTTGCAGGCACTGTAGAGACAGGGGGAGATGCTGGGCAGAGAGGGGGGGAGAGATGATGGGCAGAGAAAGGGGGGAGAGATGCTGGGCAGAGAAAAGGGGGAGATATACTGGGCAGGGAAGGGGGGGACAGATGGTGGGCATGGAGAGGGGGGACAGATGGTGGGCAGGGAGAGGGGGGACAGATGGTGGGCAGGGAGAGGGGGGACAGATGGTGGGCAGGGAGAGGGGGGACAGATGGTGGACAGGGAGAGGGGGGACAGATGCTGGGCAGGGAGAGAGAGAGAGAGATGTTGCTGTGGAGGAAGGAGGCATACTCACAAGCAGGTCCATGCTGTGAGATCCTCCGTGTTCCAGTGATCAGATGAGCGCCTCCAATCAGGGGCACTTCTACTCAGCATGTGCCTGCCGAGCACTTCCAATCAGTTAGGCACTTGCTCTGCTCATGTGGGCCCTGTGCTGAGTTGATGAGAGGGAGGGGCTGGGCATCACAGAGAGCCTAGGAAGTTGCAGGCAGGGACTTCCCCTGCTGCTCTCAGTACCGATGGACACTCTCTCTACTAGCTAATACAGCAGCAGCAGCATCTCCGCGATCTGTCACAGTATTAAGGTGGTCATACACACGCAGATTTATCTGCAGATCTGTCTGGTTGAAACAAAAACATGGTTATGGATGACAGCAAATGACAGTTGGCCATTTGCTTGGAAATGCTGGAAAACTGACAAACTGTCACTCATCCATAACCATGTTTTTGTTCCAGCCAGATCTGAAGATAAATCTTAATTAAGGGCCCCATACATCAGCAATTAATTGTGACAATTTTCAGATATGGAGATGATTGCCACAATTAATTTTGGTACTTGTTTCCTATCTGGGCGCCCATCGCGTGGACACCTGGGAAGCCCGCGAGGGGTCCCTATGTAAAATCGCGGTAATCGCGTCGGTCGCATCGCATGTCATTATAATGACATGCGATGCGACCGACGCGATTACCGCGATTTTACATAGGGACCAATGTTAAATGTCCCAATTGACCCGCGATGACCACGATTTACCATAGGAAACAATGTTAAATGGATCAATTTCCCCAAATTATCATAGGGAACAATGGGAAATGGGGCAAAAACACCCCTGAACATAAAAATGTCCCCCCAAAAGTAGTTGACGCCACCCCGCCATCAACGTGAACCCAAAGCGTGGCGAGCGCAGCGAGCCCGCGAGGGGCGGCGGTACGTGTCCTCCGACCTTTTCATGCCCTACTATCCACTAGGGCGTGGAGTGAGAATAGAATAGTGTGGCGAGCGCAGCGGATACCTTCACAGTTATCCGCGTCCCCTCGCGGGCTTCCCAGGTGTCCATGGCGACGCGGACACCTGGGAAGCCCGCGAAGGGACGCGTTTACCTGTGAAGGTATCCGCGTCCCCTCGCGGGGCTCGCCATGCTTCGGGCTCGGTGGCTCGCTACGCTCGCCACACTATTCTATTCTCACTCCACGCCCTAGTGGATAGTAGGGCATAAAAAAGGTCGGAGGACGCGTACCGCCGCCCCTCGCGGGCTCGCTGCGCTCGCCACGCTTTGGGTTCACGTTGATGGTGGGGTGGCGTCAACTACTTTTGGGGGGACATTTCAATGTTCAGGGGTGTTTTTGGCCCATTTACTATTGTTCCTATGCTGATTTGGGTAAATTACATAGTTACATAGTAGGTAAGGCTGAAAAAAGACTTGCGTCCATCTAGTTCAACCTGGTATAGATATCCATTGCTGATTTGGAAGGTTCTGGTATTTTACAGACAAATTATATTTCTTATTTGTACCCATGGATGTTTTTCTCCAGTAAATGTTTGTCCAACTTTGCCTTGAACGCATTTAATGAGCCAGCCATTACCACCTCTCTGGGAAGAGAGTTCCAGAGTTTGACTGTTCTGACCGTAAAGAAATTCTTTCTACTAGCTGAATGAAATCTTTTTTCTTCTAATCTATACTCATGCCCTCGCGTCCTAGATTCCTTTCTAGTAGAAAATAGGGTGTGTGACAGTTCCTTATATTGGCCCTTGATATACTTGTAAATGTTGAGCATGTCCCCCCTTAAACGTCTCTTTTCTAATGTAAATAGTCCCAAATTGCTTAATCTCTCCCCGTAGCTTAAATTCTCCATTCCCCCTAATAAGCTTTGTTGCTCGCCTTTGGACTTTTTCTAATTCTATGATGTCCTTTTTATAGTGTGGGGCCCAGAACTGTACTCCATACTCTAGGTGAGGTCTCACCAATGCTTTATATAGTGGCGTAATTACCCTTGAGTCCCTAGTTTCCATTCCCCTCTTAATACATGCCAGAATTTTGTTGGCCTTTTTTGTAGCTACATTACAATGGGCACTACATCCTAGATTGCTGTCTATTTGGACTCCTAGATCCTTTTCAAGTATGGAATTACCCAGTTCCTCTCCGCTAAGGTTGTAACTTGCACACTGGTTGTGTCTCCCAAGGTGCATAACCTTACATTTATCTACATTGAACCTCATCTTCCATTTTTTAGCCCACTCATCTAGAATTGCAAGATCATTTTGAAGCATGGTGACATCTTCTGGTGATTTGATGACTTTGCTAAGTTTTGTATCGTCCGCAAAGATGGATACATTGCTGAGTAACCCTATCCCAATATCGTTAATAAAAATGTTAAACAAAATGGGCCCCAAAACCGAGCCCTGGGGCACTCCACTTAGTACCGGTATCATATCTGATACGGCACCATTCACAACCACTCTTTGTTCTCTATTACATAGCCAATTCCCTACCCATCTGCAGATATTTTCACCAAATCCTAGGTTCTCCATTTTATTAATCAATCTCTTGTGTGGGACAGTATCAAATGCTTTAGCGAAATCTAGGAAAATCACATCTACAGCATTTCCATTATCGAGGTTTTTGCTAACCTCTTCATAGAACCCTAGTAGATTAGTTTGGCATGAACGATTTTTCACAAACCCATGTTGGTTAGTACTGAGTAGACGGTGATTATCTAAATATTCCTGGATACCATCCCTTAAAAATCCTTCAAATAGTTTACCCACAATTGATGTTAAACTAACGGGTCTGTAATTAGCGGGATCTTCCTTTTTTCCTTTTTTGAATATTGGCACTACCTCTGCTATTCTCCAATCTTTTGGTACTATACCTGACGATAGTGACTTGCTAAAAATATAATGTAGGGGGGTAGCTAGTTCATCCCTTAATTCCATTAATACCCTCGGATGAATCCCATCTGGCCCTGGTGACTTATTTGTTTTGAGTTTGCTTAGCCTCAGTATTATTTCCTTCGGCGTGAAATCCACAATGAGATCTGGCTTATTTGTCCCGTTTGTGGTAAATGTTCGTTCCACAGTCTGCTCTCCCTTAGTAAATACTGATGAGAAGAACTCATTTAACAGTTTTGCTTTTCCCTTGTCCTCAGTAACACTTTTTCCACTAGTATCAGTTAGTGGGCCAATGTTTTCCTTAATTAAACGTTTACTATTTATGTATTTAAAAAACTTCTTTGGGTTGGTTTTGCTTTCAGTGGCTATGCACTCTTCATATAATATTTTAGCTGCTTTGATTACCCCTTTACAAGTTTTGTTTGATTCTTTGTATTGGTACTCTTTACTTAGAAGGGCGCCCATCTCGGCCATCTCGGGCATTGAATGCACTAAAAAATCAGGTGCGATGCGACAGACGAGATGCCCGAGATTTCCCATAGGGAACAATGTTAAATGTCTCAATTGACCCGATTTTCCTGTTCAATGCCTCAATTGACCCAATTTTTCCATAGGAAACAATGTTAAATGGGCCACAGAGGCCAAATAGGCACCCTGAAGTGAATAATGGCCACCCGAATTGTTAACGCCACCCCACGATCAACGTCAACCCGAAGCGTGGCGAGCGCAGCGAGCCCGCGAGGGGCGGCGGTACGCGTCCTACGACCTTTTCATACCCCCACTATCCACGTCGGCGTGGAGTTGAGAATAGAAAGTGTGGCGAGCGCAGCGAGCCACCGAGCCCCGCGAGGGGACGCAGATACCTTCACAGGTATCCGCGTCCCCTCGCGGGCTTCACAGCTGTCCGCTCGGTGGCTCGCTGCGCTCGCCACTCTTTCTATTCTCAACTCCACGCCGACGTGGATAGTGGGGGTATGAAAAGGTCGTAGGACGCGTACCGCCGCCCCTCGCGGGCTCGCTGCGCTCGCCACGCATCGGGTTGACGTTGATCGTGGGGTGGCGTTAACAATTCGGGTGGCCATTATACACTTCAGGGTGCCTATTTGGCCTCTGTGGCCCATTTAACATTGTTTCCTATGGAAAAATCGGGTCAATTGAGGCATTGAACAGGAAAATTGGGTCAATTGAGACATTTAACATTGTTCCCTATGGGAAATCTCGGGCATCTCGTCGGTTGATCGCACCCGATTTTTTAGTGCATTCAATGCCCGAGATGCCCGAGATTTTTTACTAACGATGCCCACGATCAAAATCGTGGGCGCCCTTCTAAGTAAAGAGTACCTTTGTATTTTGCGAACGCCTCCTCATTCAAGTTATTTTTATAGAATTTAAAGGCTCTGGTTTTATTGTTGATAGCTGACCTTACTTCTTTGTCCAACCATGGTGGCTTTTTTTTGTTGAATTTACCTTTAATTACTTTAGGAATGTATTCAATAGTTAGTGAATCAAGCACCTTTTTTAGAGTATCCCACATTTCCTCTGCATTTTTTCCCTCCATAACCGTTTCCCACCCAATTCCTGTAAGGGCTTCCCTGAATAATTCAAAGTTCGCTTTTCTGAAGTTTAGTATTTTTGCAGATCCTTTTTGATGTAATTTACTGAAGTTGATTTCCAGTGAAACCATATTGTGATCACTATTCCCTAATTGTTCAATTACTTTTGTGTTTGAAACTAAGTCTGTGTTATTTGTTAATACTAAGTCCAAGAGCGCCTCATCACGAGTTGGAGTTTCTACCGTTTGTGTAATAAACTGGTCTTTAAGTAAGCTTAAGAACCCATTGCTTCTTGCTGATTTACCTGTTTCGTTTTCCCAATCAATGTCGGGTAAATTAAAATCCCCCATAATTAATACCTGACCCTGATTTGATGCTTGTATGATTTGGTTTAAAAGAAGAGACTCTTCCCTTTCATTTATATTTGGTGGTCTATAGCATACCCCTATTATAAATTTGTTTTTTGGTTTCTTATTATTGTCGGTTATCTCTGCCCACACTGTCTCTGAGTTGTCGTCTTCCAGGTCTGTGCTCATATTTTTCTCACATGATGTTAAGTTATTATTTACATATAGGCACACACCCCCACCCCTTCTATTTTCCCTGTCTTTCCTGTAGAGTGTATATCCCTCCATGTTTAATGCCCAGTCATGCGACTCATTACACCATGTTTCTGTAATACCAATGATGTCGTAGTCATCCCTACTGATCACCGTTTCAAGCTCCCCGATTTTACTCACTAAGCTTCTTGCATTAGCCAGTAAGCATTTTAATTTATGTTTATTTTTAGATATGGCTCTAATATTGTGATTAGTTTCACCCCAGGACCCATTTGAATTCTTTACTAGCTTCCTCTTTCCCCTCTCCCCTTCAATAGACTCTCTACAGGCCTCCCCACCATGCACACTGCCTGCCCTCTCCATAGTTCCGGGAATTCTTCCTCTGTCATTCCCTCCTTCCCGTATACTAAGATCATCTGTACATAAGAACTGTAATGGGGTAACGTGACTGTTACAACATAACATTTTATTACATGACATTCCTGATGCACCCTGAGAGTTACCCCCGATTATACCCTTGTTATTTGATCCATTTAACATTGTTTCCTATGGTAAATCGTGGTCATCGCGGGTAAATTGAGGCATTTAACATTGTTCTCTATGGGAAAATCGCAGGCAATCGCGTCTGGCCTATCGCACCCGATTTTTTTATCGGCCGCGATGGCCCCGATTTTACCCCCGATGCCCGCGATTAAAATCGTGGGCGCCCAGATAGGAAACAAGTACCTTAATTTTAGATCTGTGGGCTCCCCCTTTTGGCAATCCCAATCAAAATCGCCAATCGATTGCTTAATCAAGTTTTTAAACATGTTTAATAATCTGGTATTATCTGCAGATCTTTTTTATATGTCTTCATCATCTATTTACATTATGAACAGCTGAAATGACAATCGATTGGGCAATTTCCAGATATGAAGATGCAATCTTTAGATGGAAAAATCTGCCGATCACTGAAATAAATCTGTAATGTGTGGGCAAAGTCAGATAGATTGTAAAATCCATTTATCTGGCCCAAAAATCCCTGTATCTGGAAATCCATAAATTGTGATTGCTGATGTATGGGGCCCATTACTAGTGTATGGGCACCTTTATTCCGCTGTCAGCAGGTGTATATGCTGTGCTGCCATACCACTGCCATCACATGCTCCCCAGCTATACATTCCCTGTGCTCCACGGCCATACACTGTCTCTCTCTCTTCTGCTTCCGGCGCTGCTGCTCTACACTGACAGGTGCAGCAGCCAGAGAGCAGCCACAGCCCCCCACTCCCACAGGTCACTGCACCATGACCCTGTGCCCCCATGACGCCGGCACCCACCGCCACCTCTAGGGCTGCGGAGCCCTAACTACGCCACTGTTTTTTTGTGCTTATTTGCACAGTTCATAGATCATCCTCCCAGTCGTCATTCACTGTCACTCATAGTAAGAAACTCCTAAAAAAAACACCCCATGGAGGTCATAACACAACTGACCCCAAATAAAACTTCCAGATTTGGTTTGCTTTTGCAGACAGGGAAATACATATTCTCACTGTTGTGTGCCGGGCTCATCACATGATCCAGAATCTGTAAAGTGGATCTGACTGCTCTGTCTTGTGTGCTAGTCACTGGGGTTTTCTGTTTTATATGGAGGTTGTTAGGATGATCTTTGTATGGTATAATGTTAATTACAATGTTATCTATTTGATCTTTATATTTTAATGCAATCACCAGGAATGCTGTTTGTATTGTATGTCCCTAGAATGGACTATGGGCCTGATTCAGACCTGTTCGCTAGTCTGTATATTCACATCCTAGCGAATCCATTCACTAGCGGGTGTGTTCACATACACAACCGTTCGGCCGCATGCAAGTGGTCTCTTACCATCCAAATATTTTTTCCTTCTCTAATAAAAGTCAGTCTATACTGACTTTTATAATGGCCACAGATGGCTAAATTCAGGACAGGCACTGATGTCATGTGACGATAGCCACCCGCCCCAAGTAGACCCGGCACGCCTGTGTTCGCAGAAGTACACCCAGCATTTCCATGGGCACGCTCACCGTTTTTGAAATGCTGAGCGGTCGTCTCCGTCCATCCCCTTCCCACCCATCCTGGAGCAAATGCCACGGCAAGTGTGAAACTCAAGGGCGTAACTACCATAGATGCAGGGGATGCGGCAGCTTTGGGGGCCCATATTCACTCTATAAGTTAGATGTGCTATCTAAAATGATCAGTATTGGCTGGTAAATAGGGGCAAAACAAGAAGATGATGGTTTCCCAGCGCAGGTCCAATTTATAGATTTGAATCACCGATGGTATCAGGATTCTGAAACTTGAACTAGTGGAACCACACTGACCTTGGTGTTGGTCCCTATGGGCACACAAAGGTTTCTTTACACTGCAACTAGTATGTTCCTCAGGAGACAGCTCAAAACATTACCGATGTTAATACAACTGACCTGGGAACTAGTCCCTATATGCACATCAAGGTATCTTTTACTCCCATCAAATGAGGCACCTCGCACACTCTCAAATGGACAGTACTGACCTGGGATATGTTCCCTATGTTCACATCAGGGTTTCTTTTCCATCCGAATAGATCAGTCAAATTGGAGATGGAAACCAGGTCGTCTTTCAGCAAAAATATTTATTTTTAAAACATTTCCAGATAAAAACATCAAAGTTAAAAGCGGGAGTGTATGACAGAAGACCCAAAGCAGCAACCATGCGTCCCGCTCACCCGGACTGAGTGGGATAACAAGGACTGTGGTGACCCGATGGAGGGGGTCCATATGGGTCCTAACTGCCTGCTTCCTCCCTTCACACCAACGCGTTTCAAATATAATCCTTCCTCAGGGTGTGAAGGTGATGTGAACCTGTAGGGTTTTTATACCCTATCTGAGAGTAGGGGGTGGAAACCACCTTCCCCTTCTTTCCCAGTGGGTGGAAAAACCCAGACACATCAACAATTCCATAACGTAATTAAATACATACATTAAATACAAGAAATACATACATTTCATAAAACCTTTGCCGATACATAACAAGCATGACAGAGATAAAATACATCGTAATCCTTACACCATAACCATACACTGTAAGCCAATAAAGTATATGCATGCATCCGATGGTGGTTCCAGTCCATGGTTTGTTTACAAGCACGCTGTCTTTTCGCGCTGTTTCCATGGCACCAGACGTGTGGAACTCCCGTTTCCGGAAGTTCGGTTGTCCATATCCGGCTGATGGAACGCAAACCGGAAGTGCGCTTTGGAACGCAAACCGCGACATGCTGGTTTTGTGTTCCTGTTGCCATGGTGAGCAGTGGCCATTACAGTTCATTCATTTTTTCTCAATACACGGCCATATATAGCGATGGTAAAGAAAGGAAGAAAAACAGACATATAAGTGAAATTATCCAAAAAATCCCACATCAAGTATCAATAAATGTTCAGTATAAATGCATATGTCGCAACTACTTTTAAAAATTATTGCGCAAAATGAAATAGATAAAATCCAGTCAAAATTTCAGTATATATATATAAAGAATTGTAGCCCAATGATACCTCTCATATATAAGGAAATGAATGGTTAGAGGAACCATTTTAATTTGAACTCAGCATTGAGTCCCTGTGGAACCAGGGTAAATAGGGGCCCTCACAAACTTGCTATGGGGCCTGGTGAAACTCCTGAAGGTGTTTGATCTGGGGGGGTTTGCACATGCACATATTCTCGCATGCGCAAACCCCTAGCATCGGATGGGGGGAGCAAATTCGGCCTGCAATGAGTTGTCTGATTCCCCTCCCCCCCCCTAAGTTCTAAGTATAATTAGTCAGAGGCCCTGCTAAAATGTTTTTTAACCCGAACTACATTTATGTTGGCCCCAACTACAGTTGTGTGCACATGGAGCCACTTTTGATGACCTCATGTAGGAAATTCGGACTATATTTTTGATACTTCATATGTTCTGTCTTTTTAGAATTTTATTCTAAACAACAGATTATTAAGTATAGTCCATTTTGACTGATGCAACATGCAGTGGTGGAGAAAAGATAACTTAAAGCAAGTAGTTAATTAATGTACTGTACCAAGCCTTTATTGAGATCATTGTGATTTTTAAAAGACCAACCTGAGTCATTCATGTTTCACTTTGTGTAACGTGAGAAAGCCTGTATTGGCTTTTAAGATAAAAAAATAGACAAGAGGTTCTGTTGAAGCAGCAAACCCACATAGATATTTTTTTTCTAGATAGCACATTAAAAGATCTATGTTTTAAGCTGAATCTGTTGGCCACCATTCTTCGTGACCCTCTTACAGTTCATTATCCCTTTTTCTTTGCCTCTCTGGAGGGAAAACATGTACAGCTGCCAAAATGTCTCTTACACTTTCGTTTATACAGTAGTAATTAGTATAACTATTTTAACAAAATGTGCACTATACTTTCCACTGTGAATTTGCTTGTCTTGTGAAAAAATGTGGTGGAGGAACATATCTTTTCATATTTGTTTTAAAAAGTAAAACAATCGGGTGTATTTCAGGCATACTTGCCCACTTTCTTGGATTCCTCTCAGGGTTGTTTGCAGGCAACTTTAAAGGGCAGGGCCTGGCTGTCACATCATTAGACCCCTCCCTCACAATAGAGCCTCTACTGCCATTACTTTCTCCCACATCTTTTCTGATTGACTTTGAGATCTGGCCACTCTTCCAGGGGTTGTGGGGTAGTACTGGTAAAATCTCGAGTCTTCCACAACCTCTGGGAGAATATGTATGTATGATTCCAAACATTAAATTAATATAATAAAACCTGAACTGCTGATCTAGTTCTCTGTCCCAAACATGTACATGTATATTTTTTTGGTGAACCGTGGGGGATATTTACTAAACGTGATTTGAATCCTTCTTTAATCTTCTGTGGTTTGGCTTCTGAACTGCAGGATTTACTACTCAACATTTTTAATCCTGTGCGATGTTTAGATACTGTATATTCAAATCACCACAAAGCACCATGGCCGGGATGTAATGAGATTTGGGAAAAAGACATACAAATTCAGACATTAGAATGTCACATGTTTAACTTTTTACTTTAACTCGGCTAATGTAATGGTGCATATCTTTTACTTTCCAAATGAAAATTGGATCCAACTTCTTGCTGTATTTAGACAAGGAAGCGTAAACTTAATTTGGACTAACCAGAGTGCATTTTTTAGCATAACAGCTGCACAATATAAGAGACTTTGCCCATTGGCACCCAAAGTAACACGATTGAACCATCACACACTCTATTTAAACCCCAGTCCAACATTTTGTCCTTTTAAAGGATAATAGGTGTTTTTGTGAGGAAGAGGTGGTGGATTGTTATATATAGAGAGGTTGGTGCATTGTTTGGAGAGATTTGGAGCAGGCACAGCATCCAGGAGAGTGGGCAGAGAGAGTAGGAGGCTGATGGAGGAGGAAGTCATGACCTAGCAGCAGTCTGACAGAGGATGAGGAGGTGCAGGAGAATGCTGTGGAGGTCACTGATGAGTAAGCTGCTGTATTTGCACCTGGCAAGACCAGGTGAGGCTCCAATGTGCAATTTTCCTATCAAGAAATCTGCATCCTGGCACATGCCATGGTGCAGGTTTACCATGCCTGTTGGATGCCCAGGCATAAAGAGCCCCTGCTTCCCAGGAGGAGGCAGTCATGGACGCAGACAACTCCAGCCATTGGAAAATGCGTAGAAAAAGTAGAGAAGCACTAAGAGTCAAAGGAAAAGAGGATGATGAGTTGCACCAGTCCACTACATGGAATTCGAGAAGGAGTTGAAGCAGGTGATTTCCTCTGAAGTGCTCCCAGGACTGCATGTAGTGGACATGGACTGTCCAGCATCTCTACCTCTCCCTGGTGAGTAAATGTATAAATGTTCCATTTTAACTGTAACAATCTATGTTGTGTTCTATGTGCGGATTTGAACACACCTCTTATTTTGTGTTGAGAAGGCCATTTGTCAATTATTTAAAGATAAATTTTGACTGTACAGTGGGGCAAAAAAGTATTTGGACAGCCATTGATTGCGCAAGCTGACCCACTTAAAAAGATGAGTGAGGTCTGTAATTTCCATCTTACTTACATTCCAACTGTGAGAGACTGTACAGTATGTGGGAAAAAAAACTGAAATCACATTGTATGATTTTTTAAAACAATTTATTTGTATATTATTATATCTTCAAATAAATATTTGGACAATCAAAAAGTTAAAATCGATACTTTGTAATATAACTTTGGTTGGCAATTACAGAGGTCAAATGTTTCCTGTAGTTCTTGACCAGGTTTGCACACACTGTAGCAGGTGTTTTGGCCCACTCTTCCATGCAGATCTTCTCTAGATCTGTCGTTTTGGGGCTGTTGCTGGGCAACACGGACTTTCAACACCCTCCACAGATTTTCTATTGGGTTGAGGTCTGGTGACTGGCTAGGCCACTCCTGGACCTTGAAATGATTCTTATGGAGCCACTCCTTAGTTGCCCAAGCGGTGTTTTTGGGGTCATTGTCATGCTGGAAGACCCAGCCACGTTCCATCTTCAATGCTTTTACTGAGGGAAGGAGGTTTTTGTCCAAAATCTCACAATACATGGCCCCATTCATCCTCTCCATAATACAGATCAGTCGTCCTGTCCTCTTTGCAGAAAAGCAGCCCCAAAGCATGATGTTTCCACCCCTATGCTTCCCAGTAGGTATGATGCTTTTGGGATGCCACTCCTCATTCTTCTCCCTCCAGATATGGCGAGTGAAGTTTATACCAAAAAGTTCTATTTTGCTCTCATCTGACCACTTGACATTCTCTCAGTCCTCCTCTGGGGATTATTCTTCTCGTACATGAGTCATAGAAAGCATAATATCTTATAAATGTTACCCTGTTTGCCATCACTATGGGGGCATGCCCACTGCTCTGTGAGCTGCTGGCCATGCCCTCAGATTCTCTATCTCCCATCAATACACGCTGTGTGCATGCACACAGTATCTATTCACCTCTACTGAGCAGAGCTGTGAGTGACAGGGGGACTTCTAACTGACCCCCACCCCAGGACATTGGTACAGTCCCTAAAAAATCAAGACTGTCTCAAGAAAATTGGGACAGTTAGTAGGTATGTATTCTCACAGTAATATAAAATGTACACATTGAAGGACAAAATATATATATTTATTTATTAACAGTTTCTTATATAGCGCAAACATATTCCGCAGCGCTTTATAGAGAATATTTGAACATTCACATGCAGAGATGTTAACAAATTCTAGTGACATATTTTTTGGACTGTGTTGAAAAAAAAGTTTTCTTTCTCCAGCATGTCATACTGTACATTTGTTTTAAGCTTTTTACCCAGCATACTTTCCATTAGTTCATAGAATAGATTAGAACATTGCTATGCACAGTGGTTGCACAATTCGTAGATCCAGCCACAGTAGTAAGTTGTTTGCTTTTTGTCAGCTTTTAGATTAATGTTTGAGTCAAGGACATAATTTTCCATACGCACACAACATTCCCCAAATGAGAAGGGAACTATACAGCAATGAGCTGAAGCTATGGAGGATCCGTGCAGATTGGTTTTTTCATGTGCTGAATAAATAATCGCATTCCCCCCCCCCAAAAAAAACGTACAATCTACTTCCAAAAAATATACAATACCTGTATTTCTTTAAGTTTTATAGAACATGTGTAGATCATAATCTTCTTCTTTTTTTTCTTCTTTTTTTATTATTGTAGTTGAAGCAAGGTGTGCATTGATACATTGGTCAAGAGGGATTCTGTTCAGGTTCATATATACATTGTTGAGAAAAGCTTTCATACCATTGCATCGTCAGTGTTTAAAGATATACATTAATGGCAGGAGTGTTAGTACAAATGCCCTATGCGTTCTCATCTGAACGGAGTCCCCAATTAGTCTTATATCGTTGTGCCCCTACGGATACATTCTGTAGGCTGCTCCCCATTTCCCCAACTTATTCACAAGGACAAGTCCCCGATAAGGGCCATTATAGAGATATGTTTATTCTATCACATAGTTAACTGCCCCCTTTTTTAATTTATTTTTATTTATTTGTTTAATTTGATTTATATACCCCCTTTTTAGTTCCTTAAGTTGGTTAGGGGCTCCGTTAAGAGAAAAAATCATAGGTTTAATGCAAACTCATAAAAACTAGATCATTAAACATACAGCAAATAATATAAAATATACGATGTAATTAAACAACAAATAATATAAAACTATATGAGGAGCCACTGTTATATTGCCTATTATATAATAGGTTTCTACCACAAGGCTGTCCCTATATTAGTGTTTTAGTGCTCTATTGTAGCAAGAGCCTCAAACTATGTGATAGTGGGTTACAATTATCTCTATTATTTCTCTTTGCCTACCTCTCTCCTGTTTAGTTTAAGTGGTACTAATCGGGTCTTCATGTAATGCTACTCCTTGTTTCGTACCAGCTTGTTATTTGAAAACATTTTCTTAGATGTATCTTTATTATATTTGGTTGTTTTTCTATAATGGCTCCCCATGTTTCAAAGAGCTCTTTCACCCTTTTTTCTTTTTGGAGTGTCGCCTCCACCCATTCCATGTGGAATATGTAAAATAATTTTTCCTCAAAGAGTTTCATTGTGGGGGCAGATCTGTCTATCCACCTGTGTAAAATGTTTTTCCTGGCTGCAGCTGATATTGCCAGTAATAGTTTTTTTTTTACCTTTTGCAATCTTTATCTCCCTCTCAGTTATCCCGAAGATCGCCCATTCTGGGGTTAGTGGGAAAACGTATGCCAGTATATTGGTTGAGAATTGCCATACTTCCTCCCAGAATTTTTTGATCTGTCCGCATTTCCACAGGCAGTGAAACAGGTCTGCCTCCGTTCTATCACACTTTAGACATTTACTGTTTGGAGCTATTCCCATGTTAAACCTTCTTTTTGGTGTTAAATATGTCTGGTGGGAGATGTTATAGAACATTTCTGTATACATTATTGCTGGTATGGTTTTTACTGATTCTTCAAGTGATTTTAACAATTCTTCTAACGTCAGGCTTGGAAAGTCTTCTCTCCATTTTATTATACCTGTTTTTATTTTATCATAATCCAATGATTGGTATAGAAATTTATAATGGGTTGTTATGATTTTCTTATGTGGCACCTGTTATTTAAGGAGTGTATCCAGGGGGTTATTCAGGTCTCTTGGTGTTAAATGTTGAGATACCTGGTTTGTGTAGTGTTGGGCCTCTAAAAATGTGAGGTTATGTGTAGTGAAAGTGCCATATTTTCCTACCGCCTGGGCATATGTCAAGGTTTTACCCCCTTGCTCGTCCACCAGATGTTCTATTCGGCTTATCCCTTGCTGTTTCCAAATCTTAAAAGGGTTTCCTGCTTTCCCCTCTTGAAATTCAGGATTTTGTAAAAATGTTATAAATTGTGATTTATTTGGGTTTAATTGCATTCTTTTCCTTAATATAAACCATAGTCTTCTAGTTGACATTAATACTGGGTTATTCAATGAATCAGGGTCTATTTTTGTTTTTTCCAGGTGTAGGAAATTAGCTAAGTTTGTGTCCCCTATAAACTCCTGCTCCAGGGCTGTATTTGTATAAATTTCTGACTGCTGTATACAGTCCCTTAGGTGTCTTTGAACAGCCGCTTGGTTGTACCATGTCACATTAGGGAAGTTAAATCCCCCGTTGTTTCTTTTCTGTTGCATCTTGATTGAGCTGATTCTTGCCTTTTTATCTTTCCAGATAAAATCGCGAAACAGTTTATTTACTTCAGATGTGTTTTTTTGTGTTAATAGAAGCGGTAAATTTTGAAGAGGGTACAGCAGTCTTGGTAGTGATATCATTCTTAATAGATTAAGTCTGCCTGTGTAAGATAATTTCAGATGTTTCCATCCCCTGATTTCATTTTTTAGTTGGGTTATGACTTTGTTTATGTTTAGTTCATGTAAAAGTGTTATATCTTTAGGAAGGTAGACCCCTAGGTATCTAATCCCTTCTTTTGCCCATTTTAAATTTATATCTTGTGCCCATTTGGGTTTAATACACTTAGTGTCGAGGGTCATTGCAATTGACTTTTCGAAGTTCACCCCAAAGCCTGATTGGTTACCAATCTTTTTTAACTTTTCCATAAGGGGTTTCAGAGATTCCTCCGGGTTTGCCACATAAAGCAGCAGGTCATCTGCGAAAGCCGATATTTTGATAGTTTGGGCTCCTACTTTAATGCCTTTTGATATTGACCAGTTTTGTATTATGCGTAGCATTGGGTCTAGCGTTAAAATAAAAAGGAGTGGTGAGAGGGGGCAACCCTGCCGGGTTCCTCTGGACATTTCTATGTTTTTACTTTTTTGACCGTTTATCATGAGTGAGGTGACAGGGGTGGTGTAAAATAGTTTTACAACCTCTCTGAAGTTTGTCCCAAAGCCTCTACGTTGGAGGACTTGTTCCAAATACTGCCATGAGACAGTATCAAACGCTTTTTGTGCGTCTAAACTTAGGAGTATATTAGTCCCGCGTAAGGCACCTGTGGTTATTGCTGTAATAGCAGTTCTAATCCCTTTGACCGCATGCCTACCGCTTACAAACCCTCATTGGTGTTCTGTTAGAATTGGGGCTATTATACTCTGTAGTCTAGTTGCCATAATTTTGGCCATTATTTTAAAATCCACATTGAGAAGGGTTTTTGGGCGATATTATGAAGGTTCTAAAGGGTCTTTCCCAGCTTTGGGTATCAATATGGTGTGTGCCTTATTAAATGCTTGTTATAGAATATGTTTTTTGTGTATTTGGTGAAATATCGTCAATAGTATTGGGGTCACCTCCTTCTGGAGTATTCTATAGTACTCTATGGATAACCCATCGGGTCCAGGTGCTTTGCCTAATGCCATATTAGTAATTGTTGTTATAATCTCCTCTTCTTCAATTTCGGCCTCTAACACCTCTTTTTGCCTCTGTGACAGCTTTGGGAGTTCAGCCTTATTTAGTATCTCATCTATTTTATCCTGATCTGAATTGTGTAATTTATATGTATCCTGAAAATAATTTTCAAATGTATTTATTATCTCTGAGGGTTTAGTCAGAATTGTTCCTATATTATCTCTCCTTACTGCTGTTATGTGATTTTTACTTTACTGGTTTGGACATATTTGCCAGTAGGGCCGCCGTTTTGTTCCCCCATCTGAAAAAGTGATTTTTCGTATAGTCCAAATTATGTTTTGCTTGTGCCAATAAGTAACTTTCAAGTATTTGTTTTACTTGTTGATATTTTTCTAATGTATCCTCTGATGAGTTATTAATATAATTCTGATATGCCATTGTAGTTGATTTTTTTAGTGTGTTGAATTTTTCTTGTGCTATTTTCCTTTGTTTTGATGTGTAAGATATCTCACCTCTTATTACAGCCTTTGAGGCCTCCCACATAAGGGTTGGGTCCCCCATATGTTCCTTGTTGTTTTCTCTATAATCTTTCCATTTGTCTCTCAGGAATCTTTGGAACTGGTCCGACTTATAAAGGTAACTAGGGAACCTCCATATTCTGGTTTTGTCCCTGTCTTGGGGTAGGTTCATGGCAAGAGAGGCTACCGTGTGGTCAGATATCATAATGGTGTCTATTTTAGTTGACGTTATTTTAGGGATCAGATTATTTTCCACGAGTATATAGTCTATTCTCGAGGATGTGTGGTGCACTCCTGAGCAAAACGTATATGCTCTTTCTGTTCTATGGGATATTCTCCATGGGTCACTTACGCCTAAGTCCTCCATCATTTGCACTAATGGATTATATTGGAAGTTACTATTTTTTGGTTGACTTGATTTATCTATCTGTGGATTTATTACCTCATTAAAGTCCCCCCTATAATTAAATTTTGTTGTTTCCCTACTTAATAATAATTGTGAAATGTGGGCAAAAAATAAACTTTGTGCTAATCTTATTATTATCACTTATTTAAAAGGTGTTGAAAAGTGTCTGCAGTGCCATATGGATAAATATAAAACACATTTCAAACCATTTCTGACCATACATAGAAAACTCATCTACAACAAAAAGCTGTTAATGCAAAACAAATATATGATCTATTCTATTATAGATGCAGCATATTCCAATTCTTGGCAATGTTCATTTTTTAATGTCACAAAGTTAAAAGCAAAATGTACTCCAGGCATTTAAAATAAGGAAACAGCCTTTGAATGATTATCTAAATATAGAAGCTATATTATAATATTTTTTGGGAGTGATACTTACCATCTCTACAGGCCAGGTTAGGGGGGATGGGGAAGAGTTTGTGTTGTGCCATTAATTGCATCATTGGGGGAAATTTATTAAGATTCTATTTCCGATGGGATATTACTATGGGCAACCAATCAAATACTATATATTATCTTCTAGAAGGTGCTAAATAACTAAAAAGTAGTTTCTGATTGGTTGCCCAGAGCAACATCCCATGTGAGAATTTCCCTCATCATGTCCACACCTGCCTTGATCCACCATATTGTGCAATTGGAGGGTGAAGATGCAATGATGCAGTTCCCTACAAATTATGACATTGAGTTTCTGGACTGCCCACCTATCTAAAGAAGTGGGCAGTTCCCGAGAGGCTGTTCCACTTTTGGCAATCTGGAGAACGATACAATATAAGGGAGCATAGAGAGTAGTAGTCATAGGTGTGCGCAGCCCATTTTCGTAGACGGCGCACCATTAGAGGAGCGTGTCTATCACCGCCTCCTGGGCATGTCCATCAACGCATCAATGCAAACTTAATAAAAGGTGACTTATTTTTGGATATGCTCTTCACAGTTAATCACCCCCCCCCCCACATAGCAGAAATAAGGACAGCACTGAAGGCGCGCTGCAAACATTTACAAATAATGCCACACACTCTAATGCCCATTACACAAAATGCCATATACAGTATTGCCCAGTCCTCATAATGCCACACACCATAATTCCCATCACATATAATATGCCCATTACATATTATGCCAGGACTTAAGAATTTTTTGTAAAATATGGGCAATAGGTACAGTGCCACACACATAATGCCCATTACTTATAATGCCTCCAGTAATGACCCTTACACATAATTCCCCCAGTAGTGCCCCTTACAGATTTTCCATATTAGTGCAGGAAGGGGAGAAGAGGGAAGGAGAACACTTACTGTCACGACCCTGTGTGGTGTGCGCTCAGCACCTACTGTATGCTGCTGAGCGGCTCACACCAGCGCTGACGGATATTTGAAATAAGGCGCTGGCTCAATCAAAGCATGCCTTCTGACAGCCAATCGCTAACTCTGGCTGGCGATCTACCAGCTCTGACAGGCTGGCAGACAGGCACCATATTTCAAATGTTCATCAGTACCAGTGTGAGCAGCTCAGCAGGCACTGCTGATTTATCAGGCCCTGGTACCTCTCTGTAGTTTTATAAGTATACAACAACCCCCTCCTTGAATGAAGTTCTGTTATTTAAATGTTGGCAGCCTCCACATCCACTCCAAGATAATTTAGTTTTTCTTTTATACTGTATCATATGTTCTAATATTTCTGTGCCCCTCCTCCCATTTAATTAGTTTGCCTATGGTATGGCTTGGACTTGCTGCAAAGGGCGTCATTCATGAATTTTCAGATCACTCGTGTCTGTGGGGGTCATTAGTCAATGTCGTTAGGAGGTGCCTGTGCACCCCTGGCACCCACCGTGTGCACGCTCATGGTAGTAGGAAGTATAAAGTATTTACTGACACCTTATTCTATAACTTTTATACTGTAATCTGTTGTTTCTCAACTCCCTTCCTCAAGACACAGCAATACATTTTTTTCCAATAAAAACCTGGGTCCAACCCAGGTTAGCAAAGAGTCTTCACTTTTTCCATTATCTCTAATTGAGCCTGCTCTCCATGAGGATTTACCAGGGCTGGTTTCAGACTTCTCAGCACCCTAGGTGCAACTTCAAACTGCTGCCACTGCCCCATCCAACACTGCCACCAATACCCAATTCACATCCCTTCAATTGAATGTGTGGAGGTGGTATCTTGGATGTTCCACAGCTACCACATGCAGTAAGTACAATAATTATGTCTTCCTCATAGGAATCCATCATTTAGTCATATGCAGACTAGGTGGTTCACCCCAAGATCCTGGCCCTGGATTTTAACAGATCCCAGGTTAGATGACACTGGTCATGCTTTAACACTGCTGCCTTACCCAGGTCCATCACGGATCTGACCCTGCCAGCTACCCAGGTCCGAGTCATTTGAGCTGGATTATATTTCAGGTACCCTTTTCCACTGAGCCATGATTTGGGTAATTGTGGTAGTGAAAAAGGTATGTATGACAGTGAATGTTTCCCAGATCTCCTAGTTTGTGCATTACTGGATGACACATTTAGAAGATCCGCATCTGTTGCTAATTATCTGACTTATTATAGTGAGGAAATCTGTAAAACATGCACAGTTAGTGGTCATGGAGAACTGGAGTTGGGAAACACTGCTGAACTTAAATAATAAAATACTATTTTACGGTATTTATAAATACAGTCACTTACAGTATTTGTATCCGCTCCAAGTGTATTTAATTAACATAGAGTTCTTACATTTACAGGCTATATAATCAAATAGGCACTATGAATGTTATATCCTGGGTGAATTTATATCATTTGTCAGTATTATAAATGGGTTCTGGGCATGGGGCCTACTGGGTTGGTGTGGCCGGCTGCATTGGGGTATGATTGTTGTAACACTTAAGGTAATACTTTTTAGTACTTTTATTGCTTTTTACTTAGATTCTATCTATTATCTTGTAGAAGATGCTAAATAAGTAATATGTGATTGGTTCCTATGGGCAAAATCCCATCTTCAATAGAACTCCCATCGTAGTAAATTTACCCCCAAGAATCCTGAGCTTAATGATCAGTGACTGACTTACATTATTTATTAAATTTAATCATATGTGATATTACTGATTGTGATTCAACCTCTGTGGGTCTAGACCATCGGAAACTATTTACTTACTGTATATGATTGCTGACATTTGTGTAGCATTGACCGATGATATAACTTGAGTTATGTTTGATTGATGATATAATGGTTTTGAATATTTTTGCCTACTCCTTAAATCATTAATCTTTTTGTAAAATTATATTTAACACTTGTTTTACGTGAGCTGAAGTTTTGCCTAGGGTGCCAAAAACCTTGCTACGGCCCTCATAGTAGAAAATGGGTGGTTCTCGTATGCTGGTTTAGTTTAGAACATAAATTACTATATTGGTTTTGTTCTGTCATTCTTTGAACATGTGTTGTGTTAGGACTATGTAAGACAGCAAATATTTGGCGAAGCAAAATCTACAAAATGGAGACGTTCCTTTTTAAAATATTTGTACTGCATTCAGTTTGCACATTCTCTCAAGCATATACCTGAACAGTGTTTGTAGCTAATTAATTACATTAATAAATAGCAAGGTAACATATGGCTATTTTCTATCCAGCCATCACCACTTTAAATTATTATATAATCGATTTCCAGCTGAACCCCTTGCAAATAATATAATGTATAAACACTGACGTCACCAGGTTCTGCGCAGAACATGAAGTTGTTGACGATCTTGTCAAGATTAAAGGCCCCCATCCACTAGGGTGAGGTATCACATTCAATACCCCGCCAAATCACCCAGCAGCTGCCAGGCGGCAGGATCGCATACAATACGTTGTATGCGGTCCTTTTGCATACAATGGGGCAGATGTATTAAGCCTTAACAAGAGATAAAGGTACTTGTTTCCTAGCACGGCGCCCAGATTTTCTACGTACGGCACCGTTGGGAAATCGCATCGCATGGGCCATTATAGCGGCATGCGATTTTTTTCATGTAATTTTTTTTCTCATTTTATTTCACAATATTGCATCGCATGTTCCGCAAAATCGCATGTGATTTTATAGGGTGTGCGATGCCATGACATTAGGTGTACAATAATATGATTGAATGTCCCAAAAATAGACTTAACGCACCCTCCCCCCCCCACTATCCACGGCACCCTGAAGCGTGGCAGAACGCGTCCTCCGACTTTTTCATTACCCCACTATCCACGTCGGCGTGGAGTTGATTTTATATAGTGTGGCGAGCACAGCGAGCCACCGAGCCCAAAGCGTGGCGAGCGGACGTGGATTACTTTACATGTACAAAATATTACTTAATGTATATGGAGCTTTAGAATGTTATTTGGAACCTTAACCTGTGCTAAAGGTTTGTAAAATTAAATAAAATACAACCAACCAGAGTACTAAGGGCACAATTCAGTCTGATCTCAGGGCTGCGTATTCACAGCCCTCATCAGAGGTCCGTGCATGTGCACGGTATGCACCGAACACCTATAATTGCTGGCCGCTTGCTGTGTGATTGACAGCAGAGGCCGTTTGGGGATGTGTCACTGGTGTTTTTCGAGCATTACCCAGAAAAAGCAGGTGTTCCCTGGCTGTTGGGAGGGAGGGCCGCGGACGTTATAAGCGCCTCCTTTCATGATTGCAGTGCCGAGTAAGTCCTAGCTTACTCAGCGCTGCGAACTGGGGGAAATGCATTCGATAGTGAATGGATTTCTCCCTGTGTGAACAGAAATCGAAAGGAACATGGGGAAACAAAATAAGACTTGTTTATTCTCACATATAAATCAGTTTCTGAACTATGATGCTTGTTATTTTAATTCTGAGGGGTATATTTACTAAGATGGGAGTTCTATTGAAGATGGGATGTTGCCCAATCAGATTCTACTATTTTATTTAGTACCTTCTAGAATATAATAGAATCTCATTGGTTGCTACTAGCAACATCCCATCTTCAATAGAACTCCAATCTAAGCCAGTGACTGGTTAACCAACAGGCTGATTAAGCTGCACCCTAAAACACCAGGATGGTGGGGTGGGGTGGTGGGATGGTGCCTTGCAGTTGACAGCCGAGGAATACAGTTAAGGCCTTTTCATTCCATGCTTCTTAGCTATCACACGTCTCAATCTACGGTGGGTGGTAAGTTTTTAAGGTGACTGGCAGATAGCTGTGCCAATGTAACTTACTGATGGAATCATTACTTTATGCAGGGCCACCGACAGGGGGGTGCTGGGGGTACAGCTGTCCTGGGCCCCGGCCTCTGGGGGGGCCCGGGCAGCTGCCCACAGCGACATCCCCCACCCCTGCACACCACCTCTCCCACCCGGCAGCTCCCTAGCCAGGAATGCACGATACACAGTGCAGCCTGCAGAGCACCGAGCCTAGGACAAAGAGGGGCTCGGCGCTCTGCAGGCTGCACTGTGCACTGTGGGAATCGGATGTTGCAGCTAGGTAAGTAAGTAAGTAGTGTGAATGAAGGTAATTTCCGGGGAAAGGGGGATGTGCGAGTGCGGGGGGGAGGGCGGCCCGGACTGAAGGTCAGTCCCGGGCCTAAAATTACTAGTGGCGGCCCTGACTTTATGTACATTGTGCTACAGTGCCAGCTGGGCAGCCTGAATCCAAAGTCTCCTTCACATGCCACAAGTATTAGATCTTACAGTACATGCCAATTATATAACCTTTGCAACATGCACATGGGCAGTTTGAATAGTGAGTCCCTGTGCACCCATACACATAACGGTATGTTTAGCAGCATTACAAGGGGAGCTACATATCTTAGCCTAGGGCATCTGGAACGTATTGGAAGTCCAACCATGCACAGTAAGCATGTCCTTTATAATGTTAGTTTGCAGCTGTCTCCACGGAACCAGACCACGGCTCCGATGTTCCAATAGATATATGCAAAAAAAAAAAGAGGAGAATCGCAAAATGAGCATAGGTTTCAAAGTAATTTTACTTAAGTACAAAGCTCACATAAATCAAAGTTAAAAGCAGTCTGCTTGCCACTAGTAGAATCAACGTCCACGATAACACCTAACACCAAGCCGCCGTGAGAGACCGTGACCAGCCTTACAACACTGCCGAATGTTCAGTGGACCAGGACATTTTATGGATGGCGTTGTTTGTCAAGGGCCACTAGTGGCAAGCAGACTGCTTTTGACTTTGATGTATGTGAGCTTTGTACTTAAATGAAATTACTTTGAAACTTATGCTCCTTTTGTGCTCCTCTATTTTGCATATACCTGATCTAAGTAATTTTAACCTCTGGCACCTAAAAATAATCTATTTTTACCCCTGGCAAGGAGCATGTAACTCCCAGGCAAAAATATATAACCCCTGGTAATGAGCATGTATCCCCTGGCATTGAGCAAGAAACCCCTGGAAATGAGCATGTAAGTAAGCTGCAGTTATGTGGAATAATATGTTATAGGCATTATGTTAATTGTATAATATGTAATAATTATTTTGGTGTGCGGCATAATATGTAATGGGCATTACGGTGTGTTGTATAATATGTTGTGTTGTATAATATGTAATGGGCATTACGGTGTGTTGTATAATATGTAATGGGCATTAAGGAGTGTGGTATAATATGTAATAATTATTACAGTGTACGGTATAATATGTAGTGGGCATTATGATGTGTGGCATAATATGTAATGTGCTCTGCCTTGTGTGACAATGTGTGATGAGCATTATGGTGTGTAGAATCCTGGTGCATTGTGTCTAAGGGTCTCTACCTGACACAGTGCATGGTGTAATGTGAATTGGTACTAATATGTGTCAATGCCCCCTCCCCACTCCCTACAGTTTTTGCCTTTTATATAGTGAAAATCATAAGGAAAATTTGCCAAAATTGCACAGTGTTAAGGGGGCTTGCTATGCCTATGCGTGGTCCTGCACGGCCTGTATTGCAAGTAGAAATAGACTGTGCAGCACAGTCTATTTATACTATATTGCAGGTGTTACGATCCGGGGAGTAACTGAACGTCTCCCAGACTGTATGATGGTGATGCCTCTAACCTCACTCTATTGGCCCTCTCTGACAGGTGGTCGTGGACTGCGGGATGCTAGGCTTTGCCTGTAGCCAACACGGCTGAAAGGGCAAGTTAGGCCCGCCCAAGCTCCGGTACAGCCAGGTGTTAGGTGGTGACAAGCCCACGATGACCGCCACCAGGCGACCTCCTAGCACACAGACAAGTTGCTCTTAGCACAACTTAAAGGGGAACAACCCCACATAAATAAACTTGAGGAATAATGCCCAACCTCCTCTTGGGCAACTGACATGCACCACTGTGCAACCTAACCGTAGCCTCAGACTACTCATGACACCGGGCATGAGAATGGAAGGTAGTGGTTCCCAGATGCTTGAGAGTCAGCAGGCTCACGCAGGAAAGGTAGCAGCACCATGTCCCAAGAAGAATCCTGCATAAGGCACGTGATGACTGGACTCAGACTGCAGTAGGACAGTGACTTGCCAGAACAAAACAATTCAGACCAGGAAATTGCAAACCAGGAAAAGGGAAGCTATCACCGGCTCTGCATTTCTGGGGAGAATGCCTTAAGAAGGACTCAGGTGATTAGCAGACCTGTGACATCTCCAACCAAGCTGCCAGCAGGAATAATGAGCTCATTATCCATCAGATTAGTGAATAATCAAGTCTCCAGAAGATTTGAGCTGCAATGGCACAGCCTGACCACCGGAGGCCACCAAAGAGTCAAATGCACAAAGAACAGAACACAAAACAGACCTGAACCATACTAATGGTTCCTAACAGCAGGAATGCCATGCAGGCTCTTCCCCTGACTAGTTTGTTGCCTGCCGGCTGATGCTTTAGCCTTGCCTGTCACCTATATCTCTAGGTATATTGATGTAGTAATCCTGCCTGTGTTGTCCAGATAAGGCCACCTTCAGAAATTTCCAGGGCCCTTTTTATTTCCCAATTTGTCCCTGATCATGACCAGGGTCTAGAACAGTGTTTTCCAAACTCAGCCCTCAAAGTCCAGAATTTAAGGAAACCCATGCTTTAGAACAGATGGTTAATCTACAATGTGCTGAATAATGAATATTCTTAACTACTTAACTGTGGTGTGGTGTGGGTGGGTGAGGTGATTTTGTGGTCCATATATTCAATGGTGTGATTGTTTTTGTTTCTTCTTTAAATATTCACCTTTCTTTATATCCCATCAACATTTTATGGATTTATGACATATGAGTTTGACATTTTCTTATTAGACATTTCTGAATTTTCTTTATATTTAGTAGCTCAAGGAACGTATTGTATATTTATCCAATATTCTGCAGTGTTATAGCGCCTATGATTGCTTCTTTTATTTTGTTTCTTCTTCCTAAAATTAGTAGCCCACCCACATTACATTAATAGCCCCCCACCCAATCATGCTTACCTGCTTCATCTGATGCAGAGGCACTTCTCATGGCCTCTTACTTCCAGTACAAGTGGAATAACGCATGGTGGATGCTTCATATGTTATGTGCCATCACATGTGCCAAGAGCGAAGAACATTTATTTAGATCTTCAAAAAACAGGGTTTGGGGAACCACTGGCACTTTTAAGATGAATTTTGCCTCTTTTTAGGAAAAATGACTTAAGTGCCCAGCCACCTACTCCAATACCAAAGTTTGTGGACGATCAGTCAAAAGCCAGAAAACTTCTACTCTCACATGTGGACAGACACTTACTTCAAAGTTCTGTCTCGCAGGCACGTAATGGTTTCTTTAAAACTGGGCGTCTCTGCATAGATATACTCTGACACTTCAAACAAGATAGATTCTCAGAAAAACATCGCTTTCAACCGCAGCTGGATCGCTATCCAGGAACACTACTCCTTTACACATATACCAAAAAACAAATAGAGGGTAGCTTGTTGGATCCAATAAATGATAAGCGCATGGTATTCACGGGGATACTCGGTGAATACCGTGCGCTTATCATTTATTGGATCCAACCAGCGCTGGGAAGCTACCCTCTATATACTCTGACACGCTGACCCTTACTTTCTAATTCAGTCACGCGTTCCCGTAACAGGTTCTTATCCACCACAGGATCCTTATGTTCAAGAAACTACTTTATTCACACACGGTTAAAATCACAAAGAGCTGTATGTACATGGGAAACAGCAAAAAGTAGGCAGACAGGAAAGCGGGACCCCAGGGCAGTGTAGATGATCCGGTGGCCAGACGCTACCGCTGATACAAAAACCTAGGCGCAGATCTCCTGTCCTCTTTGACAGGAGATCTGTGCCTAGGATTGTGCTAAGTCATTTTTCCTAAAAAGAGGCAAAATTCATCTTTAAAGCGCCAGTGGTTCCCCAAACCCTGTTTTTTGAATATCTACGTTACATTTGGAGGTTGATGGTCTCCGGGGATCCACAGGCTGCTGATTATTTAATTAATCTACACCCTACCTGCACCAGTTCACTAATTGTTTGTGTTTTGATATATTTAGATCTGCTGTTGAACATATTTAAGAATTTAGTCTCAAGAGAGGAACTAGCATGCCAGTCACACTTGGACCTGGACTTGGGAATTTTTAGGCAACTGGACCCCATCCTTCAGTGCATGCATTTTTATAACCAACCAAATGGGAATATAAAGGTGTAGCAATCATCTCAGCTACAGTAAGTACTAAATCAGTCCAGATCTGATTTGCAAATTAAGTACTAATTTTCTGGAAAAATAAGTCCAGGAACTCCCGTTCTGGGGGTGGATCAATTAAATAAAAATAGAGCGAGAGAAAGAGAGAATGTATATATTGTATTTAGGAACAAAGGCACTCGTAGAGGATAAACGTATCTTATGGAAAGTACATTTTGGCCCAGAACTGGTTCAGGAACCCGGTTCCTGATGATGTCATATTTAATTAGAGGTTCAGGACAGAGTTCCTGCTTAAAAATGGCACTGTTGTTAATAATGGAAATATAGAGTATATAAGTGCAATTAACTTTTGATCTGCTTTTCTTTTCCATTGAATGCTTTACTTGATTTTAGAGATTTGCAATTTGCCCTCATGCTTAGGCCAGTGGTTCTTAAACTTTTTTCAATCATAGCACCCAAGAGTATCATAATTGTTTTCAAGGCACCCCTTGAACAAAAGTTTCTTTAACCATTGATTGGCATCATCTCTCTGAAAGATGTTTATAATATCCATTAAAAATGCCAGTGTCGCTCACCTTTATTATATCAATTCAAATAAAAATGTTGTGTAAAGATAATTTTTCCTATATACTGTAAGGTAAACAGTTCAGGTCATTATGATGAATATAAATGTTTGCTTGCCAATTTTCACGTTTTGACAAATTCACTTGGCACTCAAAGGGTTAATGGGCCCACACATGGTGTGATTTGAAGTGTTTAGTTCAATTCGTATTGTGTCTAGTTCAAATTGCGCGTGTTTATTTTGCCTTGCGATCAGCGGCGTAACTATAGCACCGCAGCCCCCGCCACCGTGCATGTGGGGGCGCCGGGGGCTGCGGTTCTATAAACACCCCCCCCCAATCCCCCGCAGATTTACCTATCTCGCTGGTCCCGGCGGCTCTGTTCTTCTGCTGAGGACCACCACAAAATGGCCGCCCCCATTTAGCACACAGTTCTCTGAAACTGTCTGCTGTATGGGGGCGGCCTTTTTGTGGTGGTCCTCAGCAGAAGAACGGAGCTGCCAGGACCAGCGTCATAGGTAAGGCTGTGGGGGATTGGGGGGGTTTGCATGGGCGGCGGGGCGGGGGGGGTAGGGGTGCTTGGCGGGGCGGCGGCGGGGGGGCGCACCCAAAATGTAGCTACGCCACTGCTTGCGATGTGATGCACTCTCCTGCGTAGTCCATATCGTGAAGCAAAAAGTACGTGCAAGCAATTTTTTAACTAGATTTCATGTACCCTGTAATTGACTATTGTGGGGAACATGCTACCTCCTTCATCTTGCACGTTCAGGTGATGAAGGATATATATATAATGAGCGTGCATCCTTATTGATATTGTGCGTACACATTCGATGCTAGGCACAAAAATATAGTTAAAGATGGTTATTATGGTAATGCGCATTATTAACGTCTAATATGTACGCAGTTTAAGTTATTTATTACTGAGCAGCAGTGAAATAGTGTGAAGCAATGTGAGGGCAAGGGCTTAGCTGAATGCTTTTGAAGTGCTAAATGTTCCTCTGGTGTGTGATGATGCTCCCGTGGTAACACTCTCATTGTGGCATGACCATGCACACATTGGGCCCAACTCACATATAGAGTGCTGAGATGGGGGTTCCGATTGCCTGGGCTTGTTAAGGGTGCCTGGGTCATCTGCTAAGAAAGACATGGTCCCCTGTGTGGCAGCCGGTGCCCCCTATACAACTGTGAGGAGGAGGAGGGGAGGTTGGGCAGTAGCACCCAGATAGGTTGAGTGAGGACCATGGCACATTCCCTCTTGATTCCCTGCTTATTCCTGCTATAGGATGCATAAAACAGAACCTGGAGCAATGGAGGACAGTTTAAACCCATTCAGGTGATTGCCTTCCATTGTCTCCTATATTTACATTCCTGCTGCCTGTCATGAGAAGCAAACATTTACTCATCTATGAATGTTACAACGGTGGTGTGCCATGCCAATCATTCTCTTCAAAACGAGGTGCAATGCTGGTTACCTGCTTTTTATTTATATTTCTCATTCCTATTCCAATTTGTATATTATATGAAATTACTTACTGCTTTTGTTGCATTTTATGTATTGTGTTCTATTTGTTTATCATCTAATTTACTTTATTTGAATATAATTAATAAGACAGGATCTGTCACTAGCCACTTGTACAACATGAGTACATATACACATGAGAATATTTTCCCTAGTCCTCATGTGTTCTGTACTACACAAATATGTGCTTACTGTACTTGGAATGTGATAGAATGGAGCACCCTGCTGATTCTACCCCTCCAGGTTGATGGCTGTTATAAGTGGCAGAATTGGATGAATATGCATGGATTCCTAAGTGTGTAATAGTATGAACAAGGCAAATTAATGCAAAATATTATTTCTTTGCAAAATATTCTACACCAGCTGGCATTGTTACTCTATATCAGTGGCTATATTTTTAGAATAGCTACAACAAGCATATTGCCATTTTTTTTACGTTTCTAAAGAGTTAAACTGCTACTCTATAAATTGATGAAATGATTCTAATTGAGCACAACAGTAACAGAAGCAAAATTAACTTCCTGGAACTGTGGTGCAGGTCGTGTTTCACCGGCTGGATTAAGAAAGTCACACAGTGTTCCTATGGTATACTGTATGTCTCATATTGCTGTATGCAGCTATGGTTTGAAGAAAACTAATTAAAAGGAATATATCCTAGAGTTTATCCTATCATTTAAGCTTATGATTCCAGTTATTTTCTGCCATCCATTTCGTGATTGCTAAGGTCAAAGTACTTTTGCCGCCAGGTTTATATATAGAAACACTATATTTTAATTTTTTGGTCACTCTACACTGTGTACTTAAATATGTATGTTTACAATTTGCTATCAGTGTGCCTATCTGAATAGGCACATTGATTGTAAATTCTAATACACTCTTCTTGCTTTATCTGAAGGCATAATAAATCCAAATAAATCATAATTACTGTAAATAAAAAAAAAAAAAAAAAGACCAATCTAGTTAAAGATTTGACACAAACTTGGCCACCAAACTGACAGGCAGAAATATTGGGTGAAATGTAATAGGATGAGAGATTCAGAAAGTGAGAGAGTTGGTAAGAAATCTCAAGTTTTTACAGCGGAAATCATTTACACTTCAATGTCAAACTGGTTTTGCAGTGTAAATGATTGCCGCTTTAAAAAACCCTGGAAATTTCTTACCAAATCTCTCAATTTCTGAATATCTCATCCTATTAAATTTCACCCATTGTCTGCAAGAGTAGGAAGAACCACTGGCACAATTATAGCTGCTGTATGGGTATAAAAAACTCCCAAATAAAATGTAAAGAAGAATAGATAGATATACATTGCTGTGGTTTTACTCGAAAAATAGTATAAATAGTATAACAATCTAGGTAAATGTAAATCAAGATTTATTATACAAAATAAACACTTATCAAATTACATACAGTAAAAATATAATCAATAAATTATGAGAATTCTCAAATAAAAAACCTCAATAAAAAGAAATTGGTTTGGTACTCCAGTGGATGCGGAGTTGCAGGTTTGTTCTCCAATAAAACAATTGGGCACCTCAGTAAGGATAAGGAATATTTAACAGACTGGAAGTGTCTTTAGAGGTGGATGATATAGCTTTCCTTAATAGGTGGTATTTGAAATCACCAAAAGTGTCCCAGATTAATGCCCATTAGATAATTTTATTCACTCAGCTGTAAGCATTTTGGTAGTAGTAGGTAGTCATTGGTGGTAAATGGTTACCTTGCTCTGTGGCTGCAGTTGCATATGTTTGCTGAGGTTTTGTTTGTCCTCTTGAGAAATAAACTGGTCCGGAAAAGGGGGTAGCCCAGTCTGGTAATATTGGGGTGCTCAGGCTCACCGCCTTTCAGTGTGTGACCACATCTTCTTCAGGAGCTGGAGTGAGCAGTTTGTCTGTTTCTCTTAATTTGTTAACTGATCCCAGGTTGATATGATTAGTATACCACATATGAATACAAATATATAAAAACATAACAAATCAAATAAAATCGTTTATAGGTCGCATGCATGGCTGACGCCTCCTCTAGCATCCTCAAAAAGTGTAAAAAATAGTTACGCCACTGCCCTTCTGTCTTGTACTGACAGGTACAAGGGAAAATAAAGGCACATCCCTTGTCACACAGGAGCAATTACGTTCTGAATTTTCACAGTGTGACAAGAGAAGAACATTCTCTCTTCAGTTCAGAATAATGCCAACAGAGTGATTAATAACTATGTTCAGTTATCTCTCACGTGGTGGCTACACAAACCGAACCTGAGGATGCGGCGTCAGTTTGCGGTGAGGGACTGGATTGTATTCACCACCGATGCCAGTCTCAGGGGATGGACTCCCGTCTACAAGGGTGTTGGGCTCCCTGGGAGACTCAGTTATCTATAAATGTGTTGGAACCGAGTGCGATCTTCAACATGCTCCAGGCAGCCCAGGGTGATATTGAAAGCCATCCGGTAAAACAGCCGTTACATACATCAAACGTCAAGGTGGCACAAAATGTCGCAGCGCCATGAAGGGAGCCTTGAAGATTCTTCGGTGGGCAGAGAGCAAGGGCGTAATCCTCACGGCAGTGTACCTCCCAGCTGTAGACAACTAGGAAGCCGACTTCCTCAGTCACCAGGACATGCATCCTGGGAAGTGGGCGTTACACCCAGACGTGTTCCAACAGATAATACATCATTGGGAAGTTCTGGAAGTGGACCTTATGGCATTGCACCACAGCAATAAACTTCCAGTCTATGTATTCAGACCAAGAGACACAGCGGCATACGCCATAGATGCGCTGGAGACTCCTTGGAACTTCCATTATGTCTATCTGTTCCCTTCTCTACCTCTTCTAGGAAGAGTTCTTAAACAACTAAAGCGAGAGAGAGTTCAGGCGATCCTCATAGCACCTCATTGGCCAGGAGAATTTAGTTTTCAGACCTACAGTGGCTATTAGCAGAGGACCCGTGGCCCCTTCTAATGCACCAGGACCTTCTACTTCAAGGCCCATTACATCAACCCAATCTTAGGCCGCTACGTTTGATGGCGCAGTGATTGAAACTGAGGTGCTGAGGCGGAGAGGTATTCTGTCCTCAGTTATCCCCACCATGCTACAGGCCTGGAAGCTGGTGTCCGCTGCTCATTATCACCATATATCGCAGGCATACCAACGATGGTGCATGGGGAAGAGTTTTCCAATCTGTACCTCTTGTTTACCTCATCTTTGAATGTTTTTGAAATCAGGCTTGGATGCGGGCCTTCGCCTGGGTTCTCTCAAGGTACAGGTATCAGAGCTGTCGGTTCTTTTCCAGAGGATAATTGCTCTTATCCCTGAAGTCCAGACCTTCCTTCAGGTCGTGGTGAGGATACAGCCTCCCTTTGTGCCTCCTACAGCACCATGGGATCTCAATCCATTCCTTCAATTTCTTCAATCAAAGACCTATGAGACCGTGGACCTTAAGTACCTAACATGGAAGACCGTTATACTGTTAGCACGTGTTTCTGAACTTTCAAATTTTTCATGAGGACAGGGCTGAGCTGAGGACTCCGGCTTCCATTTTACCAAAAGTGGTTTTGGCTTTCCATGTCAATAAGCCAATTATAATTCCATTGCTTAAGGACTCCGCTCTTCGTTCCAACCCACTTGATGTGGTTCCTGCTCTACGCATATACATGTCCAGGACTACGTCCCTTAGGAAGTCTGACACTCTGTTCATGCTCTAATGAGGCTCACTGACGTGGTTGGCCTGCTACAAAGCAGACCTTAGCACGTTGGATAAAATTCACAATCAGACCAGCTTATTCCAAGCGGATAAAGCGCCACCATCTACTCTCACTGCCCACTCTACAAGGTCAGTGGGAACTTCATGGGAAGCTGGGAGGGGAGCATCTGCCTCTCAGCTGTGTTGTGGCGCAACTTGGTCATCAGTTAACACATTCGCAAAATTTGATTTGACACGTTTGCCTCTTCTGCCGCAGATTTTGGCAGGTTGGTTCTATGGAACCCCACGAGATCTCCTGCTCAGGGGATCTTTGGAACCTCCCCAGTGTGAATGTCAGTGTCCCCAGCTGGACAAAGGAGAAAATAGGATTTCTCTGAATCCTCAGGGGACACTGGCCACCCACCCTGCTCGTGTTGCCTGGCTGTTGTTGTTCTGTGTACATAGTTGTTGTATGAACATTGTTATGTCCTGGTTCCATCTCCTCTCATTAACAATGTTACTAACTGGGGATTGCCAGGTATTAGAGGGGAGAAGCCAGCTTTCTAAAGTTTAGTGTGGCAGCTCCCAGCATTCCTGCTCTAAAACCCCAGTGTGAACGCCAGTGTCCCCTGTGGATTCAGAGAAACGTATTTACCGGTAGGTACCAAAATCCTATTATTACAATCTACATTTTATTATATATAGCATACATGTCTCTTTGTTTTGATGTTCAGTGGTATATCAGTTAATTAATGATGTGCTCAATAAACATGCTGGGCTGGTAAATTTAAGACAGTCATTAGTAGCATTAAGGTGCCAAACAAAATTAGTGCTAGAAATGTAATCTCCATCCCAAAGAAAATAAAAATCCTCTATATTGATGCATAGAGATCCAGACTCACCCCAGATTACAGTAGGTGCTCCTCGAGCAGCGCCATGTAGAGGTTTGCGAAACTCAGGGCAAACCTGATTCCCATGGCAGTCCCATGAATCTGTAAATAATAATGGGATTTAAACATACCGTATTTTCTGGCGTATAAGACGACTTTTTAGCCCATAAAAATTTGGCTTTCTAGTGGGGGGTCGTCTTATACGCCGGGTGCACGGCGTGATGTCGCCTTATATGCCGGGTGCGGCATATATTTATTAAAGGGTACCTCTCCTCGGCCCCCCTTCTTATGCATATGGTACCGTAACTTAATAATAAAAGATAGCAGTACGGTATTTGTCTAAAGCGTTTAATACCGCCGAAATACCAGAGCCTGCCGCCGACGTCACTGCAGTGACGTCGGCGGGGCTCGGGTATTTTCGGGGGGACTCGGGAGCACTCAGGCACACGAGTCCCCCCGAGCCCCGCCAAAAAAACACCCGAGCCTGCCGCCGACATCAAATGTGCAATCTGACAGGCCGTTAGGCTGAAGAAAACGCTGCAGACAAATACCGGACTGCTATATTTTATTATTAAGGTACGGTACCGTATGCATAAGAGGGGGGGGGGCCGAGGAGAGGTACCCTTTAATGAATACCGGTATATGCTGGTATTTATGCCTGGGGGGAGGACAGCGGCATCACTGCAGGGAAGCTGCAGATGAGGGGGTATTAAAACTTTATGTGGTGGGTTTTGCTGGGGCAGGACAAACCTGCCCTGATAGGTTTGTCCTGCCCCAGCAAAACCCACCACTCAAGGGACCAGACAGCTTCTAGTGACACGGAGGTGTGCGGAAGAGGGGGTAGTCTTATATGGGGAGTATATAACAAACTCTACATTTTGAGTGGAAATGTTGGGGGGTCGTCTTATACGCCCAGTCGTCTTATACGCCGGCAAATACGGTAAAATAATTGTGTCAAAATAATTCTAATTAAAGTAAAAAAAAATTCTCATAAAATCACTGAATGTGTGGATTTTTGTTGTAAACAATATTTTACTGCTGATATACCTAATGGATGTGGAATATTAGTGTAAAGTGACTTGACATCACTCCGGGTGAGTTTTTATATGTACTCTTCCATTTATTGATTCTAATTTTGTAAGAAATGTGTAGTATCACAAATATAGGCTCTTAAAGAAGCCAACTGATTTTGTAACTGTGCGTCCACATTTGTTGATGTCATAGATCTTATACCCGATATTATGGGATGTACAGGTGGATGTGACTTCTGAAAAGGTTTTGTGGGGGTTATAATATAGCTTTGTACAGAATGTCTGATTATTCAATTGCCTCAGTGATATATGGAGCCTACACATGGGCATTTTGTAAGTGATCTCACTAGATCGCTTAGAAAATGCCACTACATCGCTCCGTGTGTAGGGACCATAGCTGCACATTGATACAGCTGACACATAACTGTGCATTGAATGATCTTTCTGAGTATTCCGAGTGAGCTAGCATCGCTTAAAACGCTTAAAACGCTTGTGTATTTTGCAATACAAGCCCCCCTCCCTTATCAGCTTGCTTGATTATTATATATTAATCCCTCATCAACCTATTTAGGGCTAATCTTTTTTTGGGGGGGGGTAGGTTGTTGCCATTTCTATATTTAATATTGTTAGTGCTGGCCAGTTTGGGCTGGCGTCCCCCCTCCTGCTGTCTTCCTCCTCCAGTGGTGGCACTGCATGTCGGGCATGATGTCATCAAACGCAGTGTTTTATGTTTTTTTAATTACTATTAACATTTTCTTTTATAGCGCACACATATTCCGCAGCGCTTTACAGAGAATATTTGAACATTCACATCAGTCCCTGCCCCAGTGGAGCTTACAATATATATTTCCTATCACATGTACATGCACACACAGACATTCTAGGGTTAATTTTTTTGTGTGAGCAAATTAACCTACCAGTATATTTTTGGATTGTGGGAGGAAACCAGAGTACCCGGAGTAAACCCACGCAAGTACCGGGAGAATATACAAACTCTGCACAGTTAGGGCCGTGGTGGGAATCAAACCCATGACCTCAGTGCTGAGGCAGTAATGCTAACCATTACGCCAGGGGCGGACTGGGGCTTGAATCCTGGCCGGAAACAATCGTGCAGCAGCCTGGGGTGCTGGGAGCCTTCAACGTACCAAGTATTGCTGCATCAGAAAATATCTCTTGCAGTGCAACCTGTCCATGAGCATTAAGGTCTCTGCAGCCTCCTCCACCCCCGCCACCGGCGGTCCTCCAGCTGCCATTCCGACCTCAGAGCTCCAGAAGGTGCATGAAGATGGAGCCACACGTAACCCGCTGCCTACCCCCACGTGTTCCCAGCAGCAGCAGAAGGTGCTGTGTGCTGTTACACATGCGCAGCAGCCCTCCCGTGGCCATTTTGGTTTTGGGCAAAGTGATCAGCCAGCCCAGGGGGAGTGTGGCGGCCCGGTTTTAGTGAGTTTGGGGCCGGCCCACAAGGAAATGGCCCGGTTTCCGTACACCAACCGTACTGCCCAGGAGTATCACTAGAGGTGAGGCTGTGTAGGTAGGGGTCCAACTACACTGCTTTGCCCGGGACCATAATGCTGTTAAGATGGCTTTGCCCATGCTGAATTTACCGGGTCAAAATGCTTGACCCGTTAATTTTCATAGCAATGGGGTATTATTCTGTGAGATGGAAGCCAGGATGACCATTTCCAGGCACTGTCTAGGATTTTGCTTTTGTGGTGCCTTTCTCTATCACTACAATGAACTTGCTCACAAGTTCACGGAAGTGGTGATTTTCTGGCCCATGAATGCATCCGGGAGCTTGGTCATGCACCGAACCCAGACCTGGCTTATTTTGAGTCAGCGGAAGCTGCAGTGGAGACCTTCACCCAGCATGTAACAGCTGTTTCAGCTACTTCACCATGTGGTTTGAGTTCATGCCAGGGGCAAACGTAGGATTTTCAGAAGGGGGTTTCCAGAGGGGCGGAGCAAAGTACGGAGATGGACACTTAGGTGACAGTATATGTTTTGATGTCCCGCGGGTGGTAGGGGGTATTATATCAACCGCTCAGCATGTAGGGCCTGGATCAGTAATTTCCACTAATTACCCCTTTACTGCACAGGTGGTGGGAGAAGGGGGCATTGGGCTGAATGAAGGGGCCCTGATACATAACTTCCGGGGTGGTAGAGGATGTTTAATATGCAGAGGAGGGGAGTATAGTGGAGTGGGCTTATTATTCATAATTTTCTGGTGGGAGGACAACTTGCTTGACTGCAGATATCTCCAGTTCCCGGAAATAGATTTCTAAGATTTTAATGGAATTAAAAACTATAGAATCTCACCTACCAAATTATATTGGGGACTAGGGGATCAGATTTCAGGAGGTAGAGCAATCTGCCAACGAGAATATAAAACTACATACCAGGTGTGTGGAGCTGGAGCAGTAATCAGCTGCTGGAAGGCTGATATCTCTGGTTCTGGGAAAAGTAAAGACAAGCTTCTAGTGTCTTTCAAAGGGAGAGAGTCCCAGCTTTTGGAATATATCCTCAGAAAAACTCTACGTTAGACAGAACCTGAAATATCTGACTGGGAACAGCAATTAACAGGCTTGGATGGGGACCACTGCTTTGAAGTCAGATATCTCCGGTTCCCAAGGTCCGATTTAAAAAATTCTTGTACTCCTGGAAAGAGGGGACCCTCAGCTTTCAGACAATGACCATTAGACTCCTAGGGGGTTTCTGGGTACTCGGAAACCCCCCCTGCGTGCGCTACTGCATGCATAGACTCCTGTCGTATGCTTTGAAAAATGTAATGTTCGCTTTGTTTGTAAATACAGTATAATACTTTTAAACATATTGCACATCCCTTGTATATGTGGCTAAGGAACACATTTAAATTAAATTATGTTAGTATGTGGCTTATTTCAGTGTTACATTGAAAACACAATATTTTTCAAGTTTCCTTAGTCTATTATAAATTTCCATGTTTTCTAATTGCATACTTCACTTTAAATCAATAAAAAGTAATGCTTCAAATCCACTTACTCTGAATATCTAGTGTATGCAGATTAATTAATGACTCTGACATTTACTAAATGTTAGGAGCTAGCTCTATACAAATGGTCATGACTTATTTTTTTTGCATTAATATCCAGTTTATTAACACTTAAGGGCCTATTTATTAAGACCAAAAAGTGCATTACATCCCCAGAAAACACCTGCTTTCTTAGTATTGATGGATATTTGGTCCTTGAAGGCAGGGGCTGGCTGGCAACTTTCAGCCCAGGTGGCAGCACAAAGAGGCGCCCTACCGCCACCGTTAACCGCCCGCCCCTCCCCCCCCCACACACACACCCCCCAGTGCAGCAAGGATTAAAAAAGATCTATCTATAATATATATATATATATATATATATATATATATATATATATATATATATATACTGCAAGCAAGATTCACCTGGAAAGGCCCTCACTGTCACCTGTGCTGGGTCACAATATCCTTGGTGGGTCTGTAAGGTTACAAGCTCCTGCCTCCTGATTCTGCAGTAGTGGCTGCCAGGCTGAGGCTTCTTTGAGCCTACTGGGGTTTAATGTGCTGGTAGATCCGGTCACCCTTTCATTCTCTGCATGCGCAGAGACTCAATGAGCACAAGTGGGTCTGCCGCGTGACATCAGCGGCACTCGCAGTGCTCCTCTGGGAGAAAAACTTATGGAGACCATAGACTGGTTTGGGCAGCCCTGGTCATGGGGAAGGTACACAGCGCTGGGGCCCGCGGCAATGAAAGGGCGCACAGCCGTGGACATTGCTAGTACTAATAAGTTATTTGTACAAGTAATGTCCACGGCTGGGCACCATTTCATTGCACCGCCGGTAGTTCCCCTCTGGCTCTCCCCTTTTATCCTGTTATAGCCACGGGGGTCCAAAAAAGCGCAGCAATCAGCCCGGCTGCATAGCTTCCTCGGTCTCCCAGCCACAAGATGCACATGTCAGTCAGCCCTAGGACTGTGACATTGCTCCGGCTCGGGTGGCATGCGGCACCCTGCCCCCCGGCCCGTCCCTCCACTACTTGGGGGTATTTGTTCCGAATCCCTCTGCAATAGTGGGCAGTAGTTAAACACACAGAAAAACTGGATATTCGCTTAATTAGTGTTCATTCTAGCACCCGCTATCTTTGAAAAAAACATGCAGTTCCTCTTCCCTATCTGGAATGTCACTGTCTGCTGTAGTGCTTCTAGCACAGTGTGGTATGTATATCAGAACTGATATGCAAACCAGACCTGTGCTAGAAACATCACAGCAGACAGTGACACCCTAGGCAGGGAAGATGAACTGCATGGGTTTTCAAAGATGGCGGGTGCCAGAATGAACACTACTTAATAGTGATTTTAGGCTATGCAATTATAGCCCTGTATGACACGTTATCAGGCTATAGGGATCCGGGAGAAGTTCCTGGGCCCATATATTATCGCAGAAAAACGGGTATCCTGGGGCTGCTTATTGGGGATTCTGCTTTGCGTGCCTCGGCATCACAAAAATGCGAACGCTTCACAAAATAGCAAATTGCTTGCATTTTTATGGTAGCCCCTACCTGCGCAGTCTAGCTGCAGTGGGTGCGTGTGAACCACCACAAAAATTATCCCGACAACAGGCACAACCATACAACACCGATTTGCTGCCCCAAGGCTAAACCCCCATCATCATTCAGATTGGGGTCACATTTTACACAATGCAACGACAGTTTGAGGGCTCATGCATCTAGCGTGCAAGGATTTATGGAATAGAGGAAACCGCCAAATATATTTTTCAGTGTTCAATGTACCAAGCTGAATAACCCCCATTGTATGCAAGATGTTATTTATCAATGCAATTACAGTTGTCTGTTTTTATGCAAAATGATCACCACAAGCCTTTTCAAAACTTCTATATTAATGTGGATTATAACCTTTATTACAGAATATTTTTAATAGAACCTTTTGGAAAGCTGGCAATAGTCTCTGATAATTCAATCTCTGACCACAAGAGGTCACTGGTAAACCTATAACCTTGTTGTTGAATTTGCCCTTAAAATGGACATTTTCCTAAATAGGTAATACCGTCTAAAACTGGGTACACACTGGAGTGACGGTACTTGTTCTGGCCTCAGAACAAATTCCGTCAGTCAAGACTGTGGCCCTTATTCAGATCTGATTGCAAAATGGGCAAACCCATGTGTGCTGCAGGTGGGGCAGATGTAACACGTGCAGAGAGAGTTAAATGGATGGGGTGTGTTGAAACTGAAAACTAAATTGCAGTGTAAAGATTATGCAGCCAGTATTTACCCTGCACAGAAACTATACAGGTTACATCTGCACATGGTTTCGCCCATTTTGAGAACAAATATGGGCCTGTGTGTATACATTGGAACAATGTTAATGAAGTACAGTATGATTAAGTTCCATTCTTCATTAGCATGAACAAGGTTGCTTGCGATTATTGCAAGGTTTGATGTGAAGCACATGAAACCTAGCATTCATCGCTAGTGGCCACGGGAGCGTGCAAATACCAGTACAGAATAATTGATGAATGTGATTTGTTGTTACAAAATGACGCATGGCCTGACATTGCTCCTGTGTGTACATATACCTAACTCCCGTGGCACACCTATGCAAGACTCCCACTTGAACCTGCCAAGCACTTTCCCGTGAAGGGTGCGTGACCTCAGCTAATTACCTCTGCGGCACCCCCAGCAGAGGTTCGTTTTTAACAGCGACCATCTCTGGTCGCTTGTTGAAAAAGAGACACTGAGCAATATATTGCTCAGCAATATATTGCAAGCAATATATTGCTAGCAATATATCTCCCCCCGTGTGTACGCACCTTTAGATATTACTATGTCCATACCTTCCAAATGTGATGAGAGAGAGAGAACAGGCTGCCGCTGCAGCTGCCTCTCTCCCCAGCTTAGCACACATCACTGAGCAGCGTGTAGTAGGCTTGGGAGAGAGACTGTGCTATGGCAGCAACCTGTCATCTCTCTCTCCACTGCCCAGCTCCTGCAGGAGGGAGGGGGGAGTGGGCTCCAGGCCTTTCCATCAGACCTGGGCCCGAGTATAAAGGACCAGATTCCGATATTTATGTAAATCTCCAATATTAGTGATCTGTGCAGGAGCTGTGCACTCATTTGTAGGCCTGCAACATTATTACAAACTATGTGTCTTGCATACATCTGTATGGCTGAATGTGCAGTGCTCAGGTAGGCAAGTATGAGAAAAGTGTGGCATTATGTGAACCAGTAGGTTTTTAAGTTTGTGTCTGTGTGATTTAATATGAAATTGTAGATACCTTTGTTTGTGGCATAATGTGATTTTATTGACAGGTACCTCCACCAGTTATTTTACATTTATCTCCCAAAAACCTTAATCTGGTTCAGATGACATTGGTTGGAACATGTCATGTAGGGAGCTAACAGTGCACTTTATTAGATAGAGCACATTTGTTTTAGATAAATGGCCCAATCAAACACCTTATGTGTTTTTTCATTGTGGCATTTACCTGTATAATTTCCTTTAGGACAATATCAGAGAAACCTATGGTTACCACAGGTGACGGTAATCATACATTAAGTGGAAAGTCCAGGAACAGAGCATTGTGTCCCTCCTGGAGAGGGTCATGTTGGGATGTATGTTGCTATACCATACCTTCCAACATGACCCTCTCCAGGAGGGACACAATGCTCTGCTCCTGAGTCCTGCACTTCCCTCTTAATGTATGATTACCATCATCTGTGCTGAACTAGTTCATTGATAAGAAAGGTGTTTCACCACAAGTGATGGCAATCATACATTAAGGGGTGTATTCAATGTTTTTATTCTCTATGTGCAGCGAATCCTGTTTAGCATTTGCTGCACATTCGCAGGGTTCAGGAGGGCTGCAGCATTCGCTGCCAGCTCTCCCTGTCACCCTATTCAATGCAGCAGGGGCTCGCTGCCCCTGCTGGCAAATTTTAACCCCTTCGGCGAATGCCACAGAGAGCCGGGGAGAGGAAGCAGGCAGGGAGATGTAAGCCTCAGGACAGGGGTAGGGAGCCGCTCCTCTGGTCCCGCACGTAACAAGCCGGGACCAGAGTGAAGTGAATATATGAATATCTAATGAGCGGCTCCCGGCCCCCTGCTGGTGAAAGTGTAAAAATGTTTTTTTTTTTTTTTTTTTATTCAATAAAAATTAAATATATATTAATGTGCTTCAAGCACATGAATAAAAATAGCATGCCCCTTCACAGAGAAAAAAAATCAGATTTTTGGACACCAAAAAAAACCCTAAAAACCTTTATTTTAAAAGATCACTTTCCAGTTGACCTTAAAAAGATGTCGAATGCAAAATGGTGAATCATGGCAAAAATCAGGGAGAAAGCAAGTCGCCATCCTAGCATTGAATACACTCTCGGCGAATCCCAGTGAAAACCCCATTGAAATACACCAGCGAATTGCAGCGAGCATGAAACGCAGAACTGGCAGGCATTCACTGTTCGCTTTCGGCGAACAGTGAACATTGAATAGGGTGAATCATATTTTCAGTGAAAAAAAATTCACTGCAGGGAGTGAAAACAGCCTGGTTCGCTGAAAAAAAAACTGTGAATCGGGAGTATTGAATACTGGCCTAAGAGGGAAGTGCAGGAGCAGAGCAATGTGTCCTTCCTGGAGAGGGTTATGTTGGGAGGTATGCTATACAGTCCTGGGAGCTTCTGCTCATGTACAGTGGAAATGACTGGAAATTAATTCTTAAAAATAGAAATATATTTTGTTTTATATTTTTCATTTAAAAAACATTTTAGTATGTTGAAAATTAGGAGAACAGGTGTGGTACCCCTATGAGACTATGGTGAAACTAGCGCCAGAGATTACTAGTGAAGGCTACCATTTCTGATCCTCAACAATTGTGAGGGAGTGTGGTAGCCTTTGCTACATAGGAAAAAAAATGTCTGTGGCAAAAACATCCTGTTCCACGGAGAGGATTGTGAGGTGCGTGAATAATTCATGGTTGCCTACCTGACCCTTTCCTTCAGGGAGAAAATGCTCTGTTCCTGGACTTCCCTTGTAATGTATAATTGCCATCACCTGTGGTAAAACACCTTTTTTTAACAATTAGCTAGCTCCCCACAGGTGATGGCAATCATACATTACCAGGGAAGTCCATGAACAGTGCATTTTCTCCCTGAAGGAGATGGTCAGGTAGGCAACCATGGAATAATTATGTCACTTAGGCAGGTATTCAATGCTTACTATGGGGAGCTGCAGCGAATCCTGTGTAGGATTCGCTGCACTTTCTCCCCAATTATCCCTGTAGGGAGATTAGCCGCCCGTTCTCCCTATTCAACGCCTCAGGGGCTCTCTGCCCCTGGCGGCGAATTTTAACCCCCCCCCCGGAGAATCACAAACAGAGAATCGCCAGACATTCGCTCTTCATTTGCAGAGAATTGTGTCCATTGAATAGGGCGAATTGTTTTTCCAGTGAGAAAATTCCCTGTAAACCCGGGGAATTGACTGATTCCCCAGAAAATATGGAGAATCAGAGGCATTGAATACTAGACCTATATCAGAATGTATATACAAGTTCATTACTTGCTTGCAACCATTTACAGTTGTAATCTACTCCTGGTAAACAGTGGCTTTGAACAGTAGTTATGACAAATTAATATGGTGCAGGTCACTTCAGTTTGCTCATCGCTTAAGTCAAATAAACTTTGGCTGCCAAGGAAACTGCTTTTTCATGTTTTGTTTGGCACCAGACCTTCCTTTCGGTGTATAGCTAAGCTTACAAGCATTTTACTAGGTAATGTATATTGCTGTATTTTTATTTTATACCTTTTTCCCCTCACTCCTCTACTTAATACACTGATTAATGCAAATCATAAATATATATGTACCATAGAGAAATATCAGTCTTCTCTCGGCTCTAATGATGAAATCATGCAATCATATTCTATTGTGATACTTTTCACTGTAGAAATGGGGTTATTTCAGTCTAAGATCTCTCATGCATTTGGAGTATTTACAGTGAGAGTAGACTATTTCAGTCACGCTGCATGGTTCTTTCATTCTGTGCAAGGCTAATAGCATGTTTCCCAGGGATCCTGTATGTCAGCATTCAGGGCACCTTTAACCAGTGCACACTTCTGTAGTTGTAACAGGATGTTTGCAGAACAATAGAGCCACGTGATTTTATATGCTCACAGATTCTTTTGAGTGAGGAGGTTCTTTTTTCTTGTTTTAGGCGTGGATTTCCACTGCAATAACTCCACCTTGTAACAAGTTCTGAATGCAAAAGCAGAGCATGGTCTCTCTCACCTTAAATTTGTGCTGGCTTCTGAGGAAGGTGGAACACATCCAGAACTGGTTGTAAAAATTTACTAGGTAAGTGGTTATTTTCTACAATATGTGCTTGTTTGTTTAATAAGCCTTTTTAATTCAGCGGACTTGGTTTATTAGGACATAAAATGTTTGTTTAAAAGTTTGTATTTACTCATTTTGTTGAGCTGGTACTTTATTTTGTGCACTTTATTTTATTTTCCGTATAAGTTTTTTTTTTTAATCTATTTTTATGCCCTTAAACATTGCCTTTATCAACGTAGACGTGATAAAATGTTTTTTTTTTTTTATTAGAAAATGTGAAAGTTTGGCAGCTTTTAGACTGGGGGTGTGGGCAAAGTTGAGACTTATGGGGCATACACATGGGGCGATTAAACTCCCATTTGTGAGTGATCTGACTAGATTGCTTAGATGTGAAGTATAGTTAGCCCTATGTGTTTGGCCCCCGGTATCGTCTCGTGTGTTGCTATTGCCTGATTTACAAGATATATACTGCATGCAGTATATATCTTGTAATCAACAGTGTTCTCTCTCTCAAGAGAACACTGTCCGTTACAGATTGCTCAGCACACAACGCTGGTGCAGTGCTGTGTGCTGAACGATTTGTGCTTAGCTGCATCGCTAAGCACACATACTCAGTTGCCCCAAGCTATTCAGTTCATGTGACAGAAATTGTTATGTCATAGAGCTATAATCAACTAGTCCCATCAGAGCAGTATTCCCACTTAACTGTGTGTAGTTTGCAGTGGCAAACGCAGGATTTTCAGAAGGGGGTTTCCAGAGGGGCGGAGCAAAGCACGGAAATGGACACTTAGGTGACCCAGTATATGCCGGGTCAGTTAAAGTATTATAGATAGACCAAATGTATATAAATAATAAAAACAAATATATATATATATATATATATATATATATATATATATATACATACATACATACATACATACATACATACATACATACATACATACATATATATATACATACAGGGGCATCAACAGCAGTGTAGGCCCCTGGGCATAGCAATATATTGGGGCCCCTACCGATCCTCCAGCAGTAGGGGTGGGGGAAGCTTTGATGTCCCACAGGTGGTAGGGGGTATTATATCAACTGCTCAGCATGTAGGGCCTGGATCAGTAATTTCCACTAATTACCCCTTTACTTCACAGATGGTGGGAGATGGGGTAGGAGAAGGGGGCATTGGGCTGAATGAAGGGGCCCTGATACATAACTTCCAGGTTGGTAGAGGAAGTTTAATACGCATAGGAGGGGTGTATAGTGGAGTGGGCTTATTATTCATAATTTTCTGGTGGGAGGACAGCTTGCTTGACTGCAGATATCTCCAGTTCCCGGAAATAGATTTCTTAGATTGTAATGGAATTAAAAACTAGAGAATCCCACCTACCAAATGGTACTGGGGACTAGGGGATCAGAGTTCAGGAGGCAGAGCAATCTGCCAATGAGAATATAAAACTACATACCAGGTGTGTGGAGCTGGAGCAGTAACCAGCTGCTGGAAGGCTGATATCTCTGGTTCTGGGCAAAGTAGAGACAAACTACTACTGTCCATCAAAGGGGGAGAGTCCCAGCTTTTGGAATATACCCTCAGAAAAACTCTAAGTCAGACAGAACCTGAAATATCTGATTTGGAAGAGCAATCAACAGGCTTGGATGGGGACCACCGCTTTGAAGTCATATATCTGCGGTTCCCAAGGGCCGATTTTTAAAATTCTTGTATCCATGGAAAGAGGGGATCCTCAGCTTTCAGCCTAGGGCCCTTAGACTTCTGGGGGGGTTTCTGGGTACTCGGAAACCCCCCCTGCGTGCGCTACTGGTTTGTATATTCTCCCCGCGTTTATGTGGGTTTCCTCCATGATCTTCAACTTCCTCCCATGCTCCAATAATATGCTGGTCAGGTTAATTGTGACTGGTAATACTGGTCACTATTAACACTAGTTAGTATATGTGCATGTGGTATGGAATATAGATTGTAAGCTGCATTGTTGCAGAAACTGATGGACAAACATTCTCAGTAAAGTACAGTACTGCAGAATATGCGTGTGCTATATAAATAAAATAATAATGCAGTAGCTGCATCATTGTGATTAACATAATATGGAAAGATTTCTTCTAAACATCCTTGAGACAATGGTTGGCCATCTACCATTGATGGTCATCCACCAATGCCAGTTTTACAATCGATGGCAGAGAACCACATGGTTTCCTGCAATCGATGGTAACCTCAACCCTATGGTTTTCACTTTCTATTTGTGCATTACAGTATTTACAGTAAGACTATAACAATCTTTTTGTGTTTCGCCGCAGTCACGGACAAACTCGTCTGTTGCAAGCATTCAAAGAAACACAGTAGTAACAGCCTGGCTGGTAGCAGTCAGGGTGCACCGAGATGAGTGGATTGGGGTCGCGGAATGGCAAGCGTCCATTAGCTGAGACATTACAGCTGCTGTGCCCTGCCCCTTCTCTCTATCTTCAAAGATAGACTCTGGCAGTGTGGGCAGGCTAAAGAGTTGCTGATTCTGTATTTCTGTATTTTCCATACACACTAGGTTATCATGGCAGCAGCCGATATATAGTTAATAATATTGGACACAGTTGGCCAATTTGAGTGTACACACTGAATGATATCGGCTAGCGATATCGTTCAGTGTTGTCATCGGGACCCGTGGAACATGCGGGCTATAGGCTATATTACCAAATTGACCTGCATATTCAGCAGACGGGAAGGGTTCGCACTAGAGGATATTTTAAAATATGGGCCTTCTGAGAAATATTTGACAATATTCTTTAGTGTATATTGATCTTTCTCCAGCAGTCTTAGGCTGCCAATGAGTGTCCCTGTATCTAGCTGTGCAGTGTGGTATGTGGACACTGGGTGAACTATCCCTGAGACAAAAAAGGGGGGCGTCAGTGAGTTTATTAGAAGGGGCAGCTGCTTTCATAATATATAATGCTGCCACCCTGATACCTCCAGGCTCACAGATCAGCAATCGCAGCAGAGAGCCTGCTGGGATTCAGTAATCTGGTGTGCTATAAATTCCGGTGTTCGGAACAATTTTTGTTACAGTATGTCGTCCTGTTTTTCGTACCTTTAATGGATCCTCTCGTTTCTGATCGATGGCAAATGCACTAATGGCCACTGCATACTCAGGAAAATATTGACCTCTCCAGTCACATCATTCTATCCTTCTTGCACCATTGTGTCTCCACTCCACTAACCAGATTAGAAGTTGTCCCAAATGGTTTTATTTACAATAAAGCAAGTTATATAATGAGATTATGTATACTCTTTTTGGAACAAGCTGTTACATTGCATATGAGATATATGGACAAAAGATGGTAAGCTTGTTGTTGAGTTCTTTATTTGTCAATATAAGTATATTGGACTTTATTCTATGCTGTATGTGTATAAGGAAAGGCAAAGTATTCCAACAATGAGAGGCTGATTAATGAGAAAAATGAATCCAGATGCTGTACTCAGGATGGACTGTCACAGTAGGATTTATCTTAAAGATGTTTCAGTGGTCCATAAGTGGAAAAGTTTGTGGGTACAAGTCTAGGTTGTACATGTACAAGATGTGAGTGAATTAGAGAACAATACTGTTGCTTTTTAGGATATCTAGCCATGTAAGTATCAACATAACTCAATGATTCTATTGCAAATATTTTGTTCGGTATGCTCTCTGTACTGTGAACCCAGAACATGGTGCCAATGGTAGTCAGAGGAGTGATTAGCAAAGACAGTAGCATCATTTGGACATCACATTAGTTATGGGAAGGAACCACATTGGGGGCTACTACTTGGTTTGCATTATAAATGTCCTAGTTCTCTGGAGCCTGACTCTTTATTCCTGGATCTGGTGGCATTGGTTCTCCATGGGCAGCTGGGTGATGTCCTCAGATGTGCATAAATCTCAAGTGATATGCAATTTCCACAAAAAGTTTTCCAATAAGCCTTATGTGTGGTTTTTAGGGCCCACTCATCGGGAGGGGTTGGTAATGTCAGAGCGTGCTGGGCAGCTGGTGGGTACCAGTCTTCGACTATACAGAAACTGCTTCAGCCTTCTACCTTCTCTCTGCCTGGCCAAGCAGGAGTTAGTGGTTCTTGCATATCTTAGGGCTCAAGGGCCAATTCAGACCTGTTCACACAGGTCCTAATTCGGCCTCTCCAGTGATGCGCATGTGCAGACCCTGGTTGCGAGCACCTTCAGAAACTTTTCCCTTTGCCAAGTGGCTCACAGTCGGAGTGACAAGCAGGAGGTGTTCCGGGGGTGGACCCTCTGCTTTTAATGGGCATGCCCACAAAAATGGTGGGTGCACCCATAGAAACTCTGGACTGGCCCAGAGAACGCAGGCGTTCCTCTGCCTGCTCGTGGCAGGCGTGTGAGGCCGAATCCCTCTCCAAATTCACACCCATACGTGCAGCTGTCGAGTGATTCCTGGGTCATGTGGCGGCTGTGAGCGCTGGCCACAGGAGGAGAAATCAATAGATGGTAGGTAACCATGGAATGATTTCTCCTCTGTGCGGCTACATGCATACACATCCATTTGCAGCCCTGCACTTGGGCTCTGCAAAATTACGTGTGTTCTGGTGGGTTCCATCTGCTCCTTTTTGGTTCTATAAAATTCATGGTTCTGACTTTGGCTTATTTCTGACCTGATCCTGCCTGATCACCTGTTACTGTATAACCTGACTTCTATTTCTCTAGACACTACCAGACTTTTCCATCCAGTTATAGGGCTGCTACCAGCATATAGGGTACAGTGAACCTAAAACCCCTTTGAGGGGTCCCTTGTGAAAACCATCAATATATTTGCCTCTTCTCTGGGTATTCACGGATTCTAGAAGTACAGCCAATTTTCATACAGTGTTATCCCAGTGGGAGTTGTAACAATACAGCAGTGAGAGGCAATGAGTTAACTTATATATGCAGAAATCCTTTCCTGTCCCTTCTCCCTGTGTATTCCTTTTATGACAGGGCACTAGAGATGTCTTTAACTCTATGCTGGAGCCAACATTACATGGAGTCACTGGCCCTGTCCCTGCCTAGGAAGAGGTAAAGCGGTGCAGAAGCCAGGATTTGCAAAAGAGCCCTGGGATTTTCCAACTGAAGCTGGGGTCATTATCACAGGATTAACTGCAATCTTTCTCTCTCTAAGCATAGGAAATGGGATCAGGTTAGAAAAATGTGAATTAAGGGTTTGGAGCAGTTTTTCACAATAAAACTAATCTACAAGCCTTTTAATGAAAAAGTTTAGTGCATTGAGTTGATACTAAAATAATGCGAAAAGGGATTGAAAACCCATACACACTAGGGGATCAGGGCAGCGGGCGATATAATTAACACTGGAATACGCTAAGCATGCTGGTCATTTAGCTATAGAGCCAAATTGACCTGCGCGTGCGGCAGACATCAATCATTGTTTACGGCGCACGGGAGCACGCATCGTTAACAATATTGAGCACACACACTGGACGATATTGTGAATGATATTACTCTTCTAGTGTATATGGAGCTTTAGGATTCCCTGCAGTCTGCATGCTCTGTAACAGTGTATATTGGACTGATCTGTAAATGCATCTAGGTGTATATTGGTCAAAGGAAAGAAAGGCAAAAAGAGAATAGCTGCTAATGTAATAACACTTCTATTTGATTATGGTATTTTAGATCTACAATGTCTAGGTCTACAGTCATAAGGTTGACCACTATAGGTCGACAGGGTTAAAAGGTCAACATGACTAATTTTTTTTGGGTGTCTATGTCAACATAGGTCGGTATGGACACCGTCTAAGTGTACCGCGTCCCCTTGCATGGCTCGCTGAGCTCGGCACACTATTATATTCTCTTTCCACGATGTAGTGGATGGTAGGGCATGAAATACCGCCTGTTGGCACATGTCGGCTCAATTAAAAAAAAAAATTCATTTCGACCTTTTAACCCTTTTTGTACATGTACACATACATTTGCAGCCCTGCACTTGGGCTCGGCCACCAGGGGGGCGTGCGTGTTGCAGGGTGGTGTTAACCTGCTGACTAGGCTCCAAAAACATGCAGCCTAGCAAGTAGGTCTGAATCAGGCCCTTAGACTCTTAGGGGCCTTTTTTTAACATTGTTGATAAATTGGGCCCCAGAAAATATAACTCTGGATCAGCGGCTCCATTAAGAACTTGTCCAAGTGAGAAGTCAGTGGTAAGGAGGGATTTATTTTATATCATTTTTACTGCTGTCTATTAGGCCACTCATACACAGAAATGTTTAGAAGGATAAATGCAGTAATGGGGAGCGGGGAATCAGAAGATCCCTTTGGTCATGAGCTTTCCCTTTTGTAAAGCGCAACAGAATATGCTGCGCTATATAAGAAACTGTAAATAAATACATACAGGAAGGTTAGCTTTTCAGGTCCTGGGAAATTAGACCAGACCACGCTTCCTTTGTCTTTATTTATTTTGACAGTAAGGTCCAGTGTTCACAAAAGTCGGTGCACACAAAAGCAGTACTGGGGTGCTTGTCGTAAACAAAATTCAAGAATCTCTAGTTAATAAATAATATTCGATATTGCGTTTCCTTGTTCAAAATTGATATATGGAGGAAGTTTAGTATGCATTCTGTTTTCAGATTGTCAAATACCTCTTGTTTATAGCTGACAGCAATGGACTTTTGTATGCAGCAACAATATGAAACAGGAGTCCTCTTGTGTAAATATGAGGGGGGTGGCTGGGCATATTCTTAGCACAATGAGAGATGCAACCATGGTGAGACTTGTAGTGCCATGCACAAGAAAAGAGGACAATTTTGGGCAGAAATATAGGCAACCTACATTACTTCGACCAGGTGCCCTCATAATGTGGTTCCCTAACATTTTCTAAGGCTCAAATTCAGAGCACAGGACCCCCCCTCCCCTAATTTTTCTCCAGACCAGCACAACCCAACCCAACCGCCCTATGGCATAACACTACTGAGAAATAGCGATTAGAGTTAAATGGTGTTGCATTAGTAAAGCGTTAAGTGTTACATAGGTGAGAAGTAATTTGGGTGTTAAAAAGTGTTACATTAGTAAAAAAGAGTTTAAGTGCTAGATTAAGTGCTACAGTATGATGCCCGAAAGCAACCGAACCACACGAACCCATGGGGCCTCACGTCCTGAGCTCCATATTACTGACACAATGTATACATATATCCAGGACAAACTATTCACAATGCCTATTTCAATAACCGTAAACTTTGCAACTTAATATTTTTGCCTAAAATTATGGGAAGCTCCTCAGCTTTACTTTATTCTAAGTTGTAGAGTTCATTCTCGATGTTCTGCTGTTGTGTCCTAAGATGCAGCATAAGATCACTCTGAAAACATCGGCTACTTAGATTGGCCTTGCCAGCACTGTAGTCAAGATACAGACCATGGCCTCAGCTGTCCCAGAAAATGCTCTCATTTTTTGGGAACATTGGCCATCCCTGCCCTCAAATGGCCACAACCTGACCAATCTGGCTGCAGCTTTGGGAAATGGTAAGCATACCTCCCAACTTCTGTCTGTATGAAATAGGGATGCGCGAGCGCCCGAAAAGGGGGCGGGGCATATGCAAATGAGGGCGCGGCTTATGCTAATTAGCCGCGACCTCATTTTCATACGAGAATAGACGCTGTGCGCATGCGCACAGCGTCTATTCTACTAGATTGGGGGTCTCCCAACTGTCACCCCCCCGCAGCGGGACAATGCCTGCCGCGGGTGGGACAGCGGGACAGGACCCGAAAATCGTGACTGTCCCTCCAAAATCGTGACAGTTGGGAGGTATGGGTAAGTAGTGCATGGACAGTACAGATCCTGCTCATCTTCTAACAATGGAGTAGTACACAAATCCTAATAAGACTATACAGGGTAAAACGATACAATACAAGGAACAGTAAAATACATTAGGCAAGTAACACAAAAACTCGCAATACAGCTGCTGATGCAAGGGGTCTAATAGAAAAAAAATCAGTAACATGTACCCAATTAGCGTGTGTTCAGATAATGTCTGTCTAGGTTGGTATGCTGTCATTAGATCTACAGTGTATAGGTTGACAGTCAAAAGGTAGACAACTATTGGTCGACAGTCAAAAGGTGGACAGGATAAACATGAGTTTTTTAATTATTGAGCCGACATGTGTCGACAGGTGGTATTTCATAACCTACTATCCACTATGGCATGGTGGGAGAATATAATGGGGTGTCCGACGCATGGTGAGCGTAGTGTACACTTAGACGGTGTCCATACCGACCTATGTCGACATAGACACCTAAAAAACCATGAAAACCCCATGTCGACCTTTTGACCATGTCGACCTTTTGACTGCCGACCAATAATGGTCGACCTTATAACTGTAGACCTAGACATTGTAGATCTAATATACCATAACCATCTAGGTCATCTGTATCTGGTCAACCTGGTGATGTTAGTTTTTAGGGTGGAGAGTGGTGCAGGAGATGCGGAGATAGTGGCCATAGAAAGCAGCACATACAGTAGATGGAAGAAAACAAGGTCATGGGAGTGGCCGAGATTGTGTGTGAGGGAGGAGGTCAATGGAAAAGGCCAAAAGAAGAACAGTGACCAGCATAATTATTGAGGACATAAACTACAGTACTAGAGTAGAAAGGTGGGTGGGTGGTTTTTGGGCACTGCTTATGGTATTATGCTGCCTCACTGTCACAATAGGGACTATTCCTTAAAGTCCCCACACAATAATTTCATTGGGAGAAGAGAGGGGTTAGTGACTATGATGGCGCTATACCAACTTAATCATAGAGGTCTTGAATACTTAGCTTGAGATCTTGGTCCTGTCCCTGTTTATTCTTTTCCTATGTTCTGTAGGTGTGTCCTCATTGAATATGTGAAGACAAGAGATTTGCAGGGAAAATGATTAGGAAAGGTTCAACAATTTAGACAAAATTTTTCTTTTTGTCCCAGATGACGGAAGGTTCCTACCTCACTTACACATTTATGTAGCGAGGTGAAGCCTATCTGGGTTTCTTTAATGTTCAATTGGGTGAGAGGGTTCTGTTGTTTGGCCTACCTCACATGAAAACACGTTATAATATTTGTATCAAGGTATCTTTGGTTGGCGGACCGGTACTCACGGTTATTCTCGAAGAGAGACATTCATCAAGGTATCTTTGTCTTTAAAGGTTTTTATTTGGACATACATAAAAGATGCAAAATATGAAATTCTTAATTGCATAAAATATGCTATATATTAAAAACCTTTTTGCTGTTGGAGGGTCGACTCACATCCCCTGGAGTTGGTTGGGTCCAAGTTCGGGACTGCAGACCAGTTCTACAGACTTCACTTAAAAAAAGGGGGAGTCCTACCTTACTAGTACTAGAGCAGAGCTATATTGATATTCGTTTATATTCAGCATGGTCAAAATAAAGTCACTTTCCTTTAGTGACATAATTTATTCGCCCCAATTGCATTATCTGCCAACGTCTCCTTTTTAGACCGTTTTTGAATAAATCCTAATGTTCATGTTTTTGCTATTTGAGGCACAGCGCAGAAAGGGCATTCTTTAACTTTGTTCATTATTAACCCTTTATGATGCTTTTCCCATTTAAATTATGTGTCCACGTACATCTTGGTTTTACTGCACCATGTATGGCACAATTTGGCACACCTTGGACTCTGTAAAAGTTACGCTTTGTGATTTTTCAAAAAATTCTAATCTATTACTTTATACAAGTTCTACTGCTTCAGAAATTTTTTAGACTCTATCTACTTGCTACATTTGGAAAAACAGCTAAGCCGTGTTTTACATGTTGTGACAAATTGAGAAAAAAAGCCAAGATGTATGTGGACGCATCTTGTATTGAAAACTATATCACAGGGATTTACTAGAAACATGTAATGAGTTATAAAGTTAATCATTTGTCATTCTGAATATATAGTTTTATCTGATGCTGACAGTGTACAGATGTTTCCTCTTACATCTGGCCTCAATACCCCATGTAGCAGGAGATGCGTGGCGAGATTGAGCTGACTGGTTACTGGCAACTTGCTTCAGGCCATTGGCCTGCATTACCTGCTTAGCAGAGGTTGGCGCTTTGTTACCTAGCTGCTGTGAGCTCAGCCGATGCTACCACTGCTCTGGCAGCAACAGCATGTGCTGCTTCCAGGGCCTGTACTCCCCCTGAACAATGCGATGTAAATAATTGCCCCTTTAAAAATAACCTCTGAGTTTAGCCGACATCCCATGCGATCGCCGAACTCGGAGGCTATTACATTTGGCTGCAGTTATCACCAAGAAATCCTGATGCTTTCACCTGAGAAACATAGGGCCTTATTCTGGTTCACTCTTTCTGGCAAATTCTTTCTTAGATGGACAAAACCATGTGCACTGCAGGTGGGGCCAATGTAACTTGTGCAGAGAGAATTAGAATCAAGCACACAAGTCCCTCTGAAGCTCTGCCTAAAGTCATACATGCATTTATATCCACATGCGTTGACTGATACAATGCCCTATACCTTGCAGATAGTAAAAAAATGCAGCTATTAACCAACCTGACCCATTACAGCCACATAACACCCATTATCTACTCCCTTCATTGCATACTTGCCTAATCTGCCAGATCAGCTGGGAAGCTCTCAAAAATCCCATAAGGGAAGGCATTTCTCATGGAGCCAATGATCTGACTGCCCCCTCCCGCATAGGGCAGCTGGAAGGTCTGTAGGTATGCTTCACTGGCTTCCTGCAACATGTCTAATCCTTTTCAAGATTAGTTTACTCACTTTCAAAGTCCTACATGATCCGGGTCCGAAGTACTTGAAGCAGTTTCTGATTAATTACGGTCACGCACGACTAATGGTCCAATATGAAGTTGGACTATTAGCAGTAACTAGATTCTTGTTGAATTTGTTTGGGGGTTGATCTTTCAGCTTTATGGTACTATTTTCTCCACACAATTTGAGAGGCCTCCACTCTAGAATCCTTCAGAAATACTCAAGACTTACCTATGTACGCAATCATTTCACTGATATCACAAGTGCCTACTTTGTTTTCCCTCTTTCTGACTTTGTTTTCACCCTCTCTGATAGACATCCAGAGAGAAGCAGGTGGGTTGTGAGGGGGGTCGGGACCAGACTAATTGATCCACTAGGTTCACCCTCTAGCGGGGACCAGCCGCAATTTTCGAACATTTGCATAGGGATGGTGCTAAAATTACCCTATTAGCTTACAATTGCATCATTAAGGCATGCAGAGTCACTGTAATTACCTCAGCATTTTATCCACTTTACTAAGAAGTGTATAGAATGCCAGAGTGGATACTGCTCCCAAAACTCAGGTGTCTCCTACAGACATTAGTACCCAATGGACTCAGCCATGAGTTTGAATTCAAGTGGTTTTTGTCATAAGTCACTACCAATTGTCTTTTTATTTGTGCATATGCATGCAGACTGACCGGGAGCAGCACGGCGGTCAGCGGGTCCCTGAGCACACTGACCTGGCCAGGTCAGTGTGCTCAGGGACCCGCTGCCCGCCGTGCTGCTCCCGGTCAGTCTACATGCATATGCCTGTCAGGTGGGCAGGCATATGCATAGCATACAGGGAGGTCGGACGTGATCGTATGTACTGACCGTCCGACCTCCCTGATCCGGTCCGATGCGCATGGGACCGCGCATCGGATCGGATCAGATGTCACACAACTGCGATTTTGGGCCGATTTCACCCGGTTATCGGCCCAAAGTGAAATCGGATGAAATCGTCCCAAAATTGCATAGTGTATGGGGGCCTTAAGTCTGGATTACTATACAAATTTTAACCTTTGATGATTTTCTTTGAGATATGCATCTTGCGCTCCAAAAACCCACAAGTTACTTCCGTGCAGTTCAAACATAGAGATATGATAGGACGGATGATAACTCCGCCTACCCCACATACACATAATCCTGCAAGCCGGATGCTACTATAATCGGCGAGTTCTGGACGGAGCTTGCGTTCCACTAAGCTGGAGACACGTTGCTTCCGTGCGTCTCAAAGACCGGAAGGAGATGAATGGTAACGCCGTTCTCCACCTTTGGAGTAGCCGCACTTTTACATAAAAAGTTATTTATTATCTTGAATAAAGCGCTCATGTAGCGACATGATATTGGCATAGATTAAGCTTATTATTAGCATCAAACCGGTACCAATTACGGTAACCGGAAGTACGCAACCGTATCCTGGAAACTGCTCACCCAGTATGGTATAAAACCAGGCACAGTGTCCGTCACTCTGTAGCCTTGAAAAAGACAGCAGTGGCTGTCGAAACGCGTTGGGAAACAGAGTGACTGAGCTCAAATTTTCTTTTGCAGATGACCTTACCTCTGTAGGGTAATTCTTCAGGTATTTACTTTCATCCAATTTTATCTTAAAAATGTGTGTCAAAATATTAAAGCTTTGTTAGTGCTAAGACGGCCTCCATCTCTGTTTTCATGTACTGCTCGTGATATGAGCAAGTTTATTGGAACATTTAGAGGAGACCGCCCACTAAAGATACCGTTATAGGAGGACCACCACTTTATGTATCGTAAGTACGGTACGCATTATCACAGAAAATAGAATAACCTCAATCTGGGTGATTCTGATATAAAGATACCTTTTTATATACACAGCAGTGCATGCTTTCTAGTGAGTTTGGTACGCCTCATTGGTTCCCCCATCCTTCTGGTTGATTGGATTTTGATTACCACACGTCTTACGGTCCTTTTCCTTTTTTTACAAACCTACAACGGGGGACATTCTGGTGGGAACACAAAATCAGCAGACGCACCAAAAAAGAAACCTTTATAGGAGTTAATATACCCCTTCATTTGTGAGTACGGTACGCATCACTACCATTCTCCTACTGTGAAAATTCAGCTTTTATTAATTTGAGATATCTCACACGGTGTTTTATACATTCTTATTTTAATACGTCTGATCAACATTGAATTCAAAGATTACACTACAGAGTCAAGCGCCATCAATATTGTTCTTCTCTGCAAATTCACCTTCCTATGTTACATATACGGTGAACTTTCTATTTGTTACACATTCAATTGATTTCTGAGTCATCTTCATTCACTGCTTTTGCATTGGATCACTATACCACAGGTATTCTTCAGTATGTTGGATTTTCGCATTCAAACTGTCATTCAATCAGACTAAACCTAGATTATGATGGAAGCTATTATTACAATTGTAACCATTTCCTATTACCATACCTTTATTTGTTTGTTAATTTGTCATGCTCATCACTTGTCCATGTATATCATTTGGTCTCAAAAAATTTATGATTATAAAAAAAAAATAGTAATAGTAATGCTAACATTTATGCATACAATATAGTATTTATGGTAAACATTTAGCAGAGGTGTAAATTTACTTTCCCTTTTCTACTTTACTACCAAACATCGCTTACATTTGCGAATTTTTTTTTTTAGTTCTGCGTGTGGGTAACTTTACTTGCATGCCAATAACAAAGGCAGCACTGCTTGTTAGACACTGTACATTATTTCAGCTTCCTGTTCTACCTGTTCAGCTATAACTAGATGTCAAATTTAGCAATGACCTATGATTTTGAAAGTGGAACAGTCTTTCTTCAACAAAGACTTATGGGCCCTACACAGATAGCAATGTGAGTAGGGCTTCCTAGCTATGTTAGGTTGTCCTCTGCTGCAGTGCTGTCATTTAGCCAGGCCACTGGAGGGCGCCAGTTTGGAGCAGCCCCCCTGGGTGGAGGTGAGCGGCCGCAACTCCCCCCTTCCCCCTGGAGCAATTCAGCGGCCGCCGCCTCATGACCCCCCAGTGGAGTGACTTGGCGGCCCTCGCCGCATCTCCCGGCACCCCCCTTGTTTCATCAGCAGAGGACCTGGATCAGAGTAGCAGGGACGCCAGCAGCAGAGGTAAGTTTCCCGCAGTTCTTTGCATCCTTTGTCATGGGGTAGAGCAGGAGAATCCCCAGGTCCCTATCACATGGCTGCAAGGGGAGAGTCGATGCACCGTGAGTTCAGCTTTAGGATGCATCACCCAGCACATCCTAAGCTCTCCCACCCACCCATACCTGTGGAGTGACACGGACGAATCTTTATATTGCCAGTACAGACAATTGTTAGACACTGTACATTATTTCAGCTTCCTGTTCTACCTGTTCAGCTGTAACTAGATGTCAAATTTAATGAACTATGATTTTGAAAGTGGAACAGTCTAACTCTATGCCCGCTTGGATCGTGAAGTAAGAACAAAAAAAATATGAAAAACTCATATCAACCATTTCTTATCAGCCTGTTTTATGTGTTGACCTATTGAATGTTGACCTAATTACTATCCACTAGATCCCAGTGTATACACACTGGGGGTCATACTGTTGGCTCACTAAGCAGCAGTAGTTCGCTGCTTATCGAGCCTTTAAATGCCACCTGCTGGCTGTGTGAATGCCCGTCCCCCTGCCACCCAGTGAATATCTCCTCCACACTGCAAATAGATGGTTTGCATAAACATCCATTCGCAGGGGAGCGTGCAGGCCTTAAATTATTCGATGGGTGCCGACCATCTAATGATTTCTCTAGTGCTCACAAATCTAAGTCAGTCTCTGCTGACTTAGGGGTATATTCAATGACTTTTGCAAGCTGTGACAGCGGGCAGTGCTGACTGCTCGCTGTCACAGCTTGCACGGTTAGTATTCAACTGACCCCCTGCACACACCATTTCCCATTTCCCGTCGCTGGGTTTTTGCAGTGATGCGGAAAGGGCGTATGCGGCCACTAAAACAGCGAAGCTGCGAACCTTGCCAACCGCATTGAGTATGGCCCTTAGACTGGTGGTATCCTGTTCCAAGAACTTGGAGCCGCAGTTCCTGTGACATCCTGTGATGTTAGCCACCCACCCCCAGAAGCCGGGTGCATGCCCGCGTTCGCATGGGTATGCCCAGCATCAGGGGCGTAACTATAGCACCACAGCCCCCGCCGCCGCGGGGGGGGGGGGGCGCTGTGCATGTGGGGGCACCGGGGGCTGCGGTGCTATAGTTAAACCCCCCCTCAATCCCCCGCAGACTTACCTATCGCGCTGGTCCCGGCGGCTCCGTTCTTCTGCTGAGGACCACCACAAAATGGCCGCCCCCATATAGCACACAGTTCTCTGAAACTGTCTGCTGTATGGGGGCGGCCATTTTCTGGTGGTCCTCAGCAGAAGAACGGAGCCGCCGGGACCAGCGCGATATTTAAGGCTGTGGGGGATTGAGGGGGGGTTTGCATGGGCGGCAGGGTAGGGGTGCTCGGCGGGGCGGCGACGGGGGGGGGGGGGCGCCCCCCTCCTAACAGCGGGGGGGTCGCCCAAAACTTAGCTACGCCACTGCCCAGCATTTTCTTGGGTGCACACAGCATTTTCGTGGGTACGCCCAGGAAATGCAGGGCATTTGCATACGCACTGCCAGTCTCCCATTTCAGTCTATGCACGTCCCAACATCTTTAATTCTAGTAGCAGCTTTAATAAGACCCTTAAGACAGGCAGCGATTTTCTGGACATGGCTGTGTGGTTGCAACAGGAGTAGGACAGATTTAAGAGCAGGGATATACTAGCAGTAACTTAGCGTATGGTGTGTGGTCAGTATTTTGACTACTGGCATCCCCACCAACACTCATCCCATGACATGTGCTATTGACATTGTGAATGTCTCTGGTGGGCAAGGGCCTAATTCAGTATGTAAAAATTTACAGAACCATGTGCATTGCAACAGGTAGGGCAGTTGGAATGTGCAGAGTTAAGGCCCATACACATGGGATTTAAGCCCTATATCTGAATAGATTGCTTAGAAATCTTGCATGGATCACTCCGTGTGTATGACCCTGAGTGATAGTGATGTGTGGTCCAGCACGTTGCCATGGCCAGACTAGATCTGACTAGATTTTGACTGCATGAAGTCAAGCTCGCCAGTGTTCTCATCATAGCATGTATGTCAGCAATGTGTGCTGAGTGATCTGAGCTAAACTATTTAGCTCAGCGTGGGGCTGAAGTCGCCCCATGTATGGGCCTTTAGATTTGCGTGGGGTGTGTTCAAACTGAAATCTAAATTGCAGTGTAAAAATTAAGCAACCAGTATTTATTATGCACAGAAACAAATGACCTCACCCAAATCTAACTCTCTGCACATGTTAAATTTGTCCCACCTGCAGTGCAACACGGTTTTGCCCATTTTGAGAACAAATTTGTCCTGCAACTTTTTTTTATTGTTATAACTTTACTTACCAAATATACACCCATAATTATAGTTTTTAAAAAGTTGCTTATAGTGCAAAGACATAAGTAACTGTCCAGCTAACAAGTTTAGTCATACAGTCCTATGTATTGCATTACTGCTTGCTTTGATTCTGCACATACAGAAAATGTCTGTAAATGAGGAGCATAGAGGCTGCCAGCAAGGGATCAGAAGCTTCCTCTGATAATGGGTAGCCTGTCTGAAGATGTATTGACTAATCAAGCTCCAAATAAATATATTTTTACAACCGTAACAATTGGGCCTGATTCAGATATACACATACGGCTCTTACCATTTTGGAGGAGGGGGGCTGCTGCAATGCATCCCCCCCCTTGCTGCTGCGCTCCTTTCACCTGCTGGTCCTGGCTGCCAGTCCCCTGCACTGGTGCGGTGCAGGCGCAGTATTATGCGCACAGAGAGGCACCTCCCAATGGGACTGCCTTGAGTGACTGGCAGGTGTCGGACTTCCAAAAGGAAGTCACTGCCAGTCACATTGAAGCCAGAGCAGTCTCACAGACTGCATCTGGCTTCACTTAAGCAAAGACCGTGGCGGATTTCACCTGATGGACTGCAGCTCATTGGTAAAAACAGCCACTGCACATTGGCCCTTATTCAGATCTTATCGCAGTACAAATTTGTTCTCATAATGGGAAAAACCATGTGCACTGCACATGGGGCAGATGTAACCTGTGCAGAGAGTTAAATTTGGGTTTGGTGTGTTGAAACTGAAATCTAAACTGCAGTATAAAAATAATGCAGCCAGTATTTACCCTGCACAGAAAAAAACCCTCATCCAAATCTAACTCTCTCTATGGGGTAGATTCTCTAAACTAAAAATGCATTAAAAACTCCATTATCAGGGGTTTTACCGCATTTTGGGATGCTCTAAACATCCCCCGCCAGGTTACCGTGGTGAGGGGCATCGGCAGAAAAATCTGGCGATGCCCCATAGAAGCCTGTGGGCTTCTACCATGACCCACCGCCACCCCGCACTGACCCCCGCTGCACCGACACCCCCCCCCCCTCACCTGTGTCCGGGCAACACAGTGCTGCCTGGACCTATGACCTCCTCCTCCCTGCACTAAGATCCGGGTGCAGGGAGTAGGAGAGCCCTGCGCAGCAGCAGCAGTGCTGGGTAAGGGAGGGAGGGGGTAGCCGCCGGGACCCGCTGACTCTCCCCCGCAGAGGACAGCTCTTAACGCAAGAGCTGTACGTTGCCATAATAATCGCATATGTTAGAGCATATGCGATAATTATGTAGGCGGCGAAGAGGGGCGGATGTTAGAACATCCCGCCCATTACATGTTACATCTGCCCCCCCCCCCCCCCCCCCTGCAGAGCACATGGTTTTGAGAACAAATTTTCACTGCAATCTTAATGCTAATGTTCATTTAGTGTTTTTTGCAACTCTGCTGCATGCATGAAAATATCTGGACTTGTATTGTTGGATGTGTTATAAAGAGTACACACAAAGATACTGTGATCGAGAATTATGTTTTGTATATATGTAAAAGAAATTTCCTGTCTGCATACAGTATATCATCCGCTGCCTGGGTCCAATGAAAACTGTCAAAGCATTGGACCTCTAAGTAACCTTTAGCTTAGAAAAGCTATAGCCAGTTGAACGTGTCTTGGGATACCCCCATTTTCTCCAAAACATCTGCAGCCCACCATTTAAGTTGTGACTAACAGGACACTGCAACCGGAGCTGTGGCAACATAAGGGGCACTGTCATAGGTACCAATTCTGTGAGTGCTTGAGGGCCCGAGCACCCATGGAAATTGATGAGCACCCACCAGCTCAGCAGCGGCCCACCCGCCCGTGTCCCACTGCACTCCCCCTCCCTCGTCGCTGGCACAGGTACTGTGGGGGCATTTATGTACCTGCACTGTGGGGGCATTTATGTATTTAGCACTGTTCCCATAATTTGAATATTGGAGACAACTGTGCTGCATAATAAAAATCAGTATTATTTTGTGGCCACGCCCCTTTCCCATGAAGCCACTCCCCTATATTTTTGGCTTGTGCACCCACCAGCAAAAACATAAATCGGCACCTATGGGCACTGTGGCTCCATTGCATGTGCTTCAAGAACATAGGCCTTCCCAGTTCACATGCATGGTATGTGCAGTTATCTTTATTTTTTATCTTGTTGCTGGTGCATCCAAATAGCAAAAAGTAGTAAAATTCTGGCCTGGCAGGTCTGACGAGCTTGAAAGAATGTCCATGTTCTGCTGGACATGTTTCACATAGTTGAGGATAACATTTTAGTTTAACCCATTGGGTAGTTGGACCGGAAATATTCCGGGCAAATATTCCGGGTATGCCCAGCTGCGCCGGGCATAAAAACTTCTATAGAATAGGTGCGCGCCAGTGGTGTCCAGATGTGCACCACTGGCGCAGCACCTCTAGAGCCCCCCCCCTCGCCAATCCCTTCCAGTCCCCTCCGTCACCTTTGCTCCTGCGATCGGTACGCCGGAGCTCCCCTGACCTGCCAGCCAGCCGTCACTCATTTTACAGTGACATTGGCGGCAGGCTCAGGTATTGCAGAGAATTCCTTACTTGCTGAGAGTGGCTACACAGCCAAATCTCAGTTTTGTAAGGTCCCCAGCGCTCTATATAGGGTTAATAAAATCACACCGTGGTGTTCAATTAAGTAATTGTCAGCTGCTGCATACGACACCTGTGGGATTGCCTCAACCCACAACAAAGAGTAGCAAAAATGGATCTGGGGGGTTGGTGTGTAATTGCGCTGTTGACAATTTATTTATAAGAATTAACACTCACATTGCAAGACGATTGTGCAGATCAATGAATGGAGGACACACTGCTTGTATGGTATAAATGTTTATATGTAAAAAAGTATAAAAAAGCTCACGATATACAGTACATGGAAAAAATTACACATATGAAAATAAGCAAAAATAAGGAAATAAAATGAAATCAAAATTATTAGGCTATAAAATATATAACATATAATATGGGATTAAAAATTGGACTGGACGTACAGTTTGGGAGCTCCGCTTTTAGAGTGCGCTTCAAATCGATTTATAGCAACAACTGTAAGTATCCATAGATTTTTTGTTAATAGTTGATTAGTGAATAGATGTCCAAAGATAGTTATTGTTAATAATGTGAGGAATTAGTAGGCTGGATGGATGGTCCAATAAGCATGTGGTTTACACACATCCAGATATTAATAGCCAAGTAATACGTGTACTTGCGTTGGTGCAAAAATGCAGAGCGGGGCTCTGGTTGTATCTCACCCCTTGGGCCAAGTCGTCAGCTGGTTGCTCCTGATAGAGGGGGCGACTGGAATAGATTTTATGTAGGGCGCTTCAATGCGCCAACAGCCAGCGCTGTCTCCTCCGGCAGCAGGAGCGTCCAAATAGTGCAGACGCTGTGGACGATGTCTGGGCGTGAGCCCTGCGGGGTAAACGAGCGCTGGAGAGTGCACAGCAGGCTCGTGAAGCGGCAGCGTGTAGCCCAGGTACGTCCCAATTCTGATGACGTCAACGCGTTTTGTCTCCTGAATCAGCTGGAGACTTTCTCAAGACGGATAGATACTGTCAGTCCGGATTCTTATTTATAGGCTAGAGCAGGGGGTGGCCAACCCGCGGCTCTCGAGCCGCATGCGGCTCTTCTCTTCCCTGTGTGCGGCTCCCTCCCTCCCTTGCCTCCTGCGTCTGGTTACTCTGGTAGCACAGCGTGACGGGCTGCGGCCGTGATGATGCTGCAAAGGCACGCTAGGCGGCAGCGTCCTTCCGGGTCTGCGTTCCATCTGTGTTACGCCCCCAAAGCCGGACTAGTGGGTTCTGCCACAACTCCACTGTCCTGCACAATCCTGCCTGACCAGGAGGTGACCGGTAAATGACGCATCAGGAGTGGGCGCGTCCATTAGAGATCTGAGACGCTCGGCTGTTAATATGACATCTGCCGGCTGAGTATGGTGAGTGCGCACCTGACTATATTGCTTGACAGGCGGGATTGGGCTGGACAGTGGAGTCGTGGCAGAACCCACAAGTGCGGCTTTGGGGTCATAACATAGATACATACATTATATTGATTAAACTCTGATCAATGAGGCGTCACAGAAACATTGCAGGGTTTGATTTACAACTGATAACACAAGCCAACCACATGTCCTGACAATCCCACAGAGGCGGAACGTCACAGGACACTGTCCCCTACAATGCAGCAACGGTCCTGTCACGTGTAGTTCCACTAATATTGTAATGATTGAACTATAACCTCAACAGGCAAATAACCAGAGACCGACGTCCCTTATAGGCAGTAGTAGACTCCTGACAAGGGGCCTGATTCAGGGCAGAGTGCTAATTAGAGAAATCACAAATTGAATGATTACCGAACTACCGCACCATTCGCATTGCGCATTTGCGAGGGTGAACAGTGACAAAAAATCTGTGTGGATCGTAAAAACAATGTGACCGGACTTTTACCGACAGGAAGCCGGCGTTTGGAGGTGGAAACCAGCCGTTTTCTGGGTGTGCCCGAAAAAAAATACATGCGTTCTCAGGAGTTTTCGGGGAGGGTCTGTGACGGCAGCGATGATCACTTTCACCCTGTTTCAGTCGCAGATCAGAGTAACTCACAATAGCACAGGCGGCAAAAACTGTTCTATGGTCCGGGAATTGTATGTGGATTAAGGAGTGGGTAGCGATTCATAAACAATTCTCCAGCAATGTTACATGGAACTGAAAATCTAAATTGCAGTGTAAAAATAATGCAGCCAGTATTTACCCTGCACAGAAACAAAAGGGAGGGAGAGGGTCATGTTGGGAGGGATGTGAGTGCCTTGTCCTTGAATTCGTATCCCAGCAATGGATTAATGGTTACTGTGAGTGCACTGGAAATGGACACATATATATTATATATACACACATACGTCCTTATATATACCTCCTGAAAGCAGCATTTTGTGGTAACATCCTTTATTCAAGCCCGCCGAGTGCCGTACTAGACATTAAAATGGGGCGTGGCCTTCTGGGAGCTAGGCCACGCCCCTTTTTGAATGGTCGCGGCTCTTTGTCTTAACAGGACAAATTTTTTGGCTCTTTGTCTCGGATGGGTTGGCCACCCCTGGGCTAGAGCCTAGATTTATTGGTCCAATAATTCCATTTGCCCAATTAATCGAGTAAAAATATAAATAAACTTATAAAAAAAAATAGTAATAATAACAATATATATATATATCAAATTTTGATTTCATTTTATTTCCTTATTTTTGCTTATTTTCATATGTGTAATTTTTTCCATGTACTGTATATCGTGAGCTTTTTTATACTTTTTTACATATAAACATTATTTATACCATACAAGCAGTGTGTCCTCCATTCATTGATCTGCACAATCGTCTTGCAATGTGAGTGTTAATTCTTATAAATAAATTGTCAGCAGGCTCAGGTATGGTTGGTGTGGCTCGGGGGGGGGGGGGGGGGGGGGGAACACGACTCGGGAGCGCTCAGGCACCTGAGTCCTCCCGAGCCACCGCGAACATCCCCCAGCCTGCTGCCAACGTCACTGTTGAATGTTACAGGCAGCTTAGGCAGCGGCAGCGGCAGCAGGGAAGCTCCGGCGTACTAACGCCGGAGCGGAGGTGAGGTGGGCTTCCAACTTTCTGTGGTGGGTTTTGCTGGGGCAGGACAAACCTGCCCTGGTTGGTTTGTCCTGCCCCAGCAAAACCCACCACTCAAGGGGTTAATACATCCTATACATGGTCATGCATTACCTCTTAGCGGCAAATTTGTCAAAGGGAAAAATGTTATATAGCCAAGCCTGGACTTTTGGTTCCACTGTGCATGCATGATCCATGCAGCCATTAGGGCTACTACATGCTTTTTCCATTCATATCTACAGAGTCCGCCTCGCTGAATAGAAAATGAAACCTTCTTCAACTGGTTGTTTTATATTTGAAATAGAGTAAGATTTGGAAAGAGAGTCCTTTTTATCATTCTCCTCCCCCCCCCCCCCCCCCCAAAAAAAAAAAAAAATTTTTAAATATTCTTTATGCTGCAAATGGATAAATGCACCCACCTGAAGAAAAATCATTGGCTTTTATGTGGAGGCCAATCCAGAGATATTCAATAGGTGTTCTGATTTGGTTCAGGCCATAACCACTCTTTCAATACTTTACTGTAAAAGAGAGAAATTGATAATTTCAGTCTACACAGTGGCGTCACTAAGGGGACACGGCCCGCATTCGGTTGTCACCCTTCAAAGAACCACAGTCACACCCGCTGTCACATCCCCTGCTACAGCCTGCAAGCCAGTGTCTGCCGGGGGCCGTTTGAGTCCCCACCCACTAAAAGCACTGCGGTCGACTACCTACTCTGATGCTCCTTTCCTGTCTGACAGCATCCGATACAATAGACTTTATCACTGCGTAGGGGTAGGGATGGCCATCGACTCTACCGCCATCAATGGTTACCATTGATGGTAATAGTGCAAATGGTCATCGATGGACATCCTTTTAATTTTACAGACTGGCCTGTGGGCCAGTCAGAATATGAAGAGTGGGCTTTATGAGTGTCAGGGGTGGAGCTATGCTCAGTTTCTTGGCACCTTGGTTAAAAAACCACAACTTTTTGCTTATGCTCTACCATCGATGGATGCAGGGGTTAAAGTGAGGGGGAATGGTGTGGAACGGAGTTCCACCACCTTTAAAGATGAGGTGCAACATTTTAACCTTTACATTGGCCTTGCACAGTAATTCTCACAGAAACGCATTCTAGTTTGCAGGGTAATGCCAAAAACCTACCACTGGCCCTCCTTTATCTATGCCACCTTGCTCCTACCAAGTTAAAAACAGTGTGGGCTGGTTACCATGTGGCATGAACCTATTTACCAAGGCAAACTGCTTACTCAGACCGGACAGACCATCACAGGATCACACAGCACGTCTAAACACTGATGAAGTCCTAGTGTCGAAACATGTCGGGGTGAGGCCTGCTACACTCACCTCTCTCATCTTACCCAAGGCTCTCCCGACACTGTATTCTCCCTGATGCCGCATCACAATACAGCGTTTAGACTTGCTGTGTGATCCTCGGACAGTCTGGCCCGTCTGAGTAAGCAGCTTGCCTTGGTGAAAAGTTTCATGCCACGTGGTAACCAGCCCACACTGTTTTTAATTTGCTACGAGCAAATATATGCAGTATCCTGGCTTTTATGCTGTTTTCATATATTAAATCCGTTCATGGCACCATGAAGCGCACCTTGTCATCCATCTCTGTCTAGATTTCCACCTCCTTGGATCCGGGAGGCTTCTCCATTTGTGAAGGTTGCTGTGTCCTCCCCTACTATGGTGACTCTACATTTATCCTTCTGCCCTGCAAAGGGTTCATTGTTTTTGTCTAAAATTCATCCAGAGCATCTGGCTGCAGTAATGGGTTAACATTTGCTTGATATAGAAACATAGAATTTGACGGCAGATAAGAACCATTTGGCCCATCTAGTCTGCCCCTTTTTTTTTATCTTTCAGGTAATCTCAACCCTTTTTGATCCTTATTTCTTTCTAAGGATATTCATATGCCTATCCCAATTATGTTTAAATTGTTATATATATATAATCTCTATCCGGCACTCTGATTTATTAAATGCAATGCTGCTCCGGTGCCCTCCTGTCCCCCACCAGGATGATGGGGTTTAGAACCCCGAAAAGTTGATGCACTTTTTTTGTCACTAAATCACTTTGCCAAAGTCTCATGAGTGCCACCTCGTCTGTCTACAATGGCAGTACACCGCAATGTGGCACCTGTAAGTAAGTAAGCACAGATCTCTCTGTGTGTGCTCCGAGTGATTAATTATCTCCTGCTAACTAAGTCAGTGCATGCAGTCAAAATCTAGTCAAATTGCTTAGCAAGTGGCTGTGAATCCCGGCCTTTTTTGCTAAAGCAAAATTGCTTAGCAAAATTGCTCAGCACAAATCTCTACATGTGTATGTGCTCTCCATGGGAGATCTGGACACCAGGAAATCCCCTACCCTAAATAGCTTAGCAAAATTGCTTAGCACAAATCTCTACGTGTGTATGCCCCTTTATCTGCCACTTTATTGTAAAACAATTAATGCAACTACTATATGACTTTGAGAAATGTGACTATTGGCCTTAGGGCAGATCCACCATATCATGGTTTCAAATTTACCAGTAGAACTTGTTTTTCTACAAGATTTTGGTTGTCTGTAACTTATCTACTCCTGCTGTTGAGAAGCCACACAGTAGATCATGCTCTTATAGTATTCATTTGTAAGGTTGTTTGTACATGTCATGTTTCCTTATATCCTGCACTTTGAATCAGGAGTAAACAGTTAGGTGAGTAATATCTAGAACATGTATTGCATTAAGCTCTAACTTTTAACTGTTTATATGTTTTAAACATTGAACAGTGAGCTGGAGGTTAAATATAGCCTTTAACTTCCTTTTAATACAGCTGCTATAGGATTTAAAACGCTAACTAGAATTAAGAGTATATTAATCTTTTTTATATTAAGGAGTGACAAATCAATATTTCTAGTTCTTACAGAATTGCATCTACTTGTAATTTGTTGTCATTCACCTATATAAGAAAACAGCATGGCTTGTGGTTCTCCCCATCTTTTGAACACTAGGGCATAGTTGCTGAATTTTCAGAACAATCTTTGCTATTGTAAACAGGCAGATTAAGCCTTTGGGGGGCCCAGGTCACTTTAGACAGGGGGACCCCCTCTCACTTGTCATAACTGGCCGCAAACTGCACGGAGAATATTACACTGTCAAAACACAGATCAAAGGCAGTAAACATTTGGTCAATGGGTAACTGCAGGGGGTGGGGGATTATTATATAAAGAAGCAGGTTATCCGCACTCACGTCAATAGTATTCCAACCAGATTGTGCTCCAATCCAAAAGGTACAAAGTCCATAAATATAGAGAAACTGGAGGGCACTCACCATTTGATAGCAGACAAAGTTCTTAAAATTCCTTACATCTTTGTTGTGGCATAGTCAACGTTTCGGTCTGATTAACACACTTTTGTCAGGACAACAGGCCATAGGTACTTGAGATGATCCTACTCCATCCAAGTCAGAATGGCCCAGGAGCCAGCTTATATACCCATCAGGAACAGGAAGTTCCTGATGGGTATATTTATCAACCAATCATTGGCAAGTATACATAATTATGCTGGCTAACTACAGCATAATTGAATTGCACACGTTTACAATCTAGATATATGATCCCCTAATCTATGGTGCTGCAATAGCCTAAAAAACAGGGAGTTTCATTATCTATAAATCCAGTAAAAAAGATCTCTCAACAAAAGCAGCGAACCGGAAATGGCGTGCGTTCCACACCAGTGAAACGCACCGCCATTAGCAGGACAACAGATGGGAGACCATTCAAAGTACTGGAATAACATATGTGCTTACCACAAATTCCTTGGAGTTCATTATCATCACACAATATCAGTTCATCACTGCTGGAATCCTCCACGAGCTTTGTCTGTGTTTTACAATGGAATTGGTTGGAAAGGTCTTCCTTGTGAAATTTGTAGTTCATTTTTATGAATATAATTTTTTCAACATTTTGAGGAAGTAGCCTTCTACGACAAACACTCACAAGGTTCCCAGCAGTGCTGAACACTCTCTCCATGTACACACTGGAGGGTGTGTAGTTTAAGTAATGCAAAGCCATTCAGCGGTATGCATCTTAGTAAAGCCGGTGATACATAGAGTAGTCTGCCTAGTATGAATGAGCTGGTGATGCTTGCTAGATCCTACTGCTGCTGGAGGGGATTCAACCACCCAGTGGGCTGTCACAGTCATGTAATCCTTGGTCTGTCCACTGCCGCTTGTCCACATATCCATGGTTAAGTGGACACTGGCTCCAATCCCACTTTTCAGGCCATGGATTACTTTAGACTTGATGTCCTGGTACAGCTCAGGAATGGCTTTCCGGATGAAATGGAAACGAGATAGGATCTGGTACTGGGGATACACAGCCTCCATTAATTGTGTGAAACCCACACAATTAATGGTGCAGACATTGGACGCACATCCAATACTATCATGGCAGTCATGGCTTCTGTGCCACTGGGTGAGCACTGACATACTTGTTTTTCCTCGCCAAGCACTGCTGAACAGTCCGTTGTTTTTTCAAAGTAGGATAATGGGTTTTCTTAGGACACTTTGGGGTTGAAGAACTACCCCCAGCAACAGCAGCAGTAACAGAAGACCTTTTCATCAAGGATTCTTCTGCAGAATCATGGAAAGGGGAGGATTCGTCTAGCACAACAGTAGTATATGAAGAACCATCCCTGGTCATTACTGAGGATACTTAAGTTGAAGGTGAGGGTGTTGGTAGTGGAGATTGCAAGTGGTGGCGTCCACTAAAAAGAAGGGACACATTTATTGCTGGACTTCTTGTTGATGAGCTCGCTGCAAATGATGTAATAGGGTAGATGTTCCAAGATGCTTAATTTGCTACAGATGGATTGGCAAATGTTTTCTGAATTGATGTGAAAATAATTCCACACATAAGATGTGCACTTGTTGGTTCTATGACCAGGCATGACAATGGCAGTCTTATCATGCCCAACAGATGGTTCCACTTGGGCCTCTCTTACACACACAACATCCTCAATATCCAATTCCTCAGTAGTACCATCGTCTGCTACACAAGTCAACCCCTCATCCTCTTGCTTTAACTCGACGGGAGTGGAAGGCGACACTGTGACATTTCTGTTCCTAGACGCAGTTTGTTTTGATGACTTAGTGGTTTGGCCTGTTTTCTCACTTATGAAAGCAGAATGACAAGGTCTTTCTTTGTTAGACGCATGAGATACCTCACTGGCAGCTGTAGATTCCCAAGTCTGACTCAGAAATAGAGGGCAAGGCCGGAGTCTTTCCTTACCATTGTGTGATGTGAATGGCATTCTGGCAATTTTCATTCTTTCAGCTACAGGAGGATCAGACATACTTTTTCTTTTTATTCCTGTTTGAGGTTTTTTTGTTTTAGAAACTTTTTGGGGTAACTCTCCTTGCCCGGTTTGAGGATAAGCATCAGCGACAGTGTTAGTATTAGTAGTAGTACCATATTAGTCACCATGAATGTTGGCAGCAGCTGATGCGGGAGTATTTGGTCCAAGCTGTTTGTTCTCCATTTTTAAATAAAATTTAAATAAGAGCAAAATATTTTTTTTTCTTGTTTTTGAGAACAGAGCTCAAAAAAGATGAGAAAAATTTATTAGGATTTTTTAAATTTCATTAGTTTTTAATGCGCAGCATGTATAATGCTGCTTGGACTCAGAACAATCACACACCCACCTTCTGACAGTATATACTATGGGTGCACTGCACACAAAGAATTAATAATTAAAGACGAGAAAATGTTATTAGGATTTTTTAAATGGTGTGGTATATACTATTGGGGTGCAGTATACAGCAAAAAAATAAAGAACCGCAAAATGTATTTTTATATTGTATTTCTTTTTTTATGGACAGGCCTTTGATAACACTGCGTGGACCATGGATGCAGAACAATCACACACGCAACTTTTTCTGCTTCTGTAGTTTATGGTGTAGCACACCACAGTGACCAAACACCACAATGAAAAAAATAATTAACAAAAGCTGACCAGCCTGTGTACTACTGTACCCCACTACACTGACTGACAGCCTGTCTGCCTAGTACACGACTAGCACAATCAATATACTTAAGTGTGTATATATATATATATATATATATATATATATATATATATATATATATATATATATATTACAGTTTGTTTAGGAAAGGTGCACTGACACCTGCAGTCCCTTTAAGGGGTTAATCTGGGCTTGCCTCACAAGCGCAGAGTGTACACTTGTCCAAATGTTCTTGATTAGGACAGCAGCTCCCCAATGTCAGAGCCTGATCCCAAGGGCGCAAATGGTAGAAACTCTGGAACAAAAGAAAGACAGAGGGGGCGCCTAATGGTATAGTACCGCTTTTAATCTTTAAAAACAGTAAAGTGAAAAATTCATTAAAAAAACGGGGTATATTGCCCGTACCAAATAGTCCATCTGCTGTAGACTAGAATACGACATGGCTCATAAAACAACTCCCACTGGCACAAACAGCTGCATCAATCCCTGTTGTCAAGGTGTTAGTCTCACGGAACCTCTCGGAAGTCGCCGGCAATGTCCCGCAACGTCATCATGGAAACAGGGTTCCAACAGTCTCTCTGCAGCCCGGTCAGTGGGAGAAGCGTTTTGCGTCACAGTGGCAAAGCCCCAACGTGTTTCGTTGGCAGACTTAGTCAGAGGGATGCAGATGAAGTCTGGCGACGAAACTCATTTTTTTAATGAATTTTTCACTTAACTTTTATTAAAGATTAAAAGCGGTACTACACCATAAGGCGCCCCCCTCTGTCTTTCTTTTGAGATATATATATATATATATATATATATATATATATATATATATATCACACAAACCCCTCTGCAGTCTGCACTGCACAAACCCCTCTGCTGAGTCTGCACTGACTGCACTGCCACAAACTCCTCTGCACTGCACAAAACCCCTCTAGTTTGCACAGCACAAACCCCTCTGCAGTCTGCAAAGCACAACACCCCTCTGTCTACACTCTGTCTGCACTGAACCCCTCTGCACAACACCCCTCTGCACACTAGATTGATGTGACAACTGACAAGCTCACCCATCGGTTCCAGATGGCACACGGGCAGTTGCCTACAAAGGAGAGTGCCAGGCCGACACCACATTATATATATATATATATATAATCTCCCAGCACACAAACCCCTCTGCAGTCTGCACTGCACAAACCCCTCTGCTGAGTCTGCACTGCCACAAACTCCTCTGCACTGCACAAAACCCCTCTAGTCTGCACAGCACAAACCCCTCTGCAGTCTGCACGGCACAACACCCCTCTGTCTACACTCTGTCTGCATTGAACCCCTCTGCACAACACCCCTCTGCACACTAGATTGATGTGACAATTGATAAGCTCACCCAGGCTCCTGCACACAGCACAACTAGCTGGAAGCGTGAGTGTAAAATGGCGCCAAATTCTTGGGATGCTGAGCTTTCGTAGACTCGGTGTCTTGCAAGAATCTGATGCCAGATTCCCGCATTCGGCCGCGCTCGGGTTTCCGATCAAAGCCAGAAACTCACGGGCACGGCTTGCATGTCATCAGGCCGGCTGTGTTCGTTCGGAGCGGTTCGGATTCCGTGGAATCCGAACCGCTCATCTGTAATGTGTACACATAGTAATGCGCTTTTGCTGGGAGTGACAAAAAAACCCAGGTATGCCAAGCATTTTCAGGGAGGGTGCGCGACATCAGCTCCGGCCTTGATCAGCCTGTTTGTATCGCACAGGCAGAGTAGGTTCTGGGTTATACACAGACTTCACACACTGGACAAATCATTCAATGATGAAGTTGCAAATGAGTTTGCAGCCAATCACCGAGCTGGGAAAGTTTTGCAGGGCTTTGCAAAGGATGGTGGCTATCTGATCGCAGGGTTCTGCAAATTAGTAGAGAAGTGATCTGGTCTGAATAACCCTCAGAGTCTCATAAACTTGCCAATAAATGCCTTTTTTTGGTTGCAGTTATTCTCCAATGTGTACTGATGTTGGCTGTCGTGTCACAAAGCTCTGATGTACTAGTACGTTATTACTTTGTATGTAAGGAATAATAGTGTATGACCCCTTAGCACAGCTTGAGTGGTATCCAAAGAAATGTGCTATTACACTTGTGTACAGTAGTCTCCAAAATGATGCCAAGTTGATTGAAAATATTGGCAATTATGTAGTACACATATGTAGGTTTCACATCTTGAACTCTTTACAGTGATATGGGTGTGGGTGTGGTATGGGGGTTCCAGCAGTCAGGATTCCAATGGCCATTAGACCGACATCAGAATCCTAACTGCCAATGCTCTGACAGCGGGGCGAGTAGAAAGAAGCCCCTTGCGGGTTTGGTGGCTCACTGTTCTTTGCAGCAGGTTCTATTCTCCCTCTATGGGGTCAAGGACCTAAACTTTATCCTAACCGTTTTACTCTTCAGTTGTGTCTTCTATATATAACTGATAATTATCTTCTACATTACAAGGACTATGTATAGCCCATACTCCTTCGATTATAGCCACACCCTTGACCTTGGTTTTGGCTATTGACCTTCTGTCTCCAGCAGAATAAATACAAATCAACCTTATAGTGAAACTAAATTGATTATTTTCTGTGAGAAAGCCACTAAGTAGCTGTAATTAATTTAACATTATTTATTTCTGTACAGTAAATGTTACTTTTTAGCTACAGTGCATTGTTACCCAGCACTAACCTTTTCATTCCAGACTTGTGGCATTTTCAGATTTTATTTGGGCCCCTTAACTTAATTTCATTCTTCTATCCAGATGGTATATTCTCTTTCGGCTGTAAACTGGAAAAGCAGATATTAAGATAAAAAGTTTAAAAGTTACCCTTCTCTGTGTATATTTTCAGTATATGTTTTAATGCAAAACCATGTGGTTTCCCTTAACAGATAAATCATGGCCGATACCATATTTGGAAATGGAACTGATAAGTGGGTGTGCCCAAACGACAGACAGCTAGCTCTCAGAGCCAAGTAAGTTGACCAAGTTTCCAGCTACTGTATAATTCCACGGAGGTATCGGTTATCCAATGTAATTTACCACATATAATGAATTCGCAGGGGGTGGGGGTATCCACTTTGCCCCGTCGATTCCGGCACTTATAAGGAACAATCAAGCACACAAAGTATTAAGTGCAATAACAGCCTTGTCTGGCTAGGTATCTCCGATCCCATGTGTTATTGCACGAAAATGGGACATATATAGCTGATGAAAATGGGATATAATTGGATAGCCTGATTAATGGGCCAATTAAGTAGAATCTGATATGTTTCCATGGGCAACATCCCCTTCAATAGAACTCCCACCGTAGTTAATTTATTGTCTTGTCATCTAAACTTTATATTTTATATAGTACTGAATTTTGGGGCGTAACTATAAATTGTGAGAGGAGGGGGAGAATGAGAGGGCAGGCGAGATGATATGAGTGTAAAGAAGAGAGAGAAAACATGAGAGAGGGGGCTGGGGGAGTGAGAGAATGCAAGACAGAGAACAAAAGGAGAGAGAGGGGAGATGTGTGTGTGTGTGTGTGTGTGTAACCAGGAGTTTAACCCGCCCATTATGGGTTACTGTACCTCTCCCCTTCCTTCAGCATAAACTGCTTGGTAGTTGGCACCTCCAATGGTGGCATCGTGTTTCCACATCAGTGTCAGGTCTCTTAGAGGAGGCGGGTTCCCTCAGTGGTGCCAGGTCACCACATCAGAGCGGTTCCCCTCAGCGGCGCTGGGTCCACCACATCAGCAGCCTGTGTCTAAGCGGCACTGTCCTGCTGTAATCGGGAAAGTTGGGGAGGTATGTTATATAATAAGAAGAAGAAAAAGAAGAATTTTGTTTCATCTGTATAGACAGTAAATTAATTCCTGGAAAACAAAGTAAATGCACTGTAAAAGTTGCAAATTTTAGTTGAAATACAAAAGGTAGTGTAAAATGTAATACATAACTTGCTGGTTAATTTTTTTTTCTCTCTCTAATCTCATCTTTGCTTAAATTACAGACTACAGACCGGCTGGTCTGTACACACCTTCCAAACAGACAGGCAGAGGAAAAACCAGTGTCTGAACCAAAATGAAATTGAATCAATTGTACAAGTTATCAGACGAGCTGAGAAAGTGGAAACCCTGGAGCAGCAGAGAATTGGGTATGTCTGGACTCCAGGGTTATACTGTAAACTGCTTTAACAACAGAGGTAAATTACAGCTGTAATAATGTTCCTATTGCAATGTATTTGGTAATGCAGTGGCGTAAATATGGATTTTGCTCACCCCCGCCAAGTAAAGCTTACCCCCCCCCCCCCGCGCGACCGCCACCAAGTAAAGCTAAATCCCCCCATCCCCAACCCTGCCTTACCCCTCCGTACGCCTGTCCCCCGCAGGTCAGGTCTGCGGTCCCGGCCAGCGCTGCTAGTATTCCTCTCCTCCTGGCTCCTATTGAAAACTGACCTTCAAAAAATGGCTGCCCCATACAGCAAACCGTTTTTAAGGATGCTAGAGGAGGCCGCCGCCTCCTCTAGCATCCTCAAAAACTGTCTGCTGTATGGGGGCAGTCATTTTTTTGAAGGTCAGTTTTCAATAGCCAGGAGGAGAGCCGGGACCACAGATAAGTAAATCAGTGGTCACGGGCAGAGAGGCGTAACATAGACCCGCAGACCCCCGGCGCCCATATTTTCTCAGCACCTCCCTGCGACCGCAGGGTCTGTGGCGCTATAGTTACACCACTGTGTCTATCTATCTATCTATCTATCTGTCCCAACATGACCCACTCCAGGAGGGACAGAATGCTCTATTCCTGTATTTCCCTCTTAATTTCTGACCATCACCTGTGTTGAAACTAGAGATGTGCGGTCCGGATTCTTCAGAATCCGAACTGCACCGAACGCTGGGATCCGAGTATTGCCGAGCCGCAGCTCAGCAATTCCCGCCAGACTCTGATCCCAAAATGAGCCCACACGGCGCCTTCCCGCCGTCGGAGTCTCGCGAGACCTGGATTCCATATAAGGCGGCGAGCCGCGGGCAGCTTTGTTTAAGGCACTGGCAGTGGGCAGAGGCACCAGCTTTGTTTCAAAGGCAGTGGGCAGAGGCACCAGCTTTGTTTCAAAGGCAGTGGGCAGAGGCACAAGCTTTGTTTCACTTTCAAAGGCAGTGGGCAGCTTTGTTTCATAGGCAGTGGACAGAGGCACCAGCTTTGTTTCAAAGGAAGTGGGCAGCTTTGTTTCATAGGCAGTGGGCAGAGGCACCAGCTTTGTTGTTTCATAGGCAGTGGGCACTAGCTTTGTTTCATAGGCAGTTTAGGCAGTGGCCACAAGTTTTTATTTTATTTAAGTTTAGTAGCACCACCAGCAGTATTGTTTAAACTTTTATAGTATATAACTCCACATAACCCAGTGTGTGCAGTGCACTGCATACTGTACACCCACTGTGTGTAGTATATATGCCGATACTGTGACTGCCATTTATAGCTCCGTACCTCATCTGTTTACTGTGGCTGCTGGTACCCCATCTGTTTATACAGTAGCGTGACTGCTGTCCGCAGCTCCGTACCAGTTTATAAGGTACTGCTGTGACCGCAGGCCATACCCCACTGTTTATTTAAAATTAATAAAAGTAAAAAAAAAAAAAATTCTCTGTCCCACATACTGTGACTGCTCTCCGTAGCTCTGTACCCCATCTGTTTATAAGGTACTGTGACTGCTGTCCGTACCCAATCTGTTTATACGGTATTGTGACTGCTGGTACCCCATCTGTTTATACGGTACTGTGACTACTGTCCACTGCTCTGTACCAGTATATAAGGTACTCCTGTGACCGCAGGCCGCACCCCACTGTTTTTTTTATTAATAAAATGATTAAAAGTGGAAAAAAAAATAAGAAAAATGCTCTGTCCCGCATACTGTGACTGCTTTCTGTAGCTCTGTACCCCATCTGTTTATAAGGTACTGTGGCTGCTTTCCGTACCCCATCTTTTTATACGGTACTGTGGCTGCTTTCCGTACCCCATCTTTTTATACGGTACTGTGGCTGCTGTCCATACCCCATCTTTTTATACGGTAGTGTGACTGCTGTCCATACCCCATCTTTTTATACGGTACTGTGGCTGCTGTCCATACCCCATCTGTTTATACGGTAGTGTGACAGCTGTCTGTACCCCATCTTTTTATACGGTACTGTGGCTGCTATCCGTACCCCATCTGTTTATACGGTAGTGTGACTGCTGTCTATACCTTATCTTTTTATACGGTACTGTGGCTGCTGTCCATACTCCATCTTTTTATACAGTACTGGGGCTGCTGTCCATACCCCATCTGTTTATATGGTAGTGTGACTGCTGTCCATGCCCCATCTTTTTATACGGTACTGTGGCTGCTGTCCATATTCCATCTTTTTATATGGTGTTCAAAATAGACAGGAAATTAGTGGACATGAAGTTAATTGAGATTAATAACATCATAGGAACAAAAACAGGAAAAAATTCTGTGATTTTAGCTGTTTTTGAGTTTAAAAAAAAAATACAGATCCAAAACCAAAACAGGCGGTTTTGGCAAAACCGAAAACAGATCCAAAACTGGAGGCAGATACAGATCCAAATCCAAAACCACAAAAAGTGGCTGGCGCACATCTCCCTGAAACACCTTTCTTACCAATTAACCTGTTTAGGACAGGTGAAGGCAATCCTAAATTAAGAATGATGTCCAGGAACAGAGCATTGTGTCCTTGGAGAGGGTCATGTTGGGAGGTGTGTGTGTGTGTGGCCAGGTGGAGGCGGAACACATTATGGCTCCAAATACAACTGATGTACTGCAGCTCCGGCCTGTTCCAATAAAGCAATCGGAGAATGGAGCTGGATTTGGGGGCTGTAACAACAATGCTGGTAGCAGTATTTTGGAAAATACTGCTACCAGCATTGTTGTTACTACCAGCAGTATTTTGGAAAATACTGCTACCAGCATTGTTGTTACAGCCCCCAAATCCATCTCCATTCTCCGATTGCTTTATTGGTTCCTGGGACCACCGCTTCTTTGGCTGCACGCTGGGAGTGACCTGTGGTGATCTCCACAGCACTTCAATATCAGGCCGGTGAGAGTGACGTTTTACTGCTTCTCTGACATCTAGAGGACAGTGGGAGACTGGAGTTTGGTAGTCTGCTCCCGACGGAGGCTCCAAGTACAACAGAGCCCCGCCGGTTGTAGCGGACGAAGATATCCCCCGTTCAAGTTATCATTCCTCGCTGACGCCACCCCACCCATATGCGGGTATGATATACATCGGAACATTTGTATGCCATCTGAAAATATTTAAGCCATTTGAAAATATTTAAGCCGTACAAAGACACAAGAACTGTCACGCTTAATGGGAGCTGAGCTTTATCTTATTTGGAGGCATGTGAACTGACCCTACTAATTAAAAGTTATTAATAAAAAGGGACTCTGATAACTAACCATTCATTAAAGTTATACTATCGTTTAATTGAATATTCATTTGCACAATGCTGGATATCAATTGTTTTAATTGTGTTTTTTTATATGTGTATGGTTATATGTACAGATCATTTTTTATATATATATTAAATTTGGTAAATCAAATGCGCTCTCTTTATCGTTTTTTGTTTTTTTTAGTTTAATTTATTGGTACTTATGTAGTATCTGGGCGCCTGATTTTGTGATTGTATGCCTTACCTTAAGGCATACAATCAGATGCGATGCGATTCGATGCGATTTTGCATAGGATTCAATGTTAAGAAGGTCCTGTTCATTTCCCCACTATCCAAGTGGGCATAGAGTTGATTTCATATAGTGTGGCGAGCAGGGGCGAATTTAGAGGTCAGGCCGCCCCTAGGCACAACATTTTCCCCTCCCCCCTATTTTAATATAATCATTATTAAGGTATAAGTCTATCTATCAGTCTGGACTGCTAACTGTATGGAGGACACGGACGGAGGGAGGGTGAATTAACTTTATTTGCAGTTTCAGTCTCTCTCACACTGACTGACTGCAGGGAGGTTCGCGCTGCTCAGCCTAGCTGCTTTCCCCGCCTGCGGCAGTGAGCCAGAGCAATTCAGCTCAGCTCACCTAGCGGCGGAGCCGGACGCGCAGGGGGACCGTCGGAGATAGCCGGTGATGTACTCTGCATGGCAGAGCGGGTGGACAGTGGTGGGTGTCAGCGGCACTGCCGCTGACATATGATGAATCATGTCGGTGGCGGCACCGCTTGTCACTTGCCGCTGCCCACCCGCTCTGCCATGCTGCTATTTAAAAGAAGTCAGCCTGCTGTGCCGCCCTTGATAGGTATCGCCCTGAGGCCGGTGCCTCACGGGCCTAGGCATAAATCCGGCCCTGGTGGCGAGCGCAGCGAGCCACCGAGCCCGAAGCGTGGCGAGCGCACGCATATTTCTTAAAAAGTATTCTGTGTCCCCTCGCGGGGCTCGCCATGCTTCGGGCTCGGTGGCTCGCTACACTCGCCACAGGTTTATATCCAACTCCATGCCCACTTGGATAGTGGGGAAAGGAAAAGGACCCCTTTTTTCCATTGAATTCTATGTTAAAATGGACTCAGACCATTTTAACATTGAATCCTATGGAAAAATCTTGACCATCGCATCGCATACGATTTGGTCGCATGCGATGCGATCCGATTTCTAAATCGGACGCCCAGATACTACATAAGTACCAATTTATTTAATCTGGGAGCAGCACAATTTTATAATTGGAGCTGTGATAATCAATATACAAATTAATTTTTAAATTTAATCGATTCTGCTGTGCCTGATATACCTAATGTATATTTTGTTTTGATTTTTGCTATTTGGCCATACTAAAACTGTTGCAGGGCATGCTGGGGTGTGTAGTTCAACAACAGCTGGAGGGCCGAAGGGTCCCCATCCCTGGTATAGAAGACAAGCGGATAAAGCTGGGTTGCAAAAGTATTTGAAAAATATAATGCTTTTATTACAGCTTTTTTTTTTTATTATTGTAATCCCAATCCCGTGACTAATCCTGTGATTTGAACCCAGTGATCCTAAAAACATTCCCAGGATTACAAAAGGGGTTTGGAATTCCTAGCAGCAATATATTTACTAGTTGCTTTATTATGATTTCTGTTGAAAAAAGAAGGATAATTAGTATAACATTTATTTAAATGCATGCCTTTTTATGTACTTGGTACTCGGCATGTACCTGTTTTTAGGATGGTGTTTCTGACAAATGTTTGTTTGTTTGTTTGTTTTATTACTTCTATATAACCAAGATACTAAGGCAAACATTATCAAACGCATATTAGACACCTTTGATTTAATTCTCTTTTTTATGTGTCTTATTGTGCCATCTTCTGGGGGAAAAATATATTTCACTTTCAGATCTCATTCTTTGTATATAAAAGCTTAATTTTTCAGTAATACGGTATGTACCATTGCTAAAATGTACTACCATAGCTAAAGGTTTAGCCAGAACCACTTGCTATTTTAAAGTAATCCCATTTTTTATGCTAAGGCAACTTTTTTAAATATATAACCCATTTATATAATCTGCAAAAAGTTGTTGTATTCTTTTTTTTTTTAAATATGATCCTTTAGAGACCATCAGAAAAGTTTAAAATGTCATATTTCAGGAATTTGCACCATTAAAGGCTTAGATTGATTTAAGAAACTTCGAATGAAGCTCTGAAAACCAGAGTAAGCTCTTGTCACTGCACCCCCCCCCTCTCTTTCTACATATATACCCACAATAACCTCCACAGGGGAAACTCACACATGCACAATGTCCACCACCACAAAAAAACGCACACACTGGCTTCCACAGGGAAAGAAATAAAAAAATGACACACATAGATTCAATTGTTGCTCTGATAGGAAAAAAAATAGCACATTGATTCATTGCCCCCACAGCCAAAATATAAATAAAAGAAACATGGTTTCCCCGAGCTGACTATCCTCACCTGTTCGGCTGCCAGAGAGCTATTTATGTACCTTCCTTCAGAAAGTCCAGACCAAGCCAATGGATTGGAACTTGATTCCATGCACTACCTTTCCCAAACTTTCAGCGTCTCCTCACCGTCCTCTACACTTGTCATCCCGGAATCTCGTCACCTTCCTCAGCCCTTCAAAATGGTGTCCTTAGACCCTCAACACTGTCCTCCGCCACATCCTCATCTCCTTCAACCTCACCATGGATGGGGTAGAGGACCATCACACTACTGCATTGCTGACTGCGGGTTCATGCCCAGCCTTGGCCACATCTCGGTGTAGCTCAGGGATGCCTGGGCCAGGCACTCTTTTTGAAGTTTTCGGCACCTAAAGCTCGTGCTCCAATGGAGCCGCCCACTCTACACCTCTGGTCTGATTTAGATGTTATTGAACATCTCCTCATACAGTTGTGTCCACCAAAATCTCACCTCCCTGCATGTTAAATAGCCCTTTTCTTATTTAAAGGATATGCAGCATGTTACACTATTACATAGCACTTGGAATGCAGATGCATGTGCGGTCACTTACAGAATATAGGCTTGATGCAAATCATAGATACTGATTGTGCATCTTATTCAAATAGTAGCATTTGTGTCAAAAAATAAATAAATAAAAGCTCCTTGACGCTAATGGAGTTACACAGAAACTCACTCAGGCATCTCCCACTGAGTAATGCTGGTGTATTGAGGGAAGATGTTTTAGGACACATCTGTATAGAAGTCACAGAAGTATTAGCTGATCGATTGTACTGCATGTTATTTCCCCCCTTGCTAAATTGTAGCTGTTTATTTGTGACATGGGAGTACCGCAGACAGAATTATGGACTAAAACATAAATTAATGACAATGGAATTTGCAGTGTTCTAGAAATATTGAGATGTGATACAAATGTACCCTTTGGTTAGCTTGATGTTAGCAAATGGAACCAGATAATCACACTCATCTCTGTGACAGATTGGTTGTGACAAGTGGGCCAATGAAGTTGCCCATAGCAACCAATTTGCTTCTTCCTATCATTTTAAAGAATGTACTTAATAAATGTAAAATCAATGATGACTTGTTGCTACGGCAACTAAACCACTTAGCCGCTCATTTCACTGCTTGATATAGCAACCCCTATATTGCCTAAAGCCATTTCCTGAAATGTCTTCCTGATCATGTGTTTTTACTTGTAGGCGCCTAGTTGAGAGATTAGAAAACATGAGGAAAAATGTCATGGGAAATGGGATGTCGCAGTGCCTGTTGTGTGGGGAGCAACTTGGATTGCTAGGGACCACTTCTGTCTTTTGTCAAGACTGTAAAAAGGTAATTACTATGTACAGTATATGCATTTATGTCGATCATGCTAAGGTAAGTCAAGTTCCATATTGTATAGTTGTGCATGTGTTTTTTTTTTTTAAAGGCACAATTATTTAAACTAAAGTTGCATAAAAAACTAGAGTGTGCACATATATAGGGGTGGAGCTAAGCACAGGTGGGCATATCCGTGAGTAAATGGTCATGGTGACCCCCATTTTTAAGTATTTTTGGGGGTGTGCCCAGCGCTCCACTAGCTAATGGGCAACCCTCGGCTCCATGCACTACCTCCCTCCCTCCCTCCCTACACAGAAGAGATACCGGCCCGGGTCAACGAGGCAAAAACCCATGTTTTTGCAGCTGTGTAAAAGGGGTATTAGATAACAATTTGGCCCATCTAGTCTAGAAAAAAATGGAGTATCTGGGCTTAGAGCAGGGCTGGGCAACACCGGCCCTCCAGATGTTGATGAACTACACATCCCAGCATGCCTTGCATCAGTTTCAGCATGGCCACATAGCAAAACTGATGCAAAGCATCCTGGGATGTGTAGTTCATCAACATCTGGAGGGCCGGTGTTGCCCAGCCCTGGCTTAGAGGATGGACTAATATTTTAATCACACACTGTGTTTATTAAAATATTTATTATTCTTTCATAAAAATTCACAAACACTAAAGTAAATACATAATTACTGATTAAGAAATGCAAAATGTAAAAAACAAATGAAAGAAAGAGAAAAAAAATCTAGTCTGCCTCTTCTAAACCTTATGTTATCTCAAACCCTATTTGACCCGGGTTGTTTTTGATGATGTAAAAGTAATTGATCAGGATAAAATTATTACGCAAATGGCATATTACTTTTGTTTATAAATATCCTTTTGTTACAAAATAATGTCACATTAAAAAAATACTTTGTTTCCATATTTACATGCACAAATATCACAAAAGAAAATTTCAGTGTTGAATATGTTATTTGGTAATTAGTCAATAATCTGCATCCATTTACAAAGTATTGTGTATATGTTAAGAATTTTCAATAACAAAAAAATAGGGTTATATAGCACTCATTAAATTTATACTATTGTGAATAGCTGTTTACATTTGGAATCCTCATTACAAAATCCTTTGCTTGTCCAGTTGCTATGTTGTGCCTCTGTGTCCTTTTCCCTCTGTCTCTACTTTGAATGATTATCTATCTATCTATCTATCTATCTATCTATCTATCTATCTATCTATCTATCTATCTATCTATCTATCTATCTATCTATGAAATCATTTAATTGATGTGACTTACTTTATTATAGGTACAATTAATTCATTAAATAGATTTCTATATTGTGCATTTTTACCTTTAATAAAACTAATATTACATGTTGCATGTTTATCCCCCAATAGCTTTTCATTCCATTTTCAAAATACTGTAACTTGCATATTTTCTGGTGTTTATTGTTAAAATTTTCTGTGGTGGAGAAAGGTATTTCCTACAAATTGCATTGTTCTATGTTTAGTAAACATTATCATGATGACAGTTCTGTCTTCAAGGCCCCCATACACCAGAGCAAGATTGGGCACAAGCGTCCAATCACAATCTGTTTCATGCAACGGATTATGCGCACATGACTGCATGACGCGTGGTCCCGTGGGTCTTGAGGTCAGTCCTCAGATGAGATTGGCAGCGCGTCTCTCATTATGGTTGTAAGCAGATAGTCAAGTGAAATTATGACAAATTACACTTCATAGACTCCAGTCCTGGGCCCCCTTTTTGTCTGGGCCCAGGACTGGAGTCCCCGTAGTCCCCCTCTGATGGCTGCCCTGGCTGTAGCACCTGATTGTAGTTTCAAGAAAAGTCTGTCATATACAGGTTTTCCAAGCTTCTAATTGTTACATTTAAATTTGCATATATATATATATATATATTTGCTAATGTACTACTGATAATAGTGGATTGCTGGTATTTTACTGTGAAAATACACTTCCATTTGCTTTCAGTATTACTCCAGCTGTCCTCTTAAAGCTTATTGTACCTATTCAGAATTCAGTCCTGCAGTTATGTTCATCTATTAACTTATATTTTATAACTCCCATAGTGAATTCTAATTTTAGTCTAGCTTTGATGGCATTAAAGCACCATGTGACTCAGGAAGTCAGTGCAGTAGTCCTTTTTAATTGCACTTACTGATGTTTTTTTCTCATGCTATATTTTTTTGTGCAGCAGTTAATATTTAAATGTTCTTTTATGTCGTGTGTACAGTAATTTCTGCAAATCTTTATGCTGTGAGGTATTTCCTTTTTTTTTTTTTTTGCATCTACATAAAACACCATTGATATTTCTTATTACAATATAAAGCTTCACCTGCTGTTCATATAACTTAATGCTTCTTAACATGTTAACTTGTTACACAGACATTCAGTATTCCTAAAATATCTACCCAAACACACCTCAGTAAAATGGGGCAGTAAGAAATGTTTCCTATTCTATATAAAACACACCGGATTGACTCACACTCAAAAACATTTAGGTCAATTTGTGTCACAACAATATGCTACTCTCTACCCTCCAAATATATTACCCAATGTAAACCATATGTATAGACCAGCGGTTCTCAATTTGTGGGTCCTGACAGTCAGCAACATGGGGTAGTAACCCCATGCTGGGATGGTCAGGCTAATGACTCCTCTGATCTCTCAGCCAGTGATCCATGGAAACTGAAAAGCCAGTTGTATTGTACTGTATGTTACTTCAGATTCCTTGGAACACTGGCTTGAAGATCTGAGGAATCATCAGGCAGCTCCACTCCCACTTCAGTGCTCTGCCTCTCCTGTCCTGCACAGCAGCAGCAGCTGCTGCCATCACTAGGCTGAATTTTTGGATCACTCACATACATGCAGAGCACATGGCTGGCCTGGCAGCAGGGGTACTCCGGGGTCCTGGGGCTTTTGAGCCGGAGAAAACTTACAGACCAACAGGCAGTCCAAAATAAGACTCTGAGGAGCCAGATTTCGATAAGCAGGACTCTGAATCTGCAAAGAGCCTCTTTTAAATAAGTGCAGCGAGTGTTTGTTATCGATGGGCATCAGTAGGGGCACTCCTGGAAAGCAGCAGCAGGGGAGCAATGCATTGAGCACATACTTTATTGTATGTTAATAAATGGATAAAAGACAGCGCTAAAAGTGCTGCATATAACAATAATAGCCAAAATAGGGGTGTTTTAAATATAAAAACAGTTACTCCCAGTGGCGTAACTATAGCACCGCAGCCCCCGCCACCGCGGGGGGCGCTGTGCATATGGGGGCGCCGGGGGCTGCGGTGCTATAGTTACACCTCCCCCAAATCCCCCGCAGGCTTACCTATTTCGCTGGTCCCGGCGGCTCCGTTCTTCTGCTGAGGACCACCACAAAATGGCCGCCCCCATACAGCAGACAGAAACTGTCTGCTGTATGGGGGCGGGAATTTTGTGGTGGTCCTCAGCAGAACGGAGCCGCCGGACCAGCGCGAAAGGTAAGGCTGCGGGGGGGTTTGCATGGGCGGCGGGGGGCGCCCCCCCCCTAACGGTGAGGGGGGGGGGGCGCCCAAAATGTAGCTACGCCGCTGGTTACTCCTATTTATTTAAAAAAATAAGGAACAAATTGTCCATAAATCACATATTATTACCGTCCGGTAAATTATATGAACATACATTTATACAAAGAAAATTATTATTAAACACATATTCTTAAAAAAAAAAAAAACAGAAACAAATATTATGATAAAAATATTAGTCCTTTCAGATTTAGTAGGCTCTTTAGAAATATATAAAAGGTTAGTACTTAAAAGGTTAGTACTGAAGAACTGGTTAACCAGGTTAATTCAATCAAGTCTCATGCTGATCAGGGCTATCTTAACAGCAGTGTGGGCCCCTGGGCAAAGCAATGCACTGGGGCCCTTACCCATTCTCCACTCCTAGGGGTGGGGGGTGATATCAGCAGCAGCTTTGATGTCCCACGGGTGGCAGGGGGTGCTCTATCTTCCACTCAACATGTAGGACCTGGAGCAGTAACTTCTGCTAATTACTCCTTTACTGCACTAGCGGTGGAAGGGTGAACACTAACGTGTGGAATGGGGCACTGAGCTGAATGAAGGGTCCCTTATAAATGACTTCCAGGGAGGTAGGGGGTGTTTTATATGCAGTGGAGGGTTGGATAATGGAGTGGGCTTAATATTCGTCATTTTCCGGTGGAAGTGCAGCTTGTTTGACTGCAGATATCACCATTATCTGGAATTAGATTTCATCTACCTCCCCCATGGCAGCCATTACTTGTGGGTTCTTCCCCTATTGGGTAGATTTGGAAAGGAAAAAAAGACGCCCCTTCTCCATATAAGGCTCCTCCTCCTTCTCTCTGTGTCTTTTTTTCCTTTCCCAGGAGGGTAGCAAGTTGTTTTTTTTGTAGTGGCTTACCCTGTGAAGTGGATCTGGTTCCCACCGTCGCCCTGAGCGTCCAGGTGGGGACAAAGTAGCCAGGTGGCTGGTGAAAGCCTCAGGAAGCCGCATGCCGTCCTCAGGTTTGGGCGGCTAACAAGCGGTGGCGTCCAAGGAGGCAAGGTGGAGGTCTCCTGCCCGGAATCCAGGTGAGACCGGGCGGACGTCGTCACCCGCGGCAAACTGCGGGTGACAAACAGAGAGCAGGTGACGTCAGGACGCAGCGGCTGGCGGGGACACGGCGTGTGACGCACGGGCATTCCAATGAGGACCAGTGACGCGCTAAAGCAGCGCCAATATAAGGAAGTAAGGTGAATGGCTCAAACGCTGTACCACCAACGAAGGGCGGCAGTTCCAGCGGTCCTGAGGGGGACTGGAAGCGGTTATTTTCATAAGGTGGTGAGTGTACTTTTCTCCACTACCAATATGGAAAGAAATATACTGTGCAAATACCCTGATATAGGTATGTTGTTTTTATAGACAGCCTTAAGGGTCAGTATAAAGCATGGAGGAGGAGAGGAGGCAGATCAGTCAGAAGTCAGGGTAAGCCACAAGAAGTACACTATTATTTTGGAGCATGGTTATGGAAATGATAGAATCTGCTGATAATTATATATTATTATGCAGATCCGATAACAGCAAGGATAAAGGAGAAAAATCCAGACACAAGAAATTGCATACAGAAAAATGTCTTATGTGTAATGTATTATTGCCGGACAAATACATGGGGAGTGTATGCGAGAAATGCAAGACACCACAGTTGTTACCCCTGTCACAGATGTCGGGATTGGTCGACATGTTGAAGACTGCTCTTGCCGACACTTTTGTTGCCAAAAAAGATCTGGCAAAGAGCACAGGGAAGAGAAGTCGCTCCAGAGTAAGCGAGGCATCAGCAGAGTCTGGAGAGGAAATAACAGATGCAGCAGCAGATGAGGCTGAGGATCTAGTTGTAGATAAGTCAGAAAATGATTTCAATGCCGACATGGTGGAAAACCTTCTAACATTGATACACAAATCCCTGAATATTGAGGACGCGCAGGAGGAGGTAAAACTCCAGGAGCTACTGTTCAGGGATAAGAGAAAGAAAGGGAAAACATTTCCTTTATCACAAACCCTAAAGGATATGGTATTGGACGAGTGGAAACATCCGGATAAAAAAATTACTGTACCTGCAAAGATAGGTAAGATGTATCCATTCCCTAAGGATCAGACGTCCACTTGGGATGAGGTTCCAAAAGTCGACGCAGCGATCGCAAGGATATCGAAAAAGACGACCTTGCCTCTCGAGGACGCAAACATATTTAAAGACCCTATGGAGAGGAGAGTAGAGCTGGGGCTGAGAAAACAGCACCTGACTTTGGGGGCAGCTATGAAACCTGCGGCTTCTATGGCTACCACATCCAGGGTGTTGCGAGATTGGTGCCAGCAGCTGGAAGCGGATATGATGGACGGTTTAAGAATGTCAGATATGCTTAAAACAGTGCAGAATATACAGCTGGTGGTCGAATTCTTGTGCGAGGCTTCTTTGGACACAATGAGGCTGACAGCAAGGGCAAATGCTACAGCAACAGTAGTTAGGAGGACACTCTGGCTCAAACCTTGGGCAGCAGATGTGCAATCTAAGATAAAACTATTGTCGCTTCATTTTCAAGGTGACTATTTATTTGGAGCACAGCTAGACCAAATTATAACAAAGATATCCGGAGGGAAATCGGTTTGGCTACCACAGGAGAAGGTGGTCAAGAAAACTACAGTGAATAGGTTATTTAAGTACCAACCACAGGAATATAGAGAGGCGAGGAGCTACCGACCGGGTAGAGGATTTCGCAGGAGTAATTGGTCATTTAGAGCAAGTTTTCGTTCCCAGAGGGGAAGAGAGAATAGATTTGCCATAGGACAAAGCTCACAATGACGCCAAGCTCCAGGCAGTAGGAGCCAGGTTGCTGAGATATATAAGCACCTGGGAGAGGTCCACAACGGACAAGTGGGTCCTCAAAATAATAAGGACAGGATACAAATTGGAGTTCGGAAAGATTCCAGGGAACTTCTTTACAGAATCTCCCATACCAAAAGACTCGTCAGAAAGGGAAGCCTTGTTGTAGAGTCTAAGAGAAATGATAGATCAAGGGGTAGTGATAAGAACTCCCCGAGATCAAGTGGGGTTAGGTTGGCATTCCCGCTTCTTTGTGGTCCAAAAAGCGTCCGGAGGTTACAGGACAATATTGGACTTGCGGAAACTGAATCAATTCCTAAAAGTGAGGTCGTTCAAAATGGAGTCAGTGAAGAGTATACTACCAGACTTAAAAAGAGGTTCATACATGACCTCTATAGACCTCAAAGATGCGTACCTGCATGTACCTATATTCAAGGGGCATCAAAAGTATTTGAGGTTTTGCGTCAAAGGAATAAGTTACCAGTTCACGGCACTTCCGTTTGGATTAGCCACATCCCCCAGGACGTTTACCAAGGTACTGATTGTGGTAATTGCGAACTTGAGAAGAGAGGGGATAGTGGTCTGGCCATACCTAGACGACCTACTAATAATGGCAGGAACAAGGGACTTGGTCATGAAACATACCAGCAGGACAATGCAGTACCTAGCAGAACACGGCTGGTTGATAAACCAGAAAAAAAGCCAGTTGGAACCTACAAACCGGATAAAGTATCTGGGGGTGATACTAGATACGCGAGATATGAAAGTGAGTTTGAGTCTGGAAAGACAACAAAAGATGGTACAGACGATGAGATCGACGCTAGGCAGGTCTGTCATATCGGCAGAGCTGTGTATGAAAATGCTAGGGCTCATGGCGTCGGCTCTGGAGACTGTCCAATGGGCAAGGTTTCATACCAGAAAGCTTCAGAGATGCTTCCTATCACAGTGGAATGGGGTCAGCAAGAACCTAACAAAAAGGATAGTGTTAACAAAAAGGGCGAAGGAGGACATAAAGTGGTGGTCATGCAGCCACAGACTAGAAAGAGGAAGGTCCTTCGCAAAGACGGGTCAGGTGGTGATTACCACGGATGCAAGCATGATAGGTTGGGGAGCAGTGTGTCAAGACCAGACAGCTCAAGGAGCATGGACAGACAAGGAGAGGAGGAAACACTCCAACCTCAAGGAAATGAAAGCGGTCCTATGTGCATGCAAGAGCTTCCAGAACGAACTCGTCAACAAAGAAGTGATAGTCCGGTCGGACAACCAGGTCGTGGTGTCTTATGTGAACAAGCAAGGGGGCACCCACAGCCTACAAATGATGCGGGAAGCAGAGGAACTGTTTGCCTGGGCAGAAAACAATGTGGCGGATATACGGGCAGTGTATCTCGCAGGCGAGGAAAATGTAGTGGCAGACGGCCTGAGCAGGACAATGTGTCTGCCAGGCGAATGGGGCCTAAACACAGAAGTGTTCAGGACACTAACAGAGATATGGGGCAATCCGAAAATAGACCTTATGGCCACATACCAGAACAAGAAGGTCAACAGATATTTTTCCAGATTCCAGGACCCGCAGGCAGAGCAGTGGGACGCTCTGACAGCAGAATGGCCGAAGGAACTGGGATATGCATTCCCTCCATTCCCGATAATACCAAGGTTTCTGAGAAAGGTACAAAAGGAAGGAGCAACCGTGATTGCGATCCTACCGTACTGGCCCAGAAGGGCATGGTTTGCTCAGCTTCTACGTCTGGCAGTAGACGGACCGTGGAAGCTCCCAAAAAGACCAGACTTACTGGTTCAAGGCAAAGTAAAGAGACACCAACCGGTGGAATGGAACTTGATGGCGTGGCTACTGAAACCAGGGCGCTACTAGGCCAAGGGTTTTCGGAGCAGGTGGTGAATACCTTACTAAAAGCCAGGAAAACGTCTACCTCCAAATCTTATTATAAAGTCTGGCTGAAGTATACCTACTGGTGCAAGGAAAATAAGAGATTACCGGAGCAAATATCTACTATTTTGGAGTTTTTGCAAAAAGGGTTGGAAAAACAATTAGCAGTCAGCACTTTGAAGGTGCAAATATCAGCGCTATCAGCCATGTTGGACATCAATATCGCCAGTAATAAGTATATTCAAAGATTTATACAAGCAACCAAGAAAATAAGGACACGTTTTCATCAACCTATAGCTCCTTGGGATCTAAACCTAGTTCTCAATGCTCTTACGCAAGGTCCCTTCGAGCCCATTCAAGAAATTCCATTAAAAATTCTGTCATGGAAAGTGGCATTCCTAGTAGCCATAACGTCCGCCAGGAGGGTTTCAGAACTGCAGGCCCTCTGGGCAGAAGAATCGTTTATGAATGTGTTCGAAGACAAGGTTGTAATGCGAACAAACCCCATGTTCTTGCCCAAAGTAGTTTCGGATTTCCATGTGAATCAAGAGATCATATTACCATCATTTTGTGCAAAGCCAGCGAACGTGAAAGAAGACAGGCTGAACAAATTAGACGTAGTCAGAGTATTAAAAGTTTATCTGGAGAGATCAAAGAAAGTTAGGAAGACAAAAAATCTGTTCGTACTAACTGAGGGGAAGAACAAGGGGGAGGCAGCTTCCAAAATAACAATCGCAAGATGGATAAAAAGCTGCATTGCAGAAGCGTACAAAGCGAGCAATCAGGTACCTCCAGAAGATCTGAAGGCACATTCCACGAGGGCAGTAGTGACCTCATGGGCAGAGAAAGGTGCAGCCTCCATATCAGATTTATGCAAAGCAGCAGGGTGGTCGTCCGTGCACACATTCACAAGGCACTACAGGGTAGATGTCATGTCTTCAGCGGATGCCAAATTTGGACGGAAGGTCTTATCTGCGGTAACATTAAAAAAAAAAAAAAGTAGTATATTATAGATGAGTAAGTAATTATTGTATGATTTGGAGTATGTATCCCAGCCCAGTGAAAATAGAACTGCTGGGGCATTTCCCACAAGTAATGGCTGCCATGGGGAAGGTAGAGGAAATATCAGATTTTTACCTGATAATGTGTTTTCCTCTACTCCACCATGGCAGCATAGTTCCCGACCCTAGGGAAGATATTATTTTTGTATGCAATTAACTGTTTGTGTTTGAGAGCTAGAAATGAAAGACACAGAGAGAAGGAGGAGGAGCCTTATATGGAGAAGGGGCGTCTTTTTTTTCCTTTCCAAAGCTACCCAATAGGGGAAGAACCCACAAGTAATGGCTGCCATGGTAGAGTAGAGGAAAACACATTATCAGTCCCAACTTTCAGGAGGTGCTGGGGACTTGGGGATCAGAGATCAGGAGCCAGAGCAATCCATTGACAAAAATATAAAACTGTGCACCAGACGTTTGGAGCTGGAGCAGGGACCGGCTGCTGGAAGGCTGATATCTCTGGTTCTTGGCATGATAGAGACAAGCCTAGTTTCGACAGAAAGGGGAGAGTCACAGCTTTTGGAATATACTCTCAGAAAAACTCTAGTCAGAGAGAACCTGAGAAATATCACTGGGAAGTGCAATTAACAGGTCGGATGTGGACTGCTGCTTTGAAGTTGGATATCTCCAGTTCCCCAGGGCCGATATTCAAAATTCTGGTATCCCTGGAAAAAGGTGATCCTCAGCTATCAGCTATACACCTGGGGCCCCTGGGCAAGTGTCCATTAAGCCCATGCGAAAAGACGACCCTGATGCTAATTAGTATAGACATCCGGCAATGATAATGTAAAAATGTTAGTCGCAAAGGTCCAATAGTTAGAATAATAGTAATCAATTATTACTCCTCCTGTGGCACAGGGGAGGTATAATTACCACTTCCAAAAATATTGGATCACACACTGGAATGCCTCTTAGGTTCCCAATCGGCAGGAGTTTTTGTTTTTCCTAATTGCTTTTATGCCTGTAGTGATGCTCCCTCAGCTCTGCAGACCTTCAGAACGCCGTACAGTAAGGGACCTGGTATTGAGATGCTGGCCGGCAGCAGTATTAGTTGGCAGTTGGTTTTGCCTTGAAAAAGCGGCATTTGCGAAGCGCGCGCCGGCCTGTTAGCAGGCGTGTGGCGTCCTATGTGTGCCTAAACGCAATAATAATATTATTACTAATGATGTGCCTTAACTGCTCTTTTTAGAGCAATTTGTAGTGTAACAACTGCCTAGCTGTGTCTACTGCGTAGCAGGGGGCTATCTGACGGGATCAGAATGACAGAAAGCGGTGTGCTCACAGTGGGACACCGCTAATCTCAGTGGTGAAAAATATCACCACTAAGTACTGTGTTTGTATTAATATACTATATTGAATATACTGTGTTTAACTGCTTGAAACAGACACATTGCTCATAGTAACAAGATCGCTGTGTCTAGCGGGCAGGGACGCAGAGAATCCATCTAATGCTGTATTGCACAATTCAGATAAATTGCATTTCATTATGCTCCATTAAAGATCAAACAAATAAAAGAGTGATACTAAAGACATATGTGAATTGATAACACATCTTCAGGTTAAAACAGAAGCCTGACAAATCATGCATTCACACATATAATAAATATAATTCTAAAGCAATATGTTAATGGTGTCTAAAATGACACAGAAGTAATTATAGAATTTACTCTTGATTTATTGCTTTGAAATATATTGTCTTTTGAATCCGGCATACACATATAATCACCTGTGATATTAGTTTCCCTCTTTGCAACATTTGTTGCTTATACAGTGCATACAAAACCAATAGCATTCTTTATTTGACATAGTTATAGGCAACTATATAAGCAATACTATGAGGCTTATTCGTATACATTAATTCTCCTATATCATTGCTGGAAAGCAACTACACTGGCTTTTTGAAACTCACTTGTCAAAGTGTTACAAGTGAGATAATAGGAGACACCCAATCAAAGTGCAATTCACAGGCACACATAGAATACGCCCACACCTGCTATTTTTAAACCACATCCCTATTGTGTTTGTCCCACTTACTTGTTGTTTGTGTGTTTTTATATACTTTGCAATTTTATTTATCATGAAATAAAGATTACATTTTATGTGTACTATTTCTCCTTGGTGCATCACATAGTGACAATCCTTTCCTTTCTCACACATTTACCTAATAAAATATTGTCCAGTGATAGCACACCTCCACCAATGAAAAGGATTAAACGTGAACATTAATAATCTAGGGGGTCATTCTAATCCATTTGAAATACTCTGCTTACACTTTGATCTTGTGCGATCAACTCTCTTGCAACTATCGCCCCCTCAGCTCTGCAGACCTTCAGAGCTCCGTACATCAAGGGACCTGGTATTGAGATGCCGGCCGGCAGCAGTATTAGTTGGCAGTTGGTGTTTGGTGATCGACGCGTTTCTCCGCCTAGGTATCTCGGCGGCTTTATCAAAGATCGAGTTAGATCTGCCATCTATCTAACTTGATCTTTGATGAAGCCGCCGAGATACGTATTCAGAGAAATGCGTCGATCACCAAACACCAACTGCCAACTAATACTGCTGCCAGCCGGCATCTCAATACCAGGTCCCTTGCTGTATGGCGTTCTGAAGGTCTGCAGAGCTGAGGGAGCATCACTACAGGCATAAAAGCAATTAGGAGAAAAAAAACTCCTGCCGATTGGGAACCTAAGAGGCATTCCAGTGTGTGATCCAATATTTTTGGAAGTGGTAATTATACCCAGGGCCGCCACTAGTAATTTTGGGGCCCGGGACTCACCTTCAGTCAGGCCCCCAGCGGCACCCCCCCCCCTCGCGTGCCGGCACCCCTTCCCCCTCGCATGCCGACACCTTGCCTCCCCCCAATTACTATTACTTACCAGCGGTAGCGGCGGCACAGCATCTTCTCCCTCCGGGACTCGGGGCTGCACAGTGCAGCCTGCAGAGCACCGAGCCCCTCTGTATCCTAGGCTCGGCGCTCTGCAGGCTGCACTGTGTATTGTGCGAGCCTGGCCGCCGGTGCCGGGTGGGGGATTTGTGCGTGTGCGGGGGGGGGGGGGGGGGGGGGGGAGTGCCGTGCCACTGTGGGCAGCTGCCCGGGCCCCTCCAGAGCCCGGGGGCCCGGGACAGCTGTACCCCTGGCACCCCCCTGTCGGCGGTCCTGATTATACCTCCCCTGTGCCACAGGAGGAGTAATAATTGATTACTATTATTCTAACTATTGGACCTTTGCGACTAACATACTGCTAACATATTTACATCATCATTGCCGGATGTCTATACTAATCATTATCAGCATGAGACTTGCTTGAACTAAACTGGTTAACCAGTTATTCAGTTCTTCATTACTAAACTTTTATATATTTCTAAAGAGCCTACTAAATCTGAAAGAACTAATATAATTTTTATCATAATATTTTTATCTACGGTCATAAAATATATATATATATATATATATACTGTATATATATATATATATATATATATATATATATTTTTTTTAAGAATATGAGTTTAATAATAATTTTTATATAATTTACCGGCCGGTAATAATATGTGATTTATGGACAATTTGTCCCTTCTTTACTTAAATAAATAGGAGTACTGTAACTGTTTTTAGATATAAAACACCCCTATTTTGGCTATTATTGTTATATGCAGCACTTTTAGCGCTGTCTTTTATTTGCTTGTCTTTTATTTGCATACTGAAGAATGCACAGCTTAAATATATGCTTAACAAACTGGCATAGACTCCACTCTGCACACGGCGCTATGTGTTTTATAGGAGGAAAATAGCATTTTCACTTTGCTAAAAAAAAACTTTTGATATATTTAAAAAAAAATAAAAAAAAATTACCAGCACAGAATGAATTATCCTGGTCATCTCCTATAATGAAAAGTACCCTATTACGAATTTGTGATGTATATTTTAATTGGCTCATATGCCTTTTAATCATACAGTGTACATGATATATATTTTAGTTTCAAGCTTTACATTAGCTTTTCTTGGTTTCCTGTTCTTTATAATACCGATGATTTTATGCATAATTATCTTTCATTTGCAACCTGCTGATCTCAAAGTAAAAGTGCTTTCAATTTCAATCATTTTTGTGAGAAATATGATTTCTTATTAGACTGGAAATGTGAAGAGGACATCCAACATGCAAGTACCAAAATGAATGGCTTTCACATAAATGAGACTTCAACCAGACAAGGATAACTGCCGTTTTAGGCACTCATTCCAGATAATTAGAACAGCTACTTATTCAGTGTATTAATAATCTATCTTTCCATTAGTAAAATAATAGTAGTCTACTTAACATTATATATTGACAGCACAAGTTTGAGATGCTGAGATATATGATCTTGAAAATGGGGCCTAAAATAGGTTTGTGGCTACTATATGTTTTGCAGACTGCTGGGATTAAGTCATACTGGTTTAAATGGTGTGTACTGTATAATATAAAAGTAATAAAACTAGTATGTCCACATTGTACATAATCTCTATTCTCAATTGCAGAACCTGTGAGTGTTGGACCCAGGTGCGAAATTATGGCTTGGGCCCCCCTCCTCCACCCCAGCCAAAGTTCACAATATGCGCCACAGCTGTGGGTGACATTGGGAGGCATTGCATGACCGGGAAAAGGGAGACACAGGCCGCAGTGGACTGGGCCCCTTTGCCCCTAAGGGGCCCTGGTACACTGCATCTGTGCAACAATGGTGTAGTTCCGCCTCTGTCTACCCTTATGGGATTTGCAGGCACAGCTTCATAATTGCCATAATGACAAAACTTACTTATGCGCTCTAATGACCAATAGCTGCTTTTAAATATTCAGTATTTCAACCATCTTTAGAGTTTAAATAGGTGTCCGACTGGGCATAATTCTGATTGGGTCATTGCTGTGCTGGTTTATTAACTACCAGAACAGCACTTTGAATATCAGAATTGTGTGACCTGCACTCCAGTATAAAAAGAGATGATCGCATGAATATTTTCCAGTTTGCCTAGTATTCATCTATTGCATAATACCCACTGGAGAATCTGTCTAACAGATGCTTATTTACTAAGTAGCAGTGGCCAGTGGCAATATATTTGTGAAACTCTACTGCTCTACAAATATAGCCAAGACAAGTCCAGCAATGATTCAGGTCCAATGCACTACTGCCCAGCATGCTTAGATTATAGTGCTTGTCCTGGCTTTGCAGGTCTAGCATTGTCTAAAGTTGCTTCTAAATAAATAGTATAAAAACAATTCCAGTGCACTACATAAAAAAATTAGCAAAATAATAAAATACAAAATCCAAGACAGTGAGCCCCAACCAGGGTTAGATTCCCCACAGTAGTGAAAAACAAACCCAGACCTGGCTAGTGCAGTGTGGAGGCAAAATCCCCCCCATCTCACACTTCCAGAGCCTAGAAGATTGGAGGTAAAAGTACAAATTGTGCTTGCAAATGCACTTGTACAAATGTGTCTCATTAGAAGTATAACATTTTTAAGACTTACATAAATTCTGTTTTGATTAATTAGTTGTTTCTTTTGAAAAGGTCATTTTTTTTTTTTGAAAGTATTTGGGACATCATTCTTATCTAGAGTTTAACAAATTGGCAAAGTATTGTTACATTTTTGATACATTATCGCACTGAATACAAGGTTGTGGCTCTCTGCAGCTGATGCCTCCACTCCTCCTCAATTGTATATTACAATTTAAAGATACAGATGTGTCAATCAAGGTAGTTTACTTAAAATACTTTAAATGATATATGCAAAAAAAAAAAAAAAATAGATTTACAACATACAGTAGTCCTGTGCTTATTTATTATGTCTTTTTCATTCCCAGAAAGTCTGCACTAAATGCGGCATTGAAACAGTTGGTACCCTGAAGCGACCCACATGGCTCTGTAAAATCTGCAGTGAACAAAGAGAGGTAAATGGTTAATATGTATTTTGTCTGATCGCTGCACTATAGAGTGAAGATAGTATTATATATAATATAATATATATTGTATATATATCAGATCTGTAAAATATTTTTTCTGTATGCCAGGTGCCAACCCATAACTTTTGCAGGTAGATAGTTTATCAGGTGGCACTCTCAGTCTTAGGAATAACACTTTACACAGGTATTAAAGTTTCAACGTTTCGGTTTGTTATAACCTCCATCAGAAGACATCTTTACTATGCATGCTTAAATACCAAAATACAGACATGTACAGAATTAAAACACGTGAAATCCCGCCCAGGTCATTTCATGACATCGTCAGACTCAGACCAAACCCCTTCCAATGACGTGACCTACGGCCCCTCAGTGAATGGAAATACAAAAAGTACAACTGCATGGTAAAAAGACAAAAATATCTGACAAGGATCCTAGGCATTCGTATTGGTGGAAGACCATTATTTAGACATGTCCTGCGGTTCTGACCACTGCTGACAAGCTATACTTCTCTCTGTGTAGCGCTGGCTGTATCAGCGGGGAAATAAACCTCACCACGTCAAGCAGGGCCGGCGCTACCCACTCAGCAAAGCCTGCAAAACAGGTAGGCGCCGGACCTGAGAGGCGCTCCCTGCTCCCCGCCGAGTGACAGCTTTAGGGGGCACCTGTTTCATTAATTGTCCCCAGATGCTCTAAAAGACAAGTAGAGTCAACCGCATCTCTACCTATTTCACATGACAGCCGCACAGGCACCTTCCCTTGCTGCCCGCACACTCACTTTTTCTCCTCTCCCGGCGGCTCCTCAGTCATGCATGCAGCTTAGTGCAGCCTACAGAGCACCGATCAGCATCAGTGGGGGAGCGCCGATCAGCATCAGCGTGGAGCTCCCCCTCTGTGTCCTAGGCTCGGCGCTCTGCAGGCTGCACTGTGCAATGTGCCTGACTGAGGAGCCGCCGAGTTAGGAGAATAGAAACAGTGAGTGTGCGGGCAGCAAGGGAAGGTGCCCGTGCCGCTGTCCCTGCATATGAAAGAGGTAGAGCGGCGGTGGACACTGTGTGCACTGTGCAGGAGGTTGACGTAGTGTCGCTGTCACTGCTTGCGGAGGAAGGACAGCAGCTGTGGACTATTAAAGCAGGGTGTACAAGAAGGGTGGAGATCTGCGGCAAGGCATCACTGCTGGACCTCTGGTAGGTCTCTGTCCCTGCATCCCCCCCCCGGTCCCTGTGGCCCCCCAGGCCTTGTCCCTGCGCCTACCCCCTGGTCCCTGCATCCTACCCTAGTCCTGCATCTTCCTGGTTCCTGTGTACCCCTAGTCTTTGTTCCTGCATCCCCCCAGTCCTTCATCTTCCCCCGGTCCCTGTCCCTGCGTCACCCCCTGGTCACTGTCCCTGCGTCATCCCCCGGTCCATATCCCTGCGTCATTCAGCGGTCCCTGTCCCTGCATTCCCCCCCCCGGGTCCCTGCGTCCCCTCCAGTCCCAGTCTCTGATACCCCATTCCCACCAGCCTAAATTCCCGGGTTGAGTCCAGGAACAACCCGGTACTAGCGCTGGTGTGAAAGGTTCCTGGGACAAAATCCCGGGCAAATTTCAACCCGGCTAGGTACCAGGGTTGTTCCCGGGTTCAACCCGGGGACCTGGCTGGTGTGAAAGGTACAGGTTATACTTACCCGGGTTGCCGTGTCCTCGGTGTGCTGTCTGGACGGGAATCCACGCAAATGACGGGACAGCCGGTGGATGATGATGACGCAGTTCTCCGGCGGCAGTGAGGACGCCGGAGAGCTGTGTCATCTTCATCCGCAACCTGTCCCGTCATTTGCGCCGCCGCCTGTGTGGATCCCTGGCCTGCACGGAGGACCAGCAACCGGGGTGAGTATTCTCCCCACCTCCGCCGCCATCCTGCCGCCTGCCCGCCGACTGCCCGCCTCCTCCCCACCTCCTGCCGGCCTCCTTCCCGCCCCCTTCTCACATCAGAAAATACAGGGACATTTCTGGTGTGAATGGGTCCAAACCCGGGAATGTCCCTGCTTGTCCCGGGAACTGAATTCCCGGGTTTGTCCCTGCATTTCTGGTGTGAATGTGGTATTAGTCTCCCCTGTCCCTGCATCCCCCGGTCCCCGTCCCTTCATCCTCCCTGTCCCTGCATCCCCCCCCCCTGCCCTGATCCCTGCCTCCCCACGGTCCCTGTGTCCCCAAATTATATGTAAAGTTTGGCTCAATCCGTGTGGCAAAACGTGAATATTTTTTAGATCCATGTAGCATAACATAAATTTTATCTCAATCTGGGTGGCATGACCTAAATTTTGGCTCAATCTGGATGGCATGATGTGAATTTTGTCTCAAACTGGGTGGCATGATGTGAATTTTGGCTCAAACTGGGTGGCATGATGTTAATTTTGGCTCAATCTGGGTGGAATAATGTGAATTTTTGCTTAATCTGGGTGGCATAACGTGAATGTTGGCTCAATCCGAGTGGCATGATGTGAATTTTGGCTCAATCTAGGTGGCATGATGTGAATTTTGGCTCAATCTAGGTGGCATAACGTGAATTTTGGCTGTCGGGGTGGCATAACGTGAATTTTAGCTCAGTCCGGGGGGCATGATGTGAATTTTTTGGCTCAGTCCGGGGGACATTATGTGAATTTTGGCTCAATCTGGGTGGCATGAAGTTAATTTTGGCTCAGTCTGGGGGGGCATGATGTGAATTTTGGCTCAATTTGGGTGGCATGATGTTAATTTTGGCTCAATCTGGGTGGAATAATGTGAATTTTTGCTCAATCTGGGTGTCATAACGTGAATTTTGGCTCAGTCCGGGTGGCATGATGTGAATTTTGGCTCAATCTGGGTGGCATGACGTGAATTTTGGCACTTTCGTTGTGGCATAAAGGTGCCCATACACAGAGCTATCCTGTTTTGCGAGGTGATAAGCGGTCCCCCACATCGCAAAGCACAATAAGTATGCTGAACGTACTTTTTGAACTAGATCGCACCGCATCTATGTCAGAATGACGCTGCTTTAGCGCATCACATATGTTTTAACTAGATGCAACGCGATCTAGTTCAAAATGCACGGAGCACATCGCTCCTTGTATGGGCACTTTAACGTGAATGTTTGCCATCCGGGTGGTATAATGTGATTTTTGACTAAATTTATTAGAATTTTGGCTCATGGTGTGTCGCATACTGTTTAAGGGGCAAGTATTATGGGGTCTGCTATTGTGTTTTATAATGTGTATAAGAGGTATATGGTGTGGCACACTACACTCAAGAACATGCCCCTTTAAAGTGGCCACGCCATTTTTCTGGAGCGCGCCTTTGCCATGCGCATAGCAACATCCTTCACTTTTCCATACCCCCACTTTCAAGTTTCCACTTCAACCCCTGGTGGACATTGTGTGTAACTTGCACTACTCTGGTTGTTATGTGTAAGCCACATTACTATGGGCATTATATGTAAAAGGAACTATTACTGTTGGTATTATATATAAGGGGAACTATTGTGTTGCATAATGTGTATAAGGGACACTAGTGTGTGGTGTAATGTAAATAAGTAAGACTACATACAGTGTAATATGAATAAGATTATGCTACTGTGTGCTGTAATGTGAAAAAACACTCATTGTGAGAACATACCCCCTTTTTTATTGTGCGTACCTCAAGCATGCACTGTCTCTATTATAAGGTGCAAATTTATAGTTTGCAGGAGGGCGCCCAACACCTTAGCACCGGCCCTGACCCCGTGTAACCTCTATAAAAGCAGTTAATGGGTAGACTTGATAAAAAGAGATCAAATATGCCAAGAAATATAGAAATCCTAGCATGAACAGAGAAGTTAAATATACAGTAGCAGTCAAAGAAGCAGCTGAAGGGAACTAAAAAACTGGGTTATGTTCAAACATATAATGCAGTGACAGTGAGCATGACTTTTGAAGGCTCTTAATTGTTACATCAACGTACCAAACTGTAGCAACAAATCGCTACAGTTTGGTAGGTTGTTACATAAATGCTTCAGTGTTGCATAATCCACTTCATGGGAATCCTGAGAGTAGACGGTCATAGTATGGCAGTTTACAGACAGCAAGTGAATGACAGACATTCATTCAGTCCATGCAGGGATATCGCTTTAAGGCAGGGGTGGCCGGACTTTTGTAACCTGGGATCTACTTTTTGTACACTTACTTACCGATGATCTACCGACATCTGCCTGTGTAAAAAAATATTCACCCCTTACAAATTATGCCACACAGAATAGGCCAAAATTCGCATTAGGACACACAGTATGAGCTAAAATTCACATTCTGACACAGGGAATGTGCCCTAAATTCACATTCTTACCCAGGGAGCCATAAAACAGCATCCCATTCAACTGGGATCATCAAAGACCCTAACCCTGTCCCTGTCATGATCTCCCACCCCCCCACCGCACTGCACCGCACCAACCACATTACACCAATGTTAAATCTGGACACGGCTGCCACTCAGCGTTCCCACCCACCATAACTAGCACATAAAAAAAATGCAGTCTTACACTTCATTCTGGCCCCCGCTGCTGCTCTGCCTTTTGCCTCCTCTGGACAGCTCTCCCGACTTCTTTGCACAGCTTTCGCACCAGCTCCTCAGTACTGCATTGCGCTGGTGCACAGGTGTGCCGGGATGTCACCCATGCACCTGCGCACTAGCACAAAGCACTGCTGGGAATGCTGAAGCCAGAAGAGACTTCAGCACTAATGTCGAGGTAATGGGGGCTTAATACTTAGTAAATGATCACGATCTACTGGCGAAGGGTCCGCGATCTACTGGTAGAAATTAGTGATGAAGGTTGCCTTAAGTCCTGTAATATCTGTATGTACTACTAGGTCTCTGACATTGCATCCCCTCTTTGAACAAGGCATTAGAGGGGTCTCTCTTAGATCAGTAAGTCCGGGATCTGTTTGTACGAATGGCCAGTACTTTTTACCAGTTTGAACCATGTCTTTAGTGGTGCCTGAGTACTTATTGACCCAAACCTGTGTGTTTTTTTTTTTGCACAATCAGTGTTTATTATGGTCTGTGTGTTCTTTTTATTGCTACGTACCCTGGTAATGTCAAGAAGATCTTCACTAGGGATCATGGATGCCTTAGTGTGAGCTTCTTTCAATTGCTTACTACTATAGCCTTTTCATGAGGTTTAAAGATCATTCGTACCCATGGGTCTTGGGAGTAGGGAAAACCCTTTTTGCGGTGAGTGGGGTGACAACTGACGGCATTAAATAGGGAAATACAGTCAGTTGGTTTCTGGTAAACAGATGTTGATGCTGGGATCTCTTGTGTTAATGTCTGTCATCATTGTGATGAATTCCTCCCTGGACACTGTCGACAGGTGGAACACGTCATTTATATACCGTGTGTAGAAGGGGAGATTTCTTTTATACTCCTCATTAGCAAAGTTCGGCCTCAAACATAAAACAGCTATGCCGAGGCGGCACATGAACCCATCACGCAGCACAGGCTTTGTACAAAAAATTCACTGTTAAATAGAAAATACTTACATAACACCAATCTCAATAAGTTCAGCAAAAGGTCAGTGTTGGGACCCTGATAGTTTTCATTGTCTGAGTAATCTCTTTACTGCCCTTAGCCCTCTTTCATGCGGTATATTGGTGTAAAGACTAATAATGGTGTAATCGCTTCTCGGCCTTTTGGCTAAGATCAAGTGTAGTATCTGTTCTTATCAGTTGGGTATGGACTGGCCTCTGGCAGAGAATAGAGAAAGGTTGGACTGAGTAGCTGCTCTGATGGGCGGAGGGTGTGGGACCCCTCTGTTTTTTCCCGGGAGCAGTGAAAAGTCTCACTGAGTATCTTCACCTCTGCCTTTGGTAGGAGGTGTTGTTTCCGTAAATCCACTGGTAAGAGGGGGGGAGAAACACTGGGCCTAGTAGTTTGACTCTCTTGACGGGGTTCGTAGCCCCCGAAGGATGAGACAGCGAAAGGCTCAGTCTAGTATCCATTCCCAGGGAGCGGAGAAAGGCTGGGTCTGAGTAGATGGCTCCTGTTCCAGAGGTTCGTAGCCTCTGATGGGGAGACCGCAAAAAGCTCAGCCTAGTATCTTAACCCTGGGAGCGGAGAAACACTGGGACTGAGTAGATTGCTCTTCCGAGGGGGGTGCAGCCCCTAAGGGAGTCTTTCGAAAAGCCCAGTGGAGTACCCATTCCCATGCCGGGGGCTGGAAAATGCCTGCTGGTGAGACGGAGAAACACTTGGTCGGACGCTGACTGGTCGGCTGCCTGGAGCCCGAGGCTGCACTGTGCCCCCGGGGTAACCCGGGGGTGCCTGATTTGCACTGGTGATGTCCAGCACCATGCACTGAATGGCACCTGCACCGCGCACTTCCCTCTAGGTTAGGCAACACGTCCTTACCTCGTCCTTTTGGATGGGGTAGGACAATTTTTTACACCCCCTCCCCGGCCTTCTGGCTAGGGCCTCTTTTATTTATTTCTTTGATTTGCACTTTTGAGCACTTCACGTTTTTTGTTAGTTTGTCACGTTTTTTTGATTTGGGTAGTGCGGCTGTCCCTAACAGGCCTTCCGTTCCCCAAATGTGACTGGGACTCTTCACCTTTTGGGGAGAGTCCCGGTTCCCTCGAGGGCAACCCCGAGCCGCAAGGCGGAGGGAAGCCTAAGCGGGTCCCTCCAAACCTTCGGGTGCGGAGGACCCACCGTCCGAAACCCTTCCGGGGGTGGAGGAAACGCGGGTCTCTCTGAGCTTAACGGCGAAGAGGACCCACCGATCCCTTTTTTCCCTTCCTCGGCCTTATGGTTGAGGGGGGTTAGGGGAACCATGGGGCCTTTCTCCTTTGGGAGAGGGCCCACACGTTCGTACGGCTGCCCCCTTTGCACGTGTTTAGGCACAGCACTGGTGGTGGTGGGAGCACACCTCGGGCTCCCTGAGTTTCTTCAAACTCATTGGTGTAAAGACTCACCACGTCGGCTGTGCAGAACAGTTTTTGGGGATTTTTCTAGGGTGTGCAAATGGTCTTTATGCACTTACTCTTAAGTAGAGCATTTTTTATGTCTGCATCTATGGTGCCATCTACAGCTTCCTGCATCCACCGCTTCCTGCAGAATGTTTGATAATTCACCCTGATACTGTTTAGTGGGGTCCTCAAGTAACAGTATGTAGACATCTGTATCTGCCAGCTCTGTAAACCTCCTGTTTTGTAGTTTGTGAGATTCTGGACTACTATCGCACCCCTTTGTCGGCTGGGCAGATCATTATGTCTGCATACTTTGAGAGGTCTTTCAACGCCCGCTGTTCTTCATTAGACAAATTGGCGTTTAATTTCTTCTCAAGGTTGTCACACACGGCATTGCAGTCCGATAGGTGCTTTGTGAATGATTTAATGGCCAGGTTGTTAGATGTCAGGTCAAATGTTGATTTGGCCCTGAATGGACACATTGGTAGTTATTACCTGGGAGTCTTTATTATTGAAAAACTTTTTTAACTGTAATTGCCTAGGCGGCAGATATGGACCTTATTGCCGAATCAATCATGATTGGTAGTGATAACAAAACTTAGACCTTTTTTTAGTACACCATGCTCTGGTACAGAGAGGGTCCTATCGGATAGATTAATTATGTTTTCTTTGTTTTTGACTTGGCTTTTCTTTTCATATTCACTTTGCCTGCCTTCTGGTGCTGGCTTAGTTGTCTTCTCTGATTTGTGATGTAGGTTATAATAAACCGAAATGTTGAAACTTTAATACATGTGTAAGGTGTTATTAGTTTCTGCCTGATAAATAACTATCTACCATATGAGTTAGATATCCTAAAAAGCCAACTTCAAATATTCTAATTATTAAATCTAGAAAATGGTTTGGTGGTGGTCTGGCCAAAACCTAAAGAGGACCCAATTTCATATGCCCAAGATTATTTAGAAAACTCAAGTCTCTTTTTAATATAGGGAAATACTACATAGCATTTACTGTACCTTTTTGTTAATATGCCCTCCTCACATTCCTTATGGTTTGAGTACTGATACAGGCATATATATATATATATATATATATATATATATATATATATATATATATATATATATATATATACACAGTATATACTGGGTGCATGTATGTGTGTGTGTGTGTGTGTGTGTGTGTGTGTGTACATACATACATACATACCTATAATGCATTTTTAAAACAAGTCTTTGTTCTGATTTTTTTCATAAAAGAGAAACTGAATAATATAGCTGAGCAGCTCTACATGTATACTTTACCTTATGTTTGACTGCCTTATTAAAGTAATCAACACAATAAATGCAGACTACTTCCCATCTTATTTCTTGTCCACTTGTTGTCACCTCTTGTGCTGATGACATTTATATTGTTATTCTATTTCCAAGTACTAAATTTGATACTCAGGCATTCACTGATCAAGAATAATGTAGAACTCTTGACAGTTATTGTACCATAGTAATGAATTCTTTATATAGAAAGTCGCTCTATGTGCAAATATATTTCTTTCTTATTTTATTGCTTACAAAATGCGTAAAAATTCAGGAAATGTGTTTTGGATTATGCCTGGCCAAGTTGTGGCTACTGTATGTTGTGAAACTATAAATTCCAGCTGGTTGAATCTGTATATGTGGAAAAGCAGCAGCATTGAATAGGCTTTGATAAATCCCCCTTAGACTAAAATGGGCCTGGGGAAAATGACCTACACAATAGCGAAAACTACATTGGTATTGGTTTAGTGGTTTATCGCAGTCAGTCAAACAAACATTCTCATTCGGCCTTTTGGCTAAGATCAAGGGTGACATTTAATAGGGGCGATTTGCCATTTTTGGTTTGGCGAAAATATTGTCAAAATCGGACGATATAGCAATTTTTTTAGGGTGCGATTTGCGGGAAAATATTGCACCTTTTTGCCACGAATTCGAAGGAGCGATTTTTAGTAACACTAAAAATTGCATCCAGATGTTTTCCCATTAAAAAGTATAGAAATCGGCAATTTAATGAGATGCTATTTTTAGTAAAGGTTAAATAGACCAGGTTCTGACTGGCAAATTTGTCTGAACCATGCACAGGTCAAATTGAAAAAAAAAAAAAAAAACAACAAACGGCGTGGGGTCCCCCCATCTGAGCATAACCAGCCCCGGGCTCAGAGAGCCGGTCCTGGTTTCATAAAATCACAGGCACAAACAAGTTGGAGTTCCCTTGACTTTACAAAACCAGCACCAGGCTCAAGGGCCGTTCCTGGTTCCCAAAATACAGGGGGCAAAATGAGTAGGGGTCCCCCATATTTCAAGAACCAGCACTGGGCCCAACCAGCCAGTAGGGTAAGCCACAGCCGGGGGGACAACTTATTATACAAGTCCCTCGGCCAAAGCATTCTCCCCCTGACCGGTCAGCATGGGCAGGAGTCCTGGGGAAGTGGGGGCCCCCCAAAGAAGCCCCCCCCCTCCAGAACTTACCTGGCCATGCTGAAGCCCGGGGCTGTCATCACCTCCCTAAGCGGTGGGCATCGAGCTGATTAAAGTGTAAAAAAGAAAATAAAAACAATTGTGTATTGCTGTGGCACTACAAGTCCCAGACTTCCAGCATGTGGGGCAATAAAGGGCCCACTGGGACTAGTAGTCCCCCAGCAGTACAAATAGTTAAAGAAACACGCACACACACACTTACAGTAAAACTTTATTACATACAGAGCCCATACATTCAAACTCACTTGTCTTGATTGAAGATCGGTCCCCTTGTCAAGTAGAATCTATGGGGGTGTACCTGTGGAAGCAAATTATACTCATGTGGTGCAGGACAATCTGTAAAACAGAAGCAAGCCAAAAATCGATATGAAGAGGAAACCCAGGCTCCAATGTGGAGCACTTATGGTACAGGAACCGGGACGGACCAGCAGAGGACCCAGGAGATGAGTTATCAGACTGTCCAGGACTGAACAGGAGTGGACCCAGGAGCAGAAGGAAGCAAGAACCTGGATGGCAGGAACCAGCAGGAGGTAGGTGACTGGTCAAAATGGACGCCATCAACTGCAGGGTTGTACAGAGCTAAATCCCTTAAAAAGGCCAGATGGCCACTCCTCACGAAGAAATCTTGTGCTGCTATTGGTTTTCTCTTGTTGTTTTTTGTCTGTGGGGACTGACTATCCCCCATTTTAAGCAGCTGCTTTATTGAGAGACAGCCCCTTTCTGGTGCTTGAGACCAGCCTTGGTTGAGTGTTTTCTGGTAATGGAGGAGAAAGTCTCTGGTTGCTGTGGAGATGAAATGTGTAAACTTCAATTCCATAGCAGCGCTACTTACACACATCATGGCCGCAGTAGCAGTGCCGCTTACATACATAATGTGCACAGGAGTAGTGACAGTAGTAGGCAGTGGCGTAACTATAAATTTTGCTCCCCCAAGCCAAAAAAAATTCTGGCGCCCCCCCCCATTATAAATGTGCCACTCCAATAGATATATAAAAAAAGAATGTGCACATTACAAAAAAGGGTGTGTGGCCTCGGTTTAAGGTGTAATGCCCATTACACATTATGCCACACCGTAATGGTCATTACATATAATGATACACACCGTAATGCCCATAACACATTATGCTATGTGTGTGTGTGTGTGTATGTGTATATATAGAGAGAGAGAGAGAGAGAGAGAGAGAGAGAGAGAGAGAGAGAGAGACACACATACATACATACATACTGTATCTTTAAACTTTTTGAACACATACAGATAGGCAGTGCTGCTCTGCCTCATGCACCTTTTATCATCTTTTTTCATTAAGCATCCATTTTCCAGAGTTACTGGTCCTCTCCACCCCTGCATCTCTACGCAGTACACAGCAGGTCAGAGGGCGGATGGAGAACTGCAGAGGGAGTATGGGCCTTGCAGATGGTGAAGGGAGGAGGAGGGGGTGTGGATGGCAGAGGGCGGATGAGACTTGCGCTGCACAGTGATGTGACGGTGAAGAGAGGAGGGAGTTAATGCGGCAGAGGGCGGGGAGACTCGCGCTGCACCAGTGATGGATCTGGGACAGCAGAGAGCGGAGGAAGTTAATGCACTGTGCCGTGCGGCATAGGGCAGAGGGAGACTAGCACTGCACAGTGATAGGAGGAAGAAGAGAGTCTCGCGTGGCACCGCACACGTGAATGACGCCACAGCTGACTAGCCCGTGCTTATCGAGCACGCGGGCAGCGGCAGGCTGCCGTGGCACAAGCAGCATCTCTACGTAGTGTGACAGACTCAGAGCTGATAGATATGATGGGAGAGGATGACCGCCAGGGTGAACCAGTGGAAGGCAGGCAGAGACAGTGGGATATTGCATTAATTGGAAAAAAGTTACATAACAAAAAATAAATCTAAGCTGACCTCACTCACTGACCCCCAGTCAGCAGTGAAAGCAAGTCCTCACCATGCAGGTGATTCCTTCAATGTACAAAATAACAATTTTATGATGGTATGAAGCAATGGAAGATGAATAGAAGGTGATGCCAGAGAAAGCAAGTGGGTGGCAGGAAAAGGGTGATGGGGAGCAGAAGTGGGAGACGGAAGGTGGTTGACACCAAGGAAAGGCAGTGAGTGTTACATGGTCACAGGTAGTTGGTGACACTAGGAAGAAGGTAGATTGTGACAGCCAGGGCGAGTCAGTGGCAGATGGGCAGGGGATGATGCTGTTGGGAGCCACTGGGTGACAATGAAAGGTGACATTGAGAGGTAGGGGGATAAGGAGAGGGTGAGCAGAGAGAAATGGTAACAGGGAGATTGTGAGTCAGTGGGTGACAGGAAAAGGTTCACAGGAGAGAGGTAAAGGGGAGAGTGTAATGTTTTTACTTACTATGCTTACTGATAACTACTAATTAAAAATATATATTATAAACATGTATCATAAAACACTTACCTTTTTCTGTAACTGGTTCTTCTAACTTCTACACTCCTTTTCTTGAAGTCCCTCCTCCCTCTGCTTAGGCTCCTCTTCGGCAGGATGCCATTGCAATGCTCTCCTCTCCTGATTGAGGCCAGGGGAGGGGGGAGGAGGGGGGGCGAGATGGAGCGTGCTTCAGACTGCAGAGTGGAAGGAAAAAAGGGAGAGGGTGGGGAAGGGGCGGCACTTCTGCCCATCTGTCATCTGCTTAACAGGCATAGCAGACAGGAGCAGAGGAGGACCCTGATATGATAAGACCAGGCATAGCCTCAGGACCCCGGGGATACACTTTATGCTGCCAGCGTTACTGCCTGTCATAAAGTTTGACAGGAAGAGGCTGCAGTAGCCGGCAACTAAAAAGCCAAGGGCAAATTGCAAATGAACGAGGCAGAAAGGGGTAAACAGCGCTGCTTTTTATGCCGCCGGGCCAGCGCTGCGGCTTGTTACAGCTAGACAAGCATAGGCTGGGGCAGCTATGGGTCCTTCGCCAATAGGGCTGAGAAGGGGATGCGCGCTCTTCGTGCTGCCGGGACCACTGCCTTTCATCACACAGTTAGACAGGTGCAGGCTGTGGTTGTCGGTAGCAACATGTAGCAAAACAGGGAGAGCTTACAGTATGGTGCCTCCCCCACTTTGCAGGTCGTGCTGACTGCTGAGCGGTTAGCACCGGCCTGCCCTGTGTATGTCCACCTAATAAAAACCGGGAGGAACAGCAGCATTTGCAGGGCAGCGGGCGCTTACGCAGCCCCCGCTCCCCCAAGCAGCAGCGGGGGCTGCCTTACGCTATATACGTCACTGGTAGTAGGCATTGTGTGTAAGTGGCCACAGAAGCAGCACCACTTAAAATGCCCACAGTAATAGCACCACTTACATACATAATGCGCACACACACACTTAGTGCTAACAGTAGCAGTGTCACACACACACACACACACAATGCTCACAGGAGTAGTGCCCTTGCATACATAATGCCCACAGGGGTAGCACCATTTACACACACATACTGTACACACACTTTCTGTCATTTACTGGCTATCCCTCTACTTATCTAAAAGTTGGGCTGGCTGGATATCTTCCCCGCCCTCTGACCTATAGTAGCCCTGGACTGGTGTAACTCTGGTACTGTTTTGTGATGCTGTCATGGAGGTGGGAAGCACTAGCTGCTTATGTGCGTGCTGCCTTTTAAACAGTGCGATATGCACAATGCCAGCTGACAGCAGCAAATCAGAGCAGGGAGATCGCCTCTCATGCACAGTGCCTCCATGCCCTACAACCTCTTCTGAGCGGGTAGTGCCAGCTCAGGTGACATGGTAAGTTTAAAAATAAGGAAGCTTTCTAGCCATAAATTAACTATTCCCACACTCGCCCAGCTTCTTTGTGGCACAGAAAATATAAAAAAAAGTTAGAACATTATAGCTTATCAGCATCTAATTAAAGTTGCTTTATTCACTGTTAATACTGTTTTTAGTTTATTGATTTATTGTTTGTTGACACAAGCTAATATGTTATTTCTACAGATAACAAACACACAGCACTTTTTCACAACAGAGTCTATGAGGCTGCATAGAGAAAGCACTACAAAACCAAACAAGCAGTTGCTTAGCAACTGAAAGGGGTAAACGACAGGCAATGGCCTCACAATATAACATTGGAAGCAGCAGCATTAAAATATAATAATTAACCTGTAAAGGCATGGCGTAACTAGAAGGGCTGTTTAAAGTGCAGGGAGGTAGATCTTGTAAGTAATACACATATGATTTACTTTACAACCTATTACTAGTGTCCCTTTGAATGGATTAAAATTTATAACCTTCATACCACAGGTTGGAGCCAAACTAATATTTTTATATAAACAAAAAAATAGCATAGAATCTACTCTATCTATATATCTATATATATATATATATATATATATATATATATATATCTATATAGATATATATATATATATATATTATATATATATATATATGTGGTAGGGGCGGCACTCCAAGCAGATGATATGAAACAAAGCAGTTCAGCAATAATGCGGTGCCCTCCAGTATGTGGCAGCTCCTGCTGTCACCGATATATGGCTGTGGGGGACGGCGGCACTCGCAGAATGAAGACACGGGAGACCACTTTCTCACAACTTTCGGAGCTGTGTTGCCCCTTAATCAAGTGCAAAATACAGGTTTTTTGCACTTGATAAAGGGGCAACACAGCTCCGAAACGTTGTGAGAAATTGGTCTCCCGTGTCTTCATTCTGCGAGTGCCGCCGTCCCCCACAGCTATATATATATATATATTTATATATATTTATATATATATATATATGTATAAATATATATAAAAACACACAATAACAGTGCGCAAAATTATGCAGTGAAAATGCCAGTGTCCAATCAGGACAACAATACCCTTCCACACAATGTCCTTTGGTGTGTAAGTCTCTAGAATAAGCACTCAGGTAGGTATACCCGGCAGCTCCAAGCTCTCTGTCTCTCCAAGGCAATCCTGAATCCACAGATGTTTTAATCTAAAAAGAAATGAGGAGAGCGAGCGCTCGATAGTGCATGAATCTGTTTTTAAAAAGGATTTATTGAGGGTAACAAAAGCGTGAACACAATGAGGGTAACGTACCAAACAAGGCGGCACACACACCGCAGATAGATCGCAAAGACACGCTGTCCACACAGCAGTTCATGGAGAGGTTACACTCAGCCGGTATTTTCAGCCGGTAGTCTCAGCTGTTTGCAACGGCAAATATATATATATAAAAAATATGCATAGATACTGTTGGTTTAATAGCCAAGAAACAATATATGGGATACGTACGTATGACCGTCGGTCAGGATTCAGATGCCAGCATTCCAAAATAGGGAATCCTGACAGGGTTCCCGTAAGTATACTTGCCATCCCCCTGCTTCCCCCAACGCTAATCCACTGGTTCCAAATCCTAACCTCCCCTCCTTGACCCTCACCCTCCCTGCTAATGTCTATCCCGGTCCCTGTACCAGTCTTCCGGAGTAGTTGGGATGCTGGTGTCGGTATAGTAAATGCCGGGATGCTGAACAAATCCCCAATATTAAAGCATTAAGGAAGAGGATCAAAACGTCTTAAAGATTTTTCACATGTGTACTTTGTTATCTATACATGATTTCATTATGTACTGTACTAGAATTGTAGATGAACAAAAATCTAATTTGTACCTTAGAAAGCTTTTTTTTTTTTTTTGAAACCTGGCTTTCTCAACGATAAAAATAGTACCTGCTTGACAGACAGTCAGTTTTTTTTTCAATGCTGCCAACAATTACTGTCATCACTCCTTTATAATGATAGTCCTGAGACACTCCTCATCACATGAATGGCCACGTTTCATGGTTTTTACACTGATCATGGTTCTCTGAAAAGTTAGAATTATTTTTATTTGGTCATTGAAACATTGTGCACAAAGTCAGGTTCCTCATTGTTTTTTAGTGTGACTTTGTTCACTAGAAAATGCAGTAGGCCTAATGTTTAATAATAATAATAATAATAATAATTAATGTTTAATAATAATAATGTTTTAGTCTGAACTTATCAATAAACCCAAGCTCTTTGATAGGTCATTGACTCTACATTGTTTATTTAATAATGGAGCATTTAGGTGGAGTTGTGCAGGTATGCTAATATCTGTGCTCCGTGAAGAGGTAAGGGGCAAAGGGTAAGGGTTTCTTCCCTCTTTCCTCTTCTACACCAACCATTTAATAGATGTAGTGCAGCCCAATGAAATGAGATTGATAGTAATTGTAATACAGGAAGACAAATTATGAAAGACTCTGGAAATGCTTAATCTACACTTTAGTAATAAACAATCAAAACCAATTGTATGGTACTCTAGCAACTGGAACAAAAGCGAGAAAACCAAATAAAAATAAAAACTGGAATATTAAAGCATAAGCACAAAGTAAGGCTTTGAAGCTGCAGCTGGATGCCAAATATAAGCCTGTTGGGTGAGAGCATATCCCAGGCCAATAATGTATAAGCGATGATAACAGAAAAGGTATTATAGTAGTAATACAAGCACAGCCACAATGTTTGTTATATTGTCTTGCATCAACTGATCTTACTGCCAGCAACCTTTTGATGTACACATTAACTGCCAGCAACCTTTTGATGTACACTATATGACGAAATAAGCCTTATTGGATGAAAATACTTTTTTTTGGTTTGGTAATTTATTTATTACCAGTTATTTATATAGCGCACCAGTTATTTATATAGCGCAGAGCATTATATAGAATATATGAACATTCACATTAGTAAGTACACACACACATACATACATTCATTCTAGGGTTAATTTTGTTGGGAGCCAATTGACCTACCAGAATATTTTTGGATTGTGGGAGGAAACCGGAGTACCTGGCAGAAACCTACGCAAGCACGGGAAGAATATACAAACTGCGCACAGTTAGGGACATGTTGGGAATCTAACCCATGACCTCAGTGCTGTGAGGCAGTAATGCTAACCATTACACCGTCCGTACTGCCTCAAAAAATGGTGAATGTTTTTCATCCTTTAGCGACTTATGCCCCATCAAAGAATGTGCTAAGTGGGTCTTGGGATTGATGTATAGGTCCCATAATAGGGGGGGGGGGCATTGAGTCTGCCTATCACAAATTAATGTTGTCTATGACGAAGACATTCTTGTTGTCGTACTTTAATGCAAGTGGCGGTTGAGTACCTTTAGACCTTGTCAACCTTTTGACCCTGTGGACCTATTGCATGGCAACCATTATGACTGTCTATCTACACTGTACATCTATCAATCTGAACCACTTTCACTTGAGGGGCTGGATAGCGTATATTGTGGAAGTGGGGTCAGGGTGCAGTAGCTTGAAGTTTTGCCTAGGATGCTGAGATGCCTTACACCGGCACTGCATACAGCACCTGCCATACGTCGTTTAGTAAATGTGCACTGAACATGACATTTGTCCATTACCCTTCTGCTTGGCAGGCACCAAGACTCCATTGTATACTTCTGCAGCAAAGGTGGAAAAAGGTTAGTAGTGAAGAGGGGTTAACATGAGTAAGGAGTGGAAGGTAGGAGAAAGTAAGAAGCACAAGATTAATGAAGTGGTAGGGGCAATTGGTCGAACACTTCAGAGGAATATATATATATATAGTAATGGGATGAAGGGAGATGGACAGGTGTGCAAATGGAAAGAAAAGTATAAACACCTACAATGGAGGCAGGGACAAAATCCGTAACGCTGTAGCAAGATACTTAGTACATCTTTAACAGAGTCCAGGTAAGCATAACCACAGACAAATATCATTAGTAATCCGGCTTTCCAAATGATACCAGTAGATGAACTTTGCTTAGCAGCCCAATCAATGAATGGTTTACAGCGTGGCTACTTGACTCTCCTTCTGATGTCTATCCCTTTTGTTGAATGCCGCACAAAATGTTGATGTTTGGGACGTCAATACCAGAAAGTCAATATATTTTGAATGATGACAATCTGCGTGTCAACCTTTTATTTTTGCATTGACTAGGTGTGTCTCTAAAGCTTATCGCAACCTATCCCTAAAACCATGAACAAAATCGACTGTATTGTCCACAGTCTCCCTTTTTTGTATTGTAACTCAACATTCAGACTACACTATTTAGACAGTCTGGTGTCATTCTGAATGTCAACAGTACAGTATGAACATATTCTATGTGTACCACTAAAATGAGGCATGGCCAAGATAATAGAATGAGGATTAACCATTCTATTAAGTTACTTTTATTCAGATAGTGAGGGATTGGATACACCTCTCAAGAGGGGGATAGTTCTCCATCACTAAAACAGTTTTATCTTGCTGTACAGTAGCGCTCCTACACGAGTCTCAGTGGAGACCCATATAACCCTATTGTACTGTAGTATGGGATATTTGGATAATGGACTTGAAAGTAGCCTCTTTTAATACAAAAGAAATGGGGTGTTTATTTTGTTTTATAATAGAAGTGTCTGTATTACAAACTCCTACAGTCTTTTGCAGTACAATTTCATCATCGATGGTGGACACACCAATAGCCATCTCGTATTTGCCTTTTGGAGATGCTACATCCTATATTCTAATGCAAAAACCCAGGTTTTTTATGTATCTGTGAAAGGGGTATCCAATACACATAAGCTACTGTGTATTTTACTGCAACATTACAGTGATATTGCAGATTGCATTTGTGTGTTTTTTATTTAATAACATTTACAATTATAATTTTCCTAGAACAGCTACTTGCTGGTTTGTGTTTATGTCTCTCATGTGCAGCAGTTGATCTTTGGAAAGGTCGCTCTACACAAATAAAATGTTTTTAATTTGTTTTATTTTAAAGAAAATTATATAGTACTTGGGGTTATTAAGATTTTCAGAATTTTAAGTAGCAGTTTTTTCTGCATGTTTACCAACAGGATTTGAAAGGACAATAATTGTTTATGCAAAACCTGATATGTGTGCTTACCTGTAATAATGCCAATTTAAACCTCGCGAGTACAAATCGATGGTTTTAGAAATATCCTGCTGAGTAAATATATCATTGCTCTAGTGGTCTATAAAAAATGCATCTTCTTGTAAAATAATTATACTAAATGTTTCTAACCTTCAGGGACAAATGTCTATTGACATTCAACTGAGTCATTTTTATAATAAAACCAAACAAACCTTCAGTGTATACTGAATTGTAAAAAAAAAAGTTATTTTGGTAAAACACAAATAGGTGTCATTTACAAACCCTTATTGGCCCAAACTTTGTGGCAGATGTATTAAGGCTTAAAAAGAGATAAATGGGAGGGTGATAAAGAGTGATAACAGTCCAGCCAATCAGCTCCTATCATTTTTTCAAACATAGGCTTAATACATCAGCTTCATTTTTGGGGCTAGCCACAAATATTAAGTATTGACAATGTATGAACGAGGGATCACAGATATCTCTGATACCTGCGAAGCATTCTCGATATCAGCCTCCACAGCTACAGTCATCTGAAAAATGGTGGTAACCTATTTGCTACAGATTGCATCCCTAGTTGTCCAGGGGTTCCCCACAGAACCCTCCCCTGAAAGTGGTTGATGTGCAAGTGCGGTCAATCAGAAAACCCATTCACAGGACCCCGGCTGCTCACTGAGCACATTGCAGGGATGGGCTCCTTTTGGTATAGGAAAGGAATGATTCATCTCATTTCTATGAATACACCTTGTTATGTGTTTAACAATACAGTTCTTTCTTTTAGTGCATACTGAAATTCACACCGGCAAAGCAGATAAAGCTGTTGCTACTGACAGTCAGTGGGAAGGAAAGTTGCAATACTACCCCTGCGCTATCCACATTTTAATTGCGGCAATAAGAAATAATCACCCACATATACTAAGACCCACATGTAGCGATGGGCTAGAAGTGAAGTGATAACTTATGCAGTCTCTTCATTTCTCCCTCTGGAGTTGGTCGAGCTGCTGAGATTGCGCGGTCTGTTGGCTAGATGCAGGTGGATACCTCTTGTGGCACATTTTGCAGATTGCAGCCTATGGACTGAAGAAGGCATTACCTACTTAGGGCCAAGCTCTGGAATTCTCTGCTATTGGTCAATCTGGCAATTAAGCAGCCAGCATAGGATTGCAAACGAAAATAGGCCATAGCAGTATACAGTATATCTCCAATATTTCCGGTAGTCCTGCATACAGTAGATTCAACAGGCTATATGTAATATTTGCAGTAACCCCTCGAAACACCCGCAAATATGCCATGACAATTAGTACCCTGATTATCCAATTTCTAGGCAATGTGATATGGCTGCCACTCCCTATTTTCCCATGGCCATAATTCAAATTGTACATAACCCACTGATACCAATTTCAAACAGAATTGACCCAAAATCCCAGCTTTTACATTACATTTGAGTGTCATGTTGAAGTGTCAGTCCTATTCTGACCCCTCTTTCACACAAAAAGCAAATTAGCGGGTCAAGCCTTTCTACCCAGTAATTTGCTGATTAACACGGGTATTTCTTCTGTGTGATACCCAGGTCAAAATTCCCAGGTCTTCGACCCTGGTAAATTTAAGGGCCAAAGTCTTCAAAATTTAAACCCTGGGTGACCTTTTCACGCAAGAATAGGGTAAATTAGCGGGTACAATTGCTTGACTCGGTAGTTTGCATTTTCTGTGTGCCGTTTTGAGATCCTGGTAAATCCAGATCTGCAAATCCCAAGACTGATTTGCTTGAAAAGTGATAAAATGCAGAGTGATAAACAACTGGCCAATCAGCTACTAACTGCCTTATCATAGGCTGTGTTTGAAAAATGGAAGTTGGGAACTGATTGGCTGGTGGTTCTATCACTCACCACTTTATCACTTTTCAAAGCTTAATATTTTATTTGTGTTTTCCAAAACGAAATAAAATATAAATTTTGACAAAACTAAATGTAATGCAAATATGTTGGTCTTTTGTAGTTTCTAAAGCCATATTTCCATGTAATTAGATTATTTACATAGTTGATAAGTACAGGGCCGGCTCTACCACTAGGCAGCTGCCTAGGGCTCCAGGATCTGGGGGGCGCCACCAAGTCTACAAATCAAAAAATCAAGGATGTCTATGAGGTACTTAATGCAGGTGGCAGCTGTGGAACTTCTAAGACCTCACCTCTATACTTTCCCTTGAGTCATACTTCCTACATTGCTAGGATTGGATGACCACTAGGATTGGATGACCACATGATCTAAAATAAAATAAAAATTGGGGGTGGGGAGTAGGTTGAAGTTTTGCCTAGGGTGCTGAGAAGCCTTGCACCGGCCCTGGATAAGTATATTTGAGGCTATAAAAGTGTTTGCTTGTAAAGCATTGTAGAATATACTGCAGATAATGAACACAAGGTGCATACATATTTATTAAAGTTATTATTTTGGACTTTCCTTCCTGCTGTGTGAGAAATAACCTCATGGTGTTTGCAGTTATTAAATGCTGTTCTACCGTTTCAGAAGACAAGCTGAATGTTCATGTTATACAAGAGTTTTGTTTACCTAGTGTAATTTCCTAACAAAGCAACCGTGAAGTAACAGGAAATCATGCTGTTAGCTAAATAGTGTTCTTTCTGCACCTGTAAACTTTCCTCAAGCAATATGAGTAAACATAATTCCATAAATATACAGTAACATGGATTCCATTTGTTTCAATTCATTATACAAAATAAACGGCAACTAATAAATGTGGTTTTCCTGCTGTCTTCTAGTCTAAATATGTGCTCAAAGACATTACGTGCTACAGCTGTCTTTTCATGGAGTATGCTGGTTACCTGTTGTTGGGAAAATTATTTATGAGCTGAGATTTCAACCGCAACAATGAGAAAAGTTATAAGCTATTAACTACTTATGCAAAAATCTATCTATTATATATAAATTAAATCTATTATATATAAAAATATAATTGTAATAAACCGCTTACCTGGTGCTGTTGTAGTGTTGCACACCTGGATGTCCATTATCTGATCTGGTCCCAAAGATAGCCAACTGTGTGGATGCAGGAATCTGAGGAGTTCATTCAGTTAGCGGAACAGATGCGGGAATCTGCGATGTATATTGGAGAAGCTGCAAGGGATTCTGCGGCTCTGGTGGCAAGGATTTCTGCTCAGTCCATTACGGCCAGGAGGTCATTATGGCTTAAGTCCTGGCAAGCGGAGGCGGACATTAAAAAGGCGGTAGAGGCTCTTCCGTTTACGGGAGAGGTTTTATTTGGGCCGGAGTTAGACAAGTTGATTTCTCTGGCCACAGGAGGCAAATCAACCTTCCTGCCTTCCGCGGCGCCTCCTCCCAAAAAGCCTTATCAAGGGCCGGCTTTTCGCTCCTTTCGGGGGGCACCTAAGTTCAGGGGTAAGTCCAGAGGATCCTTTACCGCTTCACGTGGCAGAGGCAGAGGGTTTGGTGGTGCAACCACTGCTTCAGGACCAGCCGCTCGTCGCGCAGACATTAAGCAAACAGAAAAGCCCGCAGCATAACTCCAGGCCCTCCTACCTGGGGGATCCCAGAGTAGGGGCTCGCCTGTTGGACTTCCGGCAGGCCTGGGAGGGGTCTTGCAAGGACAAGTGGGTTCTGTCCGTCATTGCGCAGGGATACAGACTGGAGTTTTCCGGTACTCCTCCTCACCAGTTTTTCACAATGGGTTTGCCTCATGTGGAATTGAACCGCCAGTTGCTTCTTCAAGCAGTTCAGAAGCTGTTGACCGCAGGAGTTATAATGCCTGTTCCTTCCGAACAACGCACGGAGGGGTTTTACTCTCCCCTGTTCCTGGTCCCGAAACCGGACGGTTCGGTTCGACCAATATTGAATTTAAAAGCTTTAAACTAATACATCACGTACCACAGATTCAAAATGGAGAGTCTTCGTTCTGTGGTTGCAGGTCTGGAACCGGGGGAATTTTTAGCATCTTTGGATGTCAAAGATGCTTATTTGCATATTCCCATTTACGTTCCTCATCAGAAGTTTCTTCGCTTTGCGTTAAAGGATCTCCATTATCAGTTTCGGGCTCTGCCCTTTGGCCTTTCATCGGCTCCACGTCTATTCACCAAGGTAATGGCAGTGATGGTGGAGTTGCTACATTCTCTGGGAGTAAAGATCGTTCCTTACTTGGACGATTTACTGATCAATGCCGGATCCAGGGATCAGTTGACGCAGGCGATTCAGGTAACCTGCCAGACGTTATTACTCCATGGCTGGATTCTCAACTACCAAAAATCTCAATTGAATCCTTCGCGAAGGATTGTATTCCTGGGATTGATTTTGGACACGGAGGTTCAAAAAGTTTTTCTGCCTCGCGAAAAGATGTTGTCCCTGCAGGAGTTGGTTCGGCAGGTGCTTCGACCTCGGAGAGTGTCGGTGCACTTATGTATTCGATTACTGGGCAAGATGGTGGCCTCGTTCGAGGCTCTTCAGTTCGGCCGTTTCCATTTAAGGACCTTTCAGTTAGATCTGCTCAGGAAGTGGTCGGGCTCCCACTTGCACATGTTCAAGATGGTGGTGTTATCACCTTGCAGCCGTCTCTCTCTCCAGTGGTGGCTACTGTCGGCCAATTTACTGGAGGGCCGACGTTTCGGAATCTGGGATTGGACGATAGTCACGACCGACGCCAGTCTCCGGGGTTGGGGAGCTGTTGTGTCGGGACAGCACTTCCAGGGGCGTTGGTCGTCTCAGGAGGCGAAGCTATCTATAAACATCTTGGAGCTTCGCGCGATTCGTCTGGCATTGACCAATGCGGACGGGATCCTCCGGGGAAAGGCGATTCGCATTCAGTCGGACAATGCCACGGCTGTGGCTTATGTGAACCGGCAGGGCGGAACGCGCAGTCGCGGAGCCATGCAAGAGGTGCGTCCAATTCTGCAATGGGCAGAGCGGCATGCTCTGGCCTTGTCAGCGGTCTTCATTCCCGGGGTGGACAACTGGGAGGCGGACTATCTGAGTCACCAGGATGTTCACCCTGGGGAGTGGGCCTTACATCCGGAGGTGTTTGCCCAGATCGCCCACCGATGGGGGATGCCTCAGGTGGACATGATGGCTTCCAGGAACAATCGGAAGGTACCTCTGTATTGTTCCAGGTCGCGGGATCCAGAGGCGGTAGCGACGGACGCGCTGACCGCGAGTTGGAACTATTCCCTCATATATCTGTTCCCTCCGTTGCCCTTGATTCAGTTGGTGCTCAGAAGAATCAAACGGGAGAGGTCCACGGTCATCCTGGTGGCACCGAATTGGCCTCATCGTCCTTGGTATGCTGAACTTCAGGGGCTCCTGATAGATCATCCGTGGTAGCTACCTCTAAGGGACGATCTGCTACAGCAGGGGCCGTTTGCCTACCAAGGCTTACGGCAACTGCGTTTGACGGCATGGCTGTTGAGGCCGCACTATTGAGCAGACGAGGGATTCCTAAGTCAGTGATTCCTACTATGATAAGAGCCAGGAAGGAGGTTACTTCACGGCATTATTATAGCATTTGGAAGGCCTATGTAGCGTGGTGCGAGTGCCGTAACTTGCCCACGGCTGTTTTTTCTTTGTCTCGGTTGTTGCAGTTTCTGCAAGCCGGATTTAAGGCGGGTCTGCGCCTAGGATCCCTTAAGGTACAGGTATCTGCATTGTCAGTTTTCTTTCATCGGCGTCTTGCCGTCATTCCCGAGGTGCAGACATTTCTGAGTGGGGTTCTCCGTCTTCAGCCTCCAGTGCGGGCTCCGGAGGAACCTTGGGATCTTTCTTTAGTTTTGGATTATCTTAAGTCAAGTGTGTTTGAACCCTTGGACTCTATTGATTTGCGGTTGTTAACCTGGAAGACGGTATTATTGCTCGCGTTGGCATCGGCACGCCGGGTGTCCGACCTTAGCGCTCTTTCTTGCCGGTCTCCCTACCTGGTATTTCATCCGGACAGGGCTGAGCTTCGGACGAGGTTGGACTATTTGCCTAAGGTGGTTTCCTCGTATCACCTAAATCAGCCAATCGTGGTTCCAGCTCTTACGGGAGATTCCGCCTCGCTGAACGTGGTCCGAGCCTTGCAAGTGTATGTGAATAGGACCAAGGAGCTCAGAAGGTCGGATTCTCTTTTTGTCCTTTATTCTTCGGCGAAGCGGGGTTGGCCAGCGTCTAAACAGACTCTGGCTAGGTGGATTTGTCTCACCATTAAGCAGGCTTACCTTCAGGCTTCACAGTCACCGCCAGTCAGGATTTCGGCCCATTCCACCCGTTCGGTGGGGCCTTCCTGGGCCGCTGCCAGGGGAGTTTCCCTGACACAGTTATGTAGGGCAGCCACGTGGTCGGGCCCTAATACTTTCGTTAAGTTTTATAGGTTTGACACCTTTGCGGCCTCTGCCTCCAGTTTCGGCCGTGCGGTGCTTCAGGATGCCCAGTGCCTTCCCACCCGTGGGGATGGCTTTGGGACGTCCCCAGCGTAGACTTCAGTGTCCCCAAGGATGAAGGAGAAAATAGGAATTTGGTACTCACCGTTAATTCCCTTTCTCCGAATCCGTAGGGGACACTGAACACCCTCCCGGCACTGTGCAGGCCTAAAGGGGGGATTTATTTTTAGCGCATGCACTTATGTTTGGTTATGCATGCGGCTGGGTGTTGTTGATAGCATGCTGAGAAGTATGATTGTTTGTTTTTTGGTTAATATCTCTCTCTCTATTGGGGATTCCCTGGTCTCTTTCTCCTCTAGGGCACGGTCAACTAAGACTGAGGTCTGAGGGGGGAATAGAGGGGGAGGAGCCATACCACTGTTCAAGTTCTTAAAGTGCCGACTCCTCCGATACACCACTCTATTCCCCAGCGTAGACTTCAGTGTCCCCTACGGATTCGGAGAAAGGGAATTAACGGTGAGTACCAAATTCCTATTTTTTTCTCACAAGGTCATTGCATTAAGGTGGTACTGAGCCACCTTGTAGGTTGGTGGCTACTTCTCCAGACTACATCAACCCAGGGCGGTATCTGGATGATAGATGGACAATGTCTAGGTCAACACCAAAATGTTGACATGCACAAGATAAATATTAACAAAATGTAGACATCCACAAGGTTGACACTGACCAAAGGTCGACATGCAAGAGGTTGACAATGACACACCTGAAAGGTCAACATGACCATTGTCGACTCCTCAAATGTTCAACATGACCATTGTAGACACCTGAAAAGGTCAACATGAGTTTTTTACAATTTTGTTTTCATTTTTTTTTTTTTATGGCTACCCTGGCTTTACCTCATGCTGCTTTCCCACTGCAGACCCGTTTTAGTTTACAGGTAATCTTAAATGGTATTTAGCATTCCCACTGCAGCAGATTACAGTTTCAAATGCCATTTAAGTACCATTCCCATTGCAGGTAAAACGTTTTAGCTCTTCAAAACGTTTAGTGCCTGTGACAATGGGTCAGGCCTGTCTTTCCTTGTTGATATATATATATATATATATATATATATATATATATATATAGATAGATCTATATATATATATATATATATATATATAGACATAGATCTATATATATATATATATATATATAGATCTATGTCTATATATATATATATATATCTATATAGATCTCTATATATATATATATATATATATATATATATATATATATATATATATATATATATATATATATATATATATATATATATATATATATATAGATCCACAGAAAAAATAGCACTCACCAGGGCTTTTATCAATTTCTCACTGCTGTCTTTATTCCATCAGCAGGGCATACATCAGTACAGATAAGTCAGGTCGACGTTTCGGCCACAGAACGTGGCCTTAATCATGACCACATCAGAGACAGACACATGCCCTGCTGATGGAATAAAGACAGCAGTGAGAAATTGATAAAAGCCCTGGTGAGTGCTATTTTTTCTGTGGATATATTGTATGGCTCCGACGAGGGACCATTAGATTGTCACCCCAGGCATTTACACCTATATAAGAGAGTGCCAACCTGTTCCAGGATATATATATAGATCTATATATATATATATATATATATATATATATATAGATAGATATATATCTATCAACAAGGATAGACAGGCAGCTTGGAGGGGGTAGAGGGGGGAAGCTGTCCCCGGGTGCTGTGGGGGTAGAGGGGGGAAGCTGTCCCCATGTGCTGCGGGAGGAGGGGGGTCCCTGCTGCTGCTGAGGGGAGAGGGGGTACCTGTCAGCCTGACACGGCGCTGCCGCTGCTGTATCTCCCCCCCGGGGGCCGGTCCTTGCGGCGTATGTACAGTCAGTGTCGGCGGTCCCTCTGGCGCAGGGGAAATAAGTACTATTTCCCCTGCACCAGAGGGACCGCCGACACTGACTGTACATCCGCCGCAAGAACCGGCCGCCGGGGAAGAGATACAGCAGCGGCAGCGGCCGCCGGGGGGGGAGATACAGCAGCGGCAGCGGCCGCCGGGGGGGAGATACAGCAGCGGCAGCGCCGTGTCAGGCTGACAGGTACCCCCTCTCCCCTCAGCAGCAGCAGGGACCCCCCTCCTCCCGCAGCACCTGGGCACATCTTGCCCAGCGCTGCACGCTGTGGACCCGCTGCGGGTGCCTGCACCCGCAGCGGGACCATGTACACCGCCATTTACACGGGACCCGTGTAAAAGGTGTAAAAGAGGTATAACAGGACGGGGGCGAGGGGGAGGGGGGCGGGGGGCAGCGGGGCGTACCGCCGGGCTGAAAGTGGTTAATCTTTCAGCCCGGCAGCGTACACACACGGAGATGATTGCTGAAAAAAATCAGCAATCATCTCTACCGTTTAAAGATGCATTCCCATTGCATCTTAAACGGTAGATTACCGTGCAAAACCCTGCTCTGAAAACGGGTTGAAATACCGTTTAACTTTAAACGGTATTTCAACTCTGGCGCTTTCCCACTGCAGCCTTAAACGGTATTTTGCCCTCAAAAATCGGCAAAATACCGTTTTAAGGCTGCAGTGGGAAAGGGGCATCAGTCTCCTCGTTTAATGAATGACTCTAAGATCACATGGCGCTTTTCATGTCTGGAATGCCGGTGGTCAAAAGACTGACCTCAGCACACCAATACATAGAATCCAGAAAGGGGCTCAGTTATATAGCTAACCCTTTTCCTCTACCCCCCCCCCCCCCCCCGCCTTACCATAAGCCTCTCTTGCAGCAGCCTCCTTACCTTAACTGATTACTGTGCTGGCTTTCATACTGCTTGTCACTGATTACATACAGACAGTCAGATTTGTGGCTGGTATTGGTCAGAAACCCAACATCCTCTGTCCTTCGTAGTGTCCCAATGGAATGTAATACAGACCAACATGCTGAATTCAAATTGTTGTAACATCACTGCTCCTCACGTTTTTTTATTTAATAAATCCACAACGCCACAGTGTGCATTTCTAAAAATCAAGTTTGCCAAACTGATAATGACTAATTAATTAGTTTAAAATCCACATCCTTCACAACATGGCTACCTGCTGCAGAGAAGGGAAATAGAGCTCTGGGGACATAGATCATTATAAACACAATAGTTATTATTTACTAAAGGATGTTCTGAACATTGTTATATGTTATATACATTTATATTTTTAAGCTTCTATTTGTATTTTTTTTTATTGTGAATGACCCAGATCCAGTATTTATTTACAGTGTATTTATTTACAGTTTCTTATATAGCGCAGCATATTCTGTTGCGCTTTACAATTTTTAAAAATCTGTATAGTAGTACACCTTTCCATTTTAATTTCTATTTGCACCATGTATTTTAAAGATGATTACATGATGGTGCTTCTGTTTTGAATGCAATACTGTCCAATATGCTAATTTAACATTTGTTACACAAGTAACCTATCTTTCCATAGATACAGTTTGAATCCATTATTGACAAAAGACAATGTATTTCATATTCTGGTACACTTCACTGCAGCAGTGATAGATAGCCTGTTAACATGGCTAATATTAAACTTGTCAAATCATAATGTCAGGCCAGATATGCATCACTTCCGTATAATAGGCTTTACGCATTTTACCATTTGTTTTGAAAGGACTGACCCTCAGGCAATCAGTTTGAGTTATGCATTAATTGTGTATTCCACCAGATATTGTATTAGTAATCAAGACTCCAAAATGACATTTAAATATGATGTTTTTTTTTTTTTTCATTTTATTTACAGAAAATATCATAATAACGTTTTATTCAACACGTTCAAATCCTCAGGGGCAAATCTCAAGCTGGTAAAATAAATTAATATCTGTGGCTTTCTGTACATTAGTAGCCTTTAACTTCAAATAATACATATAGTACAAATGTAGTCACAAATGCCCCTTGTGTACATGGCTTTAGATTTGGGTGAGGTGTGTTCAAACTGAAATCTAAATTGCAGTGTAAAAATAAAGCAGCCACTATTTACCCTGCACAGAAACAAAATAACTCACCCAAATCTAACTCTGCACCTGTTACCACCTGCAATGCACATGAGTGTGCCCATTTTAAGAACAAATTTGTCCTGCGATCAGGTCTGAATTAGGCTCATTAAAGGAAAACTTTTGAAGTACGAGAGCGAATTATAATTTGATTAAAACTTGTAATTACCTTGACTTCTCCCTGCAACCATAGACACTTGCAGCTACTGTATCAGGCAAAGACTGCAGCAGCTATTTATATTGTTAAAGCACAACTGAAGCACAAAAGTAGTGTATCATTGTCCTGACCCGAATGCCCCAGTCTGGCTCGTCTCAGGGTAGTAACCCTGGCAGTATACCTTTTCCCATCTGTATCTCCATATATGAGTGCAGGAGAACAGATAATCGGGAGATTGCACAGCTGAGGTACATGTAGAACACTGCCTGTGTGTCAATGGAACTTGGCACATTATAATGCAAATTTAAGAGTTTGTGCATCACAGCTGCTGTGAATAGGTCTCTGCTTTGAAAATTAATAGGACATTATATTAATGGATCTAAACCTGTTGTTTTACTGTGTGTAATATGAAGGTCATACTGAGGATAGTAGTTCTTCTCTTTATAGAGCTTGTTGCTGTAGGACTAGAGTTTTATTGATTTGCACATTGTGATCCCAAGGATGGGCTAAGGGGAAAATGCGTTAAAACTCCCTTTTACCGCATTTTCCTATGTATTGAAACCCCGCAGCCACGTTACCGCAGTGTAGGGTATCAAAAGGTAGCGATAACCTATAGAAGCCTATGGGCTTCTTTTCGCCACCCGATGCCTCCGCCGCAAACCCGACGACCCCCTTCTCCCCTCCCCCTCTCCCCGTCCCCCTCTCCCCCTCCCCCCGTCCCCCTCTCCCCCTCCCTCTGGCTTACCTTAGTCCAGGGAAAGCCCTTCCTCCCCCTAGTAATGCAGCCGGAAGTCCTTCCGACTGCAGGGGGGAGGCAAAATGCCTAGCTGTTTACAGGAGAACAAAAAAAAAAATCGCTGCAATTAAATACATTTTAAGGATATTTCATTTATCCCCTGTTAAAATTGGTATTTATCTATTAATATTTAAACACCGAATGTGTGGGCCAAGTAACACGTCAGTCTACTATCTATCTCTTATGGACTACATGAAAATATGCAGTGTTGCCGATAACTTGCAGCGTTCTAGTGTTATATACATGCTAATTGTATTTTGGGATGAAAGAAATTGTGCCATCCTTATTGGTTAGCTTCAGTAAGTACACCACTGTGCAAATAGCTATTAACCTATGCAGTTGCCATTACCCTTATTCATCAGTTACTTTATCCATGCAGAGCTTTGATTTCCCCACTTCAAAGCACAAGACCATTCTCTGATGATCCTTTCAGGGGCATTTCTGTTGGGTGATTTCCAGAGCCATAATTTTATATTCAGATTGTATTCCCATAGAAAATTAACAGACCTGTCATGAACTTTCAGAAGATCAAAAGAATCAGAAGCATAACAAGAGGGCTGAAGGGACACAGAGGAAAAAAACTAGGCTGCATTTTCAATTTGTTTTTTTTCAGTTGTAGCTTATCTCCTACAGCCGAAGTATATAAGGTTATCCATTTGCTGCACTATGACAAATAGCCAGACCTCAATCAGTCATTCCCTGCTTTCCTTGTATGTTAATCTTGCGCCTACCCAAATATAATCTGTATTTTTCACTGTATCTATTACTTGCCTTTAAACCTATTGCCAAGTTAGAACTCATTTTCATAAAGCTACACTGAAATATTGTGCCGCTATGGAACAGTTTTGAGAAAATGCTTTTCTTTCCTAAATCATTATTTTTTTCTTTTATCAAACGTATAGTAGTGCTTCCACCTGCTGTATTATTACGCAATTATTGCCCTACAGTATGTTTACATGTTTCACCAATCGGGAGGGTTGATTTTACCTGTCATCTGGTATAGAAAGCCCAAAGACTTACATTATAAACCTAATGTTTACCTTAATATGTTCTATAGGGCCTGGTTCATAGATGTAAATTACACTGCTGACATTGCAGATCTGAATGTTGCATGTGAAGACTCAGCATCGGGTCACCATAATGACCATGGGTTGTAACCTCTGCCATCTACCTGGATGGCCACCATATCTCCGCTGCCAACAGGGCTATATATATATAATACATACATAAATACACACACACACGCACACACAGCAGAGCCCGTGCTGCTTGGCTCACCTTGCAAATAAACTTCTTCTAGGCCTCCGGCAGTGGGCTACAGGGACCCATGGCCCACCACTGTGAAGGGGGATGGCAGCTGCTAAGATGACCCGCGGGCGCCGTGGCACTGTATAATGAAGGGGGTGCTACGGGGACGGAGGAGGACAGTTGTCCCCATAGCACCCCCCTGTTGGCGGACCTGGCTGCCAAAGCCAGTAATTCTGCGCCAATAATACAAACATTCAATTTGACTCTCCCACAAAACAGAGGCAACACAGTGAAATTTTTGCATACAGACCCCTACTTGTCTTCAAATGACCTGCTGCAGCTTAGGGTGCACTTTGTGACATCTTAAAGTACAATCTACACATTTGCAGTATAGTTTCTGTGCGTGCACAGATATAGAACGTCACAGATATACAGAAACCCATCAGGTTTGTGTACATCTCTGAAGAGCCATAGGGGTATATTTAATGCCATATAGGCGAGCTATGATGATGAGCAGTGCCGATAGCTCATGGTCAGTATTCAACTGACTCCCTTCACTCGCCGTTTCCACCTTAGTGGTTCTTATCAGTGAGTTGGAAACGGCAAGGGCGGTCGTCAAAACGTCGACGCTCACCACTGTATGCAGCGATCCTCACCAAAAACAAGCCATCTTCACTGCACAAACCCCCTTGCTGGTGGCATTGAATATAGCCCATAATGTAAGTGAATATGTTTTAATTACTATTCCGACCATTTTGCAATAGAATAATTTCATTTTGAAGAAATTAGACTATTTTATTTAAGCCCCCTTTGACAAACCATATAAGATAATAATTTAACTTTTAATCAGTTCATTGCTCCCATGGAACAGTAGTTTCCACATGTTTTATTTTAAGTAACTGGTCCACACATCATTCGGGAACCTCCAAAAACTCCTTCCTATTGACTTCTCAAGGCTCCCTCCATCTTTATCTTCTCTCTGTGAGAGTGTATGCATAAATTCAGTTCTTGCTAATGTAGTATGTGCACTTACTTTGCCGGTTTGTGTAAAGTTTTAAGGCCTTATTTATTAAATGTTTGTTTGTTAGCAATCACCCATCCCGATGTACTGTGAGGTGTAAAGTTCTTAAGGTGACTGCCAGATGGCTGTGCCAATGTAGCTCACTGATGGAACCATTACCTTATGTATGTTGTGCTACAGCGCCAGTCGGGAAACCTAAATCCAAAATCTCCTTCCCATTCCACAAGTGTTAGATCAGCGTTAGATCATACATACAAGACTCCCGGGAGCACCACGGACTATTTTGTAACCAGTTTTATATTTCTATATATTCGTCAAACAAGCACATACTATTCTTAGTCCCAGGTCTGCCCAGAATTGCACTTTCACAGATTTTACAAGGTGCATTGTAAACAGATTCAACCTGAGAAAAACCCAGGACTACAGAGCAGTGGGAACGGGGTCTAAGCCATGAACGATCCAGCAAAATACTAGGCCTGACTGGTATATTTAGTACTTTTTAATTGACTTTACGTGTATCTGCTCAACAAAATAACGACAGTACTTTAAACATACTGTACAGTACCAGTATATGTTTTAAATGAGCATGCTTCCTAAATGGGGAAGCATGCTCATTTAAACATAAATAATCTTTTTAAAGATATTGCTTGTTTCGGCCCTTTCGGGAGTGATATCTTTAAAAAAATTGTTTAGTGTGTAAGCTCCATCATAACGATGCGAGCTCCAGCACATCGTTAACTCAACCCAGCCCCCCCCCACCACCACCACTACCACCACCGCAGATCTTCTCTACTGCACGAGTGGCTCAATGTTGACTACATTGCCAATGAAGCATGCAGCAGGTGGGGTGGGTGACATCACTGACATTATCGTTTACCAATATCGTTCTGTGTATACGCACAATATTGTTTGCCGGTCACCTAGTATATATGGGCCTTTACTGTAGCGAGATGAATACAAAAATAAACACGTGAGTTCAGAACAATAATACTGTAAATTAGCAATTCAGCTTTCAGCATTTTGCCTTTTTATGCATACAATTTGTTATCTGAATCAAAGCGGAGACTGCTTTGCATTTCCAACCAGTTCTTCATACCACAGGCAACATTGGAATACTAAAACTGGAAAATATACAGAATGAGTATTATACTGGGAAATGTTATTTCCTTTTGCTTGGCTAACAATTTGCACTTTGGAGATGTGGTTTTATTCTTCCCAGCTGTGAACCTGCCTGAACTGTGTCTGTTATTTGTCTTAACACTGACAGGATGTCTTATATGTGTAATTATGCTTTGTTCTTTGACAAACCATAGTCTGTCACATTTCCTAATTATTTGTAGTGTCAAATCTCCTTATATTTTATAAATGCATTTGAACAATATTTGGACATTCTTTAAGACTTTCTTATACTGTATCCATGTCAACATTTTGTAAATGGAATATTTTCTGACATAACCTTTTTGTACTTTTATATCATTCTATAGGTTTGGAAGAGATCAGGAGCTTGGTTTTACAAAGGTATTCCAAAATATACTTTGCCATTAAAAATGTCAAGTAAAAGTAATGAACTGCACCTGAGGCATGCACAAGCCGCTCCTCAAATTCAAGACTTGAGGATTAGTCCAACAAACCGTACTTACACCTGGGCAAAAGGAAGAGGTCAGTGGCATGTTGACACTAAGTTTATTGGGAAGACCAGTGATTCCCAAATCCTGTCTCTACATACCCCTAACAGAGCATGTTTTATAGATCTCCTACTTGGTGCACAAGTATAATCATTGCTGTCTGAAATATTTGATATTTCATAGGTGGAGCTAAATATTTGATGTGTAATGCTGAAGAAGTTTGTAAAACGGAATAGGATCATTGGATAGACCAGTGGTCAGGGAACTCGGTCCTCATTACCCCACACAGTGCATGTTTTACTGGTAACCCAGCAGGTGCACAGGTGTACTAATTACTCACAGACACAGTTTATAAGGTCTGCAGGTGGAGTTAATTATTTCACTTGTGATTCTGTGAGGAGACCTGCAAAACATGCACTGCGTGGGGTAATGAGGACCGAGTTCCCTGACCACTGGGATAGACAGCAACTAGGTTGACAAGCAGTAAAACGACACCACTAGGTCGACATGAATGAAGGTCAACATGGGTTAGGTCGATGGGTCATTAGGTCAACACAAACATTAGGTCGACACGGGGAAGGTCTACATGGGGTTTTTCACTTTTTTTTTGTCCCGAATTTCGACACAGTCGACATGGACACTGAAACATTGCACTGCATCCCCTCGCGTGACTTGCTGCGCTCACCATGCTTCGGGCACGGTGTAAGCTCCCACCACGCCCCAGTGGATAGTATGGCATAAAATACTACCTGTTGGCACATGTCGGCTCAAAAAAAAGTGAAAAACCATATGTCAACCTTTTGACTGTCAACCTTCCCAATGTCGACCTAATGCTTGTGTCCACCTAACCCATATTGACCTTCATGGATGTCAACTTTCAGTCATGTCAACATTCGTGCATGTCGACCTACTGGTGTCAACCTAGTTATTGTAGATCTAGTGACCGTATCCCTGTAAAAAGGGCTCTGTTAGGCCTGAGGACAGGAGTTTTAGGAAACACTAGGGTAGACAATCGTCATTTTAAAAAGTTGCTGATTAAGCATAATGATGTAACAAATGACTCTCGCTTATTTTAAATAGATTGTTTACTTTTTTCTCAACTTTGTTACTTTTTCCTGCTACTTTTTCTTCAGTTTTGTGACTTCGTTCCCTTTACAGTGCACTAGTAATTGGCATGGCTAGGTAGCAAAGGCATTAAAGATTATACTGTAATTGTGAATCACATTACTGTATATTACAGAACTCATTCCATTCTGCATAAAAAATGGAAGTTCCTCTTTGAATTGCCTTTTGTATTGTTTTTAACACCCACAAATCAGTATTCTTCTTTTGGATATTTGTTAAATGTTAACCATCTATTATTATGTCTATGCTTACTATTATTTATTTTTCTTGCATATAAAAAACAAAAAACAAAAAAAAAAACATACATGTATTATTGCATTGGCAGATGCAGCCACTAGGTGGAGCATTGTTACTTAGCAGTAAGCCTCTATTATAGCCGGTAGACTGCAAATTCTTAACCTGGTTATTTATTTTATATCCATAGAGGCATGATATTGTGTAAAGGAGGAAAATGGTCTTTGTAAATAATACTTTATTGTAAAGAGGATAATAAAGGTGTAGTAAATGCTATATTAAACAGAATAGGGAATATAAATACTTTTTTAGTAGGTCGCTAATTATGATCAGAAATCTACTTTTAAGATATCATTTTGATTTGTATTGTGGTGAAAGCCCCAAAGAGATGTTTGGTACTTCTGTAGTTTCACGGCGCCAGCATGGCGCCGTGCTACTTCCGGGTTCTACGCTCGCCACAAAATATGTCAAAAAAAGTTACTTAACTCCATGCCAACATGGATAGTTCATACCCCCACTATCCATGTTGGCATGGAGTTGATTTTAAATAGCGTGGCGCCGTGAAACTACAGAAGTACCAGATGTTTTATCTGCAATGCTCTCTTAAGGTGCGTACACACGGGGGGAGATATATTGCTAGCAATATATTGCTCAGTGTCTCCTTTTCATCAGCAACCAGAGATGGTCGCTGATGAAAAGGAACCTCTGCTGGGGGAGCCGCAGAGGTAATTAGCTGGTCGCAGGAGCAAGCTCCTGCGACCAGCGGTTACAATGGGGCAGAAAACGGGAGCGCGCACTCGGCAATTTATCGCCGGGGCACACTTCCATCACTGGCAATATGGTCGCCTGCAACCATATTCCCAGCGATTAAAGCCCCTATCGCCCCCGTGTGTACACAGCATTAGGGGTTAATCCAATTAAGTACAACTTGGGTCCTGTGAGTCTTTCTCACAGGAAACAGTACTGTGAAATACTTCTGCAATCCAATTCCAAACTCAGACAGGTGAAATTCATTTATAATTTAAGGAAAAATGTTGGGATGTTGGAATATTGGGCTTAATCTGGAAACGGCCGTTTTTTGCACTCTGGAGGCCACCCAGCATGTTTTGTAACGGTCTGCAAAGCAAGCGCAATCTCATTGCCATAACATTGCAGATCCAGGCATTAAGGAATAGCTTATGCCTTCTCAGCCCGGCTGCAAGGGCAGACACTGCGCCATTTTTTGGGTTGCAGCGTCTGAGTGACATCACAATGGTTCGAACACGCCTGCATTGTTCGGATCTCTCCCCGTAAATGCTGCAATGCTGTCCCTATAGAGTCATCTTAACAGCATTATGGACCCCCGGGCAAAGCAATGCAGTGGGGCCCCTACCTACACAACCTCTCCCGGCACTCCTCACTGATGGCGTCGGGCGTGAGGACATCATGCTCGACATTCAGTGTGACCAATGGAGGAGAAGGACAGGTGGAGTAGGGATGCTGGCCAACACTCCAGCATGAACAGGCCGGATCTCCCCTCAGCCCAGTGGTAAAAGCAGCCCTGTGTCAGTTTGCCGCTCATCCATCAAACGGCTATGCACACTTTGCGCTTTGGGCATGCACAATGCAGGCGATACTTATGCGCAGAAGTGTGAAAATCACGTGGAGGTGTAAATTATGTGGGACAGGTACGTGGAGGTGTAAATTATGTGGGACAGGTACATGGAGGTCTAAATGAGGTTTGACAGGTATGTGGAGGTGCAAATGATGCATGAGGCAGAGGGTGACAGGGAGAGGCAGAGGGTGACAGAGAGAGGCAGAGGAAGGCAGAGTGTGACGGGGAAAAACAGTGGGTGACAGGAAGAGGGTGGCAGTGGCAAGAGGGTCTCTTAGTCCTCAGGGGCCCTGGTGCACTGCACCTGCTGCACCAATGGTAAGTTTTGCATCTGCCTAAGCTGTATGTACTGGTAAAAATTACAATGTGGAATGTTAAATGTTGAGGTTAGATATTCAAAAGTTTGAATGAATCCGCAATTCTAACTGGATCTTGCATTTCTCAGGTGCACATAGCAAGTTTCATTAAACCTTTGGTTGCCAAGTGAATTATTCAAAATAGGTGTGAAAATTGCCAAGCAAACATTTTTATTTATCATAATGACCTGTAATGTTTACCTTATATAGGAAATATAACCTTTTTTATACAGCATTTCTTATTTAAATTTACATAACAAATGTGAGCGACACTGGCATTTTTAGATTTTGCACATCGCTCACAGAGATGTTGGCACTCAAAGGGTCAAAGAAGCTGTCTTTTACAAACTTGCACTTGCATTTTTTTTGTGCTCAAACAATCTTAATATTGGATAGTTAAGGACAAATAAAACACCTTGGTTTGGGAAAAATGTTTCTGTGAATTGGGCATTTAGGTAAAATATTAATAAATTATGCTTTTTACTGCAATATCTTATTTCTCATAAATGATGTTCCTGGACATAGAAATGGATGGTATCAATATTCTGGTGGATGAAATCCTGACTGTCAGATGCTGACGGTCAGCAACATCCCAACATTCAAAATTCTGATGGATCCCGGTGAGTATTTTAACCCTAACTCACCCCCTCCTGTAGCCTAACACTTCCCTTTCTGACAGTAGATATTTCAAGAGCCGGGATCCTAACTGCATACCATCCAATCATGTGATACTTTGCCAGTGAGACATACAACTTCAGTGACTCTGTGAATATTCTCTTAAATACAAGCTACAGATGATATGTGACCGTGTACAGCTGGCACTTACAACTGTACATTTTTTCCACTTATTCCAGTCAATAGTTTGCTAAAGGTCAAATCAATGACAGTCGGACTAAGGAATGTCGTCTGTATCCAGACTTTAAAATTCCCTTTGCACATACATAGTTTGAGTTTTCTGCTGGAGTTTTTTTGATTGCCTTCAACTTTGTCTCTTGTGACATGGCCACAAATTAGGAGCATGCAATGTGGAGAAGTATCATTGACGATGGATGGGGCACCAAAAAGGTGCAGTGGTACTAATGCTCCACACCTGCCAGTCTGACTGATCACCACTACACTGGTCCCTCTCCACTAAAATGCTGACAAAGCACATTGCCCATGCTCTGCTACATGTCTGGATCTTCCAGCTATGGCTAGGCACAGCTGCTCCTGTGAATCACTGTGCTTATAGCAATGTGGCCTACCTTTACTGCCATAGCTGCATCTTTGTGGTGCTGACAGATGCTGCTGCAGACCACCTCATGCATGTTAAGAGTTGCTTTAAATCAACTCCCAACCTCCACCTGCTTAGCCTACATGCCAGTTCAGCAATCCTGTTTCCTCACTCACCATCTACCTTTAGGTACTTTGGGACTGTTCCTTCTCCATAGTCTGTCTGCTATGTCTTTGGCTCAACACTTTCTACAAGAGTTTGGTGCAGTAGCAGCTGTCATACTCTTCACTATTGTGATCTTGCCACTCCTGCGCTCCCAAAATGTGGCTTTGTGTGTAAGGGCTCTAGCAATATGTGGCTTAGTGTATAAGGGCATTACTGATGTGTAACATGATGTGTAAGGGACATTACTGTGTGGTATTACATGTATAAGGGGTACTACTTTGTGGCATAATGTGCTATAAAGGGCAATACTACTATGTGGCGCAATTTAAATTAGTGCAAGGGGGGGGGGAGTAAAACTACTAAGGCTTGGGGCTTTATGACTTCTACTTTCAGAATGAAATATCTTGGTTAGCTTGTAGTATCTTTGATGTCACCTCAGCCAAGTGATTCTCTCCTAACCATCCTCAAACACACAGTCTGCATTCATAGTGGCCATGTATTTTGTCTACAGGTATATCCCTTGTTGAGATAACATCTTTATAAATAATTTTAATATGAAAACATGTTTTGTCCATTAAGATGAATTTCTCTTATTATAAATTAGTTTCTTAGTGGGCTATTCTTTATGTTAATGTATGGGGGTTGGGCTTCCCTTGATAATGCATTATTCTGTTTGCTGTGAGTGACAATTCAATCTTGGGAAGCTGTCACAGCAAATCTTGACTTCGGCAGTGCTACTCATGCAAGTGGGATATCCAGCAGAAGAAGCCAAGCAGTGGCAGAGCCTCTTTGAGATTGGATTTCTTCCTGTAAATAAGCAGAGGGGGTGCGGAAACAATTGCCATCTGAAGATGGCGAATGTTCCTACAATCAAGCTTAGAAAACGTTGTATTTTCAGAGCTTCATGAATTTAGTTCCCAATGCTATGGGGATAGCAGGCCAGATCAGTAGGGAAAGGTAAGCAAGCGATAGAAGTTATAGCTCCTGCATTACCTTTATCACGAATGGCACTGACACTTGATTTACACAAAAGTAGGTGAAAATCTTTACCTAGTTTTGAAAACTAAAGGCCCATACACCTGGGCGACTTTGAGCTGAAAGTCGCTCAAAAAACCCAGTTTGAGCGGCTTTCAGGTCAAAGACGCCCAGAGTGTATGCCCCGGCGATGAGTGCTGCTGCGCGCTCCCGCATCATCGCCGGGAAAGCCGTTCATCTGCTGGTTATTCCAGTAGATGAGCGGCTTTCAGGGCAGCTTTGCATAGCTCTGTACTATGCAACGCCTTCCTCCCCCCTCCGTCGGCACCGGGCAGGGGAAAAGTCACACTGAGCGGTTTTCCCCGCATTGGCATCATCGCTGTCCATACACGCTGGGCATAGTCGCCCAGTGTGTATGGACCTTAAGACCTCTTATAGAGATGGGTATTTCTCCTAAAAAAACGCACTATATAGTCCTATATACTACAACAATGTAGACTCTCTCTTTAGTGCTTTGGTTCAGAAAAGTGCTGAGGAATTTTTCCTCTGATTGTCCATTAGTTTATATTGCTTTATTTGATATGTGTTATTTCTTATAGATAATCAGTGGGGTATTAGAGTAAATAGAAAGAGAAAAGAGTGGGTTTATATAAGCATTCTCTAGTCCGTATTCTAGTCACAATTAAGAAACTCAAGCAATTCCAGATTCTACTTTTTTTTTGTCCCTACAGTTACATAAATGTAAATTATTTTTCTCTAGTGCATTTAGTTTGCATTGGTAATTTGGAGAATAGGTTGGATGCAAAAAAAAGGGCATTTACTGCAATATATTATCAGATGGTGACAATTCAATGACATCTGTTTTTTTTTTCTGGTGTCAAACTATTTTCATGTGAAAACACATGGATCTTGAAGAAATTCCCGAATCCATATGTTTTTGCGAACCCAGATGCAAAAACGTGTCTGTTTATTTTTTTACCCAGATTAAAAATGCCACGATCCTGACAGCTATAGGGCTAATTGAATTAGCCCTTGGGTATCAATTAGCCACAGTAAATTACAGAGCCTTATTTGAATCCTCCCTCATAGAATCTATATTTTCTACAATAACTTTTATTTCTACAGTCATTTTGTTAATATGCTAGAAGACAATATAAACAAAACTCAGGGACATACTGAATCTCTGCTCGAGTTTGATTCGGTAGGATTTAATTATTTCTCCCACTGACGGCTACACTGCAGCTGTTGTTTTATGGCAGAAATTAAATGAAAGTTAGCTTTGGTTGTGCATGATGACAGGTCTTTCGTTTTAACCTGGATTATCTGCCAGCAGGGAACTAGACATAGAATAATTGCTGAAAGACAAACAGCACTCACTGATTCATCTGTTCGCTCACTAAATGTCATTTTGGCCAAAAATCCTTTTTACTTTTTCGAGCTGTATTTTAAAATTGGATTTGCCCACATTATTTATCAAACCATATCTAGACAAGAGGCATGCATGATGCGGGTCACATCTGTAATGTATTGGCAGTTAACCAAGCGCCCTATTTGCTGAGACCTATGTTAAATGAAGATGTTATTGTTGGCATAATGTAACACGTTAAGCTGCCAAATGATAGTTATTTGTAATGCACTTGGGTAGCTGATTTTGTTTTAATCAGTATGAAAATAAATGAAGGGATTCTAAAAGTGTAGTCATAAACCTGCTGCACATGAATGTACAATATTTATAGAAATGGGGGTGTAAATGATGACAGATATCTTTGGAATAGTGGTTATGGAACAGTTCTGCCTTGGGCCATACAAGACAGAAAGCGAAGAGTCAATCTGAAGAATATTAAGAGGCAAGTTCTGCACAATAGAAACGCTGTTAACCACTTAACTGGCTTATATTTTATTCCCTCCAAAAATATATATTATTTTTGTTTTGTAAAACATTGACCATCACCATTGGACATCATGATCATCAGACCATTGCAACTTCACATTCATGGGTTAGGGTTACTTTCTCACATGACCTCAGTGGCTGCTCATGTCTGTAATCCCTGGTTGGGAGGAGCTGTCAGGCTCACCAATCAGCAAAGATCTGCAGCACAGCTGGCTCAGGGGGGTATAAGAACCAGGAAGCAGAGGGACCGGCAACTGCAAGAAGATTCTGACAGTGGATTTTTTTGAAAGGTCACATATGACAGATGTGACCATGCCCAGGCAAGTGGTTAAAGGAGAACTATAGGATATATTTTAATTGATTTTCTTTCACTCTACTAGCAGGTGATTGGAGACCATCATTCTGTTTTTTTTTCTTTATAAGAATACTAGGATTATGGACCGTATGGTTCACACTGTCATCACTGTCATCTCACTCCCCATTTCTCTTTTCTGGCCCTCAGCCCTATATCACTTTGGGCCCGATTCACACCTGCTCGCTAGGCAGCGTATATTCACAGTGATGCTTGAATTACAATATCCAGGTGGAGATGGCAGATGTGCATTTATAGATTATAGAGAATAGTGCAAAAGAGATTCCCTGGGGAGCTAGATATGAGTATCTTCAGTGTATAATTGGTATTGGTGGCCAAAGGAGCTGATGAGATTTCCAAGGGTTAGGGTGTAGATGAAGGAAAAAAAGGGTCCAAGAAGGAAGCCTACAAGTAGAGGGAAGGAAAGGGTGGTGGTGGATGCACAGGAAGAGACTGTGAAGGAGTGGTTGGTAAAGTTGGTGGTAAATTATTATAGGACAGAATCACAAATGCCATTGAAGTGGAGGAACACATGATGTTCAGTTCAAGGATAATTAAAGAGAAGGAACTTATGAATTTGGTCATAAGATCATTGATTTCATAGTGAGGACACTTTCAGTGGAAAGGGGGGGGGGGGGGGCTGAATTCAGATCGAAAAGGTTTGAGAAGTGACAGAGGGAGGAAAGGAATAAAGTGAGAAGGTGATAGACAGCAGCTGGAGGATAAGTATAACCAGACTGACTTATGCTGGATACACACTAGAAGTTTATCTGTCAAATTATTCTAATTGGAACAAAAATCTGGTAATATATACGGGATTAAATAACAATTGACCACTTGCTGCCAAACATTGGGAATCAGTCAAAAATAGATGTTCAGACATATCGGTTGAATAATTTGGTTAAATCAAAATGTTTTTAAAGACCATTTTTTCCCCATTTTCTGACTTTTGTGAGCAAATGGTTGATTATAATTTGCTCTCGTGAATTAACAGATTTCCCCTCCAACCAGGAAAATTTGACATATAATATTATGGTGTGTATACAGCATTATACTAGACCTAAGCAGATCTATTAAGACTGTCCATATACACATACCTTTTAGAAGTTGGCTCATCATTCTGCTGTAAAAAAATGCCATAAAACTTTTCTTGCACTAACTACATATATTTTATTTAATGTACAACCCCCCACCCTAAAATTGTTAAATTGAATAAACATTTATTTCTAAATACTGTACTTTCAATGTTATACTACTTTCACACTGCCTAAACGTTTTAAAAAACAGTATTTTTAAACGGTATTTAAAAGGGTCTGAGCCTTCACATTGCAGTAGATTACCGCTTTAAATACCATTTAAATACCATTCACATCAGTCAACCCGTTTAATCCCCTGAACACATTTCAAGGCAGAATGCAGGGGACAGCCTATCACAGGTCTGTAATTTGTGGTTTTTACTAAATACTGTTTCAGAGCCATTCTCACTGCATAAAAAACAGCTCTGAAACGTGTAGGACTCTGCTTTTTAAACGTTTTGAAATACCGGTTATCTGCAGTGGGCGCTTTCCCACTGCAGCCTTAAACGTGTTGAAATGGAAAAAAAAACAGCAATATACCGTTAACAAGTGCGCAGGGCCATCTTAACAGCAGTGTAGGACCCTGGGCAAAGCAATGCACTGGGGCTCTTACCCATTCTCCCCCCCCTAGGGGTGGGGGGTGCTATCAGCAGCAGCTTTGATGTCCCACGGGTGGCAGGGGATCTTCCATTCAACATGTAGGACCTGGAGCAGTAACTTCTGCTAATTACTCCTTTTCTGCACAGGTGGTGGGAGGGTGAACACTAACGTGTGGAAGGGGGCACTGAGCTGAATGAAGGGTCCCTTGTAAATGACTTCCAGGGAAGTCAGGGGTGTTTTCTACGCAGGGGAGGGTTGGATAATGGAGTGGGCTTAATATTCGTCATTTTCCGGTGGAAGGGCAGCTTGTTTGACTGCAGATATCGCCATTATCTGGAAATAGATTTCTTAGCCTTCAATAGTATAAAAACCTAGAGTCCCAACTTTCAGGAGGTGCTGGGAACTTGGGGATCAGAGATCAGGAGCCAGAGCAATCCATTGACAAAAATATAAAACTGTACACCAGATGTTTGGAGCTGGAGCAGGGACCGGCTGCTGGAAGGCTAATATCTCTTGTTCTGGGCAAGAAAGGAGACAAGGCGCTAGTGTCGGCAGAAAGGGGAGAGTCCCTGCTTTTGGAATATACTCTCAAAAAAACTCTAAGTCAGAGAGAACCTGACAAATATGACTGGGAATTGCAATTAACAGGTCTGATGTGGACTGCTGCTTTGAAATTGGATATCTCCATTTCCCTAGGGACGATTTTCAAAATTCTGGTATCCCTGGAAAAAGGGGATTCTCAGCTATCAGTATAGGGCCCTTATATACCTGGGGCCCCTGGGCAAGTGCCCATTAAGCCCATACGTAAAGATGGCCCTGCAAGTGCGGTGTGAAAGTGGTATTAAAGAAATTATTTTTTCTTATACATACATATAAACTTGTATTTTATTTGTCTAAGGAAAATCAGTAATAATAAGAAATGTATAGTAGTGATGATGGTACAATTATATCAGTGTTCAAGTTCTACAAAATGTATCCTACAGGATCACTGAATTTTCAGCTCCTGGTCAGTTTGACCTTTCCATATAAAGGTGTTTGTTGAATGATGGAGCTTGATTTATTTATCTGTCTGTCTTTGATTGAAAAAGCTTTCATTACAAGTATTTTTTCTGTTTAAGAGACAACAGTTCATAGAAGTAATATGCAGTAAACTCCTGGTGGAGAAGTTATGTAGGTTAATTAACCTTGTCCTTCTCTGTACAATCTTACTAAGGTCAGTGTACTTTCCATTCTACAGTATGTGAGAGTTTTTTTTAATGATGCCTTTCCCTAGATGACATAACACGAATGAAAAGTGTTTTGAAAATGTGGAATTTGGAGATCTATTGATGGGTGCTTATGAATTTGTTTTTGTTTTTAACCTGTTGGGCAACTACTGTAGTTGACAACTTTTAATATTGTATGTTTTTTTAATCTATTGCAAGTTTTAGTTTCTGTTTATTTTAAGATCTTCAGTAGACAGACATATGTTGTCACGCTTTGTTTTATTTTCTTTTTCAACACATTTAGTTATTACATCTATTTATTGCATTCCACACCATATTCAAAATGTGCTTTGTCAGCTCATTTACCTTCAACTTATAGAAATATGAATCAATGTGCACAATTACATTTCAGGCTATTTTATTCATCATATGTCAAGTAGGTATCTCAATGTCATCAAGTGACAGGCAGCAACCCCTGGTTCACAGCAGTATACTGTATGTGTTAATGTTACACCGGTGTGATTATTATTTGAGTGAATGGGAAACTGAAGTCAATGGGAAGCTGTCTCTATCTGCTGTTCACAGCTTCTCATTTACACAGTGGATATTTCAGGCTATCACATGTATGCAGTACATAATTATCCAAACGTCTTCATTTTTAGGACCAGTTTGTGACAAAGCTCCATCCTTTACATTGTACACTGTATTGCTTACCCTATTGCCATCTCCATCCTATACAGTGTGCACTGTATTACTATACAGTAACTAAAGGGTAGATTTATGAAGCAGTGATAAGGGAGGAGAAGTGATACAGTGCCTGGTAATTTTTCACCGGCCAATCAGCTCCTATTTAAACCCAGCCTGTATCTTAACAGTCAGAAGCTGATTGGCCAGTGATAAAGTACCAGGCACTTTATCACTTCTCCTCCCTTATCACTGCTTGATAAATCTACCCCTAAGTGTTTGATGACCATCTCCATCCTATGCATTGTGTACTGTATTGCTAACACTATGGGGGACCTTTACTAAGATTGGATTTCTATTTAACATGGGATATTGCTATGGGCATCCAGTCAGATAATATCTATTATCTCCTAGAAGGTGCTAAATAAATTTGAAGTAGATTCTGATTGGTTGCCCATTGCCACATCCCTTGTGAAATAGAACTCCCATCTTAGTAAATTTTCCCTTATGTGTTTGATGGCCAGCTCCTTAACATAGAAACATAGAATTTGACGGCAGATAAGAACCATTTGGCCCATCTAGTCTGCCCCTTTTTTACCCTTCAGGTATCTCAACCCTTTTTAATCCTTATTTCTTTGTAAGGATATTCATGTGCCTATCCCAAGCATGTTTAAATTGTTCTACTGTCTTAGCCTCTACCACCTCTGATGGGAGGCTTATCCACTTATCCACTACCCTTTCTGTGAAGTAATTCTTTCTAACATTTCCCCTGAACCTACCTCCCTCCAGTTTCAGTGCATGTCCTTGTGTTCTATTACTTCTTTTCCTTAGAAGAAAATTTCCCTCCTGTACGATGTTAAAACCCTTGATATATTTGAAGATTTCTATCATGTCCCCCCTTTCCCTTCTCTGCTCCAAACTATACATGTTAAGATATTTTAGTCTTTCCAGGTAAGTTTTGTGATGTAGGCCATGAACCATTTTAGTTGCCCTTCTTTGTACACTCTCCAATGTATTTATATCCTTCTGAAGATATGGTCTCCAGAACTGGACACAGTATTCCAGATGAGGCCGTACCAATGACCTATAAAGTGGCATTATTACGTCTTTCTTTCTTTCTGCTACTGATTCCTCTCCCTATGCAACCAAGCATCTGACTAGCCTTCCTCATTGCTTTGCTACATTGCTTTCCTGCCTTTAAGTCACTTGAAATAGTGACTCCTAGATCTCTTTCCTCCTCCGTAGTTTCCATTATACTGAGGAGGAAAGAGATCTAGGATCTTACTATACGGTGTGCACTTTTTTTGCTAACACTATGTATTTGATGGGTAGCTTTTTTCTACATGGTATCTATATGGTATGCACTGTATTACAATCATGGGTATGGGTCATAGGGTTGATGCAATTAAGGTCGGCAGTCAATAGGTCGACCCCTATTGGCCAACACATGAAAAAGGTCTACATGCATGAGATCAACATGTTCGAAAGGTCGACTTAAAAAAGGTTGATATGCAGTTTCACTCTTTTGTGTCTGTGTTAACATAGGTCGTCAAGGACACTGTATGTGTACCACGTCCCCTTGCTTTACTCCCCATGCAAAGTATGAATAAGTTATTTTTGGGAAGAAATCATGAAACATTCAAGTCAACCTTTTTCACATTGGTCTAATGCATCTCTACCTTTCCCCTGTGACCTTTTGAATGTCAACCTAGACACTGCCAACCTAATGACCGCACCCCACTATTTTTTGATGACCAGATCCATCTGTTGCTAGCACTATGTGTTTAATGGCCACCTCCTTCGACTGTATATGCTCCCCCCACAGCAAGTGTGCATGTACTTGCAAATGATGGCGCCCCCCCTTTTTCACTAATGATTTAGCACTGGAGGGTACACTTAAGAGTGCCTATTTCACTCCACTGAAGTTGCTCTGGTCAAAGTAACCAATAACCTTGTTTTAGCCGAATTCAGAGAATCTCTCTGCTAATCTTACTGGACTTTTGTGCTGCCTTTGACACTGGATCATTCTCTCCTCCACCCTTCCAGACTATTGGCCTCTCTAGCACTGCTTTTGTCTGGTTTGCCTATTACTTCACTAACTGCTCCTTTTCTGTGGCTGCATCTGGCTCCACCTTACCCCCTTCCATTCTCTGTCAGAGCTTCCTGAGGTCCTGTCCCAGTCCTCTGTGCACCGCAGAGTGGAGGAGCCCCAATGACCCGGCAAACAAACATAAAGGCACAGGAGACGGACTGTCAGAGACTGACAGCTCTGTCATGCCTCAAGGGGAAATCAAGCTATCCACCAGTGAAGGCTCATAATGTCTAGCAAAGGTTTAAGCCTCAAGTTTTTACTTTGGTGCTGAAACTTATACTTACATTTTAAGGACTGTAGTATAAGTTTCAGCACCAAAATAAAAAAATATTATTAATTACATTACAGATATTTGATTTTGTGGATCAAAATAATTAGAAATATCTGGACTGCATTAAAAATTACTTGCCTACCCCTGCCCTATAGAATACTCTGCAAATTACTCACCCTCACATAACGCCTTCTCCGCTCCACTGCTCCCTACGTCTTCAACCTCATCTCCCTACATATTCCCCCCTGCCCCCTCTCTTGTTGACCAATGCCTGTTACCCCTCTCCTACCCTGGGGACTGTATCCCATTCGCTTTTCCAAGATTGTGTCTATGCTGCCCAACTTTATTGGAACAAGCTATTCTCTTTATTACACTCTTCCCAATCTTGCAAATCTTCAAACGGCACTGAAAACCTACCTGTTCGTCAAAGCGTACCCTACCACATAACCTAGTACAAACAACACTCTCCGTACCTGTATTAGCCATCCCTGCCATGCTAACTTCCTACCTTCAGGCCTCCTTGCCTGTACCGCATGTCACCTGTCTGTCTCCTCCGCCCTCTTGATTGTAAGGTCCTTGTATCAGGGACCTCTTCCCTCCTATTTTCGTAGCCCCCTTCTCTCACACTTCAGTTATAGGTCTTTTCTACATCGCTACCGATTATAACCACAGCTCTACTCACTAGGCCAACTCACCAGCTGGTACACCGACAACTCTTTTGTGGCTATGTGCCATTGGGTCGACAGAACTTAGGTCGACAGCCACAAGGTCAACAAATGAAATAGGTCGACATAAGCATTAGGTTGACATGATGACGTTTGACATGAGTTTTTCATGTTTTTTGGTGCCTATGATGATTTAAGTTGACATGGACACCGAATACAGTAAGTGTACCGCATCCCCTCACATTGGCTTGCTTCCCTTGCCATGCTATGCACACTATTATTTTCTCACTCTATGCCCACTTGGATAGTAAAGTATGAAAAACCTCATATTGACCTAAGGCTTGTGTCGAACTAATGACCAAGTCACCCTAATGCATGTCAACCTATTTGATGTGTCAACCTATAGTGGTCGACATATTGACTGCATCCCTTCCTTTGCTTCCCTGCATCCCAGCTGTATTATATACTGAGAATTGTGCTGATTGTCACCTGTGCTCTGTTGTAGTTCTTCTGCTAATGTAATGTTTAGTTCTTTGTCCCCTGTATTGTTGTAATGTGTGCTATATGTATGGCGCTGTGAACCACTTGTGACACCTTATGAATAAAATGTAATAGAAATAATAATAATAGCTTTGCCAAATTTCAGGTATAAACCCAATCAGAAGAGCTGGTTTAAAAACTCAACACTTCAGAAACAAACCCCTACAGTATGTGTCATTCTACCCGTCCATCTTTTTGTCACTCTACCTGCCCCTTTATACTGTGGAGAAAGCAGGATCTTTTTCCCCCTTCCCTCATAGCTAGTCATCTGACTCTACAACACCCCAACCCACCTGTAAACATTCCCTGTTCTTATTCATATAACTCTATTTATTAGAGGCAGTGATGCAAAGTGCAAACAGCCCACGACTAAAGTTGCCTCATGCTCTCCGTGCCCCCTTACACCCTGCTCCTTTAGGCACATGCTTGTGTTGCCTCCAGGAGACTACCTAGCCATTGGTGTCTTACACTGCAAGTAATTCTGTGAATTATATGGAGTCCTATAGATTGTAAGCTTGCTAGCAGGTTCCTCTAACCTCATTGTCTGTGATTACCCAGTCTCATTAAGCTGGGTACACACTGTACAATTTGTCATGTGATCATAGTACCAGCAATAATTCTGCAGCATAGTGCAGTGTGTACTTCCAGTTTGTCATTTGTCATCTTTCATCACATCATCCCATATAATATGCTACCTTACTGTCCATCTGGGAGTCACTTCACTTTACTAAGGGGCCAAATGTAATAATAGGGTGTGAGAATCACAGTGAGAGATTTAGGGAGAGTTTTCCCACTTTATGTAGCAATCATTTACACTGAAAAAAACAGGTTGATTTTGCTATGTAAATGATTGCTACAAAAAAGGTAAAACTCTCCCTAAATCTCTCACTTTCTGATTCTCACACCCTATTACATTTGGTCCAAGATGTCCAAATTCCAACATGTTAGATACTTAATCCCACACACATTGTTTAAGTATTAAAAACTGCTTGTTGCCTATTGTAGATGTAGTTAAAACTTTTCCAGTGTCGGATACCACTTTGTAATGGGAGAATTACTTACTGTACAATTCATTCTATGATGGGTTCAAATTATTATTTTAACCTGAAGCATCTGCAATCCATATTTGGAAAACATTTATTAAAAGAAAAACATATTTTTGTGCTAATGTATTAGTGAATATGCTTGTTTTAACCTCAAACTGTAAGCCTATTACTAAGTTTTGTTTTATTCTTATTCTATTGTATATATTTAATTGTGTATGGATTTGCATTGTTATCCTGAATACATCATTATACTACAATAACTTCTTTTATACAATTTTTCTTTTAAAAACATTTCTGCGAATGTTCTATTCATTAAATTCTTCTTGGTGAAATACTAACGATTACAGACGCATCAACATTTTTTTTAATGGAGGAGAGAGTTGCAATAGAAGGCTGTGGCTCTTCTTGTATCTAAATCTGGCTTGAACACAATGTGTAAGCTACAGGTAATATTGACAACCATTGAAGAATCTACCTGGCACAAGCTTTCCCATAGAGGTGGTGCCCCTCTTCCTATGAGCACATACTGTCTACCAGTGCAGTAGACATTGGATAAGGGTGTGACTATGACTGACTATACCTCACCCTTTTTTGTTGACAAAATACATTCTGAATTGTTTTTGTTTCTTTTTTGGGGTACAAAATTATTATTCCTCAACTGCAATAAGATCTGCATAAGGTGGAGCGCCCAGTGACAGCAAAAAATCTCCTTGCTATTATATATGTCATTTATTCCTAAATAAATTCAGGTTTTGCTTAAATTTGCCTTTAGGTTTTAAATATTTCTTTTAAAAAAAAATAACTTCATTTCTCTGTTTGTTTGAGTTAATTTATTCTTGTATATATTTATTTATCTCCAATATAAGACTGCTCTGGTGGAATATTTTTCTCCTCCAGAAATGTAGCTAGTTTTCTTCCTGCGTGAGACATCAACCCTTCCTGAGTGGAAGAATATCTATTTAATTGACATTTGCTGCAATTAAACATCTCATCAAAAGACACCAATCATTCATCATATAAGATGTATCATAGATTAAGCAAACTCAATATGATTCTGCTTCACAGATTTGTCACAGGGTTCACTCACTTGTGTAACCATCGATAAACCCACCTGGTGGTCCAGACCAGATATATAAATGAAAGTGGATTGTAAGTTTTGCATTTAGTATGGTTTATATGGATCTTGCTGCTATAACTGTACTTCATATTATAGGCAAATACATATGAATCATAAGTACATTTGTGTCCCTCATACACCATTGCTGCAGTCTGGACAAACAACGCTTATTGGCGTGGCTAGTACCAATGCCTCCTGGCTCTCCATTAAAACATATTTTTTTGCATATATTTATAACAAGGTGCAAAACACGGTACTTGTTTCCTAGCACGGCCACAATCGCGGGCATCATGTGCCTTAACTTTAAGGCACACGATGCCCGCGATGCCCGCGATTTCCCTTGAAAAAAGCACAACTGTGGTACATCGCGTCGGTCGTGTGCCTTAAGAAGGCACACGACGCGACCGACGCGATGCCCACGATTTCCCCATAGGCTTCAATGTTAAAATATTTTAACATTGAAGCCCATGCGCGTCCGATGCGATGCCCCCGATTTCTCCATAGGCTTCAATGTTAAAATATTTAACATTGAAGCCTATGCGATGGACCCGATTTGTCCTTAGGCTTCAATGTTAAAATATTTTAACATTGAAACTGAGTCCATTTAACATAGGAAAAAATGGGAAAAGGCCCAATATGGGCCATTTCTGATTGACGCGAACCCGAAGCGTGGCGAGCGTAGCGAGCCCGCGAGGGGCGGCGGTGCGCGTCCTCCGACCTTTTCATTCCCCTACTATCCACGTCGGCGTGGAGTTGAGAATAGATTAGTGTGGCGAGCGTAGCGAGCCCGAAGCGTGGCGAGCGGACGCGGATACCTTCACAGGTATCCGCGTCCCCTCGCGGGCTTCACAGCTGTCCGCGTCCCCTCGCGGGGCTCGCTGCGCTCGCCACACTAATCTATTCTCAACTCCACGCCGACGTGTATAGTAGGGGAATGAAAAGGTCGGAGGACGCGCACCGCCGCCCCTCGCGGGCTCGCTGCTCTCGCCACGCTTCGGGTTCGCGTCAATCGTGGGGGTGGCGGCCACAATGGGGGTCCATTATTTTTTACACACTTGACGGGGCCATACCCAATGAGAAATGGCCCATATTGGCCCTTTACCCATTTTTTACTATGTTAAATGGACTCAGTTTCAATGTTTAAATAATTTAACATTGAAGCCTATGGACACGATGGACCCGATTTCTCCATAGGCTTCAATGTTAAATTATTTTAACATTGAAGCCTATGGAGAAATCGGGTACATCGCGTCGGTCGTGTCGTGTGCGTTTTGGTATGCACCCGACGCGACCGACACGATTTTTTCCGACACGACCACCACGATAGAAATCGTTGTGGCCGTGCTAGGAAACAAGTACCCAAAACACCCACTTCACGAGAATGCACTGGTTTATTTAATGTGCAATATGTGAATATCTGCGTGCAACTGAATATGTATACAAAGAGCTATGTTGCAGCCATTTTTTCCACGTAGAGTTCATTTGTGTTCAGACTTACACAGATATACTAGTGTCACACACGGTATATGGAATGAATATGTGCAGTCTCGTGAAGTGGTTTTGTTCTATCACATTGCGTTTAAAAGGAATGCGTTTGGCAGGTTGACAATAAATAGGTTGACCACTGTTGGTTGACAGGCCATATGTCAACACATGAAAAAGGTCGGCGTACCTTAGGACGCCATGTTCAACAGGTTGAGACATACTATACATCGACATGGGAAAGGTCAACATGAGTTTTTCACTTTTTTTTAGAAACAGGTGTTTTTTCATAAAAAAATAACCAAGTGGGTATAGAGGGAGATAATAATAGTGGGCCATGTTGACGTAAGTCGACATAGACTCAATTTTTTTTTTGAAAACTCACTTTTTCCATGTCGACCTATTGCTTGTGTCAATCTTTCGACTGTGTGGACCAAAGCCATGTTGACATTTTTCATGAATCGACCTAATGACTGTTGACCTTCTTATATTCAAGCCAATGACCTGTACCCATTTAAAATGCAAGTCTGAGTGAAATAGCTGTAAAATAGGTGCTGCACTGCTTGGTGCCTGACCGTTCATGCTACATGGTTTATTGAGACTAGATAAGTGTATAAGGACACAACTGTAATGTACATTTCTGCAGGATGAACAAGTAAATATCTGAACCAGTTACAATTATAGCTTGCAAATTTTTGAAAATGGTACTGAGAAAAGTTTGTGATATGTTATTTGTTCAGATCAATATAGAAAAGTAGTTCTATGCATGAATTTTGGGAAAATAACCATCTTTTTATGCTACAAATGTGTAGTGAAAAAACTAGAGGTGTTCTAGGGACGTTGTATAGTAAAGGTTCTGACCAAGCTTCTCAATCAGGAGGATACTTATGTCATTAAATCTATTTCCAATAGCATTAGGCACCCAGACTGATGCCGCTTTTACATTGCAATGCAGGGTCTGATACTTTTACACTGAACCCGGGTAGCCCATTATATACAGGGCAATCTGAGTTTAACCCTTCTTATAACCAGGGTCGAGTTGCCTGGTTAGTTCACCCTGGTTTATAGGTTTGGTGCTTTCACATCTCACCTCGATCTGGGTTGACCAGGCAACAACCCGGTAATAATCCGGATTATTACTGTGGTGCGAAAGGGCTAGTGTCCTGCGGCAGAGGGGGGAGCCAGTTGGGAGTCCCCCCAACCTGAAGGAATAGATGCTGTGTGCATGCCAACAGCGTCTATTCAGCAATACAGAGTGCAAAAAGGGGGCATGGCCCATCAGCATCATTTGCATGGGACACGCCCTTATTTGCATAAACCACGCCCCCTTCCCAACCGCGCGAGGGTCCCGCATCCATGCATCAAGAAGTTGGGAGGTATGGTATGAGAGAGTTTATTTACTTTACAAAAAGTCTTCCGTGAGCTGCAGCCATTAATTTACCTACTGTAATTGGTCTGCCCTGTAATTTGGACCTATTCTGCCACAGAGTTTATTTTTGCATTTGGGGGAGGATAATGGATAATAAAACTGCATTTTCCAGGATAGAGACTCATGTAGACTTTTCTGTCTTTTTGTTTGTGCGGTGTGAATGGGAATCAATCTGTATTAATTGACAATGCTTATTTTCTTAAATGTTCAAATGTGACAAGCCAATGTCTGACATTTTAAATGTAATTACCAATGTTAATTACAATTGATTAGATGCTTTCATTAACGTAAGTGGATTTATGTTGTTGAAGTCTTGATCATTTAGAATAATTAAAATAACCAGATGTGAAGGTGAAGTGTTCCAACTGCCTTTCAAGCCTTAAGTGATGATGTTGCTGTGCTTTTGTGTGTATTTCTCTTTGCTAAAACTAATGGAACTCAAATGTGCTGAAAGTTTGGTTAGTCACAGAATAATCTTTGATTAGAAGATCACAATTTTCCAGGTAGAACTAATGACACTTCAAAAAAAAAAAAAAAACATCTGGAAGGTGTTAAAATTCAAAATATGAGGAATACCACATACATTTATAATCTAATATAGACCCGGTTTAATATCAGCTGTGTATGCTATTATCTTTATATACTTAGGTAGATATACAGTAGAACAGCAGGGGAAATGTGCACAAGTGAACCCCCCTTAATTAGAGCCTTCACATATTTGACAATATGCTTAAAAACCAGTGGTGGAGCTGTTGAGTAGTGGTCCATTTGCAAAAATGCAGGCGTGACTAGTACCCTAAAGCTGAATTAAGCCAAATATTTATTTATCAAATGATATAAAATAATGATATATTTCTGGTTGTAGCAACAATGTAATTTGGGAAACTAATGCCCTTGGAACAATACCACACCTGATTTCATTGCTGTCATTGGGGTCGATCCAATTCCGTGCAGATGATTCGTGAGTGCGAATCATCACGGCATTAGGCACACTTTACGGTGAGCTGAATTCGTTTAAAAGCGCATGCACCTCCATGGGGGTGCAAGCAATTTTTTGCGGATTCGGCCCAGCAAAGGGAGTGAGATCAGCTTAATTCAGGTGCCATTTCCAGCATTTAAACGCATGAAAACAGCACCTGAATGGCACCTCGCACCCTTCGGACCTAATAGGATTGAACCCACTGAGTATGAATGCAAACGCATTCTAACATTATGGCGGAGGCTTTCAACAATTAGGAATTATTTGGGATATACATATACTACACACAGTACACCACATACGCACACACAGCACACTACACACACATATATACGTAGCGCACCTCACACACTTACATATTGGGCAGATACACACAATACAAAACACACACTAAAACAGTACAACACACCCAAGCACACAGAACACACACTTAAACATTGCACAGATACACACAGCACACTACACACACATACACTTACACAAAGATATACAGAACACAACACATACACACATACATACATACATACATAACACACCACACACAGTACAACACACACCGACACAAAAACAGAACACACAAAAAATAAATGCATCATAGGTGCTAAATCTCAGGAGTGGATGTGGAAATCATCAACACACACAAACTATCAAGTCAGGAGCGGTGTGTTTCAAACAACAACGCCACACCTGTTTTCACTGCTGTCATTGAGTGCAAACACATTCTAACATTATGGTGGAGGTTTTGACAACTCACAATCTTTGGCACACCAGAAGACAAAATTTTACAGCAATTTTGGAAATTTACCCCCAAAGGTTTTTCCAGGCAATGCTTGCGGGTCAGCTAGTTATAGAATAAGGAGGAATCTCCACAAGTGAATCAGACAAGTTTACCCTTATGTTATCACAGAGAATGTCCCATAATGCTATGTGGCCATGCGTTGTATGCACAGAAAAAGTGTTAGCCATGTAACACTGCAATGTTTGTGTACACTATATGCCTAGTAAATGTTCGTATCAATGTTCCCTTGCTTTAAGAAATCATAATGTAAACTCTGTAAGTACTAGAATAGTACAATACACCAACTTTTCAGAGGATGTCACAGCTACTTTGAACCTCCTAGGTTGGGGAAAAAGACACTAACATAAACTCCTACTCATAGGCCCTTATTCAGATCTGATCGCAGTACAAATTTGTTCTCAAAATGGGCAAAACCATGTGCACTGCAGGTGGGGCAGATGTAACATGTGCAGAGAGAGTTTAATTTGGGTGGGGTGTGTTGTAACTGAAATCTAAATTGCAGTGTAAAAATAATGCCGCAAGTATTTACCCGGCACAGAAACAAAATAACTCACCCAAATCTAACTCTCTCTATACATGTAACATCTGCTCCACCTGCAGTGCACATGGTTTTTCCCATTTTGAGAACAAATTTGTACTGCGATCAGATCTGAATAAGGGCCATAGTCCTCTGCATAGTAGAAAGAAAGCCTTTACTATAGATTCATCTTATTCAATTTCATTATTCAGGAGCTCCGTAGGAAGGTTTCTGTTGCCTTTCATTTCCTTCTAAGGTCAGCTACTTTCATATACAGACCTGCACACACTTAGCAGGGTCTCATAGATAGAAAACTAAAGGAACAGCCTTGACTCATTTTGAAATGTGCTCCTATATTTATTTTCACATTCTATTTTCTGCCAATCCTCAAAAGAAAATGAAACCTGGAAAGGTTCCTGGAAATTCAGGTTTAGTGCACCTGTTAGATCCTGTACTTTAATGTTAATGGGTATTTTGATCTTATTTGTGCATGTGGTACAAAGTAATCCATTGTCTCTCTTTCTAGTCTTTTTTTTTTTTATAATTTCTTTATGATTTTTCCCTGGAAACAGTTTCATTATTAAACTACAGTACTGTATAAAATGCAATTTCTCTACAATTGTCAGGTCAACCCTTACTCCATTTGACCCCACTTAGCAGCAAAGTTTCCCTCCTAGTGTCAGAGCAATAATACTCATGTTTTATACAGATTCTTAACGTTGCATACCAGCAGTCCTAATAATTTAATGTTTCCTTGTGTATAGGAGAAGGGAACTGACTATAGGGTTTATAATTCTACATACAGTATTCCGTGAATAAGGTAGTCTTAGGTGCACTCTGGTTAAGGAAATTTCTTATGAATTGATACTACTATCATTCCTGTCATCTCCATAAAAAAACAAAAAATCAATGTTTTAGAAGGTACTCTTTACCTAGAAGGGCGCCCGTCGCGGGCATCGCGGGTACATTTATGTCTGCCCGCGACGCGACCGACGCGATGCCCGCGATTTCCCATTGAAACCCATGTTAAACATGGAAATCGTGTCGGTCGCGTCGCGGCCGGCCATAAATGTACCCGCGATGCCCGCGACGCGATGCTCACGATTTCCCATAGGAATCAATGTTAAAAGGCGCGATGGACCCGATTTTACTGTTAAATGGCTCAATGGACCCGATTTGGCCATAGAAATCAATGTTAAATGGGCCACAGAGCCCATTAACCCTTAAATGTCCCCCCCAATTTTTAACGCCACCCCACGATCCAGGCGAACCCGAAGCGTGGCGAGCGCAGCGAGCCCGCGAGGGGCGGCGGTACGCGTCCTCCGACCTTTTCATGCCCTACTATCCACTAGGGCGTGGAGTGAGAATATAATAGTGTGGCGAGCGCAGCGAGCCACCGAGCCCGAAGCGTGGCGAGCGCAGCGAGCCCCGCGAGGGGACGCGGACACCTTCACAGGTAGACGCGTCCCCTCGCGGGCTTCACAGGTGTCGGCGTCGCCACGGACACCTGTGAAGCCCGCGAGGGGACGCGTATAACTGTGAAGGTATCCGCGTCCCCTCGCGGGGCTCGCTGCGCTCGCCACGCTTCGGGCTCGGTGGCTCGCTGCGCTCGCCACACTATTATATTCTCACTCCACGCCCTAGTGGATAGTAGGGCATGAAAAGGTCGGAGGACGCGTACCGCCGCCCCTCGCGGGCTCGCTGCGCTCGCCACGCTTCGGGTTCACGTGGATCGTGGGGTGGCGTTAAAAATTGGGGGGGACATTTAAGGGTTAATTGTGGTTATTTGGGCTCTGTGGCCCATTTAACATTGATTCCTAGGGCCAAATCGGGTCCATTGAGGCATTTAACAGTCAAATCGCGGTCAATCAGCCTTTTTAACATTGTTCCCTATGGGAAAATCGCGGGCATCGCGGCCATCCCGATTTACCCGCGATGCCCGCGATTTTTACCCCCGACGACCGCGATTTCAATCGCTGGCGCCCTTCTAGGTAAAGAGTACCTTTTAGAAAAACAGTATTCTAGTTATCTTGTTACATGTAAGGGACTCAGAACACAGGAACTGGCTAAAGTCTTTTGGAATATGATGGTCTGTTTGGTAAACCATGTACAATATTAAAGGTTTTACTAGTTTTTTTTTTTTTTTTTTTAATTCATATCCAAATTAACCTGTATTAATCCAGATGTGTCCACATACTTGTAGCTCAAGGGTCCTCAAACTATTTTGCTCTAGGACCCCATTAGACAATAAAAATGACAGGACCCCAGCAAGCTACTGCAGAAGGTCATCACATCACACGCGTAGTCAGAAGACAGCACATACATGGCAGCATTGTGGAGAGAAAAAATTATGTGAGGAGTCTAACATAGCAGACGATTCAACAGATTTTTCAGACTCCTTGAATCACTGACTGAGATTAGAAAAGTCATCAGCCTGATGGTCAGCAACATGGAGTCGCGACCCACTTTGGGGTCAGGACCCACAGTTTGAGAACCGCTGATCTAGCCTCAATTCGCCACACAGCAGGAGATGCCAGGCGCAAGTGAGCCCGTAGAACTCTGCTAGTGTCGGACGAGTTTTTGGCCAATAAGGCAGTAGTACGGTAGGACAAAATATTGATTTATTCCTAAATTTTCGTAGAAATTAAAACATAATAAATAGACTCCCTATATGAGCCGAAGGATTTTGGATTGTGCCATTGAACGCCTACTGTGCTACAGTACCCTTTTTCTGGTGCTGTTAACAGTAATTAGAAATAAATCCTGTTGACATGATAATATGCAAATTTCCTTAAATGGTGTGTTTTAGGCACCCCTGCTCAAACTGCATCTTTCGCACAGTCTCTCACCCATAAAACTATACAAGAATATACAATAACTCTGTAGGTCACAAACAATGAGCAATGGCTTATAATGCACAATTAATATTGATGTGCATTATGCTCAATACAATAGATTTGATTGAAAAGTCCTTTATAGCTAGCTGTTCTTTCTTTAAGATTCATAGGGGTAAATTTACAAGATTTAGGATTGGTTGCTATGGGCAAGATCCCATCTTAGTAAATTTACACCATAATGTTGACCCCATAATGTTGACCCCATAATGTTGACCCCATAATGTTGACCCCATAATGTTGACCCCATAATGTTGAGCTCATAATGTTGAGAATCTGCAAGGGATAGGGTTAGGATTAGACAATAGGGGGACGGTTAGGCTACGAGAGGGGATATTAGAATCAGTCACTAGGAGAAGGGTTCGATTTTGGGATACTCCGTGCCGGAAGGTCTACCAGGTAAGTTGATATGGTCAATGTCAACATGCCAAGGATGTTGACATTACAACTATGTTGACATTTTCATGTCAACATGATGTACTGTAAGTCAACAAAATATTCTGTGTGTTTTTGCTGAGGCAGAGTAGAGTGTGGGAGTGTCAATGCAACTTTGGGCTATGAATGTTGTACCCAAGTGTAAATCTGCCTGTAGAGACACTTTCTCAGTCCTATGGATTACTATATAAATACTTGTGACTTTTTATATGTGGCTCAAATTCATTAGTGTGACATTCCTCATTTCCATGAACGTGTTTGTTTGCAGGGAGGTGCATGTGTTAACTGGGCTGGGAAAGTACACTTGTTTCATTGCTTAATCACGTGTAAGCTATAAATATGGCCGGTAGTGATTACAGTCTTGATAAATGCTCTTTTGTGGGTGAGATTTGGTAGCCACTTTTGTTTGTGTGAGTGCATCTTAATCCCCCACACTGACACTATAAATTACTAGTGTGAATATAGCTGTCAGGGTTGGGAACAGAGAGTGGGATAATGTTATAGCAGAAGGTGTCCCAATACATACTGTATGAACTGGTAAAACTGGATGTCAATTCTCTAACTTTAATATTATATAGTTGCTTAGTATTGGGGATTAGTCACTACTGGTTGATCAGGCTACAATATCTACATCATTGACTTATTGTCTGTTCCAGGGGCGCCAATTTATGTTTTTGCTGGTGGGTGCTCAAGGGGGTGTGGTCTTTAGGGAAGGGGTGTGGCCCTGCAATGGGCCCCCACAGACCCCCCCCCCCAACCGCCCAGGACAGAGGCAGGTGGGGATCCGGGCAGCACCGCAGCAGCATCCGTGCAGCACTGGGGAGGCAGCGGATAGGCAGTCAGCTGCGGAGTCCCTGCGGTGGATGGGAACTAGTAGCCTAATTGGCATTATTGCTACTAGTTCCCATCTGCCGCAGGGACCCCGCCACTGACTGCCCATCCGCTGCATGGACCCTGCCTCTGACTGCACGGCAGTTTCGCCAATGTGTTTTCAGACTCAACGGCACAGGTTGGTGGCGAGCGAAGGGTGAGCTCCAGCTGTGGCCCGTGGATGCTTATCGGGCCCCGGAGCACCCACAGAATCGGCGCTTATGCTCTGTTCAAGCATTAGCTAGATGGGTAGAAGCTGCACTGTGCAATTGCTTATATGGGTCTGTGATGTCACTCTCCATGCCCTAAATGCCACAGCACAATAGACATTGCCAGCAGTGTTCCTGAAATCAGGAGCATGTTGGCTCCATTTTCTAGGTGTGCCAAAGCCAGAGGCTGCATCCTTGATGCAGCTGCCTGAGTTCTGCTTGTGTGATTTCTCCAGACATCCTGAGTAACCTCAGGGTTCCAGCGATAGCCGAACTGCATGCATATGATCCAATGCTGCCTCTTTGACCACAGCAGCTGGTCATGGAAGCTGGCAGTGGGCATCTTTTACTTTAGAGTCTTTCTCTGGCTTTTGCATAATATCACACATCCAATGAAGTTGCTGTGTGAATAGCATCCACCTCTGATTCAGCCTCTTAGACACTGCTCTGTATCAGTGTGGCATCTGCAGCATGGTTGCGTAGTAGTTGGCATTACTGCTTCAGTTGGCACTGATGTCATGAAATCATTTCCTGATCTGGTCCCTATCTTTTTTGGGGTGTGGATCATTAGGTCAACCACAGGAAGGCCGAACAAGCATTAGGACGACCACGGAAGGCTGACAGGCCTTAGGTTGACACATGAAAAAGGTTGACATGGCTTTATGTCGACGGTGTCATTAGGTCGACATACACACAATATTAAACGGTTGACATTGGGATGGTTGATAGTCAAAAGGTCAACATTGGTTTTTCCACTTTTTTTGTCCCAAATGTTGACACAGTTCACATGGACACTGTATCGGTGCACCGCATCCCCTCGCATGGCTTGCTGCGATCGCCATGCTTTGGGCACGGTGCCTCACCAGGCTCCGAACACTATTCTATTCTCCCTCCATGCCATAGTGCAGCGGTTCGCAAACTGTGGGTGCTGACCCCAAATTGTGTCCTGACCTTCTCAGCATGGGGTCGCGACTCCATGTTGCTGACCATCGGGCTGATGACTTTTCTAACCTTAGTCAGTGATTTAAGGAGTCTGAAAATTCTGTTGAATTGTCTGTAATTTTACATCATTTTGTGCCTCCACAATACAGACATGCCTGGGCTGTCTGCTGACTACACATGTGATGTGATGATCCTCTGCAGTCACTTGATTGGGTCCCATAATTATTATTATTATTATTATTATTTTAATGAATTCAGACTATAAGCTTAAAAGTGGCAAGGACTGGTATAAATGACACATAGGGGGGTATTCAATGTCAGGGGCACGGCTGTCGAGCTAGCTCGACAGCCGTGCCCCTGCCCCGTTCTCGCTTTGCTCGACTGGAGCTCGGCAGTCGGGATTCAATGTCCCGGCCGCCGAGCGGCGAGAAGGGGGCGTTGCCGTGAGCTGATGCCAGAAATACTCGAGCTCCGGCCTGGATCTCGACTTTTTTTCCGGCTTTTCTCGGCAGAACGAGCCCGACAGCTTGTGATTAGAGATGAGCGGGTCCGGATCGCCGGGATCCGGCAAATCCGAATATGGTGATCCGAGTCAGGATCCGAGTCGGCTCGGGAGTTCCCGCCTGAATTCCTGACCAAAAAAGAGGCAAAAGTCATCATCGCGCTGTCGGATTCTCGCGGGATCTAGATTCTATATAAGACGCACGCGCGCCCCGCCATCTTTACTCCAGCATAGGAGAGGGAAGAGGGTGGTTGTGCTCTGTGCTGTGTGCTGTGCTATAATAATAATATATTATTTTGCTGCTGCTCACTCGATTAGGGTCTGCAGGGCTGCTGTACACAAGTCCAGTGTACAGGGGCTGCAGTGGCCAGTGTACAAGGGGCTGTACAGGGGCTGTGTTCAGTGTGACATGGCTTGTGTACAGTGTGACAGGGCCTGTGCACAGTGTGACAGGGTCTGTGTCCAGTATGACAGGGTCTGTGTCCAGTGTGACAGGGTCTGTGTCCAGTGTGACAGGTTGTGTCCAGTGTACAGGGGCTGTGTCCAGTGTACAGGGGCTGTGTCCAGTGTACAGGGGCTGTGTCCAGTGTACAGGGGCTGTGTCCAGGGGTTGGGTCCAGTGTACAGGGGCTGTGTCCAGTGTACTGGGGCTGTGTCCAGTGTACGGGGCTGTGTACAGGGGTTGTGTCCAGTGTACAGGGGCTGTGTCCAGTGTACAGGGGCTGTGTACAGGGGTTGTGTCCAATGTCCAGGGGCTGTGTCAAGTGTGACAGCTGTGTCCAGGGGCTGTGTCCAGAGGCTGTGTCCATTGTCCAGGGGCTGTGTCCAGGGTGACGGGCTGTGTCCAGGGGCTATGTCCAGGGGCAGTGTCCAGTGTCCAAGGGGCTGTGTCCAGTGTGACAGGCTGTGTCCAGTGTAAAGTAAGAAAAATAAATAAAAGTAATAAATAAAATAAAAACACATTTTTAAGGATGATGGAGGAGGAAATAGTGGGAGATCAGCAACCTGATAGAAGTGCTGAAGCTTCTTCCACCAGTCATGACAAGGCCTATACCTCTTTGTATTTTTTGCTCTTTGGAGCATTTCTCTTTTTTTGGGTAGTTTATTAAACTGCCACCCTGTCTGCCCCTGCAGTGCCGCTCTGCTTCCAAGATGTGCCAGGTTGGAAGTGTAAGGTCCACATGTATGTGATGCCCACTGCTGTTGCTTAGCTCAGTCATCCAGCTACCTCGGTATAACCTTTTGGCCCAACTACAGAAACTGAAAACAATTTTGTGAGCTGTGAAGTGATCAAAATTGACTAGAAATGAGTGGAAACTAATGTTATTGAGGTTAATAATACTTTAGGGGCAAAAACAGGCCCAAATTCTGTTATTTTAGCAATTTTTTGCATTTTTCCAAAAAAAACAAAAAACAAAACCAAAACCCACAAGGGTGGTTTTGCCAAAACCAATCCAGATCCAAAACACGAAGGGAGATCCAGATCCAAAACCAAAACCTGAAAAAGTGGCCGCCGCACATCTCTACTTGTGATGTCTGGCTCGTTCCGAGAACCCCTGTTCAATGCTGTCGGGGAAGACAGCATTTAATAGGGCCCCGCAGCCATCTCCCCCGTTAGGAGATGGCTGCGGGAGCATGACAGACATTGAATACCCCCCATAATCTCTATGCAATTCTGTGGAAATTTTATGTGCTATATAATAAAATAATAATAAATTATTTTAATCGTTTGCTTGCTCCTTCTGACAAATATTCCTTGCTGCCCCCATCTAGGGATGGACACAGGGGGCAATGTCCATTGGTGCTTGCCATTGATGGTCCCGTCAACAATATTTAGTGATGATACATGGTCCATTTATGGTCAGCCATTGATGGTTTGCACCACTCCATGGCCACTGCTGGAAGGTGCTGGTCAGTCAAAAAAGACAGGTGCCTGGCTAAGTGTGCTGACAGAAATGGAGCTATGCTTCGTGACTTGGAGAATCAGCCTGTGGTGGCTGATTGGAAACTACTATGTTATATCCTAGAACTTTTGGACATATACATTGGGTATACTCTCTTAGCAGCAGAGCTTACCATGTGGCTAAACTTCTGCCTTGAGCTATGTATATTAATGCTGCTGCCCCGTGCAGTAAGCCTCGGCGGGTGCAGTTACTGCAGGTTCTTCCTCGAAGTCTCAGGTACTAAAGTCGGGCTCTATGGGTTAATGCATGTTAGCAGCTAATTGAATCATGAACATTTTTTATTTTTCAGATATCGGTGTCCTTTGAAACCTTACAATCTGGCAATCTAGTACAGTATCAGCTTTTATTATTATGTTCACACTTCATGCCCAAAGGAATCTGAACTCGCATGTTATGTCATGTGTATAGCTTGCTATGCTGAGTTGTGCATGCATAAATTTCCATCCGTCCAGGTTCTATAATCTGTTTGCGAATTGTCTGCGCATTATAATGTGCAGTGCATTGTAATGCAAAGCCTACAGTCAGAAAATGAATACGTTATAAAATAACCTGCCCTAGGCAGAGATTCCATTGCCCAATACTATATTTTTTGAATAACAGAGGCACTCTGTCTCCTATTAATTCTTGATGTTTGACTGTGAAGTGACCTATCTGTTATGCTGTGAGTGACATATACTGTACTGTAACAATTCCAGTTGGTCAGTAATGTTCAGTGAATCCCAGTAGAAATACATTTCAGAACAGTCTGCGCTGACTAAGCTCTGTGTGCATGTGACCCCAGCGATGATGTGTGAAGTAGGTGCTATCCATGACAGTTTTCAGTCAGCTTGTTCTGTGTTATCTGAACTGTTTGGTAAGTTGCTCTCTAGACTCGTTGTACTCTTAGTATAATGCAAGAGCAATAGTCAGTCTCCAATTAAGTTTAGAAGAATGATCAAAATCCGTGTTATGAGGTGACTTGCCTGGTTGTTTACTATATGTCCCCAGCAGGTCCGTTTTTAGACAATTTATCTCCCAGTGTGAAGGAATAAAAATGCACCCCCTCCCCCATACATAATTTGTTAGTGAAGAAATTGCGTGCGCCGTGGTTGTGGCTTAATGTAAGGGGAGTGGCCTAGTTATAATGGGTGTGGTCTAGCTGGAAAATAATTACCTTACACCTCCCTTTTGCAACCTGCATGACCAGACATTGGTTACAGCAGGAATGGTAGTTGTCCTCCCATGCTTAAGTTGGCGGGCTGAAGGCCACACAGTGACACATAAAAATATAGGCCCACACAGTGACCTAGTGCACTTCACAAATGTAGCCCAAATAATGACAGGCTACTTAAATCATTATACACTGTTTATCAGTGATGCCAATTACACATTATGCCGCACACCATGATGTCCATTACACCCCACACTGTGATGGCAATTACACAATACAGGTTGAGTATCCCGTATCCAAGATGCTCGGGACCAGGAGAATTTTGGATAACGGATTATTCCGTATTTCGGAATATTTTAATATTTCAATGATGTATTTTGAAGTATCTTGCATTTATGCTGTATAAACACATAATATACACACAAATATATTTTATTACCACATAAAATACACACAAACATATTTTAATTGTTCAAAAAACAAGGTTTCAAAACGTGAAACAAAATGTGTGTACTATCTCAGCACTGAATTTGAATGCCAAGCAATCATTGTCTTGCACATATATAGTGCCAGTTACATATCATGTCCCCAGTGATGCTGTTACATATGTCCCCAGTGAGTTTTTAGCAAAAAAATTTTTTTTTTTCACTTTCTGGAATGTCCGTATTTCGGAATAATTCGGATAACGGATATTCGGATACGGGATACTCGACCTGTACTCCCCACATCGTATTGCCCATTACACATTATGCCCCACACCATGATGCCCATTACACATTATGCCACACACTGTGATGCCCATTACACATTATGCCCCAGACCATGATGCCCATTACACCCCACAGTGTAATGCCCATTATACATTACTGTATGACACATAAGTGCCACTTACCAACATGGTAGATGCCAGGAGTTACATGCTCATTACCATGGGGGATTTCCTGCTTGTTGCCATGGGGTGATTACATGCTCATTACCACATAAGATTTCCTGCTGGTGGCCATGGGGTGATTACATGCTTGTTGCCATGGGGGGATTTAATTGAACAGAGGGTTACTGGCACACGAAAAGAAAAAACTAGCCGAGGATCACAACTGCCAGTAGCTCCCCTCCTAATTATGAGAGTGAGACTGCCTGAGGAATTAAATTATTTGATAAATCATGTGGAACACTGTTAAAAGTACCCCGGCCCTTGACTAGACCACTTCACTGTCACTGTGTCACACTGACTCTGCAATCTGACTCAGTCTCAGTGCGCAGTCTCAGTGACTAACACTAGTGAGTCCCCTGCAACATCTGTGCGGCCGCCTGTGGCTCCCCTCACTGGTGCCTGGTCATTACTCACCTTCAGGCTGCTCGGTGGCGGTGGCAGCGTTGTCCTTGCAGTCCGGGAGTCCTGCGTCCACAGGCTACAGTTGAAGGGTATGCGGTGGATCAAGGGGGGGGTCTTGCACTGGTGGCTATTGTGAGAGGACAAGCCATGCAGTCACATGGTGGCAGGTGTGGTGCCCCATGCAGCTGCTTGGCTTGTCCGCATCTAGAAACTTCCCTGGTACCCATTGTCATTCAGCAAAAAATGTAATTGCAGGGATGACTGGGATTATTAGAAGGAGCAAGTGGCCAATCAAAACTTTAGTGACTTTCTCAGTTCATTTGCCCTTGAGCTGGCTCTGATCCACTGCTTTAAAGATTTTCTTTCATTGCAAAGAATTTTTTCCCACTCGTACAAATAGAATTTTAAAACCATCTACACTGCACAGGATATTGGATCTGCTTATCTTTTGCATCCCTATGTGGTACCTAGTGCTGAGCCTGTGCAGCTGGAGATAACTGAGATGATGAAGTGGATGCAGTATTGCCATGAAAATATTTTTACAAACATTTAAGATGTAGAGTATACATTAATTTGAAATATAATAAGGTGGTGTATAATGGTCCTTTTAATCCTATCCTAGCTAGGATTTCCCTCTAATCCATGTTTTTAACCATATACTAATACTTTGAACCAGTGGCATAAGTTTCTAACAGTTGCCCAGAGACAAGATAGATATTGGTGCCCCCCCCCCACACACACACACACCACCTTATGCTACCCATACACTTATGCGATCAGATTAGATGAGACATCGTAGTGTGATATCTATCAAATCCGATCGCATCTTATGGTGCAAAAAGTGCCCACTCTCAGGACCGGATGTCGCATGCCTTCTTGCACATAGCACATACGGTGCGGCAGGAGGGCAGGCAGACGCCAGCGGAGTAGCGTAGTGCTATAAATTAGCGCTAGCGGGTGGCGGGGTTCAGTACGGTGGCAGAATTTGAAACATTTTTTTTAAAACACTGGACAGCCCTCTGATTGGTTGAGAGAGCTTTAAAGAATTCTGCCACCACCGCTGTCCCCCCGCCGCCCGCTAGCGCTCCTTCACAGCACTAAGCTACACAGACGGACATCGGCAGCTGTCCCTCCAGCACCCTCTCCACAAACACCCCGGCGCCGTGGATTGCGTACGACCGATCGCATGTGGATAAAAACCACATGCTATCACTCCTGCAATTCGATAGATATAATGTGCAGCACATACTATCTATCAACGCGACATTCGATGGCATGCTCACGCATCTTGTCGACTGGTCCCTAAAATATGCATGCAATCATTCGATTTATTGAACAGATTTGGTCAAAATCGAATGCTTGAACATCTCACTAATGTATGGGTAGCATTAGATATATATTTATAGGCAGAGCTACTGTATGTAGTGTAGTAACTTCATATACTGTAGCTAGAATTCTCATGCATCCTATACAGGAGCAAAGCTCAATCAGTAAGGTATCTTCTTCTTGCGAAACAGGTCATGGGTTCTAGTATAAGGGGTGACATTTGCAAAAATGATGTTTAGACTAAAGGGAGTGTAACATCTGTGATCATGCTAGAAGGGTGAGTCAGCCACAGAAGCAATATTGAGGTCTTTCAATTAACTGATTCAAACTTGCCGGGAGGGAGGGGGTCGAGGGACACCCTTGGGAGCAGGAGCATACCTCCCAACTGTCACGATTACAGCGGGACAGTCCAGATTTTCGGGTCCTGTCCCGCTTTCCCCCCCGCGGCAGACATTGTCCCGCTGCGGGGGGTGGCAGTTGGGAGACCCCCCAATGTAATAGAATAGACGCTGTGCGCATGCGCACAGCGTCTATTCTCGTATGAAAATAAGGTAGCGGCTAATTAGCATAAGCCCCTTTTCGGGTGCTAGCCGCGCGAGTGTCCCTATTTCCCCAACACAGAAGTTGGGAGGTATGCAGGAGCCTGGTGGCAGATAACTTCATTGCCTCCCAGAGTTATGACTCCGCTTTGAACTGTTAGTCTGGTACCCACTGGCATTTGTGTAAACCAATGCAAGTGCAATCCGCGTATGCTGTGGATATGTACTGGATGCAAGCACCAAACATTTTGATGTAATGTGCAGAGAGATTTATATTTGGGTGGGGTGTTCAAACTGAAATCTAAAATAAAGCAGCCAGTATTTACCCTGCACAGAAACAAACTAACTCACACAAATCTACAATTGACACACCTGCAGTGCATATTGTTTTGTTCATTTGAGAAAGTTTTTGCATTTGCGATCGACTCTGAATCGGGCCCCAAATTAGGACCAAAGCTAAGCAAGCTGGGCCAGTCATACTATAATAATAATAATTATTATTAACAGTTTCTTCTATAACGCAAGGAAAAAACAGAAAAGGATTGTCTTTGTTGCTGGCGCACTGAAGAAGAGTAGTAAATGTTTAAAAATTAACTTTTAATGCTATTGATAAAAAGAAGGCCATTAAGGTGAAATATGAGCTACATACATGACTAACAAAAACAATGAACAATTATTAAAATGATGCACGTGCTGTGTGTGCGTCCTATGCTTGTAGGTCGTAGCGTGAGATTCCTCCTATTGGTTGTCACTATAATAAGTGATATAATCAGCCGTATCCCTTCAATGTATATTGCAATTGGGTACTGTCATTGGAGAAATTGTATGGGTGATCTGACAGTGTGTATACAGTCAGGTCCCTCTATTTTGTTACAATTAATCCTAGGCCGTATTCTCTCAAAGTGTGTCACTATTGGGTACTGTTGTTGGAGAGATTTTATGGGTTATCTGACAGTGTGTATACAGTCAGGTCCCTCTATTTGGTTACAATAACTTCCGCACAATGAGAATTTGTGCGTATGTCGTTACATGCACTTTGCTTATTGTAGGTAATGGGACAGATGTACACGCCGTACCAGCCGGTATTACAGACAGATGTAGTTTTGTGGTGTGCACAAGTGGAATTTCGTGCTATACGTGATGACGTCCATACATATGTAGCAATTTGCATAAGTTTTATTTAATATAAATGTCGATCCTGTGTAGCAAGTGGACTTTGTTATCTCACAGGATCACAATATTTTCGAGTGTTGTTTTAGAAAAAATTGTATAGGCGATCTGGCAGTGTGTACACTGTCTAATCCCTCTATTTTATTACAATTTGAAGCTTTTAAACAACACGGTGGGTGTACACAAACATGATTTTACTTATTTATAAAGGGTATTGTGTCTGTTATACACGTTGGGCAGCTTGTATTGTGACTACAATATCACCTTGTTTGGTTAGGAAAGGGTTCTAGGGAAAATTGCGTGGGTGATCTGACGGTATGTGTAGTCAGGTCCCTCTATTCAATTATCCTTTCAATCAATGAGTGTCCAGTAAACAACTATTGCAATACTAACAGGCTTTGTTCATATATCTGTTGGTTGCGTACAATTCGTGCCTGTTTATGCACATTGGGCAGATTGTGTTGTGTCTGCAGTGTCACGTAGTTTGATTAAGAAGGGATTCCAGGAAAAATTGCATGGGTGATCTGACGGTGTGTACAGTCAGGTCCCTCTATAAATTACAATTTGTAATTTCAATCGGCGAGTGTCCAGTGAACAACTGTTGCAATATTAACAGGCTTTATTCATATATCTGTTAGTTGCGAATGCTTAATTGTTGCAGTTGTTTATTGCACTACTGTATGATTTAGAGAGTAGAGTGTTAGCAGTGATCTCTTATATCATTAGTGTGCAAAGATATCACATTATATGCATTGTTTTAGGATATACGGTTTTTGGAGGGTCACGCTATTCTTGTACATCTACCTTGCGAGCGGTTGTTTGGGTAATCTGACAATGTGTATAACTGTCAGATTCCTCTATTTAAATTATGATTCCTCGCACGTTTAGGGTACACAAAGAAAAAGAGTCTCAATAGGATTGTAAGTCTGCTGAATTTCAAACTAAATTGCAGAGACTGGGTTTTTGTCAACAGTTAGTCATTGGTATAGATGTTATAAAGTATCTATTGTCCGGTGCTCTGTCTGTCAGAGCACACGTCGTGTTTGACTAAATTCAGACAAAGAGATATATGGATACAAAATATACGTTATCCCTGCCTGTTATGTCCGCGGTCTGCTCGGTTTCAGACCTCATTCACTATTAGTGACAGGCATATATGGGCGATATACGGTACACATCTATGTTAGACATATACTATACCCCGCTGAGCGGTGTACTCTACTGCATGATAATTATGCTAGTTACAACACTACTCCGTGAGACTGACATATCAATTAATTAATATACAATATTAACACACATTCTAACAGCACGTGCATGCGGCCAACGCGCGTTTCACATATGGCTTTTTCAAGGCTGAACCCGAATGGCATCATTGGTGGGTATATATCAGATGGCTGGCCAATCCGGTACTTTGTTATGGTCACCTGATGTATTGGCGTCATTGAGTGTTAGTTCCACTGGTATTCTCCATGCCATGCTAAGGTTGGTAGCGTATCCTGTCTTTTATTTGACAGTGTGTTGGTTTAAGGTTGAAGGTAATTTGCTGTATTAGCGCGGCAAGTCTGTCGGACTTATTGGTTTTATGATCTCTGATATTATTTTCATAAATGAGTCTGCGTATTTCTTAAATAAGAAAGTGAATAACTCGGAATAACTATAACGCATACATAAAGGTAACCAGCGCTTGATGCCTGATGGAAAATAAACTCTATCAGGGAAAGTTTAGTGAAATTTTCACCCTCTGTATGGGTCTGTGGTCTTACTGGCAGTGAACTCACATTAAAATTCTTTTCTCGCATACACAAAAAGGTTTCTTTTACCAATCTCCCTGTATGGAGTTAGCGCTCCCCTCAGATAGCAGATCGCAGAATTTGACATATGACAGGCACTCAACTTACTTGAGATTTCTGTCACGCTTTCACTCAAAGGTTTCTTTATCAGTGATGAGACAGCCAGAAGTACACAAAGGTAGACTCTTTATTCCTCACACTCCCGGATATAAAGGTCGGCAAACAGGTGGTGATGGTGATGACAATAGGAGGGAAGGGAGAATACAGCGGGTAGATGAAGTAGGTAAGGACGGCTCCAAGCTCCAAGCTGGTCGGCGCGGCGTGCTGCAGACACGATGAGCCCGGCGTTCACTAGTAAATGCTTGTGAGCGCTGGCGTCCGTCCACCGGAGCTCCCGCTGGTACGTCTGTCTTCTCCTTTTAACCCTCAGCGGCAGGTAGATCAACGCGTTTCGGATAATGACACTTATCCTTTTTCAAGATAACCTGCTCTGTTCCTGTTCAGTGTATTTAAGCTGTCCCGCCGGGTCACGTGATGATAGGTTCACCTGTTCAGCGTTACCTATACCCGGCTTTAATTAGAGGGTTTCTAGCAGACTTAATACATCCTGATACGTTTTTAAATAAATTAATACAATGTGCAAAAATTTATATAAGCAATACATGGTTATACATGTTAAAAATGCGTATTTGTTTAAAATAACTGCTTTAATAAAAATTTATAGGTTAAAAAATGGATTTAAAAAAATATGAATGATGATAAAATATACAATTTAATACAATGTTTAAAATGTAACAAAAAGACACTCTAAAATCATTTATAGCTCATAAAGCCGGGCATATAGGGGAGAAAAGAATGGGGAAAGAAGAAATGCCGGATTAGTAAATAAAATTTAAATCAGCCACTTATACTCATAATCTACATTTAGTCCTCTAGGGACCAGAGTATTTAAATTAAAAATGGTCTTCATTTCCATTCTGGCTAATCTTTCATCAATGTCATTCCTTCTCCAATCTGATTTACACAGTTGAATGCCACAAAAAGATTTTAAACATTTAAGATCACAGTTATGCTGTGTTTTAAAATGCAGCGATACATTATGCAATTCATGTCCTTTTTTTATATTGCGGACATGTTCAGTTAGGCGATCCTTAAGTTGTCTGCTGGTCCGCCCAACATATTGTTTACCACATGCACATTCTAACAGGTAAATGACATTTTTTGAATTGCAGGTGATAAAATCATGAATGGTGACAGTTTCATTATTGATGTTGGATTTATATTCTGTGGTCTTTGCCGCTGTTTTGCATGCCCTGCACATTTGGCACATACCACAGCGGTAAAAGCCCTTGGACACGATTCTGGTGGTAACTTTCTGTACAGCCTGAGCACTCCTGACCAGAATGTTTCCCAAGTTGTCAGCTCTACGATACACAAATTTGGGTCGATTACCGATGTAATTTTGCAGGAGTGGGTCTTTAGTGAGAACCCCCCAATGTTTGGTTATTAGACTCTCTAACTGTTTGTGCTGGGAGGTATACTTCGTAATAAAACGAATTGTATCTTTACTTTCACTATTTTTTACACCAGAATCTTTACTAGTGGCACCTTCTTCATGATTTTTAATATAAGCTTCCTGTATCCATCCTTGGTCATAACCTTTCTGTATGAAATTCTCTTTCATTTTATTCGCTTGAACCTCATAATCCTCCAGTTTAGAACAGTTTCTCCTTAATCTATAAAACTGGCTTGATGGAATACTCCTAATCTAATTCCTATGGTGATTACTTTCACTATTGATATAGGAGCAACAATCTGTGGGTTTTGAGTAATTTTTGGTGTATACTTTTTCATTATCCACAAAAATCGTCAAATCCAAAAAATTGACAGATAGAGGGCTGATGGTATACGTGAGTTCAATATTCTGGTCATTTTGATTTAGATACATACAGAAATCATTGAGAGACTCTTGACCCCCCCTCCAGACGAACAGGAGGTCATCTATGTATCTGACCCATAGCACCAGGCTGGCACTCCAGGGGTGGTTGGACCAAATTTGTTGGTCCTCCCACCGTGCCATAAACAAATTGGCATAGCTGGGTGCCAGCCTGGTGCCCATAGCTGTTCCTGCCGTCTGGAGGTAGAAGTCTCCCTCGTACCAGAAAAAGTTGTTATTTAAAATCATGGAAATACCTTCCATAATAAAGTTAATATCTTTTTCAGCAGTCCCAGCTTTAATCAAATGATATTTGGTGGCCTCAATGCCATGTTCATGCTGGATTATGGTGTATAAGGCCCTCACATCAGCTGTTATGAGTAAATCACCTTCTTCCCATTGTAGATCTGCTAATTTATTAATCACTGCGGCCGTGTCCTTAGTATATGATTTAGTTTGTTTAACTAAGGGTTGGATGATATGATCTAGGAAGTGGGATAGATTTGATGTAATAGATCCCACCCCTGCAACAATAGGGCGGCCAGGAGGATTTATAAGGCTTTTGTGCACTTTTGGCAGGACGTACAAGACTGGAATGGATGGGCTGTCTATTTTTAAATATTTAGCTTCTTCTTCCGTGATATTCCCCTGGGTTAAATAGAGATTAATGAAAACATCCATTTTCTTTTGGACCTGGGTGGTGGGGTCGCCCCTCAGTTTTTTATATGTGTTTTTATCCGCCAACTGATTGGCTATTTCTCTATGATAGTCACATTTATTGAGAATGACCACCCCACCACCCTTGTCTGCTGGCTTAATTATTATGGCGTCATTGTTCTTCAAAGATTTAATGGCTTTTCTCTGACCTATTGTAAGGTTGTTTTTATCTTTACTTTTAAAGGTCATTTTATTTAGATCTTCTTTGACCAGATTTTCAAATACATCAACGTAACTCCCCTTCTTATGTCGGGGAAAGAATTTTGATTTACGTTTGAAGATATTTTGTTCACCTTCAGGAATTTGGTCTAAGGTGGCCATAGAGTCAGGTTCTCTATTAATGTCGGAGAAAAATCTCTTAAGTGCAAGTTTACGTACGAATTTTTGTAGGTCACTGAAAACTTCAAACTTGTCAATCCTATTGGATGGAGAAAACTTTAAACCTTTTTCCAAAAGGTCTTTTTCGTCCACTGTTAAGGCGTAATTGCTCAGGTTATAAATTTTGGAGGTCACTGTTTGATTTTGATCAGTTTCCTCCAATACCACCTGATCATTAATTTCAGTGGCTTGTTTATCATCAATTTTGGATTTCTCCCTCGTCCTTTTAATTTTAGACATCCCTAATTTGCATCCTGCCCTTTTTCCCCGCACTCTTAGTTTGTATGAACTCTTCATGTATGGGTATTTTTTTGGGAGCGCCTGTCTAAAAAATGACGGTGAGTATTGCTGTTATCCCTCTCTCTCCATTGTTTTTTATTGGTACGAATTTCTGGGGAGTCATACCATTGATCTTCCTCAGTTTCGTTGGGTCTTGAGTCATACAGATATTGATGATTCCTTTCCCGCCATGAGTGATTGGGCTGTTCCCTATGATTTCTAGGGGAATAGGTGTTATGTTTAGGTCTATACGTATCCCTAGGGGTATTGGGGTTATTTGCATAATCACTGTATTCCTGTTTATTTTCTTGGTCCTTTCTGATTCTGTTCTTATTTTGATAATTCTTCTTATTCTCCACTCTAATATTTAGTTGGCTGTTGGTTATTACCTTCTTTTTAGCGCCATTGATAGTGGGATTTTCTGTTTTATTATTATGTGACTCTGGTTTTTCTTTATTGGGCTCTAGGGATTCTTTTTTATCTCTATTATATTTTTTCTGTTTTTTGATCCTCAAATCCCTCTCATTTTTCTCTATTTTGAATGTTATTCGTTTTTCTAGTTCCTTATAATCCTCAGATTTATTGTATGGTTGGGCTAGTGTGTATAGTACTTCAATTTCCTGTCCAACCTTTTTAAATATTTTTTGTTTTTCTTGAACAATATGTTCCATCAAAGCAATAGAACAGTTCTCTAGAATTTCGTTCCATTCTTTTTTAAACATTTCGGATTCTATAAGGAAAGATGGAGTTTTTTCTATTTTTAAACCTCTAGGGATTAATTTGTCCTTTAGGTATCTCTCCAGTGTGGCGATTTCCCACCACACTTTCCCTTCAGTGATAAGGAGTTTTTCTATTTTAGCCATAATGCTGTCCAGACTTTCATCGCCCAAAACCACATTATCATCATCCCTATCAAACAGGGTACGGATACATTCTTCTCTAGATTTACGATGTGAAAACATTTTACACAAGGATTAAGAAAAAATGAGAAAATAAATAAAATTTGGAAATAGTAGGCAGCAGGGATATAGACAAGGCGTTTAGAAAGACAATACTAGAAAAATGGAATAGTCCTAATCCTTGCGCCAAACGGTAGCAGCTGGTATCACTTTGGAAGAAGAATCGCCACACTTCAGTAATACAGATAAATAGACATAAATAAAGGTAACCAGCGCTTGATGCCTGATGGAAAATAAACTCTATCAGGGAAAGTTTAGTGAAATTTTCACCCTCTGTATGGGTCTGTGGTCTTACTGGCAGTGAACTCACATTAAAATTCTTTTCTCGCATACACAAAAAGGTTTCTTTTACCAATCTCCCTGTATGGAGTTAGCGCTCCCCTCAGATAGCAGATCGCAGAATTTGACATATGACAGGCACTCAACTTACTTGAGATTTCTGTCACGCTTTCACTCAAAGGTTTCTTTATCAGTGATGAGACAGCCAGAAGTACACAAAGGTAGACTCTTTATTCCTCACACTCCCGGATATAAAGGTCGGCAAACAGGTGGTGATGGTGATGACAATAGGAGGGAAGGGAGAATACAGCGGGTAGATGAAGTAGGTAAGGACGGCTCCAAGCTCCAAGCTGGTCGGCGCGGCGTGCTGCAGACACGATGAGCCCGGCGTTCACTAGTAAATGCTTGTGAGCGCTGGCGTCCGTCCACCGGAGCTCCCGCTGGTACGTCTGTCTTCTCCTTTTAACCCTCAGCGGCAGGTAGATCAACGCGTTTCGGATAATGACACTTATCCTTTTTCAAGATAACCTGCTCTGTTCCTGTTCAGTGTATTTAAGCTGTCCCGCCGGGTCACGTGATGATAGGTTCACCTGTTCAGCGTTACCTATACCCGGCTTTAATTAGAGGGTTTCTAGCAGACTTAATACATCCTGATACGTTTTTAAATAAATTAATACAATGTGCAAAAATTTATATAAGCAATACATGGTTATACATGTTAAAAATGCGTATTTGTTTAAAATAACTGCTTTAATAAAAATTTATAGGTTAAAAAATGGATTTAAAAAAATATGAATGATGATAAAATATACAATTTAATACAATGTTTAAAATGTAACAAAAAGACACTCTAAAATCATTTATAGCTCATAAAGCCGGGCATATAGGGGAGAAAAGAATGGGGAAAGAAGAAATGCCGGATTAGTAAATAAAATTTAAAGAAAAACCAGAGTCACATAATAATAAAACAGAAAATCCCACTATCAATGGCGCTAAAAAGAAGGTAATAACCAACAGCCAACTAAATATTAGAGTGGAGAATAAGAAGAATTATCAAAATAAGAACAGAATCAGAAAGGACCAAGAAAATAAACAGGAATACAGTGATTATGCAAATAACCCCAATACCCCTAGGGATACGTATAGACCTAAACATAACACCTATTCCCCTAGAAATCATAGGGAACAGCCCAATCACTCATGGCGGGAAAGGAATCATCAATATCTGTATGACTCAAGACCCAACGAAACTGAGGAAGATCAATGGTATGACTCCCCAGAAATTCGTACCAATAAAAAACAATGGAGAGAGAGGGATAACAGCAATACTCACCGTCATTTTTTAGACAGGCGCTCCCAAAAAAATACCCATACATGAAGAGTTCATACAAACTAAGAGTGCGGGGAAAAAGGGCAGGATGCAAATTAGGGATGTCTAAAATTAAAAGGACGAGGGAGAAATCCAAAATTGATGATAAACAAGCCACTGAAATTAATGATCAGGTGGTATTGGAGGAAACTGATCAAAATCAAACAGTGACCTCCAAAATTTATAACCTGAGCAATTACGCCTTAACAGTGGACGAAAAAGACCTTTTGGAAAAAGGTTTAAAGTTTTCTCCATCCAATAGGATTGACAAGTTTGAAGTTTTCAGTGACCTACAAAAATTCGTACGTAAACTTGCACTTAAGAGATTTTTCTCCGACATTAATAGAGAACCTGACTCTATGGCCACCTTAGACCAAATTCCTGAAGGTGAACAAAATATCTTCAAACGTAAATCAAAATTCTTTCCCCGACATAAGAAGGGGAGTTACGTTGATGTATTTGAAAATCTGGTCAAAGAAGATCTAAATAAAATGACCTTTAAAAGTAAAGATAAAAACAACCTTACAATAGGTCAGAGAAAAGCCATTAAATCTTTGAAGAACAATGACGCCATAATAATTAAGCCAGCAGACAAGGGTGGTGGGGTGGTCATTCTCAATAAATGTGACTATCATAGAGAAATAGCCAATCAGTTGGCGGATAAAAACACATATAAAAAACTGAGGGGCGACCCCACCACCCAGGTCCAAAAGAAAATGGATGTTTTCATTAATCTCTATTTAACCCAGGGGAATATCACGGAAGAAGAAGCTAAATATTTAAAAATAGACAGCCCATCCATTCCAGTCTTGTACGTCCTGCCAAAAGTGCACAAAAGCCTTATAAATCCTCCTGGCCGCCCTATTGTTGCAGGGGTGGGATCTATTACATCAAATCTATCCCACTTCCTAGATCATATCATCCAACCCTTAGTTAAACAAACTAAATCATATACTAAGGACACGGCCGCAGTGATTAATAAATTAGCAGATCTACAATGGGAAGAAGGTGATTTACTCATAACAGCTGATGTGAGGGCCTTATACACCATAATCCAGCATGAACATGGCATTGAGGCCACCAAATATCATTTGATTAAAGCTGGGACTGCTGAAAAAGATATTAACTTTATTATGGAAGGTATTTCCATGATTTTAAATAACAACTTTTTCTGGTACGAGGGAGACTTCTACCTCCAGACGGCAGGAACAGCTATGGGCACCAGGCTGGCACCCAGCTATGCCAATTTGTTTATGGCACGGTGGGAGGACCAACAAATTTGGTCCAACCACCCCTGGAGTGCCAGCCTGGTGCTATGGGTCAGATACATAGATGACCTCCTGTTCGTCTGGAGGGGGGGTCAAGAGTCTCTCAATGATTTCTGTATGTATCTAAATCAAAATGACCAGAATATTGAACTCACGTATACCATCAGCCCTCTATCTGTCAATTTTTTGGATTTGACGATTTTTGTGGATAATGAAAAAGTATACACCAAAAATTACTCAAAACCCACAGATTGTTGCTCCTATATCAATAGTGAAAGTAATCACCATAGGAATTGGATTAGGAGTATTCCATCAAGCCAGTTTTATAGATTAAGGAGAAACTGTTCTAAACTGGAGGATTATGAGGTTCAAGCGAATAAAATGAAAGAGAATTTCATACAGAAAGGTTATGACCAAGGATGGATACAGGAAGCTTATATTAAAAATCATGAAGAAGGTGCCACTAGTAAAGATTCTGGTGTAAAAAATAGTGAAAGTAAAGATACAATTCGTTTTATTACGAAGTATACCTCCCAGCACAAACAGTTAGAGAGTCTAATAACCAAACATTGGGGGGTTCTCACTAAAGACCCACTCCTGCAAAATTACATCGGTAATCGACCCAAATTTGTGTATCGTAGAGCTGACAACTTGGGAAACATTCTGGTCAGGAGTGCTCAGGCTGTACAGAAAGTTACCACCAGAATCGTGTCCAAGGGCTTTTACCGCTGTGGTATGTGCCAAATGTGCAGGGCATGCAAAACAGCGGCAAAGACCACAGAATATAAATCCAACATCAATAATGAAACTGTCACCATTCATGATTTTATCACCTGCAATTCAAAAAATGTCATTTACCTGTTAGAATGTGCATGTGGTAAACAATATGTTGGGCGGACCAGCAGACAACTTAAGGATCGCCTAACTGAACATGTCCGCAATATAAAAAAAGGACATGAATTGCATAATGTATCGCTGCATTTTAAAACACAGCATAACTGTGATCTTAAATGTTTAAAATCTTTTTGTGGCATTCAACTGTGTAAATCAGATTGGAGAAGGAATGACATTGATGAAAGATTAGCCAGAATGGAAATGAAGACCATTTTTAATTTAAATACTCTGGTCCCTAGAGGACTAAATGTAGATTATGAGTATAAGTGGCTGATTTAAATTTTATTTACTAATCCGGCATTTCTTCTTTCCCCATTCTTTTCTCCCCTATATGCCCGGCTTTATGAGCTATAAATGATTTTAGAGTGTCTTTTTGTTACATTTTAAACATTGTATTAAATTGTATATTTTATCATCATTCATATTTTTTTAAATCCATTTTTTAACCTATAAATTTTTATTAAAGCAGTTATTTTAAACAAATACGCATTTTTAACATGTATAACCATGTATTGCTTATATAAATTTTTGCACATTGTATTAATTTATTTAAAAACGTATCAGGATGTATTAAGTCTGCTAGAAACCCTCTAATTAAAGCCGGGTATAGGTAACGCTGAACAGGTGAACCTATCATCACGTGACCCGGCGGGACAGCTTAAATACACTGAACAGGAACAGAGCAGGTTATCTTGAAAAAGGATAAGTGTCATTATCCGAAACGCGTTGATCTACCTGCCGCTGAGGGTTAAAAGGAGAAGACAGACGTACCAGCGGGAGCTCCGGTGGACGGACGCCAGCGCTCACAAGCATTTACTAGTGAACGCCGGGCTCATCGTGTCTGCAGCACGCCGCGCCGACCAGCTTGGAGCTTGGAGCCGTCCTTACCTACTTCATCTACCCGCTGTATTCTCCCTTCCCTCCTATTGTCATCACCATCACCACCTGTTTGCCGACCTTTATATCCGGGAGTGTGAGGAATAAAGAGTCTACCTTTGTGTACTTCTGGCTGTCTCATCACTGATAAAGAAACCTTTGAGTGAAAGCGTGACAGAAATCTCAAGTAAGTTGAGTGCCTGTCATATGTCAAATTCTGCGATCTGCTATCTGAGGGGAGCGCTAACTCCATACAGGGAGATTGGTAAAAGAAACCTTTTTGTGTATGCGAGAAAAGAATTTTAATGTGAGTTCACTGCCAGTAAGACCACAGACCCATACAGAGGGTGAAAATTTCACTAAACTTTCCCTGATAGAGTTTATTTTCCATCAGGCATCAAGCGCTGGTTACCTTTATTTATGTCTATTTATCTGTATTACTGAAGTGTGGCGATTCTTCTTCCAAAGTGATACCAGCTGCTACCGTTTGGCGCAAGGATTAGGACTATTCCATTTTTCTTATAACGCATACATATTCCGCAGCGCTTTAATAATAATAGGGAAGCTGAGTGCAGAGGGTGCCTGTATTATAATGTGAATAACTTTTGATCAATAATTACTAATGCTCTCTCTCTCCCACCCTTTCATTTTGGTGTAATTTATATGTATTAAACACAACTTCATAGAAATTAATTGGCTACAGAGATCATTGAGTAAAAAACAGAAAGACTCCTGTCAAACTGGTGATATTAGCTCCTGGTGAGTTTGTACACATTGCACTTCCATATGAATCAATGGACTATTCAAGTCAAAACAAGCAGCATCCAAAAGTCATCATGTTCGCACGTTACAGGGGACACTACCACTGTTTTTAATGGGGGCCTGACCTCGCAGCATGCCCCTATCTTTCTTGGAGCCAGCCATGTCAAGAAGTGCACATAGAAAAGCAGAAGGCTGTCCATGGCCATCCTGGGTCTCTCTGTGGCCCTGACTGCAATGCATATGCAGTCAGTTGCAAGTCCTGTATTAATGAAGTAATTATAATAATAATTTTATTTATATGGAACTCTTTTTTCAATAGGACTAAAGGCGCTTAACAGATAAAATAAATGTAATACAGTGCAGGAATAATGAAGTTCATAAAAGCTTTACATAAACAATACTTAGGGGAATTCCACAAATGCTTGAGTAAACAGGAAAGTCTTGAGTTATTGTTTGAAGGATTCTAGAGTGAAGGCCTCTCGAACTGTGCAGGAAAGTGAGTTCCATAGAGTAGGATTTGCATGGCTAAAAGCTCGACCCCCAGATGTAGACATGGACTAGAGTTCTAGGTTGCTTTTGCCTGCACTGCACTTGTATTAAAATCAGTCAAAATGAGACAGACACATTTGTACTCTAGTATGTATCTACCCTCAGAAGCCTATTTATCAAGACTTAGGGGAGATTTTTCAAAACTTAGAGGGAGACAAAGTGGAGAGCCAGAAAGTCCCAAACAATTGGCTCTTTTCACTTTACAAGCTGTGTTTCAAAAATAACAAGTGCTGATTGCTTGGTACTCTCTCTTTCCACATTACCTCTCTGCAAGCTTTGATTCATCTCTGCCTTAGTCCCAATGATTTTACGTGATTATATACTGTAATTCACCGCTTATCCAGGTAAGAAGAAATGAAGTACCACTGGCATTTAACAAGAATCACAATTAGGGACAGGATCCCGTCTCTATGATGTGTAAAACCATAACCAATTTGATCACTTTACTAGCTGGTTTGGAAGACGGACACACTACTATGCAAGCCAGGTGATCAGGCTGTGCATGTGTGTGCAGAGAATGTTTGGAGATGGATACTTTAGGCTCCTATTCCTGGAAAAATTGTATGAAATGTGGCTCATAGGCTATCATGTCAAACAGCATCTTGAGGTGGATTTAGCTAATGGGACTGCAACTTGATAAATCTAACAATATAGCAGACACCATTTAAAACGACAGTATTGTGGCTGCTTTTGCCATCTAAAATGGTGGAACCACAGCAGATATTTTCAATATATGCTCCAGGGCCCGGCAGCGCTGACAGTGGACATGGCCATACTGCATTCAACAGCATGGCCCTCGCTAGCAATGTCATACAATTGAGCTACGTATGGGAGCACGCGTCATCAGCAACATAATGTGTACATACTGAAAGATTACAATATTTTTTTTATTTCTGACCTTTTGGAATCTGCTAAATTGTCATAATAAATAGTTTAATGTGTCACCAGCTTTAGACACATCATACTGTACATACAGAGGACATTCAAGTGAAACTAAGTCTTAATTATTCTCAGTCTACAGGACTGTACTGCACTTTCAGCATTAACTCTTATTTCCCTATATTTAATATTAATCTTCCCAGTGTGGCGGTTTTCTGTAATGTACTGTAGGTTTTAGATAAAATTGCCACACTGTGATAAGAAACGCCAGAGTTTTAAAGAGTAAGAAACTGGATGAAGTAAGGTCAGAACGAGCAGCAATTTGCTGATCACTATGCAGAGAGAAGTGCTTGTGCAGCCGGAATTAGCCAGGAAATGGATGCAGTGCAGTTACGGGGATACAATAGTTCCACAAGAATATTTTTACGATAAGGCCTGCTTACATCCATAAGATGAATGCAGGTAAGTGAAGTTTAATAGGTACTTGTTTCCTAGAACGGCCACAACGATTTAGATCGTTGTGGTCGTAAGATAAAAAATCGGATCGGTCGCATCGCATGCGATTTGGTCGCATACGATGCGACCGATCCGATCTGCCGATTTTTCACCCGATTTTTTTTTTTTTTACACCAGATTTGTTTAAATTGCCCCCCCAAATGTTAATAAGTGTGCTAGACCCCACGATAGACGTGAACCCGAAGCGTGGCGAGCGCAGCGAGCCCGCGAGGGGCGGCGGTGCGCGTCCTCCGACCTTTTCATTCCCCTACTATCCACTAGGGCGTGGAGTGAGAATATAATAGTGTGGCGAGCGCAGCGAGCCACCGAGCCCGAAGCGTGGCGAGCGCAGCGAGCCCCGCGAGGGGACGCGTCTCACTTCACAGGTATACGCGTCCCCTCGCGGGGCTCGCTGCGCTCGCCACGCTTCGGGCTCGGTGGCTCGCTGCGCTCGCCACACTATTATATTCTCACTCCACGCCCTAGTGGATAGTAGGGGAATGAAAAGGTCGGAGGACGCGCACCGCCGCCCCTCGCGGGCTCGCTGCGCTCGCCACGCTTCGGGTTCACGTCTATCGTGGGGTCATGGCGGGCACATAAAAAATGTGAAATGGGTCATATTGGCCCATTTCACCTTTTTTATCATTTTTCCCTATGTGAGATGGACTTAATCAAGTCCATCTCATCTTGTGCCATTATAATGGCACAAGACCAACCGATTTCAATGTTAAAAGATTTTTTAACATTGAAGTCTATGGAAAAATCGGGTCAATCGGTCGGTCGCATCGCGGCCGATTTTAATTGGTCGCGACCGACCGATTGACCCGATTTCTGTCAATCAAAGTCAAAAAATTGTAAAAAATCGGCCACATCGTGAGGATCGTGTCCCTTAATTAAGAGCCACGATCACTCACGATTGTGGCCGTTCTAGGAAACAAGTACCGTTTAATATACTGTAGTTGTGTGAATTTCAATAAAAATAACAATAAATAATTTTACCTGTGTCTTTTTTACATTGGGCTAATGTTGGGAATATGCAAAAATTAAAGCCCACGAACCAAGAGGAAATATCCATTTAAGGGCAATTTTTTTTCAATCTATCTACAGTATATTTTATTAAAAGATGCATAATATAATACTAATATCCCTTTCACACAGCACAAAGAACCGGGGTCAATGGCCAACCCAGGATTTCTAGAGGGGAGTTTCCACATGCAGTCCACAGTCTCCCACTCTGCAGAACAGTGGAGAAAGAGTGGGAGTCTGGGGGAGCAGCAGAAAAACTTGTTTTTCAATACAGTATCCATATTTAAAACTATAGATGGTCTATGGCTGTATCAAACATTTAATATACATAAGTGGTCATGAAAAAGGTTAATAAATAAAAGTAAAAAATAAATATTGTACACAAACGTAATAGAACAAGTACTGCACTAAGCAGACATTCTCCCACCTCATGGTAAGGCTCCTGTCTCTTCTTCCTGGTAACTGCTCTCTGGTCCTGTGCACTGATTGAGGACTCAGAACCACACACACACAGCAAACTTGATAGGAGAATCTGCTATTTTACATAAAATGCATGATGTGGTGGCATCTCTAGTATTATATAACATTGTTATTGTCATAATTTGAGCCACTTTTGAAAAATTCCGGGTCCACCAACCTGGCAATTTGACCTGGGTTAAAAGAAGGGTTTTTCCTGGTTTGCTGGGCAGTGTGAACGGGTAACCCAGGTTGATCGAGACCCGGGTACAGTTAACACTATAGGCAGGAGGCAGGGCAGCTCCAAACGCTGCCTCCTCCCCGATGACGTGCCACCCCTGATGACCCACTTTATTGGCAGGTCACTGCAGGGAGCTTCACCTCGCAAATGCCGGGTCGCTCCCGCGATGAACCCATGTACAATTCCTGGGTGTGACCCAGCATTTGCGATATGAAAGGGGTAAAAAGGCCATTTAGTAGTCACGTACAGTGTAATGATTAGCGTTACTGTCTCGCAGCTCTGAGGTCATGGGTTCGATTCTTACTACTGTATACTGTATATGTAAAGTGCTGCAGATTACTGTATGTGTGCACTATATAAATGGTCATTTTTATTGTAACTTTTTTTCTTTTTACAAACCCTTCATTATCTGTGTAAGATTGTTATAACAAAGGTATGGATCTAAAATATATCTTGTATGAGGCAAACTGAAGGATCTGAGATTTTGCACAAGGTGTAAATGGGCTGCAGTGTGAACTTTCTTCCCTTTGTGTTTCTGATGCTTTTTCTCATCTCTACAGAAAATGCTTTCTCGATACAATAGGTGCACCTAGTGACTTATGCAAGACGTTACAAAGCCTCATGAGACAGCGCACTTATCAAGGTCAAGTGATTCCCACATAAGCACATGTTTTGTAGGTGTGGAATAGGATGCCATGGAAACCGCCGCTTACAATGATTACATTAGTCAGTGTGTGAATATTTGGTCAGTAGAGTCGATTGTGTCTTGAACAGTGTGCCGGTTACATAATGAGGGATAAATAAAAGGAGAAAGTACTTACAAAATCCTGATTGCGTACACAATATGTTCTGTAATAAGTTACAAGAAAAAACTATGGCTATTGTGTAGTGTGTGTGATACAGATAAAATAATACATTATGGATGAGAGTTCGTGTTTATTGTGAGCTACCTTTCTGTCCGAACTGTTGAACTCTTCTTTATATAAATGCTTCACATAGGTGTCTATATTCACCTAATGTAATGAAGTAGAAGTGAAATTAAAATATTGTTACTTTACACAATCTTTGAAATTGCAAATCGAAAAGAGTTTTCTATTATCTGTGTGTCACCAAAACACTGCCATCTGGCAGCAAGTGAAACTATGGGTAAAATTGAATAGGATGAGAGATTCAGAAAGTGAGAGATTTGGTAAGAAATCTCCAAGTTTTTTTTAAAAGCGCAAAATCAGTATGATTTTGCAGTGTAAATGATTGCCGCTTTAAAAAAAACCCTGGAGATTTATTCCCAAATCTATCACTTTCTGAATCTCTCATTCTATTAAATTTCACCCTACATTCTCTCTCTTAATAGCTACCTTACTAGCTTTCTAAGCATTTGCTTTGAGCAGGCTTAAGGCCCCCATACACTGAGCCGATGTGGTCTGATTTCAGCCGATTGCGACCAATTGGGCCATTAAATTGGACCAAATTGGCTGTGCCTGACATGCCGTGTGGTCTGATGTGCGGTCCTGTGCGCATCGGACCCGAGCAGCTGCCTGTCCGACCACCCGTCCTGGGACCTCCCTCCTGGCGGAGAGACGGGTGGGGAGCAGGGAAGCATGTGATCCGTCACAACAAATTGTGATGGATTGCATGCGTCCCTGCCGCCCGGGAAGGTCCTGGGCGGCTCGCAGGGTATCCAGTGTCCGTACACTGCTGCGAGACATTGCAGCAGTGTATGGGCACCTTTACTTATATAAAATCATTACACAATTATTTCCCCAATTATATGTTAACCCTACTACATGCACACTATTGCTGATATAATGGTAATATTTATTTATTTCAAATGTGTTATTTATGCAAGTATTTTTTGTACGTTCTAAGCAGAGAGACAAGAGCTGACGCAGGTGCTAGCAGCATGCTTTAGCCAATGCCTAATACTATTTTCGGCCTTGCGATGCCAAAGAAGTTGAGAGCTTTTAGTAATCTTATATTTTATCTGCAAATATTACTATCAGGAAAAAATATACCCTAGACACAAGATGCTGTGATATTTTTCATTGTTGCAAGTTATTAGCATTATACCTGGCTGTAATTCCATGTACTGTATGTGTAGTGTATTGAGCAACAGGCAGTAGAACAGAGGAGAAGATTACTGCAATTCTACAGTATGGATCTAGGGACCACCCACAGTTTACATAGTGCTGGTTTGAACATTGACTCTTATGTCAAATTATGACATTACATGGGGAAATATATAGGAGTCAGCATGTGATAAAAGAAATAGCAGGCACAATTAACTCAAGTCAATGGAGGGCTGCTGGGAGTCGATGCATGCAGGAAATAATGAACAGCTCTCCTTACAGAACAGCTTTGAGGCCCCTGCATTAAAGTTTCTGGCAATGATATATTATTCCCATTTGTAATGTAATTTCATTCAGTGGTAGCAAATAGATAACACTCTTCTCACAGCCAGATTTGTTAAAACAGATTAGAAATGTGATGTCTGATGCTCTCAGGTAGATGTTGAAATGGCAATGTTCAGGCTTGACGACCCAAATGAATCAAAAATGCAATAAAAGATGATGCCACTCGAAATGAGCTTGTGTGAGGGGAGAAATTGTGTGACAGTCTGAATTGCAGCTCTTTGAGCTATTATGATAAAGCCTGTCACTAAAGGTTAGTGTCTGCCTGCTGATGAGGTCAAGTCCAATAGTCTTGCAGTAATAGTGACAGCAATGGCTGAGGCAGCAGAAGACAATGAGACGTGCCATAGGTGTGTAACTAGCTGTCCCTGTACAACATGCACATGCTATTTTTTTTCCATTAAATGTACAGCTGTTTATATCATCCTGATATATATTTTTTTATCTAAGAATATTATAAAAACAAATGTTTGTTTAGAGAAAATACTGGAGAGATTTAATAATAAAGCTCCATGATGTATTTAGGTTGTACACCAGGTGTAGGACTGTAATAAGGGGTATGTGATCAGTCCTGCTAACCAGGAGGCAAGACCTAGAGCTTAACACCATCGTGACAGCTGCCAGGCTGCTGGTCCTGCGTTACTTCTGTGATGTCAGGAGGTTCGTGCAGTAGTCAGCTACAATATTTCTCTCTCCCACACACTCAATTGTATGGGGATAACGGTGTCCATAAATATTGGAATATAGAAGTACTGTACTAGAAAAGGATAACTAACTCAGGAACTACCATGTATGGTTTGTCTACTAGAATGTCATCATTCAAAAAGTTGACCGTATTGTGACTTTTAATATTTTGTCAATGTTAAAATAGCAGTGTGTAGTCTTAAGCTAAAGTAGGAGTGTCAACATTCTAACTGTAGATATTCAGAATGTTGACATACTGAACCGATTGACATTTGGTCAGTGTCAACCTTGTGAATGTTCACAATAATCTGAAAGTTGATGTTATGGCACTGACATAATCGGTATTGACCTACCTTCCATGCCCGTGTCTACCAGTAATGGTATAAAGAAGTATACAGTATCATACAGATACAGTATCTACAGTATTTAGTAAAAACCTGTAGTGAGTATACTTAAAATGTACAGGTTTTCCCCAAATGTTTTGCTCTATATTTATGAGAAATTAGCTGCCAGGACATACAAAGCGAGAAAGAGAAGTTTCAGCAAGAACTTACTTGTGGGTGCAAAATCTGAATGCCATTGAGTGGGGATATGATGGTTCTATGACCTCTTGCAACCCTTGTCAGGAGTCTAGGATGCTAAGCATCATGTGACCCAGGAGGAGGAAGGGTCCTTCCACCTGTCTGTAGGCAGGGGAAAATGCCATCAACAGATGGTGTTATGTTTGCTTGAAAAAAAAGTTGAGAACTTTATATAAATATAACCTACAGTAGCTACAGCTGTACAATCTAGATAGATGAAAGTCATTAATCTGTGATTTCTCATTACTTTTCACTGAACTTAAATATGGACATATTTCTTTCATATCACATTTTCTAGCTAATTTACCAAGGAAAATGTGATTATTTAGTTTGCAAGGGACATGGATCATAGGATAGACAAGCACTAGGTCTATAAGCATTCGGTAGACCACTGAAGGTCAACATGCATGAAGGTTGACATGACTGAAGGTCGACATGGGGTTAGGTCGACAGGGTCATTTGGTCGACACAAGCATTAGGTCACTTTTTTTACCCAAATGTCGACAGTCTACATGGACACTAAATGGACAGCATGCCCCTTCGGGCACGGTGCCTCGCTATGCTCAGCACACACTATTTTATTCTCCCACCATGGCCTAGTGCAGTGGTTCTCAACCTCGGTCCTCAGGACCCCCAACAGTTCACGTTTTCCAGGTCTCCACATAGAATCACAAGTGAAGTAATTAGCCCCACCTGTGGATCTTTTAAAATGTGTCAGTGAATAATGAGTGCACCTTGTGTACCTGCAGGGTGACCTGGAAAACATGAACTGTTGGGGGGTCCTGAAGACCAAGGATGAGAACCACTGCCCTTGTGGATGGTAGGGCATGAAATATCACCTGTTGGCACATGCCAGCTCAAAAAAAGTGAAAAACCCCATGTTGACATTTTTACTGTCCACATGCCCAAGGTCGACCTAATGCTTTTGTCGACCTAATGAACCTGTTGACCTAACCCCATGTCGACCTTCAGTGGATGACCTATTGCTTATCGATCTTCCCTTTGTGGACCTAGTGACCCTATCCCATTACTAATTAGAATCCTTTGAGTAATATAAGACATACACTTACATTTATGCCGCTGTCCATAGTAATGGCGTTTAGCCTCACCTACTGTATTAACTACAAAACGCATTATAGAAGAACAGCACTGAAGTGTACTTTAAATATTTATTTGTACAATTGACAAAAATTGTATTATTGTAATTACATGTGAATTAATATTAAAATGATAAACTTCAGATCTGATGGCTGACTATTACTACAAAGAACTTGCTTCTAATAATTACAATTCCTGCTTTCATTTTATTTATTAAAACCATTGCCAGGATTTGACGATTTAGGACATGGTTTCAGATTTAATCCTTCTTAATTTAGAAACATCTGCACTTTGTTTGTTAGCAGCATTATTTCAACCAAAGCAATTAAATATAAACATACTGCAAGCACAATGTTAATATTTCATGAGGATTTTTGTTTTCTGATTGTCTCCTTAATTGAAGTCTTAATAGAATCAATTTCACATTGTCCATCTCTGTACTGGCGGTTGTCTACTATTAAATAATGCAGATAAATCCCTTTTATACACATTCGCTATTTCTTCATAAAGATGGTGGAACCAATACAACATTTAAATCAGCAGCACATACTGGTTTCATATTTGATTTTGAATGTAATAACTCATAAATAACTCTCGTTAACACAAGATTACAGAAATAGCAGCAATGATGTATTTATTTAATTTGATCATCTAGCACCAAAAATGTCAGCTTCCATGCAAAACTAAGGTCCTCAGTAAATTTGTTTGAGAAGCATTATTGGTGGAAGAAAAAATAGGGAAATAAGCAAAATTAGAGGTAAAGGTTAGAGGGACATGGAAAATACACAGAGCAAATGTGCCACATTACACAGAATACATGTAATATACACATGGAGCGCTGGTCAGCTTTGCAAGGGCTAGCTATGAAATCCCCAGCCGCCAGGCCCCGCCATCCGTTGGAATGGGGCGCGCACATAAGACGCTCATGCATCCCGTTCCGACTGAGCTCTCCGCTGCGGTCTGCCGCCTCCCCACCCGCCGTTGCCAGTCCCCGACGCCTCCCCGCACTCTCTCTAACCCTGCTTATCTCCCTGAAGCGGAGACGGGCAGAGTTTTCCGCCGCCCAG